>NC_137892.1:81901137-83151214 GCF_963455335.1 Martes martes | reverse complement strand
GAAAAGAAAACCCAGAAATAAAACTACAACTATGTGGTCAATTAACCTTTGATAAAGGAAGAATGAATATACAATGGAAAAAAGTCAGTCTCTTCAACAAATGATGTTGGGAAAACTGGACAGTTACATGCAAAACAATGAAAATGGAACACTTTCTTTCATCATATACAAAAATAAGTGCACAATGGATTGAAGACCTAAATGTGAGACCTGAAATCATAAAAATCCTAGAAGAGGGCATAGGCAGTAATTTCTTTGATATGAGCAATGGCAGTACTTTTCTAGATGTGTCTCCTGAGGCAAGAGAAATAAAAATAAACTGTTGGGACTACATAAAAATAAAAAGTTTCTGCACAGTGAAGGAAATAACCAACAAAACTTAAAGACAACCTACTGAATGGGAGAAGGTATTTGCAAATGACATACCTGATAAAGGGTTAGTATCCAAAATATATGAGGAACTGATACAACTCAACACCCAAAAAACAAATAATCCAATTAAAAATGGGTAAAAGACATGAGCAGATATTTGTCCAAAGAAGACATGCAGATGGCCAACAGACACAGAAAAGATGCTCAACATACTCACCATCAGGGAAATGCAAATCAAAATTACAATGAGATAGGACCTCACATCTGTCACAATGGCTAAAACAAAAAATATAAAAAACAACAACTGTTGGTGAGGATGTGTAGAAAAAGGAACCCTCTTGCACCGCTGGTGGGAATGCAAACTGATGCAGTCACTGTGGAAAACAGTACGGAGTTTCCTCAGAAAGCTAAAAATAGAATACCTTACAATCCAGAAATCACACTACTGAGTATTTACCCAAAAAGTACAAAAATGTTAATTCAAGGGGATACATGCATCCCTATATTTATAGCAGCATTATTTATAATAGCCAAACTATGGAAGAAACAGAAGTGTCCACTGATAGATGAACGTATAAAGAAGATAAGGAATACTATGCAGCCATAAAAAGGAAATGAAATCTTGCCATTTGCAGCAGCATGCATAGGGCTAGAGAGTATAATGCTAAGTGAAGACAATCAGAGAAAAGACAAATACCACAGGATTTTACTCATACGTGGAATTTAAGAAAAAAACAACAAATGAGAGAGAGACAAACCAAGAACAGATTTAGAGAACAAACTGATGGTTACCAGAGGGGAGGTGGGTGGAGGGATGGGTGATAGGTGATGGAGATTAAAGAGGGCACTTATCAAGATGAAAAAATGTTCTATATTCTAGCCAGACGGGTCACCTGGAAAGCCTTAGCTACCTCTCAATCTTAAAAAATCAAAATTTACAGGGGCTAAAAAGTATTTATATCAAAGTGGGACTTTGGGTTTGATACAATCAGAACAATTTTAAAAACAAACAAGAAAGGAAAAACTTCATGTGTTATGTGATTTAATATTACTTAAAGCTGTGTCTTGTACCAACAGAATTACATAGCCTAGACTTCAGGGAACAGAGTGGTGTTAGACAGTGACCAGCATGGTACTGGGGACACATTAGGTGATTAATACATATTGGTATCACGTATTGATAGGTAACGTACTTTGTGTCAGGCACGACAGTGGATCTTTGGAACGGGACGACAAACAAGATGGTCTCAAACTTTCTGTGGCTCAATGCTATTTTATGTGCCTTTACAGAGTTGGGAAGTGCTAAATGTTTCCTTTGATGAGTTATTTGCATAAACAAATGGAGAGCTGGTACTCCTGGCTGGCCGTGTGTAGCTGCAGATTCCAAACCCAGGAAGGTGTGAGGTATGGTCTCTTACTCTTGCTTTCTAGAACCCTAATAGTACCTAATGCTTCGAGGGGGCTTGTCCTATTCCACTCTATCAAGCACACGACGTGATTTATCTCATGCAATCCTCACTACCACTATATGAAACAAGGACAATCTGTGAGGGGTATCCTCGGACACGGGGTCCCATCCGTCCCAGTGAACAGAAAACCGCCCACCTGATGATGACTCTACTTTGGCTTTCCTTCTATCGTATCCCTTGCTACTACCATTAAATCCCATTTCCTCATCGTGGTGTGATCAGAGAAGGAGCGTGGGAATCCAATGGTAGTCTCATTAACTTCATGCCATTAAAGGGGAAAATGTGGAGAATCCGGGCAGGTGCAGATGAGGCCAGTTGGGTTGAGAATTAAGTGAAATGATAATCAAGATAAAGGGAGAGAATCAAGGGAAGATTTCACTGGAGGTTAAGAGAAAAATAATGAGCTCTTTTTTAAACACAAAAGAAGGACGTAAGGGCTGGAGAAGGAATCCAGGCTGCTGGAGGCTGGCAGGGGGTAATTTATTGATCGACAAGTAAGAATGTGCCCAAAAGAAAGACACAGAGGAGGAAAATTATTTGCTGCAGTTTTCACCATGGGAGATGTCCAAGGAGGCAAAAGATGTAAATTTCCCAGGGGAGAAGAATATGAAGTAAGATTCTTCAAGTCCTCCAAAGGAAAAACACTGTCTTTTTTTTTTTTTTTTTTTTAAAGCCTCCATGCTGTTGACGAACAAGCATCAAACCACCAACTCACACAGTTGGTCTGAAACTGTTTGGAATATAGGAAACTGGGACTAATTATTCCTCAGTCTCATAACGCCAGGATCAAAGGAGACCGAGATTCGCTCAGGGAACAGACTCAATGGGTTTCTGTGGGCTCTCCCACAGAAAGGAGGAGAATCTAAGACTGGAGGCAAAGGAAAGGCTTCTCATCGGGGAGCGTGCTGGAGAGGGGATGCCTCAAAGGCCACAGGAAGCATAAGCAGAGTTGGTCCAAATGTTACAGATGCAAGTTATATGATCTATCTTGACAGGGGAAGCTACCAGCAGAAATGGAGATGCCTAAGGACAGCTAGGGGAAATGGAACCATAGTACAGTTCAGCATGTAAACAAAGGGGACGGACACCCCTCTCTCCCTTTACAAGGAAAACCTGCAGCTGTTCAGGCTGGGGCGGTGATTTAACACTCTCTTGTTAACTTCTAAGTCTTTGAAGGCATCTTACTCTCGGCTCTCCCCAACTATTTACTTTTCCTTCACGAGAACGCTTTCATTTCAAATGACATTCTCTTCTAGATATATTTATAGATCTATAATTTTTTTTGTCTTTAATTATAGAGAAGAAGATAAACCCAGCCCTTGAGTTATGATACCAAATATAGGGAGGCATTTTCATTTTTTAAGGTTACAGATTTAAGCAAGCTAAGTTTACAGACTGTTTGGAATTTCAATCTTTCAACATATAAGGCACTTGCAAATGCTTCTGCATATATATATATGAAAAAAATATATATTTTCTTCCCTAGGAGGGCCCAATGCCAATAAAGCTCATCTGTGCCTGAGTTATAGCTTTTTCCCTTCTGATAATCAGTAAGAATTATACAAAGGCATAGCATTGTTAGCAAACAGAGAGAGCAATCTAATTCCACCTGATCATTTGTTTTTCCAGAACATATCTTACTACAGATGCTGGCAGGATGGTTTCTATAGAAAAGCGGTCCAATTAAGGGGGAAATTTCTGTTAGGTCAATTTTAATGTCCAATGCTGAATCTGAATTTGTGAATATGAAATAGATTAATAATGAGCTTGTGCTAGGGGAAAAAAGAGAATTCTTTTCTCAAGTGGTCAAGAACAGGAGAAAACAACAAGAGAACTTTTTTTTTTTTTTTTGTAAGGGGAAGTGAGATACATAAAAGGTTACCTTCAATGCTAACAAAATAAAGACAGGTCTAACATCTGAGTGTGAATCCTTTGACCTAGGTAAAGAATTCTGCACTTTTGCTGACTGATGGCTGGAGGCTGAGGCAGATAATCTAAAAGAAGACTTGTCACCAGAATCCTGGGCCAACTTTTGACAACCTTCCATGAACTATGGGGCTATTATCCCAGAGGCCACTCCTGTCAAAGAAAGGGCTGTGGCTTCTTCTCTAGGAAGCAGTTACTACTAAGCACAGAACTTTTCTCAGCTCGGTGAGAACTTAAAAATTCATTGGTCACCCCAAAAAGGTTGATAGAGCATGGGAACATACCTCGACTTTGTCTAGAGACTCAACCCAATGACTGTTATCTTCTTATCTTCACTTACAGGGTTTTTCTTTTTTCTCCTTCCTAGTTGGAGTCTGTCTATCTGTATGTATTCATATATTTCTGAATCTTTAATGGGAATGTCCTTTAGGCCAGTGATACGAACATTCACTGAAGAATCTTAAATACTGAGGTTGATGTGGCTTAGGCAAATGACCTCGGGTCCTTTGATCGAGTTAGAAGTCTTTCCTTTCCCACCTATCCTCAAAACTGTATGTTCCCATCTCAAAACAATAATTGGGGTTTACTGATGATATCTCTGTACTGAGCATTCCTAATTCCCAACCTGAAGCTAGCTACCTAGTACTGAATGGTTAATACTAAAAACCAGATCCTATGCTGGGAAGTACTATGATTTAGGGCCCTCTTGATGGCAAAATCAATACTTTGAAAGCTTAAATAAAAGGGCCAAAGCCAGAGGCGCCTGGGTGGCTCACTCCATTAAGCATCTAACTCTTGATTTGGCCTCAGGTCATGACCTCAGGGTCCCAGGATTGAGCCCTGCACTGGGCTCTGTGCTTAGCGGGACATCTGCTTGAGGATTCTCTCTTTCCCTCTCCTTCTGCATGCACCGTTCCCCTCACCCTCCCTCGGTTGGCTCACACACTAGCTCTTAAAAATAAAATAAATAAAATAAAAGGCCCCAAGCCATACAAAGACAGAGCTGGGATTCAAATCCAGAGTTCTTCCTCTAATCTCTTTTAACTGCTCTACTAGACTGTCTCCCACAACAGTTCCAACTGAGGGCTTTCCCTCCCTTACCAGAGGATAAGTGGAAATAAGTCGGCCTCACATTTCTTCTGGCAACAAGAACATTTTGCTCACACATTCTGAACAAACAAGCAATTATTCTGTTTTATTTTAAAGTATCCATGTGACTCATTCGCTCAGCTCCCACATCCCTCTGTGTACTGTCTTGACTCATATTTTGGGTTTGTTCAGAGAAAATAGACTGCATTTCTAAGTCCTAGGGAATTTTAACTGGCAGCCAACACATTTTGGGCTGTGTTGTGATTTTGAAGATATGCTTCTCTTTAAAATACATGAAGGCGCAAAAGAAGAAAGGTTCCTCGATCACTGGCAACAGGAATATTTGAGCTGACAAACCACGGTTCCCTTTGAATGCAGGTTCCAGTGACCAAAGCCCCTTTCAAAAGCCTGGGGAACTGGTCTGTCCTGGAGAATGAAGGAGTTCCCCCACAGGTGTGTCCCCTCGGACTACCAGGGCCCAGAGGACACACAAGGCAGCATTCCTTAAGGTCTGCTGCCCAAGTCAGTAGTCTGGGCTTACTCAGTGCTGGGGTTTCTCCCACTGGAGCCTTCTAAGGCTCCCACATTCTGCTAGCTCTCTGGTATTTTACAGAACCTAACATGAAATGAATATTTGGGTACTGTCCCATCATTTTAGGCTTTTCAATTTTTACTGAACACCTTCAGATCTGCTGTCTTTCATTCAAGCCTTTTCTTTCTGTTTCAGGTTGTTTTCTGCCCCTAGATACACCTTGATATCCTAGACTGTGGGACAGGAGGTTCGTCCCAGATGGTCCCTGGTTATCTTGGAGATTTTTGGCCAGTGACCGAGAGAAGGAAAATGATGACAATAACCATGATCGCTAGGGTGATGACACAGTAGGGAAATCAAGGAGCACGCAAAAAACACGCATAATACCAAACAGGCTCCCCCTCTGGAGTGCGGGAAAGCTTTGGTGGCTGCTCTTGTTAGATGGGTGGTAAGAGCCCTTAGTGAATGCCAGAGAAACAAATCGCCCCTTCCTGGAGCCCGTGGGCATTTGTCTCTGCTGTTCCTCTGGGCACGGGCTCTGTTCCCTCTGCATGGAGAGCAGAGCAAATCTTGCTTTGGAGTCAGTCAAGAGCTTTTTAGAATGGTTCTGCACTGCTAACCAACCTCAGTCACTTCTTTCTCTCTGGCCCAATTCTTGCATGGAAAATTGAGGTAATGATTTATATGTCGCAAGCAGTTCTGACAGGTGCACTCTGTCTTGGCTTCCTCCAGCCCCAGGACTCATCCGAAGCTTATCTTTTCCTTCGTGTAATAGGGAGCTGTCAGGTTCTATGACCCTCCAAACAATTCAATCACTCATGGGAGGGTTCACCTTGGAGGGAGGACGCCTTTATACTGGAAAAGGTCTGTGGAGGCCACGCCCTGACATGTATCAAAACAGTGGCCAGCGAGAGGCCAGAGGGCGACATGGCCACACAAACAAGATGCCGCTGGCTTCCTCCATTTAAACCCTTTGCATCTGCCAATAACTTCCTGGTTTGTGCCGACAGCTTTTCTGCAATGGTGTATATATCCTGTCTTGGGTGCCGAACATTTAGCTATCTGAGCAAAGAAGGGCTGTTTCCAAAAAGGACTAGTGCAGAGAAGAAAGGGCACACACTGCTCTTGGAAGGGAAGAGCAGATTCCTTAGCAAGGTCTGTGATGCCCAGCACAAATTGGCCATGACCTGCCTGCCTTGTCATCTGCACCGTGCTGTCACCACACATTACCTCGTGCTCAGGATTCCAGAAACTCTGGCCTTTGTTACATCCCCTGCTCACCTGTGCAACCTCCCACCTTACCGCCTTGGCCCACGGCACGTCCTCTGCCTGGAATGTTCCTCCCACTCCTCGCCTCACCTACCTCCTGCTTCAGCTCAATTAGTAGTTGCTCAGGAACTTATTCTCTGCTCTCCCCAAATGGATCAAAGTCTCGCGTCTGTTCTCCTGTGTACCGTCCACCTCTCTTCTGCAGCCCCCACCTAGTGTCAGTTTCATATTGCAGGGGTGGCATTTGATCCGTGCCCTTTCCAACCAAAAGAGACTGTAAGATCCATGAGGGCAAGAACTGGGTCATTCATGTTCGCTGCTGCCACTCCAGGGCCCGTCGCAAGGCCTGGTTATAGTAGGGACTCAAGAAATACTTGTAGATTTAGTGAGACCCGGGTGGTGCGTCTGTTCTTAGTTGATTTGACCATGGCGTAGGGCAAAGGTACATTTAATCAGGACTGATGTGACAGTCAGCTGTGGGTTCAGGTGCAGGGATGACTTTATTGTGGGAAACAACAATGGGGACCAAATATGGCTGTCTTTGGTTACTTCTGTCTCAGTGTCTAACCTCACAACTCCTGAACTCATTGATAATCTTATGTACCCCCCACTTCCCTCACTACCCCTCCCCCAATACTTTTCTCAGATGCTCTTTGAATTTGGAGAGCAAATGATTTTTTTTTTTTTTTTAAATCAAGCTCTCACATGTTTCTAAACATCTGCTTGTTTGCAAATGCAATGGAATAATTGGAGGAAGTTGGCTCCCCTTGTGTCGAGATGTTTTGGCATTTAAATGGGGTGCCTGGGTAGCTCAGTGGGTTAAGCCTCTGCCTTCGGCTCAGGTCATGATCTCAGGGTCCTGGGATCGAGCCCCGCATCGGGCTCTCTGCTCAGCAGGGAGCCTGCTTCCCCCTCTCCCTCTGCCTGTTTCTCCACCTACTTGAGATCTCTGTCAAATAAATAAATAAAATCCTTAAATAGGCAATGTCCTTATTTAATTCAAAGTTGCAGAACTCTGGACCCTGAAATAATGAGAGGAACTGGGATCACAGAGCAGAGAAGCAAATGCTGAGGAGCTCCGGCAGGGCTGACTGCAGCATCAGGCAGGGATGCATCAAGTCGGTACGTTTCACTATCAGACAAAGGGGCATAACCACCCAGTTTCTCACGGACAGTCAGCCCCGTGAGGGCAGCCATGTATATCTGGGACCATGGATGTGTAACCTTCCCTTTATAAATGACGATTAGAGAGATGCTAAGCTATACAGAAGGAGACGTTTGTGAACAAGGATGGTTTCTAGATCAGCTAATGCAGCGTTCCTGCTGCAAGGGGTTTCTGACAATATGAATAAAACCTCCATTGGCTCAGATGGTTGAGAACCCTGGATTTTGGGGAAGCTGGATACCATGGTGGCTAAAAGTGAGGAGTCTACTATCAGAGAGCCAAGGATGACTTCTGGTTCTGTCCCTTGCTAGTGAGCAACCCTGCACAGACTGTTAGGCAGTTTCCTCATCTGAAATGGCAACAACAGTTTTTTGGTTTTGTTTTAAAAATTTTATTTATTTGTTTTTGGAGGGGTGGGGAGCACATGTGTGAGCGAGTGGGGGCAGGAGCAGAGGGAGGGTAAGAAAGAATTGTAAGCAGACTCTGTGTGGAGGGCAGAGCCTGATGCGGGGCTTGATCTCACAACCCTGAGAATCACGCCCTAAGTAGAAACCAAGAGTCAATGGCTTAACAGACTGAGCCACCCGGGTATCCCTGGCAACAGTAGTCTTAAGCTCTTGGAGTTCAGATGAAGCTTCAACGGGGAAGTAGGCAAGAGCTGGAGCTGGGCCAGACACTGTTAAGTGCTTAGTTCATGTTAATGAACTTGAAAGTGAAGAATCTTTCCCCATCAACGTGATTCTGAGATGGCAAGGCAGGAAGAGCAGAGTGAAAATGCCACCAGGTGAACGCCTTCTTCCTCGACCCAGTTCTTCCAGCCAGCATTTCCCCAAGGGAGGTCTACTGCTGTGCAGCTTGAGGTAACAGTGCCACAAGCTGTTTGTTAATGGTCGATGATAAGATAAGGAGCTTAAGACAGAATCAATGCATTGCTTCCTTCACTGAGAAAGTCCTGGTCTGGAAAATAAAAGTGTAAGCTGAACACGGCAGTGGCTGGGTGATGTGATGATTCATATTCTGGTACTTTATCTGTAGACTGGCACTGGGCCAAAGGCCACATTTTGAGGAGAATGTCATAAAGAAAAGTGATCCCATGAGCCGAGCAAAGGGCTTTTCATGTGATGCCCTTGGTCATGGTCAGCTAAGTTTGGTGGAAAACATCGCATGTCATTTATCTTTTTTGGAGTCTGATATCCTCTATCAGTATATTCAAGGTCCCGAGAAACCCTGAAGTAAATAAATTTTTTAAATGTGTTTAAGTAGGGGTTTCCCCATATAATCTTGAGCAAGAAACATGTGTGAGAGTGAACGTGGGTGTGTTTTTATCACTGCCTTTAACATTTTTCTGGTAAAGGACGGAAGCCCATCGGATCACAACAAATGACAAGGCTGTGACCCCATTCTCCTCCATTCAAGCAAATACAAATTAACATCCTTAAGTAGAAAGTTCATTTCCTTCCAGCTCAATCATTCTAAGGAATCCAAAGAATTAAATATTTTTTTTCTGTTGATAAGAATCTCCTTTAAACATGGAAGTACCCTTATAAAACATCTTCCTCCAACCAGGTCCTTTGCACCCCCCCCCCCCCCCACCACAGGGATCTTCTTATACATTAACCTCTAGGGAAATAGTTAAAATCTCTTTCTCAGATAAGGACAGGTATCGAAAATGTTACATCCATGTATCAGGTAAAGCCTGGTTTGCAACATACAAGGATCAAAGTGATCCTGTCTTCCACTGAACTTGATTCGAAACCCATCCGTGTTCATTATTTTCTACAAAAATTTTATGGATAATGAGTAGGAGCCCTAGAATTTCTTCTGTGGCTTCAAATTAGTTATTTGCATGAGCTGGTAGCAGAAGGGATCTAGGCACGTATTTCTGATCTCTGGTTCAGCAGGTCTAACTGACAGACAAAGACGATTCCATTCTCGGCTTTGTGAACGCTCTAAGGTTTCTTGGGCCGTGCATGCCCGCACACGCATACCCGAGCAGGAGTCACGTCAGGGCATGGGACGCACCCCTCTCACCGCAGCAACAGTGAGCTCACTCTGATCAGAGCCAGGACCTGGTCTGGGGACAGTGTCTTTCCCATCACAGTCATAATTCAGGTAATTCCACCTGAAAAATTCAGAAATTGGAGGCCCTTTTCTCCTTGAACCATCCAGTTGTGCCTGGACTTTCTGCTTACTGTAAAAATACACGGAGAGCGAGCTCTTGAAAGGAAAAGATGGGTGAAACTATACTGATAACCTCTCTTTTGAGAGAAGTCCATCCGGGTCTGTGTGGATTAGGTTTGAGACAGGGACAAGATCCTTGCTTGCAGGGCCTGAGAAGGGCCAGCAGCCGGCCTGGCTGGGCCAACCTTACCACACCTCTGAAACGCACACGAGTTAATGACTGATGTCAAGAAGAGAACAGACTGCAGTCTAGAATACAGTCCTGGCTCATGACTGGAAGATAAACCGCATCAGAGGCCATGGAAACAACAAGATTTGCTTCACTAACAGGATTCTTTTCTTTTTCTAATATTAGTGGGCTTCTTAGCTTCCCAACTGCTATGAAGTGTATGTATGGGAACTTACATCTACCAGTTCCTATCACATCCAAGAAGCCATGGTAGCCTTCAAAGGGGGTAAGAGCAAGAGACAAAGTAACCTCGATCTTAAACCAGGTATAGGATTCTGCTTGTATTTACATTAACACTGGATCTGATTACCACACTGGAAAGGCAGCAGAACAAAGGCAGCTTTCAGATGAAAGAAAATATTTTGTAGCCCAAGAATGCACTCTGAATCTGAGGCGGCTCTGGAGTCAGTACAAACACAAATTCAAAATCAGGCACAATGGATCGCTGGTCCCCTGACGTCACACTGCTTTGATAATTATAGTCATTGGACTTTTCCTGAAACTCTTGGTCTCCGGGTGACAGACAAGAGGGGAGGGGAGAGGAGAAAGGGAATAATGCTGACAATCCACTGTTCACAGGGCATCATGCCACATACTGCTGGCATATTACTCTATTTTATTAACAGGAGTGATTTCCATCTTACCGATGATGGCTGACGTGTGGCCTGTTCCCTTTCCTGGAGACCCGCTGTATGGTGTTAAGATCAGAGACTCTGGAGTCCGTGAGAATGTGGTTAATGTGAGAATGTCTGTGAGAATGGGACTGCCACTTAGCATCTATAGCCTGTGGGTAAGTCATTTCAGCTCTGAAGTAAAATTCTTCATCTGTAAAATGGGGATGATAACAGCACCCCCCCCCCCCACAGGGCCGCAGAAGATGGTGTTTCTAATGTACGCAGCAGAAAGTCTGGCACACGGTATATATTTAATGAGTGTCTGCAGAAGAGTTCTCTCTCAGGGCACACTGGCCATCAGGTGGGCTGCCTGCTGATTCCATAAGGACTAGGATGGGGAAAGAACGTGAGTTTTGAAGGGCGGAACCACTCACATGCAACCTTAACTTTGATGGCTTGCAGAAGCTTACTCCAAATCAGATCACTCAGTATAGCGCCAACTTCGTTTGGATAATAAGGTTGCCCTCAGATTATTCTATGTAGTACCCTGAGGTAGGCGGAAGGAAGAAGTCAAAGAAAGAACTTAACAATGAAACCAGAGAACCTTCCCCTTGGAGCGGACTTTCAGGTCATCACTGTGCCAATGCCCCACAAACCCAGGTGGTCTTCAGGACTGGGATAGAGCTGAGAGGTACAGGAAGGTCCCTTGGCTCTGCTCCCGCACGTTCTGAGTCAGTGAGCTGGGAATGATTTAAGCCATCCCGAGTCTGATCACCACCCAGGTTTGGTAAACCATGACCTAGTTCCAGACATCCTTTCTTCTCCTCCTTCCCCAACACCACATGGGAAACTCACCCGTGCCCAAGACACAAGCAGCTTCTACAGTTTCCTTGACAGGCTGTCCTCTAGTTCCTGCTGACTCAGAGTATGGTTTACATTGAATATTCAGATGAACAGACCAGATATTCTCTTTTGATATGAGAGGAAGGAAGGTAAAAACATGAATTTCAGTCCAAACACTACCACTCAGCAGCTATGTGACCTTAGGCACATTGCTTAACCTCTCTGACTTCTGGTCTCACATCTCTCTCTCTCTTTTTTTTTTTTTTTTTTTTTTAAGATTTTACTTATTTATTTGACAGAGAGAGTGAGAGAGCACAAGCAAGGGGAGCAGCAGAGACGGAAGGAAAAACAGGCTCCCTGCTGAGCAGGAAGCCCGATGTGGGGCTCAATCCCAGGACTCTGGGATCATGACCTGAGCTGAAAGCAGACGCTTAACCAACTGAGCCACCCAGGCTCCCCTGTTCTCACATCTCTAAAATGAGATTTATTTCAGTCCCTCCGTAAAGGCTTTATCTCAAAGATAAAATCAGCCAATATATGTACACTGTCCCTGGAACACAGCAAATCCTCAATAAATGTGGGCTCCTCTCATTATTATTCCAACAGAATTAGTTCTTTTGCCTAACATCGAACACAGCTAACATTGTCTCACCGAACACTGGCCAAAGGACAGGACGGAGACATCCCCAACCCTCATCCCCACGAGGCGAAACACATCAAAATGCAGAGGATTGTCGGGGAGGGTCGTGCCCGAGGTTCCTGTGGAGCGCTTTCTGATCCCATAACCGAAACCCCATGACACAGACAGATACAATCAGATAATGACGGCAATCAATAATGATAACAGAAATTATTATTTATTTTCATAAACACAGACTATGTGCGTCCCGCTGAGTTACACACATCACATGCCAGCATTCTCTTTTGGGGCAGTCAATCAATGGGAAATCTCAATATCCACCCGCCGGGGCAGGAGGGGGAGGGACGGAGCGAAGGTTGAGAAATTACCCACACCAGAGTGACACGTTCACGGAGTTAATCTAATCCAGGGGGCCATTGCAAGCCTGTGAATATGAAACAGGCTTGATTGATTTTTCACTGCAGTAGCTAAACACTTCATTGTTGTTTGCAACAAATATAAGGAAAGGAAAGATGAAACTATGAAAGGGTAGGATATTAAGTCCCAGCACAGCAATAAATCACAAAATGAAGCCTAGAAAAATTAAAAATGGGTAGGGGAAGGCTGTATCTGTGTCCTAAGAGGCCTCGGGTATCAAAGCATAAGAGCCAAAATTAAAATCTGGGCAGGGCTGGCGGATCCTGACTCACCCAGTAATCTTCCCTGAACCTGGGGTTACCCATTGTCCATGGGCACCGTAGAGGCAGCAAGAAAGCATAAGGTTGTGTCTAGACAGCAAGTATTTGCTTCTCAGAGTCTCAGTTTTCCCCTTTTGTATTGGGGATAATTACATCCGTACCATTAGAAAGAGGAAAATACCAATTCATGTCCTACTTGCCTCCCAGGATCCGTGGGAGCATCCAACGAGATCCCCAGCATGAAAGACCAAATACCCTGCAAGATGCATCTTGGAAACCCCTTCCTAGGCCTGTACCTCCTTTCCCTCTGTTCTTCCTCTGATACAGCAAACTTCTGTGCTGGTCTCGGGACGCTTATCCTCTCCAGTGTTTCTCAAAGAGTGGCCCAGGGACTGCACGCACCAGAATCACCTGGGGGGTTTCCAGGAGGGGTCTGGTCAAAGATTCACTGGGTGCAACTTAGACCTTCTATGCCAGAAGCCCTAGAGGGAAGGGACTGTACTCGACAGAGCCTCCCAGGTGCCCATGAGGCATTCTGAATTTAAGAACCACTGCTTCCATTAATTTCTGGTTGCAGGCACTTGCATCCTGTTCCTACCTTCCTCTTGAGGAAAGGGAGGGCGTTTCACTCGTCTTTGGGAGATCCACTTGGCAGTACGTACCTGGCACAGTACCTGACACACAGCAGGCACTCGCCAAATAGGATAAAATACAGTAAAAAGTTCTACATGTCAGATGCCACCCCCCTTGTTGTCTCAATCAGGGGCCACACAGTACACAGTACTGAGTAATGGGGAAGGTCAGGACCTCTGGGATCACAGAGACCTGGGCTCCATTCTTGGCTTTGTCATTTATTATCTGTGGGGCCTTAAGCCAGTGCTTACCTCCCTGAGCCTCTGTTTACACATCCCGTAAAACGGGCATGATGCCCAAGTCACAGGACTGCATTAAGAAAGAATTGTAACACACGCATTACACACTCTCAGCCCAGAGCCGGTCCCTAGGAAAGGCTGAATACAAGCAGTTGCTTAACTTAACCTCCTGGTGTGTTTAATCCGTTCTTTAGAAAACAGATCAGGTAGTTGGACTAGCTGTTTCACTGAAAGGATCACTTTTGGGAAAAGAGCTAGTCTGTTTAATCAACCTTACTAAGCCGTGACCTGTTAGCCACAATCCTCAAAACGACCCCTTGTGAGTTCAGAGCTGGCAAACGCTCATGCTGATGGGCCAAGGTGCCCGGAAGGTGGTGGGGGTGGGGTGGGGGAGGTTGTGCGTGTGTCCAAACAGCCATGGGCAACATTTGCAAACATCAGGGTCACCCTACGTGGAAAAATGTTAGTCCAGAATGTCACGTGTGTGTGTCTGGAGGCTGAGAGGAAGACAGACTCAGTCTCCAGCATCCAGCTCATATATAAAACAGCAGGTCATTTCATCTTTCTAATAGGGTGCACCCACTGTGTGCCCACCCTGTGACAGAGAAGCCTTTGCAGCCCTCAGTCCTGGGTCCCCCCTCTTCTACCAAAGTAAAGCTCATGCATTAAGAAAGCTCTGCCGAAGAAGTCCAAGGTACACAAAGAATGAAATTCCCCTGCTCTCCGATCATGAATGAAGATCTTCTTAGAAGGCAGAAGCTATACAGAATCCTAATGAATCCGATAGATTTGGTTCACATCCCAGTTCTGCCATTTGCTAGCCATGAGATTTGAGTAAAATCCTTGCCCTCGCTAAGGCTGTTTCCACTTCTGTGTAATTCATTCGTTTGACAAATATGTGGCCCTACCACATCCCGCGCGTTCTAGGTGCTGGGGCTGTGGAAGAAAACCCAGTGTGGCTCCTGCTTTCCTGGAGGTGGAGGGGAGGTAGAGGGCCAGCAGCAAATGCACAGATGATATCTCAGGCAAAAATACAGACTAGCGAAAAGGGGCAGGGTAAGGCCACCGATGGTGAAAGGGAAGACCCCAGTGTGTGATTTTCCCTAGGGAATTCTAGGAGAGCTTCTCAGAGGAAGGCAGGCTTTGGATGATCCAGAGAGAATGAGAGAACTTACCTGGCAGAGTTACTGTTAGAACTACATGATCTAAGGATATGAAATCCAGCATCTGGGATAGAGTAAGCACCTAATAAACATGGCTATTACTATTATTATTATTATTATTATTTATATGAGCTGCAAGGAATATTTGGGTAAAATCCATTAGAAAACTGGAATTCATCACAGCCCCTTCATTTTTGGCAAGCCACAGCATGGGAGATCACACCTTCTGATATCTACATTTGTAACTGGTTAAAAAACAAATTCCAATCTGGCCTAGGTTCCCAGGGCACTGGCAGCGAACCATAATGAGGCAAATAATAACTCCAGGCTCCTCCTGCCGGGAGGAATATGCTAAGTGTGATTTCTCACCACCCAGCTCCCATCCCAGGCTGATGAAGTTACTACAACTATGAGTTTCTGTTGCCTAGAAAGGGCTCTGAGGGCTGCTTATATCTTGCTATTGGGAGGCTGGACAGGGAGGCCAGGGGAATCTTGCTAAGCAGAACTCCTGAAGACCCCAGGGTCATTGCTCCTGCATGCTGGGGCCGGGGATCTGAAAATCCACTGTGTATGAACGTGGGGGTAGGAGAGAAGGTGGAATGGGTGAGGAGAGAGAGAGACGGGCATCCTGATCTGGAATGATAATGGTACTAATGAGGAAGAAAGCCATTTCAAATCCTCCAAAGTGTGTGTTCAAGTGTTAGATCCATAGCTCTTGATTTTTAGTCCCAGCCTTGGAATTACCAGTTGGCAGGCATTGGGCAAGTCACTTCTCTTTCTGAGTCTATGCCAGGTTTAAGGGCTCAGGTCCATGGCAAAGGAGATCAAGATGTGGTTCTCAGTTCTATGTGACCCTGTGCATATTACTTAACCTCTCTGAGCCTCATCTCTACAATGGGTATTTGATAGCAAACTCTACCGCGGGTGACAGCTAATGCAGACACTGTGTGTGGCACAATGCTTGGGATATAATAAATGCTCAATAAATACTAGATACCAGCATTTTCACTGGCCCTCCGCCTGGGTGTTCTGAAGGTAAATCAAGGGATTAGGTAAGAGAATATTGGTGATATAAATGGCACTTTACAGCACTAAGGTTTTGTTATTAAATTATCATCATGATTATTGCTTTGAATGCTATATACTTAGCAGTCAATATGGTTTTCATAGAAGTGCTTCTCATAGCCTTTCTGGATAATGAGTGATTGGATTTAAAAGGCTATCTCTTCTGCGAAAAAAGAAAAAAAAAAGCCACATTCTTGCTTTGAAAAGCTGAGGATCCTAGCACTGAAACAGAACAGGTTCATTACTCAGTGAGGATTAATTAGCTGTCGGAGATTATTAAATGTTCTCACTCTCAAGACCCACACAGAACTGCAAAGTATGAAACGTGAGCAAGAGGTAATCATAAGACAGGGAGGGGGAAAACACCACAAGTGCTGGCGATGCAAATTTCGAGAGAGGAGCATGTTAGTAAATTACAGTCTGATTAATATCATGTCAGCTCATTCTGTTTGGAGTCATTGTTCTGAATTTATGGTCTTCAGGGTTGTTTGTGGGTTTTTTTCTTCTACTACTGGGATCAAAACAGAAAGGAGACTGGCCTTTTCAGTGTTTTCATCCAAAGAAAGCTGCAGTGTGGAGGATTACACTGAAACGTAGGACACTGGAAAGCCTAGGAAAATAGATGGGGTGAAATCAAATACAGGTATTTACACTATTAGAGCAAATATGTCTCTCAAGTTGATGTAGTAACTATTGAAATGATTGGAAAGTAGCAGAGGCCCATTAAAAATGATAGCTCAGGGGAGCCTTGGAGATGATAAAATCCAGTGACCACAGACCCCTGTCTCAACCCCGACGGGCTTGTGTTAAACACATAGATCTCGCTGGATCTCCTCCCTTCGCTGAAGGGAAATCACTGGGGTCAGGGCCCGGGAATCTGGAGTTCACACCGTGAATGCAAGAGCACAGACTGTTCAGTCCTCTGTGTGGCAGCCTGGAAACTAAGCCTGGACAGAAGAAATGTGATTTGCTTGTTAAGATGAAAGCAAGAACCGGAATTAGGGTTTTCTAACTTGCAGCCACACCTCAAGGCCTCCTTCCATGTTTGATGGGTACCGAGTCCACTTCAACATCTCTGCTCTAAGGGAAACATACACACAGGCCTTCTCTTCATCACGGGGGCCACATCTCTGAGCACCAACCACAGGCGTACAAAATCCTATGGGACGCCAGGGACGCCAGGAACTACAGATGGCATCTGAGAAGGTCTGTCCACAGAGCAAAGACAAGGTGACATCTGGGCAGAAGGTCATGGTGTGAACCCCCCAGTGGCACCCACAGGATTGCTAAGTTCCATGGGGCCAAAGATGATCTTATTCCCCTTGGGCAGCCAGCAGATTGCCTGCCACTCACTAAGTATCAGTGATTTGCTTGTAGACTGAGTACAACAGTATAAAAAGTACATGAAAAGGAAAAGAATATGAACTTTCTCATATCAGTAGGGAGTAATAACAGCTATGATAATGATAATGATGAAGATAATATCATACCAACAGCAGGGGACAAACATTAATGAGTGCTTTCTGGGAGTGAGACGCTCTAAGGGTAAGCACTTTGGCACACACAAGACAGCGTGGATTTCTCACAAAAATCCCAGGAAGCAGTGAATCCTGGTAATGCACATGGGACTTGGGAGGCATGAGGACTTTAATTAATATGCTCAAGGTCCCCAGCTGGAAAGCAATGGTGCCACAGTTCTGACCCAGGACAGACTGACTCAGTGTCCAGACTCTTCACTACTCTACCCTTGGCTCTGCAAAACCCCCAAGCCTTTAGAGCATCGGGCCAGTCTGATACGGAAGATTTGCATGGCAGTTCTTCAGGCTGGAGGCACAGGCCGACAAGAGGAAACAGAGCAAGTCAATGCTTATTTGCTCAGAAGGCCAAAGACCAGGTACCCATGGGTACTGGGTAAATACCGGACAGCTTAGCATTGTGGCCAGAAACGAGCCTGTGTTCACAAAGCAGCTGCTGGGGGTACCTGGGTGGCTCAATCAGTTGAGTGTTCAACCCTTGGTTTCAGCTCAGGTCACAACCTCGGGGTCATGAGACTGAGCCCCATGTTGGGGTCTGCACTTAGCGGGGAGCCTGCTTGAGATTCTCTCCTTCTCCCTCTGCCCTCCCCCCTGCTCACACACTCTCTCTAAAATAAATAAATAAAATCTTAAAAAAAAAAAAAAGCATCCGCTGCCTAAAGAGAGGAACAAATGAATTAATGAACAAATAAACAAGTGAGCTAATGGGCACACACTGATCATTCAATTCCCATATCTGCTTCTAAACCTCCAGTGACAACCTCTTTTCCGCGCATGTGCTGCGCTGTGCCCCTTCTCGGTTTTTGGTCTTCAGTAGAGCAGCTGGTATCTGAAAGCACATATCTGACACAGTTTTGAAAGCCCCTCAGGGCCAGGACTGGTCTCAGCGTGTGTCTGCTTTACCTCTCATGTTAAACACATCCCAAACCACTCACCACCAAGTCCTGAACCACTCTAACCTGTGTCCAGAGAGCCTTCCCTTAAAAGTTTGCTTTTTAGAAATCCATTTTTAACACCACTTTCCTAAGAGACCTTTCCTGGTCTTCCAGAGCCAAATATAATTTCTTCCCCCGTTGATCAAACTCTGACACTCCCTGCACTTATCTTACTCTATTTCGTGCCATAAGCATTTTTATAGTAGACCTACAAATCTCTTCTTTACCAGACTGTGCATTTCTGGAGGGCAGGGAGGGAGCCACTTAGACCAACAGGCGAGATCACATATTGAAGACCGGCCATGGAAGGAGGCTTTCCAACTTCGGCACATTTTTAGCCAAGTATGAGGTTTGCTGTATAGACAGAGAATCTACAAATAACTTGCGTGACCAAAGTTCAAAAGGGTTAAAGTGATCACAGGAGATTCTGGTGAGGAGCAGAATTCAAACCCAGGCCCATGACATTCACAAGTTCACGTTCTGAATCACAAGATTCTAACTTGCCATGTGGGTAGACCCATCCCCTGCACCTTGAGTAAAAAAGACGCTCAGAACATTTTCGATACCGAGAGCAGACAGAGGCTGAGGATACAGTAAGGCATGACAGTGGCCACATGGCCAGTCCTGGGGGCATAAAGGAAGGACATGCTTCTGCAGTCATCAGAGCTCAGACCTCTCCTCCTCCTCCCTCTGCTTTATCTCCTTCACTCACACATGACGGTTGCAACCGAGAGCAGCACCCAGCCCACAGCCACACCGGGGAGTCCTTCCTTGGTGCCCGGTGGCCAAGAGAAGCAAAAGACAGGGGCCAAAACTGCCCCGGGACTCACCCTCAAGGTTGTGATGGTGGCAGGATCCCGGAGCCGGCCCTCCTCATCTTTCAGATTGTAACCTTCTGGCCTCTTATCACGCTCGCTGACTTTCCACAGCTTCACAGTTTTATCTGTGGAGGGCAGCCAGAGGAAACCAAATTACAGTGAAAACCAGCTTGTCAGGGAGTTTTGTGTGCGGAGGGGTGGGGTGGGGGAAGCAGGGGGAGGGGAGGTGAGGACGGAAGGAACTGCTGGTCACATCAAGGATTCAGGGCATCACCTCATGCTGTCTGGAGGCAGAGCTCATGTTTCAGAACAAAACCATATATTGTGCCTAGACCAATGGTTTTCCTGATGATGGCCTATGAAATCTGGAGCTTATATTTTCTTTTGGTTCATTCAATAAAATTATTTTCAATAAAAATATTTATTAAACACTGAACAAGAGCGGTCACATATACAGAACTAGCTGTGTCACTATGTTATTAGCACTTGTCATGGAAAATTTATTTAATGCTCACCACAACCCCGAGAGGTAGGTACCCCCATTTCCGTGTCCCACCCAAGCAAGGGCTGTCCCGGCCATGACCTGAAGGGCCCTTCGTGACCCACACTTCCTGCCCCTCTGCTCCCCTCGCCCTGTGCTCCTGCCACACGGCTTCTCTACAGCCTCCATACCCATTGTCCCCACTCCTGCCTCAGGCTTTGCACTATCTCTGCCTTTTCCAGGAAAGCCTGCCACCTTCTTCTTCCCGTGACTTGCTCCTTCACTCTGCTCTGTTCATGTCCCACCCCCAGAGGGGCCTTTCTGAGCCAACCTGCATCAGAACATCCCCACCATTCTCTTCGCCTGCTCCTCCGGCTTCAGGGCCTCGTCTTGCCACTAACTATGTGACAACGGCTTTGTTTCGTCTCCCTCATGTGAATGTAAGCTCGCCGGAGCCAGGGATTCTGTCTCATCCATTACTACACATCTAGCACGTACGACGGTGCCCGGGACGCAGTGGATGTTCAATAACTATTAGGTGCGTGAACGAGTGAGTCCCATCTATACCGTGCATCTTGCTAGCAGTACTCAGAGATATCAAATGGTAAGAGTGTTCATCCAAAAGCTCCTTTCCCCTGCAGTCTCCTTGGAATCCCCAGCTGGAAACTGCCTTTCTCCTCTGTGTGCTGTTCCAGCACTTTCCATCACTGGCTGACACCTGTCATTCGCCATAGCAATAAAGCAGGGCAAGATCTCTAATGGGTACAGGGGTGAGGCAGGCAGGGGTAACGAGTGAGAGGGGCTGAGGGCTCTGGGTGGCCGGAGATGGCACACCCCACCTGCAGATCTTCGATCGCATTTCTTAAGAAAACGTCTTTGGGCCAATCAGATCACGGGTGTGAGCCACGTGCCTTTGCAGGCTTTCCTGAACGGGTCCTGCATTCATTACTTGTATGCATTCTAGGTTTTCTTGTAGGATGCAGGGACTTGAACGCCTTCCTCCTCTGTATCTTGCTCTGTGCCTGCACAGGGTAGGCTTGGAACCAGACAAGCTTGGGCCAGACCCTCACTCCCTCTCCAGCCAGCCACATGGCCAGGGACAGGGATTCCCACGGAGCAGGTGTGTAGTTTCTTCAAGTGACAAACGGGAGCACCAGATTTATCAGGAAAAAGAGCACAGAATGCCCAATTTAGTGTGAACTTCAGAGAAACAACAAATGACTTTTTAGTGTAAGTATGTCCCAAATATTTCAACCTTATAAATAAAGGCACCTAACTTTTCTATGCCTTGGTTTCTTTACTTGTCAGTTGGGGAAAACAGCACCTTCCCCATGGGGCTCTCAGGAAGATGAAATGGAACACTGGGCATGTAGTGTTGAACACAGGGGTGGCCTGCTAACAACGGTTGACAAAGGGCGGCTGTTATTAGAATTTGCAGAGGGCAACTATTCTCTGATAATAACATGTTGCTCTGTGACCGTGACAGTTTTATCCTGTGGCGATGCCGGCACATCCCGTTTCCTCTGCAATACTGTGGGGAGATGAGCTGCCTCTCCCCCAGCCTCTAGTAGGGTTCCCTTTCTCCATCATCCCCTCACTCCCCTTCTCCACGTCTCCTTGCCAAAGGCCCGGCCCTCAGAGGTCTGAAATGCACCACATCCTGAAGTCGGCTTTCAGCAACCATTTGGCTACTTCAACAGGTCAGTGCCCCTGTTTCCTATTATCTGGGGATGACCCCAGCTGGTCACGTATGCTGGCAGACCCGGCCGGGCTACTAAGTGTAAGGTGTATGTGCCCTGAACCATGCGCTCCCCCAGCCTGTACTGGAACAGAAGGCAGGGAAGCCTTCCCCAGCCCCAGAGTTGAATTTCTGTACTTCCTGTCCATACGCCGGCAGTCCTCGGCTCCTACCCTCTTTGGATGCCCTGTGGCCGCAGGCGCTGCATTTCAGGGTGAGAAAATGAAGCAGAAGCCCTGCTTTATACAGTGGCTGGATTAGTGACCGATCAGCTGTGACTCAGAACAATGCAAATCAGTGATGTTTAACACCCAATATTTCCTACTGCTGGGCTTTGGAATATATTCTGTCCCCTTTGCAAGGCGATTCTCCTCTTCTTTTTTCTTATTATGAACAATACATTGCAACACAGAGAAATAGAGAAACCACAGGTAGAACTAAAGAGTAAGAGTCAACTATAATCTGGGGCGCCTGGGTGGCTCAGTGGGTTGAACCTCTGCCTTCGGCTCAGGTCATAATCTCAGGGTCCTGGGATCGAGCCCTACATCGGACTCTCTGCTCAGCAGAGAGTCTATTCCCCACCCCCTTTCTGCCTACTTGTGATCTCTCTCTCTCTGTGTCAAATAAATAAATAGAATCTTAAAAAAAAAAAAAAAGAATCAACTATAATCTCTCTGGTCAGGGACAATCCTTGTTAATGTTTCACAGAGATACTTGTATTTTTTCTCTGCATTTTTTGGGGGGTGGGGTACAAACCTATAGCAATACTACATATACAGATTTTGTATTTTCTCATTTCCTTCTTGTATTACACAAGTGGCAAATATAATTGCAAAAAATGAAAATGAGCCAGAAAGTGAAAAAAAAAAAAAAAGAAAAAAGAAAAAATTAACATTTCCCTCAATTCCGCTAGACAAAGAACACTATCAGGAAAATTTTGTATACATCCTTTCATTATATTTGTGTGTGCAATTATATCACTTTTTAATGTATGTAATGTGCTATGCATGGTTTATAATATGCTTTTTTCCTAATTATATCTATCCATACTAACATCTACTCCTATAAATACCTACTTCAAAATAGTAAGAATTTGTTAATAATTAAAGGTCAAATAAAGGGAGATTTATTAGTAAATTATGGAAAACTCATACAAGGGAATGCTATGCAGTCACTGAAAATGTGATGATATTTTAGAAGAATATTTAACGATCAGGAAGATATTCCTGTTGTTAAGTGTTATGTTAAGTAAAAAAAAATCTTGCTGCAGAACAGCTTACAGATTAATCTCATTTTTGTTAAGAAGCAAAAAGATTTATCCATTTATCTACATCTCTGCTTTTTTCTTTAAAAGACATTAATACTGGTTCTCTCTAGGTGTAAACATTGTATTTTCTTCCTTTGGTTCCCTGTTTTTTTCTAATTTGTTTTTTATGATGAACACATACTATTTTCGTAGCACGCAGAATAAATCAAGTATACCTTTCCCTCTCATTATAAGAATTAAGACAGAAGTAGAAAGCTAGGTAAAGCAATGTGTTTTCACCTGGCAAGTAATTTCAAAGTCTAGATTCACAATGGAATGTTGGTTTTATTTTTCATGAAAAATGATAAAGTTGAAAATATATGCCAGCAGAACATAAAAACTACACCCAACTGTAATGAGATAAGCACATTTTTTTTTTTTTTAAAGATAATTGATGGCGAATTCAATCCAATTCCCTATGGCTGGGTTGCCTGGAGTCATTCTCGACTTTATTATCACACAATTTTTCTTGACTTAGTATCTTGAAGCTTTGTGGATAAAAAAGTGTAAGGAACATGTGGCTGTTACTATGAGTAATGACTTTTTCTTTTTTCTGGCTGGATCTCTGAGTAGTTTATCATTACTTGTGGCAGCTTTTAAACACAATCTTATCATCTATCTTCATTTTCTCTTTTGTACAGTAATTCCAATTGTCTTTCATTAATTTTTGCATGTTAACCTATTTGGCTTAAGGGGAATTCTCAACCTCAATATTAGTACAAAAAAGAAAATCACATAAGAACATGGGAATTTTTCTTCTAAGAATCATTTTGAGATACTGTTGGCATATGAAATAGCATCCCAAATGGGAAGATAATATCCTTGTTAATCAAAAAACTATTTAAAAACTCAATTAACAGAACATTATGCTATATAATTAATCTTCATTGCATTTCAATGATTTCCAACCCATCCCCCCCCCCAAGCAGTTAATAAGTCTTTGGATTCTATAGTAATAATCAATAGGGTAAATTTCATAATATGAAGTCAGCTAGCCAGAGCAGATAATCAGACACTTTACCTCTGCCTGAAACAATTAAGTCAACATCATCAGAAGTCTCTTTTATTCTAAAGGGTTGGATAGGCAGAGCCTATTTTGCATTCGCCAGCGAAACAAACAAAAAAAGAGGAAACATTCATGTGGTCTGGCTTTCAAGAAATCAGGGGTGAGGAAAGTAAAGTGAACAATACAGACAGTTCTGAGAAAGAATTAAATTACTGAGAATCTGGAAAAACAGATGAGTGGAGATCTGGTCATGTTGAGATAAGCCACGTGGATAGCCTCAAACTGGCTCTCTCAGAAGTACGAGTGTCTAGACTTGTACCCTGGCTTTATAATCAAGAGAGTTTGGGTTCATATACGTTAAAAACTTCTCCCCCTCTTTTCAGGAGAGTAAAATAAAATTTGTTGTAAAAACTTTAGAAAGTGAAAAATGATAAAAGGAGCAAATCTACAAGACACTCAACATGCACGATCCAAAATTAATCATGATAAATCTTGCGGTGTGTTTCCTTTCTGACTTCAGGAACACTAATATATGTCTGATCATATTACATACATGTGACCAATACCTTGTCAGTGCTGGGGATCAGCAGAAAGCAAATTCCTAGCTTCTTGACTTATATTTAAATGTATATTCCTCCTAGGCAGACTCACACATAGGATGAAATGAAGCATTCTTCAGCTTATTTGCTTGATAGAGGGTTTTCATTTTTATACATTAATCTTCTTAATTGTGACGCTAGTCAATTAGTGCCCTTTTAGTATATGATTTTATTCTGAACTGTTCTGAGTATAGATGTCTTCTTTCAGCAAGGGTATTAATGAACCTTAAGGGTAGGTCATTCCACTGTATAAAGGTTTACCATATTAATACGAATCTCTATCCAATCCTCTATGTCCTCTCTCTCCGACCTAGTTCTATCAACTCCCCCAAAACAACAAACGGTATCGGAAGAGTATGGAGGGAGGGAGAGAAAAATAAATCACTTCTTTGGAAAGCCCCCCTTTGACCTGTGCTCCTGGCTGAGAACTTGATGGTGTAAGAGAGACACAGCCATCTCCTTTACAAACCCCCAAATATATTCAGGGATTAATAATTCCTACTCTGTATGCCAAACTCATAGGGATGGCATATTGAGTTTTCTGAAATGTCTTCCCAGAACACTGAGTAAATCTTAAGAAAGGAAGTCATATTCTAAAAACACCTGGAAATCATCTGCATTATCGAAAGCTACAGATAATGGGTCTCTCACATAATTTGGTCATAAATTGGTTATTTTTGAAAAGGGTAAGTGCTATGTGCTGGGAGCCTACCCTGGGCCGAGTACTCGGGTAGACACCTTGCAAACGCAGTCTGGAAGTTTTCCAACAGCTTGCAAGGTAATAAGAAAAACTGAGCCCCAGAGAGATTGAAATACATGGTTTGCTGATTTTATCTCTACAAATACCAAACAGGCAAAGTCACCTCCACGTACCATTAGTAGACAGAAGGAAGTAGGCTGCATTCTGCTGAGGGAGCCATCTTATTTTATTGATTTTTTCTTCTATTTCTAAGCTCTTCAGGTAATCGAACTCGGGTTCATGGCTCTGGAATGTGCTGTAAACATTGTATTCACCCCTACGATGAACCTGATTTTTACTCTGTAGGAAGAGGAAAAAAAAAACACACACACAGAAGATGAAATCACGTAAGCCAACTACAAATTCACCAATTCCTTCTTTTTGGGGGCAGAGTTACTGGGGTGGGGTGAGCAGGCCAAGTCAGTGTAGAATGAGGGCAGAACCAAGGCAACAAGTTTACCTTAGCTTATTGGCCTCCCCAGCATTTGATCACAAACCCCTGTTGGTCAACACTGGGACCTTCAATATAAAACCATTTATTTATAAATTATATGCATGAACTTCTGCACTAATATATGGTATATATAACATACACAGAGGACTGGATATTAAAATAGGATCATTTAAAAATACATATCACCGGAAATTCTAATCTTTTCTTTCTATGTCCTAATGGATGTCTTGGACACCCTTTGGAGTGAGCCATCCCACACCCAAGTCCATACCTCTATTAATCCCTCACAAAGACTCCAAAGCTATGGCATCTGTACCTTTCGCTGGCCTTTTAAAATCTTACCAGATCCTTGGAGAACCTCTGAGAGGTCAGCAGTGCAGGGAAATGGACAAGAGAGGCTCAGAGGTACTAAAATGACCTCTCCAAGGTCACACAGCTTATACACAGGAGTTGGTCATCAGATCTCTCCCTCCCCCCATTTTCTTCTGACATGAGTGACAAAACAGACATGAGTACAGAGATGCCACCGGAGTCCCTGGAAGGACTGTCAGACTCTACCCTCTCCGCCCGCCCGTTTCCCCCCAGCTCCCTTATGCACAGTGCCCACAGTGGGAAATACATTAAGGATGCTATAGTGAAACTTAAAGGAAAGGATCTGTGGAAGGGGGAAAGGGTAAGAAGAAGGGTGGAGAGGAGGACAAAAAAGGTGTTAAAGAAAAAGGAGAAGGGAAAAAAGAAGAGGGAGTTTTTATTTCAGGTGTTTTAGGAACTTATCACCAAGAGCTTCCAGATTCAGGCTTTGCAAAACTGTGCTCACGAAGTCAAATTCAGGTCTTACTGAACATGTGTTGCGCAAGCTGGATTCTGAGGAAAAGGCTCAATTAAAAAAAAATCATATTTCTGGATGGATATTGAACATCCAAACCCAAGTCTCCATGTACTCAATTTGATGGGTGATGGTGCTGATGGTCTGTATTGAGCATATTTTGAGGGTCCTAGGAGCAAATTCTCCAGGGGTGGAGCGTGCCTCACACAAGTCAAAAGCAGGCTTTGCTTCTCAGGCTTCGCGTTCATTCCAACCCCAAGTCTCGCCACAAAGCAGAACACCCAACTGTACGATCCTTTCATCGACGTCTATATTTTTATTAAACAAAACCATCCTCCTTTGGAATATGTGTTCCCCTTCTACTACTGACTCAGGCTTCCCAAAGAGGTCAGTCAATTAAAACAGGTGAAACCTGGTTCCCCCATGGTGGGTATTAGGGAGGGCACAGATTGCATGGAGCACTGGGTGTGGTGAAAAAACAATGAATACTGTTATGCTGAAAATAAATAAAAAATTTAATTAAAAAAAACAAACAAACAGGTGAAACCTATAAGAGTTACCGGAAATCGTGGCACAGATTAAGATGGGCAATGTGCTGCCTAGGGTAATTTATGTTAAATAGTGGCTCTGGTTCTTCTTTATCATCACTATGGACCTAATTGGATTTTCTTTTAAAACAGAAGAAGGTTTTTGAAAATCAGTTTTAAAAGGACTTTAAACGCTGATATCCTGCTTATACTACGAGACAGCCAGTCCACCTTAACAATAAATTTATAAGAATGCTGATTTGCTACCATCCAAATCAGACTGTCAAGTGTGTGTAGTATGTGCCAGACCAATTAGCACTCGGCAGCTCTGGAAAAGCAGGAAAAATTCCAGGTCACGAAGAGCTATTAGTTCCTACTTGCCAACCACATTTTCGTGTTTCCAGGGCCAATGGAATAGGCCTGGTGCCTGATTTAATGCTGAACACTTGAATTTATACAGAACCCCGAGGGATCATGATGCCCTTATAGAAATTAATTGCAAATAATGTGCAATTACCAAATATATCACCTCTAAATGAGGCTTTCCTTTTTTTTTTTTGAGGGGAGGGGGAACATAAATGGCTTTGAGGCACAAATCAGGCTTTCAACTGCTCGGGAAGTCTCTTGTGAAACCTTCTCCTGCAGTGGGCCTCCCCCTGCCCTGGGCCTGGTGAATCTGAGAGGCAGGTGGTAACAGATGGGAGAGGTCCTAGAACACACACGGGCCTGCTGGAAGCTCCGGGACCGTGCCAGGGGAGGCCAAGGAAATCAGATTGGGCCGAAATTCCCTTCTGACAAAAACAGAAGCAGACACACAAAAAACTCAATTTATATGAAAAAGAGAAACAATTCCTAGTGGGAACCAAGTCTCAGTAGGAAATGGGCTTTTTGAGATTCAATTCACTGTAAGTTCAAACTCCTGGTCAGCATGCACACAGCACGGAGCTCCAGGGACCTTTGTGACACCTGCAGTAAAGCACTGGTCACGTGCATCGTCGAGATGACACCTGGTGGGATCTCACTCCCTTTGGTAGGATGAACTAACACTATCTTCTCTACGGACCCCAGGTATCCTTTTCACATCTGTTGGCAAAGAGCTGTTTTTTTGTTTTTTCCCTCCTACATATTCTGCAGGATCATCTGAAATTGGGAGACCTTATTTCAATGGCTGGAAGAGAAATCCCACTCAAAGAGGAGTTTTCGGCTCAACAAACAGCCATGGAATTTCACAGGTCAGATGGGAAGTGAGGTCATTTTGAATGTGCAACACCCGGGTTGGGCCAGGTTAGGCCATGCCCAGAAAAGGCTCTATTATTAGGTGCTTTTAGGAGCCTGAATGTGGAACTGTTGATGTTAATGACTTTTTGGCAGTTTTTAGTTTGCTAGCAAAGCAGCAAGGTTAAGGGCGACACATGAGGATTAAGGAACAGTAGGAGACCTCCTTTAAAAAGAGAAGAAAATGGGCATTTTGCATTCACTGCCACTTACCTCCTGCTCTCGTTGAAATATTACAACCCGACCCCCCTTGTCCCCTGTCGCTAGTAATTCTCCCGTGTGGTTGAATTCTACCGTAGAGATAATGTCAGCTGAAAAGGAGAAGACAAAGGCAATTAGAGTAACTGCACACTTACTTTGAAACGATAGATAATAGATATACTTTTCTGTGCATTGAAGGGCTCTAGGCTTTGTCTCTGCAATGGAATTTACAAGGATTTGATGCTCTGTATTTTAAGCGCCACGAGAAGTGGCATTTGAGAAAGTCAATTTCCGAGATGCCCACACTGCAGGGTGGGCTCTTGGAACATCTGGAGAGAACAAAAGGGAAAAACACATGCAGACCCTTTTGTTAGGGGCAAGAGATAACGCATTTCTTTAATGGCTCCAGGAAATGGCAATTTTTTTTTTTTTTTTGAGAATTTCTACTCCCCACGGATCTTCTACCCACCCAGGATTTTTTGCATTCTCCTTCCTTCTACACAGAGAAACTTCCCCAAACAGGTTTCAGGCATGGCTATTCAGACGCAGGCTGAGGACTGTGACGCACACGGCTGGGGGGCCTGGAAGCTCAGACATGGAAAATGAAGGGACGGAGCAGGAAGACTTCACTGGGACACTAGGAGGCAGGAATTCAGGAGGGTCCCCACAAATGCTCCAGCTTGACCCATGCTCCCTCTTCCCTGGCGAGCCCAACACACCCTTCTGGAAGAGCACATCCTTATTCCAACCCCAGGAGCAAGGTGCTGAGAAACAGGGTCACAAGGTCAGAGGGGAGAGGGCAATTTGTACTCTGTATTTCAGAACGAAGAAAATACACAGGCGCCAGGAACCCAGATCACAGATAATTGCTGAAGGAATGCCAGCCTGCCAGGTCTTTCTTCAACCCTGGTTACCCTGGAGGAACACGGACAGGTAAATTACCTATGATTGGATTTATTAGGGCTATTTTTAGAAAAAATGTCAGAGGTTAATTCCTCTGCAATTATTCTCCTGCAGGGCTCCAACAATTGCTACCAAGAGTGCAAATGAGTTAAAAAAAAAAAAAAAAAAGAGGCAGGGGAATTATGACGATGGCCTTTGACAGAGGAACATTCTCAAGATTATGTCCATGTGAGGAAAGCAAAGGGGAAACAGTGAGGTAGAAAATGAAGGCAATTACTCCTGAATAATTCAAGTCTCAAATCTCACTTTAATATCATTTCAGGATTTTTTTTTTTTTTGTATGACTGGTTTATTCAGGTAAGTTGTGTAAAATTCTCCACTTTGAATGGAATTACCCTGTTCCATATATGAAAATGCTTCCAATGGTCATTCTTTGTGCAGAAGTAAAACAAGCAAGCACAGGCCACAGACACTTTCAAGCAGGGCACATTTAAAAGAACAATTCATGATTTCCTGTTTTGGCCTCTTAGATGTCTGACCCCAGGGGCAGCAAATTCAAAGCCCCATAGAGCCATGGGGAGCCAGGGTGTGAAGCAAACCAGGTGAGGTAGAAAGCCTGTGGCCCCTTTTTAGGGTAAGTGGCTACTCAGCTTATGCCAATTGTGGATATGAAATATTTCATGTGTTGCTGGGTTTTTACATTTCTTAAATTTTTAAAAAATAATTTTTATACTCAATCGCTTCTATTTTATATTTGTCAACTTTTTTTTTTTTTTCAAAGCCATGACATTAAAAAAAAATAATCTCGTCTGTGGGCTGAATATGTTTTGTGAGTCATGAGTCTATGACTTCTGGTCTACCAAGTCTTTCTTCAGAAAATGCCACCTCATTCCTTACTGATGATCTCAACTAGAACTCTAGTCTGTCCACTCAGGGAGCCTCCTCCAAATGAATGCAACTTCAAGGAAACACAATCTAAGCTGTGTGGTTACTCTGTTCCTGATCCAAGTTCGGAAGCCCATTTCGGTAACAAGTGCCCATTGCGGAGTAAGCAAGCCCAGCGAGGCTGGGAAGCCGGCACCACAAGTGAATTACTAGACCACTTTCCTTTGTGTATGTATGTTAGCAAAGCACTTTCAGGTAAAGAGGAGAGAAGGAGGCTGTTCAGAGTTTGCAGCCGCCTCAGAATGTCCTGGGAAAGCACTTGAGCGCTAGGATATGATTCTAACACTAGTGCCTGCTTCTGGCTTTTCAGTGAGCGGTGAGCAACGGGGCTATTCACAAAGCTTCCTGACTTGCGCAGAAGCTGAAGTGGACGTGGCTATTTCTTCTCACTTCAGGCTTCTGTCAGGTACCTCTGCATGAGGCAAAGCTCTCAAACTGCTGAAGACATAAACACTTCCCTGAAGGAAAGAAGGGTGGGGAGGCTGGGTATATTCGATACCAGAGTCACACTGAGGTCTTTGGGTCCAACAACTGGCTTAACTGCAGTCTATACCCTTCCTGTAAGCACTGTTGACACAGGCTCCAGAGTTCGAGAAGGTGCACTGGGAACCAAAAGATGGGCCTTCCCTTTAGTGAAGTTGGGTATCAGAAGGAAGAGTTAAGTACCTTTCCCAAGGTCAGTCTCTGTCTCAGTTTCCAAGAAAATGTTATCCCAAGGGAAACAAAATTCCACTCCCCCAGAGATGACATACACATTTGTCCTTTTGTCCAGACTCTGTGAAAATGCCTTCACTCTCCTTTTGGGGGTACACAGGTCAAAACAAGGTAGGGCTCAAGCTCACAGCTGAGCCACATGATCCAAGCTCATGTTACTAGAATTCTGCATTATGAGGGATCCAGGCATGGCCCCGCTCCTAAAAATGTCCCATTTATTTTCCAAGTGTTGTAATTATTTGTGTTATGCCTCCCTCAAGAACTTGTAAGAGAGGGGTGCCTGGGTGGCTCAGTGGGTTAAGCCTCTGCCTTCAGCTCAGGTCATGATCTCAGGGTCCTGGGATCGAGCCCCGCATCAGGCTCCCTGCTTTCCCTCTCCCACTCCCCCTGCTTGTGTTCTCTCTCTTGCTGCGTCTCTGTCAAATAAATAAATAAAATCCTTTAAAAAAAAAAAAAAGAACTTGTGAGAGAAAGGATGATTGGCATGGCAGGATTCTCAAATTCTTTAGTCCTCTTGCCAAGACCTTAGCTTTATGTTAATCCTGCCACTCGGGTGGTGTGTATGTTAGGTTGTTTATACCAGCCATTGTCTACCTCCCTCCAGAGCACAGGCCACTGTGGTTCGAGTTAATACCTGTTTTGAACTTTCATGTTTCCGGACTCATTTATCATTGCTAAGCCCGTAGGTGCAACCAGAATGCCTTACCGCCCCATCCATCTCTGCAGATCTTCATCTAGGACTGTTTAATAATTGATGCCAACCTCATGAATCACCCCACATTCCAATTTCAAGACACTCAAACTTCTGATACAAATACTCTTGTCTGCAACAGGCTCTGGGTAGAGCAGCTGAAGTCAGAAAAGCCAGGCTGCTCCAGGTAAAATAGCTCTTGTTGAGTATAGAGAAGACACGGCGGTAACCAGCAACTAGCAAGCCCTACGACAACAACTTCATCTGAGATCACGATCAAAAGTAATCAATTCATCAAGTTCAATAGGACGTTCACCTTTAAATGACATGTGTACATGACAACTCATTTTATCAAATGCCGAGCGAAATCACACCGTTACTTAAGAAGCTGTAAACTGGGGCATTTTCCCGTCTGTTCTGTAGAGATGTGGATGAAGTGCACGTTTTTGACTACAAACAAAAACCAGAGGCCAAAAGCAGTTATGGAGGTCAAATGTGTTAACATGATTTTTTAAACGGAAACCCTGGGAGGTAGCATGTTTGCCCTGTTCCACATTTCTGTGTGCTGATTTCATTTCCACAAGATGGTGGCCCGGTAACCCCATTTCTAGTTCAGTAGGCACCACTAAGCCTGAGTTTTTCTTTCTAAATCAATCTTTGCATCTTACAAAGGTTCCAGACTAGTAAATTCATACATAAAGTCTCCATTTACCTGAATAATGAAACTGACTTGGCCCTTAGATGCCTATGATGAGGCTGAAGAAATGGAGGGAACCTCCAGCACATGCCCTAGTCTCTCACGGCTCCATGCGGGGCTGGAGTCCAAGCAACGCCTGGGCTGAGCACAACGATTAGGTGATGTACCATCCAAAGAGCAGGGGGACAATTTCGATAAAATTCTGGCTCAGTTTAGGCCTGGAGAGGACCTAAAGCCAAATCCTCGGTGGGACAAGGTCTTACTGACCAGGTCAGGAGCACTGGCCTCGTCACATCAATCATAGAGTGCACATGAGAAGGTAATGCAATTTAGCCTTCAGAGCCCATTAAATGTTTTATCTCTCATCTAAGAAACATTTGGGAGGTAATACTATAAAGTCATTTACTCTACTGAGGTCAGCTAGCCAGTTCTGTCCACTCAGTACTGGGCTGTCTTCTGGATGGTAAGTTGGGCTCTAGGCAGATCTGTCTGCTTCTGTATCGAAGAGGAGGATGTGGTCAGCCAAGATGGGAAACCAGTGTCATAGTGGATTACAATGGTGAAACATGGTGGTGGTGGGAAAGTTTGTGTTGAGAGGGATTTGGGAGGTCATGTGCAGGCGAAGGGCTCTGATTAATTGGAACTGGGTCCTGAGTTGCACAGCGAGGGACAGGGGGCAGCATGTGTACCCTTTGTGGTCACTGCCTAGGGGCTTGTAGTTAGATTGGCAGTGACTCTGTGGCTCATTAGATAAACAGGGGAGTCTCAGGCTCCCAGCAGGTATTAAAATTACTCCTTCCATCTGCATAGAACTGTGGCCTCCTTCTTGGGCTCTGGTTCACAGCCCAAAGTCAGCATCCATTTTTCTCGGATAGGGTTTTCTCTGTTAAGTTTTGATAAATGAAATAGTGTGTTGGAATATAGTTTCCATCAAAATAGGGGGACAAAAGGAGGTCTGGTTATGGCCACACAGGATATGCGCAAGTATGGCTAAGGGGATTGGGTCAAAATGGCCTAGTTCTTGGAAAATTTTAATACACTCCAAAATTTAAAAAAAAAAATGAGGCAATAAAACAGTAGATATGCAATGACTGCCATTTTTAAAAAGTATTCTCATTTTAAAATATATCTTTTTTAACTGGTAAAGCAATATACGATTAAAACTCCCTTTAATACCAAGATAATGCTTAAAATATAAAATGAAATTTCTCTTACAATCTGACTCCCCAGAAAATAATAATTAATTCCTATAAGTACACACACACACACACACACACACACACAATTTCAGACTGAAGTCTGTCAGCCAGAGTCCAGAATGATGTTTTAGTGTAAGATGTGAATGATTTAACTTATTATAATCTTTTCCTAATTTTTCAGGATTTTATAAATTTTTTTTAATCCAGACTATCCACCTTGAATAACTTTTAACCTGTGAACAATTTTAATTGGTTTTCAAACTGAATACAATATTTTAGCATTTATCTCAGTGCTTCTGTAGACTTAAAAAAAATTTCTTCCTAATTTCCCAGAAAGTAAAATTCACTCTTTGTGCCATACAGCTTTAGGAGGGTATCCATGATGCCCAACCATGATAGAGAAGTTTCCAAATGTTAAAAACCATTATGTAAGGACAGAGGCTTCATACTGTGGTCTCTATGGATAGGGTTCGGTGGGGAACCAAAGCTCCTTCCTCACTAGCGAGAGTCAAAGATTTCATTTTTTCCTCTTATTGTTTAGATATTATCATTGTTGAAAATTGTGTCCTCAGAGTGGCAGGAAACAAAACTCACCAACATGCCTTTGTTAGCCCGTATCACAAGCTTGGCTTATGCATGAGGTTTTCTGCCCGTGGAGTCAACGTTTGCTTTGTACTGAAACAGAACTGTGTTCAGTCCTTCATTCAGGAGTAGCATTAGCTTCTTAAGTTGGTGTATTTCTCACATTCCTGTAGCTCGGTTCTAGTGACAGAAGTAGTAGATACCATGCACTGAGCAGTGAAAACAAGTGGATCTCATTTTGCTCACCAGTTTTATTTATTGGCAAGAGCTGCCCAGGGAGAAAGTTTCTGATATCATAGCTGGGCTTGGTGGGAGATTGTGACGATCCGTTGGCGAACGTCTGGCATGGGTATGGAAGGAGCCAGTACACAGGCCACGTGCTTGCAGTCATGACCTTCTGTGTATCATACACACTCACTGACTGAGCCAGACTTGATACCCTTGTCACCGGATCAGTGCCTGCTGTTTAGATCCTGAATCCTTTTCCTTTTATTTGAATGTAATGAATTCTGTGCATATTGGTTTTAACTTCCATCTGGCGCTGGTATTCCTCCTACATCAAAGAAAGCAGGTAGAAGGGTCCAATAGTCCCCATTCCCAAGATCTTTTCACAAGCGCTGCTTCCTATGCAATGGCAAGCACAGTGCTGGAAAATGGGCGTGGGTTCAACGTCAGCCTGCCTGGGAAGACCAAGCATATTAAGGGCAAGCAGGGTGTTAGGGCAGGTATTCTCGGTTAGCTACTCCTACCCGGTCTTTCTCCCTTGCCTGTTTCCCACTACAGAGGCTGAAAAATCCAGATTCTTGCTTCCCAGACTCCCTTGTGTCTAGGGGTGGCAATGGGAATGAAAGATGGTCTGTGAGGCACACAGGCAAGTCTTCTGGGGGGCCAGGAGGCAGAGATTCTGGGAAGAAGTTTTTCTCCCTGAATAAAAGGAAGGAAGCAAGTGAGGTGTGGTCTTCTGGTTATACTGACATACTCCTTGTGTACAGCTGCCTATTTTTTTTTTTTTAAGATTTATTTATTTGAGAGAGAGAGAGAGTTTAAGCAGGGGGGAGGGGCAGAGAGAGGGAGAGAATCTCAAGCAGACTCCCCACTGAGCGTGGAGCCCAACATGGGGCTCGATCTCACGACCCTGAAGTCATGACCTGAGACAAAACCAAGAGTCAGATGCTCAACCAACTGAGTCATCCAGGAGCCCCCATACTACTGCTTTCTCACGTGATTTTATGTGGCCGTGATATGTGAAGCTGTGGCAGCCATCATGTGACCATGAGGTGACAGGGCAGGAGGTTGAATATGAGAGAAGAAAGGGACAATGTCCTTGGTGATATCACTGAACGGCAAAACCTACCTCAGGAAGAGCCTATGTCTGAGCTTGTTAAATAATACATACCAAGCGGTAAAAGCCACTGCCAGATAGATTTTCTGTTATTTGCATCTAAATGCATACTAACAGACATGTCTTTCCATCTTTGTTTTCCTCATAGCACTTTGCACAGGGCCAGACTATTAATGTAAGCTGAATTGGGAGAAAAAAAAAAGATTCTTGGTCCTGCAGCCTCTGTGCACCAACTCTCACACACACATTTTCATGTCAGTTTATCACGTGACCAGTGTTCATTCATACTTGCTTAGTTCCCGGCATTGAGGTGGTTTGTTTCTCCCCCTTCCCCTGTGTGGAAATGGTACATTACTTGTTCGGCCATTCAGATACAAAAGCAGCCTATTGAGATAGAAGCATCCCCCCGCCTTCAATTGATCATGGAGTCCATCATAAAATTATGACTTCAAAGGGACCAAATCATGCTCTCTGTAGGAGCTAAGTTCTCCCGGTTAAGTCTGGGGAGCCCGCCATGCTTGCTGAGCTGTGAAAATCCAGATGGTGGGAAGCCAGTGAGTAACGAACGCCATGCTGTTTCTATTAAAATGCACAAAGCTTCCCCACACTGACCAAATCCCCAGCACTAACCAGGTGTGGTTAGTGGGTTGATGGAGGCTGCCTTTCATTCAAAACAGGGTCCTACCACACAGAAGCTAAGAAGAAAGTTCCTGTCATTGGGACAAGACCTGCCCAAAGGCAAAGTAGTTTTAAAAATTCTAAGTCCTCCAAACAGAAAAATCCAGTGGGAAATTGGTAGCAGTCCAGACTTGCCTACAAGCCTGCATGGTTTATAGTGGAATCTTCTGTCAAGGTATCTACCATCTGTTTCCCACTCTCTCAGAAAGCATAGGAGTAATTAACTGCTCGGGCAATGCAAACTCTGTCAATCATTCAGCTCTATTATCTCACAACATGGGTCATCTAGCACGGACCCCAAAGTCTGAGGGACTCTGGGTCTGAAATAAGAAAGTTAATCACGACTGTGGGTCTCTACAGGATGATCTGGGGCAGGCAATGTGCCACCCAAACACACATGACGAGGAGTCTGTTTGGCATGTCTTTGGTCAACAATTTTGCTGTGCCAGAGGCTCTCAAGTCAGAAAGGTACTGTGCCTGCCTTGTGGGAATGAAATGTCCACATGTTTGTGTGTTGGCTCCAATTTTATTTATTTTGGGAAGCCTTGTAGGACTTCTTCCAAAACCCAGATGGCCTCCTTTACTTGGCAGCTCCACTGTTCCCCATTCTTCTCCTTCATAACAACCTTCACCACTTACCATTAGGACTTATAACAGTAATAGGACAATTTTAAATGTCTTTCTCAGTCTCTGAATTGTGAACTCCATAAGGAACTTACTCATCATTGAACTTAGGCTTAGTGTCTTAAGATGTGATGGATGCTTCTCCATTTTTTTCTTTAATCTATCACTGAATGAGAGCTACAAAGAATCAACACCAAATGGGCCACCATATAGAGAATAACCCTAAACAAAGTGTCAACAAACAAAACATTTATGTTGGAGGAATATAAGAAACCTATTTTCAGGGGTGTGAGACAATGGGATGTTCTTGTTTGGGGTATTGTATGACTTTAGAACCACAGAGACTGATCAGTAAAGAACAGGTTTAATCCTAAAAAGCCTTTGTCATATTGCCAGAGATTTAAGGGTCCTGTGAATCACAGGAAGAGAAAACATCAAATGGGTTAGTGAAGAGAGGGTATTAGGAGAGGTAGCAATGACACACCCAAAGTGGATTTGGAGCAAATAGGTCTGAAATGCATGGAATCTATTTAGTGAACACCTGCTATGTGCACATCATTGTGCTGGGTGACAGGTATATGCTATAAACAAAACACATATGGTCTTTGCCTTCAAGAAGCTTTCAGCCTGGAGGACTGGAAGCAGTGTAAACAGGGATATGGTAAAAACAAAAAAAAGTTGAGGGGCGCCTGGGTGGCCTAGTGGGTTAAAGCTGCTGTCTTCGGCTCAGGTCATGATCTCAGGGTCCTGGGATCAAGCCCCGCATCGCATCAGGCTCTCTGCTCAGCAGGGAGCCTGCTTCCTCCTCTCTCTCTGCCTGCCTCTCTGCCTACTTGTCATCTCTGTCAAATAAATAAATAAAATCCTTAAAAAAATAAAAAATTTTTAAAAAAGTTGAAAAATGGAAAAGATTTCATTCATCAAACACCCTATAATGGAAGTCTTAGAGCCAGAGAGTAAGAACCCTATTGTTTGACCTAGAAGGCAAAAGGAAGTCGCTACTGAAACTTACGGTAACTCACATGTCATCCATATGCCTGCATTCAAGAAATCTCCTAGGGGTGCCTGGGTGGCTCAGTTGGTTAGGTGGCTGCCTTCAGCTCAGGTCATGATACAAGGGTCCTGGGATCGAGCCCCACGTTGGGCTCCCTGCTCCATGGGGAGTCTGCTTCTCTCTCTGCCCCTATCCCCACTCGTGTGCATGCATGCTCTAAAAAAATAAAATCTTTAAAAAAAAAAAAGAACTCTGTATTTTCTCTGAAGGACAAATTGAACAATAAATATAATATGTCCATGTGCTAAATTCTAGATAGGCCTAAAGAATGAAAGAAGAATGCAGCAGGACAAGATCTGGATTTTTCCTCCTAAAACGTGAAGTTTCTATGTCAAACACAATAAAGATGCTGCTACCAGTTTACAAGGTATTATACAGTGATGATTTTTCAATGGTCTTAGCAAAGAAAATAGAAAGTATTGGAACTAAATGTGCCATTTACAGTTCTCTGAATCAGTATTTTTCTTTCTCTCGTATCCTTTCTCTCTTCCCATTCCACTCCCTCCATTCTTCAGTCTCTCTCTCTCTCTCTCCATGGCTAGGCGTTGTGGTGTTTTGGAGATTATAAAAAAATATTACTCTCACCGTGCCTGGCTGGCTCAGTCCGTAGAGTATGTGACCCTTGATCTTGGGGTTGTAAGTCTGAGCCCCATGTTGGGTGTAGAAATTACTTAAAAATAAAATCTTTTAAAAAAAAGTTATTACTCTCGAGGCACCTGTGGCTCAGTTGGTTAAGTGTCTCTCTTGATTTCAGTCCAGGTCATGATCTCAGGGTTGTGAGACTGAGCCCCACAATGGGCTCTGTGCAGGCTCCCTTAAGATTCTCTCTTTCTCCCTCTGCCCCTCGCCCCCCCTCCAAAATTACTGTCTCTTGGATATGTTTATTTTAAAACATTGAATATAATACTTAACACATAATAGCTAAACAGTAAAAGGTAGCATAAATAAACCAGTGTTGATGTCCATCACCAGCATGACACAAGACTTAATAAATATTCTTCAGGCAAAAGCACTATGGTACATCCTTACTGCTGTTTTATATCCACTGAAAACTGGATATTTATAAAATCCATTATATTTGATTTCATGTTCATGTGGCAATTTAGGTATCAACAAATCATATAAGATGTAGAAAAATCAAGAAATACTAAGTGTTGATAGATTTATTCATAATTCCACTTATTCCCTCAAAAAATATTCGGGGACCACATCTTTTATGTGTCAAACACTATTCTAGGTATTGAGTGTACATCATTTAATAAAATAGATAAAATATTTGTCCTTCTGGTACTTACATTCTACTTGTGAAAAAAAACCCAACAGTCAATGTTATAATAAATTGCATTGTATGTCATGTGCTTTGGGAAACAAACAGCTGAGTAAGGGACATTAGGACTTCTGGAGGTAGGTGGGAAGCTCGGATTTGAAATACAGTGATTGTGAGAAGCCTCCCTGAGCGGACTTGAAAGGGAGGAGAGAGGTCACTATGCGGGTGTCTGAAGGAAGAGTGCTTCCTGCCCACAGGGAACAGACAGGGAGAAGATCCTCAGAGAGAAACATACGTGTGTCAACAAACCTGCATAGCCAGAGCCGTGCAAACAAGGGAAAAATGAGATCAGACAAATGAGAGACTGAGGTAACGGAAAGCTCTGAGGACCACAGCAAGCACTCTGGCTTTTACTAAAAGTGAAATGGGCACAGTAATGGGCAGATGGTAAATTTTGTGTTATGTCCCCTTGATCACAATTTTTTTTTAAAAGTGAGAAAAAATGAAACAGAAGGCCGCTGGAGAGGATTGAGCAGAGGAGTGAGATGGTCTGATGTGCAACAGGTCTCACCAGGGGCAGACAGCAGAGGGCTGAAGGAGCCTCAGGAAGGGTATGGCCATAATCCTGGTGAGAGGAGGGGGTGGCTGGGACAGAGGGCCGGCAGTGAGGGTGGAGAGCAGTAGTCAGGTTCTGGATGCGTACTGACCGAGTCGACTTCACAGCATTTGCAGATGGACTGGTTGTGGGTATGAAAGACAGGATTCAGGACGATTCCAAGGTTTCTGCCCTTGGCGGCCAGCATGATGGAGTTGCCTTCGCTGAGATGGGAAGTTTGTGGGTGAAGCAAGCATTTGGGGGGAAGACCAGATACTCCGTTTTAGGCGTGTGAAGTAGGAGGGGTTTATATATAAAGATACTAAGTAGATTAATTGGAAATACAGTTTAGAGTTCAGGAGGGGGTCTGAGGTGGGGATATAAACTTGGGAGTTCATTAACATTTCAGATGATATTTAAAGCCATGCGACTGGATGAGACCTCAGGGAGTGAGCATATGAATTAAGAGGAAAGCCAAGGGCTGAACTTTGGGGTACTCCCAATATCTAAGAGGTTGGGAAAAGAGGAGGATCAGGAAAAGTGAAGAAGGAGCAGCTGGTAAGAGAGGAGGACGATCAAAAGAGCTGAGTGTCATGGATGCCAGTGAATTTCAGAGGAGAGAGAGATCAATCATGCAACTTACACTGCTGATCTGCAAAGTAAAAGCCTTCAAGTGACCTTTGGACTTGAACCTTGGAAGTCCCTTTTGACCTTGTCAAATGGGGTTTCTATGGATCAGTGGGGGTGAGTTTGGTGGAACTTTGGAGTATGTCAGAGTGAACGGGAGGCGGAGAATGAGAGAGAGTTACAGTGGACACTACCCATCAGGGAGTTTTGCTGAGAAGCCTAGCAAAGAAACGAGGCAGAAGATGGTAAGGGACGTCGGGTCCACAGAGCGTCTATTTTTTTTTTTTTTTTTAAATCACAGAAACAGCGGCATGTGTATATGCTAATGAGAAAGTTTCAGCAGCTAGGGAAAAATGAATGGTGAAGAAGAGAGAAGGTTGAACTTCTGAATGAATGCAGGCATGCATGCTTGAATAAACAAGTCAGTACCCAGGACTGCTCCACCACTGAGAGACGAAATCGAATCTTCCCAGGTTCAATTCCCACCCACAGCAAAAGAGGGTTAGGAAGAAAAATGCTATGGAAACGCTATCTTCATAGAAGGTTCAACAGGACCCTCAAAGCATTTAGTATTGTAAGAATTTCTCCCACAGACCAACAAATCAGATGTCCACGTGATCACCCTGAATCAAAGAATGTCTTAGTTTTCTTTTTGCTTCTTCTTCCCTTCTTGCTTGTTCTCCTCTTCTCTATCCCTCTTTTTCTTCTTTCCTTCCTCCCCTTTCTCTTTCTCCGTGTTCCATCCCTCCCTCCTTCCTTCATCTTCCAAGGCCAGGAGCAGAAAGGACTCTATTTCTTCTGTTGCGATATAGCTCTAGGTCCATTACCTCCTGTCTACAGATTGGATAGAAGGTTGCTCAATTGCATATACTTTTTTTTTTTTTTAAAGATTTTTTAAAAAAAATTATTTATTTGACAGAGAGAGAGATCACAACTAGGCAGAGAGGCAGGCAGAGAGAGGGGGAAGCAGGTTCCCCACCGAGCAGAGAGCCTGATGCAGGGGATGATCCCAGGACCCTAAGACCATGACCCGAGCTGAAGGCAGAGGCTTAACCCACTGAGCCACCCAGGCGCCCCTCAACTGCGTATACTTTAAAATGCTAAGTCAACTTCAAGATCACTCGCACATGGGTAGCCTGACCTCCTCATGGCCTTTCTTGGGTAATTTTCACCATCATTCCTAATATCGCACAGAAAGAAACAAGTCTGTCAGAGCAGAAAGAAAAAACCCACACTCTCTCTGGCCCTGTGGAAGATTTATAGACACTTTGCAAATAGCCAGACTCAGGTGATGGTGCCAGGAACTTTCCAAGTGATTTGCAGATCTCCCTGCCAGGAAGTCAGTCTTCAATGGAAAAGTCTTCTGGCTGAACATTCCTTTATTATGGTGTGGCCGCAGGGAGAGGATCACAACTGTCATGCAAAAGACCTTCTGAAATTAACTAGCTATTTGCCAGGCCTTGAGATATTTCAACCTCAGAAATATACCACTCTATCACAGTTTTTCTTCAAAACAATGATTTACTGATCTGGTCTACTATGTGCCAGGCATAGTAATAGACCCTTTACCTGAACTCTCTTCCTTAATCTATATTTCCAGGCTCATTTATCGAACACCTTCTTTGGCCAGGACCCATGTTGTGTGTTTTATCTGATGTCGTTTAAATGTCACTCGGACTCCATGATTTCAGTCTCTTCCTCCATTTTTCAGATGGGGAAATGGCTCAGAGACATGAAATAACTTGCCCACATCCGGAAGGCTAATAGGGGAGCTGGGACTGGTACCCAACTCTGGTTCCAGAGCCTACATTCGTCACCTGCCTTTTGTGTCCTGCTTCTATCCCCTCTGCCTTCTATTGTTTCTTGTCCCTCCTTGCTTTTGTGGGTCATTTATTTTTTTTTCCCCAATCCTGTCTTCATCTTCCACTCACAGATACTTACGGGCTTTATTTCTTAACCTGGCAGAGTGGATCTTCTGGGTTCGGCCTTAACTTTTCCATCGATCGGCTGTACTCCTTGTCACCCACCTGGCAATTTAGCAACTTTAACTCCAGGACCCTGTGCAAATGCAGTCTGTGCTGACTGCCTGTGAAGCAATTTCATTTTCCCCAAGACCTTCTTTCCATTGCATGTGCCTGCTGACACGTATGCCCCTGGAGGCTAAGATCTTATTCCCCGTTTTAGTCTAGGGACACAGCTTAGGGACTGCCACTTAGGAGGTTTGCACAAAATACCTGTTTAGTGGCTGAAGGAAAAAATGAACACACGAATCCTTCAAGGCCAACTCAAATGCCACCTACTCCATGAAACCTTCTGTGAACTACCCTAATTGGAACATAATCCCTTCCCCCACACAGCTCCCCCCAAGTCTCTGGACTATCTAGAGGTACTTATGTAGCTATTCCCACTTACACAGCTACATAACAGAATGTACTTGTTCTCTCTCCTTAATGAAATTTATTTCACTAAGGGCACAGTTCCTATTTTACCCATCTCTGGCTCTACCAATAAATGCCATGTAAAACTTGAATAACTCAGTGTTTTCTCACTGGGCATGACTGTTGGATTATGGTACAAATGTTAATAGATGCTTCGGTATTCTGTGTGTGTGTGTGTGTGTGTGTGTGTGTGTGATGTTTCTTTAACCAGACGATAAGTTCCTTGAAGACAGAATCCCATTTATTTCTTTAACAGATAGCATCTTTATCAGTATCTAAGATCTCAGAGTACAGATGATATAAACAGTCTCCACATGGAGTTCTAATATCCTCACAGGGACAGCTGAATGTTGGCCTATGCAATGCATATCACAGTTCTTCCTTAAAAAGAGAGTCACACATGCTCCATTTCTGTCTACAGCTTATTATTGTTGTTTTAAAAGGGTCAGGACTGTAGGTTCATGGCCTGGGACATCTTTGAAATAAACCCGGTACTTGAGAAATCAAGTGCCAAACCCATTTTCAGAAGCACTTTCTCTAAGCACAGCAGATGTAGAGGAGTGGAAATAAGGAACATATTTCCATGTCTGTAAGTACTCTACTTTTGGGGACATTTCAAATACTGATTCCAACCATCTAAGTTATTGCCCTTGGGGAGTATGGAAAAGCTTAGGGCACGAGAGAGCCAGTAACTGTTAAATGCAGTAGCAAAATTCCTTTCTATCCAACACATACTATAAGAGGTTCTTAGCCTTGATTGTAATGCATTGATTATTTCCTGCAAAGTCCACGGTAAGAAATTTATTTTATCAGGTCATAGAAGAAATAAAACTGTTAAACATTCAAGATACAGACTTAACTGGCCACTATCTCAAATCTTCACCGAAATTAAATAAAAAATAAAACGTACCAGAAGCCATTTTAAGGAAAACAATGGAAAATAGAACCTTTTGGTAATTTATCACTAAGGAAACAGTAGAAACTGGCCTTTTTCAGCCACTCAAACCTCATCTTAAATCCTCTCCCTGACCCCCCCCCACCTCCCTACATTTTAGCACCACCAATTTGCTTTCCGGATCTCGTAAGTGCTGTGCTTCCTCCCACTCCGGGGTCTTCAAGCATGCTGCTCTCTGCCTGAACTATTACTCTCCCTCCTCCCTTCTCCTTGGCTAGTGTCTATTAATTTTTTAAATTTCAGCTTAACCAGCACTTCCTGAGACAGACCTTTCTGACAGCCTGTATTAGAGTCACTCTACACAGCTCTATACCACTCTTTTTTTCCCTTGAAAGCATCTACCAGAATTCCTTGTTATAGATTTGTTTGGGGGTTTATTGTTAATGTCCGTCTCCCCTACAAGCCTGTAAAATTCACCGGGGCAGGGATCACAAGTAATTTTTTTCACCTTGCTATTCCTGGCCCACAGCCCCATCTTTGACGCGTAATCGATGTTCAGTGAAAGTCTGGTTTTTCTAGAATATTTGTTAATAGTTACCCTCTAATACTGTTCTTGCCCGCATGCATGCACGCATACACACACCATAAACACATTTGGTTTTCAGTCAAATTGGGTGTAGCCGCCCTGTACAATCATGAAAATTTAAAAACCAAGTAAGCCTCCCTCATTCTCTTCAAGATCTCCACTTGCCTTATTCTCCTAAGCTAATCACACACATGAAAACTCACACACCGTAAAATGTATCCACACCCTTCTGATTCTTAAATTCTTCCCTGTCTAAGCCAGTCTCCACCCTGTTCAATTTTCAGGAAGAAAGAGAAGAGAACACCAGAGACCGGGTGGGAAGATCTTTCTATGCCAAGAAGTCTGACCTAGTGAACTATTTCAGTCATGCACGCGGTTTGAATTGGACTGCCCGATTGCTGAGCAGGGCTTCCCGGATGAGACAGTTTATTAGCGGCTGAGCCAGCTTCCAGGACCTGTCCCTCTTCGCTCGGCATGCCTGCAGTTGGCAGAGTGACAGAGTGAATGAAGGCTGCTTGAGTGACGGGTGCCAGGGAGTCACACAGAATAAGGGGTCTGAAAGAGCCGGCCACCCAGAGGCACCAGCCACAGCCTTAGGCTCAGGATCCCCAGTGCACGCAGCTGAAAATGAGGCTGCGTCAATGGAAAACTATTCGCTGAGCACCTTCTCTGTGCCTAATTCTGGGCGTGGTTTTGAGAAGCAATTCTGTGAGTCAACAGCAGTCTCCCAGCCCTGCTTTCAATGCAGGCATCGCTGGGCAGAATTCTTAACGTCCTTTCTTCCCCACTGTTTACCTAATCGGTGCGATGGGGGTAGTATTATACAGCGGCTGAAATGAGTCAGTTTACGGAAGGCGCTCAGCATGGACACACACAAGCACTCAATAAGAATTAGAATAATGCTTCACCCAAAGTAATATAATGAGTGGTGGCCAACATCCCTTTTGATGTCAGAGAGACCCCATTCAGCTTTGCCATTTATGACAGACGTGCCTTTGGACAAGTTAGCTGAAATCTCTGAATCTCAGTTTCATTATCTGTAAAATCAAATGATGCAGGTGCCATTCTGATAGCATGTTATAAACACTAACTACGGAAGGTACGGTGCTGAGCACAAGGCTTAGGATGCCGTAGGCATCTAGATTGATAACTAGGATCATGTGTTATTGCTCCACGTGGATCGCTACCTTGGATCCCAGAGAAGCAGAGCAAGGCCCCACACTCAGCGTCACAGGGCCAAAGAGTCCAGAGAACACCCATGGCAGTGTACGGTCGTATCTGGACAGCGGGGTTGTTTTCTTGCGACACCACAATGTTAGTCCACACGATGATCTCCCATTTGTGGAACAAGATGCTTACATTTAGAAATTAGGAAGTTGTGTATGAACAATGCAGATTCTCAATTTCTGTAGAAATCAATAGATTGGTCCCACTGGACTAGCATCCCCACATAGCCACTCCTGGCGTGGGCTGGGAAGTAGCTGCCTCCTTTTAGAAGGGCGCAAGGTCTTGAACTGACCTCATCTCCCACCATTCCCTACCATTCCCCAACCTTGAGGCCAACTGTCAGCTCCCCTTTGTCCTCCTAAGGCTGTTCTCTGCCGCTCTGCCTTCATTTTTGATGTTACTTGGCTCCTGTAGGCATCTGAGTTAGCCGTTGCTGGTCTTGGGTGCTTGCGGGCTTCCTCTGGAAATGGATACCTCCATGAGGCTACAGATAAGGAAGCAACCCCTTTCTCCACAGAGCCTGAGGCCATTTGTCTCCACTGGCAAACCAGAGTGTGGAATGAGTCAATTCCACAGCTAAAGACTGGCCTCTCCATGGAGCTGAGCACATCCTTAAAGAACAGTCTCCCACCCGAAAGTTGGCCCCATAAATTCACAATTTTACTCACCCCGAGTCTTCTCCAGTTCCATTTAGACTGAGGGTAAAAGATATGGGACAAAGGTTAGGGGTGCTATACAATAATGCTTTAGAGCCGAATTTTCTAAAATATATCCTATGGGCTATCAGTCCCTCAAGATTCTGATCCATGGGTGAAAAATGTCAAAATACTTTTGGGAAATAGCTCACACTTTATCTCACATCTTGGGGACGCATCTGGGCAAATCAATAAGTCAGAAATCCATAGGAAACAAGTTCATTCATAATCCATTCGTTTAACAGACATTCACTGAACACCTACTACGTGCCAGAAACTCTTCTCGGTGTTGGGAATTCAGCACTGATAAATAAGAATGCTGAACTCAGGTAACTTATTCTAGCATGGAATGAAGAAGGATGTTTCCCTCTGTTTTAAAAATTTATCTGACTACACTATGCTCCTGGGAAATACTGCTACATGCATAGTGCATGTGACTTGCAGAACTTCCAGATCCCCTTCATGATAAAAGCATGGTTGAGATTTTTCCCCTATGAATGCCTAACCAAGTAAGACCACTCTAGAACCCTTCTCATTCAGAGAAATACACAGTTTATTTCTTGAGAAGTCACTGAACCCACTAGGGCAGACTTATGTGGGAAGAACCAGAGGCTCCCCTGGGGTCTCAGGTGTGGCCAAGGTTTTTGTGAGAATATTATACAAAGGGTTAACTTGACTTTCACCTCCAAAGTGCAGTGTTTTTCTCTGCATCTGTTATGACCCAGTTGGAAATGTATTTGTTTTTCACTGTTTAATCTTCTGCATCACCCACTGTTGATTAGATTTAATTAATTTATGTTTCTAATGAATTTAGAAACTCACAGTGCTGTAGCAGGAAAATGTTCAGACAGCATCTGGCCACCAAATGGATTGATTACCTTGTCTGCAAAAGTCTTTCAAACATCTGGGGCCTGATTTTGTGAAACATCCAGAAGCTCTTTCAGACATAAGCAACACCCATTGAGGGGAGAGAGAGAGTACTAGAAACAGGTAGGTTTGCTTTGATTTGTAAATCTGGATTCTGGCACTCCCCCAACATGAAATCACAATTTGCTGCTCATTGGCACAATTTCAATGGCGCCAAACAGACTGATCTGAATGTATTTTGTTTGACATGATCAGAATCTACCAGGCCCGAGCCCAGGCTGCCACCCTGTGAACCCCTTTGGCTCTTCCTTCCATGAGGAGGCTCCCGCTGATCATTAAGATGAAACATTTATAGAAAACATTCAGAGAGAAGCATTTTGCTCTCATTCATTCAACAAACATTATCGGGGACCCACTGTGTCTGGCACTGAGCCACTGTACCTCTTCATTAGCTGTTCTTGGCAACCACTCTACAAGGTAGGCAAACATATGACCAAGTACTATACAAAAATAATTACGAACACTAACATCAACACTACTAACGGAGGATATAACAGGGAGAGACAGACACACACATGCACACACACTGGACACTATATGAAGCACTTTCTATGCATTAGCTCATTTAACCCTCACAATAAAACCATGAGGTAGATGTCATTATCATCCCCATTTTATAGATAAGAGTACTGAGGCACGGGGAGCTTATGTGACTCGCCCAGAGTAACCCAGCAGCCTTTGGCAGAGCCCTGGAGCATAGGCAGTCTACCTGTACTCTGAACCACTTTGCATTACTGGGTCTGCATAACATTTTTGGAAGATCTACTATGTGTTAGACACTGCCCTAGGGGATTAGCTGCACTACATTTTCATCACTCACATCCTACACAGTGGGTATTACTATTTCCAGACAGGGAAGCTGAAGCTCGGAAACATGAACTTCTCAAGGTCACAAGCAGAGTCAGTAACAGGACTAAGCCTTCAGTCAGGTCTGGAGGGCTACAAAGGCTACGTTCTGCCCGCTGTGTCACTCGTTCCTAGACAAGAGGGAAAGGGGAGTGCGTGCCTGGTAGTGTGCTCAAGGCTGTGCAAGGAACCCTGCCGGACGGACGAGTCAGAGCAGAGGGGTGGCCTAGCAAGTCAGCACGCTCTAGAATGCTCCAGAAAAAAGGAGATAAAGAATGTACAAAACCTAAGAAAGTCACTTCATCTTAAAGAGGGAGGTGAAAGATGCTGGAAATCTCATTGCCCGACTGGTTTTTCTGGCTCAAATTCAGAGAGAAATGACGGACAACTTGGTGGGCTACTTACAATAAAAGCAACAATGACAAGGCATACCACGCTAATCATCTGAAATGTTCCCAATGATAGGTACTGACTGTTGTGCAATCAGGTGACCAGGATGACATGCTGGTGTTGAGAAGACCTGGTGTGACAGAGGATCATTTACTAGGTCTGGCTACTCCTCTCACTTGAAAAGCCCCTTGTATGCGAGCATTCTCCTCTTGCCCAAGCCTTTACCTCAACATGGCCACCTGTCTTATTTGTTCACTTGTGCATGCTCCTTCTTCCCTGGGACCCATTTCCCTCTCAATCCCTGCCCTGGTCTGGCTCACCTCCTTTTGTCCTCAAGCCTCAGGTTGGGCATCTGTTCCTCCAGGAAGCCCTCTTTGACTTCCCTACTGCGGGTTAGGTGCCCGTCTGAAGTGCAGCCTGGGCTTCCTCCTATTTCAGTACTTGTTATGAGGGAAAGTAACCGTGTCTCAGTTTGTTGGTCTTCTCACTGAGGGAGTGTGTTGGTTACGGTGGTAGCCCCAAAGTAAGGGTATGGTACACAGTAGGTGTCCAACACACACTGAATGGAATGAACAGAGGGGGGGAGGGGCTGTGAATCTTATAATGCCCTCTTGGCTTTAACATCTCTCACCTTCATGGTCCATGCTACATCCTAGAAAGTCATTAATCTGGTCTTTAAACCTCCACCATGCCATTTGCTTTTTTATTACTTCCCTTGAACACTCACAGACAAGTCAGACAGTGATAACTCGGGGATGGGGAGGAGTTCAGTCAGAGGGGGCACGGAGTCCCAAAAGTGTCCTATACCTTGATCCTTGGTCATAGTGATGTGGGTGTATAGGAATGTAAAAATCTTCGAGCTGAACATGAGTAACCAATGCTCTACTCTAAGTAATTAATACTTTAGTATAAATAAACAGAGCCCTTGAACGCTCACTGTGTTGACAGGATAATATGTGGACCTCTTCGCTCCAGAGTTCAAGGTTCTTCACTCAGTCCACTTGTCAACTTCCTTGTTCAAACTTCCTTCACTAAAACATAGGCCCTGACCATCACACAGGTCCCCAAACTCTTGTCACTCACTCCCACCTCTATTCTTAAAATCATGCTGTCTTACCCAAATTGTTCATTTCTCTTCCTTTCTTTTGACCTTTTGGCAGCTCCTCTTATTCTGGAAAGACCAGAATCTTCCTCATGAATCTCAGTAATCTCCCTCATCTCTGAACCTTTGACTACTTTGTCTGGTTATTCATACATGACAACATTTCCTGAAGATGGTACGCAACTTGAAGGAAGAGACTTTATCTTATTTCCAATTTTTGTATTTAGTATAGTACCTGGTACAATGGTATTCAGGGTTCTAAATATGTACTTGTTCGGAATACATTGAGGGCCTATATATGTGCTCAGACCCTCTGCAGTTATTACCTCGTATAGAGATTAAAAAGGCAGGTTGTCTGTGTCCTCAAGGATGAAATCTTAGTGTTGCTGCTAAAACCATGGACTTAGGAGTCATGCATGGTTTCAAATCCAGGTCTTGAAACTCACTGGCCCTGTGATTGAGTATATGAAGCTGTCGTCACAAAATCTCTAGTTCCTCATCTATATAATGGGGACTTTCTCATCAGGGTTGTTGTGAGAATTACATAAGAACATAATGATTTTATTAGTGAGCACTCACTGAATTAGTCATTTTGCCAAATAAGAACAATCCTACCCAAATAAAAGTCCATGCTCTTAATAGTGTCAGGCAAAAGATTCAGCCCAGTGACTGACTCATAGGAAACACTGAACACATGGCAGTTCTTACCAGAGTTATTAAGCAGAGATATATAGTTTCAGGGAAGAAAACCTATGGACTGGTAAAAATAGAGAAGGCAAGAAAAGTGGGCATATTATGAGATGCATACACGTGCACATCAACACAGAATGAATTCAGTCCAAAAGAAATCCTCTGGGAAATTCCATCACATCCCATTACCGTGGTCCCAAAGGCATGAGCTGGCCTCTGATCTTTACATATTTAATATCTTTGAAAAAATCCTGAAACCATAACCATCCTCACATGGTACACAAAGGCAAGTGTATATGGGAGTTGTATGCAAAATCGTTGTACTTTACTTCTAGCTCCCAGAATTCTTTCATCATCTTAATTCCTTGTGCTTCTCTGCCAACTTTTGACCTTGGGATAGCTCTTTGATTGCTCAGTTGGACCTGACAGCAAGGAATGGAGAACAGTGAGGAACACGTTCTCTGTGCGCTCTTACACACTCACTGAAAAAACAACAGTTTAATAATTCTAATTCATATATGCTTCTACTCATGCAATCAATAATTCATGGCAATTCCTCCACAGCATTTTAGTGACAACAGAAAGGGCAGTGTATTTCTTCTTTTCCCTTTGCCTTCCTTTCTTCACTTAGTTGTGCCTGGAGCCTGGAGAGGACAGAATCTCAAGAAAACAGTTTCCATGGTGATTCTTCCTTTGAGTACCGAACTGTATTTCGCTCTTTCTGGAGTGAATTAATGTTTTTTATTGCTTTCATGCTAAATATATTGAAGATTAGATTTGAGTTCCTCTGCAGTGATACAGTTTTATCAGGAAAATAGAAAGAAAAACACAGCATGAAGAAACCCTATCTTTCTTCCACTACACTCTCAGAAAGGAAAAAAAAAAAAAAAGACATTTCAGAGGGAGAAATAACCAGTCACAGGGAAACGGATGGAAGTGTCTGGAAGCTTGGATATGCATATGTGCATCTCAATGTTAGAAAGCCTGTCTTGAGAGGAAATTATCTTAATTCCTCCATATGTTGAAGGTGGTATAAGTTGACCACAAAACACTGAGTTACAGTGTAACAGTGTAACAGAAAATACAAAAGCACGTAGAACAAGGGAATGCATAATACCTTCCTTACTCTATTCTTTATTAAGGAGAGTCTTGCTTTCTACCAAAGCTAAATACCTGAACTTCCTTACCATTCAAAATGGTTAGGGGACTCTCCCAAGACACTCTGAACTTCCTGCCCAAGAACCAGTCCCACTAGTACTTAACATCTACTGTACTGCTTCCCCACCAGACCCTAAAAGGGCAGGGCCTGTGTCTTCCCCACTCACCCCCTTGTGCCTACACAGCACTTGGAGGGAATGCAAATGAGGACAAGGAAACTATGAATGGGTAACTCTGAGGCACCGAGGTCTCCCCTGTGAAACATCAACAGGCTGCTGCAACAGAGGAAGAGGGAATTGTATAAAATGAGAATCCAATCTCACCAACAGCTATTGGTTTCACCGTCTCTCCTCGATCTTGAGACAATTGGGAGTTAAAGAGAAGAACTGGTGTTGGGGGGCCGGTGGTGGGCAAAGAGCAGTACCACCCAATGAGGCTTCCTTCTCCACCATTACACACCCACCCCACATGGTCTGGAGTCAAGTCACACCTAGGCATCAAATAACTGGAGAAAACTGAGATTTTAGCCAATTTGAGCCAACTAGGAAGCACCTATGCCAAACCAGGTGGTGTCCCAGGTACAGAAGGGGACAGAACTGAGCACAAGAATTTTTGCCTCCAGAAAGTTCAGAGTTCAAGAGAGATATTTTGGGGGATCCCTTGGAAGAGGGTATGGCCGAGTATTAACACAGACACCCTTGATTACTGGGAACAGTGCCAACAACTAATATTTACTCATCAGTATGTTAGATACTCTTTTAAGCACCATATGTACATGAACTCGCTAGATCACAACACAACTACAAGTTGGTAATATTAGTTTAATTAACATAGAAAGAAACTGATGCTGAGGAAAGCTATGTCACTTGCCTAACATCCTAAAGCCACTTAGTAGTGGAGGCAAGCTTCAAATCTGGAGAGTGTGGTCCTTTAGTCAGTGTCTTATCAACTACAAGGTTCTGAATCAGACTCAGACTCCTGGAATCTTACTTAAGAAAACTATGAAGTTAGTAGTTAGTAGAAAGGTAGTTAGTCTACCTTTGCTATGTAAATTACCCAAAGTCCACTATGTTCATAAATCCTGGGCAATCTGCAGGGTGCCTGGATGGCTATATAAAATCCAGATTCCAAAAAGAAAAGCGTATTTTGTGGCTAAATAGATGTGTGAATGAAGTGACTTACATGTCCTTCTAACTCTAACATACACTATGGCTCTGGTTCAAGGGATGTTTCAAGAGTAAGCGCCAAAAGACTGGGGGTTAGGTTTCGTCCTTGAGAACCGGCATACTCCAGTTGTGAGGTGGTTCTACAAAGGGGTCCTTTTGGAACTCATTTTCTAAAGTACCTTTGAGGAAACACAAGATTCACTAACTGTATACTAAATTTCACTCTAGAGAAAATAGTGGCTAGAACAAGCTCTCCGTATATTAGCTCAGAGACACTTCCTTCTATTGTAGAGTGCGGATCCCTCAACTATGGTAAACATACCCATTAAAAAGAAAAAGGACAGGAAGGAAGTATATGAGTTCAGAGTGCAAGATTCTAAAGCTTTAAATTTTGCTTTTGCCTCGTTGAGAGTAATTGCTCAGTTTTCTGTAATGGGTATTTATAATTTTATTATTTTTTTAAGATTTTATTTATTTATTTGACAGAGATCACAAGTAGACAGAGAGGGAGGCAGAGAGAGAGGGGGAAGGAGGCTCCCTGATGGGCAGAGAGCCCGATGTGGGGCTCAATCCCAGGACCCTGGGATCGTGACCTGAGCCGAAGGCAGAGGCTTTAACCCACTGAGCTACCCAGGCACCCCTATTTATAATAGGCACGAGTATTTATAATTTTAACTATTACAAAATAACTCACTTAAAAAAAAATGCAATGACTCCCAACAAAAGGAAAACAAAGATGGAAGACAGAAACATTGATTTAGTGACTGTTATCTCTTGGAGATCAAAATTAGGAAGGAAAAAAAAGTTTGACCTCCAGCGTTATCTGTCCTACTGCATGACTCACATACCATACATGGAATGTTTTAAATTGAGACTCTTCTTCCATGGTTAGTAACAAGAATTACTTCTTATTAGGCAGCGAGAAGTGAAGTGTGTTTGTCTATTTTCACCAAGGCACAGAATGGGGTTCAGAGATCATGTTCTTCCCACACCCCGTATCTCAGAGTTAACCGATCCCCGTGGGTCTGTTGGATCCCAGAGCCTGTTGGTTAACACTGCTCTCCTACCCTTCCCAACCGGACCAAGTCATCTCCAACATGGGCGTAAGATTCACTTTCAGCATTAGAAAGAAAAGCCTGAAGAGTCGTGGGGAGTCTGATCAGGAAAGGTAGGCGGAGAGAGTCTCTGCGTTTTCAGAAGAAACTGATGAGGTCTTTGAGGCACTTAGTGGAAAGCGGGAGGGAGAAAGCTCTAGGCGCCTCCAAGGTGTGAGTTTGGAGAGAAAAACACAGATTAGATATGTCTTCCTGCCGGAGCTACATGTGGCATGCCAGCTGGCTCCTTTTCCAAATGCCTCTTTATTAGCGAATCCAACAATCATATTTTGCTAATCTTCTCATAAATAAAATATCATACATATCAGAAAGGCATCCCTGATGGCAGACTGTGCTCCGAGTTCGCTAGAATGGATGAAGGGAAAACACGGCGCTTTCGGGTACGTGTAACCGTTGCAATTACCGGCACTGTAAATGTCGGCAAAACCCGCAGCACGGCTGGGTCCTTGATGTTCCGTGCCTCCCCAGGAGCACAGTCTGCTGCTGGGACTTTGCAGGGTCTTATGGTATCTGTTTAGGGACTCTCTTTTTATAGCACTTGGCAGAAAAATAAAATTATTTTGCCAGAGACTTTATACTGTACTATATCTGTTGCTAAATAATTAGCATCTTCGATAGCAGAGAGAAGGTCAACTTGCATTTCTGAATATTCTCCTCTCCCTCTTCATTTTCCCTGGCCTCCCAGAGAGGATAACCGCGTAATTAAGAGCTCGGGCTTTGAAGTCAGATGGATCTGGGGTCAAAGCACAGTTCTGCCACATATTAACTGTAAGATCTGGGGAGTGTCAGTCACTCTTAGTCCCAATTTCCTCCTCGGTAAACAGTGAAGAAAATCTTGCCTGTTTTATAGCTTAGTGGGGAGGATTCAGTGAGATAATGCAAATAAAGGAGCTAGCACCAGGCCTGGCATCTGTTGAGTCTTTAATCAAGGTTAGAAGGACAGGGGAAGAAATGGGACAAGAGGGACAAAGATGCGGGGGGCAGACTGGGTATGTTCATTGAGATTTTTTTTGTCTTTCATTCCTCCATGAGAAGTTTATCATCTCACAATGGGTTCCAACTCATCTGTCCATATCGTTGGCTATAGCTTTCTTTTCTCCCCCTGAAGTTAGGACCATAAATATATCTCACTGATGTGATGATTAAGATAAGGTCCAAGGACTTTTTCCTCATTTACTTTTTAAAAACAACCTTTTGTGGAGATTTCTGATGGATCGCAGGGATATTTATGACTCAGGCCTCCTGAAAGGGTCCCTGATGCTGACTCATTCATTACGCGGGGAGAGAAGGAGGCAGCTGAAATCATCATTCATTTATTCTGCTTCTCAGTGATGGGGAAAGGTCAGAGGTAAGCCACTCAGCAGCGCAGGGCTCAGTAGGAGAATCAGAATTTCAATAACATCTCTTGACCACAAGAGAAAAAGGAGTTTTAACAAACATACACTCATGAAAAGGTTTGCAAAGTCCCGCTTAACACAAATGCCACAGCAGCACTAAGCGACGATATTCTGTGGGATGCCTCGGGCTCTCAGCTCCCAACTCACAGAAACTCCTGCTCCTCTGCAGAGGAAGTGAAAAAAACCAAGTGACAGCTGACAGACAGGGAGGATGGACAGAAATAGAAAGGAGGCGGGATTCGGAATTTCCGCAGCGACTCAAGGCCTTGCAATGAGGAACGAAGAGCAACCTTGCAGAAATATAAGGGGAAAGAGAAAAGCTTCCCTAAAACTAGAATAATAAGTGATGATCATTACCTTGCACAGTAACAGCCTACCACCACCACCACCATCAGGCTATAATTACCAGTAAAGACAACATCCATAAAATTTACTAAATGTAAGTTCAGGGGGTGCCTGTGTGGCTCAGTTGGTTAGGCGGCTGCCTTCGGCTCAGGTCATGATCTCAGAGTCCTGGGATCGAGTCCTGCATGGGGCTCCCTGCTGGAAGGGGTCTACTTCTCCCTCTCCATCCTCACACTGCCCCCTGCACCCCCAGGCTCGTGATCTCTTTTTTTCTCAAATAAATAAATAATAAAATCTTAAAAAAAAAAAAAGAAGTTCAGAAATACAAAAACCAATAAAAGAGGAAGTACAACAGCTAAAACTTCTTTGAGTACTTTGTGTCAGGGATGGGGCTACAAAGTCTAAATCTGTTCTTTCATTTCATCCTCAAGCAGTACCGTAAGATTGGTTCTACTCCTACACACACAGCTCAGGAACTCGATCGAGGCTTAAAAAGGTATAGCGCTTGCCATGACCACACAGTTAACCAATGAAAATGGTCTCTAAAGCCCATTTTCTGCTCTCACTGCTTCCGCAAAGCCAAGTTGTGTTGAAAGCACTGTCCAGTGCCTATAAATGACTGACATACACATACCATAAAAATCACTTTGGATTATTCTGCATTACCCTTGGCTCTACGTATAGGATATGGGAGCAAATCTGGGTCCGATTCGGACTTCCAGGTCACTGTGAACCCTTGGCACTGCTACCTTTACAAATGTACATCAGTGGAGCTGCTGTTTCATAATCCATAAACTATAGACAAGTAGCATGTAGCACATTCAGCGTAAATTACATGGCAACACAGGATAAAATTTATTCTATTTCCAAAGCACAGGGCTGGGTGGTACAAAAAGTTATAATAGCATTTAGAGGATTGCTAAAGTCTACTTGAGGTCAATGTCAACAAATATTTTTGCAAGATATGAAACTGGAGGAGGGGACAGCTATCTAGTTTCAATGCAGCAGATGCTCCCAGTAGAAAGCCACTCTTGCTCTGTATTTTAAATAAAGGAATAACTTCTCTAGAGCCCATCCATCAACATTTGGTTTTCAGCAAGAAACATATGGTCTAATAAAGTATACACACCAAGGCTTAAGACCAGAGAGACAAGACGATAGGATACGGAGTCCTTGAATGAAGACTGTTCTTTCTAAGCTTGGGCTAGAGCTTTAGAGCAAACCTCTGTTGGTCAAGCCTGGAGTTGGCATCCAGGTTGAGAAGGGCAGCTGTAGATCTAGGGCAGGGAAAGTAAAGCAGGAACACACACACACGCAAACACCCTTCTTCTCATAGTAATATAAGCGATAATTACTATCATGGCGGAATTCAGCTTGCCAGAGGCCTACCTCAAGGTCTTTGCAACATATTGGTTGGATAGTACCGATCTTCTGTATTGGATTTAGTTTGAATCATGACAACAACAATAATAGTAGTAATAGTAGTGGTGATGGTGGGACTAGCAGTAAAGCGGTAGGAGAAGTGGTAACAACAGCTAACGTCCATAAGCATTTCCAGGCACAACATGTTTTAAGTGCTTTATTTATACATACTACCTCACAGGGCTGTTGGGAAGGTAAATTAATTAGGTATTATTATTATCCCCCCTTTTAACAGATGGAGAAATGTGTTAAGTGCTCTGAGTGTGATATCTCCTTTGCTCTCCAAATTACCTATGTGGGTACTCCACCAGCCCCATTTTACAAATGAAGAAACTGAGGCACAGAATGGGTACATGTTCAGAGTTCCACAACCAATAGGTGAAAGAGCTGGAATTCTCACTCCCAGGGTTGCTTGACTTCAAAGTTCATGTGCTTACCTGCTATCCTGTTGGTGTCAGTATTCCCCCTTATCCCGTGGCCATAACCTACCCCCTCCTCCTGGCCTCCAATCCTTCTTTCTCCCACTCTCTGCCTGTTCTAGTGAGACTGAGATGCAACGTGTCTACTTGCTCAGCTGACACATGGGATGAAAATCAATTCCCACCTCAAAGGGCTGGTTTGACAACGGAAATCCTACAATACATGGAGAGGGTTTGCACAGTACCTCCCATTTAGAGACTCGATACCGATTACTGGAATCAGACCACGGCTCTCACCACCCTCCCTGCTCCCTGCCTTTCCTTCCCAGGTCCCGAAGGAAGCTGAGGACGTACTTCCAAGGAGAGGAAATAAGAGGGCCAAGGGTTCACGTGTGAGAGGTGAACTGAACCAGATGAGAGGCAAGGGAGAGGGGGAGCCGCTTTGGATCTCATTGCTGGGAACTCTCATCTTTTTAATTATTTGTATAAATCACTTGTCTGTGAAAGCACCACACACCAAAGCCTCCGAGTGTGCCGACGATAATAAATTGGGTAGCACAATAAATAGTAAGGGAGACCAGGCTGCCAAATGAAGAGGATTTAGATCATTTAAATCCTAGGCTATGGGTTGTCAAATCCAGTTTAATACTGGTAAGTGTGGGATAATAACTCATAGCAAACACTCCTCCCATCCCCAACCCCCCAGCCACAGCCCTTCCAACCACTTCTCTCACCCCTTGCAAACAGAAAGAGCACCCCAAGGGGATTTGCAGAATGAGAAGGGATGGTATATACTGACCAGAAATGAGCCCAAGTTATTACATAATAATCCCAGACGCCTCGGTTTGGGCTTAGAGCAAATACGAAAAGCTAATAGAAAGCTGCAAGGTTCGATTAGCTGCAAAAGAGATTCTAAATCAGAGCAGGTTTTATACTATTAAATTGGATGGGGAAAAGGAGTCTCGCAGTTGGATATAGTGGAGAGATGGAAAGGATTAGGGAAACAGAGCCATGAGCATTGCTGGCTGGCTGAGGAGTGGGCTCGGGGTGGAGTCAACTTGGAGGGCATTCGTGTCAAAGCACGAGTCAATTTAGTCATCCGAATGGCCCATTCTCAGTAGGCCTGGCCGTCCTTCCAGGACTAAGACCTACATTCAGACACAAGGCCTTGAGGGGGACAGAAGTAGGATTCTACTGGGTAACCCTGGAATCTCAGCGGATGGAATAGTCAGTCCTTGCTTGATGTGATGGTGATGCATTATCTCATTAATTCAACAAATACTTATTGAACACCAACTATGCGGCAGGCATCGCTCTGGAGCTGAAGATATATCACTACACAAAATAGACGTGACAGCGACAATACCAGCGATGGACCATTTACACCACGCCACGGTCTTCATATGCATTAGCTCCATGCATCAGCCTCACAACCATCTTGTAATTCAGTTACTGTTATGAACTGAACTCCTACATTGAAGCCCTAACCCACAACGTAATGACATTTGAAAGCGGGGCCTTTGGAGGGCGGTCAAGTTTAGATAAGTTCATGAGGATGGGGCCCTCGTGATGGGATTAGTGCCCTCACAGGAGGAGAGACCAGATACTGGCACAGGATAGAGAGCCCAGAAGTAAACCCACACTTATGTGGTCGATTAATCTACAATGGAAGAAACGAGAATATACAAAGAGGAAAGCACAGTCTCTTCCGTAAGTGGTGTTGGGGAAACTGGACAGCCACATGCAAAGGAATGGAATTGGACCACTTTCTTTTTTTTTTTTTTTTAATTTTAATAAACATATAATGTATTTTTATCCCCAGGGGTACAGGTCTGTGAATCGTCAGGTTTACACATTTCACAGCACTCATCATAGCCCATACCCTCCACTTTCTTTCACCACACACGAAAATAAATGCAAAGTGGGTGAATGACCTAAATGTGAGATCCGAACCCATAAAAATCCTAGAAGAGGGCACAGGCAGTAATTTCTTTGATATCTGTTGTAGCAACATTTTGCGAGATAGGTCTCCTGAGGCAAGAGAAACAAAACCGAAAATAAACTATTGGGACTCTATCAACATAAAAAACTTTTGCACAGGGAAAGAAACCAGTAATAAAATGAAAAGACAACCTAACAAATGGGGCAAGATGTTTGCAAACGATATATCCAATAAAGGGTTAATATCCAAAACATATGAAGAACTTATATAACCCAACACCAAAAAAGCAAACAATCTAATTAAAAAGATGGGGAGGGTAGGATATGGGCACAGGATCAGGGGGAATACACACACACACACACACACAATGAAATATTATTACTCAGCCACAAAAAAAGAATGAAATCTTCCCATTTGCAACAACATGGATGGGCCTAGAAGGTATTATGCTAAGTGAAATAAGTGACACAGAGAAAGACAAATACCGTATCATTTCACTTACATGTGGAATCTAAAAAACAAATCAACAAAAACCGAAAAAGCAGAAACAGATCCATAATTACAGGGAACAAATTGGTAGTTTCTGGCTGGGGTATGAGGGTGGAGGGATGGGCAAAAGGGGGGAAGGGGAAAGGCAAGGGACAGACTTCTAGTTATGGAATGAATAAGTCATAGGAATGAAAGGGACAGCATAGGGAATATAGTCAGTGGTACTGTCATGGCATTGTGTGGTGACATACGGGATCCACACTTGTGAGCACAGCATAATGTTGAGAGTTGAGAACTATTAAGTCACTGTATTACACACATGAAACTAATGTAACACTGTATGTCAATAATACATCAATTAAAAAAAAAAGAAAAGAAAGGAAAAATAAAATAAAATGACTTAAAAAAAAAAAAAGAGAGAGAGAGAGGAGACACCAAAGTCCTTGCTTTCTCTCTGCCACACGATGATACGGCAAAAAGGCAGCCACCTGCAAGCCAAGAAGAGAGTTCTTGCTGGGGAAGTGAACCAGCCAGCATCTCAACCTTGGACTTCTCAGCCTCCGGACTGTGAGAAATAAATTCCTGTTGCTTAAGCCACCCGGTCTATGGTATTTTGTTACGGCAGCCTGAGCAGACTTACAGGTACTATTATCATCGGCATTTTATAAATGGAGACACTGAAGCTCAGGGAGGTTAAGTATCCTGTCCAAATCATGCAGAAAGAATAATCCTGACATCGAAACTTCATCTGTCTAAAGCGCGCTGCTTTTATACGGCTTCCAAATGATGAAGTCAGCCCTAGCAGCCTCTGTGGGAAGGGATGACATCTCTACCAGCTTTCCCCCACCCCGGCACCACCCCCTTTCCTAAGTGTGTAGGTGGGGACATTTCACAAGTGGTATTTGAGCTCCAGTGGATTAGAATGTCGTGGCTCTGGTACAGTCTGGTAACTACCACTGGAAGTACCACAGAGCTATGAAATCAGGATGGCAGCTTTGTGTTCTCATGCCTGCTCTGTCACAACCCCATAGGATGCACATCTGGGTCACTTTTGGCATCTCTAATTGTGCTTTTTAAAAATCAGTAACTTATTTATTCTCAAGCCCAGTACTGCCCAACAAAAGTCATGGGAGCCACATACATAATTTTAAATTTTTTAGTAGCAACATTCAAAAGAAAAAACAGGTAGAATTCAACTTTTTAATTTACCAAATTTCATGAAAATATTATGATTTGGGGGCACCTGGGTGGCTCAGTCATTAAGCATCTGCCTTCGGTTCAGGTCGTGATCCCAGGGTCCTGGGACCCAGCCCTGCATCAGGCTCCCTGCTCAGCAGGAAGCCTGCTTCTCCCTTCCCATCCCCCCTGCTTGTATCCCCTATCTTGCTCTCTCTCTATCAAATAAATAAATAAATAAAATCTTTAAAAAATATTATGATTTCAAAATGTAATGAATGAAAAAAATATTAGTGAGTTCTTCTTCTCTTTTTTCTTTTTTCAAAAAATTTTATTTGTTTGTTTGAGGGGAGAGAGAGAGAACAAGAGCACAGGCAGACGGAGCTCACAATTTGGGAGTAAGTTATATACTATCAAGATTCTCTACAGGGAGCTCTTGTGTTCCCAACATAAGGTTCTTTTTCTTTTCAAGATTTATTTATTTATTTGAGAGAGAGAATAAGAGAGAGAGAGAGAGAGAGAGCGAGCGAGCATGGGGGGAGGGGGAGGGTCAGAGGGAGATGCAGACTCCCTGCTGAGCAGGGAGCCTAATGCGGGACTTGATTCTGGGACTTCAGGATTGTAACCTGAGCCGAAGGCAGTCACCCAACCAACTGAGCCACCCAAGCGCCCCCCCCCCCGCATGAGGTTCTTGAAAGAAGGAACTCATAAATTTTTACTCCCCAAAGTATTTTACAGAGTGCAAAGTAAATGGCGTGTGATCATCTCTTAATTAACTGGCCCAGCTCTGTTCCTGCTTCTGTGTGTTCCAAGTAACCAAGAATCAGATTCCTCATGGACAAAGAGTGGCTTGGTCAGACACTGTTGAAGTTCTAATTATAGACAGCACTTCTTAGAGAATAAAGAGGTAGGAGGTTCTCCATTCTGACTTATACTTGAAAGTCTTATAACTAATTCTGTTGAGAGTTTTTTATTAAGTTGATTCATTAGTAAATTAGTTCATTCAAAAATGTATTAACTATTATGCATTAGCCAGTAACACTAGAACTAAGAACATGCTAGTCCCTGCCCTTGAGGGTATCATGTCTGATGAGGAATAGAGACAGGTTAGGAGGTAAATGTAGCACAGTACGATAGACACAAAAATAAGGGTAAGTACAGAGTGCTATGGTAACAGGTAGGAGAAGCATCTAACTTGAACTTGAGGGTATCAGGGGAAGTTCCCTGGAGAAAGCATCCAAAGTCTACTGGCAAAGGACAAATCAAAGTGAGCCTGACCAGAGGCGACTGGCTTCCTCAGTTGGTTAAGGGTCTGCCTTCGGCTCAGGTCATGATCTCAGGGTCTTGGAATCGACCCCAAGTTGGGCTCTCTGCTCACCAGGGAATTTCTGCTCCTTCTCTCTCTCCTCTTCCCCTCACTCTTGCTGTCTCTCACTCTCAAATAAATAGATAAATAAAATCTTAAAAAAAAAAAAAAGTCAGCCTGACCAAAGGGTAAAGGATGGAAGAGGGAAGCACACCAGGCAGAGGGGATAACTCATAAGACCCACAGAGCAGGGCACATTTGGGGACCAATAAAGACTTTAATGTGATAGGAGCATGAATTGCCAGGGCAGGGCAAAAGAAAGAGGTATGTCCACCTGAGACTGGAGAAGTAAGCTTGAGGTTCATGAGGAAGATCTTCATGGACAACAGCAAGAGGAGACCTCAGGGTTTAAGGAAAGAAATGAGAATTATGCTGAAAGAACATTAGAGTGCTTGCATTGTTTCATCACGGTACTTCTCACATTCTGCGGCCACTGTTTGTCTATGTACCCCTACCATTATACTGACAGCCTCAAGACAAGGCTCCTGTCTCTTTGTATCTCCAGTGCCCCAGTAGAGTACCTTCTAGATAACTGATGCTCAATACTTACTTTCATGAGTGATATCTGTAGGGAACCTTGGTGGATTTGAGGGGACTCAAGTCTGCTGAGGAGGTATAACCAGAGGGGTCCTTAACTTAGATTGCTTGGACATTCTGAAATTAGGTGCAAAAATTTGGGTGGAGATATGTACAAGTTTTAGGGACTGAGGGATCATCACTTTCTTGAGATTCTCAGTAGGATAAGACCTCCCAATGACTATGAAGCACTGAATAAATGGAGAACCTTGGGAAATACGGTTTTAGAGCCTGCTCTAGCTCGGGAAGACCTCTCAGAGGCCACCTGATCAAGGACAGCTCACATGAAAGGCAGCAAAATGAAGGGCAGATGTGGATTTCCAAGTGGAGAAGATGGAGAAGGCGTAAAAGAGACCAGTTCCGTGGTGGGAAGATGATGTATGAAACAAAAGGGAGAAGAATCTTGGAGACAGCACAGCAATTTCCCTCATGTCTTCTGAATTAACAATCAACAGCTACCCAATCCTTAAAGAAAACTGTAAATGAAGGGCCCATAGAGGTCCGGGACCCAAGGAAGATAAGGTACTGGTTGTTATTACTGGAAGAGAAAGAACCTTGTGAAGCCCACCTCCGTCCCTTTCTCTTCCATCAAATTGGGTCTGCAAACTTAAAACAGTATTTTTAAATGATAGCAATCACATGCACACCCCCCCCCACACACACATACACACACATATACACACACAATTTCTTGCTAGGTATTCATTAAAATTTTACAATAATTCTGTCTCAATGGCAGAAAGTTGATTTTTCTTATATTGTCTAACATTTTGAAAAATAATTAGTGTGTTTTCCTCTTATAAGCATCACACCTGGAATTCAAATGGAATGGAATTCAAAATTCCATTTTGAAGGAAGAATGGTAGGATAAAAAAATGCAAAAAAAAAAAAGATGATGATGGTGATGATGGTCACAGGATAGCACAGTATTCATTAGTATTTCACAGGCCATAATCACCAAAAACAAACAAACAAACAAACAACAAAAATGCAGATTCCTGGGTCAGACCCTGGTTCTACTGAATCAGACTCTTTAAGGAATCCAAAATTTGAATATGCAACTTACAAACTCCCCAGGTAACTCTTATGCTTACCATCGGGATTTTGAAAATACCTAGTTAACAATGGTCAATCACTCTCAACAAGGAAGGTTTGAAAGTAGCAAGCAATTTTTTTCTCCATATCTATCTATCTATCTATCTATCTATCTATATACACACACACACAGGTGTCGTAGACACTAAGAGGGCATGGGGCAGAGGTGAGCTTAACATTCTCTTAACTTTTCATTTAGTGATTTAGCAGAAGTGATTTTTTCCCACCTTCCAAAACATTTTCATATACATTTTTAAAAATAAGCTTAAAATCTGAAGTTGGAGGTAACAGTGGCAAGGGAAGGAAGGCAGTATAAATTATGAGCTGACAATGTTATGTACCCATACAAATTCCACATTTCTGAGAAAAGAGGATGAAACCACTAATGGTGTCCTTGTAGACAGCTATTTCCTTAAATACCTGGGAATTTTTCACCCTCTTACCCATCTAGATGCTGGGGGAATCAATAGCTAAGGGTATTAATAACAACCCAAGGGGTTGTCTCTCTTAGAGGGTGGTGAGCCATCCCCAGGGCTTCGAGGATTCTGTAGGATCAGGAAGCGCTGGGTTTTCCACAGCTGCCAGTCTTGCCTGTGCTGGAAAATTGCCTTCCAATAACAAGACTACAATTTAAAGTCACCCAACTTTTAATTTATTCTAAAATGTTATATTTGATACACCCTTGTATGTCATCCTAAATTCTTTTGAAATCAAGTGGAGTAAAAATACTCTAGTTCAACAATCCTGTTTTGACAGATCAATATCAGCCTAGTTTCCAAAAATAAACAGGTGGACTGAAAGCTGTTTCTATGCTTCTAGGTAAGAAACCGTATTTTTTGTGGAGGGAGACTTGTCTGGGTTTGCATTTCACTGGTGATTCTTCATGGAGGTAATGGGATTTCCTTAATCGAGCCCATTAGACTATCTTCTTGTAATTATCTCAGGGGCCAATCTGTCTATGTAATGGGCTCTGGAGGAATCAAACCTTCAGGTTCTTACAAAGGAAAATGTTGTGTACATGTCAGAAGAAAACCGTTTTGAAGAATTACTGGCTAACCATCTCAACAACAGCCGGGGGAACTTTGTTGTGATACTGCAGGAAATTGCTGGATTGGGGACTTTATTGCTCCAAAGGGGATTTCTTTTTTCATGGGCGTTTTAATAAATCTAAAATGTGCATGACGCCAGTGGCACGGGGGACTCCACACCATCTGGTGAGGTTTGGGCAGGCTGCTGCCTGCTCACTATGGGAAGATACCGGAATCTTAAGGTTGGAGAGATTGCCAAAACTCTGGACGGCTTTGGGTGTAACTAATGATCAGCTCGGCTCCCTTGCTGTATTGGGCTGGCCATTGTCCTGGTTCCTTTCATCAGGACCACAAATGTCCTGACATGGTGGACACAATTTTTTAGCCAGTGCAACCAGAAGATATTCACACTATGTGGTGATATTCCAATTTCCTCATTCTTTCTCCGTCTTTTTTTTTTTGCAAATTTTTGCAAATGTGTAGTATAGAGGGAGTAGATCCACAGTTTAGAAGAAATCATGAAAAGCTAAGAATCCAATGGTGATTAACAGATAATAATAAGTAATAGTAATTGTTATGCATTGATTTGACTCCTGGAAAATTCGTATGTTCAAGTCTTGACCCCCATAATGTGATTTTATTTGAAAATAGCATCACTGTAGATATCATTAGTCAAGATGAGATCATGAGGGTAGGCCCTAATCCAATATGACTGGTATCCTTATAAAAAGGTGAAACTAGGACAGAGAGATACGCACAGAGGGAGAATGCTGTGTTAACACATAGGAGCCATCGGATGAGGCATCTCGAGGCCAAGGAATGCCAGAGACTTACAGTTCATCATCACAAACGATGGCAAACAGGAGGCCTCAGAAGTGCCCAACCCTGCCAACACTTGATCTCAGAATTCCAGCCTCCAGAACCATACTATAATAAATTTCCATTGTCTAAGCCATGCTTCAACAAAGTTCATGGTACTTTGTCATAGCAGGTCTCATAAATTAACACAGTCCAACATGATCCGGGTTCCATTCTAAGCATTTCGTTTATATTATCTTTGAATCCTCTTCAACAGCAGCCTGTGGTCTAAAGATTGGTGTGACTTACTAATTGGTAGGAAATGAATGGCTGGGCAATGGAGGAAGAATTCTCTTTCTTTCCTTTTTCCCCACCAACAGTACATTCTAGTGGGGTTTTCACTAACCCTTGGGCTACAAGGGACTGGAGTATGAAGTAGAAGTCACAGGATATCTGCACGTGTGACTTTATTTAAAATGTATAAAACTCTCCCACAAGGCTACCAGAAGAAACCATGTTTGGGACTCTCCCCGTTGTGATGTCGATGAGGACACTGTTTTCAAAGAAGAAAAGGGGGAGGCAGCTCCTGTGTGCCTAATGAGAGGGGGACGGCATGAATTTTAACCCAGGGACTCCGCGGGCATTCTTTACTTCTGGGCTAAATGCTCCCCCAAGCCTAACCTGATCCAAACCTCTTCAAACCCTAAGGCTCTACAGTGCTTCAACTTTTTAAAATTTCCTTTCTGATACTGCTTCAAACTTATTTCCATTCTCTTCCCTGTCAAGTTGATTTTTCCATGCTTCATTCCAACAGGCCCTTCACGGGACCAGGAAGAAAACAGACACCACACGATTAAGCCCAAAGGCTAAGGAACTGTACACCACATCATAAGCTAAAATGTGCCCTAAATATGGCCACCAAGTCAGTCAGCCAACATGGCTGCCAATCAGGCTGCCTCCATACTGAGTGATCTGTAGCTGGATTACCAAGATTAAACCAGTCCCGATGATGTGCAAAAGTGGGCCCAACTGAGCTTATCGATTCTTTCCCACTGAGAGGGAACCACAGGTTAGTAGGCAGAAATCAATTCGACTGCATTAAGCTAAGCCAAGTGGAGATTTATTCATATCATGCTTGGGAACATCTTTATAAAAATGGCCAATTTTTTTTTTACCTATATACAGACACATATACTCGTTCATAAATAAATACTATGTATTTGCACAAATAGACACCAGCTTTTTCTTCCTTTCTATAATATTTAAAAATCTGAAACAAAATAGTACAGAACACAAGGCTGTTCTCCCATCTCCAACGATGATTCTTTTTTTTTTTTTTTTTAAATGAAAGAAGCTATCTGTGTTGGGATGTCGTGTACTTGGCTAGTTTCACAGCACCCCAGATTTCAGGATGGAATGGCAGAGCAGACACGGATACACTGCAGCCAAAGAGGCAAAGGGAGCCATTTGCTCTTGAGGAAATCATCATTTTTGGCTCTTTAGATTAAAGGAACCTGGCTCTAGGCTTCAGTGCACCATAGGGAACACAGAATCCATTCTCTTTTCTCTCCTCCAGTGAGAACACACAGGCTGGGACTGAAGAGAGCTTTCGGAATGAACAATGGGTGGAAAACACTGCCCTTCTAGCAGTGAGAAATGTGAAATTCCACTCCTACCCGCACAAGTGTCACCAGGGAGCCATCCTGTGTGCTCCATCAGGACTGGGACAGGAGCCAGGCCATCACTGGTACGCAGGGGCTCTGCCTTAACCTAAAAAATCATCAGAAGAGCCAAAGAGGGCTTCCTCCTCATTCCTCATCTCTAAGAAGCAAAGAACACCGTATTTTACTGCAAGAAACTGTGGTTCTCATCGAGAATATCTTAGAGCTCCTTTTTTCCATAGGCAGGCTGTCTATCAACTTCCTTGCCTTTCTTGCCTGCTAAGACATTTATCCTCTGCCTTCACAACCCTTCCCGGCCACTTGGGTTCTTTAAATACATTGCTGGTTCTCTGGTGGGTGGTCTGTAAACCAACAAAGGCAGCTTCAGCAAACACATGGTCAGCACCACAGAGATCAGGCAGTGAAGAGACTAGGGGTCAAGTTTATGTTCAGTTTAGAATATGAACTGTCCATTCCCAATTCAGTGGAAAAAGCAATCATTGACCAAAACCTTTCAGTGGTTCAGAGCTGGGCACTGTGGCCACAGGAGGCGCCTGTGTCTTTGTGGCACAATATAAACTACACCGTCTCATCTGCCTCTAACTATAATGCACCTTGCGTCCAAGAACATGTGTGAAAGGATGGGCGGGAAGGCGGGTCTGAGTCTGCAAGCCTGGGTTCTCACCCTTGACCTGCCATATGCCCTTGAGCAAGTGGCAGAATCTCTCCCAAACCACAGGTTCTTCAAACCTAAAATGAAATACAGGACTTCAACTAGTAGTCCATGGTTTTGAGCTTTTCTTTGTGCACATAAAAATAATAAAGGCTAGATTCACCGTGCTATTACGGGAGACCTGATAAAGTGACTACAGAAGCCTTTGTAAGTTGCTAAGTGACGTATGTTAATTTCTGCCATATGGGCAGGAGAAAACTCTTTAAGGACTTATCCTTGTCATGAGCAGTCTGGTACAACTATCGGCGTCCTGTAATTGATAAATCACTAAACCTCTCCGAACGTTGGGTTCCCCACCTCAACTGCCTGCCTTCTGCAGGAGGAGAAAATTAAGTAAAGGAAGGGTAAATGTGCTTTCAAACCATAAACTGCGGTTATTGTTTAGAGAACTCGTTCTGACTTTTGGCATTATGATGCACACACTGTTAGTTCTTGGCTCAATGACAGATTTTAATGGGCCTGGCTATGAAAATCTTATAGAGCTATTACGTGCTACACCTGTGATGGCCGTGCAGCATGTTAATCAAGACAATTAGGCTGGGGACCCAGAGAGTGGCTTTCCACCACTGTGCATCAACCCTCCTCACTTTGAGAGGGAAATTAACAGCTGCTTTATAATCTTTCATATCATCTCACTTTCTTGGAGAGAGATCCCAATCAGATCCACCTCGACAAAGCGACATCTATCACCAATGCCAGGAACGACACAACATCTGTGAAGAAATATTAACTTTGACTTTGGAAAGGTTTTTGGGCTGGGAGTAAAAATAAAAAAAAAACGTCGCATGCGGCACTAGCTGGATAAAACAGCCCCTGGGGTGACAGCCAGAATCAGAAGAAGAAAGCTGATCTCTTTTAAGTGATATATTGGAGAGAAAAAAGGAACAGGGAATGAGCAGATCAATTTAGCTCTCAAAGAATTTATTTTCCTGTCTGCAAAAGGAGAAGGCGGCTCCCAGGGCAGTACCACTCTGTATGCTCCCAAGCTCCTCATTATCATCAGCTACACAACCCTCTGGAATTTTCTTCCTTCCCCCACCTCTTGATAGGTCCACCTCTTCTGAGAAGCATGACAAATGCATTTTGTTGTCTGGAAATCTTTTCACCCTTAGACAAAACAGACTGGGTTGGTATAATTAGTGATTTAAAAAATGGCAAATATAAGTGCTTGTTACTGGGTGGTCATAAAACTGAATTTACATGCATTTACATCCTTAGCTCCTGGCTAAAGGCGCTATGCACATAGTTAACACCTGTTTTGCAGACAATGGAAACTGAGGCTTTGGAGGGCTAACCTAACAAGCGTACTTTGCAGAGTCTGGCCTGAAATTCAGGTCTCCTGACTGCAAGGTTTCCATAATATCGTGCTGCTTGTCGTCTGTGGAATGGATTTTAATACCCACTACTCAAGGGTTGGGAGCAGGCCTGACTGGGACTACACTCGTCACCTTCTATTGGTGCTTCTATTAGAATTTAATAGTGAGAGAAAAGGAACTTCCTGAATGGCTTACTATCTCTGGAATGAGCCTGGCATGACAGAGTGCATCCTAAAGAGAGAGCATGTAAAATGGTCCAGCATCCATTTCATTTTTTTAATGAATTTATTTATTTATTTGAAAGAGAGAGAGAGAGAGAGCATGCACACGCACGACCAGGAAGGAGGGAGGGGCAGAAGGAGAGGGAGAAGATGCCCCACTGAGGGTGGAACCTGGATGCGGGCTTGATCCCAGGACCCTGAGCTCATGACCTGAGCCGAAGGCAGAGGCTTAACCCACTGAGCCACCCAGGCATCCCTCCAGCATCCATTTGTAATCATCTCCTCTGCCTTGGCTGAGTCAGAGGAAATAACTCTTGCGCCCTAAAGATTACTGTCCTGGGGACACAAATATGTCCAGTAGCAGGTGGCTCACTCCCACGGGGAAGATCCTGGAGCGTAATGTTTCATCCGGGTCTCCTCTACCTTGCTTTGAAAAGAGGCCATAATGAACCATCATGCCCGCAGCTTGCCATCTAGGCAACCAAAGTGCCCTGTGGTATCAAAGCACACTCGAAGGGTGTTGGGAGATGTTTTACATTTTGAGGGAAAAACAGCAATATTTAACAGCTGTCAGACACTGCAAGAACCAGCATAAGGAAACTCACTATATCAACATTAGTGTCTATTGTTCCCCCTTGAATAACATCGTATTTTTGCAAAGTTGGTTTTGGCAGCTGATGCGACTAAACCCAAGTCCTGCATCAAGATCAAGGCAGAACAGACCCCAAGGGTGGCGGTGTTCAATCTGATTCCGAGGTTTAAGAGGCTGAGCGGAGTCCAACAGGGACGTATATGTCGCTGTACGTAATTGCTGAATGAAATTAAATATGGTTTCTTTCAGTTTATGTGTACTCTTTTTTTCCCCCCCCAAAACAGTTACTAAATTCTTAGGCTGCACATACTTGTAAGTAGTCTGGACCAAACTAGTTAAAAAACAGAAGTGTGGCAGATTTCATCTGGCCTGGGAGCACCATGAGAGCCATGACTGCAAGACTAAGCAGGCACCAACAGAGACACTCGGGCCAATTCTGCTCGACACCAGCCCTGGTTTACCCTGAAGTGTACCAGGGGGGACCCTGCCTCTGATTCTTAACTGCAGGCCCAATACACGCTAGCTCTTCAGCTCCGTAGATGCATGACCTCACTCAATTCATCTGCAAAACAACGTGAGCACAAGACTTTTATGATCCCCATTTTTCAGATGGGGACAAGAAGCTCAGGGGAGCTAACTGCCCAGGGTCACTTGGCTAATAAGTGGCAGAGCAGGGATTGTATCTGAGGCTGGCAGATTTCCAAAACCTGTATTATACTTTAAGCTTTTAATTTTGAGCTAACTGTAGATTCACATTTCTTACTTCCTAAGAAACAGTACAAGGAGGTCCTATGTACCTTTTGCTCAACTCTTCCCAATGGCAACATCTTGTGAAACTATAGTACAATATCACAATCAGAGACGGACATCCATACCATCAAGATACAGACCACACTGCCAGTACACCCAGGATCACTCATGGTGTCTCTTTAGGGCCGCATACCCACTTCCCTCCAACTCCCTCTCCCTTACCCCTGGTAATCACTAATCTTGTCCCCATCTATGTAACAATCTTGAAATGACATAATGAGAAACATGGAAAACAGAGGAGTGGTTGCCAGGGGTGAAGGAGAGGTCTATCATACCATACCTAAGACTTTGGGATTGGCTTTTTTTTTTTTTACTCAAGATATTCTTCTGCAGATTAATCCAGACTGTATGTACAAAAAATCTTGGTGGGATTTCTCCTACATACCAATGTGGGGAAAGTTAACATCTTTACTGCATTAAGTAGTCCGGGTCTATGCTTTGAAACACCCAAGTAACAACACTTGTTCATTTTGGGACCAGGGTCACAAATTCCATTGCCCAAAAGGGGCCCATATACCAGGTATGAAAACATGCTATATCATTCCTTTGCCTGCAAACTGGATGTAGACTTTTGTTTCCCTCCCACATGAAAACAATAAATCAACCCAATGTTAGATGACAAGAAATTGTCAACCCCAGCATTAGACATGAATAGGGAGTGGTGGAGATGGTGGCTTGCTTTAGAAAGCACGCCCCCTAGGGCCAGGGTAGCTGCTGCTCAATTCCTCCAGTTGTTGAGAACACGGGAACAACATTACTATGTTTTCTAAATTTTCAAGAGAAGCCGAAAATCCGTTTCTTAAAAACCTAAAATGTTGACAACCACTGCGGATTAAATGAAAACAAAACAGGTGAAACACACACCTCGGCGGGCTGGATCCAGATGACCAGTGGTCGTTCTGTGGTTTCTCAGTTGGCGGAGCCAACAAGGGAAGGTGCTCAGCCTCAAGGAGCTACCATGGCAGCAGGACCAGACAGATACCACAAAGCAACAGCTCGTGCTCTGCTATCAGTGGGGGCTGCAGAAGCACACGGGAGGACACAATTCTGCTCCGGGAGATCGGGGATGGCTCCCTGGGGGACTGAATTTACACAGCAACTCAAAGTAGCTGATTCCATATGTGCTATTTTAACCATAGCACCTCAAGCAAACGTCGGTAGGATCAAAGAGCAGAGTATAGCTCTGTTTCTGTGCAGCAGAGAAGGTAATAAAGAGGTCATACAGTTCAATGTTTCTCCAAATGTCATGTCACTTGTTAGGAGAAATTATAAAGCAAAAGCTTTCCAGAGGTGAATGGCCTCTTGATCATCTTAGAATAATTCCGAGCTTCTTAAAATCACTTACTTGGTCTTGTGGGGTCTGACCTCAGGCTGCCTCTTTGGTCTCCTCTTTTCTCTCCCCACTCCTGGCTTCTGTTTTTCCAACACATCAAGACCCATGGTTTTTGCATTTTGTCAGTAAGCCATCCATCTACCCATCCACCTAACCAACCATCCATCCATCCATCCACGAAAAAGTGGCCGAGGACCACCATTCCAAGTATTGCAAATACAAAAGTGGTTTCCCACTCCCATGGGGCTTATATTGTAATAGCAGAGACAGAAGGACACACATAACATGCCCCCTCTGTTACGTGGAGTTCTACAAAACAAAGTTACAGACATAGGCAATTGGAAGCATAGGAAAGAATGGTGATGACCATTTTCAGTAAGGGTTGGGGAGGCTTCTGGTTAATATGTGAATAGAACGTGAATTAAGTGATGGAGCAAACCACAAAAGCACAGGGTAGGTGGGGGAGAGCTTTCCAGCAAGAGGAAACCACAAGTGCCTGTTCCTGGAGGAGCGAGAAGGGCAGTGTGCCTGAAGCAGGATAGCAATAGAAAATGGGGTTGGAGAGGAGGTCAGATGACATGAGATGACAGGAGGCTTCAGTCAGTCCTGGGATTTTACCCTCAGGGTGAGGAGGAGCCACCAAAGGATGTGAACTGGGCAGTGATCTGATCTGACTTATACAGAGTGGACAGTGGTGGGGATGTGAAAGCGGAGAGACCTGACGGGAGGTTATTCCAACACTCCAGGTGAGAATGACGATGGGCTAGACCAGAGTGGCAGCCGTGAGGGCAGGGAGAAGCTGACCAACTTGGGACACTCTGGAGACAGAGATGACAGGAGTGTAAGAGGCCTTAAGGAGTCAGGGATGACACCAAGGCTTCTGCCCTGAGTAACTCATACCTTTACTTGTATCCAAGACAATTCTGTGCCTGTACCTTCCCAAGGCTGGCTCCTTACCACAGGTCAAGTCTTAGCACCATATGCACTCTTTGGAGACTCTCCCCTGACTAACCCCCATCCTGTTAGTTGTTCTCAGTTTAATTTTCATCTGAGGATTTAGGAATACCTGAAATTATCTTATTCATTTTATTTGACTAATTTATCATCTGATCCCCTGACAGAATGCAGGTTCTGGGAGAATAAGGATCAGATCTAGTTTACTGCTACATTCTCCATTCTTAATTTGGTGTCTCCATCAAAGGACATGGTTGATGAATATTTGCTGACTGAGGTTTGGAAAGTGTGAGTCAAGTTAAAGAAGTCTCCAGGTTTTGTCAGTGTGGCTTCTCCCCGCCCCCCCCCCAAGCCTTTAGTAAAGTAATTAGTTAATGAACTAAATAATACTGATGATCCTGTCCAGGCTCTGCGCCAGGCTCTGCAGCAACAGAAATGAGCGAGAAAAGTACAGACCACAGCCCCACGGAGCTCACAGCACCCTGGTAGAGACAACAGCAAACAATCTCCCAGATGTGGGCTTCCACTGTGCCAAGAATTCAGGAGGGAAGCGATACCACGTGTGTTCTGGGGATCCAACCTTGCCAGGGAGCTCAGGGGAAGCTTCTGAGAGGAGATCTACAGGAGTGGCCACTGAGGCCTCAGGGATCTCTAAGCACGGCATACACTGTCACTATAGCATTTTCATGGAGCTTCTTGTGAGAAAGAAAAAAAAACACACTGAGGCAAAAGGTGAACTAGCCCAGCCTTCTCATGCACTAGGGTTCAGCAGGGTTAGGAACCCAGGTGGAGATGAGCAGTCATCTCATGAAAGAACTAGGGTTTTGCACTTATTGTGACATTTGAAAAATGGCAATGCTACCTAGCTCAACAGGACTGTTGAGAGAATGAAAAGCATTAATGTCTATAAAGAGCCATGCACAGTGCCTGATACATAAGATGCACAAATTATCTGGTAATAATTACAATGAGATCTCAAAATCTTGCAGGTATTAATCACGTTAACACTCTTCCTACATACACATACCAAACAGCACAGTACCTGACCCACAGTAGGGGCTCAATTAATATAGATTGAATGAATGACAGTTGCTTCACTGATACACTATTTTGAATCTGCCCAACCATTCTCACTCATGATTGGACAGTAAAGAAAGAGCAATAAATCAGACCAAATCCTTTCATGTGGTTCACTTGTCCCAGGGTAGGTAGCTGCTGTTAATTATTGATAATATTACTTATTGATCAGGATTGGGAGCTGCAATTAAAGATTCTTGCCAGCCAAGGACACTTGGAAGCTTGAACGGAAGGAAGTCAGTCTGGTTATTGGGTTTAAAGGGAGGTTAAGTTATATGGTGGAAGGATTCAGAGGATTCTGTGATTTTATGCATCACTAACTTGCAATAAAAAGGTGCAGCCAAAGTCCAGAAATAGTTGCTGCTAAAATGGCATTTAATTTCGCATTGAAATCCACATGCTGGCTTGTGCATGTGATTTCTCAGCTGCTACCGTAACAGAGGAAGTCATTTTGAATGAACAATAATCAACCTGGCTCTCCAGGGGCAACTTGTACCTGAGAACCTCTGAGTCCTTTGTAAACAACAGTTAAGCCTCCCTGTCTCCAGAGGGATGAGCTCCTGTGTTTTTGTTTAAATCAAGCAGAGTTCAAGCAGAGAGGCTGCAATTATGAGGAAAGTTGGAAAATTCTCAGGCCTCTTCCAAAATCCAACTCGAAAAAGGCAAAAATAATCATCAGCAAGTCCCCTAAGCTATTTGACCTAATAATGTTCTACCACAAGCCCACGTCCCCCCACTGTTAGGAATGAATGGTTGGAAATCAGAATAGTCATTCTGGAGGCCTGTCTGATAGCAACGGTTACAGTCAACATACACTTCAACTTGTTAATTCTACTTCAGTGCATTTTTACTGTAAAATCCCAGGACGTGTGCTAAAGAGACACTAGGAAAGCACTCTCATTGCTTTATCTATGGCAGTGAAACTATGAGATCAATCTCAAGGGGTGTGTGTCCCGACGGGAAGGATTACATAGATAGTGGGTTAGTACACAGCTGTTGAAAGAGTAAATCGGCACATACGCCAAGTTAGTACATATAATCTGTCTGTAAGAAAACACATTATTGCATGAAAAAAGGTAACTGTGGAATCCTATGTGCTCTCTGTGGTGGTTTTTAAAATGTGTCCAGAGATTCTCTGATACTCCTTTAGAAGCTGGAGCTTGATTAGCCTTTCCTGGACTGTGGGCCAGATCTGGTGACTCCCTAATGCAAAGAATATGGCAGAAATGACCATGGGCCTCTTTCAAGATTAGGTCCCGGGGTATTCCTTGATCACGTCTACTCTCTTGGTTTCTTCTCACTTGTTCTAGGTGAAGCTAGCTACCACATTGTAAGAACACTCAAGAAGCCTCGTGGAGAGGCCCATGGGACTGGCAGGGGCTGTGTCATCAGTCCAGCAGCCCTGTGAATGGGCCGCCAGCAAAGCAGTTCCCGCAGCCCCGGGCCCGCCTTCAGAGGACTGTCATTCCAGCTTACATCCTGACTCCAGCCTTATCAGAGAGCATATTCCAGGACCCACTAGCTTAGCCACCCCTGCTCCCTCTCAGAAAACACAGAAGATAAAAAGCCTTATTTTTTGGGGGGGGGGGAGCCTTATTTTGAAGCATTAAGTTTTACGGCAGCAATCGACAACTAGCAATGCCATTTATATAAGCATAAATTGTTTCAGTGTAATACATGCACACATAGAGACAAACATCTGACAAATAGAGAAAGCTCTGGAAAGAGACATCTAAAGTGACTCCAGGGGTCCCCTCTGAGGGATGGGGTTAGGAGGGCACAGGGGAACTTAGCTTCACCTCTTCTGTCTCTGTTTTTGTTGTACAGACTTTATAAATGCTACTGGCTGAATTTTTCTAAAACACAAAAAAAGGAGGAAATATAATTTAAAATTGTACCACTTTGGAATGTCATGGCAAGTCTGATAAGTCTGAGGCTTACCTTTGATCATCTCCAAGAAATAAGGTTGCTTAGCAAACTTGTATAATAATAAGCAAGGTGATTAGTGGGGCTCTTTGACCTTGTTAAGTGGGCCAACTCCAGTCAGTTATTCTTAAAAATCACCTCAGCCTAAGTCATATATGTTAACTGATTATTTTTACCTGTATTTCTTATCTATTGGGAAACCAGGTCAAAGAGTTCTTTATTCGGACAACTCTGATTAGTAAGACCCTTACTCTCAGAGAGTAGCCAGAGTCTCTCAGAAGTGACAAAGTTACCTCCCCTGAAAATGCCAAGTTATATAATAATACCTGCTGGTCTTACCAAGCCGTTTAAAATCAAAGGGGTTTGATGGTCTGGCCCAGGTTGCACAAAAGGTATTTTATAAAGTAACTTTGTATTGGATTTGTTTTAGGCTTGTGCTCATTTGTTTTTCAACTTGGAGCCTGGGGATCTGCACCATTCAGTTAAGTTTCGTGGTAAGGACCCTGATCCCTGTCTCTGGTTAGACTGGCTGCAGGCACCAAAGGCTTCATGCATTTTCAGTGGAATTGGGTCCAGAGCTTCGTGCAAAATGCCTTGTGGGTGACTGACCAGAAATTCAATCACAGCACATTCATTTCAAAAATCCCTTTCATGTATCATTTAAAAGCAGCCTGTATATTTAAAATTTGCATATCTCGGATTTTGGAAATGCGGGAGAAGAATGGATTCCTGTTTAGGTTTCAGGACGAGAGGAGGGAATACACAGGAGGCATTTCCTTTCCTTGACTACTGGGTAGATTGACTACTACTGAAACCTTCTGAACCAGCAGTTCCAGAACATAAGCCATCGTCCCACGGAGCTCAGGATTAAGAATAACTAACATTTATAGAGCGTTTTACACTCTACAAAGTGTGTTAGCATTCACCGCCTCATTTAATAGGCCGAGAGGCTCTTAATTATGCTTTTCTGATGAGGGGACAATGATTCTTTCAATCCCAGCATCTGCAGAGATTACTCTGGTTTCCCTTTCATAGGGACACACTAAAGAGCTCATGACGCAGCTCGAGCTTCCCCAGCCTGGGAAAGAGTACGCTGGAGCAGGTGTGAGATGGGTTAATTTCCCCGGGCCGCAGCCTGCTCCAAGTTTCTTTCCATGATCTCAAATGTAATATGTGACTCTGCTCTAGGAAGCCGGGAGGGCCCTCACAGCTCGGGAGCCAGATGCCTGCATGAGACTCTTGGCTCTGTCGATCTCCAGCTGCACAGTCCCCAGCAGCTTTGTTTCCTCTCCTAGATATTTAAAATGATTTAACTTCTCAGTTTCCTCATCTGAAAAATGGGGCTGACAATAGTGGTACCATCCTCGTAGGGCTTTCATGAAAATTAAATGGGGGAATTCAGACAGAGGGCTTAGGAGTGTGTGCTCTAGAGTCAACGCTTTGTCACCATGTCTCCTGTGACGGTGTATATGATAAGTGGCGTCACAGCTGGATGGGGAGCGAGACACGTTCCTCATTCATCCGTTCAGGGCATCAGTGAGCAGCTCGCTGATGGGCACAGTGCCAAGCTTGGAGGATATGTCAGATGCATTCCCTCCTGTCCCTCTCCTCACAAGGCTTACACTCCGGTGGAGGAGGTCCAGACAAGACCAAAATGAGATAAAAGCTAATGAAGTGGTAGGAGAGCCAAAACTGGGGAGATGAGCTAGAGTGAGGGCTAGAGGATGGATGGGAGCATGGTATCCTCTGATTTTACGATGTGAAAATCCAGTCTTTCAAAACATGGGGGGCAGAACCATCCTGGTGGTGTGAACTCATGAGTGAGAGCCATGAAGGAGGCAAGAGTGAGGTGGGTCTGAGAGGTAGGTAGGGCTCATAGGCCCTGGTCAAGTGCTGTGGTCCTGTCCTGTGTACACACGGCAGCCACACTTGGGAGGCAACTAAGTCACATGGTTCCACGTCCATCAGATAAATGTATGACATTTAGTGCAAATTTATGATATACAATGGTTACATATATAATTATCTATTACACACATACACATAGATTTAAAGATAGCACTGGCCATTGTGTGTGGTGAGGATGGTGGAATGGAAGGACTAAAGTAGTAACAGAAGAGTAACAGAAGAGACACAGGCCAGCCGGGAAGGACAAAGCGCCAACAGAGTTCTCAGGAACGATGGAGATAATGGGAAAAGGGAGCCTGGCTTGGGGGGACTTTGAAGAGAGCACTGCTTTTAGACATGCAGTGCTGCCTGGGAAACACAGATGGCTTCACTAACAGTCGTGTATTGTGCAAAGAGGCCATATGGATCTTCCCTGGAGTGCCCCAAATTTAATGTATGGATCTCGGAAAACTGCAGGTAGATGCGGCATGGAGGAGGAAATGTCAGATTATTTTGTGCATCCCAAATCACCCTGGTACTTAGACTCGCCGGTGGAATCAAAGCAGAAGGAGCTTTCTAAAATAACCACGACTTGATCAGCACCCAAGTGGAACCCTCTGCTCTGACCTCATCTTGGCTTCTTTGGTCCAAGGAAACCTAAGGAGCCTTCCATTTTCTGCAAGGCATCAAGGTAAAAGGAAATGCTCCCACGCACTGAAGCTGAGCAAATGTGGGCAGAGTGATGTCCGAATGAAAGGACAGAGGAAGGACATGGAAGTCCCAGGGAGAGCTGAATAGACCAGCACAAACAAAGAGCTTGCATCGTGACATGACGGCTCAGCTAGTTTTGCCCACATCATAGTTCCATTTATGCAATATTTCTGCCTGGTAGGCCACCCCCCACCTCTCAATATCAACACGAGGGATGTCAGCATTCTCTAGAATTGCTCATACAAGCATTCTCTTTGGATGAGAGGTTTACAATGGTCAGATGACGGACATTCCAAATGACTGCCCGAAAGGTTCAACCTGCAGCAGCAAGAGAGCACACGAACTAGCTTTGGAGGTGACAGGTTCGAGTCACGGCTCTGCCATGGAACAGCTCTGGGAATTAGGGCAGCAACCCTCATCCTTTCAATTTGTTTCCTCTTCGTTGAAAGTTATCAACATAACTTTTGTCCTGAGGATGTCCTGAGGATGAACTATGGTGTATGTTCAAATAATGGATCAAATTAATAAAACACAAAACAGTGCTATCATCATTATCAAATAATATCAAATACACCACATTTTTAAAAGTCTATGGATTTTCACTTGCTGTATTTAATTAGCCAATTAACTAACTAATGAGTTGCACTAGATCAGCACTAAGTTGGCTCTGTAGGCGGCAAAAAAAGAAAAAAGGAAGAAAAAAAAAGAAAAACAAACAAACAAACAAACAAACCCTGGTCTGATTTCAGCTCACCCCGCATCCCCAGCACCAGCAGAGTAACACCACCTAGAAGGAGGGGCTCAGTACACACGTGGTGAACGTCAGAAAGATGCAAGAATGAACGAAAACCACTCTCAGGAACAAACGAACACCCCCGTTTGTGGGGTGGAGATGATCTCTCCCGCTGCACGGCTGTGGATTTGGAGCAACGGGAGGGGCTAGCTCTGTGCCACACACTAGAACTTCACAGTGAAATCTGGGATGGGACTGGGCCCCACAGCCGCTACCGTCTCCTAAGCACGTCCACATTGGAGCTCTGTTTCCTCCTGCATGGAGTGTGTTTTCAAACGGAATTAAAGCCCCGTGCTTTCCTAGTGCGGGCTTTTCGTTCGCGTCCTCAAGCCATCTGCTCTTTTATCTGTCAAAACTTATTGATTTTATTTGAAAACTTTTAATTAGAAGCTTCCAGGCAGGGGCAGAGTTAAGTTTAGAAGCTTCCAGCTTGTCTCATCCTGAGCAGCTGCAGGAAGGCAATAAGGCTTAGGATTTAAATTCATTATTATCTCCACGCTGATGTCACTTTCTTTCCCCTGCTCTTGCATTGTTCCGGGATGTTACATAAGGCTTAGGAGCCACCAGACTAACACTGCTTCTTAGAAATGACCTTTCAGGGAATTTTCCTTATGTGATGAGATGCTGGTAAAGCAAGGATAATAAAGAATACACTTCCCTTCTACCTCATCTTTTACCCAAAGATGACTGAAAGCTTTATGAACATTAATTAAGCCGATCTCTGAATGCTCCTGGAAGAAAGAATTATCCACTGCAGAAAACCAAAACTAAATGTAAAGGCCCCTTACCAACATAGTTAGAGTCAGCCAATCACCGAACGGTTTCCACCTTCAACCTTCCTCCACTGTGGGCTTAGGAAGCTTCTACTCATCCTACAAAACCCTGTTCAGGTATTACCTCCCCTAGGAAACCTCCCATACCTCTACCTTCCATGACCCATTAGGTGCACCCCCTTCCATTCTATCTCTCAACATTTTCTGTATGCATCTCCCTACAACCCTTATTGAAATTTCTGCAGTTTGGGGAACCTGGGTGGCTCAGTGGGTTAAAGCCTCTGCTTTCGGCTCAGGTCATGATCCCAGGGTCCTGGGATCGAGTCCCGCATCGGGCTCTCTGCTCAACAGGGAGCCTGCTTCCTCCTCTCTCTCTGCCTGCCTCTCTGCCTACTTGTGATCTCTGTCTGTCAAATAAATAAATAAAATCTTTAAAAAAAAAAAAGAAATCTCTGCAGTTTGTATTCTTGTTTATCTGTCTCCCTAGAGCCCAGTTTACTCAGGATATGCACCCATTTTTCTCACCAAGGACATGTACAAATTCATTATTTTGGTGTTCTCTGAATGTCTCCTGTAGTATGGCACGTAGCAGATATTCAATATATCTACGTTTAACTGGACAAGATTTCTGTTTTGTTTGGGAAACAGATTTTTTTACTTATTTTTAAAGATTTCTTTTTAAAGATTTTATTTTTAAGTAATCTCTACACCCAACATGGGACTCAAACTTAAAACCGTGGGATCCAGAGTTGCATGCTCTACTGACCAAGCCAGCCGGGTGCCACTAGATTTTACTTTTTTAGAACTGTTGTAGGTTCACAGAAAAATGGAGCAGAAGGTACAGAGAGTTCCCATTTACCCCCTGCTTCCACACATGCATAGCCTTCCCCATTACCAACAAGCCCCAGCAGAGTAGTATATTTGTTACAATTGATGAACCTACACTGACACATCGTTATCACCCAAAGTCCATAGTTTACATTAGGGCTCACTCTCGGTGTCATACAATCTATGGGTCTGGACAAATGCATAATGACACGTATCCACCAGCGTGGTATCACACAGCCTAGTTTCGCAGGCCTAAAAATCCTCTGCTCTGCAGGATTCTGTTATCAGTCATCAAAGCACACTTTCTACAGCACGGCTAGAAAACTCTTCGCTTCTAATTCAGCAACAAACTGATTTCAAAGGAAAAAACAAAAACAGGATAAGACCTTCTCAACCCAACCTGCTCTAATTTCTCTATAAAATAAACCAACCAGCATCCTCAAGAACTTGTGGTTAAATTTAGTGGTCTAGACCACACCGAGCAAAGCAGTTTCTACTCTGTTTGCCTTACAAGTGTTTTCAGGGTCCTAAAAGATTTAATACTATGTCTCGTGCCTAGACCAGCAGTTCTCATCCTGTTTTGCACAGCAATACTCATTCCTGAAGGGTGCATGTGGGATGCTCTGATTGGCGATCTATCTTCACTTTCTCTTTGACTTGAGAGAGAGGGGACAGGGACATCTTTGAGAGGGAAGGATGGTATCCCAATTTGGATCCGTTTTAGCTTGCAGAAGAAAGCAAAACATTTGTCAATTCCAGTGCTTTAGCTGTCATTAGTAATTATTGTGCTAAGTCTAACAGTTCCCATGAAATACCAAGAGTGTGTTATGACACCCTATTATGCCTGGCTGGCCTGATACAGGACACTGAAGACAGAGCAACCAATGTTCTTAAGTAACTTTAGGGTCAAAGGAAGAGGTTTTTTTTTTTTTTTTTTTAAGTTGACAAATCATTTGTACACTATGAAAAAATTAAATGAGATAATTGCATAAAAAGCATTTAGCGCAGCATGTAACACAGAGCAAACACCCAATGAATTCAGCTACTCTGTAATAACAACATCAATAATTACTATTTATTGAGAGCTTATTATGTGCTAGGAACTATGCCAACTGCATTTTCTGTTCCTTTTTAATATTCCTGACAACTCTGTAAGGTATTGTTTTAATCCCTGTGTTACAGTGGGAGTAAATTAAATTTTGTAATTTTCACTGGGTTGCAAGCCATTGTAACTTAGCAGGTGAAGAACAGAGTCTATCTGCCTTCAGAGTCCAATAAACTATCCTGCCACTCTTTAAGGAAACAAGGGGCATTGATTAAGTGTCCATGCCTTATAGTGTGTTCAGCAGGTGCCATATGGGAGGGAATGAACTCTGAGCCCTCTAGCAAATTAGTCTAGTTGAAAACAGCAAGATATCCAGGTGGAAGATGAGCAGTGGTAAGACAGTGTACGGTGAGCTGTCAATTAAGTATTTCATCTCAATGTGCTCCAGGCTTAATGGAGGAAGAGACTAAGGGGCTGGAGAGGTCAGGACAGACCTCAGAACTTGAGATGGACTTGAAACTGTCTGTATGATCTGCATACTCTGCTGTGATTTTGTGAGTGATGAATGTATTGGAACCACCCTGAAGGGGGTGGAGGGTTCTAAACTTCACTTCCCTAACCCTAACAGACATACTTAAAGAATTATTGAACAAACTGAGGGTTGCTGGAGGTGGGTAGGAGGGGTGGGGTGGCTGGGTTATGGATATTGGGGAGGGTATATGCTATGGTGAGTGCTGTGAATTGTGTAAGCCTGATGATTCACAGACCTGTACTCCTGAAACAATTAAAAAACAATTAAAAAACAATTAAAAAAAAGAATTGTTGAACTCTGCCATGGACATTGACAGCAATATTTAGAGTGTACTAACTGTGAGTGTGGACTGTGCAGTCAGATTATCTGGGCTCAAATTTTGGCCATGCCCAATCTCTCTTTGAACCTCAGTTTTCCCATCCATGAAAAAGGAGATATTGATTACGGTAATATGAAAATGTACAGAAAGCTCCTAGCATAAGGCTCGGGGTCTAGGGGATGTTCAGTGCATGATGCTTAATGTCAGTAGTACTGCTTTGGCTTGGTGAGGGAGAGAGAGGGTGGGAATCACTGATCTAAGATAGAGGTCAGAGGAGAAACTGCTCTGAACTCTCTGCCAAGAGCTAGTCCTGGACCTGTGGCAGGGAGGGGGCAGCCGAGGTGCTGACAGGCAATGTAATTTCAATTTATCTTGGGACCTAAACTTTCCAATCTAAAGACATCGTTGATGGTTCTTCTTAAACAGCTCTGACTCCAAATGGCCACTTAAACATAATGGAATGGTATGATTTCATACAACACGCTCTTGGGACTAGTAGAATTCCTTGAATAGATAAAATATTAAAGAAAAAAGTTAATGATGTTGGCTAAAACCCAAGAAGAGTTCACTTCAGGCTACTGAATCATCTTTCATAGGAGATTTTTTTTTTTTTTAAAATTTTTTTTTTTTTTTAATTTATTTATTTGTTAGAGAGAGAGCGAGCGAGCACAGGCAGACAGAGTGGTAGGCAGAGGCAGAGGGAGAAGCAGGCTCCCTGCGGAGCAAGGAGCCCGATGTGGGACTCGATCCCAGGACGCTGGGATCATGACCTGAGCCGAAGGCAGCTGCTCAACCAACTGAGCCACCCAGGCGTCCCTTTCATAGGAGATTTTAAGAAGAGACAGTAACACTCAACAATGTGGGACCAATGGTTTGACGATCCCTGAATTCACTCAAACGTTTCCTGGATGTTTCACTTTCTCCATCTATTAAATGTGGATAATACTTGTGCTGGCAGCTCTATATACAGAGTTGTGAGGATTAAATAAAGGAATGAATGCAAAGCATTTAGCATAGTTCTAGGCATTTAGTTACCACTCAACAAACATTCAGAACTCACCATTCCAGATGCTAGGCTAAAATCTGGGGCTACCCAGATGAATGAAATATCTAAGAGCTCTCCTAATAGTTTTTAGTAGTTGTCTCTTGCATGTCTGCAAACTCTCTTCTAGGATGGAGTTCTGGTCTCATTCATCTCTACACATCAAAGAGATGGGTATCAGAGATGAATCTCTGGTATTCATGTCTTTATCAGAGATCTCTATATCTATCTATATATCTATATGAATCTCTGGTATTCATCTCTACCCATCAGACAGTGAAGCTTAACAGTTGTGACTTGAATGAATGGGTACAGAAGACCCAAACCCTGGGTTTAAGAAACTCCTTGGAGGGAAGAGAGACATGTAGACAAGAAATTATAATGCAGTGTAACTGGTATGGTCAAGGGGCTTTGGGGTCATAGAAATCCTAGGTGAATAGCACCATTGTGCAAGAGGCAGAGCAGACCAAGTTCAGGTCTGCGCCGCCCCAGGTTGGCAAGTAATAAGTAACACGTGTGGAGTACACCGACATCTGACTGTAGTCACTCCAAGTTCTTCAGTTGAGCCGCTGTCATTTGGCTAATGTTCCCCACACATCAGTGGAGTGACCTATGACCCTCCTGGCCCCAAGAGCAGCTCTGTGCGCCTGTTTTGTTAGATTTCTGCCCAGAGCACTTGGCCATAACAAAGTGGAGAGGGGAGAAATCAATACAACCTGAACCGAACACTCACTTAAAACATTAGCCTTCAACTCTGGATTCACGCCCTTGTCACTAACATCCAAAGTGCTTTTGCTCCGTGATCTGCTCTGAGCCTAGTAAGTAAACATGAAGGTGGAAAAAGAAATGGCTCCAGGGCACAGGCAGGGAACAGCACTAGGTTATAAATGGGAATGCACAAGGGGAGGGATTCCCAATGTGGCGGGGTTGAAGGAACACAGGCCCTTTAAATGCGAGCTTGTGACCTTAGGAATGTTTCTCGACCTCCCTGGGCCTCAGTTTTCTTATCTGGCAAGAGCAGTAAGGCTGTTTTGTCAATTCGGGGAGCATTAGTGCACGTCGAGCCCCCAGAACACAGCCTGGCTCCCGGCTGACGTTCAGTACACGGTACCTTCTGAGAACAGCTTCTCTGCCGCTCATAAGGAAATAGGCAAGGCCAAATGCAGTGAAAATCTTTCACTAACTACACGAATCGACACTATACCAATGCAGGCTTTCACAGCTTTGTGTCAGGAATACTTGCTAAACCCTTACCATGTGCTACCTACTCAGTTAAGAGCTGAGGACCCAGAGGTGGGTGAGACAAGGGGCAAGAATATAAATCATTTTAACCAAATTCTGAAGCGACACTTACAGAGGAGAGAATGTACCAGGTGACAGGATGCACTGCACGGAGAGGGACAACCAGCTCAACACGGAGAAGGAGCAAGCTGATTTGCATATAAAGGATAAGGACAAAGTCAGCTTTGGAGGGAAAGGGCGATAGGGCATTCCAAATTAAAAGAAGACAAAGACCGGGGCGCCTGGGTGGCTCAGAGGGTTAAGCCTCTGCCTTTGGCTCGGGTCATGATCTCAGGGTACTGGGATCGAGCCCCGCATCGGGCTCTCTGCTCAGCAGGGAGCCTGCCTCCCCCTCTCTCTCTGCCTGCCTCTCTGCCTACTTGTGATCTCTCTCTCTGTGTCAAATAAATTAAAAAAAAAAAAAAAGAAGAAGAAGAAGAAGAAGACAAAGACAGATGGAGATAATAGGGGTGTGTGTGAAGTCCTGGGACCTGAGGCTGCTGCCAGGTCACAAAAGCCCCGTGAGCCCATTTTGGAGGGAATGTACTCTGAGAAGTTATGAGCAGTCAATTTTACGTAAGGGGGCACCTAGGTGGCTCAGTCGGTTAAGCGTCTGCCTTTGGCTCGGGTCATGATCTCAGGGTCCTGGGATTGAGCTCCACATTGGGCTCTCCACTCAGCGGGGAGCCTGCTTCTCCATCTCCCTCTGCCTGCCTCTCTGCCTGCTGGTGATCTCTCTCTCTCTCTGCCAAATAAATAAATAAAATCTTTTTTAAAAAAAGTTTTTATGTAAGGACAGATTTGCATTGGACACATTGCTTGGGCTTCAGGGTGGAATGGGAAAAGCTACTATTGCACGAGTAGTTAGGGTGTTATTCCTTCATTCCTTTCCAAACCAAGCAAGTACACAAGTCTACAGCCTCTTCTGGGTGGTCCAAGTTGGCAATTACACAAGCAAGGATAATTTCTGGACACCTAATCTTTCCCTCGCGGACAAGTAGTTTTAAGCAGGCCTCTCTCGGTGCTCATGCTCCCTACTTCCTCATCACAAATTTGTCCATCTCTGCTGTGTCTGCAGGACTGAGCTCATTACTCTCCATTATCCATCCCCACTCAATAATGTGGAGCTGAAGGTGGAGGTCACGGGTTCCAGCCCTGCTGATGTCTGCTCAGGTTAAGCAAACTCAAGTCCTTGTAATCTCAGGAGGGGGGCGACCATGCGAGCCCGGAGAGGTCTGTCTGTACGGATCTCCTCCAGTCCCCTGAAGAGAGGGACATATAAGCCACCCGCCTGAACATACACACATATATGTCTGTACTCTCCTACCTAAACCATCCTAGATCTTCATAGTTATTAATAAAATATTAAGTTACTCCAGGTAATCACCTATTTTACTGCAACACATTTAAATTCATTCTTCTCCGATATAAGAAGAGCTAATGAGGCAAATGATTAACCTTGTGGTAGAAAACAGAGAGATGTAAATAGGGCTTCAGAAATAAGTAGATTTTTATGCAAAGTTTGTCATATACACTATCGTATCAAAATCTATATCCTCTATTAAGTTCTAAATAGATGAGGACTTTTCATTTGTTGTAGAAAATTTAGAATTTTTTTTTTTAAGATTTTATTTATTTGAGAAGGAGAGAGAGCAAGCAAGTGAGAGCACAAGAGCCAGAGGAAGGAACAGCAGACTCCCCACTGGGCAGGGAGCCCAATGAAGGGCTTGATCCCAAGACCCTGGGATCGTGACCTGAACCAAAGGCAGCCGCTTAACCTACAGAGCCACCCGGGTGCCACTAGGATTAATTTTTAAAAGCTTACTCAGTTGTAAATTATAGTCATTGCTCATCCACAATGTCCACATTTATAAAGTAAAAGACATAGTTTTCACATGATATCTGAACACGTTCACTTTCCTTAGCCAGAGGGAGCACAGGAGACCCATGATGAGGCACTGCTTGTTCCCACCTAGTACTAGGATAATTTTTGGAATTACTCCCATTTTGTTAAAAACAGCCTCACAAAGAGGCTTCCTAAGCATAAGAGAGGTAAGATAAATTTATTCTCTTTTCTTCATTCCTCTCAGCCTAAAGGTGAGCCTGCATCGAATGGCAGGGCCCAGAACATGGAGAGAACATCAACCGAACAGTATGAGAAGTGACCCCCATCCCTTCACATAGGCCTCCGACATTCGTGATGAGACACGTGCTACCCTAACCTGCCGAACACAGTCACCTTGTTACATTCTGCCCGAAGTGACAGCATCAAGACCTGAAACTTTCTTCACGTCTAGAATGCTGGCTGCTAAGCTTGTATCCAGAGTCTTCCCACAGTGCACAGATTATTTTTAGAACTTGGTTTCCTCATCAGATTTATAGAGAAGCGAGTTAATTCAGACCTTGTACCACAGGAAATGCCTGGAAAAAAACTTGATAAAAGCAACTCATTATTCCTCCCCAAGAGCCATTGGGGAGACTTTAATTAAGTCACCCTGACACACAGAACAGCATCAACTGGAACACTGTTTCTCATGTCCTCCCTTACAAATCCAACAGTCACCTTGGCAGAGTGTCCAGAACGGCTCTTCTGGGCAGATCTTTTTAGACTCCCTATTTGTCATCATCTAATGATGAGAGGATTAATTAAAATGGTGGTTCCTCAACACGTTCTCTTGAAAGAAAGGGAGTATTATTAAGTCACTAATAAGGAAACGAGGAAAAGAGAGGGAGCCAGTGGAGTTTCCTGAAAGGCTTTCCTCATTCTTTCGGCAACATGGTAACCATCAGCTCACAAAGAGTTGCCCTCTCACACAGCAGTCTTTGATGTATTTTTGCTGATGATAAGGAAACAATCACATTTCATTCCAAAAGAGAAAATTCATGGTAGTCTTTTTAGGGTAAAACAGGATGCCTGGAAAAAACCTGGAGAACACGTCTCTAAGTGAACATGTGGTTAGAGGAACAACGGTTTTTCAGAACTATCGCTCCCTGCAAGTTCGCACCTCGAGGAAGAAGCGCTGTGAATCACTCCTTCAAGGACCAGCAGACAGGGAGGAGGAAAGGCGTCTGGGGCTTTCTGCCACTGAAAAGAGCCAAGGTAACACTTGACCAAAAGTGAAGTGGAAAACATGTAATTCCTTCCAATAACAAGAGCTACTATTATTACGGCTAATGTGTGAAGTTCTTTACATGAACGATTTCATTAATCCTCTTACGCTCCTCTGAAGGTGAGTTTCATTATTTCCAGTTTGGAGCCACAAACCGGAGGCTCCGAGAGCTAAATCCTCCCAGTCTCACGGTAAAGTTGTGTTCCGCTGGGGAGAGCCTCCACACCCCTCCTCTGCCCCAGGCCACCCCCGGGGAGCTTAGCAGAAGCAGGAAGGGCACAAATAAGGGGCATTCCTGAGTTTCTCCTTGCACATGCTGGGAGCTCACTAAACCTTTAGGGTGAGGAGACAACCACAAAACAGGCTGGTTTCAGAGAGTAGGGAAGCGTCACATATGCTCGAAACTTGAACCCTCACACGCACTGCTCCCGTCTTACCTGTGCCGAAATCGGAACAGCTCAAAGACCCTTCAGGCATCTAACTTCTAAGCACATTGCACTGAATTCATACTTCCCCAGGGGCAAGCAGTCCAAGTCAGAGATGCTCCTGGCCTCATGCCCCTAAGGCCATCTCCAGCTTTGGCTGGGAAACCTGACTGCCCGCCTCTGCAGCTCGTTCCTAAGATGGGACCCAGGGAACCACCCTGCCAACCGCTCCACGGATGAGGACGGAAGAGCACCAGGACCTTTGAAATGGTGGGTGCTTGGGCCAGGACTCCTGGGGAAGCACTTTACAACCCGAGGCGCTCTCAAAAATATCTCTTCTTAGGGATACACAGTGAACATTTCCATTTTGAAGGCTCTGAAAAGGCCGGGGTTAAAAACTGGTTCCGATTTTGGGGTAGCCAACATCTCCTGACATTTTTGGGGGTGATCAGAGCTTTAGTCCATCCCCTTCTCACCGTGTACCCCGAAACTCCCTGGGGAGACCCACATCCATGGTCGCAGCCTCAGACTCTGGTCTCTTCAACATTACTCCTGCTAACTTGCCACCCTTCCTCCTTTCTACAGCGTGAGCTCCTTAAAATGTGAACTGTGTCTCACTACTTCTCTGTAATCCTTGTTGACCTCCCTCTGCATTCAGGTGAAGTGCAAACCCCATTCCACGGCCCCTAAGCTCCCACACCACTGACACTGAGCCCACTGCCGTGACTTTGACATTGACCATTCCTTTCCCTCAGTAATTTCCAGCCTCCCTGGCCTCCTCCCAGTTCCTAAACCAGACAAACCTTTCCTGTTTCTAGACATCTGCTCTTGCCTCAGTCTGAAATATGAGACTTTATGGCTTCTTGTCTTTCGGGTCTCCACCTAGCCATCCTCTCTTCAGACAAAGCTTTTGCAAGCACCAAAGGAGCAACCCTCTCCCTCACCCTTCTCAATCCCTTACTGCCTATTGCAGTGAATTTGTGAAGTGGGGTCCCCTGACTAACGGCGTCCACAGCAGCTGTGGGCACTTGTCAGAAGCTCAAGTTCTCGGGCCCTGCTCCAGACCTGCTGACTGAGAAACTCTGGGGGCAGGGGGAGCAGTCATTTGTGTATTAACAAGCCCTCCAGTGGATTATGAGGCACACTAAAGTTGCACTATCCCGTGACAGCATCCTGGCTTTTTCCTGCATGTTTGTCACCAACTGTCATTATTCTTTATTTAGCTTGTTTTATCCAAGTCCCTTGCTAGATTCATAAGCACAGTAAGGATAGGACTTTGGCCAGCCATCATTGCCGTCCAGGACTGTGGCTGATGCTAATTACTATCTCCTGAATGAATGAATGCATGGAATACACCTCAGGGAAAACTGGTTTAAATAGGAGCTGTATTAGCTGATGGGTAAGCTTCAAGTGTCATAAGCCACATGCCACCAGTTTTACTCTTCATTCATTTACTCAGTGTTTATGGCCATCTTTTATAGGCCAGGTACTGTTTCAGACAATATAAATACAAAGAAGAGTGAGTCCTTGGTCTAAAAGAAATTAAAGGCAAGGGGGAATTGTAAAAAAAAAAAAAAAATCCAGGTAAACACACAATGATCTCAATCGGCTAAGTGTTATAATTAAGTCTAGCAAAACCCATCAGAAGCATGAGAAATGTGCATGCATTATCTTTGACCTAGTTTTTCCTGTTCTAAAAGTTAATTCTAGAAAAATAATCAGGGACATACACACAGATTTATCAAATGAATGGTTATCACAGCATTATTTATACTAGCCTAAATAAAAATCAGAAAAAACCTAGATGTAAAAACAGAGAGTAATTTAAAAATTATCCTAGCTATAAGACAGAAGGTTAAAAAGCATTATATTTTAGAAGAATTCTTAATAATATATGGACTTTTTAACAATATACTGTTAAGTTAAAAAGCTGTACAAAATCATTTTTATAGTATATACACTGTAGCCATACATATGCACGTTGTATAGAAACATATTTAATAAATTGTACATAGAAACATACTTAAATATATTGGAAAGGTGCTTACTAAGATAGTAACAGAAGTTACTAGGTGGTGTGATAACAGGTAATTTTTCTCTAACATTTCTCTGTATTTCCAAATTTCCTACAGTGCACTACAACAGTTAGAGAGAAATGTCAAGGGCAATGGGTCAGAGCAGAAGGAACACAGAAACCTGTTATGTGGCATAGAGGGTTTCAACACAGAGGACGTGTCGTTTGAGCTGGGACTTGAGAATGTATGGGAGCTGGTGTCAAGGAAAGTTGTCAGCACTGGCGGGAGTCAGGGAAGCGTAGTGTGTTTGGGGGCAAGGAGCAGCCCAGGGAGGATGAAGCAATTGTAGACATTTGCAGCAAATCTCTACAGAGGTTTCCAGTTGCAGCTCTCCACCAAACCTACAGAGAACAAGCTGTTTGTTTACCTTCACAAAAGAAACAAAGCCCCATATGGACAGTGGCATTCTTTATTAATCAAAATCAGAGTTCACTTAAGCATGATGGGCCATCCATGCTCCACAGGGCTCCCTTCTCAGCATTTTGAAAAGCCACAGACAGGTCTTCCTGTTGTGTAAAGGATTCTACAAGTAAATAGAAACCATACCAATGGTTTCACTCTGGCTAGATTATTATGCGATAACATCAGATGGAAGAGGAAAAAGGAGGACATTCAAAGATAACCTTGTATCTTAGACTTAGAGCTCCCAGTGCTAGAATTCTAGAGGCAGGTCTAATCTCGTGGTCTGGCCATCGTCAATGGTCAGGATTACTGAATGAGCAGTAAAATACCTCTCTGATGCTCATTCATCGCTCAGCACCAATACATAAATTTCAAAGGCCATGATAAGTGGCTTGACAACCTGGAGACAGATGATAAGGTCTCAGCTTCTGATCACTGAACACAATAAATCCCTTACAAACCTGGTGCTACTAATTTTTTTTTAAGACCTATCTTTTGCTGTCAATCATTTTCAGGTCAATTACATGAGAACCTGTTGACCTGAAGCATACTCAGATTTGGGTAAAATGCAGTTCAATATGAATTTTGGGAAAGATTCATGCGGTTTAAGCACAGAGGATTGCCCTGGAGATGATTTATAGGAGAGGTTACAAACTCAGATGTCAGTGGAGGAGTGACAGATGATCAGTTATCTAGCAAACTCAGTTTTCCCTTCTGCAACAGGAATCAAGTTTTAGCTGGGCACCTGATTAGGTACAAACATGTTTCAGATTCCCTTGCTGGGGCAGACATGCTAGAAACTCACCGAACAATCTTTCCATTTTTCTTGGATACTCAGCCTATCAGTATTTCCCAGTCTCCTATGCAGTTAGGAGAGGCCACACGACTGAGTTCTAGCCACTGGGATAGAGGTAGAGATGGTATAACCTGTATTCAGGTCCATAAATAATACATAAGCTGAATTCTATCCATGTTCCCAATTGCCAGGAAAAGGAGACATTCAAAGACCCACCTACATGAACTCAGAATGTATTTCACCTCTGAGCCAGAAATCCTCCTTCAAGGAGGCTATTCTACAGAAGCACTGGAGTCATTTATACACAAATAATACACAGAGGGTCACTTACATGGGCGTTCATTGCAGAATTGTTTATTATAGTAGACAACTGGAAACAATTCGATTACTCCACAGGAAATTATTCCACAGGAGTTAAATTATGTTAACATCCATACCACAGAATACAATGCCATCTTTAAAAAAGGGAAGATGGCTCTGTTCACACTGACTTGGAAAGACCACCAAGAGCTGCTGCTGAATACAAAAAGCAAGCTGCAGGGTGATTCAGTCCCTAAGCCAACCGGCATTTATTCTGTTTGTCAGGCACTATTCCAGGCACTGGGGCTAACCTAGTCAACAACACACACAAAAACTTGCCCTATGAAGCTAAATGCATATAGAAGGTATTTTTAAACATCCTAAAATGATTCACCAACTAGTAATATAAATGTATTTATTCCCAAATATATAGAGAGAGGATCCATAATGATGACCTCTGGAGAAGAGAGTGGAGATAAAAAGAGGGATATTAACCTCTTGGTCTATATTCTTCGGTGTTGTGTGAATTCGTTTGATGGGAAGGTATCTGTGCACTGGAATTCATTGTAGTAGAATGTGTTCTAGTAACGGACCCCAGACCCCGCCCTGCAGAAACCCTCAGGGGCCACTCTTCGGAAATAGGGAGGCATTTTTCCTCCCTCCACCACCATCACTGTCATCTATTTTATTTATTTAGAGCTGCAGTGAGCTTTCTTTTGATCCAAGGCTTCTGCAGCAACAAAAATGTAAGAAGAGCCCATCTTGCTCATTATCAGAAAATTATTTTGATACACAAAAGAATAAGGAATAAGGGTGAAAGTCTCATCTGGGCCTCAAACTAGACTGATCCCAGATCATTTAAGGGTTTTGATTGTCCGTCCCTTTACTGCTAAGGCTCCTCTGCCTATAAAAGTCAAGATTTCCGCTTTTCAGACGTCAGATATCACTCAATAAACACCACGGATGAGTTCGGAGGTGGAAAATGCATTTTCGAATAGAAGAGTTTTTGTTTTATTTTATTTTAAAATTGTGTTAGTCCCTAAAAGACCCCTGTAATAGCGAAGATAAAGTTAATCCAGCAATGCATTTACCATAGCAAACCTCCAGAACAGAAACACATTACTTCCCTCTGATGGAATTTTAAATCCGCATAAAGGATTAAACAGTATTATCCAGCAACTTGGGAAACACAATGGATTATGGGGAATGACCATTCTGTGTGCCATCGTTTGTATTCTAGGAAGTCCTTTTGGATCTTCCATGATTAATATGTCTGATATAATTCTAAGGAGGTGGTGTCTTTTCTAACTTCTCATTTCTTCTTTTCAAAAGGTCTGCACAAAGCAGAGTTCAACTCCCTCTCAGACTGCAGCTGACATAATCCAGACCGAATTACAACCGTGAGAATGGTCTTGCTTCTACAACTCCTCTTTAGTTTGGTTGACTAGGGCAAGCGAAGCACATTCCCCCTCGTATTGGCACATCCACTATGGCTTACTTTTAAAAAGAAATGTAGTCTGAAAGAACACAGAGTGAATGGACTGAATTGACAGAAAGAACCCAAAGATTAGCAAAGTTCCTTCTTTTTTTTGCCTTCCTTTCCACTTGCTTCTGTGTCGGGTGATCTAAGACCTGTCCTGTGTACATAAAATAAAACAACTAAACAGAAAATTGTCTCTCCTTGATCTGGCATTGCCTGAAATATTTTAACCCCAGGAGACAATCTTAATTGTTGTGAGATATTTCTTTTTTTAAATGTGAAACACCCAGATAATCTGTCTTCCTAGGACCTGGGAGAGCCTTGCTACATAGACCATCTCTTCCCTTAAATGTCTCCTCCTTCCCTGATCCCAGGACAAATCTGTAGCAATGTGCGTTAACAAGTAATGCCAGCCACAAGAGGAAATATCTTAGTACTATAGGTCAACATAAGAGAAAAAGTCCATTTTTGTAGGTTTCATAATTTCTGTGGACTCAAACATTGGATTAATCATAAGCAAGATGAAATCTCATTTTTTCATTCTCTGGGATCTTTGTTCCAACTTGGTGAGTGACAACTGCTTTGTGTTTCTGTTTTTCTAAAAACTAAGAGAAAAGTTAACAATGATGATATTTGCAATCTCTTTCACACACAGTGAATTTACTAAAAGCTAGCTATTATTTTTATTATCATTACTACCAGTAATACATTTTGTCATAAACTGAATTTAAAAATACAGTTTGAGATCCAGGACTACATAGTAAAAAGCTTCTCAGATTAAATTTTAATAAATTCAAGGAAAAACTCCCTCATGATGGCAGATATAAAAAGTAAATGCACTAACATTGCTATTGACCTCAGAAGAATAAAAAGGATTTTAAGAGAATGCTAGTCACAACTGTACACCAACAAACTGGAGACTCAGAGAACTTAGTTCTCCAAGAAACTGGACAAAGTCCTAGGAACACATGAATTACTAAAACTGACTCATGAAGAAATAGAAAATCTGAACAGATCTGTAATAAATAAAGAAACTGAATCATGAATTAAAACCTCTGAAAGAAAAGTCCAGGATCAGACAAAATCACTGGTGAATTCTACCAAAAAATTTAAACAGGAATAAACACCAGTTCTTTTCAAACTTTTTCCAAAAAATTGAAGAGGAGAAAACACTTCTTTATTTATTCTATGAAGGCAGTATTATTGTGATACCAAAGCCAGATAAAAACACTACAAAAACAAACAAAACCAACAAACAGCAACAACAAAGAACACTACAGACCAATATTCCTTAGAAATATATGTAAAAATTCCCAAAAATATATTAGAAAATTCAGCAGCATTTTACAAAGATTATTTATCCCTATGAAGTAGGATTGATTCTAAGATTTCAATAGTGATTTGATAACTAAAAACCTATCAATATAAAGCACATTAATACAGTGATTAAAAAACACACATTATCATCTCAATGGATACAGAAAAAGCATTTAATAAAATCTAACACCCTTTCATGAGAAAAATACTCAATAAAGTAAAAATAGAAAATAAAACACCTCCCTAACAGGATAAAGGTCATATATGAGAAATCTTTAACTATATTATACTCAATGGTAAAAGACAGACAGCTTTTCACCTAAGATCAGGAACAAGACAAAGATGTCCACTCCACTGCTTCTATTTCACACAGCCCTGAAATTTCTAGTCAGAGCAATTAGGCAAGAAATAAAAGCCACCCAAATTGGAAAGGAAGAAGTAAAACTACCTCTACCCTTACATGACAAGATCTTTTATCTAAAAAAAAACAAAAAACAAAAAACAAAAAACCCAAAGAATATAGAAAAAAAAAACTGTTATAGCTAATATACGAATTCAGCAAAGTTACAAAATACAAAATCAACACATAAAAATCAGTTGTTTTGGGGCACCTGGACGGCGCTGTTGGTTAAGCATCTGACTCGTGGTTTCAACTCAGGTTGTGATCTCAAAGTCATGGGATAGGGCCTGTGTGGGGGTCCACACTCAACATGGAGTCTGCTTAAGATTTCCTATCCTTCTGCCCCTCCCCCAACACACATGTACTCTCTATCTCTAAAATAAATAAATCTTTTTTTTTTTAGTCAGTTGTATTTCTATACACTAGCAATGAGCAATCCAAAAGAAAATTAAGAAAATAATTTATGATAGCATATAAAATACTCAGGAATAAAATTAACCCAGTCAAGACTTGTACACTGAAAACAACAAAACATTGCTGAAAGAGATTCAAGACCAAAATTAATGGGAAAATATTCAGCGTTCATGGTTTGGAAGACAATATTATTCAGAAGATACCACTACATGGTAGTATATATGTCCAAAGTGATATACAAATTCAATGTAATCCCTATCAAAATCCCAATGGTATTTTTTGTAATCTAAAATTCATATGAACTGTCCAAGCTTCATGAAAAGCTGCCAGCTAACAACACACTCAATGGCAAAAACTGATGTCTTTTCCTCTAAGATCAGGAACAAGACAAAGATGCCCACTCACTAGTTCTATTCAATATAGCATTAGAAGTCCAAGCCAGAGTGATTAGGCAGGAAAAAGAAAAATCAGAAAGGAAGAAGCAAAACTATATCTATATAGAGACAACTTATTATATCTAAAAAATCCCCTGAATGAAACCACAAAAGAACCTGTTACAGCATAAATAAATTCAGCAAAGTTATAAGGTATCAAATCAACACATGCAAAAAAAGTGCACTTTTGCACACTAGCACTGAACTATCCAAAAAAGAAATTAAGAAAATGACTCTTTAATAATAGCATAAGAATTAATAAAACACTTAAGCAAGGAGGTGAAAGACTAGTAACTGAAAACTATAAAACATTGATGAAAGAAATTAAGATGAAGAAGTTGCAAAGATATCTTGTATTCATGCAATGGAAGACGATGTTGTTAAAATTTCCGTATTACCCAAGGGGATCTACAGATTCATTGCCATCCCCCCATCAGAGTTCTCATGGCATTTACAAAAATAGAAAAAAAAATCCTAAAATTCATATGACACCACCAAAGAAATCTTAACAGCCAAATAAAGCCTTAAGAAAAGAAGAACAAAGTTGGAGTCATCACACTTCCTGATTCAAAATATATTAACAAAGCTACAGTAATTAAACAGTGTGATACTGGCATAAAAAACATGCAATGGAACAGAATTGTGAGCGCAAAGATAAACTCACTCACATATGATCCGGTGATCTTCAACAAAGCTGCCAAGAATATACAATGGAGAAAAGATTGTCTTTTCAACAAACGGCAATGGGAAAACTGGATATCCACAAAAGCATAGGACCTGGCAATTCCATTACTAGGTGAATATACCCCAAAGAATTGAAAGCAAGGATTCAAACGATACTGTACACCCATGTTCATGCAGCATTATCACAATAGCTAAGAGGTGAAAACAGCTCAAGGACCCATCAACAGATGAGTGGAAAAACAAAACCTAGTATACAATGGAATATTATTCAGCTGTCCAAAGGAAGGACGTTCTGAGACATGCTACCACATGGACGAACCTCGAAAACATTAGGCTAAAGGAATGAAGTCAGACACAGAAGTGCAACTATTATCTGATTTCACTCTTATGAAATATATAGAATAGGTAAATTCAAAGAGACAGAAAATATGCTAGAAGTTCCCAAAGATTAGGTAGGGGGAGAAATGGCAAATTATCACTTAATGGGTACACAGTTTCTGTTTGGGATGATGGAAAGTTCTGGAAATAGTTCTGATAATAGTTGCACACACTATGAAGGTAATTAATGGCACTGAATTAAAAATGGTTAATGTGGCAAATTTTGTGTATTTTATGTTATATATTGTTTGCTACAAAAAAAAGAGTAAATAAAAATATCTACAAGTAGCACGGCTGAAGTTAGGAATAGTACCATGTTGTTACATATATAGAACCATTCACAATTTTTCTATGCATAATTTAAAAAACAAAAAGTAACCTTTACTTGTTAGAATTTATCTATTTTTTTTTTGGCCTAATATAACAGGGAAAATTTAAATGATTCAGTTGACTTCTTCAGTTCTGCCTAATATAATAAGAAAGGTACATAAATGTTTTCAAAAAATGAATGCACTGCTCTGAGGCATAAAACTTGCCTGCATTGGGGACATTTAGGAAAAAGTAGATGATCTTTCAGCAGGAAAATGTTGGAAGGAATTTATATAAATGGCAGTGGGTTGGACAAGGTAAGGGTTCAAAGTCCTTCCATTTTTGGGAGCCTAAGCCTCTATGAGAATTGTATACAACTGCCAAGCTTAAGCTATTTCTTTCTTCCTCAGGCAGTGGCAAACCTACAGTTTCCAGCATTCCTGGTGAGAATTTACTACCTTGGTCTGGTGGCAGCTCCAATGAAAATATTCTCTGCTATCATTCCCCTGCCCCAAATGTCCCTAGAGCGTATCAGGTTTCGTAAAGCGGATCACCTTAAAATAGTTCTTAATTACAGAATGGACCAGATTCTTCTATGAAATTGTAATATAGAAAATAAGGCTCTCAGGGCACCTGGGTGACTCCGCTCAGGTCATGATCTTGGAGTCCCGGGATTGAGTCCCACATTGGGCTCCCAGCTCTATGGGGAGTCTGCTTCTCCCTCTGACCTTCTCCCCTCACGCTCTCTCTCACTGTCTCTCTCTCAAATAAAGAAATAAAATCTTAAAAAAAGAAAAAAGCAAATAAAGGCTCTGTTAATCCTCAATGTCTGCACTGGAGTGTCTCCAAGGAGAATATCCAGGGGCACAACACGATCAGGAAGGCTGTGATGTGCTCACAGCCTGCCGAACTCAAACACGCAGCCTATGGGGAGGCCCTCGGAGCACAGACTGTCACGGTGATTGTCAGTGTTGTCAATTCTTGATCTTCTTCCTCCTAGGGACTGTGTCTTACTCACCCTTGGTCCTACTAATGGCATACAGCATCATTCCTTTCACATGCTCCATCACTGTCTCTCGGAGTTAAATTTTCACTCCTCCCAGACTTCATCGTGAGTTTTCTAGAACAAAGACGACTTCACGGAGATGGGTCCGTGGCTCAAACTTAGAAAGCGGAGGCAAGCGACCGAGGTTTCCAAATACAAAGCTGGGCCACAGAAGGCCGATATGGAAAACTGAGAATCTAATCAGACACATCTGTGCCTTGCATTCTCCACCTGCTGTCTTGCCCAGAATGAAGACGCTTAAATCCCCATTAGAGGGGCAGGGCCACCCAGCTATGGAAAAACAGAGCTGGACTCCAGTCTGCTTTGTGGGTCCTCAGCATGGCGGCCAGCTGATCAGCAAACAGTTCACGTGGGGGCTCCAGGGCGAGGCAGGATGGACACAGCTGGCTGACACAGCAAGCCGTCGCGAACAACAACAAAAATGTCACTTGATTCGGGGGCCGAGCCAATCCAGCTGGGAAATCTCTCCAAGAAAGTCACAGGAAATACCATGTCAGCTTGGATTCTCTTCGTTGGGTCAGAGACTCGAGTCTCCCTCAAGTCAGAGACTCAAAAAGAGCACTTCACCTAGCTGGGGTCAACCCAACCACACCCGAGCAGCTCCTCCTTTGGTCTTTCCAGAGTGATTTTAGCTCTTCTGGAGAGAACACTGGAGAGACCAAAGGGGCTGCGTGCTGGAAAGGGGACCGTGACCACTTCTCATTTCCAGAAAATGGATTGCCCCGCTCGCCAGAGACTCGTGGATTTTCTATCATGAGATCTGAACCCTGGGCCTGATGTACAGCAAGTCACGCTATTGGCATTTGCAGAAACCCTGACATACCACACAGCAGGTCATGACTGGTGTCAGACAAAGGAGCATGCTAAATGACTTCCAGCCCGACGACGAGGCCAGTTATTACCGAGCTGTACTTTCCCCAGGTCTGAAGACTCATAGCGCTGGCACTGAAGCATGCCGGGGAGGAGATAAAATTTAATTAATAATTTCCTTAGAGGCCAACAGTCTATTACAACTGTGTTCCTTGCTGTTTCCTGCAATGACCTTATAGCTCATAAACATCACGGAGGCAACCCTTGGTCATAGTCTCATCCCCAGGTTCAATTTATGGCTCAGGTTGCCCCGCATAATCAGTGAGACTGAAATAAAGATTTTCAGACGCTTTCACTGGAAACGTCGCAGGGTCTGTGGAAGGCAGGTACGGGCCTCCCTCCCTCTGCACAGTTGAGGGTCTGCAGTAGATAGTGTGTTTTCCTGGGTTATTACTATGCATTCTGGACAAAGCTGAAGAAGAAGGGCAAGTCTACTCTCCTCAGTTACAGGGGGTACATTTTGGGTTTTGTTAGATTAGACTAGAGAGTCAGGACACTAAATTAGGTAATTTTTTCGTATTCCGACAATGGACTCGGTCTAATTATTTCTTAGAAAACAGAATTACAAAAAGTGATGTAACAGGAGGGGATTTTTTTTCTCCCACTGTAAAAGATAGTTCCTTTACCATGGAAATACAATTTATTTTGGACCTATTACGTGAACATTTTGTAGAGCTGTGGAGGAAACAAAGTTTTCGTTATCTTTGGGAATAGTGGCTGGCCGCAAATCTGGAAAACTACAGGTTTAATAAGTATCTGTTGAATGAATAAGTCCGTGAATTCATTGTGAGATATTTTGTATTTTGAATTATTGAAAATATGGACATTTATATAATCAGAAAAACAACAATAAGATCCACTACAAATGATAATCTCTACCTTCTTAAAATTAAGAGCCAAGCTTGGCTGACTGCATACTGCCAGACTCTGGCAGGCACCAGGGGTGGAAAGGATTGGTAGAAAGCACTGGTGAAAGTTTACAGGCTGCATGTCCAAGAGCCAAGGTAATTCCCTCAACTTTCCAGAATAAACCCCAAACTTGAAGCACAAGGTATTCTACTCTTATCATTGGCATATTCCTCTCCCCATCCTATGCGATAGCTAGATTGCTCCCCGTGCCCTTCAAACACCCCAAGCTGTGCTCTGGTGTCTGGTAAGTACGGCAAAGGCCTGTTGAATACTTGAGATAAAGAGAGAATTCATCACTATGCCTTTAGTGTTAGCATTCTCTCTGGTTGGGTGTTCTTTCCCAATTGCTCGTCCATCACAACTCTCTTCCTCTTTCTCTCTCCACTTGTTTCTCAGAGGCTACCTCAGACACCTCCTAGAACACAGGGATCCCCTGTTGGTGTTCATCTCATTCATTCATTCATTTCCTCAGTCACGTATATCCCATCTCATTTTCAGTGGTGAAGGCAACACACACGTTGGTTGAGCTGCATGGAAGGAGAGGAGTGTGTGGATAGTTTTGTGAGCACGGAGTCCTCAGTGCCCAGGGCAATCCACCTTCCTTTCAGTTCTCATCCACATCCCAGCTGATGACAACAGGAAGTACAATTACCCTACTGACAGAACTTCGTATTTGCTCGGGACTGTGCTAGCCTCCTCACATTGCCTCACTTCCCTCACACACCCAACACCACCCTGATCTATGTATCCCTCTCCCCATGTTACAAGTGAGGACACCAACAGAGACACACTAAATAAACCCGTCTCCTATCCCACAGCTAGTAATGGCCATGTCAGCATGTGGATCCAGACCGAAGTCTGAAACCCTGCTCTTAGCCAGCACATGACTCGGTCTCTCTCTCTTGGTGTCACATCAGAAACAGATGTGAAAGTGCATCCACTGAGTTACATGCTTCAGGAAGAAAGCTCGGGCGCAACGGTTGCCTGTCTGATGCCAGCTCTCCAAATATGTGCTGTCACTTGACCACCTGGACATTTAGTCTGCATGAACGCAAACATCTGGATATTTGGAGAAGAGAAGCTCACGCAAGTGTTTCTGATTTTATTTGAGTGCCTGGCTCTATATAATACCCAGGCAAGGCATTTTTCCTGGAAACAGAATATAGAGGTGTGATTTTAAAAAATTTCAGGGAAAGAGTATACATTGTTTAATTATTACCAATGGAAATAAGAAGTTTCCTTTCAATCTACCTCAGTGTTTCACAGAATCAATGTTGCCGTAATATGCTACTCCGTGAAAACAATTCATGTGAGCCAGGTCAAATCCAGCTGAGGTTCAAATAAAGGGTGAAGGAAAATGCTGAGAATGAAGTGAATTCTGGATCATTGCAGATTCTTCACCATCCAACGTCATAATAGAGGTGGGGCTCCCTCTCTCTCCCTCTCTATTTTTTTTTTTTTAAAGATTTTATTCTTTTAAGACAGAGAAAGATAGTGAGAGAGCGAACACAAGCACGAGGGTACTAAAGAGGGAGAAGCAGGCTCCATGCCAAGGAGGGAGTCCCATATGGGGCTTGATCCCAGGACGTCAGGATCATGACCCGAGCTGAAGGCAGACACTCAACGACTGAGCCACCCAGGCGCCCCAAAGTGGGACTCTTTTATAGCTACTGATGGTCTTAACATGCTACTTCAAATCAAAACAAAGATACCATTTTATACCACCTCTGCTTTTAGGATATCTGTTTCAGTATGCATTTAAGATGCTCAGAATGCAGAAATTTTCATTAAAGAAGTTATACGCCTATAGCATACCTGTGATCTCTCACCAACTTACAGTAAAGTCACAAAGTCCAAAGAGCAGGCTCAAAGCAATTAGCACTGCTGCCCGACCTGCCAAAGACTACCTTACTCCTTCAAATCTTGCACTTACTGCACAAATCACATTGTAACAAAAGGTACGAGAGCCTCCAAACCTAACACCTCAGTAGCTGTTTTGTCTGTCCCCATCCCACCAAATGGAGCTGGTTCATAGTTTTCTAATCAATGCTTCATGTATATCTGAACAGCTTCATCATTTCCCTACATCAAATGCCTGACTTAACTGAGGAGAGACAGAGTGTGTGTGTGTGCATGCGCTCGTGTGCGCACGTGCCTGGTGGAGGGACAGAGGGAGCGAAAGAGATAAAGAGACACAGAAAAGGGGGAGGGTGATAGAAATGTGGATACAACAGGGTCTTAGGGTAATATATTCATAAAGAAAAAAATTCCTTAAAACTGCCATCACACTTTCTGACGCAAATTCAGTCTTTAGGAAATTTCTCCCCAATATGCAAAATGATATAGATATAGTAAAGGTTAAAATATAGAAACAATGGAAACAACCAAGTGCCTAAGAATAGAAGCCAGGTTTAATAAATTTAAGGGCATTTATATAGTGGCATACTATCCAGCTACTGGAAGCCATGTGATAGAAGAATATTTCATGACTATTTGTGATCTGTTTCGATTACAGATGCGTGAATGGTCATAGTCTCATTCCCAGGTTTAATTTAGGACACAGGCTGCACTGTGTTATCAGCGGGACTGAAATGAAGGTTTTCTGAAGCTACCACTGGAAACACTACAGGCTCTGTGAAAGCAGGTGTGATGATTTCCCGGGAACAGGAAATGAAGTCTCCCAGGACCAAGGACTTGAGCGACTCAACATCAATTCCATCTCAGGGCTTTGGGAAATTTTGGCATTATCTGGTTGGGGACAGAGGGATCAAGACACAGTGTTTCTGCCTTAGTGATTAATAATTCATCACATCAAGAAACTATCAAGCAGAAATAAGATAGGAGTCTGTGCACACATCTTCTGGTATGTGCCTCTTTGTGTGTGTTCAGCAAATAGTTCCTGGATTTACAGAACTTGGCCCATTATGGAAGATGCTCTGCAATAGGCTTTATCCTTCCTTTCAATGAAAATAAGAAAATAGAATGATTCAGTCTAGTCTTCCCCCAAGTTGCATCCAACTTCCAGTTTTGTCTGTATAATGAAATTATGGCAAAGAAGATTTTCTCAGTGAAGATCAGTGAATTGATCTATTGATCTCTCTGTCTGTTTGTCTTTCTGTCTGGAATTCCATATAGTATCTCGGGAACTATGACTAAAATGAGAGTACAGTCTCAATCCCCTAATAAAATTAATTTTGATATAACCATGTTAAGAAATGTCATCACTGCTTTTATGTCAAGGATGTTTCCATATCAACCTGAAAAACTGCTATGAAAATTCTTCAGACCTATCTTTTTTTCTTTCAAAAATTTTATTTATTTTTTTGAGACAGAGAGAGAGAGAGAGAGAGAGAGAGAGAGAGAGGGAAGCACAATCAGGGAGGAGGGGCAGAAAGAGAGGGAGAAGCAGACCCCCCACTGAGCAGAGAGCCCAATGCGGGGCTTGATCCAGAACTCCGAGATCATGCCCTGAGCTACAGGCAGACACTTAGCCAACTGAGCCACCCAGGAACCCCTCTTCAGACCTATCTTAATTAAGAAACATAGTAGCACTAATAGTACTGCTAGAAAGTTGATTCAAGATGACTCTCCTTGGGACACTTCCTACACTATAATTTTATTCATCCTCTTCACATCTTTAGTAAATATCATATCTCTTGATGATGGTAAGTCAGAAGTAACATCAATTCAGAATTGGGATTCCAAATATATGCAATGTAACTATATGTTGGTTCTTAATTTACTATTAATAAGTGCTAGATCCAATTGATAAACATTAACATAATTTATTTTTTCCTAGGTCTTAGCTCTTAATAAGAATAACAGCCAAGTAGATATTAAAACACAGTTCCCTTTTCTATGAAGATAGCAATCTCTGTAAGGACCTATTTAGCCAGAGCGACTCCATCTTGGTTAAAAGCCATTTTGTTGTTTGTGCAGTAAAAGTTAAACTGACCCTGCCCCCCTCCCCCCAGAGAAACTTACTTAGAGGCAAGTCTGGGAAACCAGTAAAATATGGTCAGCCAGTTCCTAATAACAGAGCCCAGAATACAAGGCCAGTTCGGCCAGTTCTTGATAACAGAGCCCAGAATACAAGGACGAGTCGGGCCAGGTGGAGACATCCAGTCAGTAAGAAACATACATACTTTTCCCCTAACCACCAAAGAATGTAAACCCCGCCGTCTGGGTGCCAACCTTGAGCACCAATTCTGACCAGGGTAATAGGTTAGGTCAAACAGCTACTATAGGGTAAATTGTAATTTAATTGGCCACCTGCGTGTGACCTAACATGACTACAATCTCATTGGCTACCTATGTGTGGCCAGACTTTTGCTCTATAAAAGATAGTCTGTAAGATGGGGAGGGGTCGCTCTCTTCAGAGATGGCCCCTGGCCGGTCAATCTAACTTCTAATGCTTAGCATAGAATAGAGCTTCGCATAACTTTAACTTTGTTTCAGTCTCGTTTCCCTGGCCGATCAATCTGATTTCTAATACTTGACATAAAATAAAGCTTTAAATAACTTTCACTTTGTCTCAGTCTCGTTTCATTTAATAACGGACCTAACAATCTCCATCTCACAAGAGAAGGTTCTACTATCTTAACTTTATAGAATGCCAGTTTCCGGATGAGTTCAGTCTTAGACATACTGACAAGTCAGAACCATGAAATTTTAGGAATGGACATACCAAAGTTAGAGATAAATTCAGAAATGCATAAAAGGGGATGGAGAATCAACTTGTAAAATTTATGACTGGTTAGGATTGCCAAGAGAGCCAAGAGAAGACAAAACTTGCCCGTCACCATGTAGATTACTTTTGGGAAGAGTCCCCTCACCAGAGCCATTTCTGAGCTTTACTAGGACGGCGCCCACCCCCACTCCCCAACTCCCCACTTTTCTGTGGCTCATGCTTCAGTGAACACTACTTTAAATCCATTACTGTGGTTCACACAGGTTGTCAGGTTCAGTGCTCCCCGAGATAGTCAGCCAGGCACCTTCCTGCTTATCCCAAATCCTGATAAGGAAGACATCGCCACTTCCCCAAACTCTCGGCTGCCGCGTGGCTCAATCCACCTGTGGAGCTGCTGATGATCCCCGCCCAAGCACCCTTCTAAGGGGCCAGGGTTACTCACAGGCAATTGAAGACAGTTATGTTGCCCTCCTCTTTCTCTGAGCTTAGTTTACAACCCTTTAGTGCATGTGGGTGCTTCTTCCTAACAAATGGTTTTATTTCTTCACCCATGTCAATGCTTTCAGTATCATCTGGAGAGGCATGATTTGGTTTCATCTTCCCCTGCCTCTTCCCCCAGCCACGAAATGGCAGAGAAAAAAGGAAAGACACACTTGAATATGATGTAACCTAATAAGTCCCTTCTTATGAGAGGTCCATCTTCAGAGAAAGAGGAAAGTGTCTGGAAAGCAGTAAGATGATAGAACCTCTAAAATATATGTATTTTTTAATGTTCTTCAATTCAACCATCTCAGAAGACTTCTCTTGATGGTCCAACTAACAATAATCACACTTGATATTTACTTTATGCTTATCATACTCCCAGTCTAATGCATAATGCTTTATAGGGTTTATTTTGCTCATCCCTTACAACTCTATGAAGTCCTTATTATAACAAACCGCATGTTGTAGATGAAGAACGGAAGCATGGGGACAATCTGTCCAAGGCCACAGGCTCTTTACTAGCAGGTCTAGGATTGAATAATAATGTCTGCAAAAACCAAACAAGAATGGTGCCTTCCCATGTGTGTGTTGGGGGTTGCAAGCTCTGATGCTGGGCAGGACATTGCTAGGAGTGGAGCAGGCTGGGAGGAGAATAGGGCAGCCCCGAGTCCTCAGACTTGACCTACGGGAGGGCACCTGCTGTCCCTCTTCAGCTAACTGTGGACCAAAGCATCAGTGTGTTCACTGTGGCCAGAGGATCACAGTTTTCAAGGGAAGATGGAAATATGGGTGTTTCTTTAACAGTGTGATTTTTAAATATTAGCAACTCATTAAAAAAATATTTAAACATTGAGCCAACTCTCTATGGGCCACACCTAAGCAGAGGCAGAGTTCAGGTCCTGTGCCCACAGTTTCTGACCCCTGCCTTTGTCTTTAATCTCAAACCTTGACAGGTGTGATTGTACTGCCTTAGCAACAAGAAACATCTCTGGCCCAACGACTCCATCTCTCCCTCTGTCTAGTCACTGTCATAAGCAGCACGGCGGCACGCTTCTTTGCCAGTGTCTGCTGTAGGAGGCAATGCTAAAACTGAGCAGGCTCGGGAGAGGCCGGCTCCTCCAGCTGGTGATAGGAATATGCCCCCCTCTCCCCTCCCAGCTGTTGTGGTAGCATCTTGGGAGTTGTCTCTGGCTTCCTAGTGTGGTTCAGCTACATGCAGGCTCCCCTGCATTTAGATAGCTATTTTGTGTGTCTTGAAGGAGAAAGAAAAAAATCCCCGTGAAGCTCTGAAAAAATAGTTTAGCTTCAGCTTCCTCTGTTCAAATTTTAGAGGTGAGAGTCATCTCCACACTCAGCAAACCTCATTTTTTCCTGCAGCACACCCCATTCAAAAAAAGTACGGGTAATGTTTCTCCAAAGTAGGGAGGTCAAGTTTGGACAGAGAAACCTACAATTTTAGCATTAGGTGATGTGAAAAAGCACTTTAAGATTGTCGCTGAAGGGGTATTCTTTAAATCCGATCCTTTGGTGTACAATTAGATCTCTTGCAACAGCAGAGGCAAACCTCTCTACTTTGAAGTTCAGACTCAAACAAACCTCTACGTTCATTCATCCTCCTGAATTTCTCCCAGAGACCTTAGCATCAGGAAATCAATCTTGCTCACTGTTGTCTCCCCAGCACCTGGCACAAACATTAATAAGTATTTGTTGAATAAATGAATAAAATGAGAGAGGGCTCAGATCAGTTGGGACCGAGATAACATCTATGCTGTGATTTATTCATTCAAATACGTTGGAATGAACTCAGGTCCCTATGGAGTGTGCTTGAAGAACAAAAGGTGGCCACTGTTCAGATCACTAGGAGACTTTTGTTTTGCTGTGTAGGGTAGAATCTGAGGGCAAGAGCTGATTTTCTCAGAACAAAGGCGGAGGAGAGAGGATTTCTGAGTGGATGTGTGGGTGAGCGGAGGGAGAAAATACCAGAAACTTGAGTGGCACACGAGCAAGCCACGGGGAGAGAGAAGAGAGACGACGGGGTGTGTGATGTACCTCCCCAGCCCAATCTCTCTATAAAACCTTCAGCGAAAATCTCACTGTCATCAAGGATTTTGGAGTCAAGCAACACAGTCTGTATTAACAGCGTAACCGACATGCATGTTTAACACGGAAAACAAAGATGAATATAACCAAGTCCCCTCCTTGGAGGAACAAATCATCAAGGATAAAGCAGCCAGAGAAACAAAACCTCATACAACGTGTTCTCATGCTGCTCAGAGATACTTGAAAAACACCAGTTATTTAAACAAAGGCATTCATTGCCCATTTCTGGTGTGCCGGGCATGTGCCAGGCCCTAGTGATACGGTAGCAAAGGAGAGAGTCAAATTCCCCTCCCCTCAAGGAAAAAGATGCAATTAATCTAAGGAATGGGATAGAATCCATGATCAGGGCTCTGAAGGGAATAAAGAGGGGGTGAGCTATGATGATGATGGATGGGATTCAGCATTAACTAGGTGGTCAGGTTTGGTCTCTCTCAAGAGCAACAAGTGATCTGAGACCTGAAGGATGGGAGGAAGCCAGCTGCACAAAGATGTGTGGATAAAGCTTTCCAAGAAGAGCAAAGAGCTTCATCCAAATGACCCAAGGTGGCACAACGCAAGTGATGAAGAGGAAGGTGTAGAAGATGGTCAGAGAGGCAGGCAGGGGCCAGATCGGGAAGTCAGAGAACGTGACTAGGACTGCGAGATAACGGGTGGACTGGCAAAGACTCAGAGCTGATGACTGGAACGTAAAGGTAAAATGTAATCACAACACAAGGGCCTTGGCACGCACCATCTCTGGGGCGATGCTCTCAAACACTGGCTCTCCAGGGGGCAGGAAATAATTTAGTCTAGTTAATTGCCCTTCGGGACTGCTCTGTGTATGCATGTAAAACTATGGATTATCCAGCCCCAGATGCAAATGAAAAGGGCACAGTAGGTCACTGGTTTTCCAGAAGACTCTTCTCACTTGAGGTAGAAGTGAGAATGCCAATTAGCCTCATTTCTGTGGAAGGGAACTGGGAGAGGAGAAACACCCAGAGAATTGTGCTTCCGATTGGCTTGCAAATCATAACAACCACCCCAAAATTAAGAAAAGAGAAAAAAAGCTCCTTTGCTCTTGGGACCTTAAATGATTAGAAAGAGTTGTTATTTGGCTGATTTTCACACTTCATTAGCATATGCATAATTTAACAAGGGAACATGCTGGGGGCTGGCACGGGTGAGGGCAGCTCTCCATACCCATGGACTAAAAACTGGGGCAGCGGCATTGGGAGCGCTTAATTATGCCAGCAGGGCAACAGAAATGAGCATAAAGTGGGGTGAGCACACGATGGAGGCGTGGAACAGGCACGGAGAGGCACTCTGGTGTCTGCTCTCACCCACAAGCACACCTGCTCTGAGAGCTGTAAGGCAGGCCTGAAGGTTCTTCCCAAGGACAAAGTCTCATGTGTTAATGCTCACATTCCCCACTCCACCGGCCATCAACACCCTATTATCAGACAGTCACATTTCCTTCCTGAAAAATCTGGGATGCCAAGAAGGGTTGAGTATTATACTATGGTTGTCCATATCATATTCCACTGGGCACTGAAGAGAAGAATATGGAGAGGCGTCTTAGGGGCTGAATAAAACAGACTTTAGGAGAAGGCTCAGACCTTCAAATTTCACTCCTGGATTCCCTGATTAGATCCCCAAACAGAGAACCAAGGACAAAATTTACAACCAATCCTGTAATTTAGTTAACATTTAGACTTTCTTTCCTCCACTCAAAGTATTCCTGAAATCCCAGGATGAAAATAAAGAAAAAGCTACCTTCAAGGAGAGGAGTCAATTAGGCCTGGCCACCTGTCATTCTGGTCTTGTTTCTCTGCTCGTGGCCTTGGAAGGACACACACATAACTCAGTAGTTGATGTGTAATCAGAATGGTGTTTCTAAGAAGAATAAGCAGGGAGTTTTACAATTCTTACACTGTATCTCACTCTATCACCCCATTCAATGTCATGTAACTTTAAAATTATGACTATATCGTATTGATCTATCTTGGTCAATTAATTAGTCTATTCAGAGAGGATTTACTCTTCTTTTTCTGCTTCTGATACCTTCTCAGCATCAATTTCCCTTTCTTCTGTTAAGAAAACCCTATTTTTTCTTTCTCTGAATCCAGTCTGCTGTGTGTGTGTGTGTGTGTGTGTGTGTGTGCGCGCGCACGCGCGATCGCGCGCGTGCCTTTAAGGCCTGAGCTAATTGGCATACTCTATCCCCCTCTCAGCAGTGATTGGGCCAAGCACAAAAAAATACTCCAACTTGGACCAATGAGAGTGAGGTTCAGGCTTCTGCTGCTGCACTGAGAAGGCTGTAATATATTACTTTCACTCACTTCACACCAACCCTTCGCAACAATCCAAACATGTCAAACATTTTCATACCTCTGTGCTTTTGCAGATGCTATTCCACTTCTTGAATGAATGAAGAAATCCATCAGTTCTTCCATATGTTATTTTGGCTTGAATCCCCAAACCTTATGCTATCATATTTAACTTAATAAGCATGTACTCATTACCGTTACACCAGACCATCGGCTGTCTCCCCATCAACCATTCCTCCCTTCTTCTGCCAACAGTCCCCTGGCTTTCCCCCTTGTCACCCTCGAGTCATGTGGGTAGTACTCATCCTTCCCTCAGCGTCAGAGTTAGGCTCTAACTGGCTTGAGTCCACCAGGCAGTCCATCCTACTGAGTACAGGGAATAGACTCAGGGTTGGCCATGGAATCCAAACAAACCAAATGAGAGGTCAGGATACATTTCCTAAGGACTTAAGGACATGTGAAACCCTGCAAGACATCAGCCCATTTTCCACCACAAACAAAGAGCCTGCAAACAGCTGCTGGGTCTATAAAGTGGAGCAGAGAGACTGTCAATCCAGGGTGACATGGCTGAGCTCTGGATCAAGCCTTACTTGAAGTTAGTATTCTTCCTAACTTCTCATTTGTGTGTGCCAAATTTGTGATGAGGTAAAATTTGAGTTGGATTTTTCAGCCTGGTAACCAAAATATTCCCAACCAACAGTGTGACAAATAATATTAAATATCCTAAGAGCCAAGGCAGAACCCTGTGGGGCGTTAGCAACCATGTTCTAATCAAGTCCAAATTGTTCATGCATTCATTCATTCAACAAATATTTGGACACTTATTCTATGCCAGGTAGTGTTTTAGGGCATTAGGGGTATATCAATGAACAGAACGAACAAATAGCCTTTTGGAGCATCGACTCTAGTGGAAGGGGATATTTAGTAAACAATCACGATGATAAGTAAATAAAATATATCATGTATTAAAGACAACTACGACCAGATAAGAGGTCAGTCCTATCAAAAGGGCCAAAGGTAGAAGGGGATTACAATTACAAATAGCTACTTAATAAAGCCTCATCGGAAAAGACAACACTTGGACAGGGCTTCAATGAAACTGGCTATCTATGTGGGTATGTGGGAGAAGAGCAGTCCATGCAGAAGACACAGTCAGCACTAAGACCTTGAGTTCTCGTGACTTCAAGCAACAGCAAGAAGGCTGCTGAGCACGAAGGCAGCAGGAGTGAGGTCAGAGAGAAAACAGAAGAGCTGATGATGAATGGCCTTCCAGGCCACTACAGGGACCCTCTTATACTGAGTGAAAGGGAGAGTCTTTGGAAAATTATGAACAGAGAGGTGATAGGATCTGGCCTCAATTCTTATGGGAATTAAACTGCTTACTGTATGGAGAACAGATCTGGGTGTCAGAGGCAAGGGTGGGAGCAGGGGACTATTAACACAATGCATGATAGTGGCTTGGATCAGTATGGGAGCTGTGGAAGTGATGAAGAGGGATGGGGTTTTGAGCAGAATTTAAAAATAGAGCCAGTAGGATTTCCCGATGCATTGTATGTGGAGTGTGAGTTAAGAATGACTACGAGGTTTCTAGCCAGGGGAGGAAGGAGGAAATTTCTAATTTCCCTGAAAAAGGGACCATTGCAGGCAGAAAAGGTTTGTTCAGGAGGTGATCATGAGTTCAATTTGAAAATAATAAGTCTGAGATGTTTTAGTAAACATCCGAGTAAAGAGTCTCAAAAAGTTGGATATGTAAGCCTGGAGTTCAGGAAAGGACTGGACTACAGAGCGAAATTTGAGAGCTGTCAGCATTTAGGTAGCATTTTCAGCCAGAAAACTAAACAAAATAACAAAGGGAGCAGTTGTAGATGAAAAGAACAGATTCCAAGGACCAATTCTTTTAATCAACTCATTTAATCCCCAAGATAATCTTATGAAGTCAGTTATTATGGCTAGCTTTACATTTAAGGAAGTCGAAGTCTAGAGATGTTACGATCATACAACAACCAGGCCAAGAACACAAATGCTTGTCCGTCTATCAACACTTTAAATTGGCACGCAGGAACCGAAACTCAAGCAGTCTGGCCCCAGAATCTGTGCTCTTAAATATTACTCAATATTGCTACCTATTCCCAAGAGGAATTGTTTAATCATCTGGTAGATGTTTAAGATTAGCAATAAAGAGAGTGCATAGGACCAAGAAGTGGCCCACTAAGCTAAAAGAATTCAGTGTCTTGCCTCCAGAGCTAGAATGGGTTACAAATACAATGCCCAGATAAAGGGAAGAGTTGGACTCAGGAGCAGGAAGACCAGTTTGCTCACTGGTCTTCATACTTAGTCAGATTCAGTTGGGTGAACCTGAAAAGATACAGGTTACAAGGCAACCACTATAGACCTGATTCAGTAGACACTGAATGGAACTTGGGAATTTCATATCGACAAGCATCTCAAGAAATTCTCAACACCATTTTCAGGAACACTGTCATAGGAAATCTACGTTGGCTCATCTCTGTCCAATAGCTGTTCACCCAAAAGATCAATAAGATTGGACTTCCCTTCATTTTAGCTTCACATACAGGACAGAGACAGAAGAAAAACAGCTTAGCTTGGAGAAAAAGTTTGAAGTTCTTCACAAAGTTCTTTAGTCTTACTTTGTTAACCAATAGTCAATTTCTTACTTGAACTAAAACTGACCTTATTCTTTACTTATTCATGCTAGTACATGAACCAGTGCCTGAACTTTGTACAGAAGAGGGTGGACTGTTACTAAACATGCACTGAAAAAAGGTAAGATGTGTGAGAAATTTATGCCGTGCATTTGTCAGTGGAATCCCATGCCTACTTGGACCTCTCGCCCAATGGCAGTTACAATCAAAGTGTAATAGCATTTAGCTTCAGGCCATATGTGAGTGACTGCACTTTATAAAACACTGCCAAAGCAGATCTATAAGTGGGTTGGTATGAATGCCCACTTCCCTTTTTACCTCTGGTCAAATAGATAAGCACACAGTTGTTCAGAAATGCACAGAACTCTAATAATTCTGCAAGCATTTGAGTATGTCCAGGAAAACATGAGGAACATAGCTAATATTTGCTCCCCATTTGGTCAGAATCTAAAGGTAATTGCAGGAATGATTTCCTCCAATACTGAATATGATCACCAAATGTTTGCACATCCTATTGTTTTCTGTTTCTACTTAGGGCTTTGAAAACAGTCCTTACAAATTGTCTCTATTTTGGTGATGTGACTAATCACCATATTAATATGGTGTGGTTTCATTTTTATTTCAGACCCACTGACTCATCCCATTTATTGGTTTAATTGGGAGGCTATCAAATAGAATTGGACTAGTTTATAAAGTGGGAGAACCAAGCCAACAAACAGCGATTTCTCTTTCCCACCCCCTCCATTTTTGTGCAAGTGAAAATATGGGGGCAAGAAGGAATAAGTTCTCATTCCCATCCACCGAAGTGTCCGTCCACAATCCATCCTTTTAGCCACGCAGTATTAGACATTTACGCAGCGATACAGTGTCGTGACTAAGATCGTGAACTCTGAGCTACGTGGCTGTGAATACATCATCAGTTTCTTCACCTACAACTGGGGCTACTACGAATGCCCACCTCTCGAGGAACGTTAAGAAAATGAGATAGGATAACACATAAAACATCACTAGCATAGTGTTTAACCCACAACACATCCTCTGCCTCATGAGGGACTACCGCTTTTATCTCTGCACATGCTCACTGGGAAACACACAGGCTTCCCCAGCTTGGGCCCCTGGGCGTTTTGCTATGGCACTCAGCTGCCTGGTGGCTGCCTGACAAATGTCTCTGCTTCACCTCTTCCCCTGCAGCCTCTCATCCATTGTGCTGCTGACTTGGATGATGGGACACCGATGGGTAACACCACCCACAGAAAAATGGCACCGCAGTGATCTAACATCGGAAGAGGGTTTCAGAAATGCAGTGGCATCATCTCCTTACCAAATTGAGGAAAGAAAAAAAAACAAAGGACATCTTCATGATGGGTCCACATGTGTGCGGGGAAGAGGGTGCACTCCAGTGATCTGCTTCCAAGTCTATATGTGACCGGTTATCCCTTAATGAAGCCATTAAATGATGACAGAGCCCTGGAGTAAGCAGAACTTGAAGTGACCCACCTGGTCTTACCATGTACGATGCCATTTTTATTAAGGGACAAGGTATAGGTTATTGGGAGATACAAAGCCACTTCCCTGGCATCTGACTGCTCTGGTAGCTGCACATGACAGAGTACTTTTTTTTCTTTCCTTTTCCCTTCAGGGAGTGCCCCCGACGTGTCATACACTGTGCCAAGTGTCTTGGGGGAAACAGGCAATGAACTCAAGAGCCCTGAAGTCAAGATAATGATAACCTATGGAACACACTCTTTTACCAACAAATGCTTAGCAAACGACATAACTGATGCTTAACAAGGATGTGCTGAGCAAATGAACAAATATATCATCTGGGTAGTCCCATCTACCTGCCAGGGTAGAAAAAGAAACTAACGAAGTCACAAGCTTCTGTTGGTGAAACGCATGGTCGGAAGGCATTCTTTGTCCTTCAGCTCCTAAGCCCGGCCAAGAAGCACAAGCTTTCACTCAGGCCACGGATTCCCAATGAGAGCACTCACCTTGCACTTGCTGCATTAGCCAAGGTCTACTCTGGTCTTCTGGAGTAGACACAGTGACTTAATGGAGAGCTGCTGGCAATGGGCTCAGTTTGTCTCACCAACCTGTGTCCCTATCCCAGAGGAACTCCACCTTTCAAGGTGGAAGTTGCCAGTCAGCTCTTGGGAATGTCTTCAGAGTGAATTCTTCGTTAGCTCTCAACACCCCTGCTACATTCTGTAGCATGGAGGTGACGCACCACGATCCATACAATTGCAGGTGCTGTTCCCATCGCAATCAATAGAGCAATGGGCTCTCACGTACATCCTAGCAGCTATTATCTGTAGCGTGAACACAACCATGCTTCAAAGGGTTTCAAGATACCCCAGAACTTGAGGGTGCACCATCTGTGGATTCTTGTCATCACAGAATGTAAATAATTGCTTTTTAAAAAATCCATGCCACTATTGCTAATTTTTCCATTTCCATGAGCTACACCACTAACCACCTCTGGGTATTTACACAGTTTATCTAATTATGCGGTGGTTGTGAGCATACTGAACCTTATACAGTGTGTCTGTGTATACTGAATCCACCCTCCTAATTTCTAAAATGGGTTCTCTTGCTTTTGTTTCTTTTCTGTACTGTTAGCAGGAGGACAATGACGCCCATCTTTTTGGCCTCCAGGAGGGATTCATGTTTTAAGAGCTGAAAAGCTCAAAGACGCTGCCTTCGTGGTGAGTGTGATATCACCGGATATATTTGGCCCAGCATGCTTACAGAGACCTATCTGCTGGGTTACTGTCATCAGATGGTATTTATTGAACACGCAGTCACTGTCTTGTGAGCTCCAAATTAATGGGTGACTCCCGAGAACCTAATTTTAAAACATTATCCCCATATTTGTTATCTGTATTTGTTTGTTTCAGGGCCTGACCCTTTAATTGGCACTGAGGACTCCAACGCATGACTGCAATTTTCCTTAGGAAAGCTCAGAGAGCAGCTGCCTTAAGACGCGCGGGAGGTTAGTTCCTGGAGTTCGGAGGGTGGCAAGAGTCGTTCAGCCACAAGCACCAGTACATGCCAGGACTCCAGAAGAGAACCAGTGCTTCTCTGGGGCGCAGGCCTCTCTGGGCTGCAGGCCTGGAAACGGACAAACAAGCCAATCTCTGGGGGCTCCTCCCCTCTGTGACCACCCTGCCCTCCACAGGCATTCCTCTGATTTTCTGTCTCTTTCTCAGGAGATTCCCATTGTGATCCCCCAGTTTCTGCAGGACCCTGGGGAGCCTGGTTTCAGTCCTCTGATGGGCTTTTCCCTTCCAATCCTTTCTGATTCCCTCAGAAGGTGAACTGGCCCATTCCTTGCCTCTGTTATCCCACCTGTGTTCATTGTTGCCTCATCCTGCTTCAGGTTTTCATCTTCCACGGAGACTTCCTGGCCCAGTATGTCCCATCGGAGGGATGGGTCATGCCTCTTGTAACCCCGACTTCCCCTACCTTCCCGCATGAAGGCTTCCCCACTGGTCATCTGTTTCTCTTACCCACAACTCTCCTGGTCCTTGACTCAGATCTTCCCTCCAGCACATTCTCTGCTGATTGGTCCGAGGAGCTCCTTGTAGACAGATGGGCACAAGGAGCAACCTTCACAGGCCGTACACCTGGCCGCAGAGCACTGAGCCCGGAGCAGATGCTTCAGAAATATTCTTGAGCAAATGAGTGCTTTTAATTATGTAAGTACTCCAGAAAATTCTAGCGAGGTTAAAATCAACACCTGACGTAATCAAACCACGTGTTGATATGAAGTACAAAAACAATAAAAAACAACAACAGTTAAAAAACGAGTATTTACTCGGCAATTGACAATGTGCCGGGCATGTGGCTAGGGGCTTTGCTTGGGTTTTCCTTGAACCTCTCAACTTTATGAAGCAGGCGTGGGTGTTCTAGGTGGAGAACTGCAGCTTTGCCAGCTCACTTCCTCAAGGGCATACAGCTAATGACTGGCAGATCCGGGATTCGGGTCCATGTCTGTCTGATCCCAGAGCTGGTTCTCTTAGCAGCTTTCCTACATTGTCTTCTTTTTCCTTGTGGGCCCATTAAGAAAGATCCATTCAGGTTTAACCAGGCTGACTTTGAGACTTTATAAAACCTTATATGTAAGGACAGGTGATGGACACACACAGTACTCCGAGGTGACTTTTCAATGTCCGCAGGGAATGGTTGCTGATTCCCATCCCATGGCAGACAGAACAAAGCCATTGCTAAAGAAAGTTTACCCATTCTCTGGTTCTTTGGTGGAATAATGATTTCTTCACTGAACAAGGAGGGGGCCAATCTAGGTCATTAGGACACATCTTGTTCCCTGGCTATCCAAGCTTCTTCTGGTCTTTGTCTTAAAGGTTAAGTCTACCAGGCCAATTTAAATATGAACACAGTAAAATTTTAACTAAGAGTGGGTCAGGGGGAGATGGGGAGCATAAGGAGAAAGTAAGAGAACATGTGAAATTTGGGACAGTGCTGGTAGGGAGTTCTGTTCACTTTTGTTAAATACCAGTGCTATGAAAGTCCAAAGCCAGTAAAACAAGTGTGAAACCAATAGGGATTTCTCACCCCTCAGGTTGCTCGAGGCAATGCATACTGCATCCCCAAAATACGAGGTTTTGCAAGGCTGGGCTACAGTTACTCTCCCATGCTGCAGAATGGCACAGTGCCAGCCAAGCCTGGGACAACACATGCCCACTTTTCAGTCTTGGGTGAAAAGTGCTATAACCCAGAAGAACAGAGGGGAACAAAAGAGATTCAGCAAGAATGGGAATAAAGCATGAATCACAGACAGAGGAGATTACCATCAAAAGCTTAAAAAAAAAATCTGCCAAAGCTATATAGCTTCCTGCTAATGACTGTGACTGTAATTTCTGCATATTTTAACAGATGTTCTGTTTATAAAACTGCAACCGGATTTAGGGGTTATGAATAAAGCCAGGAGGCCCTGGAGATGTTTCTTTGTATGATTAACTGACCACAGGCCATTTGTTTTACAACAAAGATGCTCAATGATCCATAGTCCATGATTTATACCAGCCCATGTATACTAATGGCTGATGTCTCCATGGTACTTCTCATTAGCATCTGAAGGGGGATTGGAGGAAAACAGATTATGGGAATAGCTCCCCATTGCTCTAACATGATAGTTCATTAGTGGGTGTGGAATCGATCCGAAAGAAAGCTAAGATAATCATAAGCTGACATCTGAATTATAAATTATAATAATTAAGGAATCCAATTCAATGATAAAAGAAAGAATATGGATTTTCATCTCCCTAGCTGTATGTACCTTAGTATACCAGGAATGAGAGGATTTTTATCTTCCAAATAAAAGACAAATCACATCAAAATTCCAATAATAATAAACAGTAGAATACTACTGACTTGTATCGATCACTTAACTATGCATCAGGCATCTGCTGGGTCATTTACATAAATTATCCCACTTCACTCTCACATTATATATTAACAGGATCCCCGTGGACGGGAACTAGAAAACATCGCAGGTCACTGGCTACTTGCTCCATTTCTCAGGACCCCTCTGCTTCGCTCTTGTGTGTTCTCTGAGGCTCTCCCTACCAAATGCACCTGAGAGAGAGACTATACATATATACATGGACTGTATCCCCATGTGCTTATTCACATTCCCTCCTGCCTGACTGTGTCACAGCCTGACTTAACTTCGTGGCTTCATTTCATCCTAAGCTCTCAAAGCTAAACACCTGGGTGGCATTTTTTAGTCTGAATTCCCCAAAGAAGGAATCTGATAGTATTAGCTAACTCTGTTTTTTTGGGGAGGGTGAGAGGGGCTGGAGGGTGATGGGTACTAGGCCACATCAGAGGCCGTGAGCCAATCTACTGATTGGCTGCCTTTTTTTTTTTTTTTAAAGATTTTATTTATTTATTTGACAGAGAGAGAGAGATCACAAGTAGGCAGAGAGGCAGGCGGGGGCGGGGGGTAGCAGGCTCCCCCCTGAGCAGAGAGCCCGATGTGGGGCTCGATCCCAGGACCCTCCGATCATGACCTGAGCTGAAGGCAGAGGCTTAACCCCTTGAGCCACCCAGGCACCCCATTGGCTGCCTTTTTTGGTCAGTCTTTTCCCTCCGGTCCAACCAGCTGTGGTCCAACAAAGTGGGTATGACACAGGGCCCAGAATGGGGCCCTTCTTTGAACCCCAAGTGGAAATGGGAACAGGCCAGATTCCGTTAGATGGGGAGGTCACCATCAGTAAGTCAAGTTCAGCCCTGAGGACATTGGGCAAAGGCACAGGCTATGAGATCAGGCTGCCCGCCTCTGCCTCATGTTAGCTGCAGGACTTTAGGCAGTTATGGAGTAAAACTGAATTTCATTCACTCATCCATAAAATGGACCATTATAATTAATGGGGTTGTTATGGGAAGGAAAGGGGGATAGAGGTGCCTAGCACAGTACTTGCTACAGAATCCACATTTCATCAATCCTAGCTATGACCATAATGCTTGGGCTACGTTTCATTAATGACAAGTTGTAATTGCAATAACTTCTCTGTAGACAAGCCCAAATTCAAGGACCAGCCAGTTTGGAAGTGGCCTCACTTAACTGTGCTGGAACGAGATGGAGGCGCAGCTGTGTGTGTCCGTCATTCACATCAACTCTGTCATTTTGTTTTCATTGTGAACCAACTAAAGCTGGTTCCTCAACTGGTTCTTATCTCTTGAGGTCCTTGGTGTTTAACAGAAGTTAGGGGTTGTCCTAGACCTTCCTGAATGACCCTGACAAATGCCCAGCGATGCCTGGGGCTTCAGGAGTAACAACCAGCTCTGAGGAACTCACCGCAAATCCCAAGTTCCCTGTTTCATGTCCCCTTTTCTCCCATCCAGAGTCCCAGCTCCCAAGACTGTTCCCCCTCGTTTTTTTCTGGAATGCACCAGATCCTTCTTCCCGTTTAAAATGTCTGGGTCAATACCCAACATCTGGCAGAGCTACCTCCAAGTTTATTGGATAATTAAATTCTACCCAAGAACTCAACAGGGGGTGGCAAATGAATACCTGAGGGCGTTGCCTGGCCCTGGAAGTTTCATCTGAGTGGAAATTATCACTATTTGTGGGTATTTGTGAGCACAAAAGAATTAGTAAATGCTCCTGGAACATCATCTCATTCCATCTGCTGCCAAAGTTCACAGTAAGTACCAAATCCAAGGGAGGATAATGAATTATGTGAAAATGAACTTGTGCTTGGAATTTCAATATCCCCAGGTGATGCAAATAGGCGCATTTGAACTTGCTCTGAAAAATCCCAAGCTTTGGAACCTGAACATATGGTCCAAATTATTTAGCCAGAGAAGACATGGGATTTCCTCTAAGTAGGGTTCTGTCTCCGTGTTGGTAAACAGTTGTCCCTCATCTCCGACACTCCAAGTCATGGTGGGAGTGGGACAAGAATGTATCAAGGTCTTTCAGCAAAGGGCATACGCAGAAAAAAGGAGACCAAACCTTCATGTTATGCCCCAAGGCTCGGAAGCCAGCACCAGCTATACAAGTCTTTTGAGCCCAAAGGATTTCTGGGGAATTGGAAGGAGTCCAACGTGGCTATTAGAATCAACACTCAGATAAATTTTACTTCTGTCTTCACTGTCGAGATTAACAAGATGATCAAGGAGCTAAAGCCAAAGCCATGAGGAATGATCATGTCACAGAGAAAGTAGGAATGAACTTAGCTGATGGGCTGCTCCTTCCATATGATTTAAATGCTACTTCTCTCTCGGAAACATGTTTTTCCACGGAACCCATGCCTGGCATTGTCGATCCTTCTGAATGCTTTACAGCTATTATTACTTAGCCTGAATTAGAGCACTTTAAAGCATGTATGGGGAGACTAAATCCCCAGGCAATTTGAGATGCCAAACTTTCCTACATTGTGTATTTGTCAGTGCTGTATAAAACGCACCATTGGAACGATGCAAGACCAAGCAAATGCCTTGTGTGGGATTGTGTTGGGTAATACCCAACACAGTGCTGGGTATTATCAGCCACATTTGTTAACTTTAGTACAATTTAGACACTTTTAAAGATAAAGGTCATTAATATTTCAACACATCATTAAATTTAAATTCAGAAGTGAGAACCGTTCTAAGTGAGAATCCAACCAGTTGTAATTAGGCATTTAATAAAAATTCTCTATGTGAAGAGAAATACTCACTGGATATTGGGAGGAAAAAAACCACAACAGAATGAACGTTCGAAAAATGTTATATTCTAGCTAAGTCATGGGGCTTAATTGGAGCCATTAACGAATCTAGCAAATTAGGTTTCTCAAAACCCAGCTATGTATGTAGCTCCTAAAAATATAAGGAAATCTTAGCCTAGTCAGCCCGGCGTAATGATAAAGAATGTGAATGTCAGTGTTAGGCCCAGCCGTGTCTAAGCCTGCCACTTATAAACTATGTGATCTGCGGAAAATTATTTTGACTCAGTTCTCCCAACTGCAAAGTGGGCAGAAAAGTGGGAAGTACCTCCCACAGTTGGCGTAAGGATGAAATAAAGTGATAATCACAGCTAATATTTATGGAGCATTACCAGGCACTATTTTAGGCATCTTAAGATACTTTTAATTGAATCCTCCCAATGAAATAGACTTTTTATCTCTTCTTAATCACAAGGAAACTGAGGCTTAGTCAAGATCATGAACTTCTGCCAGGTGTCAAGATGGGCAGCTGGTGCACAGGAACTGGAACCCAGGCCCATCTGGTCATGGAGTTCATGGTTCTGGGGTCTGCCTTCTCCCCTCCACCTCGACTCTTGACCCACTGCCCTTCCAACCAACTACCTTCTCAGTTCCGCTGGAAGCACCTCGACTTGCCAATAAGTATTTGCCAAATGAACGAATGAGCCTTTGAATATTGCTTCTGCTCAGGAGTCATGAGAAGTCCCTCAGTTTGAGCTCCAAGTACAGCTAAGACTACAGACCTTTTGAAATTATTGATGAGCTGTACGCTAATCTTTTCAAATTGGAACAAAAAGGGGCTGACTGAATCATTGTCAGGTGAGCTAATGACCTTGTCAACAAACCAAGGCAATGTGCTTGAAGAAAAGCATCACGTTCATTGGCTCCCACTCTGTGCTGGGCACCAGAGAAGAAACAAGGCTGAGTAGAGACAAGGCAACCTGGTGGGGGCTTGGTGTCTGGGAGGGAAGCACAGCATTATACTGCTCTCATTCCAGGAGCATGTGACTTCTCCAGCTCCAGGAGCTGCTTCGGCCCTCCAGAAAAGGCCGTTGGGTCCCAAGATGACAGCATAAACAAGAGCAATTCTCTCGCAAGCTGTGGGGGGTCAGATTTTATGTGCTGAGAAGAGATTAACTTTACTGCATCAAGAAGGATTTAATTGCAGGCAGCGATTAGCCAAACGATTAGGTCAATAGAATGCAGGTCAAACTGCACTCAGGGATATCCATGGCTCTTCTGACATGGGAAACCATTTGGGGACCCTGAGTAATGTGAGCAGAGTCTTCTGCAAACCTTCCCAAAGACCAGATGGACTCTTTTCTTTACCCAGCAATGACAGCGTGCTGACTCAAGGAACACTTACCCCCCCTACTCTTGGAACTGGAGAAGCCCAATAAAACAGCTGGGATCCTTAAATGCTGTTTTTAAAAGTGGGGGAAAAAATCTTGCCTGTTGTAGCTTTTCTTTCTCTAATTGCAGCAAAAATCAATGGTTTTGCAAATTCAAAGCAGAAATATCTTCCCCATTTAGTTAAGAAGCTATTTGGGCAGAAGATGGAATTTTTGTGCTAGCCAGAGCCCTCTGACTCACTCAGGGCTCTGTTGCTATTAACCTGTGAAAGGAATTCAGTGACAGCCGTGGAACTCGGTAAGCCAGATATGCCTAGAGTCCAAACTAGGAGAAAAATGCAGAGGTTTTTAAAGTGGTTTTTTATTTAAAGTCTACCTTACTGGCTCATGAAACATACCAAAAAACAGATTACACATACAGATACGTCTCCAGGGAAAAGCTGCGTTTGCCAGGTCCTCCAAGCTGGGACCCCAAAATGAGCGACTCCATCTGTGACCCAGACCCAATCGTTGGAGGCCACATACTCATTTTAATTATCAACAACTCAATGCATCTGAATTCCTAGTTCTTGACCTTTCCTTCTTAGAATCCCAATCTCATGATGGCAAAGACCCAGAAAACCTGCCTGACCCTAATCATGGCCGCTGAAACTGATGAAGAGATCACATCGGGGGTGAGGGGGAAAGCCAACTCTTTCTCAGTTCTCTGGGAGGTCAAGTGCAATCTCCCTTGTCTTGACAAAGCATTCAGGAAATGAGAGTAATGATAATATGAACAGAGTGTGTGCCTGGGTTACACGTGTGCACACATGTACACACATCCACACGTGTGTACATACATGTGCACACACATCCCTTTATCTGGGGTCACCCAGAGCCAGTAACAGGGACAGTAACTGTCCTAAATTTTAATGCCTCCTCACCCAGTTGTTTTAAGAAGCTGTGCTGCTCATGCCTACCAAGGAAATTTTTCCTCTTCTCTGAGAGTTTGCTGCTTTATTTCCACCTTTCCCAGTTGGAGCTCCACTCATTTTCAGGCTCTCTAGGAATAAAACATAGCGCTCCGGGAAATGGCTTATGCATAGGCCTTAAACACACTGCCACTGCTCAGCTTGTAATAAATGCTCTAGGATCCTGTGTTTGTGACATAGAAAAGACAAAGAAGAGATACCTGACTCTTTCCACTCTGTTTTTTTTGTGTTTTTTTTTTTTGTTTTTTTGTGTGTTTTTTTGTTTTGTTTTGTTTCTGAGTGGGATCTTAAATGCAAACTGGCCCCTAAATTCCCACAAAGATATACCAGGCCTGGAGTTTCCTCCAGATGGAGAAGGGAGCGACACAGGTGCCCTGGCATATAACAGAAGGAACCGTGAGATCAGAGTCAGCACATGTGAGCATTAGCTCCAGCTTCATGAGCAGTCGCCACCAGGAATAGTGTGACCAAGAGGAGTCATCTCCCCTTTGTTATCCCTGGTGGGCAAATGGAAAAGGAAGTACGAGGCCGAAGGATGGTTTACGAAGTGCGGAGTGCCATGTGATAATGCAAGAGACGGTAGCTGCCCAGGCAAGTGCGGAAGGTCACGTGACACTGGCCCAGGCAACATGAGAGCGTCATCTCAGCCTTGGACTTCTAGTGGTCCCATGCCCCAAAGCCTCCCCCTCCGGGTCTCCAAGTCCTCTTCGGAAAGAAAGGGTACGGGTCTTCTGCCCTAGATTCCAGGTGCTAGACAACCTGGACACACTGTGCATGGCCCCTTGGCCAGCAGCCTCTGCAGGCACTGGTGGCCTGGAGAGATGGGCGCCTCAGGCCCCACCCTGATCCCTGGCATCAGGACCTGTATTTCACAAGACACCCAGGTCAACTGTTTGTGCTCGAAAGCCTGAGGACCACTGGTCTTCAAAATCCCTTCTAGCTTTATCCTTCAATCATTCGATCATCAATGGTCCAGAGCTGGGCAGTTTCCCAGAATGGCCATTTCATGAGACTGCAAAACTTGCTATGCATGGGTGAGGGGGCATGCTCGTCTGGTCAGCTCTCTCTGTGGATCCTCCACCTCCCTCATCACAAAGCTCATCAACACTGCTATCCAGATGTGTGTCATATTAAAGAATACTATACCAAGTTTGCTGAGTCCTAAATTGTACCAGGTATTAATCCTAAATTAAGGATGTTCATATAGTGCTCGTAAAGTATGTCATTTAAGACATAAGGCAGCCCTGGGAAGTAGGTCTTATTTTCATCTTCATTCTATGGATAAGAAACATGAATCTTGGAGAAGTTAAGTAACTGGTCCAAGATCACACAGCAGGAATTTGCCTGAGCTGAGATTTGAACCCATATCTCACACCAGACTACGCACGCATGTGTAACCACCATGGGACATGCCCTCCCCAATTACTCGGTTAAAAGTTCCAGCGCACCTTCTAAGTATTCCCATTCCACCCTTGTACCTGGCACACCATTCTTGATACTCTCCCTCCAATCACACAGTATTTTACTGCTGTGCCATCTAATGCAATAACCAAGAGCCGCATATGCTATTCAAATTTAAATCAAACTAAAAATTCAGTTCCCCACTGCACTAGGAATATTTCAAGTGCCAAGCAGTTGTGGCGCCTGGGTGGCTCAGTCGGTTGAGCATTTGACTCTGGATTTCGATTCAGGTCATGATCTTGGGGTCATAAGATTGAGCCCTGTGTAGGGCTCTGTGCTCAGTGGGGAGTCTGCCTGAGATTCTCTCTCCCTCTGCCCCTCCCTGCCAACCTGGTCTCACACATACTTTTGCTCTCTCTAATAAAGAAATAAATCTTTAAGAAATTGCTTAGTAGTCACACGTGCTTAGTGACTACCATGTTGGACAACACAGATATAGAATATTTCAGTCATCATAACCAATTTTATTTGATGGCATTGTTTTAGGAAATAAAATGGCTGAAAATTGTTACTCCATCATTGGCCTTATCCCTTATTTTACTACTTCTCGGGGCTGAACAGTCTTAAATGCATGCTCAGGAAGTCATCTCAGCCCCCGTCCCGGATGACGTATGATGCTCTCCAGGGAGGAACTGAAAGACCTTGTATATCCAACAAGATGAGAGCCCTAAAACTTGACCCTGATTTCAAGTTCAAAGACCCCATCCACAGAGGAGACGTGAGGCTTTGGTGTGCATTGCTAGCCTTGTAGCCTTGGCCTTTATGATTCATCGTGACAACTACTCATTTCTGTCAGGGGAAAAAAAGTCCAATCAGGCAGAGTTTTATTTCCTCCCTCAAATAAAATAGACCTGACTGGCCAAGGTATCTCCAGGGACACCTGCTTTGGGGCTTTAAATTACCCAGTAACACTTCCAGTCAATCCCACTTCCATGTTGGAGTTTGCAATCAACATTTATCTCTATTGGACAGACCATCTGCAGGTTTCTAATACCACTTTTATTATTACCTTGTAAATGCAAAATCCTCGAGGCAGAAATGCCAGCTGCTAACAGCAGAGTATGTATGAGCGCCCACTTCTCCAGTGACGGATGTCCCTGGTCTCGGAGTCTCAGAGAAAAATATACCAAGGATTTGCCCAGAAATTGGGTCTTATGTGGATCCAATATCAGGGGGGTTTGGGGTCAGTTCTCTCCAGTGATCCTACAAAGAATGACGTTCTCTTTCTCTACCACACATAAAGCCTTGTATAGGGCTGTCACTCATTCTATATTAGAAATTGAGGCAAATAATGGGGACAGACACTCTTAACCAAATGCTCACAACCAGAGCAGTTTCTCTGACAGGTATTCATAAATAATAGCTATTATTTATTGAGCTCCCTGCTTTTGTTTCTCTACTAATTTAGCAAATGTTTACCACATGGCTGTCTTGTGCCAGACACGTGCTATGCTCCATCAGGCCCCTGACAGAAGAGTTCAGACTCTCACAGGACTCCCAGCTTAGTGAAGGTGCGAGACAATCAAGTAAGCACCCAAATAAATGGATAATGACAAATTTTAATTATGGTTGGGGAGTAAAGAAATAAAGTGCTATGGTAGAAATTAGATGAAGTGGTCAGAGAAGACCCTCTCTGAGAAGGTGGCCTATTAGCTAAAACCTGAAGGATGAAGCAGGTAGCCGGTGTGGGCAGAGCCTGCGACCAAGGACAGGGAGTTGAGACCAGGAGGTTGAGACGGAGGCTAGATACTGCTGAGTCAGCCTCATAAGCAAGGAGTTTAGATTTTCTACTAAGAACAAGGAGAAGTAACTTGAAGATGTGAAGCAGCAGGATGATATGTGGTTTTGATTTTAAAAAGATCATTGTAGCGGAGGTGTGAAGAAGGGAATTGGGGGGTGGTCAGGGGTGGGGCAGAGAGCAGAAGGACAGAGATGGGGTAAGCGCTGGCTTCTACTCCAGGTGGAAAAGGAAGGCAGTTTGTACTTGGGCCATTCTATAGAATGGAGACAGAGAGAAATGGAAGAAGTTGCAAGGTATTTTGGCAGAGTACGGAAAGGACCTAATAGCCATCCTATTGTGTGGGGTGAGGCAACGTCTGGAATGAAAGATGACTCGCAAGTTTAGGCATGAGCAGCCGGTGGGCAGTGGTGCCTTTTACCAGCACTGTGTTGGATGTTTTGTATTTATTATTTGCAAGCCTGATGATTAACCTGGCAGAAGTTTGTGTTAACATGTCCCTTCACAAATGGGAAAACTCAGAGAGATCAAGGAACTTGCCCAACATCACACAGCTTGTGAACCCTGAAGCCAGTATTTGAACCTTTGGCTGGTCTTCAAACCTCACGTGCATCTTTCTCTTTGACTTCATTGCTTCCCCATAGCATTTCTCAGTTGTTGGCTTCAAATCCTCACAGCTGGGGCGCCTGGGTGGCTCAGTTGGTTGGGCGACTGCCTTCGGCTCAGGTCATGATCCTGGAGTCCTGGGATCGAGTCCCACATCGGGCTCCCTGCTCAGCAGGGAGTCTGCTTCTCCTGCTGGCCTCTCTCCTCTCATGTTCTCTCTCTCTCTCTCTCTCTCTCAAATAAATAAATAAAAATCTTTAAAAAAAAAAATCCTCACAGCTTCTGTCTCTGTGTTGGTCCATATTAAGTGTTGTCCTTGGCTCAAATCTCTGCTCAAAACATTCCTTCTGTATGGAACCCTGTGTCCCCTACCTCTACGTCCACCTAGTTAACACTTACTCCCCCAAATCTTAGATGTAGCTTCCATTCTCCTGTCTTTGCTCCCTTAATGGATATCAAACTTTATAGCAATGAGTTATCTAATTGTTTGATTTCTCCACTAGACAGTAAGCTCTAGGAATACAGGACATACGTGGTATGTCCATCACTACCCTGCTAAGGCCTGGCACAATTGCCGAACCTATTCAGTGGTAATTCAGTGAACACTTACTAAATGAATTCCTAGTCACCGGTCAAGTTGAGAGGATGACTCATCCAATTTGATGAGTCACCCCAGGCATCAGGAGCCTGGATTAGTGTTCCCATCAGTGTGCTGAGGGGAACTGGAACTTAGATCTGGGTTAAGTTTGGGCTTTTATTACTAACTAGTTAGTTCTGTGATGTGTAGAATTTCTCATCACCTCTCTGTACCTTAGTTTTCTTGTCGCTCCAAACAAAGAAAATCAAAACCCGGCTCTCTTACCTCATGGGATGAACAAAAACATCCAAACATATGTGAAGGGACATGAAAGGTATAAAAACCCCATTTGCTAGCTCATCAACATAACATCATTCCCCATTAGCATGTCCTAGAGCTAAAGTTTCTGGAGTCCAGCAGATCTAAGGAGACTTGGCTCTACTATGTAGCTATTTATGTTTGGGCTAGTTATCTTCTCTGAATTGAACTAATGAGGATAATAGAACTAATTTCATGGGGATCTTCTGAACATTTAATCAACTATAGTATATGGTCATGTGTGTGGGTGTGTGTGTGTAACAAATAGTACAGAGATGGAACAATGCCTCATGCATAGGAAGCGCCTAATATATCTTAACCTTTTTATTATTCTTAAAAAGAACAAAAAACAAAATCCACCTCCCTTTACACAAACGCATACACACACACACACACAGAGCCCACATACCAACTCAAACTCTACATCACGAATTTTGGGGTTGGGGCACCTGGGTGGCTCAGTCAGTTGACTGTCCGTCTGACTATTTCAGCTCAGATAGTGATCTCAGGGTCATGAGATCAAGCCCCTCATGGGGCTCATGTTCAGTGTGGATTCTGCTGGTCCCGCTCCTTCTTTTCCTACCCCCACTCGTGCTCGCTTGCCGTCTCTCTCACTCACTCTCTCTCTCTCCCCTTCTCTCTAGCTCTAAAACAAAATCTTTAAAAGAATTTTGGTGTTAAATTATTTGAGAATGTATTTTTGAAAATGTCACTGAGGACGAATATTGTCATACTCAACCTCAGGAGCAACCTCCTCAAGTCCGGTTTCTGTAGTTTTGTACCTCAGAACGGGTCATTTCAAAAACAAGATGCTCCTTTAAGCAGGACTGCCACTTGACATTAGTGTGTAGCTCTATTCAGTGGGGACAAATCCAAATGAGGGCTAGCAGCTGCCCGATCCTTAGTGAATTGAAATAGGCCATATGGGAAGACAATTTTTTTTAACTTTTTTTTTTTTTTTGAGAGAGCAAGCACAGGAGGAGCGCACGCTGGGGGGGAGGGGTAGAGGGAGAAGCAGCAGCAGACCCGCCTCTGAGCAGGGAGCCTGTCCTGGGGCTTGATTCCCGGGCACATGCTTGACTGAGCCACTGGGGCACCCCAATTTTTTAAACTTAGCATCAGGACAGCACTTCCTTCTAAAACTCCACTTCCCAATTCCAAATCAAAACCTTCCATTTTCCACGCTCTGCTCTGTTGCTCCTTCAGTTATTAGAAAATCTGTGGCCTGATATTTGGCTCCCAATAATGACCAAACAAAAGACAAAGGGCCTTGCTTAAGGAGCAGCAAGAATGAATGGGACAAAGGGTGCCTTGACAGATGGCAAGAAGAGCAGGATCCAGGATTTAGTGAGGACAGAAATGGAGAGAACATTTGGGAAGAGTCCTGGCAAGATCTCAGGAGTTTAGATGGGACAGAAGAGGAGAGAACATCACAACTAGGAGAAGGCAGGAAGAGGACAGTAGACTGTGGTGGTTAAAGCCCTCGGCTCCAGCACTTACTAAACAAGGACTCTCTGAACCTCTGGCTCCTCATCTACAAAATGGAGAGCATGAGGAGGATGAAGGAACAAAAAGCACTTAGCATGGTGTCTAATATTAAAGATGCATTCAATAACTGCTTTCTTTTAAAAGATTATGGGCAAAAAAAAAGGAGGTAAAACATCCCCCTCTTGAAATGTATATCAAAAGGAGACAGTTAAAAAGAACTTGACCTTCTTTTGGCCCTTTGTCCCCCCCTCTTTTGTTTTTTGGATGATCTAAGCTTTCTAATTTACCAAGTTTTCCAAATGCTGCCTGCTTCCTTTGTATGTTCTTCTCTACAAGAAATCCAAGGATGATCCATTTATATTACTTCTCCGGCAGCGCCAGCATCTCCTTCAGAGCACCCCCAACAAATGTGCTGTCTGGTTCTGCCTGCAAGAGCCGCCTGGGGGTGCAGGGGGAAGGGCAGTGCCTCCAGGAAGGCCCCATTTCCCTGAGAACTTGGCGATGAAAGCTCTTCTCAGTAAGTCAGCGCACACCTCGCTGTTAGTAGCAATAACTAGTCCTAATTAGACCTTCTGGAGTTGAAACCCTGTATTCCTCTTCCAGTCAAGTCATGGCACACCACTCCCCTCCTGCACAGCTCTCACTGTAGGCTTCCTGTGGGCGGAGATGCCGTCAGGCTCACTGTCATCTAGAGTATCTCTCAGAACGCTCAGCACACAAAGGTGCTCGAGAAACATCTGAAAGACAGATATTCATCCAGCAAAGGATTTAAATATCAACTACAAGGAGTGGTGATCTCAAGTTCCTTCAGGAGCCCAGGCACGTAACAGAAATAAGGAGGGGTGTGGGCGGAGGCTAATTGGGGAGTGAATGTGCTACCTAGAGGCATTTGAATTCTAATTGTTTTTAGAAGAGTCCATTAGCAGAACAAACCCGTTTACAGCTGAGTTGTTGCTTGGGTCACTGGAGTTTGTGACTCCATTTTACATTCCGTCCCCCTTCATCACTTCAATTAGAAATGTGAATGTCGTCAATTACTTCCTTTACAAATGCTAACTTCCAGCATCCCTAAGGATGGGCAGGCAGGACCTTCAAAACTTAATTATTTGAAAATTCATTACCTTCCCCTGAAAGCTACTTCCTTGCAATTTTTACCCAATGGTCCCTTTGAGGCTGGCAAAACAAATTGAATTCCTTTTCTGTTTGATTTGCCTGCAAATATTTAAAGATATTTACCACCCCTCTAACCCCACTAAATCTTCGCAAGATTAAAGTTCTTTCAGCGGCTCCTTGTGTCAAGATCGCAAAACTCCCACCGTTCTGTCCATTCCACTGTCTGTTTCCTCTTCAAAGCGGAGTTCCGCACAGGTATGTACATGTTATTAACTATAGGGGGAAATTTTGGCAAAGATCCAAATATACAATAGGAAATTGGTAATTTGATACATTTCCTAACACGGATGGTTTATGCATCTATTAAAAAGCATGATGAAAAGCCTAGACCTATGTTCCTACTAGAACAAGTCACATTATAGAACGTTGCATACATCATGATCCTATTTTTACTTAAACTAATTAAAACTAATCTGCATAAGGTAGAATATAGGAATGAAAATATTGTCCAAAAATGACTTCTATGATCAGAATAAAAACACAAGTTTTTTTTTTTTAAATGTGGTATTCAGAAATTAAAAACTTCAGATTGCAGATAACTTAACATGAAAAAATTTGAGATGGCCCCTCCTTTGATCCAGGTCAAGGTTTAAAAATCAGAGTCCTCTGGGGTTAGGGACATTGGGGGAGGGTATGTGCTATGGTGAGTGCGATGAAGTGTGTAAACCTGGCGATTCATAGACCTGTACCCCTGGGACTAATAATACATTATATGTTAATAAAAAAATAAAAAATTATTTAAAAAAAATCAGAGTCCTCAATGGGAAGAGAGCTTCTAAAACCTGTGTGTTTAGTCCCTACCCCACCTCCTCTAGCTTGGATAGTCAGATGTGGGGTAAGGGGGAGAGAGGACTTACGAGTATATTTGGAAAAAGACTCTTCGGTGATTTCCATGCATACCACTGGTTAAAAATCAAACCAGACACTAGATCTCTGTTAATGCAGCCAAACATTATATCCCTTCTCTTGGCAGCCACATCATTCTTTTGACTCACTCTTAATGTTAACTAAGACCCTGGAGGCTTGTTTTGATGAGCTGTTCTTAAGGGCCATTCCCCTCCCCGTGTGCATGCAGGTGGCTCTTTGAGACTTCAGGGAAGATATTGGCATTGATCCCCATACAATTCATGTTATTATTAGGTTGGGCCCATCAATCTAGACTCCTCCCAGCTGTGAGTAATCCTAAAACTCAATCAGAATGACATTTAAGTACTTATTATACAAATGCCCTCTTTCTCAAGGTAAACATTCTCAATGTCACCTACCAGAAAGCCCAAGACCTTTTTTATTTCACGGTCTGACCTGGACATCCTCTGACAGGTGCTCTTAGGACAGCCTCGTCAACAACGCTGAGGACAGAGGCTGTCTTTCCCCTTTTTAACTGGATCACAGAATACAATTTGGAAAGGTCCTTTGTTGCTGCTTAAAGGTCTCTAACTAGGGTGTGTAAGCACTAAATATTTGCTTACTGCAAGACACGTTTTAAATATATTAAGCCATATAAAACATGCCCCCAACCCCCAACTCACTTGCCATGGTGCTCACTGTTCACAATATGGCCTTATACAGAACGCTCTTGGCGTACTTTTCTGCTAGGCTCAGTTTTATCCCTTTCATCAGCAGTCAGATGTTTCTGCCAACCACTTCATAATTATAATTTTATTTCAGTTTTAAAAGCAACACTTGATCATTGTAACTTCCAAAAACCATCTGAAGCAGCCCAGTTCATACCTGTGAGAGGCAGCGCAAGTTAGTTTTGCTGGTGCTTTAGCAACCTGACTGGTCCTGATGATTCCTGAGCAGTCTGCGTGTGGAACGGAAGACAAGAGTCCTTCCCAAATGCTAGACTTTGTTGGGATCATCTAGTGAGCTGAAAAAAGTAACAGCTGCCCAGGACATGTTCCCCAGAGATTCTCACACAGTAGGGCTGGAGCTGGCCTCAGGACTACGCTGGTACTTGAGGCTATACTAATGACGGGCAGGGTCTGGGCCCAGGGGACTCCGACTTGAGCTTGGTGCTCTGGTGCCATCCATCTTGCCTTCTCCTCTGGGCTTCCTTAGTTCCTCGCCTGCCAGTCACATCACTTCCCAGCCGAGACACTCCTAACAGGAATCCAGCAGCCCCTGTGTCTTCTCATACTTGAACCCCCAGCCCCATATATTCTAAGAACTTAACTTCACACAGGTTAAAATTCAACCAGGCTGTTTATTCCGTGCATCCTAAACTTTCTGTATGCCTGTACTCCTACTGTTCTCTTTCCCTGACCTGTATGTACTCCTGACATCTGCCTATATTTATTCCTGCATTCTCTGAGGTTCTGGTCAAACGCTGCTTCGTCCACAAAACCCTCCCCGATCACTGCCCACCTCTTGCCTCCTTGACGAAGTGATCCTCTCTTCCCCTGAAACCTCTACTCCCTTTCTCCTATTTGGGGTGCTCACCTAGTCCATTCCTGTATTGTAATTTATTGACTATATCCTCCATTTCCAACTAGATTACAGGTCAATTTATGCAACAAACATGCATTAATACATGAATCTACAAATAAACATACAAAAGCAAAGAGGGGGAAGGAGTATGGAAGAAGAATCAGTGAGACCCCACATTCCCCTCTGCCGGCCAGAAAATATTAGAAGCATCCAATCCATCAGCACCCAACCTACCAAGAGCACACTCAGAGCCTGCTTGGTGGATCCCTGTTGGCATATTTGACTATAAAGAACTTAGCTTATCTCCTTTGCTGGTAACTCAGGTTTATTACTATTTAAATCTTTCCCCATGGCCCCTGAGCTAGGAGACGATTCCTTGGAGGAAAAGGGGAGATGCTGCAAGACTGGGGGGCTGCCAGACAGAGGAATAGGTGTTGTGTATATACCCCCTTGGGGGGCTCTGCTATCATCCAATCTGACCAGTATACATATCGATTAAAGCTATTCCTTGATCTTAGTTAAGTCCAACCTGATCTGGCCCCTACTTCTCTCATGGCCTCATTGGATGCCATCCTCTCACCTGTTCATGCTGCTCAGTCCCACAACCTTTTCCCCAAAGTCATGTGTTTCTCATGGCCTTGCTTTATGCTGCTCTCTCTACCTGGCATGGCTGCTCTACTCCTAAGGGTTAGCCTAAAGGTCACATCCTCAGGGAAGTCTTCCCTGGTCCCACAACACTATGTCAGATGATCCCAGCACAGTTTACAATGACTCTGTTAGAAAGGGGCCTTTGATCTTGAAATAGGTATTCCTTCTATGATTATTTGATCAAGACTTCTCTTTCTCACTAGATTTTAAACTCCATGAGGGGAGGGAGTGAAGCTTTCTTATTTAGCTGCTCTAATATCCCTAGCATCTGGCATGCTTATGTATGGCACATATGTTGTCTAAATAATATAAGCTGAGTAAACAAATTGAAATCTGAGAATATCCATCTGTGCTTCTTACAACAAAATAAGACAATTAGGTATGGAAAAATCATGGGGATTTTTGCAAAGCCTCCAACTCTGTCTTCTCTCCCTTCTCTTGGTTGATGGATATTTTCTACACACCATCATCTCACACAGAGATTCTTTAGACTTATAAACCACTAGGCCTGTTTTGAAAATACCTCAATGAATCCTCATCAGCATCCGCCCCATTGTTTCAAGGGAAACATATTTTGAGCACCTACTATGCGCACACACTATCCTCCAGGCATCTTAGGTTATTTGATTTTCTCAATGACCCAGTAAAATCTCTTCATTATTTTTATTTCACAGATGAGAAATCTGAGAGTCAGACAGACTAAGTTACTTGGCCAAGATCATAGAACAAGTAATGGCAGGAATCGAACATTGTTCGAGAGGTAATCAATGGAAGGGACGCTGACCTGGCAATCAGGAGGTGTGAGTTTTAGTCCATCTCATTCCTTGGGTGACCTTGAGCCAATCGTGTAATCTCTGACTTTGACTTCCCTGTATACAGGAATAAGACCAGGCCTCCAAAGTTTCTGAATAGGAATCAAGTATAGTCTGCTATAAAGAGCGATTATCCTGCCTCATTCCCCCTACCCTCAACCAACAGATGGCCTTCTCCTCATTTGAAAATCGAACACTCCTACCAAGGTCAGTTGTGCCTACAAATCATCGTAGGCTTTCTTCTCCTGCACAAATCTCCAGCTGGAAATCAGCTCTAATTCTTCCTCTTGCTCAGGCCTTGCTGTGAATAATATATTTCGAAAATGAACTATTTTGGGCCAAGAAATCTGTAAATCAGAGCTGATTCATCACTTTCACCATCAGGCTCTTGCTCTCCTGCTTCTTCTGCTTTGTCAGATGAAGACATTTTACCTCCACAAACAATTTCTCATTGGGTTTCATGGAGAGTTCGCCTCAATATTCTATGCAAATGATTAAAAACACGAAGATGGACAGAGTCTGAAGAAATAAATCTCAAGTAAATAAAACTCAGGTGGGATAGGTGTAGTCAGAGACATAACCATAGTAGAATCAGAATGGAAAGCGACACGGCACCTGCCTTTGAATGTGCTGATTCCAAAGGCACCAATTCACGATTGTCACAATTACTAAAGAAGAGGGCAATAAAGACTATTCCAGAAAATGTACTACTTAAAAACCAGCTCTAGTTAGCTTTAGAACTCACGTAACTCTTACCTATAAGATTTACCTTTCTAACTATTTTTCTTTGATAAATAGATACTGAAATGAATTTGCTGTGAGGAATTATGGAGACAAAGCCTTAAAAACCTGCTGGGTAGGGGCGCCTGGGTGGACCAGTGGGTTAAGCCTCTGCCTTTGGCTCAGGTCTTGATCTCAGGGTCCTGGGATCGAGCCCCGCATCGGGCTCTCTGCTCAGTGGGGAGCCTGCTTCCCCCCCTCTCTCTGCCTGCCTCTCTGCCTACTTGCGATCTCTGCCTGTTGTAATCTCTGCCTGTCAAATAAATAAATAAATAAAATCTTTAAAAAAAAAAGAAAAACATGCTGGGTCGACTTGAACAGCCAGTTTAAGAATAAAAGCAACTGCCATGGCTGCTCATTTGTGGATTATTGTGAATTGGCTTGTTTTCTTAGAGGCACACATACTCCTTCAGAAACCCTCCTTCATGCAGTGGGAGTTTTGGATGCTATTAAGAGCAATGTGATCACAAAAGCATACCACTACAATTTGAGATGGGAAAGGCCAGCTGTGTGGTGACCTTTCCTCCCCATTTCTCTTACTCTAGGTTATACCTTCTCTGAGCTTTGGATCTTCTTTCCGTATCCACCTTCAAAGCTGGCATCTCCCTGTGGATGCCAGGCTGCTCAGACTCATTTAGTCCCAAATTTACCACCTCCTCCTCCACTCTCCAAACCTACCTCTGCTCCCGCTTCTCTTATTTAGGTTCCTAGGCCTGCATGCACACCACTGCCAAGCTAGAAACCCAGGATTCACTCTGCACACCTCTCTCAGCTGTGCCTTGATATAGACAGAAGCACTACTGACCTTATTTCTAAAATAACATTCCATACATCTCCTCCTTTCGCTATATATGTCCCAAGCGGCCTTCATTCTGGCCACACACTGTCTCTTACCTGGATGAGTGCACTAGCCTCCCCCCAGACCTCCCACCTGTCACTTCATCTCTTTGAAAGGGTCATACTCCAGCCACATCCCGCCTCTCACCATGTCACATACCATGTAACTTTGCCATACACCATATAAATCCAAAGACAGGAAAAGACCTAAAAATACACACATACGCTCACTCTCCCTCCATGTCTCTCTCTCTCGCCTCTTCCCAACACCAAAAATTAAAAAAAAAAAAAAAATACCCACAGATAACACTAAGTACACAGAAATACAAGAGCACATATCCTGTAGTTACACTAACTTGCCAGCCATTCCCCACATTCCACACCCCTCTCTCACATTTCCCTATCTCTGCTTAGGATATTCGTTTCTTTCTTTCTTTCTTTTTTTTTTTTTAAGATTTTATTTATTTATTCAACAGAGAGAGGGAGCTCATAAGTAGGTAGAGAGGCAGGCAGAGGGAGAGGGGGAAGCAGGCTCCCCACTGAGCAGAGAGCCCGATGAAGGGCTCGATCCAAGGACCCTGAGATCATGACCTGAGCTGAAGGCTGAGGCTTAACCCACTGAGGCCCCCAGGTGCCCTAGGATACTCTTTTCTAAGATGACCTTCCTTCACTATCACATCACCTGATCATGTCCCTTGAAGCTCTTACCCTTCCAGATCAAGTTCAAAGCTATCCTTGTTCCTATGAAACCAGCTGAATTTGTCCCCCCTCTTCCTTCTCCATGCAGTCAGCCCACTCTATACATGCGTATCCCAACCTAGCAACAAGGTTTGTTAGCCTGCCCTTCCTGCTGGGTATTGAAATTCTAAAAGGCAGCAGAACTTAGCAGTAGAGCATGGGCTTTGGGGACAAAAAGATATGGGCTACAGTCCCAGCCAACTCTTACCGGCTTGGGAAAGTAAATTCTCTGAGCCCTCATCCTCTCATCTGAAAAATAGAAATAATCCATGACTGCACTTATCATGAGCACTGTGTAATGTACAGAACTATCAAATCTAAAAGTAATCTAAAAGTAACAAATCTAAAGTAACTAATCTAAAAGTAACAAAACACTGTATGTCAACTATACTTCAATAATAAAATAAAAATAGGGATAATCCCATCACTAACTTGATAGGGTTGGAATCAGAAGTCAAAGACCACAGTATCTAGCACCTAGTGAAAAGTTAATAAAATGGCAACCATTATTATTAAAAACATTTAAGGGCCCTGTGTCCCGTACTCAACAAAGGTTTAACTGCATGAATAGATTCAGCTTTCAGCCCCTTCAACTTCATAACCATCACATCAGAGCTTCCCAACATTTAGGTGGGAGCCAAGCAAAGGAGGTACTAATATCCTCATTTCACTCATGGGGAAATGCAGATGGAGAACACAAGTAATTTTGCCCAGGACAGAAAGTCAGTTGCTCAGGTGAGAGTGGAACTCAGCCTTCAAAAGTTGTATTACAGGTATAACATCTTCTCACATTTTAGAAAACGAGCGCACCTAAAAGTGGCAGCTCTGTCCGGACATTTACACTATGCTGGGTAATTTCTATAATATACTTATTTTACAAGAAAATTAATTACTAAAATAACCAATCAGTAAGATCCAGAACCAGAACTGGCTCCCCAGATTAGAGCAGAGCCTTGCAAATGAAAACACAAATTTGAAAAAGAGATCTTCTGGAAAACATAAATCAGATTATGTCATCCCCTTGCTTCCAAACCTGCTAATAACTTCACACAACCCTCAGAATAAAATCATCCTCTTTGTCATAGCCTCTAAACCTCTACATAGTCCGGATTCTGTCTACCTCTTCTGCTACTCCGTCTTCACTCATTAGGCTCAAGTTGCACTGGCCTTCTGTTCCTCATACTCTCCAAGCTCATTACTGCCTTAGGACCTTTGCATTTGCTGTTTCCTTTCAGAAAGTCCTCATTCCCTAGATTTTACCCATCTTGGTTCCATTTTGTTATTTAGGTCTTAGTGTCAAGACTTTCCCTGTCTACTTTATCTAATATGGGTTCTCCACTGCCCATAGTTTCTATTATATCATTAACTTGCTCTAATCGCTTTCTGCCATTTATCACCATATAAAATTCTTATTTGCTTTTTGGATTGTACTCCCCCCTGCCATGTTAACAGGAAAAAACTACATTGATCTCATTCATCACTTTCTCTAGGGCTAGAACACTGCCTGGTACATAGTAGGTATTTAGTCAACACTTGCTAAATGGATAAATACATAAGTTTCTTTTATCACCAGTAAAACATCAGTAAAGTTCCTTCCATGCATTTACAATCTAGACTGATAGAAGATCCTTGTTACTGAAAGCAATACAGTCCCCAAAACATGAACTCATAGGAAAAAGTAAACCAACACTAATCATAATTCTTATGTCTTTCAGAACAAAGGACTCTTGTTTTTATTTATATCCAAGGAAAACAGAGTCTTTTGGCAAAGGAAACTGTTTGGAGACACTCCCTCCACTTGAACCAAGAGGTCACACCTGCTTCTTCTGCAACTTGGAGCTCAATTCCCTGTTCTGGTTTCAATTTGGAGATGTTATCTGACAGCCAGCAGGTCACTTCTTATAGTGGACTTGCTCTGTTGCCAGAGAGTTAACTTACAGGACTTGTCACATGAAGAGCAAAATGTGCATCAAGAGGGAAAGAGGGACCTTTAAAGTAATTTAATTTCAGGGTTAACTTTAGAATGATACAGAAACTTCATTTCTTTTTTTTTTTTTTAAGCATACTTCACTCAATCTGTTATTTCTCCCAGTAAATGCTTTAAATGTTTTTTCTTTTTTAAAGATTGTATTTATTTATTTGACAGCAGATCACAAGTAGGCAGAGAGGCAGGCAGAGGGGGGGGGAAGCAGGCTCCCTGCTGAGCAGAGAGCCCAATGCAGGGCTCGATCCCAGGACCCTGAGATCATGACCTGAGCTGAAGGCAGAGGCTTAACCCACTGAACCACCCAGGTGCCCTAGAAACTCCATTTCTAATGTTATGGTACCTAATCCACTTGAAAGCTAAAAATCCTGAAAAGTGACTTAATTAGCCACGCCGAAAACACATTCTTCTCAAGCAGAAGGATGAGATGATCCTTCTCTCTGTTCTCCTGAATTCTTCTCCTAATAACAAAAAAATAACAGCATCCACAGCCTACCTGTAACCTAGCACAGTGACTATAAAACTCAGCAGAACAAAAGCCCCTATTGCCTCATTTCAGGTTAATTTTAAAAATCAAAGTCGGAAAAGACTCAATCATGCTTATGCTGAAATGGTCCTTGATTGTAAGCAAGCAAGTACCATCCGAAAGGTTAGGACTGAGACTCGATTTCTTTCCTGGATCTCTGGGGGTTGGTGCATGTGTGAAGTGAATCCAGGCACAAACTCCAAGCCCTCTCCCAACAAATTCCATTTTTAAACATCTGAACCACAAATTTTTCTTTTCAGATGCCAGAGGAAGTTACAGAAAGCAAGGTTTGTATTGGATATATGTACTTATGTCAAATCTGGTAACATTATAATTTACTATAGATAAAAGAACTTATTGAATGTGAGGTCATTTCTATTACAAAAGCTCAGAGCATAGTTTCATTTTCTTATCCCAGCCTTAGAAACCAAATAGAGAGGTGCCTGGGTGGCCTAGTGAGTTAAGCATCTGACTCTTGGTTTCAGCTCAGACTGTGATCTCAGGATCATGAGATGGGAGTCCCACGCCAGGCTCCATGCTCTGCTTGAAATTCCCTCTCTCTGTCTTTCTGCCCCTCCCACTTATACTCTCCCTCTCTCTCTAAAATAAGTAAATTTAAAAAATCAAATAGAGGGTGCCTGGGTGGCTCAGTGGGTTGAGCCTCTGCCTTCGGCCCAGGTCATGATCTCAGGGTCCTGGGATTGAGCCCCGCATCGGGCTCCCTGCTCAGTGGGGAGCCTGCTTCTCCCTCTGCCTCTGCTCCTCCTCCTGCTCATGCTCACTCTCTCTCTCTCTGACAAATAAAAAAAAAAAATAAAGTCTTTAAAAAATTAATAAAAAATAAAAAATAAAATAGAGGGGTACCTGGGTGGCTCAGCCAGTTAAGCATCTGCTTTTGGCTTAGGTCATGATTCCAGGGTCCTCGATGAAGCCCCGTGTCAACTTCTTTGCCCAGCAGGGAGTCTTCTTCGCCCTCTATGCTCTCCCTCCCTCCCTCCCCTTCTCTCTCTCTTAAAGGAATAAAATCTTTAAAAAAAAAATCAAAGAGTGATTCATGACATAAAAAAAAAATCAAAGGGTATGTGTCCAAACTGGTGCCTAGAACTCACCTTGCCTCTGTTTATGTTCCTTATGACTACCTCTTTGGTCTAAGGCCAATTAGTGCAGATATTGCTTGTTTAGCATCTATGTTCTACTCTTTCTAATTTATGAGCCTGCTTTTAGGCTACTTAGGTCCCGTCTCCAAAAGCTATAGGATTAGCATCTATGGATTTCCATTTGGTCCTTATCATCACAGAGAGGAGTCAGCCATTCATCGAATAATTGAGTTTGGGGAAAAGCACTGAGTAAAAGGGGAAAAAAGAGGTTACACGAAAAAAAGTAGACTCATGAAACTCAACTGTGGTAATTATTCAAATGGGCTTTAACAGAGATGGAAGGAAAGCTGTAGGAAAGCACTTCACAGTAATTAATTGAGCCTCTCCTCATTCTAAATTGAGAAAAATAAAAAAATCAATAATTTCAAATGTATCATACTTATTGACACTAATGAAACCTCCTGAATAAGCATTTAATGCAACTCCACTGCTATTTTAAATTTACGTTCATCACTGAGTGAACATTACAAGGTCAGGTCAGCTCCCTTGGGCTTCGCAGAGCTGATGCTATCAAACAGACAGCACTTTGTTCATGCTGTATATGGAACAACCCTTTGGAGAGTTGCTGAGCTGTCCCCGGTGCTGAAAAAAGCTGTTCTTTCCCCTTTGGTTCAGCAGGAGACACATATTCAGAAATGACATGGTATCTCATAGTCCAGTTACCCACTTGTCCATGTTTATTTGGGAAAAAAAACAAAACAAAAACCCAGACTCTCCTAAGACTCTAATTTCCTAGAAAGCTGTAGTTTCATTATGCTATATCAGTAGAGTCTCTCACTTTACTCTTTTTTTCAGCTATTAACAATCACATTGAGGTATATTAATTTGCATGTGCCTGCATTTTTCTCCATAAAGTTAAGTATTTTACCTCCAAATAAACTGCAAGCTCAAAACCTGTGGGAATACTTACAGACTTGTTGGAATATTTGGTTTCAAATTTAGGCTTCATTACTTATAAGCTGGGTAGCTTGGCTGAGTTAAGTTACTCTGTGCTCCGTCTCCTTCTCTGTGCAAAGAGGTGAGTATTCTCCCAGTCGCTAACTACTGGGGAGGGTCAAAATGCAATGGTGTATTTCAAAGTGCTCTTCAACATGCTATAAAATTATAAGCATTTATCACATCACAAAGTTTTCTCTGTAACACAGATTTTTTTTTTAAAGAGTTTATTTATTTATTTGACAGAGAGAGACACAGCGAGAGAGGGAACACAAGCAGGGGGAGCAGCAGAGGGAGAGGGAGAAGCAGGCTTCCTGCCGAGCAGGGAACCTGATGTGGGGCTCCATCCCAGGACCCGAGGATCATGACCTGAGCCGAAGGCAGAAGCTTAATGACTGAGCCACCCAGGCGCCCCTATCACAGATATTTTTTAACACAGCACTCACAATTTAACTTTTATTGTCTCCTTCAACTCAGAATGGGTCTGTGAAAATTCAGATCCCATGTCATACCTGGGGAATCTTAGGAGTAAAGAATGTACAGAGAGACTGACTCAGAAGAAGGTAGAAAAGCTGGAATCTATAAAATTTAGACCCCACTAAATCACTGAAAAATTAAGGTCCAAACTCTCAGTCATCTCCTAGCTCAACATCAGCTTCTCTCCAGTGCTTCCTTCCATTCACTGATACAAGGCCCCAGTTAGCAAGCTATGTATACACAGATTACCCAATTTAATCCGAATATTCACATTTTGCAGATAAAGCAACTCGTCTTGAATTAAATAACATGCCCAAATAAAGGAAAAGTGACAGAGTCAACATTTAAAACCAGGTTATTCTGAATCCAAAGCTTATTCTCTTAATCATCATGTCCATAGCTCCCTAAATCTGAATGGGTCCTTCGGATGTAAGTTAACTTTGAAGTTGGCCAGAATTTCTTGGGTCTCATACTAAAGCAGAACTTTTAAGGATAAGTTATCTAACACAATAGAAACCATAGTGAAAACACTTTTTTGCGGGGGGTGGGGGGGACAGGGAGAAATTTACTGTAATCTTTGCCTTGTGAATGCTAACCTGATGTAAAAAATACCCTTGATGATACAATGCAACAAATCAGAAGGGGAGTCAACAGCAATCACAAGGGCAATGGCTTACAAATGACCAATATGGCATCACCAAACCAACTGAAAGTTATTACCCTGCATTACCAAGGAATTCAAATAACATGTACTTTAATTTTTTTCCTACCAGAAGTCAAAACTCCTCAACCCCAATAATTATATTTTAAAATTTCATTTATTGTGCAAATCCTTCTCCTATTTGAATCCTTTTCATTCTTAAAGATCCATTGATATTCTCCTTCCTACATGAATATCCACAGATGGCTCCAACTCCTAGTAATTTAATTTTTGTCTGTATTAATATCGCTTCTGCCTACACCAAGTATTACACAAGTCACCTACTGTCCTGGGTAGCTCTCCTTTTTCTCATGTATTTAATACATATTAATTAATAAGATATAATTAAAACATTTATACTTTCTTTCTCCAGTCTTACTGGAGACTGACTCATAGTAGGTGTTTAATATTTGAACTGAAGTTGGCACTTAACTAGACTTGACTGAAACTGCTTACTGAATTTCTGCTTTCTCCCCATCTGCTTGTAGATCCCGTTAGGGCCACAATGTGGAGGCTGTGTGTGTGTGTGTGTGTGTGTGTACGTGATACTTGAAAATGTATCCTTTGTGCAAAACATATCTCAGGAGCTTATGCATGTAATTGGAATAAATGAAGGACTGAATAAATGAGCCAGTTAAATTGACAGGGATTATCTTACACTGAAAGCCCACACCCCCAACCTGACCCTAAGAGCTATTTGCAGGAAATTTCAAATCTAGTTCAAGTAGACAAATTATGTTCCTAAATGAACTTATTTTATTTGACAGGAGGATCACTTTTAAAGAACCATAGGTGATAAGTGCTTCAAAATTTGGTTCCCAAGTATATATAAAAAAGGTATGATGAATCATAAAAACTTACACGGGAATAAAAGGGAAAGGGCACCCAGAATACATCAATTATTTTCTCAGTGTTTTATAGCAAGAAAATGCTGAGGCACTGTACTTCAGCACAGAGCTGAAAAGAAATTTGTATGAATCCTTTTCAAAAGCATGCAAGACGTTGTTGACTCCATATACTTACACATTCATTCAATAATATTTACTGCAGTAGATGCTGGGGTTAGACAACTGAACAAAAGCAGTATGTTCCTGACCTCATAGAACCGACATTCTAACACATAATGAGAAAATAAAGCTCTCTCCCATTTGTTTATACAGTAAGTATTGTTCAAGAATCAATTCTGAGCATAACGCTGGGTTTTTACTTTCTTGGGCTGGCTGCATCTCTGATGTTCCTCAGTGTAGAACAGATGATACAAGCAGTTAATCTGATTTAATAAATCCTTTAATTCTCTTGGTAAATACTAGAAAAGCAAAGGGATCATGGAGAAAGAGGGTCCAGAAATAGACTTTAATCTCTTTTTCCATCATCTTCCTATACTCTTAAAGAGAAATACTGAGACAGTTCCTTGAGAGAGCAATCTCAGCTTTGCTTAGGGGAAAAAGAATTGGGAGTTTCCAGGGATATATTTGGTGTGTGTGTGTGTAATAGGCAAGGATGCCTATTTCATTCATGGTGGGTGTCCTGGCTCCTGCAATGGTCATGGTTCAAGGGGTTAAGGACCAACCCTCTCCTGGCATGGACATGCAGATCTCCATGAATTCTGCAATCCATGATGCACATTCTCTAGTTCAAATCTTTTTCCCCTCTTTGCTTTGTTGTGATTTTTCTACTATACTCTCATTTTTTTTTCTAAACTAAGACATTCTCTTGCAATTTTACATGTAGTGTCTGGATTAATAGAACAGATTCACAAGACATCCTAAGGAAGAAACCTATGTGTCAAAAACCGTATCAATAAGTGACATCCACAAACTAAAATCAGGGGCTGATGCATTGCTTTAAAAATGCCCCTTATTTATAGATAACTTAATTGCATTAAGTGCCAAAGAATGTACTGCTTTCATTGTAATGAGTTTTTATGGTCTTAGTCTTTGGAAGCTCAGATTCCATCTGTGACAGCAGACTGTGGAAGAGTTGGGCTATTAATAGCTGCTGGTACACACTTACTCAGAGCTAAGAGGCCCAGGGCTGCAGAGACAGCCAGATGGAGATAATACCACAGGGTGAGTGTATGGACAAAAAGATGATCTATTTTTTTTTTCCAACACAAAACAGACAACACTAAAAACACGACAATCCTATTTTATTGCAAGCCAAACTCTCTGAGGAAATTTTTTTTCTACTTTCTAATTCTCAGGACTGGTTCTAAATCACATGTGATTTATCATTGTTTCTGTTGTTCAAATAACTCCTTACATAGGTTACAAAAACAAAAACATCCAGGTGGGTTAACAACCTCAATTACTAAAGTAAAATAATGACACACATATCCGGTTTCCTGATATAGAAAATCAGGAACAAAACAATTTGGCAATTATTCAAGGGAAAAAACCCCTATGATACTGGACAGTCTTTTGAATAAAAAATGTTTTCCCATACATAGAAAAAGGAACAAAAAACCAGAATGAATAGCACATCAGAGATTTTTTTCTATGAAGAGAAGATTCGCCCCTTCTCCAAAAAAACTGATTTAGTGTGATCTAACGTGATTATTGTCTTAGTGCATCTTTATTTTAATGACAGTATGAAAACACTGTTGGGGCGCCTGGGTGGCTCAGAGGGTTAAGCCGCTGCCTTCGGCTCGGGTCATGATCTCGGGGTCCTGGGATCGAGTCCCACATCGGGCTCTCTGCTCAGCAGGGAGCCTGCTTCCCTCTCTCTCTCTGCCTGCCTCTCTGTCTACTGTGATCTCTCTCTGTCAAATAAATAAATAAAATCTTTAAAAAAAAAAAAAAAAAAGAAAACACTGCAAGACAAGAGTTACATACCTACCATACCTAACGTCATGTTGTGATTCTTTTAGGCCAAAGATTAAGGGACAACAATCCTTTTTTTTTTAAAATTTATAATAACTTGTCAGGTGAATAAGAGGAGAATCTATTTTAAATATGTGATTTGTCACAAAACTGGCTAAATTCTATTTTGGTGGGGTTGCACAAAATGGGGGTTTTAGGTTTCTGAAGTAAAGGGATATTCATGGGAATGCTTACACACAATGGAAAACAGTATCATTAAAAAATGGGCAGGGGATCAGCACATCATTTTGTCTGGTCTGCAACAAGGGTAGAATCACATTGTTCTCAAGCAGACAAGCCCAACTAAAGGCAAGAGGTGCAGCTTCAGCTAAGAACTCATTCTGTTGTCACACTTTGAGGAAATTCCAGGCAAGCTGGGGGAGAGTGAAGCACGCTATTTCGTAGAGATACAATAGAGATCCCATATTTCATACAGATACCATGCAAGAGTCCGAAAAGTGAAACAAGTAAAGTAAGCAAGTAAAGCAAATCTATACAGAAGAGACAAAGGTGGCCAGTTCAAACAGTTGGGTATCTGGGATATTTCAGACTGTATCAAGAATGCACAGTCTATCCTATGAACCCCCATTAACTAGCTTTACTTTACAGGCAAGTTCTTTTCTTGTTAAAATAAAAAATGGTCCATCATAAAATAATGATAATCTATTTTTAACACAAACAAATTGATTAATAGTTCAGGTTCCAGAGCCACACTGCATTGAATTTACTGTCTGTGTCTGCATCTGTCTAATTGCTTAAAACTGGGCAAGTTTCTTAACTTCGGTAAACTGCTATTTTCTCATCAATGACAGAGACAGCAGGATTGTGAGGGTTAGAGATGATACTCCATGCAAAACTTATTGCTCGGTGCCTGGTGTATGGTTCAAACGCAACAGATGCATCTCCTTCTCCCTCTTCTTTTTCTTTATGATTTCTTTGTACTCTGTATTACTACTGCATGTACAGTGCTTCTAAAAATTAGAAAGATCTGGGGGTGAATCCTTCCTGGGAGAGGCTTTGATCAATACTCTTCAGTTCACTCATCTGTTAAATAAAGCTGAACATATCTATCTTATAGGACTGTGTGAAGTAAATGAGATAATTCATGCCATATACTCAACACACTCTCTGACACAGGCTAACTCTGGTGCGGGAATGAGCGCCCATGATTTCACCATCCTAATCCCATCCTTTCAATAAGGTTGATGTGGCACTTAAATGCAATAATGTATACAAAGCAGAACCACAGTGCCTGAGCCTTAAACCTTCTTCTTCCAGCCTACTTAGTGAGACTGCATGTATCACACATTATAATTATGGTGTCTTCTGTATAAGAGCTTTAATACTTACTGTTTCCAAGACCATTAGGTGACTTGCTACTACACACTAGCATTTCAGAGAGCAACTGAGGTATATGCCTTACACGCTTATTGCAAACTAAAGAGATACTGTTCCTCTTCACTGTCATCCTTTTGTTAATATCAGAGAGCCAACTCCTTAAAACAGTCCAGACACTTCCAGCAGATAGATCACAGGCTGCTTTTGCTTCTCAGCTCATTTCCAGGCTTGTTGTTTCTTCATTTCCAGCAGTACCGTTCCTTCATTTTTAGCATTATCTTTTCTAAAATTTCCACATTAGCTCATCATCTTCAAATACTTTCAGCACCGATGTATCACGCTCATCGGACAGTATCATACGGGTGTGCGCAGTGTGCCAGGCTCGGAGTGAGCACATTCTACAAAGAGATTTTTACCTACATTCCTCAACAGCGGGGAGACTTGGCTGCGCTGCTTTCCCGATGTTTACTAACTAGCTAATAATTTCATTGTCATCTTTAAGCCTTCAGTAGTCACAGCAAGAGTACATGCGAAGATCTGAGGAAGCTAAGTTCTCAGGATGCCTTGAAACAAAACCTGTCTGTACCGTCATACAAAATTCCCCAGCCTGTTTGAACACTGGCAGTAGAAACATGGCATTTTCCACCTTGACTTTGCCTTCAGTGTGACAAGGCAGTGTCTAACTTCAGGGCATTCAATGGTTATGAAATCTTGACACTTCACCTACTGTGGGAATGACATGTTTAAACAGTTGCTCCGTTCTCCCAGGCATTTTCATATTAAGCTCTGGTGAATGGAAAGTAATGAGATGGACCATGAAGTGCTCTGTCAGGCAAGTAATGCCTCCCTCTCCCTCCTTCTCTATCTCCCTCTCTCCTTCTCCCTGTCTCTCTCTCTCCCACCCCCTAGTCTCCTCCGAGTAGCACAGCTGACAACTTCAAACATTTATTAATATCGATCCCCTTGTCTTCTAGAAATCAATAGTGAATGTCCTAAGAACCAAATAATATTCAATGTGCAGAACTGTATTTTCACATAATACTGCGGGGAAATTAGAGGCAACTTATTATATGAATCTGTTTATCTCTTTAAGATTAAGAAATTACTACTACTTCTAAGCAGATTCCAGGGTTTTAGATAACGCGGCTGTAAAATAGCCCTGGGGAAATGATCTTACTACTTCTCTGGTTACATTAACTTATTGTCTAATGATTTCCTTGGTAAAATATGATTTTATGATATCTAGACTTCTTAAAAAGATGTCTGCTATAGATGGTAAATTGCTTGTCTTCTATTAATGTTAGTACTTAACATTTCTGAGGGCTTGCAATGAACGCACTAGGCAAGATATTAGGTGTTTTACATACAAAATCCACTTCATTCTCAAACTAACTCTATGGAGGTAAGTCCCATTATTATCATTCATATTTTATACAGATAAAGATATTGGCATTTTGAAAGTATGGTGACTCAGTTAAGATTGTAACAAATTAGTGGCAGCACTAGAATTTAGAATTATTCTATTTGACTCAAGAGCCAAAGGTTTGTTTGTTTGTTTGTTTTTAAGATTTTATTTATTTATTTGACAGACAGAGATCACAAGTAGGCAGAGAGGCAGGCAGAGAGATAGGGGGAAGCAGGCTCCCTGCTGAACAGAGAGCCCGACGCGGGGCTCGATCCCAGGACCCTGAGATCATGACCTGAGCCGAAGACAGAGGCTTTAACCCTCTGAGCCACCCAGGTGTCCCAAGAGCCAACGGTTTTAACCACTGCTTTACATGTCTTTCTTGGTGAAATGTACTATTGTTTAGGCTTATCTATAAATATTACAGTTAACTCACCTAACCTCCTTGTTATTCAGGTCTCATTAGCAAGGCACAGAGCTCCAATTGGTGCTACAATACTGATAGCATTTCCATATGAGAAGTCCTAAATCTTCACATTTTTCAGAAAGGTGAAGTGGTTTGGTTTGTGGTCCAAATGTAGACTTCAGATATCAAAACAAAAGATGATCTAAAAAATTTCTTAGGGATCCATCTACCCATCTGTACTTATAGTCTAGTAGAATATTTAATACCTAATAATCATTCAATCTAGTATATATTTTTTTCATTTATTTGGAGAGAAAGTAATGCTAAAATGTTCCTTTAAGAACTTTTCAAGAAACTGAAAATTGTGAAATGTGGCCAAATCAAGTACAAATTTCAGAGATTGTTCTGAGTTCGCAGTCTACTGCTTTGTAAAGTAGCACGGAGCCCAGTTCCACAGGTGAGTGGGCCTGCTCCGTCCCCTCTCAAGGCATTGTTAGTTCTAAGAAAGATCTTTCTCTTTGGTGTGTCACCTGTCCATACTGAACCTGGGGAGGAATGACCACTGCCTCCTTCCCCTCAAGTATGTAGGACTTAGAGAATGAGAACATTGTACAAAACCTTAGAACTCAGTGTATTGTAGCCCTTGTAGTCTACATTTGAATCAACAGAGGCCCAGAGAGGAGCTGAGGTGCTGAGTTGGCAGGGCCAGACTCAGGTCCCAGTCCTATGCGTCTACTACCATCCTGTGCTCCCTCGCTTGTGTAGGCAGTACAGTGCAGGTAACTGGTACAGGATCATCACTTGTGAATAAGGCCGACAGAATGTCCTCACTGCTTAATGTTGTTCACCAGATATCACTTTAACAGATGCTGCTAGTTCTGCCTCAAACATAGCCTGTATATTTTGTTAGTTACAGCCTAATGATCTGGGTTGGAGTCCCAGCTCCACTAGGCATAAGCTATGTGACCTTAAGTAAGCAACAAAACCTTCCCAAGCTTGGGTTAGAAAGTAGTGATCATACCACCAACTTCACGGGGTTGCTTGTGATGTATACATGCAGTAATTCATTTTTAATACTCAACAATATGTCTAACACATAATAAACACTCTATTACTTTATTATTATTATTTTGCCACATCGTGACAGGAAATTCACTATTAGGCCAGCAAGTAATTCTGTCTCCGACTCCCTGCCCATTCAGTGGCCAATAAACCCACTGCAGTCAAGATACCACTTGCTAGATCTCAAATGGGCAAAAAAATTCTAACTCACTCCCCACCCACTTGGAATATGAACTCCCTGTAGAACTAGCTGTGACGTATTGTTTGGCTGTGAGCTCTCACAAATTTCTCAAGCTCTTCACTGGGAAATGTCTCCAGCTAACGTGCTAAGAAAGGTCCACTCATGATCTTATGGTACTGATGTATAGCCCAGTACCCAATATAAGGCTATTCTGTCAAGATAATAAATAGTATTGCTATCTATGGCAAAAATTGCATTCAACTTCCGGTTTCCCTTGCTTAAGGGTACTGAGTCAGAGGGAGAGATGACTCCAAATTCCAGCTAACTGTACTCTGCTCATATTTTGTAAAGTTGAGCTGGCCCTGTTTTGCTTCTAGGGTAATACTGTTTGCCTGCTTTCCTGAGATGAATCCTTTAGAGACTGCTGCTCTCCCTACTCCTGGACTTTTCAAGGAGGCAGTGCTTGGGAGGTTCTGTGGCTTTGCCTAATGAGTGACAGCCAGGTTTCTGTCATCTGCAAAACACAAATATCTGTGGAACTCTGAGACCTCTTCCTTGTAGAGACAAGTCATTGCCAAAGGTCACAGAGATAGCTGCAGACACAGATGAGTATTAGGACATATTGATTAGTCTTCTGGTTAGAGCTTTATTATGTAATTGGCACAATCCTATCTTGGTGAGGTAGGGTGACATTTTGACAGTTTGCAGCCACTGCACTTGCCTTATGCATCAAAGACAATGGAAGACTACGTTTCTCTCAAGTTCACAGGCCTCAGAATCTATCTATTTATCTATCTAATCCATCTATCTATCAATCAAATATGTATTGAAGACTTGGTGTTATGTTCTACGACAATAGCAGCATCAATAATAATGGTAAATAGTGTCCTGGAGTTTATAATTTGAAAGTGAAAATAGTCCATATGACAAATGTGTTAGAGTCCTATAGGTGCAGGCAGAGTAAATTGATGTGGCCAGAATGTGGCACAATGAAGTACTAGGACAGCAGTGTCCGATAGAAATAAAATGTGAGCCACATATGTAATTTTACATTTTCTAGTAACCACATTGAAAAGTAGGAAAAAGTCCAGATGAACTTAGTATTACCTCTTATTAATTTCATATCTTATTTATTTCGTATTTTATTTAACATAATGTATATAAAATATTGTTTTATATGTAATCAATATTAAAACATTACTAATGAGATATTTGACTCTTTTGGCACTCACCTCTGAAGTCTGGTGTTTATTTTACACTTACAGGACATCCCAAGTAAAAGAACCAAATATCAAAAGCACAGTGGCCACAAGTCACATGTATGGTGACCTTACTGGATAGCACACTACGAAGAAGTTCAAAAGAAGGAACAATTGCTTCTAGAATAGAGGAAAATGGAATTGAAGAATTTGACTTATGAGAGACTTGGATATCTGAGCTGATTTCCCTAATGTGTTTGCTCTCTAGTCCCATGTCTCACTCTGCAGTAAAAGAATGTCTTTCTCAGTGTTTTATGAGCTCCTCGTGAGAAGATTCTACGTTGTATCCCTAACAGTGAGCTTAGCATACACTCATTCTGGTGTTCATGTCTTTACCCATTAAATAAATATATGCAAGAAAAATAAAAATGGTCACCCACCACTTCTCAGATTCCATGTTGTTATTTTGCATACAATCTCTCTAACATTTATAATGATGTTGCAATGAGGCACTAATACCTCCATTTAATAAGAGAGTAAGCTAAAGCATGGATTTAAGGATTTCTAAAGACATCGTGCTAGAAAGAAGGGAAGTAGAGGGGTACCTGCACACAGATCTAATTGAAGGAAGAATATTTAGACATTTAGAGACAGGGAGAAATGTAGACTAGACTCTAGGGTGAGCCATAGCACAGAGTTAAGGTGGGTCTGGGAACAGGGCTCAGGTGTCTGCCCTCTATGCCATCCTGAGAGAAACTGAGACAGAGAGAGAGAGAGAGAGAGAGAGAGAGAGAGAGAGATACTAACGTACTGAAGACTAATAAGCTTATTTAACAAACCTTACATGGCATTTTAAATTAATTAATTAATTTATTTATTTTGATTTTTTAAAAATTTATTTGCCAGAGAGAGAGAGTACACACAAGCAGGCCGAGAGGCAGGGAGAGGCAGCGAGAGAAGCAGGCTCCCTGACGAGCAAGGAGCCCGATGCGGGACTCGATCCCAGGATCCCGGGATCATGACCCGAGCCGAAGGCAGTGGCTCAACCAACCGAGCCAACCAGGCGTCCCCATACATGGCATTTTATATATATTTTTTCCCTTCGCCCTTTGTTCTGTCTCTCCAGGTAAAGATTCCTTAAAATAAGAAACAAAACCAAACTACTAGTTTCCAAAGGCAAAGGGCACTTTGGGTAATGAGAACCAGAGAAACTCCTGTGAGAAGAGGCACTGGAGATTTAGCCCAGTCTTCTCCCATCTTCAACATTTCTGAAAAATGGATATCCATCCCTCCGTGTAAAGACCATCTCCCAGGACCATCCCTTCCACTCCTAACAGGCTGAACTCCTGAAGAGTGTTCCATATCTGATAGCTAGTCTCCTGCCCTTTAACTTCTAATTAGAAGCTGGCTCTAATCGTGCCCTACATAATTCTCTCCTGCAGACAGGCATCACATTTCTGTGATGCTGGAGGGGTGGCAGAAAAGCAAACGGGACTAGGGACTCAGAAAAACAAAACAGCCCCCCAATCGTAGACTCAAATTGAGTCCTAAAACATAGATGCAATTTCTAAAATATTTTAAAAAGCTTGTACTTGTGTCAGCTAGTAGATCAAATGTAAGCACTAGAGCTTGTTTGTCCTTACAAAACTTAGTATTTTCTCATTGTCACTACAGCTTAGAAAAAGACTTATTAAATCTGCTGACCATGCTAGTCATCAGCATCTTGGAGAGCCAGGCTTCCATTAAAAACAGGTCTACAAACTGGAATGATCAAACAAGATAAAGTTCTAATTTGCTGACTTCTTGGCTGTATTTGGACTGCCACTAGCCCCCACCCTAGGGTGGAGAGAAGCAGAAAAGAATGCAAATAGTGTCACCATTTTTGTAATTTTATTCACCCTTCTTTCCAAATGTTTATTTTTGCTTCCTTGGGGTATCATGAACAGTGTGTTATAACACGATCATTCTGAGTTTTTGCCAGAAAGTCAAGTTTATCTTTAGCATCATCTCTGGGCAAATAGCACAGACAAAGGAAAACAATGTTTGGGGCCAAATGTTGAAAACTTGAGTCTTCAGTAGCCTTAGCTGAAAGAGCTAAGGACTAAAAAGAAAAACTAGCAAGTTGGCTCTGTTTTTTCTCTTACAAGAATGTCTAGTTAGAGTAGGGGCAGTAGTGGAAAGAGGATGGGTTTCAAATATCAACAGCTTTGAGTTCAAACTCATACTTGATCCGTTGGTGACTCATTGAGTACCCCCACATGAACTTAATTCAATATTTAATTGAAGGACTCCTCTGTGGCAGGCACTTTGTCCTTACAGAACTTAAAGGAAGTTAGTTACCTCTTTGAATCTGGTTGTAGGTTGAAAAGAATATATACTACTATTTGCAGGGCTCTTATAATTAAAATGAGATAACACATGCAAAATTACAAAGCTCAGTTCTTAACCATACAGTAGTCATTGCTTAACAAATCTTAACTTTATTTTGTGTTTAGAATAACTGGATAAATTTCTCTTTTGAGTTAACTATTGATTTAAAAGAAGAGTTCTAGGGACACCTTGGTGGCTCAGTCAGCTGAGTGTCTGACTCTTGATTTCAGGTCAGGTCATGCTCTCAGGGTCCGGGGATAGGGCTGCCTCAGGCTCTCTACCTGGGCTCCCCAGTCTGGGAAGTCTGCTTATCTCCCTCTCCCTCTGCTCCTCATCCTGCTGTCTCTAAGATAAATAAATAAATTTTTATAAATAAATACATAAAAACACAGCTCTAGTACATAAGCAAAAATAAAACCAACAGACAATTCCAGGCTCTAGTACATAAGCAAAAATAAAACCAATAGACAGTTTTAGACACTCCTTAAATACCCCCAAATCTTTTGGGGAAGTCCATCAACTATGACAATGAGACTTCAAAAATCAGTCACAGATACTAACAACTTCTGATAGTCCTATTTCGACTTCAACTTGGTTTTATGCAAAACAAAAATAAGTTGCTTTTCTTTCCATTAGCAGTAAGTATGGTATATGTAGCTGAAAAATCAGAGCAATAAACAAGGCTGAAATGTTAGAATTGTTCTTTCCAAGTTATCTGTTGATTGCCTGTAATGTGTGAGGCATTGTGATGAGATCAGAGTAAAGAAAGAACAAATAGGTCCCCGAACTGAAAGAGCTTACTCTCTACTGGGGGAAATGATGTCTGCCCTCAAGAAGGCTAGAAGCAGACCAGAAGAAAAAACAAGACCAACATGCTTTAAATTCAAGTTGCCAATATGCTATTTTATAAGCATTAAAATATGAACTTGAGTCTCTAATACAGGGATGATTCAGAAGAGACTGACATAGTGAGTTTTTTTTTGGGGGGGTGGGATTTGAGCTGAGACTTTTGAAGATTAAGGAAAATTATTCAAGGTCTTCTACTCTCTCTTTGAAGATAGAATGCATCAAAACTCAAAGCACCATCTACTCACAATAACACCTTCTATTCTTGAATCCCGATTGTCCCCCGCCAACCCCATGATTATTCACTAATACAATTTCTACCTGGGTTCTAGCTCATCCAAAAGGCAACAATAACTACTCCTGCATGGAAAATATTTGGTTTAGCTATCATCACAGTGTTTTTAAAGGAACTATTCAGTCCACCTGTCTCTGTTTCTCTCCCACTCACCCCAAATAAAGGAAGGAAGGAAAGGAAGGGAAGGAAGAAAGAAAAGGAGAAAGAATGAAAGAATGGGAGAATGGGAAAGAAAGAGAGAAAGGGGGAAAGAGGGAGAGGGAGGAAGGAAGGATGGAAGGATGGGAAGAAGGAAGAAAGGAAGGAAGGAAAACTGGCCAGGTTTTTTTGCACTGCTTTTAATCTCTAATTTTGAGAATCCCCCATTTCTACGTCCCCAAATTCCCTATAAGCAGGAGGTGATCACAACCCAGACATCTGGTGTTGCCCCCCCTGCTAGCTAGAAAGTTATATAAGATCAGGGTAGTAATGAAGGATTTTGATGTTCGAAAGATTTTAAAATTGTAAATCCTATTTGAACTGGACAAGCTTCACAGGTGAACCCTCTGAGACAGGACGTCATCCACATTCCCTAACCATAAAATTCTGAAGCAATAGCAACCACACTCCATTCTTGGCACAGAGTACAACATTCTCCCCTTGATGTACTGCACAATAAAGCCTCAGTTATATTCTGCACAATTGTTTGCCTCGACCTTCTTCCATATTGTGAAATGCTTGATTAGCCATTGAGGGATGAATGTCATGGGAACCCATGACTTCTCTGAAATTACATGGCCCATTTTATGTTCATGGATTTCTTGGCAATTTTTCCCTATGGAGAAGGCCCTTAGCTTTCATCAAATTCTCCAAGGGTTTTGTGAGTCCTCCAAACCTGCACTCCCACCAAAAAGTTTAAGAATCCATATTTTAAATCTACCAGGATCAAATTTCTGTTTGTACCATTTCCAAATGGCTATACTCCAGCCATAAACTCAAAAGAAAAAAAATGACACACTTAGATATTTCAATGTTTTTCTGTGTTATAACAGCCAAGTACTAATTGTTGGAAGGTTTAGCTGTTAGACTCTCAATTGAGATATTAGATTAAAACAATTTTTAAATCCAAGTTTTTCCCCATCTTAATGCTTAAAAATAAGGTATGTGCTATGGTGAGATTTGTGAAGTGTGTAAGCCTGATGATTCACAGACCTGTACCCTTGGGGTAAATAATACATTATATGTTTATAAAAAACTAAATAGTACAATTTTTAAAAAACTAATGATATACTATATGTTGGCTAATTGAATTTTAAATAAATAAATAAATTTAAAAGATGAAAAAAAATTATCTGGATATCAGATTCTGTAAATAATGGCCAACTGGGGTCTTAATATGAACATTTTTTATTAGCTATCTAATGAGAGTAATCTTACCAAGTACTCTGCTAGGGAAGTACATAAGCCCATTACTTTGGAGCTTGCAATCAAATTGTTTTTATCAATAAGGTAGATTATAAAACTATTTCACTCTATCCTGTACTGATAGAGTACAGGAAATTAGGTTTTAAATAGTCCCAAGGGAAATACATTCCCAACAAGCTCACATCCTATTTTATACATTCCCAAAAGAATGGCCTTAACAGGCTGTACAATCACAAAAGTCATTGGTGTTCTCTCATCAGAGAAAAAGGACAAGTTAGAAAATATAATCTCCCTCTCCAGTTTGGCCACAACTGACCACGTGACCCTCTACTTCTCAGCCTCAGCTTGTTCTTCTATAATTTGGAGGTCATTCTGCTTGCTTCATCAACTTTACAGCTATCATGACCATGAGATAATGATTTCAAAAATATATTGAAATATTATAGAATGCCAGATAAATAAAAGATCATCTTTTTTCCTGGCCTTCTTGGATATTTTTTCCTTCTCCACACACACACATAAACTGTTAGAAGGACCCACTAGGATGTCACCATGGCTTTGTAGATATGTGTTTTAAGAGCAGCCAACCACTTATCTGGAAACCCAGAAACCGGAGGCAGGGCAGAAGACCTAGATGCCTAGCTCCATTCTGTGCAAACTCATTTTCGGAAAAAAAAATTGACATGCCATTCAGAAGGCACCCTGGACACTGAAAGATACGATTCCATTACAAAGAAGAGATCAACAAAGCCAGCTAGGTTTTGCACCTATACATCTTTCTTTTCACCATTTTGTCTCTATAGATCATTATACAGACTCCACAGATCTTTCACATACCTTATTCCATCTTTCATTAATAACACTGTGAGATGTATAGAACAAACTTTATTCCATCTTTCACTTGAATGAATTTCTACCCTTAGTCTACAGAGTAATCTGAAGTTAAGGCAGTCTTCACAATCAAAAAGGCTTAGGAGAACCTGGGGGGTGCTGTTGGTTAAGCCTCCTACTCTTGGTTTTGGCTCAGCTCATGATTGCAGGGTCAAGAGATAGAGCCCTGTGCTGGGCTCCACACTCTGCATGGAGTCAGCTTGAGATTCTCTCCCTCTGCCCCTTCCCCCTGCTAGAGCTCACACTCCAAATCAATCAATCAATCTTTAAAACAAGAGATTTTAGGGCACTTAAATATTTCAACTTCTTTCTATAGCTCACAAAGTCCCCAGAGACCCCACCGCCACAGACTCCTCTCCCACCACTCTCCCCCTTCATCAAGCTTCAGCCATACTCATTTTCTTGGGATTCTTTCAAAGGGACGTGAGCCTCAGGGCTCTTGCATATGCCATTTCCTCTACTTCATCTACTCTTGCTACACTTTTGTGTGTGGCTGACTTATTTTCATCTTTATCTCCCAGTTTATGTCAACTCAACTGAGATTCTGTAAAGCCATCCCACCACGGTTATCCAGTATCTCAGTCTCTCATGTGTTTCCATCACAGATAATTTACAATTACTGTATTTACTGGGTTTTGTTTTATTTTGCAGGTCTCTTCCACAAACTCACAAGCTCCAAAAAGGATAGGCACCGTGGGGCTGGCGGAGTCAGCTCACAATTAAAACACCAGTGGGTAAATCATAGCCCATGCTGATAGAGTAGGTATCCCACTGGACACTCAGAAAAACCTGTTGAGTGAAAGTAACAGGCTATTTGAATATGTAGCCTAAAGTCTGTTGGCATGTGCATGTATTAAAGAAGAAATGTTGACTAACTTATTTAAAAATTATTTCTTTAGGAAGCATAAAGCCAAAAACAATTTCTGAGTCAGATTTTAGAAGCCCTAGACCAGAGATGTCCAATACAGTAGGCACTAGCCACATATGGTTATTGCATATTTTTTTTTTGGTTATTGCATATTTGAAATGAGGCTAGTCTGAATTGGGTGTGCCCTAAATAAAAAATACACACCACGTTCACACAATGTTAATGCACATTCTTACACAATGTAACAAAAACAATATAATATCTAATTTAAAATTTTTGTTTATAATTTTTATCTCTATCATATGTTGAATTTTTCAATAAACTGGGTTAAAGATATTAAAATTAATTTCACCTATTTTTTAATGTAGCTACTGAAAAATTTATTTTTTCACTATTTCTTTTCAAATTTTATTTACATTCAAGAATTAACATACAGTGTATTATTCATTTCAGAGGTAGAGTTCAGTGATTTATAACACCCAGTTTTCATTATATCATGTGCCCTCCTTAATGCCCATCATCCAGTTTCCCCATCCCCCCACTCCCTCCTCCCCTCCAGCAACCCTCAGTTTGTTTCCTATGGTTAAAAATCTCTTGTGGTTTGTCTCCCTCTATGATTTTGTCTTGTTTTATTTTTCCCTCCCCTCCTCTATGCTCCTCTATTTTATTTCTTAAATTCCATATGAGTGAATTCATGTGATAATTGTCTTTCTCTGATTGACTAATTTTGCTTTGCATAATACTCTGTAGTTCCATCCATGTTGTTGCAAATGGCAAGATTTCTTTTTTTTGATGGCTGAGTAATAGTCCATTGTGTGTGTGTGTGTGTGTGTGTGTGTGTGTGTGTGTAATCTTCTTTATTCATTCATCTGTTGATGGACATCTGGGCTCTTGTATTATATCAACTTTTTTTTATTTTTATTTTTTTAGAGAGGGAGAGAAAAAGCAAGAGGTGGGGGGAAGGGCAGGGAGAGAATCCCAAGCAGTCTCCACTCAGAGTGTGAACCCTGACCATGAGGGGGCTTTATCTTACAACACAGAGATCATGACTTGAGCCAAAATCAAGAGTTGGATGCTTAACCAACTGAGCTACCCAGGTGATCCTCTATTATATTTCTATTGTATGATCCTGGTCTAGAACATTCTGGAGTAAATGTGATTGTTATGTGCTTATGGCTTATTTTTTTTTTTAATTTTAAACTCTCTATAATGGTATGTACTGGTGTATATACATGTAGAAATCTCAAAGTCACTACCTAAAATTCATAGTATCACCCTACAGTTTTTTTTTTTAACTTTATGCAGATATCAAGAAATTATCCAGGTATTACATGCTATGATACATGTGACTCCTAGGTAGAAACAGATCTTCACAAAATTGTATGATCAGCATTTGCCCTTGTGTTAGCCTTCATATCCTTTAACCCTACTTCCAGAGTCACCACCATAACCTAGGCCACCATGATCTCTCTCTCACCTGTACAACTGAATGCACTTCTTAACTGGTCTTCCACCTCCACTGTAATTTTTTTTCAAATAGCCAGAGTGATTTTTCTAGAGTTCAAGTCTCATATTGACCCCAGGATAAAGTACAAATCCTTACCTCAGCCTTCAATTCCAGACATAATGCTGGCCTAGTTTACCTCTCCTCTTCCTCCTCCTTAGACTTCACATTCCAGCCATTCTGAAATCTTTGAAGTTCGGAAAGGTGCCATGCTTCCTTTGGCTGGGGAACCTTCGTTCCTTCTGCTAGAGCCCACAACCACCGCCAGCCCTCCTTTTGCCCGGTCGGCACTTATTCTGCTCTCAGTTTAGGGTCAGAGAAGACCACTCTGCAGGATTCATGGGTAGGGCAACTCCTGGCCCCCATGAACATTTCCCTTGCTGGCACCACTGCCGCCACCGCCACCGCCACCAACAGAGAGCTTATGATACACCAGGCATGTGTTAAGCATGCTCCCTGATTGTTCCATTGAGTCCTCACCACGAACCTGTGAGAAGACAGACCCCGCTTACATGTACCTAACACGGGGTGCCAAACTTGTTCTAAGCTCTTCACAGACTGTACCCCTCCCCCAGGACAACACACAGAGTTAGGAACTAGTGCCCAGAAAGGTTTTGTCAATCACCCAGCTTGTCGCTGGGGGCTTGAGCTCTGCAATTTGACCTCACAGCCTATTCTGACTCATGGCAGGTGTTATCACCATCTTAGAAAAGATAAAACAGAAGATCAGAAGCATTAAGCAACTTGCCCGAAGTGGTCAAGGCAGGATATAAAAGACCAGTTAGAAGCCCATTATGTTTCTCTCAAGGACCCTATATACCCTCCCAATATGTCTTACAATTGCCTACTAGCTTACTAGACCATAAGATTCTTCTTCTTTAACTTTTAAAAAACAGCTTTAGGTTTATAGAAAAAGCGAATCGATAATACAGGGAATTCCCAAATACGTCCTGTAGACTTTCCTCTATTATAAACATAACATGTTAATGTGGTACATGTTACCACATTAATGGACCACAAGTGTTAGTAACTAAAATTCATAGTTTAATTCCTATCTCCTCAGTTTTTACCTCATGTTCTTTTTCCATCTTAGAATCCCATCTAGGATACATATACTTAGTTGTCAGTCTCCTTAGGCCCTACTTGTTTGTGGCAGTTTCTCAGACTTTCCTTGCCTCTGGTGACCTTCCCAGCATTGAAGAGCATGGCCAGGTATATTGTAGGAGGTCTCCCTACTGTAACTCGTCTGGTGTTTCTCTCATAAATGAAGATCACAGAGGTAAGGCCCCATTTTCATTACATCATGGGTCACTACCATCATGACTTACGACGACTCATGTGGATTTTCATCACTTAGTTGAAGTAGCGTTAGTCACGCTTCTCTTCAGTTTACTCTTCCTGATCCCTCTTCCGATCTGTGCTCTTTTTTTTTTTTTAACCATTCTAGCTGTTTTATTGCTGTTCTTTTTTTTTTAATTATTTCTTTTCAGCATAACAGAATTCATTTTTTATGCACCACACCCAGTGCTCCATGCAATATGCGATCTGTTCTCTTTTGATAGAAGTCTCTATGTGCCGTGCACACTCTGGGAGGAGTGGAGAGCTACACCCGCTCGCTATGCTCCTTGAGGCTGGGTCATCTATATAATTTATTTGGAGATTTTTCTCTGTCCTTTATTAATTTATCCAATTATTTATTGATATTAGTACAGATTTGTGGATATTTATTTATACTTTGATTTTTAACCCAATACTACTAACACTCCTTTTTTTTTCTTGAATTATTCCACTTGAGACATTAGGAATGCTTTTGGTTGGCTTCTGTGTCTCTTCGACATACTCCCATCGATGTCCCCTTTGACATATTCCCATTAATGCATTTTTTTCCCCAAGCACTTCCTTACATTTTGGCACTAGAAAAGGCTCTAGCCTCATCTTGTAGATTTCCTTCCCCAGTCCTAGAATCAGGTACTTCTGGAAAGATTCCCGGTTCCTTTCATTGGATAATGGTTTTAGAAATAAAGAGGTGGGATGCCTGGGTGGCTCAGTTGGTTAAGCTGCAGCCTTCGGCTTGGGTCATGATCCTGGGGTCTTGGGATCGAGTCCCACATCAGGCTCCTTGCTCAGCAGGGAGCCTGCTTCTCTCACTGCCTCTACCTGCCTCTCTGCCTGCTTGTGTGTACTCTCTTTCTCTCTCTGGCAAATAAATAAAATCTTCAAAAAAAAAAAAAAAAAGAGAAAGAGAAATAAAGAGGTGAGTGCTAGCTGTACCTCTTGCTTTGGGAGTGTCGTTTAGGCGTTCTCAAATGACAAAGGAACAGGTGTATGTACATAAGCCCATGCATATACACATACTTATAAATATCTCTACATGTAATCACATGTATCTACATAAAGTTAAACCTGAGTTCTTCCCGGTGTGTCTAACTCTAATTCATCGCCACACGGATCGTCTAAGCTCCCAGCCTTGCTCCAACAGTCAGAAATGACGGAGCTTCGTAAAGGCAATAGCGGTGCCTTAATCCACGGCCATATCCCAAGGACAGTGCTTGTCACCTATAATACCCATGGGGACTTATGGTCCCAATAATTTGAATTCTGGAAGGGAATACAGATACATCTGCAAATGTTACTGAATACAGATTTCGAAGACTAAAATCACAACAATTTATTAGGGCAACAGTGTAAGAAGGTGCACAAACAAAGGTCTGATTTAAGTGTGTTTATTCAACTCCGTGAAGGGAAAATGACAGCAAGACATCTAAGCTACACAAAAAGGATTCAGGCTTCCTTGAAAAGGATTCAAGTGGCATAAAATGGTTTGTTTCTCCACAGCAATTTACATTTATTAAAATAGATAATAGGCATAATCATTGTCAAAATAGAGCTTCCACCCTCCGTAATGTCTTAATATATTCTCGAAGTTCCTGACAAACAGGCACAAAGCCACGGCAGATTAGACTCTAAGTGGAGGATCACTCTAATAGCCCAGCAGAAAAACCAATCTCGTGCTTCTAGGAAGGAAAGAAGACCTGAGAACAGCCTTTGAAGGCGAAGGGTAAAGTACAAAGGGAAAAGTGCTAAAGTGGGGCATCAGCTAGAGGGGGAACCGGGCTCCAATGTGACACTCTGCATTAATGATGCTAATTTATGTCTGGGTGAGTGTGCGTGCAGGACACACAGGAAATCTGAAGAGGTCTATATCGTACCACGGCGGAGCTCATCTTCAATCTCTTGGAAGGGTGCGTGCTCTACGCTGGAACGGCCTCACATGGGCATACATTATGCAGATTCTGTGTCAGTTTCGTATGAACAAATCACTTGTCTCCTTAAATCTATTCTGGAGCATTTCCAGTATGTTCTGTACACGGCGGCCAGAATGATCTTTCTGAAAAACAAGTGGGAACGCGGCTCCCCATCTTCCCTACATTTAAACACTTTAACACTTCCCTTTATTCCTAGGATAAAAAAATAGCAGAGTCCTCTTCTACCATCAAGGCTTGGCAAGATGTGGCTTCTGTCTAGTGACAATCCTGTGAGAATTCAAGCCACACGGGGCATCTTTCGCTTACCTGGACACACACTCTCTGGGCTAATACTATAGGGCCCGTGGTCATGCCATTCTCTCGCCCTGAATCATGCCTCTTGCTCCTCTTCAACACAGCTCACTCCTGCTGTGGCTTTAGGATTTAGTCCTCTCACCCCTTCACCAGGAAAGCTTTCCATCTCCTGGCCCAGTGGTCTTTTACACACACTCGCAGCACCACAAACTCTTCCTTTACAGTACCTGTCACAGTTGCAATCATACGTACATCTGGGTTATTCTGGATTAATCTATTTCCCCAGAGGGTCTGTTACTCCAGATCCCTGGCACCTAACCCCATGCCTGGCACAAAGTAAGTGTCCAATACGTAGCTCTTGAATAAACAAATGAAAAACGACCATCCCATCTACCCACACTACTGTCAAGGCTCTCTTGAACATGAAGACTCTGCTTTAGATGCTGAAGAATAGGTCATTCCATGCCAGGAATTTGATAGGTCACTTTGGTGATGAGTGCAGGAAATATCACTGCTAGGCTTTAGTAGTTTCCACAAGAACAGGAGGTCCCTTTTATTATATGGGTTATTAAGGCAATGAAATGGAAGTTTATTTCTTTTTATTTTTTTTAAAGATTTTATTTATTTATTTGGCAGACAGAGATCACAAGTAGGCAGAGAGGCAGGTAGAGAAAGAGAGGAGGAAGCAGGCTCCCTGCTGAGAAGAGAGCCCAATGCGGGCCTCAATCCTAGGACCGTGAGATCATGAGCCGAAGGTAGACACTTAACCCACTGAGCCACCCAGGCACCCCGAAATGGAAGTTTATTAATGCATTATATGCACTATATGGAAGTGGATAAAAGGGGATGTGAAAAAATCAGAAAAGCTCAGCTGTGGTGCTGATTCTTTACTAATCCTAATACTTAAGATCATTTTTATCAACTAATTTTATTTCATGATATCTCAAATGCTACAACTGGTTTTCAAACTCTAATCATTGTGCCTGCCTTTCCCTCAACAAATGTTTACCGAACGTGTTTATTACATGCCAGTCCCTGTGTTAGACCCTGTGATACATGCTGAGCAAGAGACCCACGGTACTTACTCTAAGCGGAGGACATTAACAACACAGATTGATAGTCATTTCAGATTAGTGTGTGACTCAGGGTCTTAAGTAAAGAAGTCATGTTCTATGTGAGTGAGATCACTTCCATTGTTTCAACATGACCTTAAGCAATCCAAATGCCTTACTGGGGTAACCTGTATTGTCATCGTTCTGTGATATCAAGTAGATCACAGAATTTTCTTTTTCTTTTAATTTATTTTTATTTACTTATTTGTCAGAGAGATAGAGCACAAGCAGGGGAAGTGGCAGGCAGAGGGAAAAGCAGGATCCCTGCTGAGCAAAGAGCCGGATGTGGGACTCGATCCCATGACCCTGGGATCATGACCTGAGCTGAAGTCAGATGTTTAACTGAATCACCCAGGCATCCCAGATCACAGAATTTTTACCTGATGAAGGATTCGAGGCTTGTATGTTTTAACTTTACAGTCTCCCTTAAGAATTTAAATGTTTTTACTTCCCCTATTTAAATAAATGACTAGGCAAAACACAAGGTAGATCTTTCCCAAGGAGTCACTATAATCCCTCAAAATCTCTATTGCCAGTTTTCATGTACCCCAAAAGGATCAGAGTGCCTTATTCGCTACAATACATAACTCAATAGAGCATCTGTTTCACGCCAAGAAATTTTTCATTTGTCTTAGTGATAAGTAACTCAAGAAGTAAAGTCAGTTGCACAGAAATCCTAAGGACATCTATGGAGAAATAGTAAAGTTCACCAAGACTGAATCACGGCTCTCTTCCCAACCATTATAAACCTTAAGACCTAGGACGGTAGTGGCAGCATAACTGGCCCTTGGCAATTCTGGGTTAAAGATTGCTGGATGAATGAGGATACTTTGAGAATATGAGGTGGTTGAAGCACGGGACCATAGGGGAGGGAAAGAGGAAAAGTAATAATGGAGTGGTTAGCTCATCAAGAGGAAAGGCCACAGAGAAGGGACACCAAGAACCATATCCTTTTTGTCCCCTTTTGACAATGGCCACAGCCACATCAGTGGTTGCTCAGGAAGCTGGGAGAATCGCAGGACAGACGAATGGCAGCTCCGGGGAGCCATGGCTCAAGACTCAGGCTCTAGCCTATTTGTCTTCAAACGAGAGGAAAAATCAGCAGACTGATAAATTCTTCTGTTTATACTCCTGAACAAATAAACTAATTGCATCTTTGTTTTTAACCTAACAAATCAAAGCTTGATTACTGGTCATTAGTGACCATTAATACACGAAACTGTTCGCATTTCCCTGGTCTATCTCAATTACACAGTCTTGCCTCGCACACCAGCTCAGTCAAGCTTCCAGAGGGAAACCCCGTTATCAGGCCTCAAGCAGGACCAGAAACAAACTCACGATTAGCCTCTGCGATTGAACTCTGATGCAGAAGAATTCATGATTTGGGTTCATTGTTGAACTGGCCATTGCTTTCGTATTGGAGACATGCTCTTTGGGCCCGAAGAGTATGCAGCCACCTCCATGACTGTTTTCAGTTGTTCTCAACGACTGCTAATATTGCATTGGCGAGCAACACAACCCTGCTTATGGGATACTGGTGTAGGCAATCCTCAATTTGTAACATGGTGGCTGATCAGAGTGCAGATAAGGGTGGAGAGCACATAGGGGATTGTCAGAAATATCAATGGGCAGAAGAGGGACTATTCGACAAAAAAGGAAAGGCAAGGGAGGGAGGGAGAGTGTGTGTGTGTGTGTGTGTGTGTGTGTGTGTAGGTCTATGTATATAGTACATACATATGCACACATCAACTAGGGAGTCCAGAATTTTAAAAAGCCCAGTCGAGGCTTTGGATTACCCCTACTAGAAGCCAAGACTCTTAAAAATAATTGGATCATGGCCAAGCCTCCATTTCATTTTGTGCTGAGCAGTCACAGAGGGTCAGGGAGTGATCAACAGAGATTAACAATCTCAGAAATATTTGAGACCTTTCTAACATAGCAACTGCCGTTTAGGAGCAAATTGCTGGTCCTTCTCATTTAACACTCGGTTGCTTCAAAAAGCGTCTCCTGGGGAAGGCCAGGTTTGACTATTAACATGGGGAGGCCAAAGGATGAGCGGAGGTGCTAACAAGGCCGGGGACGACAGCCCATGTACTGCTGAAGCCATTTTTACTCTTCAATCTAGGCTAGCTCCTGAGCGCATGACTCATGCCTCAGCTCAACATGTGCGAGAGTCGAGAGTTCCACGCAGTTTAAAAAGCTCTTTCAAATGAACTATCCTGCTCATCTTTATTTATATCTGCCCCTGAAAAAGTGAGATTATTAATAACACAGTAATGGTGGAAAATGCGAGCTCTCGAGTCAACTTCTGGTTTTAAGCCCTGGCTTTTCCACTTACTAGCAAGGTGACCTTCAGCTTACTTCGCTTTTCTCAGCTTCACTTTTCTCATTATCTGTGTTGGGACCCACAGAGAATGATGGTACCTCCATTCACCAGGTGACTGTAAAGCTCTAATAGGTAATGAACGCAAGGAAAGTGCTTAGCGTACTTCAACATGCTACCCAACAAGCGTTCAGTGAGGATTAACTGCTATGCTTTCTGTCTTCCTCTACCAACAACTGCCACGGCTACCATCATTAGCACCACCTCTGCCCCCCACAGGAAGATAAAGAAACTAAGTCTTCAAGACAGACTTTTTCCTGAGCTACTCAATGACTTGGGGAGGGTGAAGTCATTATCTTCTGACCATACCATTCTCCCTCCCCGGAAGGCCTTCCCTGCTTCCTCCCTCTCCTCGTCCTTCGGGTCTCAGCTGAGCCATGTCTTTCTTCAGGACCCCCCTCTGAGCCCTCTCACATCATCTCGCAGCTCCCTGTACATCCCCGTCACAGAACTTCTCATCCTGCAGTGTCATTACTTGTGGTCCTCTGTCCCCTACTGGTCCAGGTGTGCCTTAAGGGCAGACACCAGCTGTGTGTAGCTCACATCCGCATTCCAGGGCAGAGCACAGCACCAGACACACACGTGTGGAATGAATACTTAGTAAAGGGAAGGCTGATGGCAGACTCCTTTCACACCAGCCCACCAATACACCGGACTGTACAATTTCTCACTGGAGCACTGTTCAGGAAGTCAGAGACAATCATACGTGGCTTTTTGCCTTCCACTACTTTTAGATAATCTTAGCCTTGTGATGAAAACTCAAGGCAATCTTAACCGAATTTTAATGGATTCCATTTCCAAAGCAAGTAGCTTAACTTGAGAAAATAATGCCTTGAAGTGAGGCTTACATTATGTTAACACACGCACATTCACTCATTTTACGCCCCACACTCAATCACAGAGCTATGCACAATGCTTACATAGTTACCAATCCCTCAGCATTTTGAAAAGGGCACCGTCTTTGTACTTGGAAAGGATTTTTCAGAAACAGTTGGATTTGATGAGGTACAGCAAAAAGCAGTCTTCCTCACAACAAGCTCTTCAAATTCTGACTCCGAACGATCTCTTTCCCACTTGCCGCTTTTCTGCTTTTGGGAATTTTCCAGTCTGACATGACACAGGTCAGAAAAACATGACCAGATAACAAAGTAATCCAATCCCTCTCGTCCCCTCCTTCTCGGAGGAGGCAAGGAGGGAATGAAGGTCGGCAGCTCCAGGGAAACCCACTTGAAGTCTATCTAGTCTTATCTCATTAAAAACAGCAACGGAGGCCAAACCAAATGAAACTCAGACCCCCAATTAAAACCGCATTAGAACATACTGGAAAGGTTACCTGGCTGGTAAGAACGAAAAAAGGGTTCATTGAAATCACAGCAGATGTAAACTCTTAATTAAAATAGGTCAGACAGAAAAATGTGGTATTTTTCTACAGCAAGGAAAGAGCTATAGACTACCTCCCAACACAAACACCACAAGGTATTTTTTGAGAACAAAGCCTACTCTCTCTCTTGTTATATAAAAAAGCACAGTAGCAATATAGCCTATGTGGAGTCTGTATAAAAATATAAAGCTAAGGCCGCATAATTCCCGCAGGACCCCAAAGCTTGACTTGACTAACCCATATCTTTTGGCTGATGGAGAATATACAGAAACATATATCCATATACATAAGTACACATATCTGCTCTTCATTTTCTTCTCCCTTTAAGTCTTCGACCACATCATTCATTTTCCTAGAGTAGTAAGTCTTTACCTGGAAACTCTTCTTTCCCCATACTTTTCCTTAAAAGAAACTCTTCTGCAGGTCTTACTCCTCGACCTGACTCCGAATTTCTGTCCCTCTCTGTCACAAACTCCACCTCAGGAGAGAATTCTCTGATGACTCTTTTTCTCAAGTAAAAATTAGAGTCCCTTTGTACCAGAAGGGCCCCAAAACACAGCCGCGTGTGGAAGTTGTAAAGCTCATCAGTCTCACCCCATAGTTTGAAGAAAGGAAAACAAAGCTGGCAGAAGCCTTCCCGCTACTTGATCCCAATCAGGTGGGATGGCCCTGTGGTCATATTAATGAGGCCTCCAAGCATTCATTCCAGGGTAGAAGTTATTGTTTTTCCTATGCAGTAATTTCCCGATTTCCTTCCTAATTCAAAGTTACCATTTAGTAAGGTCCAGAGTAAGAAGCCCTTGCCTCTTTCTTCACCTCCTGGCCCAGTGCTTTTTCTCTGTGAAAGCAGCTGATCCATCTGTCTGCCTCTCTAGCCCAGTCTGCATACTTCGCCAGCATCTACACGGTCGAGTCTAGTCCTACAGAGCCTCGCCTCTTTCCTGGTTAGCTTTATAACCAGTCATTACTTGTCACTGTTCTGTACGAACACATTTCATCAAAACAGGTTCTGAAAACAGGAAGTCAAACGGTGCTTATTATCTACACTTTCTTTTTAAAACGTGAGTTAATTGATTTGCGTCCCCCAGAACAACTTTTACACGGCTGGAGCTATTCAACACTTCCATATTGTTATTTTATGAAGAATAGGAGGTATAAATAATAATACTAATACCTTTATTTCCATAGGAGCTTTCATCTGGATAATTCATGCTTCATTATTCTGCCACTATTCTGTGTCTTGGGTTCTCGCCCTTGGCTCCTGTGACAAACACCGGGTTCAGATCCAGACTCCAGGAGGAAGTGATGCTTCAATTTTTGGTGACATACAGGTGCATTACACAGGCCCCAAGCCCCCCCACCCATAGCCTCTTTGGGTGAAGTTGCTCCAGGTCTGTCACAATCCAGACTGATAACAGTAATACAGCCAACATTGTAAAACTTCTCTGTGGCTCAGCCTCTCCCACTGTTAGTGGGCTGCCTTCAGCTTTTGGAGAGCAGGGGTCCCCAAAGCATCACTTCCAACCAGCAGCAGCAACTCTCCACCTAAGACACCACTAGAAATCAAACTTTTGGGCTCTTCCCCAGTCCTTTTCAATTAGAATCGTTGGGAGGAGTCTAGCAATTTACATTTAACAAACACTTCAGGTGGCTCTTGTAACCATTAAGGTGGAAAACAACAGCCAGAAAACATGTGAGGAGTTTTGAGGAAGCTGGGGCTGTCAGGAGGACTGACCCTCATGTAGTTAAAGAGGGATCATGAACGCAAGGATACAAAGCTTTTGAGGTAAGTAAAGCTTCCCAGCGGAGGGCTAGCAGCAACGGGTCTGGTACACGGAACTTTAAAGCAACTGGAAGTATTCGGAAACAGAAACGGGTCATGTCTCTCAGTGTCCAGAGGTATTAGGATTATACTGTGGGAGAATCTATGAATAAGGCAATACAAGAAGTACTAAAAATAAAGCTATAAGACTGAAAAACAACAACAAAATAAGCCTCAGCAAGAAGTTTCAACATACCATTAATATAGAAAGACAGGTTTATAACTTATTTATTATCATCAATTTTTTAATATCTCAAAGCTTTACCTTTAAAAATGATTCTACTGATGCTACATAGAGTAGATAATGGATTTTCATTTCCTAATGTTTCGTTTCATATTCCAAAAAGGGCAGCAGTTGGCTTAGACTCTCATAAGATTCCATATATTATTATATGAGATATTTATTATTTAAAAGAGGTCAATTACCACCATCCAGAACTGATACTAGACCAGGTATTAAGGTTAGGGTGTTATTTCTCCTCTGTTTTGTAATGAAGACAACCACCTTTTGATGGTAATGATTTTGTTTTAAGATACAAATAAATGAACTAATATTAATTAAGATACAACCAAACATTATGTAGCATTTATTACATGCTAGATACTGACTACATCACATACACCGTCATATTTAATACAGCAACCTCAGGAAATTCAGCTTTGTTATCTGTATTTTATAGAGGAGGCACCTGTGCTTAGCAAGGTTAAAGAACTCGCCCAAGGTCACAGAGCTAGCAAGTGGAGGTGGAATACAAACCCAGGGGTCTTCAGAGTCAATGTTTTCAAACTGCTAAGTTTATTTGTTAGTATAACCCTGAATTCTAGGGATTTGGAGGACAGAAAGAATGTATAGCCCAGTGCAAATAATACTTAGGACCAGTTAGGGCTTCTAGAAATACTAAAGAGAACCAAACAACCACTTACTGATGTTAAATCTAGGTCAGGTACTGAACTAACCACTGTGCAACTATCGTACTTAATGCTTACAACAACCACAGAAAGTTAGCTGCTAGTATTATCCTGACTTTACATATGAGCGATTACGGTTAGATGATTTAAGTAATAAGCCCATCTTCTTCATAAAGAATTCACTGCTCACGTATTTAAATGGAAATGAAGCAAAAGAAGTAAACAGCATGGCATGTAAGAATCGCTCGGTAAATGTAGCTTTGCTGCCCTTATACCATGTTCCTAGGCAAAAGAATGGTGTTCGTGTTGATTCATCCATTCTTTCTCATCTCTTTTCTTGTTTGCTTTAAATAGCAGATATTTGGGTGCCATATGCAGCCATGAAAGAGAACTAAGTTTACTGCCTTCTCCACATCTTCATACATGTCAAACTTTAGCCCTCTGAGGCTTGCACCAAAGACAGTGGCCAGGATGTGACCTCAAGACGCTTCCATTTGGAATAGTAACAATGAACGACCTTAGAAATGAGACATAGCCCACACCCATTGCCCAACAAAGGGCTGTGACATGCCAGCTTGCTCCACCCAAAGAGCCTTGTGTTAAGGATGTAGGTGGCCAACATCTCTCAGAGAGAGTCAGCAAAAATGAATGCTTTTTCCCAAGACTGCAAAATTTCATCCAGTTGGGAGTTCAATGAAAATTGATTTCAGGGGCACCTGGGTGGCTCAGTGGTTTAAGCCTCTGCTTTCGGCTCAGGTCATGATCTCAGGGTCCTGGGATCGAGCCCCGCATTGGGCTCTCTGCTCGGCGGGGAGCCTGCTTCACCCTCTCTCTCTGCCTGCCTCTCTGCCTACTTGTGATCTCTCTCTGTCAAATAATTATAAATAAAATCTTTAAAAAAAAAAAAAAGAAAGTTGATTTCATTTTGTAACATCATGGGACGAGATTGGTTTTACGGATCAGATCTCTGCACCTCTGTCTTGTCTCCATCACAAACCAGCTATGTGATCATGGGAAATTGAGAGCGCCATTTTCACATTGAGGAAAAAAGAAACTCATTCTCCAATTTTTGGGTGCAGAGTAGGTAAGAACTTTCTACGAATACTTTATAGAAATATAAAGTCCTTTCACAAGGTTCAGATGGCATTACTATTTTATGTAACTCTTTCCTTGCCTAAAATTAAGTTACAACCTATCAACTTGGTTAAACCAAGTTGGTTCACCAACAGGCTAACTTAGAAGACACGAGGAAGAGGGACAATTTAAACTTGATAGTTAGCTCTACCGAAGATACCTGTAGAACTGTTTGCTCAATTGTTGGGATGGTTAAGAGGGATTCATTCCCATTGGCCTTGCTTCCCGGTAAGCTTGGCAAATCCTCAGATCAGTGAACATCAGAGTATGAAATAGCCTGAGAAGCCTCTCCATGCAAACCAAAAGGATTATCACCAAACCACTATGTCACTAAAGAGGACACAAGCACTCTCAGTAGCTCAAAGGGAGGCTCAGTAGATTGTGCCAAAGATGCCTTTGGGTTCCTGTGCAGATTTCAAGGTGCCAACTTACTCTCCCTTGCATGTCTACATGAGAGAGTAGCATTTGGCCTCTATGGAGATTAGTTGGGACAGCAGTGAAAGGGGATAGTGTGAAGGACATTTTTATGCAAGGAGCACAAAAAAGAAGTTCCATCTGGAGTTAAGTGTGGAGAGATGAATCAAAGATAGTATGTAGCACTATTGACTATTTTTACAGTCTCAGTGGGAGGATTCAAACTAGACACTCAAGAGCAGAGAGGAGAAAATTCAAGGAAAGCATTTCTTTGGTGCTTTTACATTTATCTTGGACTATGGTTTCCCTGAAGTTATCTGAAAGATTAAAATGGCTTTGTGAAGCGACACCATCATACCCCTTTTCCTATTATAGTTCTTTTCTTAAAATATTTTGTAGGTCAACACACATGGGTAAAACTAAAGATTACAAGTATACATTTTCCTTGGACCTATACCGGAGAGGCACATTCCTTCTTTCAAGTCACTAGTGTGGGACCATGAAGCTGATTAATCTGGCTCTAGATCACCTTACCAAATTTACTTTCATGACACCAAAAACAGAGCTTGTGGAAGTTGCTTAGATGAGAACTATGGCTGGGAAGGAAACTGAAGCTTCTCAGACATGAAACACGCCATACTCTCCGAAGCCAAGATCATTTCGTGGGGGGAAGCTGGTATTTTCAGGCTTATGTTTCTCTGATAAAACACACCCACGTTCCGTCACTAGTAGCCACATTGCAATACACTACACTTGACCAAGTGCCCCCATACGTACACCTCTCCAGTTGGTCTGGTTGTCAGAATTCCACTGATTAAACATTTAAAGACTGGCTTTGGCAAAACATGCCAGAAATTCCTACAGGGTAATTAAAACCACCTTCTGTGTCAATAAACACAGACTACGAGATCGTTGGTTTGCAAAGGGGCTGGCTCTGACCTCAGGCTCTTTCTTAGATGGCTTTCCACCATCGAAATAGATTTTCACTGACTCACCCAGACCACTTCCTGGCCCCCTTATGAAGTGATTGGCTGAGGTCAGAGATACCACCTTTCCTTTACTGTTTCAGCCTAGACACAAGACCAAAGTCTCTGAACCCAAGGGCCGAGCTCACTGCCAAAGGCCCTTCCCACAGACCTACAGCTAAGAGAACTCGAATGGAATTCTTGTTACCAAATTTGACAGTTAAGAGTCTTTATGTGTCACTACTCTTCCAGGGTTCTCACCGATTTTCCTCTGAAGAATGATTAATGTGACTTCAAAGGAAAAGTAAGAACTCAGGTGGATATTTACTACGCTGATACCCACAGACTTGTTCTTTGCACGTAGTAGACATTCCATGAATTGTTTTTCACCATAATGACGGCTTTATTATTCCTATTATGTAAACCATGTTTATACTTATTGAAAACTATCAGACATTAGAAAATAAAAATGTCATCAGCCTGACCTAGCCATCATTCATATTCTACTAGACATTCTTTCCTTGGAATTCTTTATGGACACACACAGAAGTTTATAGGAGAGGAATCATACTATCTATACACTCCTTCCATCATAGATGTGGTTACCTTTAATTGTTTAATAGTCTTTTTTATACTTATTTCTCTCCTCCCCACATACCCAGTGGTGATATAAACTTCAAGATGTTTTTTCATACTTGTGTCATCATATACCAACTTATACAGCACGAGTGAGGTTTTCGTTACTTAACTGATACTTGCTGAAGGGTTAAAGAGTAAAATAAAAAAACAAACACAGAACCAACGAAATGAGTGACAGAATATTGGGCTATGCTCTTAATTAGCTGCTACAATTTCCAAGTGATTGAAAAAATCATATAGCGCATCTTTAAACTCCAGTGGGGGTAGGAGAACCTAGCTTGAACATGTCGGATGGAGTCGTAAGTTTAATCTCCCAAGTAAATATGCACCTGGCTACTGTCCGAACTAGAGACATTACCAATCTACTCTCCAACTCAAATCAAGTTCAAAACCACTTAAAAAGTGCCCGTGTGCCAAGCAGCTCACTGTCCTCTGTAGGATAAACCAAGGAGGTGAAGGGGTGATGACTGTCTTCCAGCAGTTTCTTTCTAGCTGGGGAGACAATGTGTGGACTATCTGAACTTGGACTTTGGTGTCCACATCCATGAAATGGGGATATTACCTGTATATCACAGCACTGTTGTTATGGTTTTAAAAAAACTTGAACTGAGAAAAAATTTCTCAGGGAATTTTTCAGGGAAAATGCAGAGTCAAGACAGGACATGTAGGTACCAGGAAAGGGAGAATTGTATGTACAGAAGCAGGGAGCAGGGATGGGTGGGCGGTACTGAGGACTCAGCACAAGCTCGCATGGTTGACTTGAGTGTCAGTTAGGAGAGACTCAAAGAAATGAGGGGACAGGCAGGAAACAGTAAGGTTTACAAGCACAGGACAAAATGGTCAATAGCCCAATCTTCTTAAAGGGCCAAACACAAGCAGGAAAACATTTTTGCCTTTTCAGCACGTGCCAATGTCTAGATCAAGGCCATCCAAATGAGTGACTCAAAGGCAACCTACTTGTCAAGTAACTGGAGAAAGAAGCCTGGCCCACATAACAGGCTTAAATCCAAGCTTCTGAGACTTATAGGAAAAATTCTGATCGGAAAATTTCCATCTCAAATTGTGCTGAGGAAGCTCAGGGACTGAGTAAGCATGTTGGCAACAGAAGCACAGATTGCTTTTGCTTTTTTTGTTTTTCTTTTTTTTAACCCCTGTGCACAGAGTTCTTCAGGTCCCAGGGAGACCTCAGCAAGTCTTTGATCTCTGACCTGTAAGGGATCAGAGAGCCTTCAGGGAAATACACCTCATTCACAAGTGGAACCGCATGAAAAACCTTCTCCTTACATCTTTTCAAGTGACCAGAGGGCTCTGACTTTCAAAGCATAGAAGGTTAGTTTCAGCTGGGCTAATCCTACAGAACTGGGATGGGATTAGGTATTGGTCATTGCAAGATACGTCAGTTGGGAGCACTCAACTGTGCCAGTCTTTTCTGTTAGCTCAGGGTTCCAGTGCTGCTCTTGCCTGCTCCATCGTATTTCTTTTTTTTGAACTGGTACTGGTGATGACTTCCTGGAAGCATGTTCCTATGGCTCTGTGCCGCCCTAATCAATACTCACTCTCGCACCCCATCACACCTGCCCTGACTTCCCAGACAGAAGAGAAAGGAGAGGTTGCTTTTAATATTACACCCCCAAGTTATTATTGAAACTTGATGTTTCTAGAAGATGTTTTCATACTTATAACCCTTTAACAAAGCAACTGGGTCTCTTACTGACCACCACAAATCTTCGTCCATTCAAATGACCATCCATCCGCCCAGCTCATCAGCCAGCTAGGTATCTTTCGATTTTTATCTGCCTAACTCTTGGGTCACAACCTATGTTCAATTTTTTTAAACTTTATAAAGATTTTAAATTTAAAAAAATGTCTCGAAGACTTTGTATTCTCACTTCACAGGAATAAAAATGCCCCAAAAACTCAAGCAAAATGGATTGAGACTTCAAATCAACTCCCACCTACAATCCCCAGCAACTGCTGAAATGCAGACAGCCCATTTATTTTGAAAAAGGACCAAAATCACTCACTAAAAATACAATCCCATGGATGTTTATGAGATTTATACTTCTCAATTTCATTAAATTATGCACCCAACTTTTGGAGGAGAACTAGAGATATCTGCAAGTCTTAAGTCGATGATAGGCAAAGTTTAGTTTCTTTGGATTTACCTGGGTTCAAATTGCATTCAACCACACATAGTATTAATAGAAAAAGAAGGAACACAGCTTTTAGAAATGTCAAATATGAACCCCAGGAGAGGGCTAGCTCATTAAACAACCATAGTGGTTGTCGTCATGGGTCAATCATTCTTTGAAGTCACCCACTTATCAGTTTGAAGAAAATTAACATTTCTGGGTCACCGGGTTCCATATACTTATCTACAATGGATGCCCTGGAACCATGAAAGTCATTTTATTTAATATAGGTGGGCAACTAAATCCCAGAGAACAAACGACTCACCCATGTATTTAATGGCAGAGGCTGTGAATTGAGCTCACTTCCCCTCTCAGATTGGGTAGATGTATGTGGGCTTTGGGGAAGGACAAGGACAAAGGAGTATATTAAGCGTCAGTGGTTATATCTTGATGAATTTATTTCTAATCTTCACCTGCACAAATTCCCTCTGAAAATCTGTGACAATGTGAGGTAGAGGAAAAATATAGACCAGGCAATGGTGGGAAAGGGCCACAGACACTGCAAAGGTCTTCCTTGGTAGAGCTTTTTCTAGAGAACATAGTAACTATTATCTAGAAACTTAATTGTTTGTATCTAGAAACTTACTTATACCATTTAACCCAGGAATCTTGACTTCAGAAATCTGTTCTAAAAAAAATAACTAGAAAGGATTTAGATTCATGCAATTCTTTATCACACAATTATTATAGCAAAATATTGGAAATAATCTAACTTCCAACATTACATGAATGGCAAAATTGTGGTTGAACTATATGATGTTACAGAAGAAGGCTCACAATTTTATTTAGAATCAAAACAACAATAGATACGATACCATTTTACATATAATTCTAGTATTATCCTTCCACTGCCCCTGTCTCTTTTCTCTTACACACACACACACACAGTCTGGAATACATTGAAAATATTTGTAATGATTATGTCTGGCACTAGAGGTAAATTTGATTTTCTTTTTTACAGTTTTCTTTGTAGTCCAAGCTTTCATCAGTGAACATATATTTTGTTCTCATAGGCTCTTTTCTTTTTCTACATAGTATTTAATAAGATTTGCATTCATATGCTTATGTTTGTGTTTATTTCAGGTGTGTCTTCCCAATAGAATGCAAGTTCTATGAGGCCAGAGTCTTTGTTTTGTTTGTTATTGTTTGCCTAGTGTTTTTTAGCATGATGCCTCGTATATCATAAATATTTTAATAATTATTTTTAAGTGAGTATACAGTGAACATTGGGGGGACATACTAAAGGAGGTATGCTTATATGCAGGGATTCTAATGGCCTAGCGAACATAACAATGTGTCTAGTCTCTAGCTCAAACAGCATGCTATTCTCCTTGGTGCACTTTTGTCTCCTAATGCCACAAAAGACCCCCACCCCCCCCACCACCATGAAGACAGCATTTGTAACTCCTCATCACTATCAGAATCCTGCTAAAACCCGACTTCGACCATAAGCCATTCATGTTTGGGAAAGCTTCTCTCTAGCACTTAACTGCAACCATTCACTTGGAAGGCCAACATTTTTTGAACTTCTATTGGGTTCCAAACATTTTTTTTTAGAATGGGAGGGTGGGCAAAATACCATCCAAGGGCCAGCACTTGATTCTGTAGAGGTTTTTTTTTGTTTGTTTGTTTGTTTGTTTTTTTAGATTTTATTTATTTGACAGAGAGAGATCACAAGTAGGCAGAGAGGCAGGCAGAGAGAGAGGAAGGGAAGCAGGCTCCCCGCCGAGCAGAGAGCCCGATGCGGGGCTCGATCCCAGGACCCTGAGATCATGACCTGAGTCGAAGGCAGCAGCTTCACCCACTGAGCCACCCAGGCGCCCCGACTCTGTAGAGTTTCCTGCTAGAACACAGCCATGCCCACATGCGGCAATGGCAGGGTTCAGTAGCTGGGACATAGACTGTATGGTCAGCAAAACCTAAAATGTTGACTACCTGACTTTATAGGAAAGTTTATCAACTCCTGTTCTAGAATACCTATACTTGTGCAAAGTGGAGATACCAAATTATTATCCTATTAAATAGTTATTCTAACATAAAGCTTATGTCTGGGAGTTTTGTAAAAACAACAAAACCCAAACCAAACCCAAACAAAAACACGCTATTTTAACATACCTAAATTTGTTCTTGAGAACATCCATTTTTGTGTCAGACACACTTGAGTTTTAAGTCCTGAGTTTGCTGATTGACACTGGGCAGATCCTACAAATTCTTTAAGCCTCAGTTTCATTAGCAGTGAAATTGGAACGTATCCCCTCATTTCCTTAATAAACATGTATTGGGTGCTATTTGCCAGGCACTGTGCTAGGAGATGACTACTGGATAATGGTGAATAAGACCTAAAAGTCTCACCTAATTAAGCTTTAATTGGGGGCCCCTGGGTGCCCTGGTGGGTTGGGCCTCTGCCTTCAGCTCAGGTCATGATCCCAGGGTCCTGGGATCAAGCCCCACATCGGGCTCTCTGCTCAGCGGGGAGCCTGCTTCCTCCTCTCTCTCTGCCTGTCTCTCTGCCTGCTTGTGCTCTGTCCGTCAAATAAATAAATAAACTCTTTAAGGGAGAAAAAAAAAACCTCTTAAGCTTTAATTGTACATACTTTCTGAGGTTTGCTGTGATGATTAAATGAAACAGACACATACATGTGCACAGATCTGTATCATATACACATCAATATAAGGCACAAGATGTACAAATAAGCATACTATGCAGTACATCATATAGAATATATAGAATACAGAGAACAGAACTCAATTCCTGGCACACTGCAAGCACTCAGTAACTTTGTCTCTTTCTCTTCACCACAGATAAAATGGAAGCTCTTTTTCTTTTTTTTAAAGATCAATTGATTGATTGATCGATCGAGAGAGAGAGTTTGAGTGGGAAGAAAGACAAAGGGAGGGGATCTTAAGCAGACTCCGCACTGAATGTGGAGACCCACGTAGGGGCTCGATCTCGCAACTCTGAGATCAGGACCTGAGCCAAAACCAAGAGAGGGATGCCCAACTGACTGAGCCACCCAGGAGCTCCATGGAAGCTCTTTTAATGGACTTCTTTTTTTTTTTAATTTTTTTATTTTTTTATTTTTTTTATTTTTTAAAGATTTTTATTTATTTATTTGACAGACAGAGATCATAAGTAGGCAGAGAGACAGGCAGAGAGAGGAGGAAGCAGGCTCCCTGCTGAGCAGAGAGCCCGATGCGGGGCTTGATCCCAGGATCCTGGGATCATGACCCGAGCCGAAGGCAGAGGCTTTAGCCCACTGAGCCACCCAGGCGCCCCTTAATGGACTTCTAAGAAGCAGACTCATTGGATGAAAAAAATGCTTTCCACTGCCTCTGTAAAATGGGGCTAGAGCCTGCTCTCTACTCACAGCTAAATTAGCAGGCTCGTCTCTGGGACACAGACACACTCCAGCTTCTCGTAGCTGAGGTGCATGTTTACTACAAGCCTGTTCTGTTTTGTCCCTTATCTCATGATGCCTGTCATACATGTTAGTTAATAAAATATCTTGGAAGGTGATGAAAAGAAAGGTGTGGAAAGTTAAGAAAGGATTATTTCATATGAAAACTAAGTCGGATGCTTTCAAAAGATGACAAAGAGCTGTGGGGTTAAATGTGGGAGAGAGAAAAGGTCGGGGCCAGTCATAAAAAATCTAGAAAGATTGGTGGTAAGTTTGCTTCTCACATGTTTGTACTGTTATTCACCTCCAGGAAACCAAACTCAGACATGGTTTTTGTCATTTTGGGTGTGGTTTGTAGAACAGAAATATAAGCTCCAGTCAGCAGACTCACATTCAAAGACGAAGCCTTGATTCTTCAACAGACCCTTCATCAAAATTAGGCAACGCTATTTAAAATAGCATTTAAACTTTTTTTTTCAGCCTTAATTTTCCCAGCTGACCATCAACCATTGGTCCCAAAAGCATGGAGTAAGAGGCATTCTTTTGAATGTACTTCTCACATACGAATAATAGCATGCTAGCATGTTGCCTCAACCCCTGCCATGTTTTCTAAGTAGAAGAAATAATGGGAGACAGCGTGACCTGTCCAAGGCCACAGCTCTAGCTCTGCTGGAGACGATTCCAGAGCCATGCGGGGTCTGATTCCACCACCTCAGCCACCTGACGGAACAGAGACGCAAACACAGTGCAGACTCACAAAGCCTGACTCGGAGGGCAAAGTGCATTTTGAGCAGGACAGAGTCTCCTCTGCTCACATCCAACAGGAACTGTGACCTCATTCACCTCTTTCACCTCATTGCCCAGCACAACCAGCACAGCAGCTGGCCACAAACCCCATAAGGAAATTTTGTTGGACGGGATGGATTTTCTTTCCTCGAATAGTGCAAGAAACGGGATCCTTCCTGATTTCTGGCAGAACAGGTCGCCTCCAAGGAGTGTACAACAGCAGGGGAGACATTTTATTGTGCCTGTCAGCCCGTGTCACCGAGAGCCCAGCCTCGCCGATTGGCACGTGCTTGTCGCTGTCAGCGCGGCAAGATGAGCAGCACCCTGCTCACCAGATGGTTGTTTGTTCCACCAGCCACCTTTGCTGCATCCCCGGTTCACTCCAGCCCAGGACAGTCTCCAGCATTCATGCTGCAAGGCTGCTCCTGCCAACAACTTTGCCAAATGGCTCCTCTCAAAGTCATGGGCCTCCCAGACAGACTGGCTCCTCCATCTGCAGCGGCGTTTGGCAAAGAGACGCTTCTCCTTCTGGCTCCACCTCTTGGCTGCACCAGAGACTTCTTGCCAGAAAGGTGATCTGACCCATCAGCTCTTACAGCCAAGCCTGGAGTTGTGGGGCCGATTAAAGCCAGCGTCTGTGTCCCCCACGCCCACCTGTGAGCACGATGTCACAACAGACTTAAGAAGAAGACTTCAGAAGGCTAAAGGACACAAAGTGTCAAACACAGCCCTAGGGCATCACAGAAACTTGGAGCCAGAAAAATCTAGAGAGAGCATGCCACCCCTCCCCCATCTTCAGCCTCATTTTAGGAGATTAGGAAATGGAAGCCCACAGAGTAAAAGTGACTAATTATGACAGCGGGACTGGGAATAACACCCAGGTGTTCGGACGCGCATTCTACATCACTCCGCACAATGTTCCATGCCCTTCTAGTGTTCCCTCTGCTCATTTTCAAAATCTTGATAAAAATTGGACCTTTTGTATTGGCCTTGATTCAAAATGGTTATTTCTGTGGAAAAAGGAATCCTCTTTTCCCTGTGTCAACATCATGACTTCTGTTTTAAACAGGTGTGTCCATATACTAGTCTGGCAGACCCAGAAGTGACTTCTGTTCTGCCACTCACTAGTGGGTGACCTTGGACAGGTAATCACCTCGTTCTGCTTCAACGTTTTACTTCAAGGGGGTAAGGACAGTATCAACCTCTGGAGTTCTGAGGACTAAATAAGAAAAATACTATAGAAGTTTGTTCCTGGAACATAGCAAGCCTTCCGCAACCGCTACCAACTAAATTTTATGCTTAACCACTCAAATCTAAAATGGTTATACAATACAGAGTGCTACGCACATAGATATAGATATGCTAGGTGTTTCCATATTCAACATGAGGAAATGCAAGTTCACACAGTTGCGGGATTTATCCAAGGTTCATTAGAGAAGAAATGAAGGACCAAAATGTCCTTCTTGCCTCTTTGTGGAGAAATAGGAACCAGTATCTTGGCTTTAAAGATGGTAAAATCAGGAAGGAGAATCTTTGAACACAAACGATGGATGGATGGATAGATGATAGACAGACAGACAGACGGTCACCACAGCATTGTATGTAATATAAAAATCCAGAAGTACTCTCCATCCATCCACCAGTGAACTACTAAATAAATTATGATACCATCATACCACAGTGCACCATGCAGCCATTACAAAGAACAAGGCAGCTGTAGGTGTCCTGACATGGAAAGATCTTCCGAGATCACTGAGTGGGAGAAAAAGCAAACTGCAAACAAAACAAGCAGTATGCATTCACTTATGCAAACAAACAATCCCTCCCACAATATCTATGTGTACATGTATATTTAAGTGTATGAAAATACATCCAAAGATGGCCATGAGGAAGTCTAGTCAACTAATGACAGTGCTAACTCCAGGCAGGGCAGTGGGATGGGTGAGGGGATAGAGGGTGACTCATGCTTTGCTTTGTCTATTTCTTTAAGATTTTTATTTTTTTTAATATATAAGTAATCTCTACACCCAACATGGGGCTCAAACTTGCAACCCTGAGATCAAGAGTCACATGCTCTACTGACTGAACCAGCCAGGCGCCCCCACTTTGTCAACTTCTGTAATGCTTGAGTCCTTTTAAGTAAGAAGACACTTGTATTATTTGCCTGATTAAAATAAAGACATAGACAGAGGACTGGACAGGACAGTGACAGGACTACAATGATGGTGAACCAACCGACCTCCTAACTTGGGTGTTGCCGGCCCCAGCTTGACTTCTGACCAATGTTACTCTCCGAAGTTTCTTATATAGCTCTCCTCTTTGGTACATCTTCTGGTGACATTTTGTACTTAAGGATCCGAGTTTTGTCTCTCAGACCACCTGGGAGTGCTCAGCACCTTCCTGCGGTATCTGTGAGGGCCATTTGCAGCTTGTCTACCCTCTGCCCCCTTGTGTATCTATTGAGCATCACAGAGATGAACCCCCCACAGTAGCCACTCTGTGACTACTTCAGGTTCATTACTGGTGGATTCACAACAGCGGAGTCGGCAATGCAATGCATGGCCAGGAGGAGGCTGTCGGTCCCCCAGCATCAAGCTCAATTCACGTAAGGTACTCTCTGGCACACTTCTAGCAGACCTCCCCTTTCTTGGGTCAAAATCCTGCCCTTCAGGATCCCTCCAGGTCCTGAGATCCCGTGCATTTTTTTGCTCCTTACCCACAGAGTCCCCTTCATTTCTCTACATTTGCTGAAATCAATCAGGTTTCTTTCTTCCCAAGCAAAGACGAACCCCCTACACACCTATCACTTTCCATTACCATGACCCCTTCTCCAAAATTAAAACTAATGAGTTTTCTGTTTTTTGTTGCCTGAGCCAACTACAGGAGTTGCTACCATTTTTGGAGAATGGGTGCCCCGAAGGTCCAGGGGAGCCATCCCAGCACAGCCTGGGAACTGCACTGTTGATATCCTATGCTAAGGGGGAGGGACATGGACTAATGTATAAAAACCCAGCTAATTCTCACAATTTGCTCAATTCCATAAATATTTTCCTTCTTTCCTTATAGAGTAGAATACATCTAGAGGAGAAGGTCAACTAAGGATCCTGGCATTGGGTGGAAAAGTTCAACTTCCTTCCTGTGGGACAATGGCAAAGGCTCAGACAAGTGCACTGCCCTTCTAGAAAGATGGACAAAGTCAGTCCAGCTGCACTGAATGTGCACCATGGGGATAAATGCAAAAGAGAGAATATAACCTGCATTTTCCCCCACTTTAAATCCTGACCAAAGGCAGCAGGGGTAGGAGAAGAGCACGTGTCTCAGGTCCAGGCAGTCATGGCTTACAAGCTGGTTTTACCACTTACAAGTATGTGACCTTCCATAAGTTTCTTTGTTTTTCCAAAGCTCGAAATTTCTTGGTCTGAGAAATGAGACTAATGCAACCATTCTCTCATGGTCGTTGAAGGAGATTAAATGAGTAAACATATGCGTAACACCTAGGAAAACGCCTGGGATAGACAGTGCTTGAGAAACCTCAGTTCTCTTCCCTCAGCTAAGTGCTGAAATTGGGCCCTTGGTTTCTTCGTAAATGCAAATGTCAGAGTCTAGGAATGTCAGTCTACAGCTGTGCTCTTTTCATTGAGCATTACCAATATTTTGACAGAACTGGCCTAATATTATTCACCCCAGGTTCATTGGCATGTTTCTGACCAGCCCTCATAAAGGGCTGGAGATGGCCCCTGGGGACCTGGATGCTAATAATGAATACTCGCTAGTGATTTTCAATGCACTCTGGTTATTATGTTTGGTAGCAGAACATTTCCCATCCCCAGAAAGGTCATTTACAATAGTATAAGGCTGCTTCTTTCCACCTTCCATTTCAGATTTTTCTGAGAATGGCAGAGAACTCAAACATTCATCCATATGCATTGGAAGTACTATTCTGATCTGGCATTTGCATACAAATATCAAAGCAACTTAAGGAACTACAGGGCAGCTCTCCATCATCTGACACCATCTCCTTTTATTTTTCTAGCGCCTTCCCAGCCCCTTCATATCAAAAGCCATTTTCATGTACCGTCCTACTTTTACGCATCTTAACTTCCCTCTTGAGTGTGTGTGAAATGGGGTGGGGTACAGGAAGCAGGGACTTTTGCCTTCTCACTTTTATTCCTGTGCCCCTAGGAAGCTGTAACATTTCAGAAATCACACAGATCTCACTCAAGTCTGGAGACCCTCTACACTCAACTCACCCAAGACTGGACTCTTCTTATTCTACCCCCATCGCTGAGAAAGGGCCATATAGTGTTCTCTGAATAATTTCAGCGTGTGGTGAGTTAGGGTTACACCAAGGCATTCCATTGTGGGGTCCTTTTTGTTACAATTTCTTTGTACCAAGTCAAATTAAGTTTCCTTGTTCTGCCCTGGAGTGCTTTTCTCCTAGGCATCTCATCTATTCACATGACTTTAGATACTTTTAATGTGCTGCTGACATCTCAAATTGTACATCTAGTCTCGAACTTGCTTCTGACCTTCAGACCCAGATATCTATCTAACTGCTTGAGGGTCTTGCTGTGAGGCTAAGTGGCTCACACACCCCTCAGACTAATCAATTTCCAAAGTCTTTTTCCAGTGTCAGTGAGAAGTTCCCTTACGCATTCAGTCTCATGGCAAAGTCCTGGGAGTCGTCCTTGACACTCACCTCCATCTACTTCTCTATCTCTGCCCAATCTATCACACCAAGTAAGTTATATCCATCCTTCTTCTATGATGTATCAGAGTCACCTAATTCTCTCCATCTCTACTGCTGCCACTGTCCTAGAGTACAGCTGTGGCATCCTAACTATTCCCCTTTTGCTCTATTCATTTCCTCCCCAGCCCTCTGACCCCACCCTGCATAGCAGCTAGACTGAGCTTTGAAAAAACAAACCTGATCATATTACCATCCCGATCAAAATCTTTTAATGGCTTTCGATCCATTTTTGGATAAAGTCCAAACTCCTTATGGTCAAATCTCAACATGATCTGGTCTCTGACCACCTCTCCAGTCTCTCTTTTGTGACATTTTATTATAAAACATTTTAAATAGTCAGCAAATTGAAAAAAATATATAGTCACTATCCACTGATGGACCCCCCTCAATTTTACCATGAACATTTCATACTTGTTTTATGATGTATCTATCCACTCATTCATCCATCTATCCATCCATTCATCCTAGCATGGATCTTTCCTGGTTCTGGTGCATTCCAGAGTAAACTGCAGGTTCTGGTCTGATTTTCATCACTCTTCCTCTTGTTCCCTATACTCCACGGGCAGCTTTCTATTCTTCAAATCAGTCACACGATTTTAAATCTCTGGGCTTTATACCTATTGTCTCTTCTACCTGAATTGTCTTCACCTCTTGTTAATTTCTGACTGATCCTTTAGTTCTCAACTTAAAACTTTCTGAGAGGCTGCCTCTGATCCCCCAGACTAAATTAGATCCACCTTCCTGCCTTACATATGATCTAGAGGCACACTGTGCTTTTCCTGAATGTCACTTATCACCACCGGTAATTACATATTTATTTGCCAAATTCTTTAATGTCTGCCTCCTGCGCCAGCCTGATACCACGTCTGTATTGGACCATGCTGGATCACCTCTGCAGAAAGTCAGCTAATATTTGTTGAAGGAATTAGAGGCAGAATGAATCAATAATTATGTGATAATAATAATATAATCATAAATCATGGAATAATAAATTCATTCTTCCTTTAATGTGTAAATAGTACAGGCTTTTTAAAGGCCTCTGTGAGAAGATGGAACTTATTCACGGCCAGAATGTAACCAGCAAGGACACTAAAGCAAGTATCTAAATGGCAAGATCCACGGCTGATTCCCTAACAAAGAAGAGACTGGTAGGTTTTAGTGACTTGTCTCCCATCTCCATTAGCCATTCCCCTCAAGACCATACCCAGTCAAGACAGGATCCAAGGAAAATGCGTGTTTGCTATGCAAATGGGCCTGTACTGTACTGAGGGCATTTACCGAGGCCCAGCTCAAGCACTGTCTTGAGTGCTTTTCCTGTATTAATTTTTTTCGCTGTGGCACAGGTTCTACTGTTATTCCCATTTTACAGCTAAGGAAATTGAGAACAGAGTAGTTATTTTAAAGCATGTTCTCCCGGAGCGCCTGGATAGTTCAGTCATTAAGCATTTGCCATCGGCTCAGGTCATGATCCCAAGGTCCTGGGATGGAACCGGAGTTGGGCTGCCTAGCCAGCAAGGAGTCTGACTCCCCTCTCCCGCTCCCCCTGCTTGTGTTCCCTCTCTGTGTCTCTCTCTGTCAAATAAATAAATAAATAAAATCTTTAAAAACAACAACAACAAAACAACAAAAAACATGTTCTCTAACTTCCTCTTCTAACCAGATTGCCATTCCTATAAACTCTGCTAGGAAAAACACTTATTCTGTCTGCGGCCTCACGGAAGAGTGGGAAGATCAGTGTAGAAAACTCTCAAACTGCCCTGATGGAGAGAGGGTTTTGGTCAGTTCTAAGTCTGAAAATAAAGAAGTCCCCTGAGAGATCAGAGAGATTTGAGAGATGAGCCTTGGTTAGGACCCCCCGAGTTCCATTATCTGAAAAACCCAGTAAAAACATTGTGTCGACTTTATTTCTGTAGTCATTCCAACCCCACTTTTCGCCGTATCTACTCCCGTATACACATGTTCAAATGATACCTGCCAAGAATTTGACCCCAGATAAGAGTACAATTTATACACGAAGATAACACCATAGTGGTCTTCCTCCTAACAGGAGCTAATGGTTGAAGGAAGGAAAATGAGGCAGCGCAGAATTTCTTAGCAGAAGAGCACATGCTTCAAACGGTCTTGAGTTTGAAGGCAAGCTCTTCCCTCATTGTGTGACCCTCACAAATTAGCAACATCTATGGGCCTCAGTTGCCCACTTTCCTTATTTGCAAATGTTAATAGCGTTCACTTAGCAGGACGTAGAGATATTGAAATGCTTTATTTAAAAAGCCCAGCAATGACATGAGAAACAGAAGATGCTCTGAGATTATAACTTGAAAAAGGGAGAAAAGATAAAGATTGGGGAGGGTAGTAACTTTGATGCTCAGAATAAAAGACTCATAGGAAATGTCTTTAATAAATACACATCATGTGTGCTTTTTCTTCCCTGTGGTGGTGGGGGGGCGGTGGGTAGGGAAAGGAGGGGACGGAAGGAGGGGGTGTAGGTGAGAAAGGGCGGAGGAGAGGGGAGAGGGAGAGAAAATAAGAGAGAAGAGCTTGGGTAAAAGTGTCCTTTAGCATTTGCATTGCTCTTAGCTGGCTGAACTTGCCTGCAGCTACCACTTACAATGCAAATTGAGCTTAGAGTCCTTCACACTAACTACACAGCAAAAACCTTTCAGCTTTAAATAGAATACTGCAGTGTGGGATGATCTGAGCAAAGCAAAGCAAAGAATTTAGAGATAAATTTGAAGGAGATTTTGGAGGAAAAACAAACAAACAAACAAACAAAAAAACCCTTGACATATCTAGCCAGATAGAAAAATGCCGAAATGTCAAGGAAGACAAAAAGCAAAGCAAAGTCTGTAGAAGGACCTAGAAACTAAGGTCAGGTTTAAGAGAAAATGGATTTAATAAAGGAGAAGGGTACTTCTGAGGCAAGCCCTCAACAAAGAGGATTTTAACAAATGATATTTTGATCTGGTGACATTTCAAGGTATACTTGGCACTTCCAAGGTATTCATCAGAAGAGAGGATGGATTCTTGCCCCTGCGGCCAGCCACACATGAATGTTCCCTAAATGAACAGATTAAGACCATAGAGAACTTCCCGCTGTACCCAACTTCTGCTATTTACTCTGTCCAAGTTGCATTTTTTTCCCCTTCTTCCCAGACTTTCAATAAGATCAGGTAAAGATACCTGAAGGCATACTGGGAAATAAAGGTTTTGTTTAGTTTCCAGGGTGGTGTGTGTATAGGAGAGACGGAACATTCTGAGAGGTTGATTCAGACAGAAAGATTTTAGAGAGCGGTCTGCTATAAACTCATGCCTCTTTTTTGACTACACGAACTCAGTTATTTTACCCAGAATCAGAGTTTACAAAAATGCCATAAGAAAGGACCAAAGATCAGGGTAGTGCCTGGAGCCCCCAAAGAACTAAGGAATTCCATTTTTAATTCATTCCTTCATTCTAGGGATGATACTCCCATTCACATGGCCCCAATTTGCCCATCTTCCCAGCTCAGTAAGTTTCCTGTGCCTGCGCTTGGAGACATAATGCAATCTAGAAGAAAACATGAAGGCGACCCTCTTTCTTTGTTGTCACAAACAGAAAGAAGAATCACCCAGAAAAACCAATAGACCCAAGGCCAACTTCTCTCTTGGATGACATGCTCAGACATGGAGCTAGTCCTAATCTACCTGGTAACCGAGTCAGTGACAAAGCACTTGAGACCAAGAAGGAACATCTTATAACCACCCTGTCATCCTGCAAATGAAGAGACTCGGCAAGTATGGTGTCTGTATGGGGGAGGGACAGGCTGAACATCTCTTAAAAGCCATCTCTAAGCTCCTGAATGGCAGAGCTCATACAGGTCGGCTTAATCTGTCTAGCACCATGGACTCATTAGGCTGGACACTCTCCAATAATGATGATAAATGAAGAATCTGTTTTCAATAGCACGGGGCATTCTTTATTACCTAAAACTTAGCGGGATGTTTGTAGACGATGCCACCTTTGCCCCCACATTGTATCTTTTTTTCTCTTTCAGAGTTTGAACTCTTCTACTACCCCAACCCCATCACATTTTTCTATGAGTCTTGATTTGATTAAAGATTATAAAAATTTTAGTATCCAAGAGTACCAAGAATTGTCTTAAATTAACATACGTGCACTGTTTTCCTCATGCATTTTCACACACATTTTCTTACGTGGACGCTACAACGTGATAACGCAACACTTTATATGAGTGGTTAAGGATAAGGGCCTACAGGTAGAAAATGAAAGCAAAAATGCAAAAGTTTTGGCATTTGAAAAAAAAAATGCCTCTACTCTCTATTCACACACAAAAGGCAGAATGAGATTCCACCTGCTGACTTTCCCTGCCTGCCTGCTAACGTCAGAACAAGCGGGGAGAGAGAGGGAGAGAGAGAGAGAGAGAGAGAGAGAGCGCCACGACAATTTCACCTCTTGGCAAAGCTCGGCTTACTGAACCCTCTTGCTTTCTGCTGGCTGTTGATTCAGCAGAAACTACTGCTGCAGAATTCATAATGGTGATTTTAAAGGCCCCACTGATCGCATAGCTGGCCCCACGTGTCAGACTCGTTCGCTCGCTGCTGGAACGCCGTCTCCCCAGCTACCTTTTGATTTCTTGCTAATGCACTTCCAAGGGGAGAAGGGCTCGCCCTTTTGCAAAGGGCCTTTTGGGGTTCTGATTGTCTGAGCAGGTAACCTGGACGGAGTGATAGACCGGCAGGAAATGAAACCATGCCCTCCCTGCCGCCACGGAGAGACACAACATCATTCCCGTCAGGATCGGGGGAAGGACCTCGGATCCGACTGGGGCCCTTTCTTCTCTGCCCCTCCAAGATCCCGGCAAACGTCTTGGGGGAGGGGTCATCTGCCTTCACGGGGTCATTTTCCCAGTCGGAAGCCCCACCCTGCAAAGCCTGATCCCCGAGGGCCATTTTAACTCCCGTGGGCGCCGGGTCCACCTGCTGCTGAACGCCGGGCTCGCCTCGCGGAGCCCGGGTGGATGTGGGGCGCACCGGCCGCTGCCCCCGCGGGCCGAGCCCCCGCCCCAGCCCCCGGCCGGGAGGAGTCTCCGCCACTCGGCGCCCGGCTGCCCGCCGAGCCCAGCGATCCGCAACTTGCGCCCGGCCCCAGCGGCGGAATGCGGCGGGGCTGGCGTTACCTTCGGTCGCATAGCTGTGGTCGCGCAGGAAACTGTTGTTGATTTTGCGGGTATCAATGTCCTCCTCCATTGACAGCAGGCTTACTTGCGTGGGAACCAGAAGCCGGCAGACAAGTATCCATGATCCCTCCCCGCAGCCAGTCTCACAGGAGAGGGGGGCAGGGGAGCCGGTGGGACTGCACCATGGTCCGAGCCTGAGGAGGAGACGGGGAGGCGGAGAGAAAAAAAATAAAAACCCGGCAATGGAGCTGTCACCTCCTCCACTCGGGATCTCCGAGGCTGCGGCGGCTCCTCCCGCGGTGCGCTCACTCCAGCTCCAATTCCCAGCGAGGATGCTGCGCCCGGCTCCGCTGCCTCCGGGTGCCAAGATGCGCCGTGCCCCGAGGGGTCCGGGCCCGCCCGCAGCCCGGGAGGCGCTCACAAGCGGGGCTGGGGAGATGCCCAACAGGTTCCCCACGTTGGCAGCCGCTCCAAAATGCAAAAAAGGTCCCTCCTCCCCCTGGGAGAGCGGGCGGCCGCGACAAAATGGTGCCTTTCTGGACCCGAGCTGCAGTGGCGAGATGGCAGGGGCCGGATTCGGGCTGGGCCGGCGGGGAGCAGGGTGCTGGTCCCACGGGAGGGCGGCTCCGGCTGGCGGGGGCGAGGAAGGCGGCGGGGAGCTGGGCAGGGCGCTGCGGCCGGCGCCAGCGCACTCACCCTCACACCCACACGCGCGCACTCGCAGCTGCTGCCGCTGCTGCTGCTGCTGCTGCAGAAGGAGGCTGGAGGCGGCTGGTGCATTAAAGGCGAGGCTCCTCCCAACCGCGTCAGCAGCCCCAGGACTCTTCCCCAGCAGCGCTGGTGGCCGAGGCAGAGGCTGCGGCTGCTCTCTGCTGCAGTGGGGCGCACGCAGCCGCGAACCGGCACCTGGGCAGCAAGCAGCGAGCCGGCAGGTTCCTGGGAAAACCAGAGAGGCGCTCAGGCAAGCGCCCTCCAACCGTGCCACGCGGCTAAGGGCGGCGTTTACTCGGGCCCCCAGAGTCCCTAGCTCGCTGCCTTGCTCAGGGCACCTGCGCTTCAGGACCGCGAAGAAAAGTGGGTCCCCTGGGGTAGGCAGGGAGACGACACTCGGGTCCCTTTCGCTCACCCTTGGGTGAGGTATGCGGTCCCTTGATAAAGTTCAACGGCGAGGCCTGGGGTTTGAAGCCTCAGAGAGGAGAGAATGGGAAGAAGGGCTGCCATAGCCTAATTGAAGCTTCCTGGGCTAGGAACAGAACGGGGAGCAGAACTTTTCTGCGACCACCTACGACTTCTCCATTCCAGACAGAGTCAACATCCCCTTCCTATTCTAGGCGTCTGGGTCTATGCAGGCAGAGGGAAGCAAGAGGGTTGAGTTATGAAGCCAGGCCACATAGTCAGTCTGAAAAAGTCCACCTTCTCTAGCCCTGTGCACTTTGTTTTGGACCAAGTGAAGCAGCCCTCCTGTAGGTCTTGCTTGTGAAGACTCAGCACTGCAGGAACTGCTTACGTTTCCTCCCAACATGGAAGGGACACGGGAGCCCTGTGCCCGCAGAGAGCCACTGCTACCCTGAAGAGCTTTCAAAGACCCAATAAACAGAAAAAAGAGACCTGCCTCCCTACTTCACCGAGGAAGCAAATGTAGAATTCTCATCCTTGATGTTTCCCCATATTGCAAATTCAGTATTTAAAAGAAAACTTGATCACTACCCTTATGAAACCAATAAAATCGTTTATGAAGCTACCCAACTCCCTAAAAAGCCAAATTGGAAAAGCTATTTCCCCGTTTTCCTCTTGTAGAAGGTATTCATTTCAGTGGGCATCACTGTGGGGAGAGACATCAGCAGACGTTTTGCTCAGTTAAGCTCCACAAGTTGAGCTAGATGAGCCCAGAGGGACCTGTGAGTTAATTATATACATACAATGCTTCGGCTAATGCAATTTAGGAAGTATTTGAAGTTCAAAAAAAAAATGGGAAAACAAGTTTTTAACTGAGGTTGGGAATTGCCATCCAATTTCCACAAAGAGTGAATGCTTCTGGCAGATGGAAAATGGCATTAATTCCATCTCCAGAAAGTGAGAGGAAGAGAGTAGAAATAGTCTTTGATATAATTTTTCAGGGAAGTTCAGCTTACAACAAACTCCATTTGATTCTCGTTTGGTGGTTAAAAGTCTTAACATACTTGTTTGACTATTTGTTCAAATTTCACAAATGAAATTCTGGTAACGGATGTAATCCACTCGGCATCAGTTCACAGCTGGTTCTTCCACACGATGAGCTGTATCCATCACCAAGTCTCCAGTGGTCAACTCATCTGTAGTTACACAGTTCAGCTTCCCTTGCTGTTAAGCAAAATGGGGAAGGGTGGGCAGAGGGGAGAAAAGCTAAGTTCCTCTCAAAGTGGTAAGAAGACATTTTGCTTTCCTTTGAAATGACCTTAACTTGTGACAGGAGACCTTGGAATCGTATTTGGAAATCCTCCCCTTATCTTCCTGGAATGTGGGCTAGATTGGAACAGAGCTGCATGATGAAGTGGGTAAGCCCAGGCTCATTGGCCAGGCTGTGCTTGAGGAATTTTCCACTGTAACCAATGGGAGAAATGTCCCCTCCATAGATTAAGTTTCTGGGGTTTACTAAATTTTCCCTTTCACGTTTCCTGGAGCATCCCTCCTGCATATATGCAACAGTACAGGCAACACAGATACATCATGGGTAAGGAGATTGCAAGGTTTCAACCTTGTGGACCACTCTTTCCTACTGCGAGCAATGGGGAGACAGGCCCTGCACCAAAACCAAGAAAAATAAGGCTGTTGGCTTTGTGCTTGAACACAATGAATGACGTGTAGGAAAGAGGTCAGGGGATGAAAGAACCCTGTGCAATCCTGTGGTGGTAAGAGGACCATAGAGACCATTTCTCAGAAGACCTGTTGACCTTCTTTCTATGCCTCAACATGTCAAGTTCTTTCCAAAAGCCTTTGAGATATGTACATGCCAACCGATGCTCTTTCCTCATGTTCCTGGCATTCTTCAGCATCTCAGCTCCACCGTCTCCACTTCCCTGAGGCATCACCTGACCATACCACAGTCTCTTCCTCTAGAATTTTGTCTCTACATCTTTTTGTTGTTGTTTTTGTTGTTCATGGCTCACTGAATTTTGTAATAGTTGTTACCTTATCATTATGAACCATTCCTACTATATCTCTGATATTAAATGTCTGGCACTTAGTAGGTACTCAATTATCTTTGCTGAATAGACATAAATATTTCTTCAATGAATGAATAAATTACTGATGTGTTCAGTATTACAAATATTTGTAATATTTAGGTTTGCTAGCTCAATCCTTATTAAAATTCCTGCCAAAAAATCCCCCATACCCAACAACAAAACCTGTTCTGAGCCAGTAATTTTCTAGTTTTTAAGTTTATTACAATTGAAATAATTGTCTTACTCATTTCTGTATGCATATGTACCAAGAATATTTACTGAGTGCTTAATATATGCCAAGAATTATTCTGATGCTGGGGATACAGTTAAAAGAGTCTCTTTCATCACAGAACTGAAATTCTATCTTTTGATTTTGATAAAATGAGCTTTCTTAGAAATACAACAAATGCATTATAAATCAACAGACTGTAGCGTATGCTAAATGCTAAGGCTCTGATATCCAACACAGCTGATTTTCTGACACTTACTATTATGTCCTTGAGTAAGTTACAAGATTCCCCTAAGACATTTTTTAAACCTCTCAATTAGGGGGAAGAATAGTATCTACTTCATAGAGCTATTGTGTGGATTTAATGAGATGATGTATTGAATAATCCTGGAAAGAAGATACTACTATTACTTGTTGAATATTTACTATCATCACCACTATCAATAATGAACAAATATTGAAGCACCTACTATGTCAGCCACCAGGACAGGACTGAAGACTCAGCAACACCCGTGCATAAAGTGTATAGTCAGCTTCTTCTGTCATGGCACTTAGTGTCTAATTTACAGTTGAAGGAAAGGAAGTCATAAGCTACAAGAGGGGCAGCAGAAGACACTCTGAAAGACTGACCCAATCCAGGCTTGTACTTACACACACAAAAAGGCCAATTACATATACACAGGCTTCTTAAGTTACACAATTCAGCATGACGGCACGTAGACACATTCTTTTTTTATCACCCTTGTCATGGCCCCTCCCCCCAACACTGCCATCTACCCTCACCCCAGTTAGGTCAGTGCTGCGCACACTGGAACCTTGCAGGTCATCCCATCCAATTAACCCATTAAATATCTACAATTTTATTAAAACCTTGACCTAAGCCAGTCTGGAGATTCTTAATATAGGCTTTAGGGGTCAGAGACAGTCCTGGTTTGTCCCAGCTCAGGCATTTGTGAATTTCATGACCTTTGGCAAGTAATTTAACATCTCTGGGCCTCTGTGTTTGCGAAATAGAAGAAAATAATAGAAACTACTTGAGAGTGTTGCTGGGTGGCTTCGGAGCAGCCTAATTGCTCAGCACTAAAATGTCAGTTCCCCCCCTAGCCATGGCTCCTGTGCACCTCCACCAGTAGAGAATGGGACAGATGAACTACAAGTGGATCATTTATGTGAACACAAGTGACTTAGAAACCGGAGTTTTACTCCCTATCGGTCTGTCCTACAGGCAATCTAGAAACTGGATACATGAAATTTTACCATCCCGCAAAAAGCCCTTTAGAAGCCATCAAGTCCTGTGGAATTAGGATGACCCTCTCTACACCTCTCTACATGCAGACCTGATCATGTTTCTCTATTGCGGAATCCTCAGAAATCCCTCTCTAACATCACTAAGCACTGAATGCACGATTGTCTCTCTGGTTTATGTGTTGACTGCTCAGTGGGTAATCTCCTGAGTTTCCAGCAAGCTTCGCCATTCCTTTTTGTGCATGTCACTAGAATGTGTAATACACCACACGAGTGAACCTTTAACATGGCATTTAACCTGGGAAAAGAAATCAAAACATCTCACTCTTAAAATGTTGTATTAAATCCAGATTCTGCATACTTAATGGATTTCACAGAGTAAAATGCTTCTTCAATTATCCAAGTACAGTAATTTATACAAAGAAACTGTGGACGCTGGAGCTGCCACGTACTGGTTATTGAGAGCCAAACGTGCCGATTATATACATCTATTACCAGCTCTGCTGTGAGGGACATCACATTGGTAGCTTAGAATCTGAAATCTGCTACGATTGGATATTTATATCATGGAAATTTTTTAAAAGCCCTTTATAAATCAGGGCTTTGGGGTTTTTGTTTGCTTGGAGAGTCGATTGTTAAACATTTAGCAGCGCACCACTAGAAATGCAATAGTTGCCACCGTATCGTCCTGCTCATCCCTGTAATCTATGCAAAGTTCCTTCCAATTCTCAGTGTTTAATCTCCCAAGCTGTGTCAAATTCCAGAGCATCCCACCATCCAACCACACTTGAGCCATCATGCTAAATGACTCTTCAAATCCTACCTTTACCATGAAGCTTTCCCATATCCATCAGAGGAAACCCGATGACTTTGTTTGATCCCTTCCAGGCTGGATGTGCTATTGCTGTGGTAGACTTGGAAGAGACTGCCCCATAAGGATCCTGACAACATAAGGAATGTTAAGCGCATGCCCATTCTCGATGAATCGTCCTTTTCTAGTGTTCAAGCTCCACTGTCTCCTTACTTTTGTTCTGGATTTGCCTAAATGCAAAACAAAGACATCCACTCTGCCTGGTTTCATTGATAACTCTTCCAAGTGTCTTGTTAGGATATTAATACAATGAGAGAAGAACAAAAATCTAAGAGTCCAGATCTGAGAGAAAATATCCTCTTTTACCTTTTCTCATTCAGTGGTTTTAGAGTTAAATTTAGGTAGGCTGTCTTATTCAAGATAGTTTCAATTTGCTTTATATTTATTTGGTATATGGTGAGGATTTACAAACCCCTTCGGCAATACCCAAGGGGTATTATCTAGTTTCTGATGACAGTTCTCAAAATAAAATTTCATCTAATTTAAATGAGAATATATATTGGGAATTATCTTTCAAATTTCTTTAAGAGGCACCAAGCAATAACACTTACAGAATATATCCTAAGAAAATCATCATAGATGTGGGCAAAAAATTAGCCATAAGGTTCTTTCTTTTTTTTTTTTTTAAAGATTTTATTTATTTATTTGACGAAGAGAGAGAAGTCACAAGTAGGCAGAGAGGCAGGCAGAGAGAGAGAGGGGGAAGCAGGCTCCCTGCTGAGCAGAGAGCCCGATGTGGGGCTCCATCCCAGGACCTTGAGATCATGACCTGAGCCGAAGGCAGAGGCTTAACCCACTGAGCCACGCAGGTGCCCCCATATGGTTATTTCTCAGAGCATTGTTTAGAATCACGGAAAACTGGAAACAACCCAAATGTCCAACAGAATTGGCTAGGCAAATTATGGTGTGTGCAAACAATGGGAAAGTACTGGGCCATTGATAAAACATTAGTAGCTAACACTTGTTTGAACATATATTATGTACCAGGTGCTGTGCAAAGGGTTTTACCAGCATTATCTCATTTAATTCTAACAGCAACCCTTAAAAGGAAAGTACTATTATAACCTCCATTTTACTGAGGGTGTTAGAGATAAATCACCATAGTCAAACAAAAAGGAGCCTGGTACATACACGCACAGGTGTGGGTACACGTGTGTGTGTGTGTGTGTGTGTGTATGTGTATGTTGGAGTAGGTTGAGGCCACTGTACTGAAATCACGCTTTGCTAGATTCCGATTTGTCTCTCTTAGAAATGAGTAATAGCCTCCCAGTTGAAATTCACTTACTACTGTGTTGGTGAGGTTGTGGCAAAATGGGAACCTTCGCACGCTGCTTGTGGGGTTGTATAATGGGGCGGCCACAAATAGCTTGACAGTTCCTCAAAATGTTAAAGCAGCCCATATGACCCAGCAGTTTCCCTTCTAGGTATATACACAATAGAACTGGAAACCCGTCTTCACGCCAAAGCCTGTACCTGAATATTCGTGACTGTGGCCCACAAAAGCTCCAAAGTGGAAACAACGCAAATGCTCGTCAGGTGATACATGGATGAAATGTGATGTATCCATACAATGGATTATCATTCTGCTATAAGAAGGAATGACGTACTGACACATGCTCAAACATGGGTCAACCTTGAAAACATACTAAGTGGAAGAAGCCAGTCACAGAAGACTACGTGTTATGTCACTACATATTAGGTGATTCCATTTATGGGAAATGTTCAGAATGGGCAAATCCACAGAGACAGAAAGATGAGGTTGCCAGGGGCTGGGTGGGGGAATGGGAGTGAATGTTTATGGATTTGGGGGTTTCTTTTCGGGGTGATGAAAAAAGTTCTAAGTGAGATAAGGGTAACAGTTGCACAACTCTGAATATAGTAACACCACTGAATTTCAGTATGCTTTTAAAAAGTGAATTTTTATGGTATAGGATCTCAATAAAGCTGTTACTAAGGATTAAAAAAAAAATCTCTGCTACCAAAAGCCACTGTTACTTCTTGGAGTAGGTCATGTTCTTTAGTCTAATATGAGTACAAAAAAATGTAAGTGTATGTAATGATAAGGGTAGATATTTATGTTATATTATTTTAAAAAGTCAAAAAACAGCATATTCTGGTTTCCCCTTTCTTGATTAAAAAAAAAAGTGTGTGTATGTCAAAATCCATATATAAAAATACCGTGCAGTGGTTACGTGTGGTTATCTTTGTTGATTATATTTTTGTCAAAGAAAATTTAGAACATGTATTATTTTTATAATAAGAATATTTTAAAAATATTTTTAAGGTGGGGAGGGGCAGAGGGATGGAGAGAGAATCTTAAGCGGGCTCTAGGCCCAGTGCAGAGCCCTGGGGCTCGACCTCACAAAAGCCTGAGACCATGACATGAGCTGAAATCAAGAGTTGGATACTTCAACTGAGCCACTCAGGTATCCCTAAAGTTTTTTTTTAATGTTAGGAAACACTTTTTTGGATGAAACCTTGTATTGGAAAGGTCAATAGTCATTTTCTGCTCAGGAGGCAATTAGGACACAATATAAATGTACATGCTACCAAAGGCACAGAATGACAACTCTGTCTGATAGAATTGCAGGCCATGCTTGTAAAATTTTTAACCTACTAAATTAGCAAGTGAAAAGAAGCAGATAAAATAATTTTGATGATATTTTTAAAATGTTTTAGAAGGCTTTTGGGAAAAGAAAATATTTTCTTTAGTCTATCAGAAATATTATGATTTCAACATATAATCAATATAAAATTATTACTGACCTATTTATACTTTTTTTTAATCTCAAGTCTCTGAAATCTGCTGCATATTTTACACATACGGTACCTCTCAGAGCTAGCCACATTTCTAGGGCTCAATAACCCCATGTGTGTAGTGGCGGCAGCACAGGTACAGAGGAACTTTTCCAAAAAGTGCCATTCGAGGTGCCTGGGTGGCTCATTCAGTTAAGCCTCTGCCTTCAGCTCAGGCCATGATCCCAGGATCCTGTGATCTGGTTCCACGCTGGGCTCTCTGGTCAGCAGGGAGCCTACTTTACCCTCTCCCTCTACTCCTCCCCAGCTCGTGCTCGCTTACTCTCTCTCAAATAAATAAAGAAAATCTTAGGGGGAAAAAAAGTTCATTCCATTCACAAAATGGGTTTTATATTTTTTCTAAGAGAGATTTTTATCTACTAAAGACTTGAACAAGATTGTCATGCTAAAACCAAACTAAACAACATGAATGTAACAAGCCTCACAACTATGTTCAAGTAATACCAACTGAATATGGAAAAAACAAACACATGCATATATATATATATATATATATATATATATATACACACAGACACACACACACATATATATTCAATGGAACAGTATAATTGAACTCAATCTACCTTTCCCCCTAAAACCAGTAAACTACTCTAATAGAGGAAAAAAAAGAACCCGATTCTGAAAGTGCTAAAATGATACTATATAACAATATATAATAGCAAGAAAGGTGTAATTCAGTGCAGTTATCACTCGTATAGGTCAACTGTTTAGTTCGAGCCTATGGCTTCAATTCCAGCTAGAAGAAGAAGCCACATTGCCAGATGTCACTGCCAAGAAAAGGATTTCCACAGCTGACTCTCTGGACTCTCCTAGGGCCACTAAAGGTGGAGAAACGTAAAGATACAGTGATAGGAATCTGGCTGAGAACGATTCATTGTTTTAGACTGAATTAGAGTAGAATTTTGTGGTCCCATCTTCAATGGATTAATTTCTGAAGACTTGCTAAATTAGATACACCATTACCTTTCACACACACGTGTGTATAGTTTTATGTGGGCAGCTGAGCTCTTCCTCCTTCCTAACACTCTCCTCATTGATTCCCTAGGCACCACTCTTGCCCCATCCTCCTGCTACCTCAGTGCACGTTCCTTCTCCAGGGCATGCGCGGGTTCCTCCTCACTGCTTGATGGCTAAACGTACACACACCCTAGAGGTCTAAGTTCTTGGATTTCTCCATTCACAGTCCTGTGAATGTCTCCTTCAGTCTCACGGCTTACCTCTCACATGATGACTTGGATTTTGAGCACCAGTCTCTCCTCTGACCTCTACACTAGTATCACTCACAGCAGCTGTGGCACCTCAGTCCCTAATGCCCCCCCATCCCAGCTCCCCCATCCTGTTCCTCTCTCATTTCCCACATCCTTTCAGTCTATCCGCAACTCCTGCCAGCTCTAACTTCAAAACACATCCAGAACCCACCACTTCTCACTACCTCCTCGGCTGCTACCAAGTGCCAACTACCATCTCCCATCACCATGATTGTTTCAAGACTCTAAGAAGCCTGTGATCCCTTCTTTGCCCCCTACAGAATGGTTTCTATGCAGCGGGCAGAATGGTCCTTTTAAATGCAAATCACTTCATGTCACTTTTCTGCTCAAAGCCCTTTATTGGCTTCCTACACATTCAGAGTAAAACTTTCTTAAAATGCTGGAAAGATTTGGCTCCAACTATAGCTCTATCCTTTTTTTTTCCTCCCTGTTCTTTACCTGAATCACCACCAACTCTTGTTTCAACTCCCTTCCCTACGTCTCCCTGAGAGACATGGTGGTGTCCTGTTTGGAAGAGCACTCCTACCCCAGGACCTCTGCATCTGCTCTTCTCTCGGTCCCATGCCTTCCCTCAGACAACAGCAGAGCTCCATGCTTGACTTCATTCTGGTGTCAGCTGCAGGACCATTTTTGTGAGATACCGTCTCTCACCATAGAAAATAAAATTAAATAGCACCCCTCCCTCCCAGTCCTCTCCCTCCGTGTACTGTTGCCTGACAGTACCTATTGATTTGGCTTTGGTTCTTACGTCAGTAGAACCCAATTTCCAGGGAGACAGGAATGTTTTTGTCCTTTGCTCTCTATCTGGCACCTACAACAGTGCCTGGCACAGATTAGTTACTCTAAAGACTTTTGAAAGAATAAAAGAGTCAATGTGTGCTCGCTTAATAGTGACAATCTATCAGGAGGGAATCTTAATGAACAATAAATCTAGGATGCTTATAAAAATTTGGCCTTGCCCAAAGAGAGGCCTGGCTTTTGCTCTAGGCTTCTGGGAAGTAACGTATGTCAGACCTGATAGCAATGTCTTTGTTTAGAGTGGGGGTGGCCACATTTAGCAGTCTAACTGCCAGGCTGGCCACACCAAAAGACCGTGTGATTTAGGGTGGAGGATTTGGGCCATAAGCTATAGGTTGACCTGGTGATGGAGTTCAACCGTATGGGCAATTGATTAATCAATCAATCATGCTTATATAATTGAACTCCAATAAAAACTCCGAATACCAGGCTTAGTTAAGCTTCCCTGGTTAGCATACTCTGTGTTATCATACATCAGTGGAGGGAGGTTAATGTGTCCTGAAGACAAATTCTGAGTTTGGAACCCTCCCTGACTCTGTCCTATGCATCTGTTCCTTTGGCTGCCTTTTTTTTTTTTTTTTAATATTTATTTATTTATAGAGAGAGAAAGAGAGAGAGAGAGAGAGAGAGAGTGTGTGTGTGTGTGTGTGTGTGTGTGTGTGTGTGTATGTGTGTGCAGGGGTAGGGAGGAACAAAAGAAGAGGGAGAGATAATCCCAAGCAGACTCCTCCTCCTGCCCCCCTCCCTGATGCTTGGATTCAATCTCATGACCCTGAGATTATGATCTGAGCCAAAATCAAGGGTAGACACTTAACTGACTGAGCAACCCCATTGCTCATCCTTCGGCTACCTTTAACCTGTATCCTTTCCCTATAATAAATTGTAACCAAAATATAATAACATTCTGTGAGTTCTATGAATCCCAGCAAATTATTGAAATGGAGGATAGTTTTGGAAACCCCGCCCCCTCTGCCCACCATTTGCAGTTGATGTCAGAAGTGAGGACAGTCTTGGGAACTCTGCTCTTTTCAGTTTGGCTAACTCTAGGTAATGCTAAGCCCATACCAAGAAAGTCTCATACTACAGGAGGCTTCCAGATCATCAGGGCTAGCCTACCATTTTGCTGAAAGAGAAAACCAGAGCCCAGCGCAAAAAACTGACTTGCCCAGTTCCCCCAGCAACAGACCGCGAGAATGGACCCTGGTGTCTGGCTCCCATGCTAACCCCTCTACACGGACTCTCCCCCACTTTTCTCTTCAACACACTGCTTTTTCTTAAGAGGGTAAACAGAAAGTTGTTGGGAATTAAGTTGTTCACTCCCCAGAACTCTGAGGTGACTATCAAGGGCAGGAATGACTACTGCTGTCTTTCAAAAGACATGGGGGCCCACCCTGAACAAAACTGAAGGAACAGAGCTCCACACTCTTCTTCATCCTCATTCTCTCCCTTTTTCTGCTCTGAGATGGGCCAGGTAGAGCTGCGAGAGGGGCAGCCTCCATCCATCCTCAGCGGCGGAAGTCTGGGAAGGAAGCCTGTATGCTCATGTAGAATCAGCACAAATGACCCTCTGCCTATAGTATCCAAAATCCATAAAGAAATTATCAAACTCAACACCCAAAGAACAGATAATCTAATCAAGAAATGGGCAGAGGACATGAACAGACATTTCTGCAAAAAAGACACCCAGATGGCCAACAGACACATGAAAAAGTGTTCAACATCACTCGGCATCAGGGAAATACAAATTAAAACCACAATAAGATACCACCTGACACCAGTCAGAATGGCTAAAATTAATAAGACAGATGTTGGTGAGGATGTGGAGAAAGGGGAACCTTCCTACACTGCTGGTGGGAGTGCAAGCTGGTGCAATCACTGTGGAAAATAGTATGGAGGTTCCTCAAAAAATTGAAAATAGAGCTACCCTATGACCCAGAGAGCAGCCTACTGGGTATCTACCCTAAAGATATAAATGTAGTGATCTGAAGGGGCATGTGCCCCCGAATGTTTATAGCAGCAATGTGCACAATAGCCAAACTATGGAAAGAGCTTAGATGTCCATCAACAGATGAATGGATAAAAAAGATGTGGTGTATATATACAATGGAATACTATGTAGCCATCAAAACCCCTGAAATCTTGCCATTTGCAATGACGTGGATGGAACTAGAGGGTATTATGCTAAGTGAAATAAGTCAATCAGAAAAAGACAATTACCATATGATCTCTCTGATCATATGATCTCATGGGGAGAATGGAGGGAAAAAAATGAAACAAAATGGGACCAGAGAGGGAGACAAACCATAAGAGACTCTTAATCTCAGGAAACAAACTGAGGGTTGCCGGAGGGATGGGGTGGCTGGGCGATGGACATTGGGGAGGATATGTGCTATGGTGAGTGCTGTGAATTGTGTAAGACTGATGATTCACAGATCTGTACCCCTGAAGCAAATAATACATTATATGTTAATAAAAAAATTACCCTCTGCCTACAGTATCATGTTCTACCACTTTCCCCTTCTTTGGAAGAAGACTTCTAAGTATAGGCATTTTGGGAAGCTACAGGACATATCCCGTGATAAACTGAGCTCATCATGTGGGAACACATTTTTGTAAGTTCAAAGTGTTATGCAGCCAAGGTTAACACCTTGGTCGTTACTACACTAGTGAGATAAGACAAAGAAGCTGAATTCAAAAGCCAGACGGACCTTGAACTTATAAGCAAGTCTGTAGATATTTTAAAGCTCAATAAATATTTATGGAATAAATACAGAGTGAAAATAATTATATTAAACATGTCTCAAATAGAGACCTCTGTAATTTCCATTTGGCATCTGACAGGGCTATAGGAGTGAACAAAGTATGACAAACAAAGTTTATGAATTTACATCTGAAAAGGAGCATGGGCCCTGAGCACTGACTTTAACGTTTTAGGGTCACAGATCCTTTTGAGAATTTGATGAAGGTTTGGAATCTCTCCCCAGAAAAAAAGCCTAGTTTAGAGTACTTTCTGCTTCCAAATGCTGACTCACTGTGTCTATTTCATGCACAGGAAAAGGAAGGGGGGAAAAAACCTGGGACAAAAGAAAGGTCCAAAATTAAATACAAGTTTAGAATTCCAGTGCCATCACCTCCCATGCATATTTTTATATGGGGAATAATAATAGCGCTCACATATATAGCACTTAATACTAATGCTGTAAGTCCGGATGTAAGAGTCCTTTCTAAGACAGGTCAGCAAAGTATAAGAGGCGGTCAAATGCCCGACTTTGGAGAAAGAGACTGCTCACATTCAGATCCTGGCTCTGATATTCCTAGTAGTGTAAACTTGGGCAGCGGCCTTAATCACTCTGTGCTTCAAATTCCATTTGCAAAATAGTAATCATAACAGCGTCTACTTCATAAAGTTGTTATGTTAAATGGGTTCATATATACAAAATATTGAAAACAGGCCACAGCTCGTCACACACACCCCATCAGTGTGCCTATTGGTATGAGACACGGCATATTATCACGATTGTATGCTCTGTGGCTGTCCACGTGAAGGCCAGATTTATTCCCTTTTCCAGTTCTCATTCTTGAATTCTTGAATTGTTTTGGCAGCTCTGCTTCTTCTCCTCCAACCCCACCCCTTTCTAAGGAGAACTCAAAGCCAAGGTTTCATTGCAAGGGAGTATCAAACCGTTTATGTCATGGAATGTCATCATGGAAGTACGTTCATTGGACATCAAACATTTTCTACCTGCCTACTATGTGCATAGCACCAACCTACTTAGGTGTTGGTAAGGAACTCACAACTTTATTGCAGAGACAAATGCTGAAATTCATGGGCAAATAAGAGACTCGTCAAGTGCTGGCTAACCACAATGTAAGAATTTAGAGACACCCAGCTGAGTGAGAACAGCCCCCAAAAGTAAAATGGACAATTCAAACACCTGTGCTGAGGTCTGAAGGAGGACGAGCTACATAATACTTGAGAAAGTATTAGGGGTTTCAAGACTGACAGCAGAGCACTAATCCAAGCATGGGGCTCTGTGCACATGCCCGTGTCATATGGTCCTAGAGCTGGCGGTGCCCTGAAGGATAAGGTGGGGAGGGTGAGTGGGGGTGGGGAGGGAGGGGATGGGGGAGGACTCACAGAGAGATTCCAGCCTGCAGCAAATTGGCACTTCCTGTGTGTCATGTGCATTTCTGCTTCTGTGTTTTTTCTTACATTTCTCCTCCTAACTAAAAAGATTTGCTTATTTTTCAACCTATGCAAATGCTACATATCCTTCAAACTAGCTCTCAAGTCTTAGCTTAGAAGGAACATGAGAGAATGCAAAGAGCCCTGGGGTTACCTTGAGAAGAGCTGAGGCCGGGTTTGCCTTTCACCGGCTTGGAACAGTAGTCAAGTCTCTCCTCTGATACTTGCCTGGGGAAACTGATTTTAAAGTCTCTCCCTGGGTGATGGGAGGATCAAAAGGCATCACCAATACAAAAGATTTTTGGAATAAGAATTTCTCATGTTGATCAAGAGCTCCAAAACTTTTCTGATAAAGGCTTCTTTAGCTTGTACAAACAACAAGTCGTATGTGCTCTAAGTGAACACACACACACACGTGCAAACACATGTGTCCCTTCCACTGCTGCCTCCTGTTTGAATTTGTGATCTTATTCTCTATTTAACTTCTTAAGGTCCTCAGGCATTTAGACTTTACCCCCTTCCAACCCACCCTCCTCACTAAGGGAGCACTTTCTTTATAACTCATCAATCTGATCCTCTCATTGTTCTAAACCCTTGTGTGGTTGGTTCCCCATTCCAAAACCCAATGGCACCAAACTACTGGTGTCTTTTGAGGTGTTAATCAGCATTCTGGGCAAAGAGGTGTGGAATTTGAGAAAAAAATAAAGTCACGATGTATGTCTCTTTTGTACATTTACAATCACATTGAAAAGCTCTGAGAAGTCCTGTAACTAGGAAGTTAATTTTTGTTTAAACTATAATTTTCCTTATTAATTTGGTAATACTAACATCCTACAAGAAACTTGTATTCTGTAGTAAACCTTTGGCTAATGCTGGCCTGTAAGATGACAAACAAACTCTTCAGCTTGATTTATGGAGCTTCCATAATCAGAGAGAGAGACAACAGAGAGGGAACACAAAGAGGGGGAGTGGGAGTGGGAGAGAGAGAAGCATACTTCCCACTGAGCAGGGACCCCAATGCGGGGCTCCATCCCAGGACCCTGGGATCACGACCCGAGCTGAAGGCAGATGCTTAACAACTGAGGCACCCAGGCGCCCCCCTATTTCCAGTTTCTTAAAGGACTTTGAGCTCTGCGTCTGCTGTGCTCACTGCCAAGAATGCTGTCTACCACTCATCCCTTCATTTATGCCCTGGTGATCTGTTACTCAGTAGGGCTCAGCTCAATTGCCCTATAATGTCTTCTCTGACATTCTTGGTAACTAGATTTCAGTGGTTCACTGCTTCTATGGAATTTTGCCATAAAAATAATTGCCAGTGTTTTCTGAACATCTTAGTGTACTGTAGGTAATCCTACAAGTAGATCAAAATATGCCTACTTTACAGATAAGAAATAACACAGATTAAGAAACTCACTCATTTTTCTGTGTTTTCTATCTTTTGAGTGGTACCCACTGTCCACCTAGACGTCCAAAACAGAAACCCAAAAGACATTTTTAACACTTTTCCTTCTACCCTACGTCTAGTCAGATGCCAATTCTTATGAATTCCAGCTCCCTGGAAGCCAAGAAATCTGTCCCTGTCTATCCATTCATATTATCATGAGTTTAAGTTTGGCCATTATCTCCCAGCAATTCCTGTAGTAGTTCCCTAGCAAATCCTCCACTCTCCATGTTGATACAAGTACCATCACCTTAAAGTTCTGATTATGCCAGCTGCCCTGCTTAAAGTCCCTGTGTGGCTTTCCTGACTCTTAGAGGGAAAAAGTCCAAAACCCTTAACACAGTTTAAAAGACCCTTTAGGGACTGGCTTCTGCCTACTTCTTTACCTTCATTTCATCCAAAAAGGATCTCACAGTCTACACTGGAAGGTCCAATGAGCCTCTCAAAGTTTCCCAGCCTTACCAAACATTCCTTTGCCTCTGGACGTTGGAACACAGTTTTTCTTCTTGAAATTATATTCCTTCTCATCCTTGCCCTGTACTCCCCAAGCTTCCTAAATGTAGACAGAGGTTCATGCTTTTCCTCTGTGACCTCATAGCATCCAGGCATCATCGTCTTTTTTCCTGTGAGATCTCTAGGACCGGGGGCTGTGGACTTACTGTTATATTTATGCCTAATGCCAGGCCTGCCACAGAGTAATGCCATGGAATAATCATTTGCTGAATGCCTGAATGAATCAAGGAATAAATAAATGGATGAATGCAAGTAAAACTAAAAAGGCAGCTTGGGGTATTAAAAGAGCAGGGATTTAGAGCTTGATCGCACCTCTCTGCTTGTCTTTGTCCTCCACATGAAAATTCATTGTCCTTTCAACTCCCCACAAGCACCTTTTCACGCCAGCCAACCGCAGGGCCTTTGCATCTGCCCAGAATGTTCTTACCCTTTCCACCTACAGTTAATGCTCCTTATCCTTCACATTTCAGATTAGTCATCCTTTCCATAGGGAAGAATTCGTCTAAAGTAGACTGAGTCAGCTCCTTTACTAGTTATCCTCAAGACACTGTATGTGTTTCCTCCATCCTTCTCACTGCATTGTATTTCTATATCTGTGTTTATGATGGTTCATTTAGTAACTGCTTCCCTCAGAAGACCGTAAACTCCACAAGAGAATCATGTCTGCTTCTTACTCACCAGTGGGTTTCCAATGCCTAATACTGTGCCTAACACACAAAATAAAAGTTTGTTAAATGTATTCACAAATTAAAAACTCAGCGTCTCACCAGTAGTTTCTTGGCTTATTTCAGTACTGTGTATATAGTAGGGCTTGAAAAGAAAACATGGTTCATTAAATGAAAGATTAGAACTGATTTTCTTTCTCCAGTTTATAAGTAGTTGTTAACTCGGATGCTCGAGGTGAGTATATTCATTCCTACAAATTTAGCAACATTTGTGTATGTCCACACCACCTTCTAATGTGTTTATATGTTTATAGCTTCCCTTGAAACAAGTGCGAATGTTATCAGAAGAATCCGACCTCTGCTGGATCCTGGACTCTACCTTGTTAGGCAAATAAGGAACTACAAGTCGATTTCTCACAGGAAAGGACAAGAGCTCTAAACTCACAGATTCAACAGCGTGCACATACTTGGGAGATGTCAAAACTTGTCATGTCATAGATTAGCCAGTGATTCTCCAGAAAGTAATTATTAAAATGGCAAAACAAATAATCTTTTGGAGTCATTACTGTTTGTCAGTTCACTGGGTATAAACAGTACTGACTAGAGAGCCACCTGGCTCAGTTTTGTAATACATTCAGGGCTGAGCAAAATGAGATGAGCTTGAACAAAGGCAGAGCGAGGGCCTGAGAGAGACATTAAAGAAAGCTAAGTCTATGGTGGGGAGTTCCACAAACCTGGATGTGTTCATGAAGTGCTCTTTGCCCATATCTGAGAAAAGATGGTAACCAATTACATTATAAAGGTTGTCTAGCTCATGATCAAATCAGCTGCCATTGACAGGTGCTTACCACCTGTCAGGCATTGGGCTTATGTCTTTATGTACACTTTACTTCTCTCTCTCTCTTATCCACCTCACAGGGGAAGTATTGTTAGTGCCATATATCACTGAGGCAACTGAAACTCAGAGATGTTATCTTACAGCAAGCAGAATGGAGCAGATCTTGGATTTGAACCCAGTATTACTCGACTCTTAACTACTCTGTAATGGTTTCATTTCCCTTTTCCCATGGAAATATCTGTTGAAGTTCTTTTACCCAGTAAGTATATACTTAATATTTGTCAAAACCCCAAAAAGCTATAATCCCCATAATTCCTTGAAAAGAACACCTAAATAGTTACCAGAATGATTTTTCTCTCAAAAAATTTGTTCAGTTGGAAGTGTCTGTAATGGTGAGAGTTTATGACACCATAAGAAAACCCTTGGGTATTTTTACTATTGAAAAAAAATTTAAGTCTTCCTCTGTTTTTTGGTGATTCACTTCTCTACTACTCAGAACATTATATACCTATTCATTGAGTACTGAATAATCCAGATTTAAAAGCATAATGGGGATTTAATACATGAAAATAGAGAAACTTGGTATAATTGGGAAAAAGTGGAGACTTAAATTGTCAAAGAAGAAAGCTTTTCTACTTTAAAACAAAGTTGTAGGGAGAATCTGGGTGGCTCAGTCGGTTAAGCATCTAACTCTTTTTTTTTTTTAATTTTTAAAAAAATTTATTTATTTGTTAGAGAGAGAGAGAGCGAGCGAGCACAGGCAGACAGAGTGGTAGGCAGAAGCAGAGGGAGAAGCAGGCTCCCCGCCGAGGAAGGAGCCTGATGTGGGACTCGATCCCAGGACACCGGGATCATGACCTGAGCCGAAGGTAGCTGCCCAACCAACTGAGCCACCCAGGCGTCCCTAAGCATCTAACTCTTAATCTCAGGATCGTGAGGTCAAGCCCTGTATGCCTATGTAAAAATAAATAAATAAATAAACTAATTAATTAGTTAATTAATTTATTTTTTTAAAAAACCAGCATTGGAGAATGTAGAAGTAGACCCTCTGAGAGAGGCTGGCTTTGTCTCTCAAGGAGATAATGGTCTTCCCTGATTTAGGAAAAGCAGAGAAAGAGTATTAAGGGTAATAGTAAACTGAAGATACATTTATCAACTCTTTTTCCCAAGATCTCTCTTAAATGACAGTAGAGGAGCAAAGCAGATTGACCTCACAACAATAAAGAGAACATAAGGTACGGGGCATTAAGTAAACTATGGATTTCATGTTTCTGGGGGGAGAAAGGTAGACAGAAGGATAATGATGATGAAAGGGAGAGGTGACATGAGGCAAAATAGAGCATTTATCCACCTTGCAGAAACCTGGAGAGGTTCAGGACTTAGAAACACCAAAAAGGATGTATGATGAGGACCAAAAAATGGAGGGGATGCTAAAATAAAATCTGTAGAAAAATTGATTCATCTTCCTTTCATCCCCACTGTTCAACTCTATCTTCTTCACCTTGGGAGGTGAAAAAAATTTAAATAGTTTGGGGTATACTAAAATGGTGAGTATGGGCATTGGGTGTCCAAAGTGAAATCCTATTCATGTTCATTCAACTGTTCTATTGATTCATTCTCACATATGACAAGGCAATGTAAGATCATCTGGATGATTGAGTAAAACGTATAATATAAAAAAAAATCAAGAAAACATAAAAGTAGATACTGGTAGACACGAATATGCTACTAGGAACATAGATAAATAAATACTAATTAGTACATGCAGAAATAATAAAAAAGAGAATAAATGAACAAATCAAGAGGAAGATGCTATAAAAAGCAACAAGGAGAGAATAGGAAAAAAAACCATGAAATGAAAAAAAAATATGGCTAATTTGGTTTTATATCATTGGAGGGTTAAAAGTCAAAGAACAGGAAAGAAAGCCCAGAAATAAACCCACGTATATATGGTCAACTAATTTTTGACAAAGCTGCCAAGAAACACAGTGGGGAAAGGACAGTCTTTTCAATAAATGGTGCTGGTGCTGGAACAGTAACATGCAAAAGAATGAAACTGGATCCCCATCTTACCCCCTACACAAAACATCAAATCAAAATGGATTAAAGACCCAAACATAAGACCTGAAACTATAAAACTCTTAGAAGTAAAAATAAGGGAAAGGTCTTTAACACTGATCTTGACAATGATTTTTTGGGATATAACACTAAAGCACAAAAATGAACAGGTGGGACTATGTCAAACTAAAAAAGTTTCTACATGACAAAAGAGACAATCTAAATGAAAAGGCAATCTATGGAATGAAAGAATGTTCACAAACAGTATATCTGTAAAAGGGTTTATATCTAAAAATAAGGAACTCCTATAACTCAACTGCAAATAACAAATAGTCTAATCAAAACTGAGCAAAGGACCCGAATGAAGACATGCAATTGGTCGACAGGTATAGAAAAATATACCCAACATCACTAATCAGCAGGGAGATACAAACCCAAACCAAAATGAGCTAACACCTCACACCTGTTAGGATGGCCATTCTCAAAAAGTCAAATGACAACAAGCATCGATGAGGATGTGAAGAAAAGGGAACCCCTCGGCACTGTTGGAGGGAATGTAAAATTGATATAGCCATGATGGAAAACAGTATGAAGGTTCCTCAAAAAATTAAAAATAAACCTGCCATGTGATCCAGCAATTTCACTATAATCCAAAAACAACAACGACAAAAAGAAATCACTATCTTTAAGATATATTTGTGCTCTCAGGTTCACTGCAGTGTTCTTCACAGTAGCCAAGAGACAGAAACATCCTAGTGTCTGTTGGACAAATGGTTAAAGAAAATACAGTACTTTCATGTGTACACACACACACACGCGCGCGCACACACACAATGGAATATTATTCAGCAAGGAAATCCTGCCATTTGCAACAACATGGATAAACCTGGAAGACAATATTCTAAGTGAAATAAGACAGACATAGAAAGATAATGTTGCATAATCTCATACACAGAATGAAAGAAAGAAAGAGAGAGAGGAAGGAAGGAAAGAAAAGGAAAGAAAGGAAAGGAAAAGAAAAGAAAAGAAAGGAAGAGAGAGAAAAATCCAACTCGCAGTAATAAGCGTGGTTACTTAAAGCTGGGGAATGGGAGAAAAGAAGAGATATTGATCAAAGGGTAAAACCTTTCAGTTACAAGATGAATATGTTCTCAAGACCTAATGAACAGCATTAGGTGGCTGTACTATGAGGTGACTATAGTTAATGGTTATGTACTGTATATATGAAATTTGCTAACAGTGTAGATCCTAAGTGTCCACACCACACACATAGTACAAACTATGTGAGACTATGGATATGTTAATTAGTTTGATAATTAATTTGATTGTGGTAATCATTCCACAATGTATACTTATATAAAAACATCACTTTGTACACCCTAAACACATACAAGTTTTATTTGTCAATCCTACCTTAATAAAGCTGGGGTGTGTGTGAGAAGTAGGACAAAAAGATAAAGGAGATATTGAAGATAATAAAATTAGGAAATTATTCAATGAAGCCCAACATCCATATGCAAGAAGTAAGTATCAGAAAGCTCCTTTTTGATTAGGAAATCAAAAGGAAAGAAATTATTAAAGAAATACTTGAAGAGAATTTCTCCCAGTTAAAGAATATGAGTCTTTAAGATTGAAGAGACCTATTGGGTATCTATAACGATAATTTTTGAAAGGCCCACAACTACATAATTATTTTGAATCCGCAGAGCACCAAGGATAAACAGAATATCCTAAAAGTTTCCTGGAAGAAAACAGAGGCCAAATATATGGCTCTATCTATCTATCTATCTATCTAGTACCTATCTATGTAATTTCTACACCCAACATAGGGCTTGAACTCATGACCTCTTCTGACTGAGCCAGACAGACACTCCTAATGGCCATAACTTTTAGATTGGCATCTTCTCTTCAACAATATTGGTCCCTTATAAAAAGCAATTAAACAACAACTTCAAAATTCCAAGAGAGAACGCTTTTTCAAATAAGAATTCTATACTATCAACTGAGTGCCTGAATGACTGGGAAAACTAAAATTTATTGAGCTATCTCATTCTTTTGCTAGATACCTTACTAGAAATATCAGGAAAATGTTCAGGGTAGTATTATTTCACCATTCCCAGAGGAGATCTGCTTAACAGGTCAACCCAGTGAAAAAGCAGCAAAGTCAGAAAGTACACCTAAGTCAATCTGCTACTCTTTTTCTAGACTATACCACTAGGCCTTTGAGTTTTTAGTTTATTTTTATTATTTTTTAAAAAGTAGGTTCCACGCCCAGTGTGGAGCCCAATGCAGGGCTTGAACTCATGACCCTGAGATGGAAACCTAAGCTGAGATCAAGGGTCAGCCACTTAACTGACTGAGCCACCCAGATGCCCCAGCACCAGGCCTTTGAACACACAAAGGCGGACTAGCTGACATGGTGTGGAAGTAAGGAGAACCATCCATTACTGGGACTTTAGAGCATAGGGTAAACCACAGCCACTTGTAAAGAAGTGTTATGTCATTGTCACTACCTTGGCAACTTTCAAAGGGTAAATACAACTGAAGAGACTTCACAGATTGAGGTACACCCAATTTTCAAGTCAAATGCAATGGAGAAACTCTCGTTAAAGATGGCTGGCTTAATGATGCTAACTTAAAATATCAAACAAATTCAAACCCAAGCACAGATTTCCCCTACATTTTAATGCTCATTTTCTATTTCAGCCTATTTCCTGAATCCCATTTATTCACTCATGAAACAAATATGCATTATATCTGCGGACCTTCCCTAGGCACTATGCCAATGACGAGGAATGAAATAGAAAGTCTCTGTCGTCATGAAACGCTGTCTGTGAAGATAATGAAGAGGATTTGGTGAGAGAAAAGAATGCAAGGGGGAGGGAGACTGGCTTGGATGGCAAGATCTGAGAAGGGCTCTTGAGCAGGTAAGACTTCAGAGGATTCAACAGATCCAGCTGCGTGAAGAGGTGGTGTGACAGGTGGTGCTTCACAAAACAGGGAACCGTGGTGTAAATACCCCTGAGGTGGGGAACAGTTTGGGGGGCTCAAGGTACTGAAATATTGGACCAAAGTAACGGAAAGGGAGGATGGACCAAGATGAAACTAGAAAGGTAATTAGAACCATTAACACACTGGGCCTGTAGGCTATTGTAGGAAATTAGAATAAAATTCATGCTGTGTTGAAAACCCTTTGAAGAGCTTAAAGCACAGCAGCGACGTGAACTTGTGTATGGCTCCGTGTTTTATCTACTTAAGGACCTCATCATGTGTGTTCCACAAGCATCTCAAAACCAAAACCAACAGACATCACCTTCCTTGCCCCAAAGTCTTCATCTCTTTCCGTGGCTTTCCTCTCCCTCTAGTCCCTTCAAATACCTACTGAGAATCAACTCTTTGTCCAAATACTTCCTGGGTCCCTAGAGTAGTCAAAGAGCAACATATCACTACCTTCACATTTTCAATTTCCTCACCCCTACATCCATTCAGCAACTACATCCTATTAACAAACTATATCCTGCTGCGGAATGTCTAATTCTGCCTAGTTCTGGCTTTTATCACTGGTCCTTTAATATTAGTAATAACAGCGATAGCACTATTGCTACAACGACAACTATTACAATTCCTTCTAACAGTGCTTACTACAGAGCAGGCTTTGTTCTGTGCATTTTATATAAATTAATACATTTATGTTTCATAAAATCCTAAGAGGTCTAGATCCTCTGCCTCTTCATAGTGTTCTTACTGGTTGCCTATACACTTTTCAATCCATCCTACCCGGTATATTGACCGACTGATAGTATTTCAATGCTTTCAGAATGACATCTCAACTCCTTAATTTGGTCATCACCCTCTCAGGGTCTTGTCCTAATCTACACTTCCCCACTCGTTACCCACTGATTCATGTAATACATTTTTGCTACACTGGAATTAATACATTTGTAATTATCTGAATGTAGCAATTCTTAAATTGTAGTCTGCACCCTTAGGGCTCCCTGAAACCCCTTGGGGGGGTCAACAGATCAAAACTGTTTTCATAATACTTGGAAGTTAGTCCCATTTTTCATATTCTCATGAGTATTCAGTGGAGTTTTTCAGAGGCTACATGATGTGTGATATCACAACAGACTGAATACAGAAGCATATATGAGAACCCAGCTGTCCTCTATGAACCAGACATTATAGAGATTTATAAAAAATATAAGACAATGCTGTTCTTCTTACTAACATTTTGTTTAAAAATATAGTAATTTTTCATAAAAGTATGTTGTGGATATTAATATACAATGGATTTTTATTGCTTTTTATAAAATGAATTACTAAATATTTCTAAAGTCTATTTCTTAATTTCTAATAAAGTAAATATAAGAAGGCAATTACCCACACAAATTAAGGATCTTTGGGGTCCTCAATAATTTTTAGGGTTGCAAAAGTGTCCTCAAATCACCTGAGAACCACAGTCCTAATGGTTAGGAATATATGCTTTAAAATCAGATTGGCCTGGAGGTGCTGAAAACCTTTTGACCTCAGGAAAGTTAAAGTTACATCAGAATCCTGAGTTTCTTCAATAGCAAAATGGAAATAATAATTAAATACGTTGTAGGCTAATAAAACCAAAATCCTTGAGCCAGAATTGGTACCAGAATTGGTACACGTAAACATGTAACAACAGGGAAATTCTGCCATTACCATCATCAACATAACAATCATTTTTATTGTCGTTTTCCAAATGTGCTCTGGCTTTTCAGCTTCTGAGTCATTAGTGATCTTATCCCCGCAGGGACTATGGTCTTAGAGAATTTCTTACCTACTGAGAGCCAACAGCAGTAGGATAATATTTTGTAGAACTGCGGGGGTGTGGGGTATGTGGTGACTCTCTCTCACTCTTCCTTAGACCCATCATTCAGGCTTTAGAGATAGCCCTCTCTGTGTACTCACCCCAGAACCAAAGAAGGCAGACCCAAAAAGACCCAAGCGTTCTATTCTTTATTAGTTTCTAACTACACTTTTAGAACTTATGGCAGGGATATTAATCTTAGAGTCTGGTGCCTGGGAGGGGAATAAAAAGGACTTTTGAAGATCAAAAGCTTGGCTTTAAATACTGAGTACCAATGCCTGCCAGATTGAAAGCTTGGCATATATTCTATGAGGAAGGAAAAAAAAGGGAAGAATGCAAGCCGATTGCATAAGAGCATTATTATGAAAGGAAACCAAAGTCTGACCAAGTGGCAGGAAGCATGAAGATCAGATGGGCAAGTCTACAGATTAGATGTCCCCTGAATTTATGATAAGGCTAATTAAATTCAGTCCTGAGCAAGGCAGATGAGTGGTAGAAATCACAGATTATGGAAAATCTCACAGACGAGAGTGGGGACTGGTGCCTCAAGTTCTAAAGGATAGCCATGTGGTTGTAAACTTTCTGGAGACGGAGAAACCTCACGTCTAACAACTTTGGGGCCTGAGTGACAGTTGTGACAATTGTCCACGTCGACTGCTGAGTACATCTGCTTGGAGTCCTGCAATCCCAGCATCAGGTGAAAGAGAACGTTGGAAGTTCCCATGGCTTCCTGAGAGAAACGCAAAAACAGTTAAGAACGTGTTGGTAGACCCAAAGCTGCCAAGTGTTAAATGAGTGTGTGAACATTGGACTGAAGATACTGCATGACCACACTCACCAGTTGACAGAAAATAACATCAATGTCAGGAAATAGAAAAAAGTCACACCTAAGCCAGGACTGGGAGAAAACATAAATTAAACACACTTGATAAAGAACTTCTACCCAGCTTGTTTAAAACAACGCTTGCGACCCAATGATAAAAGACAAGCTGGTAAGATGAGGGCAAAATAGTTGAAGATACTTACCCAAAGAAAATGTACAAATGGCAAGTGTTTGAACACTTAGTGTTGGCCAATAGTGTTGAAAATATGTTCAACACTATTAGTCAGTAGGGAAATGCAAATTCAATTCATAATGAGAAGCACTGTACACCTGTGAGAATTGCGAAGGTGAAAGGTATCAAGTGTTGGTGAGGATGTGGAGCAATGGACAAGCTCCTGCAAGAATGGTGGGAATGCAAAATCACACTCTGGAAAATATTTGGTAGTTTCCTATAAACACGCGCTCTTCGGTCCACTCATGGACATTTATTCAGGGGAAATAAAAACATATGTCCACACAAATATTTGTATTTGAATGTTCCTAACAGCTTTATTCATAATAGCCAAAGATTGGAACAACCCAAACGTCTACCAACTGATAAATGCCACAGTCCTACACAATATACTACTTACTAGGTAAGGACTAAATGGAAGTAACCGCTGATGAGCCTAACCTAGACACATCTCAGAACCTTGTGGTAATTTAAAGAATTGCAAAATGAAAGGCTATATGCTGTATGATTCCATGAATGTGATAGTCTACAAAAGACAAACTACAGTGACAAATGGCAAATCATTGGTTCCTAGTGCCAGATGGTGGGAAGAAAGGGTTGATTTCAAAAGAGCAGAACATAACTTTTTGGGGTAATGGAAATATTTTCTGTGCTGTCCAATATGGTAGCCCCTAGCCACACATGACTGCTGAGTGCCTGACATATGGTTCATATGACCAAGGGACTGGATTTTTCATTAAAAATAATTTAAATTAAATATAAATGAAATGAAAAGTTGCAGTGGAAAACTTTAAATATGTTTGGAGCAAATTGGATCTTTTAATCCTTTTTTTTGGACTGTGAATCTTATAAAATCTAAATACAAATCATGCATTTTTTGATGAAAATTTTGTATCTGAATTGTGATATCCTGTAAGGGTAAAATACACAATGAATTTCAAAGAATTAATGTGAAAAAAGATGTAAAATACCTTGTTGATATATTTTTATATTGATTACATGTCAAAATAATAATATTTGGATATATTAAGTTAAATATATTTTATTATTATTATATAATTTATTATTATAATTAATTTACTCATATTTTCCAACTTTTTAAAAAAGGTAGACCAGAAAATTTTAAATGAAATTACATGGTTTACATTATATTTCTATTGGACAGCACTATTTGGTATAATGATTGTGGGAATGGTTATAAGACTGTATGCCCTCGTCAAAACTGATTGAACTATACACTTAAAACTAGCAAATTTTAGAAAATAAAATAAAATAAAAAATACACAGAATAAAATAAAATATTCATATTTTACAAGAGAATAAAATTTAAAAATATAATATACATCAAAGGACACCCCCAGGAAGTCAAGATGAATTACTTTAGGAGAAGGGAGAAATAAATTACTCTTGTGGGGTGGTACAAAATGAGTTTACACCTGGAGTCAAGGATAAAATGAGTAACACCTGGGAAGGACTTGATGCTTTATGCCTCATGGGGATAAGATTAGTGCCATCTGGAGTAGGGACAGGATGAGTTATATCTGGAAGGCGGCACCACAGGGATAGAGGCCCATATGGGATGCCAGAAAAAGTAAATACTCCTTAGCTGATTCCCATGAGGACAGAGGATGGAACAGGGACTCCATTCTGATAGGGAAAGGGAAAGGTACAGGGCTGTTGGGTATGTGTAAAACTGATTGTTTAGATCTTAAATTATCAGTTTAAATATGAAAGTCACTGCATTACCATGAAGTGGCAAGACTACATCTTCTGATATCAGCAGAAGCAGAAGTTAAAATCAATAAACAAAGATGCATTTTTGTATCAGTGAGTTGGTGGGCTATGGTAACTATACATGTTAAGCCACGAACATGCCCAGAGGTCAAGTTCTTTATATACATTCCCATATTTTGTCCTCTAAAATCAAATGATATGATCCCCCAAACCATGGTACCCAAAGTGACATGAGATACCTTGGACACCACAGCAAACTCCCAGGGGTGGTGTGGCACATATTACATTCTTGAAGGAAACACACCTGTCAGATGCCATACGAACCATTAGCATGAGGTATATCAGAGTTTCAACATTAGATTGTGCTATATGTCACATTGCTGTAAAGCTTAGTTTTCAGTGTGGCTGTTTCAAAATAACTATGGTTTGAAAATTAGTATGGAAGCACAAATCTGGTTCCAAGTTTGAGGAAATCTTTCAGTGCTCAACAGGTACTTGTGATGACTTACAAATTAAATTTTTCCTCCTAAATTATATTTATTTTTTCAAAATTCTACTCACTTATCTGGATGAAAATATGTGTTAAGTTGTTTGGAGCTACTTAACAGAGATACTGTTAGATACTTTTTTGGCCTAGGGGATCTGTGAAAGAATTACTAAGACAATAAGGGCTCTGGGAAGTAAGCAAGTTTACAGATCTCTGCCCTTCAAGATTCATACTATTGTTTCCACATTGTAGGAGAAGACGCTGATAACCTGAGTATGGAGGGATTTGCCCAAGGGCAAATACTAGTAGGCACCAGTTTGGGGGTTTCATTCCATGCTCCCCTCAATGTAAAACTCATGCTCTTAACCTTTTAGGTTTACTTTAAGATCCTTTAGTACAGCTCCTAGTGATAGTCACCGAAGAAAAGGCAGATGGTCCATGGAGAAGCAATAGTGGAAGAGGAGTTCCCTCAGGGGTTAAGAGAGGGCGGTGGGAGGTCACAGAAAGAAGCACGGTCAGTGACCCCAACTGTTTCTAACCACCAACTATTCCCACAATTGAAATTTACACTGAGAGATTAAGTGACTTACTTGGGGTCCCTCGAGGACCTCATCCATCCTCCTAGGGTATAATATCCTACCCCCATCGAAATCAGAGGAAAAAGGGAGCAACTTAGTATTAAGTCAAGCAGTTCTGGAGTTCAGTTCCTTAGCTTCTTGGGTGTTCCTGGATTTTTATTCTAACCTCAATATGCTTCAAGGAATGACAGTGTGACCCTTTTCTTATCAGGATGGTCTGGGAGCATTTTCCTCACAATTATGCATGTATTACTATCCTCTTAAGAGGTCAGTAAAACCTTTCACTTAGAAACCTGATTTATTTGCATCCATAATCTTCCTGTTTGTTAGACAATCTGCATAACACCCTTGCATGAAATACTTTTAACTTGTCTTTCCAAAATATAGAAGGAAGCCTCCTGAATAATAGAACGCATTAACTATCTTAAACAGGAACCCATTTGCAGATTAAATTTGCCAAAAGGTCAGCTTGCAGCTGCCACTGCATTGCAAACCCCACGTGTTCTCTGTGTCACATACTGTGACATATCTCGAGAAGAGTCAGGGTCTTTTCCAGTCTGCTGATTCTCTGTTTCAATTAGAATAGATTTAAGAGTCCCCCAGCTCTGGTTTCTAGGTGGCCTTGCACAATATTATTAATAATTCAATCATACCTGTGCTGATAACAGATTACATTTATACCATCCCACAAAAAAAGCCCAAACAGATTAAGGACTACCCCATGGCTAATTTCGTTAGCAGTTTCATATCTGATTGACATCCATTTATCTAATTGCAGCTAGAAGATTTAATTTTCATTTTGTTGGCTTAGAATTAACGAGAAAACCTGTTTACTTTTTAAATATTTGACTCGTTCTTTCTCATCTCCTGAATAATGTTGAGACAGTCCCTTCCATGGGGTGAATACTATATATTATCAGTTTTCATTTTCTGAATTCATTTCAGCCGAGTCGAGCTATTTACACTTTGAAGCCTAATATGAAATTTAATCTTTCATGGCAAATAATTTCATTTTTATGGGAGGCCAACAATGAAGTGGGCAGCAGAGTGTTCATTTGGAAATTCAGAAAATTCTAGAGACAGAAAACCTCTTAAAGAGCTCGCCGGCCCTGGATTTGAAACCTGCTTTGATTATTTATGAACTTCCAAGTAACCCAGGACAAGTGAATTGTCTCAAAGTACACAAAATGTAAGGTGTAAGGTGTTGCCTCTCAGGGTTGTGGCATGGCCTGTGAGTGAGTCCCTTCTTCCTTAACTTCTGTGCTATAGGCTCATAGTTTGCTTTACTCCAGTCCTGGCTTTGATCTCAGAACATCCCCTGCTTTATCTGCTAAAATGTGCTGGCACGAGAAACCTTCCTCATGGTGGTCTACTGAGGAGGAAATGAAATAATTCATACCTTAAACAAATTGCCTGGCCCATGGGAAGCATCAATCAATGTTCAATGATGTTGCTATTAATAGTATATTACTGTTACAGACTCAATTGTCCCCTGCTCCCATTCATATGTTAAAGCCCTAACACCCAGCCTATTTGGAGGTAGGGACTTCGAGACGTGATTGGGATTAGATGAGGCCATGTGAGTGGGGTCCCCATGATGGGGTTAGTATCATTATAAGAATCTGAGCACACAGCAAAAAGGTAGCTCTATGCAAACCAGGAAAAGGGCTCTCACCAGAACTTGATCATCCTAGCACCCTTATCTTGGGGACTTTCAGCCTCCAGAACTGTGACAAACAAATTTCTATTATTTAAGCTACCTAATTATGGTAGCCCAAGCAGACTAAAATAATAATGTTGTATTATGCAATTTGATTGTGTTACACCTAGCTTTTCAGTTGTTTCTTAGGCTCTTTTCAGAATAAAGTAGAAAATCATTAACATGTCCCCCAAACCCAGAATGTTCTGGTCCCTGCATACCTCTCCAGCTTTATTTTCTAATAATTTTCCAGCTTTATCTTCTAATAATCTTCCTGAAAACCTCTGCACATCAATCACACTGGTCTTCTTTCAGGTTCTTGAACACACCATGCTCATCTCCTTCTGTCTGCCACAGGACCTTTGCACAGGCTATTCTTTATCTAAAAATGCTGTAGCATCCTTTTTCACATAACTAACCCCCTTCTATACTCCATCATTTCCTTAGGGCTTAATTCAGATCTGTCAGACATTTTCTTGGTGTTTCAAATAAATCACAGTTGGTTCTTACACATTTATTTATCTGTTGATCTAATTACCATCTCTCTCTGCCACTAGATGTTAAACTTCAAGAGGGCGGGAACCCTTTCTGCTTTGATTGGCAATTTATCCTCAGCACAGTAATTTATAATCAATGGGTGTTTAGTGATTGATATAAAAATAATACTGCCACTGCTCCCTCCTTGTTAAGACTATCCTCGGTCAGGCACAGGGCATACAAGCCCTCACATGGAAGACTGGTGCCTTTTGTATTACCTGTTCTAAAAGGCTCTGGGATGAGTTCCAATGTGGAGGAGTGGTTTCTCTGTATGAAGTAATGCTTGGACACCAGCTGGCTGTGCTACAATTCAACTCAATTCTGATACTATCTACCATATAGATTGGAGGTTCCCTCCTTGCATTTGATTAATTTGCTAGGGTGGCTCACAGAACTCTGAGAAACATTTTCCTTAGTACATTACCAGCTTATTATGAAAGAATACAAATTAGGAACAGCCAGATGGAAGAGATGAACAAGGCAAAGGCAGGGGAAAAGGGCTCAGAGTTCCCGTGCCCTCTCTGAGGGTACCACTCTCCCCAAATCTCCATGTGTTCACCAAGCAGGAAGCACCCCAAACCCTGTCTTTTGGAGGTTTTATGGAAGCTTCATTACATAAGCATCATTGATTAAATCGCTGGCCTCTGGTGACTGAAATCAACTTTGAGTTGCTCTCCCCTCCCCGGAGGTTGGATGCCACCAGAAGTTCTAACCCTCCAGGCACATGCTTGGCTGAACTGGCAACCAGCTCCCAGCCTTAGATATTCTCCAAAAGTCACCTCTTTATGCAACAAAAGACATATTTATGGCTCTCATTGCTCAGGCAACTCTAAGGTTTTCAGGAGCTCTGTGCCAGAGACAGGGATGAAGACCAAATGTATCTATTTCCTATTGTAAGTTACAGTATCATAGATTCTTATTGCTTGTTTTCCTCATAGTGAACCCAAAGGATTCTTCTTTCCACATGGCCACACTTGGGTCCTATTTTCGTCTATAGGCAGTCACCTTTTTTGCATATATGTTAGTTAACAAGCGTTTGCTGAGCATCTGGAACAGGAAGCACACAAAATCTGGCAGGGTATACACAGTGAATACAGGCACACACTCTGCACTGAGGGTTGTTTCAGCACAGCACAGGGAGGACAAACCATTGCACCGAGCTCTGATTTAAGTAATGTATTTAAGTAACTGATTTAAGTCAGTTTCCTAGGAGAGGTATAGGATACCCTAAGGAGTACGGTCTTCTCTTTTGAGGAACCAGGGGTCCCTGCCTGAATGAAGTGACTCTGAGCTAACACCTCAGAATGAATAGGAGTTATACAATGAAGAGGAGAGGGGAGGAAGCCAGTCTTCTCAATGATTGAGAGCAAGAGTAGAGAAAGGATGACGAGGCATTCGGCACATTTGCCAAGAGGGGACCTAGTACACCATTTTTTTCTGTTCCTTCAACATTCACTTGTTCGTTTGTTCATTCATCCATTCATTCATTCACTTACTTATTCATACGCAACACTTATTAAGTCCCTGCTGTGTGCTAAGTATCAGCCTTGGTATGGAAATAGTGTAGGAAAAAAGGCAGATGAGTCCCACGCTCTTTGGGAGATTATATACTGGTATGTGAAAATCCTATCTGTGTCTAAGGACTTTCATCCAACATGCAGGAAATGTTGTTGAAAATACCATGTGCTCAGCCTAGTAGGTAGATCCCTGTCTAATGCTTCATTCGGCCATTCTTGAAATGTAGTTGTGTGGAGACTGTCTGGTCATAAGGGTAACATATTTTGGAGACAAGACTGAATTTTTAGTTGGCTATTTGCTATGAGCTCAGAAGTGCAAAGGGAGCCAAGTCCTTAACACAAAAAACAGGTTAAACAAATACGTGTTATCATTACTAGGCTGATGGGAGAAGGCAGAGGGAAAGAATGGGAATTTTGGAAAAGGTTCTCTCCACATGTGACCAGAGGGGAAGCCCTGTACTTGAGAAAGATAGGGAGGATTCCCAAGGCTTACCATCGTCTCCCATAACTACTGTGACTGGTTATCCTGCACCAAACTTTCAAACTACCCCTATACCTAAGACAGAAAAATTAAAGGAATTTCTCTGTTTAGTATGAATGGAAAGAAAGAGAGGCTACTATGTATTTCCAGGAAGACAAAAATTTTCTCTGCATACTAGGCCTCCTTTTTTAATTTCCTGGTTTTCCATATTTTTTTAAATATCTCTCATATTAAACAACTCCCTCAATTTCCTGATCTCCTAGTTCCATTACCCATAAAGACCCTATAAGACATGGTTCTTGACTTACATGATTATCTCTAATTTGAAAAGATGAAACTGAATTGAAACATGGAGAATTTCAGGAACTTGACCATAATCTCAAATAAACATAAAACATATATTTTGGTTACTGGTCGAGAATTCAAATTCAAGGACTAAAAGCTAAACTCTTAAATCCTTTAATGGATTAAACGGTAAGGAGAGATCCTTAAAAGCAATGGGACGATTTAAATTCAAATTACCTCCTGTGTTCTGCTGAAATGGAACTAGCTGATGCTTTCTACTTGCCACTTGTGTGGTCTTCGGTGGGATTTTTCGCTGGGGCTAACCCAACTCCAAATCTATGGGTTATAAAGAATCAGCAGAGAACATGACATACGGTGGAGAGCAGGTGGGTTTGAGAGGAAATATTAAGTATGTATATATGAAATCACAACAAGTATAAATATTTAATTTCTAATGTTTGGAAAAGAGGGTTTCTTCGAAAGTGGACTTTAATGCATATGTAAATTAATTAGAATTCATGACATTCCTCACACAAATCATTATTTCAGAAAATGATGCAACCATTTCAAATCAATATTGACATTTTGAATGTTACAATACTTTTAAAGATTTAGTGCAGAATATTTTCCCTTTCCCCTAAAGAAGGCCTTCTATCATGAGCAAGAAAGCAAGATGAAATGCAAAAAAAGCTGCATGGTTTTCATTTATCAAGCTTGTGTAAATTGAGTTCAGAAACCATCCGTGAGGGCTGCTGGAAGCAGTGGTTGGGGGTGGTGGTGGCGGTTTACACAACTGTCCCACTGGACAGCATCCCGGTACCTTATTACAATCTATATAAAGGTCACATCCAAAAGCTAATGGTCCGTGTGTTTTCCTGGGCACCATTTCTCATCTCTGGTGACCTCCAACTTTAGGGTGTGTGCACAACTATCTCTAAATTTGATCTCATGGCACAACCTGCTAAACAAAGTACTTCAATGTGGGAACAAACGAGGTGTCCAAAGGAAGCTGTGAAACGACTATTTCAAAAATATGTTGCTGGCCATTGGCCCTAAATTAAGCATGAAACATCAGTGGGTCATGTGCTAGTGAGTGAATATTATAGGACTGGGTTTTATGAGCACAGCCATCTTCTTTGGCTGCATGATGATGTAGGAGGCAGATCTGGCATCCCAATTGGGAGTGCCAAAAAGCCCTATTAGGTGTTGACCCATCATGTGTGGTACAATTTTGTGCCCAGGGACTTGAAGTCCCCCCTAGCTCACAAGTATCTCGCTAACTAGCCTACCACTCTCTGCCTTAGAATCAACAGTGGCTTCCACAAAAACCATTCCCATCTGGATGTCCCAGTCAAAATGCACGCATTCTGAAGCTAAAATCCAATGTGTTTTTTTCTTTCCTTTTTCTTTTTCTCCAAATGCTTTTATCAGCAAATCCAGCAAATGTGCTTTCTAAATAGCTCTCAAATATGTCTTTATCTATCCGCACTGCCTCTCCTCTGGTCTAAGGCATGGCCTTCTTACTCGGTCTCCTGCTTCCATTTTTGTCCCTTGAAATCTACAATCTGCAAGTAGCTAGAGAAAAACATTTTTAACAATTATGAATTAGATCATGCCATTCTTCTACTTAAAATTCTCCAATGTCTTCCCTTGTGCTCAGAATAAATTCCAAATTGCTTATCCTGGCATTTAACTGAAAACATTCTTCCCACAGCCCTTTGCAAACCCTAGCTCTCTCTCATTCATGCACCTTTTCCCTCTCCCACCCCATCAATCAAGAGAAGTTATCCTCCCTACACACACACACACACACACACACACACACACACACGGCACATACCGCCTCCAATGGTAGGACTTCTTCATCAGAGTTTCCTCACTGTGAAATTTCAGCACCCTAGACATTAAGGCTGTTTTGCAAAGCTGCTGTTTCCTTACCCCGAGTTTAGCTGTCACATCTAGGTGCAGACTTTAAGAAGGACTCTGCTCTGTTACATCTCCTTAATGAGTGACTCATGGATTAACTGCCCTTTGTTCCCTGCCTGGATACAATTTCATTTGTTTCATATATTATTACATATTCTGAGCCACTTTAGCAAAAATTAACTTCTATTAATTCCTTCCCCTCTGCCCCAGTTCTTAGACTAGCCTTCTCTTGGCTAGTGTTTAAAAACCATGGACAAAAACAAACACGAGGAAACCTCCATCTCCACACTTTTACTGCACCTTTCTTTCCTCACGCCTTTTTGCAATCCAGTTGTCTTAAGGAAACTTAGACCTTATTGCCCTAAAAGCCTCTTGTCCTTCCAGGGATGATAGAGAAGTCATTTATAAAAACCGGACAAGTCAAACACATGACTTTCACTTTGGGGCCAGCTGTGATTCCCACTGAAAGCTCCTTGAAGACAGTGCATTAGTACAACACTTCTAAAGGAAATCAATAACTTTATTCACTTTGAAGTGCTTTGTACTGCATTTGGCCCATGGTTGGTACTCGAATATTTGGTACAAATACTGCATGATCCACAACAAAAAGAGGCAAAGTGTTAATATTTTAAAACTGTATTTGAGTTATTTAAATTCCTTCCAACTCAGAAGAATAAAAAAGAAAATTCTAACCAGATGTTACCTATTGTTTTGAACACTCAGAGAACAGTCTCTCTCTGAGGGTATAGTATGATCTCATCATACAGCTAGTTAATCCAATGATTACAAGTATATACACTCAGTAGAGAGAGACGGAGGAAAAAAAGTAAGTCGTTTCTCTCCATCTTTCTATGTCCTGGTTGCTGTCGTACCCCCATCACCAAACACAGTATCTGACATATGATTGGCATCTAAGATACCTGGAATGAATGAATGAATGCACACATCAGTAGGTGATAGAGCCAGGATTCTAAGTCAGACTTGTCCTGATTCCAAGCCTGTGTTCCAGAGCTAAACTGTGCTGACTTTTTTCATTCACCTGAGCAACGGTGATGCTGTTTTCTGGTGCTATCCTTCAAGGTGTATGCTCTCCTGACTGTCATTACCTGTGTTTGTGTTTTTCTCACCAAGAATCTGTAGGTGCCTTAGGGCAGAGTCATGCGTTGTAGGACATTTCTCAGATCCAAGAAAAGGAGAATCCCTGCTTACTGGTGTCCATCACTTATTCTGTGTTTAATTAAGAAATTCATTTTATAGATAAGAATCCTTACTTATAGGGAGGCTCAAAGTTGGGACGCCTGGGTGGCTCAGTCCATCAAGCCACTCCGTTCAGCTCAGGTCATGATCCCAGGGTCCTGGGATCAAGTCCCACATCGGGCTCCTTGCTCAGCGGGGAGCCTGCTTCTCTCTCTGCCTCTGCCTGCCACTTTGCCTGCTTGTGCTCCCTCTCTCTCTCTGACAAATAAATAAATAAATAAGTAAGTAAATAAAATCTTCAAAAAAAATTTAAAGAGAGGTTCCAAGTTATTCCCAAGGACACACAGTTAATGGCAGAGTTAGTTTCAAAACATAACCGACTTGGCCTCTTCACATTCTTTCGCAAACAAGGAGGGCTACAAATAAATAAATGATCAGCCTCCTGGCTGCCAGTCCATATTCCCTCTGATACCACAGTGACCACCACCTTCAACCTGTTTGGCCCTTCAGCCCAGTCTTCCTCTATAACCTAGATGCAGCCAGATCAGGGGACAAGGAGATGGAACAGTCTAATGACCATAAAAATGTTCAGTTCTTTCCTTAGCTTTTACAGAGCCCTGTCATGGTATCTGCTACCGAGGATGCAAAGTATTTATTTAAAAATAAAGCACCAAGTAATCTGACATCCACCCTCGGCCGAAACAAAAGTGAGTCGTCTCAGGCACGGAGGGACCCGTGTCATTCTGCAGCCCACCTGTGCTTTTCACAGGTGCTCTCAAACGGTGAGCGTGAGAACGTCTCCCCGCCCCCCTGCCTTCTCTTGAAAACATGTCATGTGGCCCACCTGCATTTTTGTATTTAGGCTCCGGCAAAGAAACCATTATGAAATTGACAGAAGTGCCAGAAAGCAGGATGACTTCACTGCATGAGAACTCACCGAGGAGGTGGCAGGCAGAGGCGTGGAGAAAGAGGAGGAAGAAGATACATGAAGAGAAATTTGCCTTCGGGCTTCCCACCTCTTTCTGCATGGTGTCGAGGAGAGTTTTACAGGCCTTACAGAACGAACACGTTTGCTCCATAACAAACCACCCTAAGTCTCTTTCCACAGAGCACGGCGCGAGACTTCGACCTTTAAACTGAAATTGGTAATCTTAAGAGTAATGAAGAAGTTGGGAAGGATACCAACAGCACAGACCACTGACTGAATGGGGAGGGGGGTGGGGGGGAGGTGCTAACACCGGCTAAGCCCTATTTGTATGCCCTATTTTATTCCATCCTTACAACTCCTCCCTGTGTCACTCCCACTAAAACCCTTTAAGGACCCTGCATTGCCTTTAGGGTAAAGGCCAAATGTCTTAACAGAGTTTATGAGACCCTCTAAGGCACCACCAACCTCTCTGTCTCTCAACCTCATTTTATGTACTCTGCACCTCTCGTGAATGGTTTGGCTTCACCTGTACTCAAACACTTCTGGTTCTTCCTATGTTTTTGTGCTCTCTCTTGCCTATAGGCTTTTAAATACATTCCCTTGCAAATATATTTCTTCTACTCTTCACCTGGATAACTTGGACTTTCCCTCAAATCTTCAATATCTTTCTCTCAGGGAGAACTGTCTCCAATTCCACCTAAACTAGATAAGGCTCTCTGTTGTTTGCTTCCCTGATTCATTCTGTTTCCTCTTTTATAACTCAATACCTGTAGTGACTAGTTGGATATGAACCTTTGCTGGTAGATTTAACCTCTGTGAAGGCTGGCAGGCACCGAGCCTTCTTATCACAGTTGCTACCCTCACACTGAGCCAATTGCCTGTTGCACGAGTAGACCCTGAATAAATAAACGGAAATCAATTATATGCAAGATGTATATTTGACCATTTCCATTTTGTAGATGAGGAAACAGATTAAAAAGGGTTAAGTAACTTGCCCAAAGACATGCACTTAGCACGTGGTGAAGCTCAACTTTGAACTCAAGACTGATTCCCAAACCCAAGTTTGCACTCATTTCACAGCATTGCCTTCTCAAAACTTCCTCCAACTCTAACAGGAAAAATAAAGAAAATTACTATAGGATATTCCTCTTACAGAAAAACTGAGTATAGAAAACTTCTGGGATTCAAGGAGGCGAGCTTTCTCCCATCTGATTTCAAAGCTACCTGAGAGACGCTGGGTGAGTCTGAGTCTTTCCGCACCTTGGGCACAATGGTGTGCTTCCCCCCAAATACGGCTTTGATCTCTCAGCTGTAGGTGGTAGTGGATAACAAGTAACCCATAGCTACAACTTTTAGTTCTTCCCACAGATCTACATAAAATAGGGAAAGAGAGTTTCTCACATTCTGAGAGAGGTTGCCCAGGCAACAAAGACAGAGCCAGAGCAAAAGACCACCCAGTTGAGACATGATGGAGTATCGACACTTTCTCCCATACCGATGCCCCTATCAGGCCCGCTTTACACATCTTTTCAAGGAAGCACCACTGAAAGAGTCACCTGTCCCAACTGGACACAGTTTGTTAAGAGGTCCCCATGGGCAGCCAACTGGTATCCCTAGATTCTTGCTATGTGGTCACGTGAAAACCCCTGTGCTTAATTTATAGATTATACCAGAAGAGCAGCTCTAAAGTTGGAAACAGCTCAGCAGTCCCAATTTTGTGGCTTGTAAAAAGGTAAAAAAAAAAAAACCCTGGCCATTGAATTTAATATTAATTTTCAAAACTAAGTCACTCTACTTTGTATATAATGCCAGTCGCTGACACAGTGCTGACACTTCACGGCTGATTAATAACAGTGTGATTTTTGATGTTAGCCAAGAATTTGCACATCTATAAAATGGGCTTATAAATATAATTACCAAAGGTTTTGTGTGTGTGTGTGTGTGTGTGTGTGTGTGTGAAGAGCCAGAGACAAAATGCATGTGAAGTGCTTAACATACTATGTAGCACACATCAGCTCTTCATAAATGAAAGTTATAATAATTATTAGGATTTACTTGAGTTCCTGAAAAGGTAGCTGGACAGAGAGATGAGCAGACTCTTCCGTTGAGTCTTTCTGCTGGTTTAAGTTTCGTGCAAAAGCCCAGCACCGTGTCTGCCCCTGTAATCACCAGAGACATGGGCGATCGATCCCTCCAGGCACGGGCTGTCTTCACCGTGCACTATAAAGCCTTCACCAAGCCTAATACAGTGAGAGGCACACAGTGTGTGCTCAAGAAATGCTTGTTGACGCTGTCAACACTGGGATGTGCAGGCAGTTCAAAGCACGGTCGGCACTGGATCTTTAGAGGAAACTGTACCCTCCTAGGAGTCATTAAACGAGTTCTTCAGGGAGGGCAGTAACAACACGACACCTGATTGCTTTGTTCAGAACTACTTTCCCACTGAGCTACCCCAGAGGAGATGCTGTTTTTTTGCTACATAACTGTGGGACTTCCAGTCCCTACTAGGAAATGGCTTTTGAGGACGGCTTGCTGATGCTTTTGTGTATGGAGGGGAGAGAGCTACAGGGCAGGATGAGACTTCTACCAATCTGCTCCCAGTCTCTGGCTCACTGTTGTACCCTATTACGCTCTGCTGTGTGTGTGTGTGTGTGTGTGTGTGTGTGTGTGTGTGTTGGGGGAGTGGATACATCAGCGGTACCCACTTACCTTTAAAAATCAGGTCCAAATCTCATTTAATTCTATCAGAAATTGATTCTTATGGTATAACTTAAGTACTTCTCTGGAAGTACTTTATCCTTTAAACACCAAAACCTCTTTGGAGAGAATTAAAATGGAAGAGGTATAAATGAGCACTTCTTTAAATTAAGTAGTTTCTGGCTGAGCAGACCAAATTAGCCTTTTCTAGGGTGCAGAGTACAATACAGGGGCTCTGGTCTTTGTTCTTGAGTGAAAAACTCAAGAGGGGACATCCATTCCAGAACAAATAACCTCCAAATGCTAATTCTGCACATCTAAGGCTTGTGACTCGTTAATATTTGTGAGTCACCTCATTTTTGCTATTTTGAAAAACAAACCAAAGTAGTAATTAATAAAAGATATCATGTCTTATTAACGTTCATATAGTAATTACCAAAATCACAAATCCATCTGCTAAGTAGTCAGCAAACAAGACAAACGACTGAGCTCAGTTAAACAGATTACCAAATGCCTATGGGAGTATAATCTAATAGCCCCATTCTAAGCCAGGAATAAAGCAGCTACTCCTTTTGCCGTGTGGTCTCATCTCCCACATGAGGCAGGACAGAGCAATGGAGACATCTGGCACCTTGCCCTCTCTGGAGAGAATGTACTCTTAGGCGAGTGTCAATATTACTCACCTAGCTTGCTCTTATAGCCTTTGTACTGACACTTAAGATTTGGTTTCTTAAAGAGACATAAGAGAAAAGACCCAGAAGATGTCACCTAAAGTTAAACACAAGTCCACTAGCTTTTGCAAAAAAAATGCCTATCACGGAGGCTTCTTGCCTCCCAGCGCAGAAAACTTCCATCTTCCTGCAAACTTCTGTCATTTTATCCCTATTTCTCCTCCAGCATTCAGCCCCTGTACACATTTCACGTCTCCTCTCCTTGATGGGCATCCAAAGAACAGCAGCCATGTCTTACTGACCTTTCAAGTGTAACACCCCTAGTGCTCTTAATCGTGATTAAGACACCTGCCATTTCTTGTGATTACAAATGTGCCAGTCACCTGGGTGAACGCTTTATTTTTTTCCAATTTATTTTATGTTATTTGATATTCACAATGGACCATAGAGGTAGGTATTCCCTCATCGAACACATGAGGCAACCGAGGCTTGGAGAGACGGCATGACAGAGCCGGGATTCATTTCCAGATTGGAGACATACCAAGGCCTGTGTTCTGAAACACTATACTGAACTCAATGTATCCTGTAAAGGGCCTAGGTCAGGGCCAAGTACGCATCAGGGGCTGATCAACGCCAGTACAATAAGTGAATATCTTAACGTCAATTCACTCCTTCTTCTCCCTGGTAGTTAAGGTCCAATCTTTGCAGTTTCTGCTTTCCTGTGCATTTCCCCCAGGGGTGCATGACGGTAGAGGTTATTATTACTACTGGCTATCCAAAAATGTCAAGAAAGGCTCCCCTTACCTTTTTTTACATCAGAAAATAAACACCTCTCCAGGACAATACCTCCCAGTCAGTGTCTGCCAGGATGATATTCACAATTGGGCACATTCGATGACTTTTCATTTGTATTGGTGTTACTCACATGTTGGACCGCAAGCTAGATGGTAGGAGGCAGCCCAGTGTTCCCAGCACCTCCTCCCAGCTGTCTTCAACATCCTGGCCCTATAGTCACATGAAGGGGCGGTCAGGGCCTGGTGGTCACTGACTTCACAATAGTCAATGTTTCCCATTGGTGGGGATAATGGGCTTTTGATGCCTTCACCCTCCCAGCACACAGCATTCTCTCTCCATCTGGGAACTGCTTCTCCTATGCTGTCCATGTGCTTGGGGGGAAGCACAGCCCTCTCAGCACTAGAGTAGAAGCCCAACTGCTTTAAGCCAATCAGCACATCCCACTGGCCTTTTCATAGTGATCAGTTCAAGCCCAAGACAGGGTGCAGGCCAATGAGAGACAAGGGGATGTCTGCTGGGACTTCTGGGAACAATGCTTTCCGGCTCAGCAAGCTTTAAGGAAAATAATTCTCTCTCTCCTTGCTGGGCATTTACACAGCCTAAGAAGGATCAAGAAGGTGTGAGAAATCATTCTGGATCTCCAAAGAAATCCAACCATAGGATTAAGCAAGATACCACAGAAGATCAAGAAGAAAAACAATCAAACAAAATTGTTTTTGTTGCTATAACTCAACCACTTACAACGTGTTCCAAAGCTTGGACTATTTCCGGCTTTTTCAGTTACCTGAGAGTCTACGATTGCTTTTTTTAATTAAGCCAGTTCTGAGCCAGATTTTCTCTGACTTGCAACCAAAAAGACTCCTAATATTCATGGGTGACAACTTTGTTTCAGGCTCGCCATCAAATTCACTTACTTTTTTTCCAGAACAGCAAGTATGACAATGATCTGAAGGACCAAAGGGGAACCACCGTTTATCATAAACCGTAAGCAGGCAAAATTTACCTGTCAAAGTCGGAGTAGGATTGGCCTGCATGATTTAGGGCCATGATCTCACAGAGTGCTCTCAAGTGTGAGAACAGCAAACTGTATTCCTGCCAATTATTAGTATGGTAGTCATAAAGCCTAATTGTGAAGACATGATGAGATCACTGCACAGCTGAACCACGAGATAACGGCCACCCTAACAGGCCCATCAGCTTGCCCCAGCATGGTGCCCCATGCCCCCTTCCTGGGTTCCCTGTATACTACAGATTGTCAGGTGAATTCGGGAATATCAGCTACTTGGAAGGATGTTCTTTTCGAAGACTGCCTTTGCCGACAATGACAACTGCTCTTGGAAACCACAGGGTCAGCACTATTAAGGGAACCACAAGTTTTAATGCAAAATAAGGTGTGGCAACATGTAGTCACAGATGCCTCACGTGGATGTGAGAGATTGGATCCTGTCTCTTGGACTTTGAATTGTGAAGGATGAGCCTTTCCCAAATGCTAGAGATTTTGGGATTCAAAGATGGGGAAGGAAAAGACAACAGGGAAGGACTAGAACTGAAGGTACTGTGTCCCCAAAGGAAGCTTATGAAATGGGTAGGAAAATGGGATATGGCAACCTCTTGTCATAGGTCAGCTTCATAGGTAAGGAACTCGTGTAGTCACAGAGCACTATGCTCAGAAGGACCCCTTGTTTTTCTTTACAATCTGCTGCCACCATCTTGAAATTCCTAATACTTTTCAAACAGGGACCCTGCATTTCATCCTGACTTTGGTCCACAACTTAAGTAGACCGTCCTGCTTATTATAGATCTTCAGTTCCCTCTTTACTAAAATCACACAAGAGCAAAACGAGGGGAAATTTTGCCAAAGACCTGCCTTAGATTTCCAATACATCTCCTGTCCTTTTTGGCTATCTGCTCCTCCTTGACTGCCGCTTTTGTGTTGAACAAATATTTTAGTGGATTTACTATATTTCCATGATTCTGTAGATTTACTACATTTCTTTTGCATTATTTTCTTAGTAGCTACTGTAGGGATTGCAATATGCATTTTAATCTATAAAAGCCCTCCTCAGACGAATATTAATTTGAAAATTTAGAAACTTTGCTCTAATATAATGCCATTTTTCTTCCCTTTGTGCTATTATCGTCATATATATTGAAACTACATGTTATAAATGTAACAAAACGGTATTAACATTATTATTTCATAAAGTCCTACATCTTTTATTATTTATTTATTTATTTATTTGACAGAGAGAGAGAGAGAGAGAGAGATCACAAGCAGGCAGAGAGGCAGGCAGAGAGAGAGGGAAAGCAGGCTCCCTGCTGAGCAGAGAGCCAGATAAGGGGTTCAATCCCAGGACCCTGGATCTCGACCTGAGCCAAAGGCAGAGGCTTAACCCACTGAGCCACCCAGGTGCCCCAAATCTTATGTCTTTTAAAGAAGTTGGGGAAAGATGAGAAAAAGATGTATCAATGGAGTCTTTTATACTGACCGACGTATTTATTATTTGCACCGCTCTGCATTTCTTCCTGTGGATTTGTGTTGCTCTCTGGTTGTCTTTTCTTTGAACGAGTTCCTTCCTTCAGTATATCTTACAAGACAGATCTGCTAGCGACAAATTTACTCGGCCTTTGTTTATCTGAGAATGCTTTTATTTTGCCTCCATTTTTGAACAGTTTTGTTAGATACAGAATTGTCGTTTGACAGATATTTTTCTTTCTGCATTCTGAATACGTCATTCTACTGCCTGCTGGCCTCCATGGTTTTAGATGAGAAGCCAGCTGTTCATTGTATCGATGTTTGCCTTATAGGAGGAGCTGTTTTCTTCTTGCTGCTTTCAAGATTTTCTCTTCGGCTTCGGCTTTCAACAATTTGACTATGATGTGTCCAAGGTGTGGATCTATTTATATTTATCATACTTTGGTTTCTTTGAACTTCTTGGATGTGTAGATTAATGCTTTTAAAAAATCAAATTTGTGAAGTTTGGGGTTCTTAGTTTTTTGAATAATTTTTCTATCCCTTTCTACTCTGTCCACGTGGGACTCCCATGACATGGGGGTTGTTATGTTTAATCTTATCCCACAGGTTTCAGAGGCTCTGCTCATTTTTGTCTGTATTCTTCAGATTGGGTAATTTCTACCAATTTCTAGTTCACTGCTTCTTTCTTCTGCACTCTCAAACCTGCTGATGAACCCCTTTACTGATTTTTTTTTTTTTTTACTGCTATTGTACTTTTCAACTATAGAATTCCCACTCGGTACTTTTAATAATTTTATATCCTTATTAAGAATCTCTACTTGTTGGTCTATTGTCACACTTTCCTTTAATTCTTTGAATGCAGTTTCCTTTAGCACTTTGAACCTATTTGTAATAGTTGCTTTGAAGCCTTCCTTTGTTAATAGCTGGTAACACAATGATGGTTTTTATTCACTGTCTTTTTTTAAAATTTTTAACCCGAGTATGGGCCACACTTTCCTGTTTCTTGGCATGTCTCTTAATTGCTTCTTAAAAATGGAACATTCTAGTTAATACGCTGCAGCTACTCTCATTTTGGTAGTTTTTCCCTTGGAGGTTGTTGTCGCTGGTGTTTTGTTTAATAACTTGCCTGGGTTGCATCTACGAAATCTGTGTCCCTGGCAGTCACTAATTCCTCTGCCAATTATTGTTTTAAATATATATCCTTCATTTTTAAACCTGGATTGCTAGAGGTCATTCCTGTATCTGTTCAGCTGAGTGGTCAACTAATGATTGCACATCGACTGTGCTCTAACACCTCGAACCAGTAAAGCTTCTATCCATTGGTATTGGATATGTTTGTGGGTAAGGGAGCACATTTCAAATTCATGCTGTTTTTTAACCTCCTAGGTTTTAATTCCTTCTGGGCCCTTTTGAGTGTCGGATGCTCATGCACTCAGAACCAGAATTAACCAGAAGTATGTGAAATGCTTGTGCCCTTCTCAATCCCCACCGGATACATAAATAACCTGAGCCAGGAATATGCTGTCTTTGACCGCGAATGTGACCTGTGCCTGGGGGAGCCCATGATTCTCCCTATCCATTGACCTCCAAGATGCTCATTTCTACTGACAGCTTTGTTAAGTGTTTGCATTGCCAACCTGTCCAAAGTGGGTGAGTCTCTTCAACACTGGCAGTGAGGCTGCTGATCATCACGGCTGTCCCTACCTTGGCAGAACCTATAAGCTGCAGGGAGGTGGATGGAGAAGCTCCAGGCTAGAACTTTGCAGATTCCCACTCTTGCTACATGAAGCTCAGTGGTTTTTAAAGCATAAACACTTCTCAGATCGTTTTGTGTCTTTAGTTGATTTCCAAAGGTTGTGTTTTTCAGTTCTTCCAGCAGTGTGGTCACATCTGGGGGAGAGAATTTGCCCAATCTTTTCCCAGAGCCACAGCTCAAAGTTGCCCTCTGGCTTGGGTTTTGACTTTTTCTGTTTGTGCCTTGAGTCCCCAAATTATGTAGACCATCCTACTTATTACAGATCTTCTTTTTCTTTATTCTCCTTTCATGGAGCACATTTTATACATGTAAGCCCAACATATGCTAATGGCTCAAGAGCCATAAAATTATTCTTAAAATTATTCTTAAAATCATTTCAGCAACAAGTTGTATACTGATATTGCTACAAACCATGTAAACTGACTTGAGAAGTTGAAAGCATTTCAGTGAACTCTCCAAACACCAGTTGCTGCTTATCCCTAGTCACGTGGCCCTTCCTCTCAGCCAAGAATGGTAAAAATCTGATCCTGCCCTCCTGGCTCACTCGGCACTTCACAACTATAGCAGATAACACTAATCATTAATTTCTTTCCCACCCAGACATGGTCCCAGAACCTTCCTCAGACAGAACTCCAGGCAGCCATTATGAAGTTCAGGAGATGAGACCTCTTAGACATACCTTCTTCAAGTCCCTGAAGCTGAAGCTTGTAAAAGTTCTTCCTATTACCTGCTCTGCTTCTATCCTCCAGTCAAGGATTTTGGGTTTAGTTTCCTGAGAAACATGTCCTTTTTGGGCTTCAGGCGCAGCTCTGTTTCATTTTTTTTTCTTCTGGATCTCCGTACTTATTCCTTTGGTGATTTCCTCCATTTTCACGATTCTAAACTCCACTTATTGACCTCCCTCAAATCTGTATTTTTAGACTGAATCTCTTACTTGGACTCCAACTCCCTGTGTATCTTCTTGGAAGTTTGAAGGGCATCCCAAGGGACCATGCCCCCCCCCCAATGAACCCCTGATTTCCCACCTGGAGTCTCTTCCACTTTCTTGTTTGGAGGTTTTCACCATCTTGATCGATGTTAAATTCATTCTCTCAGATGCTCAGACCAAAAAATTAAAGTCATCCTCAATCTTCTCATTCTCATACTATGTGGAAATCCTGTTGGCTGTACCTTCAAAATAAATCAGAACCCTTATGCCCTCCTCCACTGTCACTGCTACCATTCTGGTCTAAGCCCCAACATCTCTCACAACGTCTCTCACAACATCTCAGGTATTATTATACCTGATTTCATTACTTCTTTGTTTTTTTATACTCTATATTCAACATAGTATCCAGAGTGTTCCTTGATCCCTGATAGTCTATGCTCAACATAGTGACCAGAAGGTTCCTCTTCAAAAGTAAGGCTGATTGTGTCACTCCCCTGCTCAAAACATTGCAGTGGCTTCCCATCTCACTCAGGAGAAAAGCCAAAGGCTTTTCAATGACTTACATTACACAGTATGTCCTGCCACCCCCTTAAGTTACTGATCTCATCTTTCACTTATACTGCCTCCTACTCCTTTCCAGGCATGCTGTTCTCTTGATGCTTCTTGAAAATGCTAATCCAGGTTTCTACATACTTTGCCTTTGCAGATTCCTCTTCCTGAAATACTCTTACCTCAGATATCATGTGGCTAATTCTCTCACCCCCTTCAAGGTTTGGCTCAAGCACTACCTTTTCAATAAAGCCCACCTTGAGCACCCTATTTCAAGTTGCACATCCATCCTTTCCATCCGCCTCTCCCTCAACTGCTATGCTTCTGGCTCTTCTTTCGCTCTCATCCTCTCACTCTTTTCTATATTCACCTTTTCCCCCCAGAGAATATCAACACCTGCAGTATGACAGAATTTATTTATGTTTCGTTTATTATCTATCTTTCCCCCTCTCTGGAATGTTATAACTCAAAACGGGCAGAGATTTTTGTTTTTTCACTGACACCTCATAGTTTCTAGAGAAGTGCATGGTGCATAACAGGCACTCAAAAAACATTAGTCGAATGAATGAATCAGTGGCGGATCTATGGTTCTGATATAAGTAGGTGTTTTTGAAGACAGAGATTAAATGTGAGAACAATTTCCAAAGAAACTTCAGGGGTACGGTTTAAAGAAATGTCAAGAAAATCTTCATGAAAAAGAGGAGTGGGTGTTTAAAAAAAATTGAATGGGCTATTATATCCTTGTCTTGACAAGTCCTGGGGTACATTAGCATATTAAAGGTTCTGAGAAGTCCTTAAGGCAAGAAATTGAGAACTCTATTTTTCTCTGGCTTTTTTCAGAATCATTTTTAAAAATTTTTGATTTTCTGTAGATTGAAAATTATACGCTTAGGTGAAGGTATTTTTTCCCCCCAAATATTCCTTCTGCTCCATTTTTTTTCTAGTATTCCCATTATGCATATGTTACATCTTTTGTAGTTGTCTGGGGGTATTCTTTTCTGTTTTGTTTTGTTTTTTCTTTTCAGTCTTGTTTTCTTTGCTTTTCAATTTCCAAGGGTTCTACTGATCCATCCATTAGCTCAGAGATCTTTCCTCAGCTGTGTCCAGTCTACTAATAAACCCAACAAAGGCATTCTTCATTCTTCATTTTCTGTCGAGCATTTCTCTGTGGTTCTCTCTTAGGATTTCCACCTCTGCTTACACTGCCCATCTGTTTGTGAATGTTGTCTACTTTATCCATCACAGCCCTGAGTATATTAATGATCATTGTTTTAAATTCCCAGTCTGATAATTCCAAGTCTTGCCATGTCCTCTGTCTCTTTAAATTGTGTGAGTTTTTTTGTTTTGTTTTGTTTTCGCCTTTTAGTATGCCTTGTAACTTTGTCTTGATAGCTGGGCATGATGCACTACATAAAAGGAACTATGAGAAATAAACCTTTAGTAATATTATGGAAAGATTTGAGGGGAAGGGAAGTGTTCTGCAGTCCTATGATTAGGTCTTCATATTTTAGTGAGCCTATGCCTCTGGCCTATGAACTTCACAAGTGTTTCTCAAATTGTTTCTTGCCTCCTTATGTGGAACAGGATAGCTAGAGTGGGCTGGAGTTGAATATTTCCCTCCATCCATGTAGAATGCTAGAGATGACTGGAACTGGGTATTTCCTTTTCCCCAGATCAATTAGGCTCTGATAAAACCCCGGTAGATTAGGCTCTGGTTAACTAAGTAGGCAGGTCTTGCTGAGAACTGAGTGCTCTGGCATATTTCAAAATGGGTCCTTTCCCCCTCCCTTGCTGGAAGAACAAGGGTATTTTTCTCTGATATTTACTATGAGAATCTAGTTCACCTCTTGGAGGTAAATTTCATAAATTGTAACTCGTCCCCTCCATGACTGGGTCCCCTTGGACATTTTAACTCTCAGAGCTATCCACACTGAGCCTCCAGCAATTTGTCAATTATAGTTCAGGTTTTCCTACCCTGACACTGGCTCCCCAAACTACTTCCATTCATGAGTCTCTGCTCAAGTAAGCCAATACTCCCCATAGTTACTTGTCTCTCCAATCCTGGGGACAGCAGTTTATCCTGTATCCTCCCCTCTTTTACAGATACAAGAATTGTTGACTTTTCAGTCTGTTTCCCTTTTCACATATTGTTAAGATGGAATGGCAACAGCCAAGCTTCTTATATTTGGAACTGGAAACCAGAAATCTTTTTTTTTTTTTTTTTTTGCACAATTTGAAACTTCAAAAAAGGTTTATATACAATGTATAAGTAAAATGAGTAGCAGCTGTAAGCTTGGGCTCTGGAGACAGACTACCTGTGCTTATATTTTGGCTCTGCCATTTATAAGAGTTATTTCACGTCTCTAAGCCTAAGTTCTTTTTTATCTGTAAAATAGGGATGGTAGCTCTATCATAGTTCAGGGTAAGAATTAAGTAAGATAACATATGTAAAGAGTGTCTAGTACATAATAAGAACATGCACTTTTTTTAATGAAAAAAATATTTGAATGCTTATGATCTTTCAGGTATTACCCTGGATGTCAGAGATGCAGAAGTAGAAATTGGACTCTGGCCTCATAGAGCTAATGTTCTACAGGCAGGAGAGAAGCTAGAAACATGTAAACTAGTAAACATTTTCTGATAGTAACAGTGGTATGAAGGAAACAAATCAGAGTTATGTGATATAGAGGAATGGAGGAGGGCTTTAGATTGGGTAGTCCAAAAAGACTTTTCAGAGGAAGGGGCACTTGTACTGAGAGCTTACCTGTTGGGAGCCAGCCAAGGTAAAATCTTTCTGGAAAAACAACAGGAGTACATCAAGAGCAGAGGTGTAAAGACAGAAGAGGTCTGACTTGATCATGATTGGAAGGAAAGTTGATGTGGCTAGTCATGGAGAATATGGGAGAGAAATAGCATCTGTACTGCTTTAAATAATACCAAGAACTCTGGACCTTTATTATTATTATTATTATTATTATTACTATTATTATTTGGAGGGGGAGAGGAAAGTGGTTTTAGAAGGATTCTAGCAATGATCCACTGGTGTGGAGAAGAAGGGAGATGCAATTATCAGAGTCCTGGGAAGGGGGAAGTGACCAGCCTGTCTTGAATAGGTTTTCCAGGCTGGGGTGGTAATTGCTGCTCTCCACTACTCTCCTCCCCCACACACCACACGCAAAGGGCAGTGGGGTTAAGGTAGATATGAATGAACAACTCAGAGGACAAAGAGATATGAATTAAAACTCAGAAGAAAAGGTTCATACTTGAATTTTACTAATACTGTGGTTCCCTGCTCCCAAATGTTCTCATTCTTGCTGAAGCCTACACTCATTTCTCTCAGTTGACATGTTAGTCTAAAAACTCTCTTTTGTATACTCTTTCTCCACCTCCCTCTCTTTGGAGGGCAGAGACAAATCCCTTGGGTATAACTAAGCATCCAGAAAAATGCTCAGCAAACACTGCATGCTATTACTTTAACTTGTAAAAACTCAATTATTTACCCTACCATAATTAAGTCCTTTTCCAGACGCAAAACTCTCCCCACATGCTGAGTGAATATAAATTTTCATTGGTGTTCATTTGACCTTGCCAAACTAGCCTGAAAATTGTGTCCCCTTTTGCCAAGAGTAATTTTTTTAGTTCTCTTCTCAGTAACTATAGTTGAAAGGAGAGAGTGATATCTCTGTAACTCAAACCAGATCCTTTTGCAATAACACGTTGGCAAGTGACAATGTGATGAAATTGTTTTATGCATGCATGTTTTTGTTCCCTATCTTAATGTTTCTGAATGCAGAACCAACCTGTTTATTATTCTTCTGCTACACAATGGAAAAGGGAGGTAAGAGGATTGCTGACCTCTCTGCAGCTTGGAGAAAGTTTCTTAACAAGAATGCTTGCTCCTAACAGCATCTCTGGAAATGTCTAGAAATAGTACCCACTCTCAATCATCTCTCTTTCCTAAATGGAAAGCATTTCCTTGACTAATCTAAGATCAGTCGAGGGTACCCTATGGCATCAATCCAAACATTTAGTGATTGTTTGCCTACAGAGATTTATTCAGATACTATCTTCCTTTTTTCTCAAATTCTTAGCTTTTGAGGCATTTCATTATTTTTAGCAATCTGGCAGAGGGTAAGCAAGAGGTGTTGGAGAGAACATTCAGGTTGCCTTTAGCTCCTCATTAGCAGGTATGGGAAAAGCAAGTGTAGGTAGGTGGTAGAAAGGACCGAAATTGTGAGGTTTAAGAATTCTCTATAATAGGTTTTCATTAATCCCACCTTAGCTTGTTCTTTCATGAATAATCGAGAATTGACTCTAAATGAGAAACACGTCTCAATTATCTTAATGATTAATAAAGAAGTTACTTCCTCAAATCTTCAATGGAGACTAGAAGAGGGCTGTGTGAAGGCACAGTGGGCATATCTGTGCATGTGCCTGTGCATGAGTGTGCACATACCTGTGGGAATTTTGTCTGTCTTTAGTGCAGGTGTGAATGGATTCGTCTGAATTCTTTTCCCCATCCTACAGCAATGCATCCAGGTCTGGTCATTAACAAGAATGTGGTTTATTTCCCAACACCCATCCCTTGGCATCAGGATTCCAAAGTCTGAGAATGGTAGGTAAAAAGTAGAAAAACTGATGCATTTTCCAGGGGAGAAATCATTCCATAGAAACAGATACAGAAATAACAGATAAGGAAGTAAATAGAAGGACTTCAACACACTCATTCTAACTATGGTCAAGGGTGTAACAAACAAAAACCTAAAAATAATGAGAGAAGAAATGGAAGACATAATTTTCTAGAGAGAAGTTCACTGGATGGGATTAACAGCAGGTTATACAATGCAGATGAAAAAACATCAGCGAGCATTATGACACTGCAATAGAAATTGTAAAAAATAAAGCACAGAGAGATAAAAACCAAACAAATACACACAACCTATCCTGAGTTTACAGGATAAACTCAAAGTGTTTAATATCATTGTAACTGGAGTATCAGAAAGGGAGAAAGCAGAAAAACAATTCAAAATTATAATGGCCGAACATTTTCCCCAAATTTTCTGGAAATGAAATCCATAGATCCAAGAAAGTTAATACACCAAACCAGTATAAATACAAAGAAAATTCAGAATTCCAAGAAATTCCAAGAAATCTCAGAATTCCAAAGTCTTTGGAACTTCCTTAATGTGTACTCAGTTTGTACTCATTTGTTTCCACTCCAGGGAACTGGGATTCTTGAATTCAAAGGCTCTCATGTTCTAGAGCTTATCAAGTTATCAGCCCACCCCTCGGTTTTCTGTCTTGGTTTTAAGGGATCAATCAAATTACCTAAGATATCAAATCTTGGGACAACAGATACCATGAAGAACCTGAAGTGTGTAGTGGGTCCAGGTGGCTAAGTCCTTTCCCTGCTGCTGAGAGCGTCTTTGTGCCTATCACAGTTGTGAACTGTGACAAGCACGTTTGCAGAGCAATGAGAAAATATAACTAACCACCTAGTGCTTGTTAAGAGATACTGCATATGGAAGCATCTCAAGAGAACCTTGAGAAGGAGGGTAGCTAGAGAAAGCTACATCCATCAGAGAGATTATAGCTGTGGAAGTCTGAGTGAGGCCTTGAGAATTGGGAGGAGAGCCCAGAAAACAGTGTTTCTTTACCTGTAACAGCATTAAGCATGCTGAAATGTCCACATGGGAATTATATTGTATGCTGTTTTAATTAAGGCAAATTCTATTCTACCTTGGAATTGTAACTAATTCTGTTTGAACTTTGAAAAATTCTGGTTTAAAAAAAAAATCCTTTGCTTTAGCAGCTGAGATGTCAAGCAAAAGGGATTGGATAATAATCCCATGTGTTTCTAATTGGATGAATTGTTTGCTTGTAAAGTTATTTCCTAAGATTTTTTTTTTCAATTAACATATTAGATCCTTGAGGAGTACTTTGGATAAATGCCCAAGTTGCTCTTTGGTTAAGTGGAATAGCACAAAGTCTTGTGTTCTGGGAACCCAGCCCTCTGATTAGTGAGCAGGTCAAACCTCACCTTAATTATTTCTTTTAAAAATCAAAAGGCTTTTTATGATTATTTGAGAGGGTTGCTATTGTTGTTTTTCATTCTCTGTACGATTACCATTTTGGTTATGGCACCTAATTTTTGAGGAAAAATAAAAGAAAAAACCCCTACTATCAACCATACTTGTGATGCTATTAATTACCATTTTGCTTTGTTCTGAAATTTCTCCTTTAGGCAGATTTCCAGACATCCAGATAGGAGCAAAATGAAACATGTACACTATGAGCATGTGGCTTATTGTGACAAACAGAATGTTTGGGGACTCAGAGAAGGTAATCTTTCACAAGTGAGGGGAAAATAAAAAGTTTGTGTGTGTGTGTGTGTGTGTGTGTGTGTGTGTGTGTGTGTATGTGTAGGGGGGTGACTGGCAGAGACTCTGGTCTCAAAAAATATATGTACAACTTTTCTAGGTTTAGCTGTAGCTCACATTTTAAAATCAAATATTTGAAGCTTAGATCCTATTTCTTCAAAGTTGAATCAGAAATTAGAGAAAAGAACAAACTTTTAAGAGTGCAAGGTGTAGTTAATGGGAACCAGACTGGTAATGGGCAGGCCTAGCCTGGATACAGAATTGTGAGGAAGGTGGGACTTACCTTTGGTGTGGAAAAGTAGATGGGACATCGTCACTCTCCTATTGCAATGCATTCCTACTCTTCCGGTTACTGTTGATTCACCAGTGCACTTAATCATTCATTCCATTATTCTGTACTAAACTTCTACCAGCTCCCAGACACTGAAGACACAACAGAAACCACAGTAACGTGCAGCCAGTCCTTGTGCTACTCACAGTCCAACAAAGGACGGAATTACACAAGGCACAGCTATGCCACACGAGCCACGCTAACATGTGTGATGGTCAAGTAGCTCTGAGAGCACTTGGTGGGACCATCCAATAATATCTGGGGATGGTGTTGTGCTTTCAGGAAATAAGTTTTCTGGGGAAGTGACATTTCAGCAGAGGCCCAAAAGCCTAAGCCAGAGAGCAATGGGGGAAAGAAAAAAGTTGTCATTGTGGTATGCTGGAGGAACTACAAGAAGTTTGGTGTGTCTTAGGTGTGAAGTTTGGTAGAAAACATGGCTGGAGGAATGAGCAGATCATAGAGCCATGCTGATGTGAGACCGGACTTGTGAAGTCTGCACAGGCTTAGAATCAGATGCTGCTGAGTTTGATCTGCAGTTCTGACCTTCCCCGGCTACCTGGGCAAGTTACTTCACTAGGTAGCCTCCCTTTCCATGTCCATAGAATGGAAATCTACCTACTTCCTAGGATTGCTTGGAAAATTAAATGAGACTGAACATGTATCCAGGTGTCAGATCAGACCATTCAATTAATGCAAGCTATGGCTGTTCGTTCTGCAATGGTCAAATACAATGGCATTTCCACGTGGAACGAGATCTCAGAGAAAGTGAGCTCTATTGCCATGATTTTCGGCATCAGCCAGGCTAGATGTGTTGACGTTTTGGGGTGGAGTGACTTCCTGATGTGTCTCACTTACACATTCCTCATAGGGGGCCAGTCATATCTCTAGTGCCAAGAGAACAAAGATTCCCCAATAGAAGCAATGGGGTCACTTGATAAAATATCATTTTAGTCATTCTTTTCATCTGCTTGTATATTGTCCTGATCATTCATACTGCTTAATAAGATCTTAAATTACTGTGACATCTTCCTCTGAAAGGATACAGGAAGTAAATGAAAGAAACTAATAGCCATATACAGGGTTACTAATACATGAGATATCATGTTTTTGCTAGCAGTCTTAAGAATCCCAGTAAGCAAGGGAAAACATACTTCAACTCAGCCCTAGACAATTATTATAAATTTTCTTTCTTTCTTTTTTTTTTTTTTTTTACAAGACTGGTCTATTGAGATCTTATAGTCTTTTTGATTGCTTTTCACAACACTGGGCTCAAACTAACAAAACCATCTCTATAGAGAGGGAGATTGTAGAAGGCCATTCACAAAGCAGAAAAGCTCTCCTGAGCCAAATAGAGAAGTCTGTTACCTAATTTCTTCTTGCTCCTAAGGCTGTGGACTTAGTTTTTCTGTATAAGCATTTTAACACACCTGTGCTGAGAATTTGGTCCATACCACACAACTGGGCTCAGAGATGAAGGACACCCTCTGTACTCCAGAAGAGCATTACTCGGCTGGGGGAGACAGAGAGCCAGTAAGTTAGTATTTCTTTCCCCCTCAATGTTTTCCCATGGCCAGCCCCTGTGCTAAGTGCTTCATATGTTTTATTAGAGTTGATTCTCCAAAACAACCTTCTGAACAAGGTAATACTAACTTCGATGTGTAGATAAGGAAGTGGAGATCAAAGAGTGATTACAAGTAACTTGCTCAAGGGTAGATCAGTAACACGGGGCAGAGCCGGGCTGAGCTGGGGGTGGTCTTCCCAGAGTCCTGCTCTTGAATGCTAGGAATGCCCCGTGTTCCTTCTGGCACAGAGGTGACCACGATGTGTGGCTTCAAGAGCACTAGGTACTGTGGAAGCAACACAGACAGAAGGCAGGGACAGAGGAAAGGAGAGCTGGAGCCCGAGCCACTTCCCAGAGGAGGTAGCCTCTGTGCTGAGATGTGAGGGCTGGACAGGAGGTGGCCAGGTGAAAAGCCGGCTGCAAAGAGACACCCCTTGAGTGAAATGAGCAGTGCTTGTTCTTGCCAGAAGAGAATGGCCTCAAGAAAAGGCAGGTAGCTCCAAGGAGCACCCGATTATCTGTGTCAACACAGGCAACGGGTGTGACAGATGATCCAAGATGGATGTCTATGTGGCTTCTGTATAATGTTTTTATTTATTTATATCCCGCCTTGTTCCACAAAGGTTTTGAGGTAAAATTCATTACACGGTTTTTATGCAGTGACCTTCTTAATTAAGTTTTTCTCAGCACTGTCATGTTCGTCTCTGTATTCCCCGAGCCATATGCCCAGTAACGTGAATAAAAGTTGAATTGAATTTACATACTTGGAGCACGCTGTAAGTAGTTAGCAAGGGCAACCGGTCCCAGAAGCGTGGTGGGTGGCAAGGGAAGCTGGGCCAACACTTAAAATTGCTTAGACTGAATACCGTATTTCACCGGATCTAAGATGCCCACGATCAGAGGGCAGGCTGCTCCTTCGCGTGCTTCTAAGAGAGGAAGAAAAACACTACCAATTACACCGAAACACAGTGTTGAGTCACTACCTATGGCAAGATGCAATCTGTTTTCAGATATGTTCAAATACGAAAAGCTGCAAGTCTTTAAACAGACGATATATGGTGATGATGCTACCCACCCCCCCGATAGTCAGGAATTCTAAAAATTAATGGCACTCTGATAGAGTGTGAGAGAAGACGAACACTCTTACCCCATTTTGGATGCCAACTTGTCTCAACACCCAAACCCTAAGGACTCTGGAAATACTTAGCATTTGTACCTCTAGGAATGGAACCTAAGGGAATAAATATAAAAGTTCCTAAGGGTTTATAAGGCTAACATCCTAAAATTATATATAGCCATAAAAAATAAAGAATATCCTAAATTCTTCATTATATATATAAACATATAATGTTATGTATAACATTATGTAATGTAATATATAATGTATAATATAATGTGATATATAATTAAACATATATAATGTTAGAGTTATACAATAGATGAAAATGATAGGAAAATATTTATTTACATGGAAAAACATTTTATACTACATTAAGTTTTACAACTCTGGTAATAAAGAATGTGCTTTAAGACAAAATTATTGCTGTGAAAGAAAAATACATTTACATCCTGTATTTATGTAGGAATAAATTTTGTCACATATAACAAAATTTAACAGGGGTTGTCTGGATGAAGGGATATTAGTTACCTTTTTCTTTTCCCTGTGTTTTAATTTTTCAAAAACTGGAAAACCAGATACTAGTTAGACTGTTAAGAATTTTTTATTTAAATTCAATTTAATTAACATATAGTGATTATTTGTTTCAGAAGTTAGGACTTAGTGATTCATCAGTTGCATATAACACCCAGGGCTCATTCCATCAAGTGCCCTCCTTAATGCCCATCACCCTGTTACCTAATCCCCCCCACTTCCCCTCCAGCAACTCTTGGTTTGTTTCCCAGTGTTCAGTGTGTTTTATAGTTTTCTAGACATAGACTTTTCAGTAGATAGTGTGAATGTGGATAATGGAAAACCAACTAAATTGACTTAGAAACATCATTTTTTATGGAAGGAGCTCCTGAATCTTTCCTTTCCTAAATGGGCCTGGCTGGGTTGGCTCCAACTGAGGTCCTGTTTAAAAGGTAGGGAAAAGGCTGTTTGATTCTCAATTGGTTATTTAACTTCACCACCTGGAGTTTTCCCTCAAATGCTGATACTAAAAATAAGAAAATAAATACTGCAGACCACAACTATGAAACAGTCTGGGGAATTCCACTGTCTGATGCCATATTAATCTCAGCAAAGTATGAGGTCCTGAGCTCAGGCAAGGCAAGTTCGAGGTCCTACAACAAGGAGGGAGGGTGATGATCAGAAGTCAATGTTAGACCTCAATTTTTAGCATGGCTAAAATGGAAAACCTCCGGCTCTGTGTCCGAGCACCATACCTGCTACAAATCCACATTTTTTTCTTTTTTGGCAACTCATTTAAAATTCTTCATAGATGAAGTCATTTCTTGAGAGATGAAGCCTTGGTGGCCTCAACCCCACTTTGATTATATCTTTATGGTGAACTGGTCTGCTCAGAGTTCACAGGAGACATTGTTTTTGAATGGCCCATCACACAGTTCCTGCTTAACTAAGTAAGACTGTAGACTGAACGCATTCTACTTATATATTTTATCCCCAATCTTGAGTTGGGTATATTTTGGTGTGTTTTGATGTATTTTGAATATAGCTTTATATTTCTTTATAGCTTGCTCTAAAAATTCAGTTGTCCTTTATACTTCCAAGTATATCTAATTCTTCCTTATTTCAAAGCTCAGTTAAGATAAAAATTTTATTTCGCACTCAATTTTTATTTATTTATACACTTGGATTTGTCATTTCATCTGTCAGCTTTGCAATTTTGATCCACTTGTCATCTCTCTGTCATCTATAATCTATCTTTCTTTAATATTGGACAGTTGGAACCTAAAAGCATAGGATTTCAATTGACATGGAATCCTAGGTCAAAGGGAGCAGGGACAGTACTTGGGGAATGTCTGGATACTCTAGCAGGCATTAACTGTTTGTCTTTCTTGCATCACTTTTTCTTCTTCTGGATAACAGCACCCTGACTTCTTTAGGGAAACTTAATCTTCCTCCCATACATTGTCTCAATTCCACTGTCTTGCCCTTCCTTGCCTTACTCTCCGGCAGCAGATCCAGGCCTGGCTGAGGAGAGTACGCCATCCACCTGGTCAGGGTAACTGACTCAGGTACGGGGACCTAATCCAAAACCAACCATCACAGAACTTCTCTGATATTATTTATGTGTGGACACTGAAAAGGAGTATTTTTCTCTTGTTTTTCATCATAGTTTACGAGCCATGGGAGTACATGTCTGGAGCTAAGCCCTACTTATTCTGACCGTGTAGGAGAAGGCTGTGAGCAGGAGGGAAAAATGAGGCCACCAGACAGGGACAACCAGAGAGAAAAGGGAGCACAGTGATGAACAGACACATTTAATGATGAGTCCTTAGAGACGGGATGCCACCTCCACTCCTTAATTTCCCGAAAAAACCTCTTTCCTTTTTTTAGTATAAGCCTGTCGGAGTTGGGTTTCTGTCATTTGAAGCCGCCCAAGTTCTTGACTAATCCTTGGTCTTTTGGTTACCTTCCAAAACACACTAGGCACATACGCCTGCTCTTTATGCACATAGAAGGGGCTGTGCTCAGTTGGATTCTCTACCATCAGAGCATTCAGACAGGTATAATTTGATTAAAGTGCAGTGAGTCTAAAAAGAATGTGAGTGACTTAAGCCTCGGGGCTACAGTCTCCATAAGCTGCAGATTTATGGTGGAAGTATGCCTTGTCTTTGGTTCCTCTGCCCTTGTGTTTAGACTCTATCCTAAACTGGCACGTTCACCCACTCTTGATGCAATTAGATCCTCAAGTTTACCTTGCCAAAGACTCAGCACAGTCAGAAGGCATGGGTTTCCTGCGATCATGTCTTTTTGCTTCTCGAGATTACAAAAGACCACTTAGAAGGAAAATGATTACGAGCCTAAATAAGATACAGGAAGGTTTTAGAGCGATCCAGGCTGACTTGAGGAGGCAGCTGGAAAACAAGGCCCTCCTCCTCCCATCCTCTCCTCTCCCAAACAAATGCCATATGTCTGTTCACAATGCATTCTGGCTCACTGCTATGTAGTTGACCTTCGATACTGAAAAGATGCCAAAACACTTGGGACCTAGTTTTCCTTCCAGCTCATTGGTATAGTCATATTTAATACAGTTGAGGAAAAAATGAGAACTGTGATAAGCAGGCCTGTAATTCTTTAAAGTAGTGTATCAATGAGACATAGCTCTATATATTTCATGGTGATGGTTCACAGAAGAAGTCTTTGGGGGCCTTGGAAAAGAATGCTTCTGTTACCTGGGGGTGCATTCAGACCACTTGAGCATTTGTGCCACCGCTGTAATGCTGAAGAAGTAAGACATTTTTGACTTTCTTTTCCTAAGTTCCGTGCGTTAACTCCCAGATCACCAAATTGGATGCAGAACTGTTAATAATGGGGTTTGTGATTCCGTGTGTGGCAAGGTAGATAATGTTTCTTTTTACCACATCCAGGGAGTAAATGGAGTCTCTTCATTTAAATTACAATGGCTTTTGCGTTGGTTTTCTAGGGCTGCTGGAGCAAAATACCACAAACTGGGTGGCTTACAACAGCAGACACATATTATCTCAAAGTCCTGGAGGCTGGATGTTGAAATCAAGGTGTTGGCAGGGCCATGCTCCCTCTGAAACCTGTTAAGGAAGGATTTTTCTTTGCCTCTTCTAACTTCTGGTGTTTGCCAACAATCTCTGGCATCCCTCATCCTGTAGACTCATCACTCCAATCTCAGCCTCTAGTGTTACATGGCTGTCCTCCTACTGTGTGTCCTTCCTCCTCTTCTAAGGACACCAGTCATACTGGATGAGGGCCCACTGTAATTCAGTATGACCTCATTTTAATGTGATTACATCTGCAAAGATCCTATTTCCAAATAAGATCACATTTTGAGGTACTGCTGATTAAGACGTCAACATATCTTTTAGGGGGATACAGTTTAACCTCAAAGAGCCCTATTGTTGTACCAACTGTAATACTAATGCATGCTCCTTGTTAAAATAATAAAATTATTAAGAAATATATGGAGAAGATATTAAAAATCATCTACATTTCGACCACCAAAAATAACCAAGTTAAAAATTTGGTGAACATCTTTTCAAATGTTTCTCACACAAACCAAATGGTTTCCTTCTGTATCATTGAAAGTAAATCAAGTTGAAGGACAGAAGCAGTTAAAGATGTCTTTAGTGTCATACAAATTGTAATAAGTGATGCTATGATAGGCTGTTTTTTCTTTCTTTTACTCTCTCTCTCTTTTTTAAGTTCCACTTACACAACTACCTTTTTAGGATAAATGTCTAAAGTGTCTCAGTAGGAAGAAAATATACATTTTCATTTCTATTACCAAGTATTTATCCATTAAAGATTATTTACTTTCACCTATAATGTATTAGAGTCCTAGTTTCACTGGGTATTTACCCTAAAGATAAAACGCAGTGATCCGAAGGGGCATGTGCACCCGAATGTTTATAGCAGCAATGTCCACAACAGCCAAACTATGGAAAGAGCCTAAATGTCCACCAACAGATGAATGGATAAAGAAGATGTGGTATACGTATATACAATGGAATACTATGCAGCCATCAAAAAACACCAAAATCTTGCCATTTGCAATGACGTGGATGGAACTAGAGGGTATTAGGCTAAGCAAAAAAGTCAGTCAGAAAAAGACAATTATCATATGGTCTCTCTGATATGAGGAATTTGAGAGGCAGGGGAGGGGGTTGTGCGGGGAAGGGAGGGAAAAATGAAAGAAGACGAAACCAGAGAGGGAGACAAACCATAAGAGACTCTTAATCTCAGGAAATAAAGTGAGGGTTGTTGGAGGGGTGGGGGGTTGGAGGGATGGGGTCGATGGTTGACAGACATTGGGGAGGGTATGTGCTATGGTGAGTGCTGTGAATTGTTTAAGACTGATGATTCACAGACCCATACCCCTGAAGCAAATAATACATTATATGTTAATTTAAAAAAAACAAAAAAGAGACTCTTAGTTTCTCCCACCTGCTTTGCCCTGATTATAACTATTAATGAGATATATAAGTTAAAACTTTATATATATATATGACTATTTATAAATAGATTCTCCTTTATGAAGTTCTAAACCATGGTTCTTTATTCTTAGGTAACAAACATGAATCCATTTTTATCTAGTGTTTTCATAATTTGGTTTTTGATCTTTAAACCTTGACCCATCCAGAACTGTATGAGTGTATGTGTATGTCTGTGTGTATGGAATGAATCTGCAATCCAGAGATTTTGATAGAGTTGAATTTAATTTCTTTGTCTTGTTTTTAATTCACTCTAAAAATTTGTATGGCTTAAGAATGTGAAAGGGGAAATTCAGTGGGTTTCCTGTTCCTCTTTCCAAGGGATCAGACTTACTTAATAAAAGGCCCTATACTAATTCACAGAACAATGCATCTGCAAAAAGGAACTGGGGACATACTGTTGAACACAGTCACTAAGCAGTACTTTCAACCTCAATACCAAAGTTAATTGAATTTCCCAGCGTTCTTGCTATAACTACCCCCTTTCTCTCCCAGTCAAAATAGTCTGTGAGACTGTGAGAACAAATGAAATTATAGGGTTAATCTTTAATCCATTCTAATTTGTTTTCTTTAAACTGCAATATTGGCACACTTGGGTCTTGCTAATTTTCACTAGTTCAGGTTACTTGCAAATCATCTCCCCAGCTTTTTATAACAGACTTGAGGTTAAGGTCCCTGGCTCAGAGAGAAAAATTTTCATGGCAAGAAAGCTAAAACTCAGAGGGAAGTATGTTTATCCCCAGAGCAAACTGGGAGAGAACCGTATGAGAGGTCCCGAATCAAGCTTACCGAAACAATGTTTTCAGATTAAATGAGGACAACATCCCTTAGTATCTCTTTCCCTCTGGACCCTCACATGGATTCACTACTGAAGACCAATTACTGCCCCAATTCACCATCTTTACACTTGTCCTTTTACCGTCAACTTCCCATTAGTTTGGTGGGTGATTCTGTCTCTTCTCTCAGTGTTATCAACATTCAAGGAGAGGCAGCCTCAATGACTTGTCTCAGGTGGATGGCATTCATGTCAGTGGCTTGCTATTTAGCTGCAGAGATTGGCCCCTCCAACCTTATCTCTTTAAATGAGTAAATGAATACAAATTAAAGTTTTAATCTCAGACTGTAACATAAATGGTATTTTCACTACAAGGAGTTTCATAATGGTCTCATTACTGTTCCTAAGTGCAACACATTGAGACGTTTAAATTGTCAGTTGCTACTACATATATTCTTTGAGAACAGGTATCCAGGTAACCATGGCAATGGTGTCTCCAGGCAGGATTGGGAGTGGGGTGGGAAACTATTTCATTAATTGAAGGGAAGGGACTGAAAAGAAATTTTCAAGCTGTAGATCAGAAAAAGAGAGAGAGAGAGAGAGACGAGGTAGGTTTCACAACCGTATTTTCTTTTCATTATTAAATTATGCAACCCGGAGAAACTCCAAAGAATTTGAAAGGTTTAAAGAAATCATAAGATTAAAGAAAGCAGCATTCTTAGCCTTTCCACATTATTACAGTGATTGACCTGTACTAGATTTTATGTGGTTGGGTTCTTACATAGTTTGATTGAAACTCAATGTGTTTCCTGAGAAAGCAGAATTGTGTCCTATGATTTCAGGGGAAAAAATGGAAGAATATTCACATAAGAAATAAGGCTGTGTAGGCGGTCTAAGAGCTCTATTTATTTCAGGCTGATAGCACCTGAAAAAAGCTGATATTATCAGGAGAATTTCATTTTCAACCTTCCTTCCCTGCCCTCCCCCAACCCACGGTAGTCAACATTAAAAAAGATATAACAGCACACCATTAGCTTTCTCTCCCCTCTCCCCCAGTATACATAAAGGGTAAAGAAATAATTGTGAAGAAAAGAGGGCATATGGATGACATGGAGAAAAATACCAAATGTCTGATATTGTTTCTCAGAGGAGCCCAATATTTTGCTTTCATTTAAAAGGTGCTACAAATTGGTGATTAGATCAACTTTTGTTATTTAACCAAACATACCCCTGTGTAACTTCCTGCTTTGACTCTCTGCCAGACATGTTCTAGCAGACAACTTAGGATTTGTAAAAACCCAATTACCCAGATAGACATCCTGACTTCTAATATATGTTGGCCCTAGTTTATAGAATTTCTCTTCAAATTAGGCCAACATATGGCACCTTAGTGACCTATGTCGAATCTCTCCAACTCCTGATGAATGCCTCTTTGGTGCTTTCTGTGTGCTGTATCATCTAATTATTCGGGTGGAAAAAGAGCCAGAAAACATTAGATGCAACCATTATCAACAGGAAATGAAGACTTGGCTATATTCTTAGGATCCATTCCTCAAAAGATAAATCCACTTTTCATCCATCACTGGGGGAGGCCATGCAGGAAATTTTATTTACAGAATTAGAGAAAGCAATGTAACTGAGCAGGTAGTTATTAACCAAATAAATTTCACTTTAAAACAAACACTTCTGGGGTGCCTGGGTGGCTCGTGGGTTAAGCCTCTGCCTTCGGCTCAGGTCATGGTCTCAGGGTCCTGGGATCGGGCCCCACATCGGGCTCTCCGCTCAGTGGAGAGCCTGATTCCCCCTCCCTCTCTGCCTGCCTCTCTGCCTACTTGTGATCTCTCTCTGTCAAATAAATAAATAAAAATCTTAAAAAAAAATCTAAATCTCTCTCTCTCTCTCTCTCTATATATATATATATATATACACACACACATATATAAATAATAAAATTAAAAAAAATAAAAATCTAGGGGCACCTGGGTGGCTCAGTGGGTTGAAGCCTCTGCCTTCGGCTCAGGTCATGATCGCAGGGTCCTGGGATCGAGCCCTACATTGGGCTCGCTGCTCAGCGGGGAGCCTGCTTCCTCCTCTCTCTCTCTGCCTGCCTATCTGCCTACTTGTGATCTCTGACAAATAAATAAAATCTTTTTAAAAATCTATAAAAAAATAAAAATAAAACAAATACTTCTTTTCTGCCAAACAGATTTCTATCTTGGAAAGCTATCAATTCCCCAGAATGAGGCCACGATTCATGGTCTGCCTTAGAAGAGCTGCTTGGGGCCCTCTAGGTCCAACATAATGACTACCTTGCTCCCCAGTGCAGAGCAGAGGCTTTCAGACAACCCGGAGCTGAGCCGTGACCCTGCACCCACTGCTACTGCTGTGTTTGAAGGCCTGTGTTTCCAGGGCGCACCCATGAGGAGAGCCAGTGGGAAATGGGAAGAGCAATTTGTTTTCCTAAAAGCTTATACTACAGTCAGGACAGGCATCTTCTACCCTGTCATCATGGACAATAAGGTATCACGTTATGTACACCTGAGTCTAAATTTTGGAAGCAGAAAATCATCATGCAAGGCAACCGAATTTGGTGATGGAATGGAAGAAGAACCACAGTTTCCAATCACAGGCTGAGGGCTAGACAGGTAACATGCACCTGTGTCAGGTCTTCCGGATAACAAAGTACGACTACAGACCCCTGCCTCGTGGCCAGTGTGTCGTCCGCTGCTGGCCACTCCTAACACAAATGACCATACTAGGATTGAGCCATGGCCATGGGTGACCAAAAGGCAGAGTGGAATTTCTCACATTTGGGTTCTTAATTCTAGTGCATCAGTGAGCTTCTGAGCCAATTCTCTTATTACTCATGTGGATTCTACGAAGTGACTCATCTAAAACCTTTAACCCTTGCGTTCCCTTTCCCAAAGTATAGCTGCTTGAGGAATGCCTTATGCGAAGGGCACACAGTGAGCCAGTGGCTAGTAGAGCACACCTCCCCCGAGGTAAACTGAAGCAGTCCACTTTCAGGCAGTACCCGACGCAGACACACAAGGTCCTTTTTTTGCTCCCTCAAAGGTGGCTCTGAATTTTTTTGCGTGGAGCCTACTGGAATACCAGCAAGAGCTCGAGTGCTAAACAATGCTTGAATTCACGGTGATCAGTCCTTCCCTTCTGAGTTGTGAGCTGTAAGTTAGGGTATCTTATTGATGTTGTCCCTTCAAACAATGTAATCAGTGGTGTCACTTTTCTGAGCCCCTAAGTCTGCTGCTTGATCTCAGCTTTTCAGGTGACTGTGAGTCTGTTAAGCTATAACTGTAATTGGTGAGTATTTTCATTACCCAAAATCCCACTAGGACTGCCGGGCCAAGAGATTACCATTTGTCACCGAACGTGGATGTATGGAGAAGTGTATGTAGAATATATAAAACCTTCTGTATTCTGATTTGCATTGCAAATGGAGAAGCTAACCAGAGGTCTCGGGGAAATAACATAAATAAAACATGGCTTCCCTACTGTAAGTGCTCAGTTCATGCCAGGGGAGGCCTAGGCTGTTCCAGAAGGATTGTTTCCATCTAAACAATTCCCGTCTCCGGAACTTCCGCTCTAAAGTGGCTGCCAGGAGGATGGGGATCGGGTACTTGGGAAGGGGCTGGTCTAACGAGGCGACTTTGGCAAACACTCAGCAGAGTGAGCCGGGAGGCTTTCTCTAGAAATCCAAAGCGTGGTTTGTGATCCCGTATCTTGTTCTGTGGGGAACATCCTCACAAATGATAGGGGAGACAGAAATCTGCTTTTCAACTCAGTGTGGGCCCCAAAGAATAAAACAGAAGTCTCTGCATGGCCAGTGACCAAACAAAGCTCATTGCTTGAGGCTGAGAAAGAACCTCCACAATACAAGGTGAGAAGGGTTTGGTCAGGTTCAGACCACGTACACAGACTCTCGAAAACTGAATTTCCACTCTAGTGGCCATTTGTTATGCTTCATCCCCCCCCCACCCCCCAGCATTTAGTCACTCTTCTTATGAACATGATACCCCAGTCCCACTCTGAGGTGCGTCTCTTCTCTGCCCAGGGGCTCCGTGACTACTTCATGACTCCCAAAGTCCAAGTGCGCGACAGAGACTAACGCCGCCTGTGCGTTCCACCCTCTGCGGACCGGGCTCAGGACGGTGGGGACCAGCGTAGGACTCAAATCTCCTCAATTGGGGTCAGTGAAATTGGTTTCTGCGGGTTTTCTGGAACCGTTGGAGAAGTGGACTCTCTCTCTTGCTGAGTTGAGTATGGGAGCAGGAGAGGATTTTGTTTTGGGGTTACAGCCAGACAATGCAGCTGAGAGACAGAAGCCAAGTTAGGAGACCAAGAGAAAGACACTAGAGGCTTAGCACATGGCTTGAGGTCTTCTATCCTTGTGCCAGCCTGATCCTGTGACTCTGTTTAACGAGGCAAGACTGTCTCTTGTTGCTTAAGTCGGTTTGAATCGGACTTTCTGTCAGAGTTCTAACGACCATGCACACTTTTCCTGTCTCATCTGTGGGTACTGCTCTTCCACATTTCACCAATAGCCACTGCCTTCTTTGGAGCCACCATAAATGCACTCAGCCTAAAGCCTGTCCACACACACTGTGCGTTCTCATGCGTCCATACCTCTGGCCACATTCCACCAATGACCTTTTACAGTTCCACCCAAATCCACCTCTTGAAGTCTGCATTACGGTGTTTCTCCTACTCACCTCAAGGCGCAAATTAAAACTTCCCGAGCTGGATTTTTAGAACCATTTTCCCTTACTCTGTAGAACTTTAACATGTCATGAGAATATGTTTTGACATTGTGCATCTCTCCTGTGAAGTCTTTAGTTCCTTAGGGTCAGGGACCTAATGCTTTATTCATCATTCAGAGGCAAGAAGTGCCATTAGAGGGTGCCTGGATGGCTCAGTTGGTTAAGCATCTGCCTTTGGCTCAGGTCAGGATCCCAACGTCCTGGGATCGAGCCCTGTATTAGTCTCCCTGCTCAGTGGAAAGCCTGCTTCTCCTTCTCCCTCTGCCTGCTACTCCCCCTGCCGGTGTTCTCTTTGTGTCAAAAAAAATAAAAATAAAATCTTAAAAAAAGAAGAAGAAGAAAAAAGAGCGATTAGGCTCAGAGGCTTCGTTTGGACCCAGACTCTGTGTGTTCAAACACTGGCTCATTACTTCCTATGGTGGGGTGCCTTAAGTACATTACCTACCATGTGCCTCAGTTTCCTCATCTGTAAAACTAGGGAAAATGCTAATATCTGTATCCCAGGTTTCTCTGAGGATGAAATGAGTCAATCTATTATGGTAAATTTTCAACAAATATTATCTACTATTATTCTGTTTCTTGTGTCTACTACTACCTGGCACAAAATAGTTACTCAAAAAATAAAAATGCTACTGTGAGAAGAAGGCTTATGCTACATAGAAAAGAAAGAGTAAGAAGTCACTTAATCCTTATAACTTTATTTTCTTTCCTTCTTCCTCCCTCCCTTCCTCCCTCCCTCCCTTTTCTTTCTTTCTCTCTTTCTTTTTCTTTCCCCTTCCTTCCTTCCTTCCCTTTTTTTCTTTCCTTCTTTCTAGAGATTTATTTATTTGAGAGAGAGAGAGCACATAAGTGGGGGGAAGGGGCAGAGGGAGAGACTCTCTAGCAGACTTCCTGCCCAGTAGGAAGCCCAATGTGGGGCTTGACCCACCACTCTGAGATCATGACCTGAGCTGAAATCAAAAGTCCGATGCTTAACCAACTGAGCCATCCAGGTGCCCCTCACTTTATTTTCTTAAATTCATATGTCCCTGTAAGAAATCATGAGGCATTAAAGAAAAAGTTTTGAGATTTGCTCATACTTGTTTGGTGAAAAAAACATGTATTGACAGAGAATTAGGCTAGGCTCTGGGAATCCAGATTGACTAAGATAACATCCCTGCCTTTAAGGAGCTCATGGCTTAGTTGATGAATTTGAGGGTAAATAAGAAACTATAATGGAGTGAATGTGTAGTAAGAGAAGTATGGATACATCCCATGGGGACTCAAAGTGGTGTGTCCTATGATGGCTGCAAATAGGAATTATCTAAGAGTTTACTAGAGACATGGTGTCTCAGGCTCCATCCCTGAAATTTCTGAAATACCACCTTGGGGGTTACATATCTGCACTTGCAACAGTCTTCATGGGTGAATCCTGGAACAGAAGACATGATGGTTATCTTTGCCTGGCTGGGTCCAAGAAGGCTGCGTGGTGGAGGTGATACCTATCCTGGATTCTCACTGATGATGAGGGCTTGCCTACTCTTTGACATGAACAGCACAACTGTGCTTGGAGAATAGCTTTCCTGGTGCTGCTGTCAAAGACACAATTCAGAGCCTGATAGTTGTTCCGTGGATCCCAAAGCATGTGACAATTTTTTTTTTTTTTTTACTTTGAGTGTAGTGGTCTCAACCTGGTTGTATTATGTAATACACGGGGCGGTGGGGGAAGGGCCCATCCCCATTTCAGATTGAACTGGTCTGCAATGATGCCAAACAAGCGATAATAAATGTGCAGCTAAAGAATTGTCATTTAGACAGTCCACAGCGTCGCTAGGAGGACTCTAAGTACTGGCCCGGCATCTGCCCGAAGGTATGTCAAGAGGGTGATCAAAGCTATGATATATTTCATAGATTTGCAATTAACAAATTAATGCTTTTGGTGCAATATAGGCAACACAGGTGTGCTGCACACCAGGTAACTAACTGCACATAACAAATATTTCATTCTTAGCACCCGGATGTTTAGGCAGTACTGGGTGCAACATCGAGAGTGTGACTGCTGTCATTTGTCAACCCTGGCATGCTAGTTCTGTGATGGCGTACAGTCTCATGGAGAGATAAGGTCGATCATCTACATTTGAGATTCTTCATTGACTGTGAGGCCCGGGCAAATGGCCCTCTGTCTGAGGTCTCCACTTAGCTTGACCATCCTTCCAATTTAGTTCTGGAGATAAACTCCAGATTTAAATTACACACTATTTCTGAGTGTAGGACCCTGGGATCTCTATTTTCTTAAAGCTCCTTGGTGACTTAATACTGCTGGTCCACCCCAGTGTTTTAGAATCACTGAAATTCGTTATCTTTAGCACTTTGTCTTCTGAAGTTGTACAGATAAAAAATTCTGTCTATCTGAATAAACTGGAAATATCATGATCTTCATTATCTTCCTGCAGGAGGAAGGGAGTAACTCTCTCTTCCTTGACTGCCTTTTGCATTTTACTTTTCAGTGAGTGGATACATTTTCTATAATAATCATTTATCATAACCAAGTAAACAGTACCATAAAGTGCTTGTGGTGAATTTTTTTTTTCCTCTATCCTTTCACTCATTCATTTGTAGAAACAACCTCCACCATTGCCTATGATCTTAGTGAAACTGTCAGTCAAGATGCCCTCCCTTCCTATGATCCAAGCTCAGATAGACTCTCTTAAGGCTTTGGACCTTGAGCTGAGCAGTGCAAGGACAGAAAAATAGTAAATAAATAAATAAATAAGGTTGGGGCCGATTCATTCTGAATAGCTTCCAGATGAGAGAAATGTCTAGATACCCTGATCTGCTCCAATTCCTGTCCTTTGTCAGCCAGACTTTCCATTTGCTGAGCTACCCATGGGAGAAACAATGTTACAAGCAGTCTGTGTCACCTGGACTGGTAGTAGGTTATGGCCAGGTCAGGGAGAGTGTGAAATATTATATGATTAACCTCGGCTGTTAGATGTGTGAGTCACATTCTTTGAATCACATTCTTTAGAAAATGGCCAACCTAAACTGTTATCCACTGGAGACCCAATGATAGCAAATGATTGGGAACTGGCAGATAATTAAGTGAAAGGGATGCGGGATTATAATCAAAATAAATTTGGGGATTCAGCCACAAAGATTACAAAATACCCATCTTAATGTAATGGTAAAATGTACTTAGAAAAACAATACCATTTAGAAGCCCTTGCTTTACATACCACAGGACAAATGAGTGGTACCAATTTATATGCCTTTCTACTAATCAAAACAGATCACTGAGTTATAACTTAAAAAATATAAGGAGAAATGATCATGGATACACATCTGAATAAAATTACTGATCATGAATAAATCTGTAATATGGCTTCTCGTACATTGTTTACTTCCTTCATTTACCTGACCTACAGCTGTTGCATTAAAAATACATACACATACACTTATAAATTTATATTTACTATTTATAATATGTCTGAAATACAATTGTCCAAGTCATTCACAAAAATGTTACCAAGGCATTCTGAGTATATATAATTTTACCATCCGAGGAACAATGGAAACAGCCAGCTGTCAGCATGGAACTAAACTGAATTGCCACACGTACTCACGGAACGAGCATTTCACTCTGAACTGAGGGGAACTTCACATCATTTAGATGGGGAGAGGCAAAAATGAATTCAGAGTATGATTTGAATTGGTCAAATACTTGTCATATAAATAACAAAATGATCTTTAGTGATACAAAACTGAATCTGATGAATTTACAGAAGGAAACAAATCCCAGTGGTGAAGGAATGACTATGGTATAACGGCTTCCATTTGTGGAACGATTGTGTTAAGGATTGCACTGAGCCCCATTAATTTTACAGCAATCTTTTGCGTTACTTACTAGTCCCACTTAACTCTTCAGAACAGACTTAAAAGACAACAGTTACTGAGAAAACATAGTCCAATGACGATGTAAGAATGCACACATCTAAAAACCAATGTGCATATTTTAGCCATTTCAAAGCCAGAAAACAGGTCGATGTGTGACAACAGAATCGTAGAAGCTTTGTTAAACAGCATCAACTAGTTTGGTCAGCCACTAAGGAAGGACAGAGTTCTCCATTATCTCTAAACTGGGGTTATGAGTGCTCTACTGATTGCTATCTGAGGTCAACTAGGGTATGCGTGTATGTGTAATTTTCTTTTCCCTATAAATACCATGTTACATAAGCATGTCCTAAAGATGAAAAGATAACATAATTCAGCTTTACCAAGAGAAACCTTTTCTCAACTTAGGGAGCATGGGGTCAATTTCTTTCCCGGCTCTGAACTTACCACTCTTTCTTGAAAGTATTCTCTTGGTATTAATTCTCGAGGACCCCTGAGTGTATAAGAACCCTTAGTAAAGATATTGTCTTGCTGATGTGGAGTAATCATTGTCGAAATGATGCCTGGGCCAGTTTTTAAGACAGTAGGGTCAGTTGTACCTCTGGAAAACTTACAAATTGAAAAGAGTTCAGATCTGCAGGAAAATACGTGCACCAAATGCATCCCTGTGTGCTCATGTTAAGGGTATGTGGGTGATGGAATTACTGCATATTCTCTTCACTCAGTCAGCACTCACCTACGGAAACCTGTTTTCTGATCAGTAAAATAAAGTGCATTTCCACAGCAAAGTAGCTCCCAAACTTCACTATGAGAATAGCCAGCATTTCTTGAACTGCTTCCTATATACCAAGACCATGATAAATATCTCCTCTCCCCACTGCCCTGCCAAATAGTTATCATTTCCCTCTTTCACTGATGAGGCAACAGACCTAGTCAGGTTGGATTGTTTGGACTGTGAACACACCTAGTGAGAGGCAAACCACACTTTAAACCTTAGCAATCTTCACCAAGAGCTCACATTCTTACTCATTAAGCTAAAATGTAATATACTAAGGTTGAAGCCTAGGAATGGAAATACTTACAAACCCCCAGGTGATTCTAATGCATCCAGCTCAATATGGATCCCCAAATCCACTGGTAAGTCTTTAATGTGAATATAAATCACCCAGGGATCTTGTTAAAAAGCAGATACCTGTGCAGTAGGTCTGCATTTGAGCCTGAGTGTCTGCATATCTAACAAGAACCAGGTGACGCCGATGCTACTGGTCCTGAGACCACATTTTGAGCAGCAAGTCGCTACAGCATAGCACTCAGCTATACAATGCTTTAAAATGTCCTCTAATAAAATCATGAGTTCTTGTGTCCCCAGATAAATATAAACACCTTAGCTATAAGCATCTTGCAGAATGCCTCCAACCCATAGCAATGTTAGATCTGTAGAAATGAAGTCATGCAATGAATGCTTATTGAATGATTCTTGAGAGAAATGTCCTCATTTAAAACAACACGAGATGGACTGGATCAAAGGCATTTGCTCTCAGAGTGCAGGTACTCTGATTTACTTCTACGGGGAAGAGGTTATGGCTTCTGTCCCCATATCTGGTCACCTGACAGGTTATAATTGACAAGAGTCAAACTTCACAGGAGTTCTGGGGAAACGGGCTCTACGGTATTACCCACAAAGTCATTAAATCACAGAGTAAAAGGCAAAGGGCATGTGTTCTTCAGGATTTACAAAAAGATGTAACTAACTTGAATTAAACCAATTCTCTGGCATCGAAGTTGCACATATTTGGTGTTCAAAACGATTCCTATTTGTTATTACAAGGTCCATGCACAATTCTGTTTCCTGCACACTCAAATCCCATGAGGGGGAAGACCTCTGCCTGAATTCTTGACTTGCACTGTTCATTCTCCTATCTGATCCACAACTATGTGGAGCTGTCATCACAGAAAACTAATTGCCCTGGTCACTCCCCAAAGAGCTCGCTCATGATTTTATCAACCTGCATTCGACCAAACATTAGTCTTTTGATCTTGGAAAGAAAAATATGTCCAACTCAGTCAGCCAGCTTTTAAAATAACCCAGGATATTATCATGCTTTTTTTTAAATTTAATAACCACTTCAAACCCAAAGTGCCCTCCATTCCTCTCATTAACTCCCTCAATGCAAAACACACTAGTTCATAAACTAGAGAGTTAACCTATTTCAAAAAAACCAATACAGACATATGTGTATATGTGTATATGTTCTAGAATTGCTGATACATTTGGTACTCAAAAACATTTCTTATTGGGAAGACATGAACAGCCAAGGCATTCTTCAAGTGGAACTCAATGTCCAATAGGTAACTGCCTGTAATCAATATCTTGCTCTCTAGAGAAATGAGTTTCAAACTATAGAGGACTTAAGCGGTTCCAGGTAAGTCCTATTTAGAAATGCAGCTCTTCAGATTCTGTGCCCAGCAATTCTGACTCAGGAAATGAGGAATCAGGCTCAAGAATCTGCATTTTCATAAACCTTCCAGGTGGTCTTGGTCTAGAAGCTCAGAGTTTAGAATAGGAGCCAGTCATGTAAACAAATAATTTCAATGCAGCATGACAAATTCAAGGACAGGAGTGTATACCATTCCCAAAGCCAGCAGTGAAGAAGGGCAGAGCGAGACCTTCATTTAGTCCAGAGCAGCGAAGGCTGTTAGGGATGGTTTCTTCAAAGACCGTGTTTGACTTGAGACTTGAGAGAGGAGTAGAAGTTCAGCAGACGCTAACGGATGGGATATAGGCAAACACACACATCTTCTGAGGAATGACCACTGAAGATAAAGTTAGGGAGCAATGGGAGAAGGGAGAGGTAGCTGGCACATAACATTATGTAAGTTATATGCTTTTAAACCTTGGGGGCACCAATCCCATTATAGTCATAATTTTGTATTGCAAAATTGCAATGATAATAATTATTGCAATAATAATTGCAATAATTTCTTTCATTTGGCAACAATATTTCTTCAAGAAAAAGTGCCTGTTTCTAATTTGTGCAAAGAGCACTGGGCTAGTTGTGGGGTTAGAGGAGAGGAAATGCAAGATCCAAATTCCTTCTTCCCTACCTGTCAGTCCCCTAGATGTACGTATTCCTTGATAAAGAAACAGGAAATCCTGGAGGGAAGTCCACAGTTACACCCCACTATGTGGACCCCATGTGAAAGGTTATACACTTGCTCAAACTATAAAGTGATCTTTGGTCTGGGGAAAAGGATCAAGTAAATGGAGAAGGGGGGAAAGATCACCACACATCATATTTACTGTGGTTTTTTTTTTTTTTTTCCAAATGTTGTTGCCAAGACATTAATCACATAATCATTACCCAGAATTCCTCACATAGGATGCCAAGAAGCTGTAGCCATAGATCTACTGGGGGTCTCACCCTTTCACACTCAAGACATCATCTATGAGGAGTGCATCTTTTATTTCCCCTGAGGACCCTTAGGATGCCCTGTCTCTAGCCCTTACTTGTGTCTTTACCAGCCCTCCCCTCTGGAGGGAGCGGCAGTCTTCATATTCACTCCAAATATTTCAATCCTAGAGAGGGGTTTTCAGTTTGGAAGGGACTATCACCTAGTTGATCTGCCTACATGAGCACTTTTTTCCAAGTAGGACACATTTTCCTTTTCCTTTCCCCAAAAGATTTTATTAATTTATTTGACAGAGGGAGAGAACACAAGCAGGGGGAGTGGCAGAGGGAGAGGGAGAAGCAGGGCTCAATCCCAGGACCCTGAGATCACGACCTGAGCCAAAGGCAGACGCTCGATCCACTTAGCCACCCAGGCGCCCCAACATATTTCCCAGCTAAGGAAAGGGGAGGAAACCATAGGGTCAGTGTTGGTGATTTACTGTAACCAAAGTTGTTATTTTATTATCATAGCTATTGAAAACAACATTTTCTCATCACTTTCCATGTGCCTGTCAATTGTCCTAAATTTTTATATTCATGGTTTTCATTTAATCCTCACAAGAATTTCATGATCTATCTATTATTAAACTCCATTTAGATAAGAGCACACCAGGGTTCAGGGAGGGTAAGTAACCTATCCTGAATCACACGGTTAATAAATAAAAGCCAGGATACAAACTCAGCCTCGTCCACCTCCAAAGGCCACAGTGTTAATCAGTACATAATACTGTCTCCGTCACTTCTGCTTCAGATAATGAGCTTTATCATCATAGTACTTAACCTCTTGTGAGCTAAGTTCTTTCTAGGTCCTAGCTCATTTAAACTTCACAGCCACCTTCTGCACTGAGTTCCATCACCTACAGTTCAGAGATGAGAGAAGTGAGGCAGAAAGAAATTAAACGAGGTACCCAAGATTCTCCAGTTATTAAGTGTCCGGACATGGGATCCAAATCGTTCAAAACAGTTGTTGAGATATTGTTTAAAACTGCCCCCAATCCTGTATTATGTGCTTACACAGCAGTCTTAATTCAGCTAAATCCAACATTTTTGAGGTGCTTTAACAAACATCTAGAAAAACCCACTGAGTAATCCAGGTTTGTGTTTCAGTTCACAGGGAGAATGCAGTAGAAACCTAGTTCTCAGTCTAAGATCTTTGTCTTTAAATGTAATCATTGAAAACTAACCAGAATTTTATAGTGAATGCTCAAAACCTGTCTGCCTAGCGTGTCTTGTTGGCATTAATTTCTTCATCCAATTGCTCGGTGATTGACATATGTTTACTGAGAGCCTGATGTTTCTGGGACTGGGGAATCAGGGTGGATTAAGACATGATCCACACTTCAAGAAGCCTAGAGTCTGGTGGAGGAGACTCAGAAGGAAGCCAGTGATTATAGTACAGAGTATGAAGGACTACAATAGATGAGGAACTCCACAAAGTCAAGATCTCTGCCTTATTCTGCTTTATCTCCATCCAGCACCCAGTCCACTGCCTGGCAGAGAACAGGAACATGAATTCTTACTAATGCTGTGCCCAGGAGTAGACAAGAGAGGTGGTGCTGAGGCCGTGGGTGTGGAGGAGGGGCTAAGTCAGGCAGGGGTGGGGCAGAGAGGAAAGGAAAGGCTTCTGGATCCTTGAAGGTGGTGTTTGAAATGGCTATTGAAAACAGAAGAATTAGCAGAAGTGGGGCAGGCAATGGAGACTCGGGGATCAGATGAACAGGGAATGGACAAGAACACTGGGAGAGAGTGGTGAAGCTGGTAGTGGGTCTGTGAGGGGCTTTCTAGACTTGGCTGGGAGACGCACTGAAGTGCGAACTGGTTGACATCATGAGGGAGAATCAGGAAGTCTGGAGCACAGAAGGGAGGCAACAATGAGACCCGGACCTCAAGCCGTCAATAGGAAGAGCCGGATCATGTTTCTCAAGCTAAGGATTTTTCAGCCTGACTCTGAAAACCACGCGGAGCCACTGACAGGTTTTAATAGGGAGATGTCCTGATCAATTTCAGCTGATTTTAACATCTGAAGCTTTCTCTCCTTGCCCTCCACAGGGATGATTTTGCCAGATGACGCTATAGACAGTTGTGGCAAGACTTCATGAGTCGTCGTCATCCTACCTCCTGTTCAGGTCTTAGTCTGCCTCGGAGGTTCTTCCTGAGGTTCCCTTGGTCCTCCCGAGAGTAACCAGGGAAGTCGCAAGCCCCTTTTTGTGCTCCAAAGGGCATTCCATCTATCAGATACTCTCTCATTCCACACCGATAAAAGCTACCGGGAGACAAGACAAGCACATGCTCTTTGAAATGAAAATCCCCCGGAATCTGAGCAGACAGAAGAGAGAGGCAGAGTAATTGGAATGGAAAGTCCCCAGACCTAAATGGAAGTGGACCAGGGAGCAGAGACAAATCTAAACAAATTAGACTCACAGCACAGGTCAACGTCTTTCAAGCATGGCATCAGCCCTCAATCCCAGGTGACAGGTTTTCACATGTTTGAGGAAGATATGTTGTAACTTTCTGAAGCTAGTAAAATGACAGGTTTTATTTCCAGCATGTTGAATCCGCAAGCCCTTTTTCATTGCGTGCGGCAACCCCCCCATACCTTCTCCCATACTTTATTCTATTTTCTGCCTTATTTGCTATTTTCTGATTATAAAAGCAATTTGCACTTAGTGTACAAATTCCAACTGTAGGGAAAAAGAACTAAGTAAAAATCATTCTTCACACCCTGACCTTCCCAACCAGAGTAAATAAGGCATCAGCTTTTGGAACAATTCTTCCCCAGCCTTTGTCCTCAGATGCACAGAATGTTATTGTTTTGTGGTTTTATTGTTATTGTTGTCCTTTAAAAGAATATTAGCTGTATAATTTGTCTTTTTCTACTTAATTTACTGTGAATATGTATTTACATCCTGATTTCTAAAGCCTGCAGAACGTTCCATTTTCTGGATACACCATAATTTTATCAATCTCCTCTTCATACATACTTGGATTACTCATAACAAAAAAAGCTTATGGAGAGAGAAGGCTATGATAAGCATCCCTATAGCTCAATCTTCTTATGTTTCTATGCTTATTTACTTAAAATAAAATTCAAGAAATGGAATTGCAGAGCTGAATCGTAAGCACATTTAAAACTTGGGCTTTGCATTGCTCAACTGCCCTCCGGAAATGTGGTATCTCTCTACAGTCGCACCAAAAAAGGTATCTGTTTTGCTCCATTTTTAACAACTTTTATATATTAGGTGAAAATTAGCTTCTCATTGCTATTTTAATTCTTTCATTATTGGTAAGCTTGAATACCTTTTCATTTAACTATTAGACATTTACTCTTTTTATGAATTGCATTTTCATGTCCTTTGCTCATATTTCTGTTTGGTGACTTTTTTTAAAATATATTAAGAGTATTAAGAGTATTGAAATATTAAAGAGTAGTTTTATGTATTAAGAATATATATTAAGAGTATGTTGAAAACCCATGTTGTAGACAGAAAATTACAATCTGGTCCAGTCACCTACAGATAGCTTCAACCTAAACTCTGTCTCATATCAGTACGAGATGGTTAAGCCATGATTAAGCCTTAATAATCCACAGCCAAAAAGACCTTAGTGCCCCCACGGAAGAGCTCTTTTCAAAAGAAATGAATCACAACCAAAGGGATTTTCTATGGTGGGCCAGCTAGTATATATAATAACCTGCGGTCTGTGACCCACTTTTGCTTTGGCAATTTCTGGTCCTTGCCTGTGTGTGTCCCTAGAGATCAGAGCGAATCATGGAGTGACCAGCTAAGGTGATTTAGAGAGAAGTCTGGCAAAAGCTGACTTTGCTAGTTTGGGATTCATCTGTTGAGATAGTCAGCTGTGAGCTTCAGGGAGAAAGGAAAGGGCCAATAACCCCACCTGACATCTCCCATTCCAGGTCTCTGTTTACCTGGTCTACTTATCTGGCATGGTGGGGGCTCTTCCTTACATGCATGTGTGTGTTCCAAGCCCTAGAATCACTTGAGATGTGAAGAGCATTATGAGTGTCCTCTGTTGGGTCAGTCCGGGGTTTTGCTCAGGCCAACCCTCCCCCATCCCCTCGCCTTCACTTGGCTTCCAATGCTTCCGTTTTTCATTTTTCAGGAAGAGGGAGAAGGATCTGGCAAAGCTTGTGTGTGTGTGTGTGTGTGTGTGTGTATGCGTGCACACCAAAAGCAGGTAAGAAGCTTTAAGGATAAATAAGCTTAAAGCTAAAAGTCTTAGGAGCCAATACCGACTGAAGCCCCAATCAGAGATACCATTTCAGAATTACAAGCATAAGCTTACTTGATTCTGATCACCCTTATTTCACAGATGGTCAGGAACTTGCTGGAAGCCACACAACAAAATGGTGGCAGAGGTGACACTAGAACTCACATCTCTGTGACTCCAGACCCATTTCTGTGAGGTGATAATCCCTCATGAATCACCATGCCCACGCCCTGCTGTTGCATAGGTGAGTGAACCAAAGTCCAGTGGGCTAAGCATCTGGCCTAAGGCACTGAACCTTCCTTAGCAGAGGTGAGGGGAGAGTGCAGGCCCCTGACTGGAAGGCCACAGTGGGTCTCCTTCACTGTGCTGACTCATCTTTCAGACGACAATGCAATTTAATGAGAAAACATTATTAAATGTGTACAAATTGGATCGGGGCAATTAGGCAAGAGTACATTCTGTAAAGTGAGCTAAACCCCATACTCTTTGCTTAGCTCCCTCTTTAAGCCAAATATTTCCCTTGGGTCTCTATAACACCCCTCTGTGGTAGTCAAAACCCGGTGTCAGTTACCTTCAAATCAAAATCAACACAAGCCATCAAAGCGGAAGAGTGACCGTCCTCACTGAGGTTTTGTGGAGTTATGCCCTGGCCTGGGCACGCTTGGGGAATTTCCCGTGAAAACACCTCCCAGCCATTCTCTTCACAGAACTCCTCCTCTTAGCACCACGGGGAGTAGGCCCGTTAGGGGCTGACGTTTTCCCTCCCTCCCCTTCTGCTTTGTGCTCCCTGCCCCACTTCTCACTGGCTCCTACCTCTTCCACCAGCTTAGTTCCCTACCCACCCTTGGATTTTCTTATCCCTCTACGACACGGAACTGTCGACAGAGCATACTGTAGTACTTGAGCATTTTCTTAGAGTTCCTCTTTTCTTCCCAAGTTGTTTCTGAGTAACTATGTTGGACAAATATGGCGCCCCCTGTGTTTTTCCTCCATCTTTTCCCATGGGTACTGTTATTACCCCAATTTTCACAGAATGTAATTATCCCCATTTTAAGGAGTCTGAAGGTCAAGGGGGACAATTTGCCCAGTCACTGTTAATATGGTGCACAGTGTGAATTCAAACCTATGTTTATCTGACTCCCCCAGTTCTGGCTTTAATGGCACGACTCCCTAATTCATTGTACAGAAATCTCACCATCTTTGCTCACTTCCAAAACATTGTACGAAAAGATGGTCCTCCCAAAAAAGAACGATTAAATTAGGTTGACCTTTTCAGATCTCATTGGGAAAGTTTCACAAAGATGGCTCTCTACTCTGTGTAATTTCCCTTTCTTGAGGCTGGATTTCCTCTGAGGACACTTCATGTTCTCTAGGTAGGTGAACCTTCTGAACACAGCCCTTAAGATAGTTGGATGCTGGGACTAGGAGATGATTTCGTTTTGTCCATAACTAAGTGAAGCAGTTCCTAAGTGTGCTCCCAAAACATTCATTCTGCGAGAGACTCATAAACATGGGGTCCCATGACCAAATACTTTGGGAAACACAGATAACAGAAATTAAGCCATTGTTTTCCCAGCTGTGGTTTACTGAACATTATTGTGTGAGCCGTTAATGGATATGGTAATAAAAACAGTTTGGGGTCAAATAATTTTAGCAAACTGTACATATTCTGGTTCCCTCTTGGAAATTCATGGGAAATATTAGCACATTAAGGGTTCTGACATGTCCTGTTAAAATGTGTTGAAATGTGTTTGACTGGATGCTTCTCAGGTTTATTTGATCTCAAGGCCTTCTTTGAACTTAAAAGCAGCAGCCCACAAAGGCCCACTCTGGACAGGCCTCCGGTTTGAATTCTGATCTCCTGTACTCTGAAGGGAGCTGGTGGAGGATCCTCTTTTGGAAACTGTGGCTGGGCCACTGTGAGCTAGCTGGGCCACTGTGAGCAAGTCACTCTTCCCGAGGCCTCAGTTTCCCCAGCTGTAAAATGAAGGAGTTGCATCAGATTGTCTGCAACTGCCCATCCAGTTCAAGTCTACCACTGGTAGGGCCACAACCCAAAATATCATGATAAACTACATTTTTATCTCCTTAATCTCATTCAGTCACCCAGAGACAAAATAACGATCATCTTTTCCAAGCTGTAGAAATCTTAAGCATATAAGTATTAATTTGCCCTATCTGCTAGTGAAATATTCTCTCGAGTTACATTATTACTTACTGTTTTACAACTTTGAAGCTATCTTTGATTGGCCAGCTCCAGGATAACGGAAAGCTCCCTGGAACCTCCAGCATGCTTCTAGTGAACCGCTGTGAGACCTCAAGCAGGAACTTTACCTCTCTGACTTAGATACAGTTTGCCCTTGATTCTTTTAAGACATCTTATGAGGACTGTCAGTTACAGTTTAAAAAAAAAAAAAAAGGTTCTGTCCTCTGGCTATACACCTGTCACTGCCTAAGTCTTGAGAAGTATTTCTGCTCTCACTTTCTTTCCTTCAGTCCGCCCCCACCCCGCTCCGTCATTCCTAGAGCTTGGTTAAGTACTCCATTTGATAGTATTAATCCTTGTGTTTCATGGATGAGAATATGATACCTTAACATGGGAGACAATTTGTTCTGTTTCAGTGCACTTATCTCGGGAAATATTCTTCTTCTTTAAATCCAGAAGAACACAGTGATGGTACTAGCTGGACTTTGACATCAGACAAATCTAGATTTGAACTCAGCATTGCCACGTACCCGCCGTGCATCCCTAGGCAGGCTGCTACCTTCTGATCCTCAGGTTCTTTCATCTATAAAGTGGAAGTCATATGAGTCACTGCCAAGCGAGTGCAACAATGCAATGTAATAATTTCTGTAAAGCTCTCTCTACATTACCTTGGCGCGTGTACTCTCCGTCACAGCAGTTTAAAACATTGTTTATTTCAGACATACAATGAAAGGAGAGCCAGAAGGAAAACTGTCCCTGTGCAAAGGCCAGCAATCCTGCACAGCCTTCGGAAAGGATAACTGTAATTAGTGCTCCCAGCAAATGCTCATTAGGGGGCCTGCAATATTCATGCTGGCCAGAGGCCCTCTTTAATTAACGCTTTCATTGTTCATTATTGAACACTGCCACCTGGTGGATGGATAGGCCACATGCAGGCAGGGAAATTGTTGAGGCTCCATCCCCGTTCCCTGGCCAGGCAAGGGAGAGGTTCTTGGGTCCACCTTGCCCACACTGCTTTCAGCATTTTGATTTGGAGCCAGGCCCATGGAGAGATCTGTGGATTCCTGTTTATGCAGACTCCCCTCCATCTTCATGTAGTTGTCAGAGTGACACAACGTGAAAGCTGTGTTTCTCATCGGCCACACGATCTGAGCAGAAGAGCAGCTTTCTCTGACAGTGTGATCTGAAGGAGAGCCCTCCTCCATCACCCTGACCCAATCACCTTTTCGCTTTCTACATAAAGCACATCATTGCCTAAAAATATACGGGTTCTTTTTCTGTCTCTCACCCCTCTCTCTCCCTGACTGGAATGGAAGGAAGCCTCCTGAGCACAAGGTGAGATAAGCTATAAGCTGTATTTATTCCTCGTGACAAACACAGGCCTGGCACACAGTAGGTGCTCAAGAATGTTGTTGTCTATAGAATTAAAAATAGCAATAATACAGCATTGATGTTCATGGGTTCTTCTTTACTTGCCAGACATACAGCTAAACTCTGTACATAAATCATTTCATTTACTCTTTACCATCACAATGCTGGTGGGGGTAATGTCACCACTCATGGTGGTGACTCAATCAGAAATTTCTACGATCTAGATGTGATCTTTTCAGTTCAACAGTCACAGCCCCCCTTCGGCCAGCAGTATAATGCCGTGTGTTATTTAAGCCTTTCTCTTTTGTAGGCTGTGTTCTATAGTCTGACCCATTTTATAGATTCAGAAGGTGACTCTCATAGGAGTGAAATTCTCCCCCCACCCCAGAGTTATTCAGCTCCTATTTAAAACCCAGGTCTTGTCTAAATTCTAAAAGTCCTGCTCTTTTCACTAAACACAATGCCTTCTATGGGATACACGGATAAAAAGGCCTTCCTTAATTGTGTCCTGGAAACCCAAGCCTGAGTTTTGGCCAAGCATCTGAAACAAACCTTCCCCCAAGCTGCATCTCAAGCTGGACTTTTCTGTAGCTGGGTCTTTATTGGCCCACACACATCTTCCACATCTTCACTTCAAAGAAAATGGCTAGCTAAGATTTACTGAGATTTCAGTATATCCCAGCCAAGGTTCAATGATCTCATTAAATTCTTACAACAGCCCCGCAAAACTGGAAATACACACACACACACACACACACACACACACATACATAATGTATAAAATGATATTATTCCCATTTTACAAATGAGGAAACTGAGGCACAGAGAAGTTAAGTGTTTTCCCCATGGTTATCGAGGCTGTAACCCAATGTCTGACTTGAACCCAGACAGTCTGCCTCCAGGATACACTCCTCAGCAGAAGCAGCCTCTCGAGGAACCTCATCCTGGTGCATTCCTGATGCTCTAGAAAACCTCAGGGCACCTTACTGGGTACAGCACTTCATGCAGAGTTTCAGCTCAGAAACTGTGCAGAAGGTGAAACGAGACAGGACCACCAGCACACCCTGCAGCTCCCTCACCTTCCTGCTTGCAGACCTGGCCCACCGTTACTCTTCAGTTAGTTTCCATCTGGAGGAGTAGCAATTCCCTAGGGGTACACAGGCCAAAAAGAGAGACCGACTCAGCCCCAAATCCAAAAATATCTTCACTGCAGTAAGCAAACTAGTGATGGAGAGAAGGGAAATTTCCCCTTCAAGTCTTGGACATTTCTCAACGACAGCCCACTCAGCTTATGTAAGCGGCCTTCGCCACTGAGGAATACAACCAAGGCCCCAGGAATCTAGGCCAATCCTGCCCGGTACGTGTTAACGGAAAGTTATTTAGGGCCTACCCACAGGCCCTGTGGGAAACTTGACCCCCAGGGCTCACTGCATGGTCTGTCCTGGCTCAGGGGACATAAGCAAAGAGGTTCCAGGGAATACCCCAAGGGTGGCCAAGTCAATACCTTAATGTTACTTCAGACAGCTTCTACCCTTCCTTGAACCTTTCTTCCTAAGCAACGGGACATTCCAGGGTTCAGGGAAGTTCTTTATATTCCATCATTCACGTTTTCATCTCTTTACACATTTTCAATAAATGTCTCTTAAGCCCCCACCCTGTTTCAGGTCTGCCAGATACGAGGAACACCAGAGTCAGTCAGACACAGCGGTGAGACTAGGTGAGCAACAAAACCATAAATCAAGCCTGGTTTGTGGCCTTTGACACTTTTGTGTGTAAATCCACCCATCACTGAAATGGCCAGTGTCAAGCTACCAATCTTTGGTTGCTGAGCTTCGAGTCGGGACGAGGTACACAATATAGAAGTCTTGTCATCTCCAGAGCACAGAGTTCAATGCAGTAATTAGGAAGGGATGAGTTTTAGTTTTCATTATTTTCATTTTAAACATCATATACTTGATTGCAAACTTATATAATGTAACTTTGGATCGTGGCCGTGTTTACCAACCAGCTTGCAACAACCCTGCACGTTTAGCAGCTGGCTTGGGGACACCGGTCCTGTCAGCCCCAGCATGGCACTGCTTAGACATGGGCTCATCAGGTAGGAAATTGACAGGCGAGATGGGGAAAAACTAATAACGGGTAGGAGCTGCTTTGTGAGACAGAAGCACAAGGTGCTCTGGGAGCATGTGGGAGGGAGATCCAGGCAAGGGCTGCATCTGGGGAATGCCTTCTGGGACAGACACCCCTGAGGCTGGAAGAAAAACGAGTGCGAGTGACGTGAAGGGTGGCTTCCTCCATCTGGAACCCAACACGCGTGGAGGTCTTAAGGGAGGCCAGACAACAGAAACTTTGAGAAAATGCAGTCTTTCATTACGGCTAAAATCAAGTGTCCAAGGGAAGACAGTGACGTGAGAGAAGAGGAGGGGAGGGAGGAGAGCAGACCCAGAACGTAGAAACCCCGTTCAAGATCACTCTGAGGTGAGCAGGGACGGCAGCGGGAATCCATGAAGGACCCTCCCCCCCATGAAATGTCTCATCAGGAAGATCATTCTCCTTGCAGGAAGGGTAAGAGGGGGCACGTGGGCAAGCCCAGAGGATGGGGCCACAATCTAAGACAGAGATAAAGGTGCCTGCACGGTGCAACGGCCATGAGTTTGGAGAAGAACACCTGGAATCAGGAGTCTTTTAGGAGGTTATAGATGCAAGACAAAGTGACCGTGTGCGCGTGTGTACGTGTGCTTGGGCGCGTGTGTATGTGTGTGTCCTGCAAGGCTGGGGGCTGTGCTGAAGAAAACTAAGTCAAGAATGATCCTGAGGTCTCTAACAAAAGCAACACCAGAGACGACTGGCAGAAGGAGCCAGTGAAGGAAGAACAGATAATTGGCTTGAAGCATAGTGAGTTTCACTTTAGATGGGTTCACCTTCTGGGATACCCAAGTGACCATATCCAGGGGGCAGTGGACTGCATAGGCCTGAAGCTCAGGACAGAGATCTGGGGCTGGGAAATAAACTTGGGAGTCATCAGCAAAAAGATGATGCACGAAGCTGGGCATGTGAATGAGACCATCCAGGAGCGAGTCAGAATAACTAGGCCACCTAACCAGCCAGCACTGCCTGTCCACAGTCTACTGTCCATGTCCTTGATGTCTTTCTGTCATTATAGCCACCTTACCGTGCTGGTATTATTGTGACCCCCGCCCCCACCTTTTGTGGATCGAGGACACTTGTACGGTGGCAGGCAGAGCCCAGAGCCGAAGCTGGTCCATCCAGCACCAAAACCTACACACTCGAAACTGCAATCCCGGGCTGCTTCTGTATCAAAATATACAGACTAAGAAGAGAAGACTGGAAAAACAGAACCTGAGCAAATGAATATTTCAGTTGCAGGAGGAGGAACTTACAAAGGAAACTGTAAAGCACGGGATACAAGTGGGGGACGTGAGGCTCACCCTCGTTAAGGTCAAGTTCTGAACAACCTCACCACAAACAACGTAAGTGATTTGCCCCCTTAAAGCTAAGAGTCACACTGCATTTGCTAACAATCTTTTCTGATCATAAAAGCAATGCTTTATCCTTACAGAAAAACACAGAAGATACACAGACATAAATAAAAATCACCACGATGAGACCACCTAGAAACAATTGCTACAACTATTTGGCATACCCTCCTCTAGACTTTTTTCCTACACATAAAACAAACAAAACAACAACAACAAAAAGCCAAAAGACAAACAAATGGTTATTTCTTTAAAACATTTTTTCAAAGTTATATTTTATTTTATTATTATTTTTTTTAATTTGGCAGAGAGAGATCACAAGTAGGCAGAGAGGCAAGCAGAGAGAGAGAGAGAGAGAGAGAGAGAAGAGGAAACAGGCTCCCCGCGGAGCAGAGAGCCCGATGCGGGACTCAATCCCAGGACCCTGAGATCATGACCTGAGCCGAAGGCAGAGGCTTAACCTACTGAGCCACCCAGGCGCCCCCAAAGTTATATTTTAAAAGCACATTTTATGGTTTCAAAAGTACACATTTAAAAATTATGCATTTATTGCTTTTAAAGATGCACATCTTAAAATCAGGATTTATTTTATAGTCAGTGGTGCTTTACAGATAAACAGCAGCTTTTCGTTCTTAGCTATACATGAAAGAACGCCATGTTTTGTAATCTGTGACATCTTGGCTTTTGTGACATATGGTAGGTAATATAGTCACAGCTTTAAAATTCAAAATAAGTAAAAGGTGTACAGAGAAAGAGCTAACTCACTCCTTCCTACTCTAGTGCTCCTGCCTAGAGGCAGATGAAAGTTTCTAATTGTCTGCCCTTCCAGATACATTTTAATGCACATACAAGAAAACATTACTTTTGTCCCTCTCTCTTCAAATACATAATAATACACTATCAACTCCACACTAGGTATCTTGAACTTTTTATGACTTAGCAATATATGTTGAAAGTTTTTTCACGCCAACTACAAATTTTCAGTTGAAAAGATGTGTCACAATTTATTAAGAAGTCTCCTACTAGAATGCAAACTGGTGCAGCCACCATGGAAAACAGTAAGGAGGTTCCTCAAAAAATTAAAAATACGGGCAACTGGCTGGCTGGCTTACTGAGTTTGAGCCCCATGCTGGAGGTAGGGATTACTAACAAAAATAAAGAAACTTAAAAAAAATTAAAAATAAAATTACCCTACAATCCAGTAATCACACTACTGTGATTTTTGTTACCTAACCAAAAATATATAAAAATACTAATCAAAGGGATATGACCACCCCTATGTTTATAGCAGCAATATTTATAATAGCCAAACTATGGAAGGAGCCTGAGCGTCCATTGAAAGAATGAATAAAGAAGATATGATACACACACACACACACACACACACACTAATATTACTTAGTCATAAAAAAGAATGAAATCTTGCCATTCACAGCAACATGGATGGAGCTAGAGAGTATTATGCTAAGGGAAATAAGCCAGTCAGAGAAAGACAAATACTATATGATTTCACTCATATGTGGGATTTAAAAAACAAAGCAAATGAACAAAGCGGGAAGAGAGACAGACAAATCAAGAAACAGATTCTTAACTATAGAGAACAAACTGATGGTTACCAGAGGGGAGGTGTGTGGGGGGATGGGTGAAATAGGTGATGGGGATTAAGGAGGGCACCTGTTGGGATGAGCACTGGGTGGTGTATGGAAGTAATGAATCACTACATTATATACCTGAAATGAATATAACATTCTATGTTAACTGTACTGGAACTGAATAAATAAATAAATAAATAAGTCCCCTACTGGTAAACAGAGTTATTTCCAATCTTTTGCTAAAGCAATGCCATTATGAATAATCTCGTGTATTTGTACACATACTGGTATATCTATCAGGGAAATCCCTAGAAATAAAACTGCTGAGTCACAGGGTAACATCAATTATTTTGACAGAAACTGCCAAATTGACCTTCATAAATGTTGTTTCAATTTACACTTCTTTTAAGAATACATGAAATACTGTTTTCCTACACCACTTCCATACACAGAATGTTATCAGTCTTTTCATCTTTGCCAAATTGATTGGTAAAAACATATCTTTAATAAACCTTTTATTTTGGAATAATTTGATTTTACAGAAAATTTGCAAAGATAGCAAAGACTGTTGCTAGATACTCTCACCTGATTTCTTCTCACGGTGCTGACATTAACACAATGTAATCATGAAAATGATGAAACGACATTGGCTTATTGTTGTTAATGGAAATCCAGATTTATGTGGATTTCCACAGTTTTCCTACTAATGTCCCAGGATCCCATCCAGGAAAGCATATTGCATTTCATTGCCGTGTCTCCTTACTCGGGTCTGCAACAGTGTCTCAGTCTTCCCTTGCTACATGTGACTTTGACAGTTTTGAGGAACTTGTCAGTATTTTGTACAGTATCCTTTACATGGAGTTTGTCTGAGATCATCTCTCACGACTAGACCAGGGATGGTGACCTTGTTCATTTGGTTAAGGTACTTTCTGCCCAATTACTCCATTCTAACATGACTCTTCTTCCCTTTTCCATAGCCCATTCGTTGGATATGAATCACTAAGTCAAGTCCAAACTTAGAAGGGATATCTTAGTGAAACCACAATTAGAATTCATCTTATGAATGAGAATAAACATCTCCTGAGTTTAAGAACCATCTGTATTTTCTACAAACTCTGTTATCATTTGCTCATTTTTTCTGTTGAATTGTCATTTCTTTTATCAATTTCTATGAAAAATAAGCTACTTTTCTGTAATGCTATTTAAACATTTTCACCATTTCTTTATTGTTTTTTGCAACATAGATTTAAATGTTTTAATGTAATAAACTGATCTATTTTTTTCTTTTATGATATAGGTTTTCTTTCACACTTTGAAATAAATATGCTGTTTCATGATAACTTTTGGAATGTTCCATGGTTTTCTTTTTTGAAAAAAAGTCTCTTTTGAAATTAAGAGTTTATTTGGAATAAAAGTAGATAGGATCTGATTTTATTTCTTGTCAATATGGCCACCCAGCTGCCCCAATAGCAATTTATCAAACAGTCTTTTACCCACTATTTCACTGGAAGTACAATAGATTATTTTTCAGGAAAAAATCATAGGAGCCTCAGCCCTGTGTATTTCAAATTCTCATGTTCTTTCCATAGAGACCAAGCAAAAAAACCCCAAATATACAATTAAACAAAAAAAAAAGATTCCATGGCTGAGAATTCCCCACATATGAGTCAGCCCCAACGTAGAAAGGGATGTTGCTTGATTGTATGGGGTACCAGTGTTTCATACTGGAATGGTTCAAGGAGGGCCACGGGCCACACTGATTAAAGGGGTAACTGGCATAATTTACTTATATTTTAAAAACTTTGACAAGGTTCTACACAAAAACCAGATGAGAAATACAAGTGCCCGTGTCCTTGGAGAGGGCCTTCTCTCAGGGAGAGTCACTGCTTTCAGGAGAACAATGGGTATGGCTGTCTGAGTCGACCAGCCTTGTAAAGACGACAGAACAAGCGATCCTTGTTTCCCAGAGATCCATTCTGGGCCCGTCCTTAGTTAAACCTGCGTAAGTAATCTGGAGGACTAAGAGCAAAATGATGATTTTTGTTAAAAAGATTTTATTTATTTATTTGTTTGTTTGTTTGTGAGAGGGAGGGGGATCCAGCGTTGGGGGGAGGAGGCAAAAGGGAAGACAGGGGGAGAAAAAGAATCCTTCGCAGAGGGAGCAGAGACCAACAGGGCTCCAGCTCACCACCCTGAGATTATGACCTGAGCCAAAATCAAGATTCGGGTGCTTACCTGACCGAGCTACCCAGGTGCCCCAAAATGATTTTAAATTTTTGAGTGACAGTGATCTTTTTACAGATTGACTTTTTTCCCCCTTGCTTGAAGAGCCAAGCAAATGATGTCAAAAACAGTAAATGCTTATACATCTTTTAGAGATTTGGGCAGGAAAGTATTATATGAACATAAAGGTATATAAAGGCAATAAAGCACTAAAAAAGAACATAAAGGTCAAGTAGCCAGAAAATGAAGGGTCCTGCTCTGGAGTAATTTTCATTCACTCTCCTAATACCACACACTAACACGGTCCTCAACTCTGTGTTTTATACGGCTGGAAGCCCTTTACCAGAGTCCGACTTTCCTAATCCTCCCAACCAGCTACAGGGTCGGCGCCCTTAGGCTGTCTGTCATTTTCACACATTCAAAAATGGAAGCCCACAGAGAATGAGTAACTAGTTAAATGTCACACAGCTTGCCAATGGCGGAGGCAGGTTTGCATCGAGCGGCCCAGCGCACTTCTGAATCACAGAAGCCGACGCCTTCCTAGCCCAGCTCCGTGCGGATGGGCGTTCGTTACCATAGGACGCACTTCCTTTCCAGACGAGCTGTGGGTCCATCATAGTCATCTTTCTATTTTCAGGTTTGGCCTAATACCGGGCATGAACTAGATGCTTAATAAATTCTGACTCCCTGAATGTTATCGTGGAGGTATAATCAAAGTCTTATTCAGTGATTCTCAAGATTAAGGCAGGGAATTCAATTTTTTTCCCCAAGTCTTATAAGGATCCTAGAGTAGACAGCCTCTAAGAGGACCCCCAAATGCCCACCTCAGGGTATTCGCATCCTTACATATTCTTCTCCCCTTTAATTGGGGATGGACTTAGTAACGGGCTCTCAACAAATACAATACAGTAGAGTGATGGGATGACAGGCCCGTGATTCATTAGAAAAGACTGTGGCTTCCATTCCGAACACTCGCTCTGCCGCTCTGTGGGGTCCCTCTCCTGGGGTGGGGAGGCCAGCTACTGCACAGTGCAGCAGCCCTGGAGAGCCGCCTGTGCGGGTTTACTTGGAAGCAGGTCTGAGGCCTGCCAACCACCTTGTGAATAAACTTGGAAATGGATCGTGTAGTCCCCCTGGAGCTTTGAAGTGAAACAACTCTGGCTAGTAGTTTGACTGTAGCCTCACAAGACACGTTGAGCCAGAGGCACTAGGGATACCCTTCTGCTACCTCATCAACAGCACCCCACCCCCCCACCCCTGCGAAACAGAGAGATAAAGAAGGAAATGGAGTGGACAGAAGCGACATTTTTTTTTTTTAAAGATTTTATTTTATTTGACAGAGAGAGAGAGAGAGAGATCACAAGTAGGCAGAGAGGCAGGCAGAGAGAGAGAGAGAGGAGGAAGCAGGCTCCCCGCTGAGCAGAGAGCCCGATGCGGGGCTTGATCCCAGGACCCTGGGATCATGACCTGAGCCGAAGGCAGAGGCTTTAACCCACTGAGTCACCCAGGCGCCCCCAGAAGCGACATTTTAAAATTTCTCAAATTTCTCTCCACACATGCTCCTGCATTAGATGTTCCTTCTCATTCTCTTTGCTCAGGCCAAAAAAATCTTTGGAGCCATCCTTGAGTTCCCTCATTCCTTCATACCCCATATCCAACCCATCAACAAATTCTACCAGATCTACCCTTATAAGCCAGTCAGAATGTAACCACTTCTTGCCCCTCTACTACTACTGGAACCTGGCTCCAGTGATCTTGTCCTTGGTTCCTGCAGTAGCCTCCTTCCTGATTTTCCTGCATTTACTCTTATTCTCTAGAGTCTTATTCTCATCCCAAGACACAAAACAATGCTATTAAAACATCACTATCCAACCCAAAACCATCCAGTGGTTTCCATGTCACTTAGAGGAAAACTCCAGTCCTTAAGAAAGGTTTCATTTCCTACTTCTCCTCTTTCTGGTCACCTCACTCTGATAATACTGGTCTGCTTGTTGTTCCTCAAATAGGCCACCTGTGATCCTATCTCAGGGCCTTTGCACACTCTGTTTCTTCTAACTGCAACATTTTCTTCCAGGTAGTTGCACCTTCTTAATGTTTTTGCTCATATGTGCTACTGAGGTCTTCCCTGATTCCTCTATCTAAAATTATACCCCACCTCAATACTTCCACCCACCTTGTCCTGATTTCTTTTTCTCCATTGCATTCACCACTTATAAAATTCCACGTAAATTTATTTATTTATTTATTTATTTATTTATTTATTATATTTATTATGTCCATTTTTTTGTTCCCTCTCACTAGAATGTAAGCTTCAGGAGAACAGGAATTTCACCCATTTTATATTTCACCTATTTTGTTTATGGCTGTATCTTTACTGCTAAAAGTAAAGTACATGGCATGTGGTAAGCACTCAAGCAATAGATCTCAAAAGAATCAATATATTAACACTGAATCTTCCCACTTCAATATATATATATGTGTGTGTGTGTGTGTGTGTGTGTATGTGTGTGTGTATTCATACATATTCAATATTATATACAAGGTATATGTTGCTTTGTGTTCTTCAATACAGCTTTGTGCTTTTCTTGTCTTTCAGCCATCCACAAAATAGACTTTTATCCTTTCCACTTGAAAAACTGAGGTAGACTTGTATCTATTGTTATGGGGAGATGTCTACAGTATATTTTTACAAAAATAAAGAAATGCAGAACAGTATGTCATATGATTTCATTATGATAGAGATAAAAATGTGCACATGTATCTATGTTTCCTCACCCCAACCCACCAACTCCCTTTCTGGAATTAAAGATATCCTGAAGATAGGGTAAGAAGAGGATACCTTGGTAATAGAGAAAATGAGGCAGAAATCCTTTAATTACAAAGCAGGAGATGGTACAACAAAGAGAAGGTCAGTTTTGGCAAGAGAAATGGCCTAATGGTCTGATGAGTACTCTGACCTTTGCCTCCTTTACACCTTCCCACCCCTCCCTGATACAGTTTCATCCAGAAGGGAATCCTGATGATTGACAACCCACCCTAGAGACTAAGGTTAGGAACAGGGGTGAGGAAAAAGAGACGAGAGTGAGAGGAAGATTGAAGGGAAAGAATGGAGACTCACATGTCTAACCCAAGACTGAGTTGAATTCAACCCCCCGTGGACTGAAGGGGGATCATATAGGAGAGACTTGTATATGAAACCAAAATATTATCTGTTGTTTTGTTATTGATTCTCATTTTATGATACTATAGTCTCTATGATACTGATTATTGTCATTTTTTTTGCATTTGATTTGAGGCTAATATGTAGTCTCAGTTTTGTGAAGTTTTATACATGCTTGAAAGGAACGGCCTTCTCTAATTTGTAGACACAGTATTTCATACACATCCCTGTTTGTTACACGACTCTAGCTAACTGTTCAAATATTCCGTATCCTTACTAGTTTTTGTGTTTTGTTCAACCCATCAATTTCTGGGAAGAGTGTATTTCTACATTTCTTTTCATATGGATACTCAAATTTAAGAAACAAGGAATCCTGAAAAGATTACCCTTCTCCCCTCTGGTTTCTTGGTTTGTCTCTTTTTCTCTCTTTTTTTCCCTTTGCTCATTTCATTTGTTTCTCAAATTCCACACATGTGTGAAATGGTATTTATCTTTCTCTGACTTATTTCACTTAACATAATACTCTGTAGCTCCGTCCATTTCATACAAATGGCAAGACTTCATTCTTCTTTATGGCTGAATAATATTCCATTGTGTGTGTGTGTGTGTGTGTGTGTGTGTGTGTGTGTATTCATACCATATATTCTCTATCCATTCATCTGTTGATGGATACTTGAGCTGAGCTGTTTCCATAATTTGGCTATTATAAATAATCCTGCTATAAACATAGTGGAGCATGTATATCTTTGAGTTAGTATTTTTGTATTCTTTGGGTAAATACCAAGTAGTGCAATTGCTGGATTGCAGCATAGTTCTACTTTTAATTTTTGAGACACCTCCATACTATTTTTCACAGTGGCTGCACAAGTTTCCATTCCCATCAACAGTGCAAGAGGGTTCCCTTTTCTCCACACGCTTGCCAGTACCTGCTGTCTCTTGCATGATTGATTTTTAGCCAGTCTGACAGGTATGAGATGATATCTCATTGTAGTTTTGATTTGCATTTCTCTGATAGTACTTGATGTTGAGCACCTTTTCTGTTGGCCATCTGGATATCTTCTTTGGAAAAGTGTTTATTCATGTCCAGAAGTTTCTATTCTGTCCTTACTCTTGAATGAGAGTTTAGCTGGATAGAGTCCTCTACATTGATATTTATTTCATTTTTCTTTAGGGTTTGAATCAATTATCTCAGTAATTGTGTTCTGGCCCTCAGTGTAGTTATTGAGAATTCAGCTCTCTGTCATTCTTTGGGAGGTGAGCATTATCTTTGTTTCTGGGAATTTTTTGCTTAATTAAACTCCTTTATGTTGACAGAAATATAAATTCACAAGCAGTTATAAGCAGTGAGAGAGAGCCCTTGTGCCTTCTATCCCATTTATTGTTAATTGTAACATCTTGCAAAACTATGGTATAATAGTGCAAACAGGATATTGGCGTTGATATGATACAGATACAGAACATTCTCATCACCCCCCAAGGATCCCTCATGTTGTCCTTTAATTTTTAATTTTTATTTTTTCATGTTGCTCTTTTATAGCCATACCTACTACTTTCTCACTTAAACCCTATATTGGTCTGTGACAACCACGAATCTGATCTTTAATCCTACAATTTTGTTATTTCAAGAATGCTATAGAAATGGAATGGAGAGATTAAATATATGAATTGAGACAATGAATATCCAAAATGGTGTCATTTTACCAGTTCGAGTGAACCATAGAGACCTTACCTGTCTTTATATTCCTTTACCCCTCTCTCCACCAGTGGTAAATGATTACCTTAAATTTTTCCTCTACATACATTGAGAAAAAAATCAGATAGTTATAATTTTTGCTTCAACCATTAAATATAATTAAATATACAAAAATATAATTTAGTTTTTAGAAAACTAAAAAGGAGAAAGAACATCTAATGTATTTACCCATAGTTTTGCTTACTATCTTCTTTCTTCCTTTCTGATATTCTAAGTTTCATTCTTTCACCTTTTCCCTTTTATTTAGAGAACTTGCTTTAGCAATACCTTTAATGTTATTTTGCTAGTAGCAAATTCTCTCAGTTCTCCTTCATTTAAGAATGTCTTGTTTTCTCCTTTATTTCAGAAGGATATTTTCACTGGGTATTAGATTCTAGGTTGGCAGTTCTTTTCTTTCAGTTCTTGAAAAAGTGGACCTTTTCCTTTTGGCCTCTGTGATTCCTGATGAGAAATTTGCTGCCATTCAAATTCACTTCAGTCTCATGCTTTTCAATATTTTTTTTTAAGATTTTATTTATTTATTTGACAGACAGAGATCACAAGTAGGCAGAGAGGCAGGCAGAGAGGGAGGGGGAAGCAGGTTCCCCACTGAGCAGAGAGCCTGATGCAGGGCTCCATCCCAGGACCCTGGGACCATGACCTGAGCTAAAGGCAGAGGCTTTAACCCACTGAGCCACCCAGGTGCCCCAAGACTTTTTTTTTTTTTTTTTAATTTATTTTTTTGAGAGAGACTGAGAGAGTACAAGTAGGGGAAGGGAGAGGGACAAGTAGACTTGGCTCTGAGTACAGAGCCTGACAGGGCTCAATACCATGACCCTGAGATCATGACCCAAGCCAAAATCTAGAGTCAGACAATTGACTGACTATGCCACCCAGGTTCCCCTGCTTTTCAATATTTTTAATGAATCTTTACTTATCAGGAATTTGATTACAATATGCTTTGGTGTGTTTTTTGCATGTTTCCTGTTTGAGATTTGCTCATTTTTTTGAATTTGTAGGTAGGCATGTGTGTTTTTAGAAAAATACAAAGCAGGGGCACCTGGGTGGCTCAGTGGGTTAAAGCCTCTGCCTCTGGCTCGGGTCGTGATCTCAGGGTCCTGGGATTGAACCCCATATCGGGCTCTCTGCTTAACTCCCTGCTTCCTCCTCTCTCTCTGCCTGCCTCTGCCTACTTGTGATCTCTGTCTGTCAAATAAACAAATAAAATCTTTAAAAAAATACAAAGCATTAATCCATTATTTATTTGATTACCTTTCCAATTCTGCCTTCTTTCTTCTCTACTTCCAGGACTTCCAATGACACAGATATTAAATCTTTTGTTATGTTTCCATGGGTTCTCATGGCTCTTTGCATTTTGTTTGTTTTTTAAAGGCTATTTTCTCTCTGTTCCAATTGTGTAATTTTATGTTCATCTTCTGGTTCACTGATACTACTCTCTTTTTTTCCCCATTTTCAGTTCACTCTTTGTTTTGTTCTGTTTTGTTTTTCTTTAATTTTGGTTATTATATTCTTCAGTTCTAAAATTTCCATTTGGTTCTTTTTTACACCTTCTTTTTCTTTCCTGACACTTTCCATATTTCTGTTTGTTTCAAGTGTGTTTATGATTGCTGTTGAATCATTTTTAAGACGGCCTCTTTAAAATCTTTGTCAGATAATTCTAACACTTACGTCATCCTAGTATGGACATTTGTTGTCTTTTCATGCATTTTGAGGTCTTTCTTGTTCTTTATCTGGTGAGTGGTTTTCAGTTGAAATCTAGACAATTGGGTGGTTTGTTATAAGCCTCCTGGTCTTAATTAAACCTTCTGTTTTAGTTGACTCCTTTTAGGGCACTGCTCCAGAAAAGAAATGGGGGAGAGGTACAGGCTTATAACTTTTTTGGGGGATTCAAGTCCATGTTTCTCTCTTGGCCTCCATTGACACCTGAGAGCAAAGACTCTTCATTACTATGGGGAAGGAGTGGCAGTGTGGAGAGGAAGTTTTGACTCCTTGGTAGGCCTCCACTGATACCTCTGTGAAAGGGGAGGAAGAATTTTGTGTACTCTTCCATTTAATGACACTTGGTGTATGTTGGGGTGGAGGGCGGTGGCCTTTGATTCTGCTGAGTGGTGGTGAAAGTCCTGACTCTCTACTAGGCAACCCAAGACATGTCCCTAGTAGTGAAGAGGAAGGGTGCTTCAACACTGCCAGCTGTGGGTGGAATCCTGGGCATCTCATGTGGTCTCCTCTGCCCCTGCAGTGCAGAGAGCCTCATTAGCACCTGGCTGTGTTAATGTCCTGGGTTTCTACTTGTCCTTCTATGATCTCACCTCAGTGGGGATACTGAGCTACTTCATCACAGACTCTTGATGGTAGAAGTCCAGGCTCCCCACCTGGCCTCCAGTAGCATGTGTATTATGATAGATAATATGTGACTCTGAGGTAAGACCAAGAACAGGTGTGGCAGCCCTGTCTCCAGTGTGTTCTAATTCTCTACTAAGTATCACACAGAGTATGGGACTGAGAATGTGAGTGTAACTCTGTAAGTTGCCACTGTGTGATCTTGAGCAGAAGTTTGGTCTCTAAGCCTCAGCTTTCTCAATGGCAAAATGGGGTTAATAAGAACAACTGCATAGGACTGCTTGGAGGCTCTACACCAGTAGTAAATGTGAAACTCCTTGCTCATAGCAGGGGTTCAATAAATGACACTTGCTATCATTGTCATCATTAATGCCGTCATCCTCATTGCCACATTAACCAGAAATATCCAACATAGTTTTACATGAATCTGAGTCACATACAAACCCAATTCTGATTCCTTATGTGAGAACAATGGAACGGTTTGTAGCCATTCTCTATGGATCCAGAGCTGCTGTTTAAGCCAGAAGGCAGGAACAGGCCCCAGAGCTATGTGCAACCTATAGAAAACTACCTCTCATTAAAGCACTGTGTTTTTCCTCTGGGTATGGACTCATGTCAGGAATAACTGAGCAGATTTTGGGTTCTCGAGGTCAGGACAGGCCATCAGAAAATCTCTTCTGGACATTTGACTCTTATCCTGCTCTGTCCCAGCTAGGTCAGACGGGCATGTGCCACCGCAGTGGTCCATTTCAACAACTCAGTACGACTTAAGCAAGCTTTTCATGAACCATATGTCAGTGGAGCCCAGCAACAACCTGGTGAGGTTGGGAGGAAATTTCATAGGGGAGAGGGGACAAAGGTGAAGGCCCAGAAAGATGATAACATGCAAATAAGCAGCTAAGTCGGAAGGGGACTCAGTCATTCAACAGTTATTTGATGAGTACCATCTTAGTTTGGGTTCCTTTAGAAGGCAATCCTGAGTCAAGGATCTGATGGTGAGAGGTTTATTTGGGAGGTGATTTCAGAACATTGATAAGGGAGTGGGGAAGAAAGAAGGGAAGGGAAGATAGCCAATAATGCATTCTTAAGCAATTGAGTATTGGGGGCCACTGGAGCTAAATCCAGGTGTAGGACATATACCTTAGAGCTATTTCACACGAGGGACGAGAGAGCTACTGCAGTATTTACCCATCAACCCCAACAGTCCTTCCCTGGTGCTGCTCCTGGGATTGTAAATTCCCTGGCATCTGCGACTGTTTGTGGACCTGCTCTGCCCACACTTCAAGCACTGATGGTTGGCAGGCATGCAGGCAGACATGGAAATGGTGAATGGTAAGGCCATATATAGAGCATTTCCTTCAAGATGCCATATACCCAGCACTGTGCCAACTGCAAGAGATGCAGTAGTGGTCATGGTAAACATAATTCTTGCTTTTGTGGACTTTATTATTTAGTGGGAAAGATCAGCAAGGTAAATAGATAATTACGATGCAGAGTGATAATGGCTGTGATAATGGAAATATAGTATGCTTGGGAACATACAGGAGGGGCCTCCACCCCAAGGTTGGCAGGGCCAGGGGTAACTTCTCAGAGGCAGTGGTATCTCAGATTGAAGTCACCACTCTCTTGCCTCTGAGATTTCCTTATGCCCTGAATACTCTGTTCTCCATCCTCAGCTGGCTGTCTTCTACGTATTTGTCGTATCTCCACGTGTGTGGCACTTTTTCAGAGAGGCTTTTCTGAATCTCCACACTGGGTTTTACTTCCCATCAATGTGCTTCTCTAGTAATTAGGATTTACATTAACACTGAACAGGTGGAGTACATTCCTTTTTCATTATTGTCTCCTCAATACTTGGCCCAGTTTCTAATATACAGTAATTATCAATTATTATCTGTTGAATGAAGGAAGAGATGATCTGTCTATAGAAAAAGTCACCCTCTCCGCTGAGGTTGCAGACCCAAGAAAAAAGGAAAAAAATTAGGGGTGTGACTGGTGAAAAGTTTTACCTTCTGGGAACTAATCCTCTAAAGCTGAATGTGTAGGTTTGAATTCAAAGATGAAGTGAGCACTTCCCAGTTGACTGAAGTGAACAGTGATCCTCTGCCAAAAAGTGGGAAGGAAATAAAGACTGCCTTTGGTATCCACCCACTTGCCTTCCCACAGGTTCAACTTCACATTTCCTGAGTAGTCACTCCATGCCAGGGATCATCTTCTGGGGAGTCAGAGGAAAAATGGCATGTAGTGTCCATTCTAGTGTGCCAGATTGTGAGCCCCAAAACACAGGAGAGAGGAAACATACCCAAGATGATGGGATGAGGGCCCCCTCCGGACTTACTACTGGTGGGAGAAATGAATCCTTATTATTGGATGGAGCTAAGTGTCCCAGATTCACAAAATCAGCAACATAAAATTATGCAATATGTCCTATTTTAATTTGTTCTGAGGCAAGGTTCAAACCTCAACTCTCTCATCAGGATGAATGAAAACAATGACAACACGGTCATGGTTTGTGCAGGAATCCTCAGCATCCTAGAAGCACGATAAACAACTGTGCTTAGCTTTGGTTATATTTTAATACCAAGGAGAGTAGGATGAGTGTATGGGTGTGCTTATAAACAGGTCCTCATTATGGATACAGTTAAGCTAGGCCTATGACAGATTCACCAATAAAAATGCTAAAATCAAAGAGACAGAGGAATTGGGTCTCATTGGTAGACTAGGGAAGACTTCACAGAAGACAGCTTGATCTTGACCTTGAATAATGGGGAGAATTCTGGGTGTTGGAGGAGACAGTTGTAGGGGGTAGCTTGAGCAAAAGAGTGCAGAAGTGGTTCAGGCACTTCTAAGTCATGTGGTAGAGCTGGGACATAGGTTGTACGGAAGGGAGTAGAAGGACGTAAAAGTGAAAAGGCAAGTTGGGTTGAGGGAATGAGACAACCTGAGTGCCATACTGAGAAGATGGGACTGCTGCCTTGTCGGGTCCTACTTTTTTTCTCTTTTAAAGCTACGCAAACTTTGATTTAAGTGAACTCTAAACTGAAACCCCAAATGTATAACAGATAACTGAAGACTGTTAAGCAGGAGCACAGTTTGATCTTAGAGAACTCTGGTAGCTGTCTGGAAGACTGATTTCAGGAGGAGCAGAAAGAATTTGGAGGCTGTAGTGACACAGAAGCCAGACCCTCAGCAGCAGGAGAGATAACAGCAAGGAGGAGACTGCTGGGAAGACATGGGGGCTCCACTGGGATATAGAAAAAGAAGTTTAAGGCAACCCCGAGACTTCCGGTTTGGGGCCAAGTTGATGGTGTCATTACATAAAGGCACCCAGGAAGGGGGCCTATTCAGACTCCATCCCAACCCATGAGCTCCTACCCTCACACTATGGCCCCACAAGACCATCCAGGATCCCCCACCCTTTCCCCCTCTAGGCCTGCCCTATTTCCCCACTCTTTGGGCAGCCTGGCTTCATGACTTTGGGAAAAATAATTTCTTTGAACTCCCATTTCCATTTCTAATATTAGAAGACTGACACAGGTTGGCATCCACCTCTGAAGTTCTGCTTTTTTCAGACTTACTCATTCTGCCAGGGCCAAATACACTCAGTTAAGTTTTCAGGGCATCCTCATCTTCCCACTAGGTACTGCTATTTACCCAAGGCATGATGCCTTACAAAGGAATGTAGCAGTAATGGTGGATTTGGTGGATTCTAAGCAGCAGACACTGAGAAAGGAAGGGGAACACTTCTGGTCCTGAAATCCTTCCAATGTAGCTACCCCTGACTCTGGCTCCCAGTGAGGACACCAGTGACTTCCATCAGCAACCACAGATGACTTAGGACAGATGAGGGCATCAAGCTTGGTCACCCCTAGGCAGTCAGGCCTCTGGGTGGGCCCCTGGGCATAAGACTGAGCAAGCAAGCACTGGCACCAGAAGAGGAGGCCTGTGCTGGTGCCTCACCCATTCAGACAACTCCACTAATGACACCCTTCTGAATAAAAATGGGGTTCTCGATGTGAGCACCCTGGACGGGCAACATCAGAATCACCTAGAAACTCATTAGGCATGTAAATTCTAGGGCTCCCCACCCCACCACCTGAGACACTTAGGGGTGGGGGCTGAGGGTAGTAGTCCCTGTTTTGACAAGCCCTGCAGGAGATTCTAGGGCATGCTAATGTCTGAGAACAAATGAGTTAGAAGATGGAGGAAAAAAAAAGGAAAGAAAACTGCATTACTATTCCTAAATAATACATGAATATATTCATTATTTTGAGCTGAAGGCAGACCCAGCAATATAATGTGGTACAAATTTTAGAATGGATGGAATTTAATTTTTTTGTGAATAAAGTAGCTACTTTAGTGAAGCCTAGCAATATCTCTATGGACAAAGGAAGAAATTACCCGGGAGGCTGAGGTCTAAAAAATTTGGGTAATTAAGGCAAATAAGTGCTGGGTTTTTATTTGTATCATCTTAAATCCTTGGGTTTTTATACCTACTTTTTTTCTTTTTTAAAGCTATGTAACCTTTGATTTAAATGAAATCTAAACTGAAACCCCAAATGCATAACAGATAATTGGGTTGTACTCTAGGGAAATGGAAAGGGAGTCAGATCTCCGCCTCGTGCTCCTCCCTCCCTCCTTCTCCCTCTCCCAACCCCCATTCCCCATTCCTCCTCCAGCGGCCCACAAGGCTCCAGGCAAGGCCCATTACTGCAGAAAATAGCTTTAATTCCCTCTTCCCATTGCATACCCGACGCAAAAGCTTCAGGGAAATTCTATCATATTCCTGGCACAGGCATTTTAATTAATACAAAAAGGAAATTTGTTTTTGTTGTGACTGTGTTTTTCCCCTGAAGACCAAGGATGGGGGAAAGGGAGGGGACTTCACTTGGGAAAGGCCCTTTCAAGGACAAGGTGAGCACAATGAAAAGGCAGGTGTTTCAATCATCTTTGCAACCCAGAGACTGAGCCACCTGCCCAGGAATGTGCTCACAGCAAACACCCTTAATTGAGCCCAACAATTGTGAGAAGCCTATTAAATTGCGGCTCAGGAAGTGGGAGTGACTCAGTGTCTATGTCTGTCACTGCGTTTTGCCTGAGCAGATGCGACTGAATGTGCCGGCTTCGTTTCTCCCAGGCTTTTTCCTGAAAAGAAAAGCCCACCTGTATTTGCATGTTTGTGTGCAGCCTTCTAGAAAAATGGCAACCTCACTCTGCCAGCTGTTCCATCCCCTCAGGCTTCGTGTGCGTCGAGTTTCCTTTGGAGAACACAGTTACAGACGTGTTGATCCAGAAGGGGTTTTAGGCACCTTCTAGCACAGTGGTTTTCGAATGATTTTTCTTTTAGAAATGAATCTCCTTCAAAATAAATGTTACTGAGAAATAGATAAAGAGGAAGTTTGTTCCAATTGCCCCTTCAGCTACCCACCCCCGGCCTCCGCCCCATCACCCACACTGACCCATAGGGATGCAGCAAAGCCTAGTTTGAAAAACACTGGCACAAAGAGACTGAGCTCAAGAAGTAAAAGGCCTTTCCAAAGGTAACAGTGCTAGAGAGAGAGCCTGGGTTAAAGATGAATCTTTAAGATGAGCTTTCCTTTGCACTCCATATGCAAAAGCCCATACAGTCATTCCTTCAGTGGGCATAGTTTCTAGGCACTCACTCATTATTTTTTTTAAGGAAGTTTTATTGAACACCTACTATGTTCCAAGCACTCACTAGCTGCTGGAGACCCAATGGTAAGCAAAATACGTCTTTACAAAGTCTGTTGCAGGATAAATGCACTCACTAAATGGACACACACATGTAAAATGTGTTATTTGTGTTATGAAGAAGAGAAAAGCCCCATAAGAATGCATGACTGCTTGTCCCAAGTGAATTTTAATTCCCTCCTCGGTTTCTCTGTTCTTTAGGCAAACACACAATTAAAAAATATATATGACAAGAGGATTTTATCTCCTCAGGGAGATCAGGAAAGCTTTCCCTAAGATGCAAACCCCAAAGTGTAACAGACTGAAAGGCAGAGTGACCAAAGCAGAGAGTCAGGGGAGAGGTGGATTGGCTATGACCACCCAGGACCATGGCAGGCATGTGAAGATGACAGTCTTACCCTAAGAGGAATGGAAAATCAGGAACAGTTTTTAAAGTCGGGGAGAGGACAATTTATACAGTCAGATTGTAGTTTCAAAATGATTTCTGGGCTTCTAGTGTGGCATTTCAATTGAGCAAGTGCCCAAGGGCAGACACAAGTACAGTTTGGAGGCCAAAGTTGATCAATGATGAGTTGATTCTGAATGATGATAGTTGGAATGGAGAAGTGGACACATTTAAGAGTTATGTGTACATTAATGTGGACAGAATTTAGAAGTTGAGGGAATACAGAAGATGAGGACAAGGAGAGTGGAAAGGATGATGCCTTGTTTATGCTTTGTGGACTGTGACCATGATTATTGTCATGAGACCCAGGGGCAATAATCCCACATTTGCCAAGCTATTGGTTCTCAACTTTGGAAACACATTACAATTACCTAAATATTGGCACTCAAATCCCATTTCCAGAGATCCTGGTTTACTTGGTTGGGGTGAGGTCTGGGCATTGGTGCTTTTCCCAATCTCCTGGGGGTGATTTTAGAATGCCACCAAGATTTCACCAAGGCTGAAACCCAGTGCTCTAAATTATCCCCCAGGGGATCTCATGTAGTTTCTTCTCTATTTGATTGTACCTCACCATAAACAGAGACTGGCATGATCTTCAGTGGCAAGCTGATTTGCCTCTGAGAAAGAAACAGATTTGCAGGAAATCCTGGCAAATGGGGGACAGAGCAGATTGGGAAGTAACCAAACACACCTGGTCAAGGGAAGGGGGGAGCAGTGCATAGATAAGGAAGGACCCAAACTCACAGAGAAGTCATAAACTCTGTCACTAATAAACAACTTGCTCATCTGTAAAATGAAGGCTCTGGACCAGCCCAGTGGTTCTCAAACTTGACCTCACTTCAGCATCACCGGGGGGCCTGGTTCAAGCATAGACTGCTGGGTACCTCCTTCAGAGCACTGGAAGGAGTAGGTATGGAATGAAGCCTAAAAATCCGAACAACTGAAAACCTCCCAAGAGATGCTGATGCTGTTCTGGGCACCAAGGCTGGGATGAAGGTGCCATTAACAGAGAGAAGGAACCCAAGAGAGATCCATTGTTAAAGAAAGAGATCCTGTCATTATTTAAATTTCAATATTTCCTGTATTCTAACGTTAATTTTGATTTTTAAACAATACTGCATTAACATGTTATTTATTTGACTCCTGAGGTCTTTGGTGCCCTTGTACATTTTGCACCCAAAGAGAGGGCCTCATTCACTTGATTCTAATCCCAGCTGGCCAAGGGCTACGTGCAGAGGACCAGCGAACCAGATGAGTTCTAAGGGCCCTTCAAGCTGTAACATTTCATGAAATGAGAAATAGGGTGGTGCCAAACAGAAGGAGCTCTGGAGCTAAGCTGCTGGGGTTCACATGAGGTCAATGAGCTCTGTCATTTCCAAGATGGACAGTTGCGGGAAAGTTGCTAAACTCCTCTGGGCTTCTGTTTTTCCTCAGGCACAGTGTCAAGATAATAATACTGATCACATGGGTTTGTAGTAACTGACTGAGTTAACACACAGAAAGCACACAGTGTGGGCTGAACGCGGTGGGCAGTCGCCATCATCAGCAAAGGCCCGTGGCTTTCATCCCTCTGGAGCTCTCCTTCTGACAAGGGTTACCTTGACTTCTTTGAGGCCGAAGACTTTTTTTTCCCCAAGGCTTCACAGTACTTATCCAGTCATACAGCTTCTTGTTTCTCACCATTTTCCAATATGTCCCTTGTGGGTTTGCATCTCTTCTATCCCAAAGAGACCATCTGCAAGGTTACCATAATGAAATGCAGCATCTTATACAGAAGTCTTTAGAAAAAGCAAGACAAACCTTGTGGAGCGATCCTCACTATTTACTGAACATCAATGAAATGACTAGCCAGTACCTGCCACAGAATTCAAGAATCATCTCATTTATTTTGTGGAACAGAGATATTTATATAATGGGGAGACTGACAGTCATTGGCTTCTGAAAAGTAAGTTACAGTTTCTGCAAATGTAGTGAATATTTGTCCAGTTTTGTAATAAATGAGTGTTTCCAATTTGCAGATTCTGGGACAGGGCTCTAGCTTCTTTAGAGAACCAGATGAAGTGGATGAAGACGTCTGCAGGGAAGGAAGCCCAGACCCTTCATTCAAATGTCTTCATGCTGGAGTCCGTGCTTTCTTCCGGCCTCATGTCTGCCATTACTCACTACTCGTTCTCACCAAATAGGACTTCCTGCTGTTTGTGCGCTATATAAACTCACTCCCTTCCTGCACTGGTCAGGCTGTTTATCCACCTGCAGTGGCCATCTCTGTTTCTTCCATATCAAAATCAGATTCATTCTTTGAGATGAAGCTCAAGTGCCACCTCGAGGGACTCCTTCGTGATTCCCCGTGTTCCATATCACTGTGGTTGTTACCGTCAGCATTCATCAGGGCACCCTCTGACGTCTGGGTTTTTCATCTGGGACACCATCCTTGTTGTGTATCCTTCATAGGAGGCACTCAACTCTAGGTTTTGTTGGGTTGGTTGTCAAGGCAACATTGGTTGACTGTCAACTTTAATCCACAAGCAAAATAAAAGAAGCCTAGGTTATACTCAGAGAATTGGTCTTGATTTTTTTGCTGTTCCATTCTCATCAAAAGCATGCTAAAATGCTATTCATGAGTCAGAGTAACAAACAGATGTGCCCTTATATCAGGCCATTCAGTCCTCTCTACTGATCTATACTTTAATGCGCAATCTACCTGAACTACAAAATATTATAAGATGATCCCTATAAAACCCATTGCTATATTCCTGTCAGAAAGCTCTTAAAGAAAACCTGCCCTGTGACTTTATTGCCCACTGGAGAAACTGTTCCCATGATTGAGGACCAAGAAAAAATGTATTTCCAAGCAAGTGGTGGGCTTTAATCTCGTTGATAGCCGTGAATCCTGTCCTATTTTCTCTTTTGCCCTGGCCAGGAGAAAGTTCTGAGTAAACGTCTGTAAGAGTGCTGACAACACTGACTCCATTGTCGGCCCTCCATCTTGTCCATGCCTGGGCAATGACCCCCCTCAGGGATACGTGTTGTAGGCCTTGTGGAGGTAAATATAAGTCCTGCCCCAGAATGCAGGAGGCTTGTCCTGATCTTCCCTAAAGGAGTGGCCGCTCTGAGTAACTAGTAGTGATTATGGATGCACAGAAGGCCACACTTCAGATAATCATCCTGTGACCTCACCACCATGCCCCTCACTACATAAAACCTGTGGGTTAAAGTTCTGATAGATGTGGAGAATGAGGACAGAGAACAGCTCTTCAGTGTCCCTGATCTTCCATGTCTCCCAATGCACTTGCCCCCACCACTAAGTTCCCCTGAATATAACTCTGTAAATGGTATGAAGAGGCTTGATTTTTCCATATTGTCCTTGCAGTTGAGAGGACACTTTACTGATATTCCTCTACTTTCTAACAACATTGTATAGAATGTTTTGATGTGCACTGTTTATGTTTATCCTGTTCCTGGTTTCACATTATTCTCCTAACTTTATTTACTTTACAGTCTTTCTTCCATTTATTTAATATTTTCCTTTTTGCTTACACATTCCTATAAGATACTTCAGATCTTTTTATAAAAAAGGTAGGGGATGGCTTCTTAAATAAATAATATTTCCTTGAAGGCAGTTAATATATCTTACTTGTTTTGGATTTCCAATACTAAACCTAGAACTTGACAAATTTATGTATTTTTAAAAGGTAAAAGAGGAAAAATGGGGAGATGAAGGAGAAATTTAAGCTGGTGGTAGAGGTATCTATGTCCTACTCATACAACTAGATAAATGGCAGGGAAAAAAACCAAGAAATATTTTAGGACAATGGAAACCACACTAAATATTTTAGAATAGTGAAAGCCTAGAGATGCTATTTTGCATATTTGCAACCAATTTTTAATATTGTACAGATACTTAAGTTTACACTCAGATACCAGCATAAGTAGACACAGCCACCAACTTAAAAACTACCCCAAATACAAATGGTATTGCTAAAGCAATTATTATTTAACTTTCTGAATCTTGTTTATGTACTTTTCTGGTTCCAGATATTGTTACTGGAGACAATTCGATGCACTTTTTAATACTCAGTATAGCCATTCTAATAGAGAAATGTCGTGAGCATACAATGACATGAGAAAGCACTTTGTAAAGTTAGAAGTCTTAATAAAAAGCAATGTGATACGTATTTATTCATGAGCACAGACTTTGCAGGGGCATTCATTTATCTGTCAAAAGGAAATTCCAATTTTGTGGCCTAACATAAAAGGGCTATAAATGCAGTGTATATAAAGCGTACATATACCAACACACACCAGCAATTCATAAAACCAAGAAACAGTCACCGTTGAGTACATGTTGTATGCGGAGTCATCCAAGACTCCTCTCTTTCTCACAAACTTCACATTCAGCAGGTCAGCTCATCGGACCACCACCAACCAACTCCAGAGCTGGACTGAGCCACCACCCTCCATAACCATGAGAGCTCCCAGCTGAAGTCCCACTATTGCCCTTGTCCCGGTTCACATATGCCCCACAGAGATCCTGAGTTCTCCTTGAGAAGCCTATGTCAGACTATGGCACTCCTCTTCACCAAGCCCTCCAGTGATTTCCCATTTCACTCAGAGAAAAAGTCAAAGTTTTTGCTATGCTTCTCCTCTATCATTTCTCTGGATGCTTTTTCTCCTACCACCCCCTCCTCACCCTTTGCTGGCCATGTGTCCCCTTTACTATATTTTAAATATGACAGGTATATTTATGCCTTTTCATGTTGCGCTTGGTACCTTAAATGCTCTTACCCAAAATAACCACATGGCTCATTTTCTTACCTGTTTTTTGTTTTTGTTCCTATCACTTTCTCAGGAAGACCTTTACCTACTACCTTATTTAACATATGAGTGCCCCCCAGCAATACTCAGGAGCTCTCTATATTCTTCCCTTGTCTAGTTTTTGTTCATAATAACTATCACCTTCTAACTCTCAACTAATCTCTCTCTAGCTCTCTCTCCATATATAAAACAACAAAACAATCAGTTCATATGTATGAGTTATATATATATAAGAATTGTTTATTTGTATATATTTATGTAATCGTTTATTTCTATATGTATTTATATATGAATTGTTTCTTTGTATACATATTTGTATAATATGTATATTATTTGATAATATATGAATAAAAATGAACGTATTTGTTTATTTTTGTACGTGTGTATACACACACACATATACATATATATATATAGATAGATAGGTATATGAATTGTCTATTTGTTAATTATTTGTTTCCTCCAACTAGAAGGACTCCATAAGAGCAGAAATTGTTGTCTCAGTATGTAAAACAGTGTCTAATACTTAATAAGTGTTTGTTGAATGAATGAACCATCCCAGACTCTCCTTCCTCTAATCAATTCTACCGACTTAATTTCTTAGGTCATTGCCCTGTTCTAAATTCTCATTGGCTTTCTATGACTCTAGAAGGAAACTCACATTGCTCAGTAAAAATAGTGACTTCCTACCCACATTTCAGTTTGTGTTCTCACTATTCTTTTTAAGGCTTCATCCAAGCCGATCTCCCTTGCTTAGCATTGTGTATGCTGCACACTCTACCACCTCTGTGACTATATTTAAACTCTTGCCTCTGCCTGGAATGTCTTCCTCTCCCTCCCTGAAGATCCAAATTTAATCATGTTTTAATGCTTAGACCAAATGCCATCTCCTCCATGGAGTCTTCTCTGGTCCCTCCAGCAGGAAGCCATCTGTCTTGCTTTTTTCTGAGTCGTACTCTTGGCTGACTCTCTCTCATAACACATCACGATATTGTAGAGAGCATAGCACAAGGTCAAGAGTGTTGAGACTCCGAGTGTAACCCTGAGCATGTTCTTTAGCTCTCTGAAGTCTTAGTTCTCTCATCATAAAATGAGGATGATAATAGCTTACATTATGATTATGAGTTAAGCCAGATAATGGAAGTAAATCTGATTTTCTCATTGTCATCACCAACATCATCTTTGCTTCCTTGGAACATAGTTATGCTGTTTGTTCTGTTGAACTGTAAGCTTCCTGAAAAATGGAATAAATGTCTAATTCACCTCTACACAACCCAGATACTCAGTAAATACTTGTAGAGTAAATTTAAGAATCAAGACCATGACTTTGTCCTCTAAGTTAAACTAAAGACGCTTGCTAAAAAAAAAAAAATCACATTTTTTGGGAGGGGCAATCATATTCTAGCAAGCAAATCCATTCCTATGTGACTTTTAGTTCTCAGAAATTGTTTGCATTGAATTTGAAGCTCACTAGCATTAGGTTTTCTTATTGTATTTCTCAGTGTACATAAAGAATTCATTAGTTAAGAAAATACCAACCTAAATCTTTCTGAAAGAAGCCCAGGGAAATGTAAGGTCAGGAAAGAAAGTTCAAGAGCAAAAAAAAAAAAAAAAAAAAGTTCAAGAAGATATAAAGGCGACAATCCCATACCCAGACGGCTGTAGAGTTAACACTCAGTCAGGGACAGAAAAGATGCAGGTGCAGAGTGCTATGAGAACACAAAGGGAGGGTCTTCAGTTCTTTTGTGTTGTCTATAGTACCCCCTAGAGGAAAGCCTGAGCTGAACCATAAGAGATAAGCAAAAATTAGTCAAAAAAAAAAAAAAAAAAAAAAGAGAGAGAGAGAGAGAGAGAGAAAGAAGTGAAATGCTAGGCAGAAAACATGGCATAAACAAAGGTAGGAAAACCTGAAATAACATGAAATAGGCTGGATTTATGGACATTTTCCCATGATTACAGCTTCTATTTCAGGGCAAGGAACAGAAAAATACAAGGTAGATGGAGAATTGTGGGCCATGTCATAGAATATCTTAAACACCACACTCTGAAAGTTTGTTTTGTGGGAGAAGGGCAACCTGGAAGAGTTTGAAACAGTAAAGGTACCTGGTCATATGTGTGTTTTAGATAGATTTCTCTGGCTGGATGTAGAGGCCAGACCTGAGACACAGAAGAATGAAAGCAATAACAAAACAAAGAGCAAAATAAAACAAAACACAAAAACAGGTCAGGAGGCTATTGAAAAATTCCAGGCTATAAAAATGGAATCCCTTACCAGGGAAGCAGCACAACAGAAGAGAAGGAACCAAAACACCGCAGACAATACAATCAGGTGGATTGGGTGGTTGGTGTATAAACTGGATGGGAGGAAGGAAGAACATGAGTTCCCATGTGTTTGGATGAGTGGGCAGAAGGGGATGCCCGTCACTGAGACAGGACACTGAGGAGAAGGAGCAGAATAGTGGCTGGACATGTGGGAGGAAGATGATGATTCAGTTTTAGTTCTCTGGAACAACAGTACTCAGCCTTAACCTTGGGGAAGAGGTCCTCGCTGGAGATAATATTTTAGTGTCATCAGAATACAGGGTGGTTAAACCACTGGAGTGCATGAACTTACCCAAGGTCAGAGTTCATGTCATTCTGTTCACCAGAATTGTGGTGAACACCCCATGGAAAGCAGAGGAGAAGCCCACAGAGGAAGCAGAGTCAGAATGTATAGAGAAAGAGAAGAGGAGAATCAAGTACAGAGTAGAGAATTTCAGAAAGGAGGGAATGATCAAAGTGTCAAATATAGCTGCAATGTAAAATAAGACATGAGCTAAAAAGTGTTCTTAGATTTGGCAAAGGCTTTTTACATTAGACGAGGAGCAAGAAGAAAAACAAGAAAGGGTTAAGTTTGCTGCTTGGAAAAAGATGATGTAATGTTAACAGATGACAGCGAGAGAGGAGAAGCATCTAAAATTTCCTTTGCTTATCTGTTCTATCAGGGAGAATGATCTTCCAACTGGAAAGGTATGCCAATGGCCTTAAGAGGGAATTAAAGCCCAAGCTAAATGAGAATATAATGAAGATGGCATTATGTCGTTTTACAGATAAGGAATTCCTCCAGGCCTAGACGAATTATATTCTAGGACATACATACACATGCATACACACATATGCGCGCGCACACACACACACACACACACACACACACAAACTCTGCAGTATGGTTTTAGAACTCCTGTCAGAAAACTTTAAGTACATAGATAAAAATGTCAGGAGTGCCTGGGTGGCTCAGTCGGTTAAGCTCCAGCTCTCAGTTTCCACTCAGCTGGTGATCTCAGTGTTGTGAGCTTGAGCCCCTCCTCGGGCTCTGCACTCAGCATGGAGTCTGCTTGAGATTCTCTGCCCCCCACTGGCCCTCCCCCTATTTGCACATGCCCTGTCTCTAAACATACAAACAAATATCAAAAAAAAATTTTCAAAGATGCTAAGAGACTGGTGGATTAGCCAAAGGAAAAAGGAGCTCAGAGAAACTGTGTTCAAAATATATAAAGTGTTATCATGTAGAATAAGACAGAGTAGATTTATTGTGACCCAAAAAGGCAGAACTCAAGTTAAAGGGTAGAAGGTGTAGAAGGATGGATTTCAGCTTATTATATAGAGAAGGACCTTTCATCATTCAGTCATGACATGAGCCAGTCTGAAAGGCAGCAGTTCCTGGCTTAGCTGTGTTTGAGTGGAGGTTGACCGCCATCTGTCGGGATGGGGAATTGGACTCAGTGTGGCCAGGCCAACACCTGGTGCTCATGCCTTTGCCCACCCTTAAGAGACATTACTGAATGGAAACAGCTCCATTTCCAGTTGAGCTTAGAAAAATGAAATAAATTGTATTTGTCATTCCTGCATTTCATTACCTCTAAGTTCCCTTCTAAATAGGAAAGCCCATGTATTTAGATTCTAGAAACGATAGTATGCGTAGTTTCTACAGTGAAAGTTGAAGTGATGGCAAAAAAGAAACAATTCAGTTAACTAAAGTATTTGGGAGCTAAAGTATGAGTGTTGTTGTTGTATTAGATTTCATTTCCCGTGGGACCCTTGCTGGAGAACCAAGGTTGTGGGGTGAAATAGGCAGCGTTCATGCTGGCTTTGGACTATCAGATTCACGCACAAATATTTAATGATGTCCTTCTGGTGCCAGGCACAATGCTAGGTACAGCTACTGCACAGAAAATGTGTCAAGACAGGCACTAGGCACACTTAGAACAGAAGGTGATGATGTTATAAGAGACTTTTTGCCATCTCCCTCTTGGCCAGTTAAAATGAATTAGAATGATCAAAGGCATTAGCATTGAGTTCTTGCTTTGTACAGTTCAGCCTACAAATCAAATACTGCTCTCTGTTTATTACTGACAGGCCATAACTCAGAGAGAAAGGTTCAGAGAGGTCACTATTTATGATACCCGAAGTGTTTCATTTGCAAGAATTATAAATGGAAAATCTGGCACATAGTTAGAAATGTAGATCTTCTGATACATAAATTTGCCCCATTGATTTTTATGTATTTCTTAAACTGTGCACTGCTGCTTTCAATATTGTTTTGGAACAGATTGTCCATAAATATTTAAATAACTGCTGTTCCACAATCAAAGCTACTCGCAACGGTAGCTGTTTGAAGATACAAATACGATCAGATGAGGTCAAGAAAAGCAAGTTGAATAGAAAAGATTCAAGGTAAATTATTACCGGGTACGACTCCAGCCACCAAAAAAGGGAAAGCTCGTAAGACAATGCTTGTAATATATCAGGTGTTCAATAAATCGTTTTGGATGAGATGTATGCGCAAGGGGAGAGAAGGGAGATTTTAGGCTTTCACAATGGTAATGACAGAGCCACAAATCACAGTGCAGTCAGATCTGAAGCCGGCTATGTAAGAGATATGCTAAAAACACAGAAGGCCTTAACACCAAAATAAAGCAAAGTGGCCTTTGTCTGAACAGCGAGTCTAAGAAATTTTCTCCTTATGTGACCTGAATACCTAGTCTTTCCATGGTACAAGGAAGAGATGTTAGTCACTTAAACATGGTTCTTAAAATATCCTAGAGAAGTCTTCCTCACCCTGCTAGACCAGGTCCAGTGATCCTGTAAGGCGGCTATGGGAGTGCTCTGCTCACATCTTCCTTCAGGGAAAATATGCTGTGAGGAGTGTAGTTAGCTGAATCTCCAGCTGCCACACCATTTCCATCCACCACAGCATCCACACTGAGGCCACGCTCTCCCTGGGCTGTTCCCAACCAATGAGTAAGTGTAGCACATGTACTAGACCCATCCATTCTAGACCTAACAGAGGATTCCTCTAGGAGACACTCTTTGCTCTGGAGCTTCCCCTTAATCTGGCCAAGGCTTTCTCAGAGCTGTATAGCTGTCTTACTTTTTTTCCACCCAACCTTCCCTCTCTCCTTATACAGGTGTCAGATTCACATCACTATCTGCAACTCTCCCCACTCCTCTTTTCTCTCCCTTTTTTCCTTCATAAGCATTCCCACTAATAAATCTCTTAACATTTTAAATTCAATCTTGGTGTTTTCTGACTGGAGAGCCCAAATGGACATACCCAGCTATTTACTCTCAAAGTACTTTGTTCTTTTTCTTCAAAGCACACATTTTTTGTAAGCAAGTACTTATTTATGTAGTTGTTTGATAAATGATTCTCCTCCCATCAGACTTTTGATTTCCACTGGGATTAAGAAATCTTTCTACTTTATTTCTAGAATCTGTCAAACAACCTAGAAAATTACAAGTTTTTAGTAAATATTTACTGAGTGGATAAATGGGTAAATGATAGTAGTGGTGCCATATCATGAAAGATTTGGAGGTTGTATTAAAGAAGATAGAACAAAATAGTAACAATCAACTTTGGCAAAAGAAGGAAAGCAGGAGGGGTGGAAAGACAGAAGGAAAACTGAAAATCACCTAACAATACTTGTAAATTTACTTAAATTGTACCTTTCTGCTTGTGGGGTTTTGATACGGATTAAGAGAGAAAGTACAGGCAGCACTACAAAGATCTCAGAGCTCTAATTCTCAGAATCTGGTACTAATACATTTATTTTAATTCTTAATTTCTAATAAGTATAGTACTGATATAATAGTCAGACTAGACTGATACCTGGTCGACGTTAGTCCTGTCTTAAAAGTTCAGACATGTGTATGCAAACTGAAAAAAGAAGAAACTTTCCAAACCAAACCAAGCAAATTCCCAGGAAAACTGAGAGCTTAGGGAAGTGTTTTAGGGAAAAGGCTACACAACCAAAAATTTCCAGGATATTGTGTTATCCCAGGTGACACACTGTCATTAATCCTTATAGTCACTGCAAAACTTGTGAGCTCCCTTATGCCATACAGAATTGGCAGCATATGTTAACAGATGTGAAAGTAAAAAATAATAGTAATAATAATTTCTGACTTCTGTTTCTGGCCATGATGGAGCAAGTGGTACTAGACTAGCCCATCTAGTATCACCACTAAAAATCTAGACAGAACGTGAAGGGGGGAAAATAACTATTTTCAGATATAAAACAATGACTAACAGAATTGTAATCCCTTAGAGAAAAAACAAATAAGCAGAGCCTTGTAATTGCTCCTTCAGTCTGGAGGCACTTGATGGACCCCAGGGTAAGAAAGGCGCAGCCAAGCCCCTTCTTGCTGCACTGACGAAACATATAAGATGTCTGTGAGTCTAAGCCAGCTATAATTTGGAGGAAGAGGGATAGGGAACAGAAAGCAGAGGAAAAATTCAGCAAGTACATAAGGGAAGTCTTCTTGAGTCTCAGACTGTATATTAAGAGAGACATGCCCAGTCTGAGACTCCACAAGCCTGGAAAAGAATGACCAGTGAGTCTAAAATATTGGGAAGGTATAAACCGACCAGCTATGAGAACTACCCCTCACCCCCAAGTGGGAGATTATTAACCTGAGACACTCAGTAGAGATCCCAGAAAGGCCATGCCCCAGCAGCAGGGCTAAACCAACCACAGAGTGATAGCTCATCTAGGTTTGCCCAAGCAAAGCTTAAAATAGACTTTAAAGGGACAAGATTATTAACAAACAAATTAACTATCAAAATAAAAGGCAATTTTCAGTCAATAGAAATAGCTCTAAACGTTATAGGGAGGATGGTATTATTAGTCAAAGACTTGGTGGGTATTAAGGAGGGCACATGGAGTACTGGGTGTGGTGCATAAACAATGAATCTTGGAACACTGAAAAAAAATAAAGTTAAATTTAAAAAAGATTGCTGAAAAAAAAAGATGTATTAAAAATATATTCAAGGATTTAAAGGAAACAAGAACATAGTGAGAAGAGAAAAGGAATCTACAAAAAGGTACCCAATGGAACTTTTAGAACTAAAACACACAATGTCAAAAAAAAAAAAAAAAAGCTTAGGATGAGCTTCAAAGTAAATTAAACACAATAAAAGCAAAAATAACTGAAACTGAAGACAGATAAAACTATCTAAACTGAAACACTGCTAAAAAATTGCTAAAAAAGTTAAGAGAATGTTAGTGATCTGTGGGAAAAGATGGAGCCACCAGACACTCCAAGTGGAGTGTTAGAAGGTGAGTTAGAGGTGAGCACAAAAAATGCTGATGGAGTGATAGAATTTTCCAAATTTCATTTAAAAATATAAACCCATAGAACTAAAAATTTAATAAAGCCCACTTAGGATAAGTTAAAAACCCCTTGTAAGGCATATAATAAAATTACTTAATAACAGTTACAAAGGTAAAATCTTCAAAATAATCAGGAAAAAAGGGCCCATTATAGAGGGGAACACACTTTAAAATGACCACTGACTTTTCACCAGAAATAGTACAAGCCATTAAGATAATGGACAAACATCTACAAGTGTTGAAATAATTTTTTAAAAACTATCAACCCAGAGATCCATAACCAATGAAAATATCTTTCTATCCTTCAAATATGAAGGCAACATAAAGAACCTTCCAGAGAAGACAGAAAAAGGTGAGTGAATTCATTGCCATGGAAAGGATTGTTGATATGAATTCTGATCTACATAAAGGAATGAGGAAGACAGGCAATGGTAAACACATGAGTAATTATAAAAGACTTGCTTTCTTGTTTTTAATTTTTTAAAAATTTTGACTTACTAAGCCAAACGTGTGGCTTATTAAATCAAAAAGACTATTAATGAATTGTGTCATATATATATATGTATATATATATAAATATATAAATCATACCTATACACATATGTGTATGGACATCCTATGTAGAAATATTGATACAAAGACCAGACAGGGAAAGGAATACTGCTGTTTACATTACACATAAGTGGTATAATACTTAAACTATGATGGTAGATATTTATTTTAAACCCTGGAGCAACCACACAAAAACAAAATGAAGAGTTATACATAACAAGTCAATAAAGGAGAAAATATGCTAAAGATAGGCAATTAATAGAAATGAAGGCAGAAAGAGGAAAAAAGAACAAAGACCAGATGAGCAAGTAGGAAAAATGGCAAGACAGTTAATTTAAAATGGAATAAGAACACCAGTTAAAAAGCAGATTTACACATTAGATAAAAATACAAGCCCCAACTAAATACTGTCTTCAAAAATGCACTTTCAGTAAAAAACTATAGGTCTCAAGTGAAAGGTTAGGAACAGTCACGTCATGCAAATAAGTCTAGGAGACATCTTAATATCAGAAAAAACAGACTGAAGGAAAAATTATATCCCTAGGACCAAAGAGGGCATTTTGTACTGATAAACGGGTTAATATGTCAGAGAGAGATAATAATATTAAATGTGTATGGGCCCTATAACAGAACTTCAAATTAAGCAAAATGAACAAGAACGAAAAGGAGAAATAGACATATTTACATTTATAAAAGAAAACTTGGACATTCCTCTCTCAAAAGCAGATAGAAGTAGAATGAAAGCCAGTGTAATGCAGAAGCAAACAATATTATTACCCAATTTTCGGTTAGCTGACACTGAAAAAACACAACACCCAATACCTGAAAAAATACACATTCTTTTTAAGTGTATATGGAATATTCACCAAGAGCGATCATATACAGGGTGGCAAAGTAAGTCTCCAGGAATTTAACAGGACTCAACTCATACAGAAAATGCTCTCTGGCCACAGTACAGTAAATTAAAAATCAATAACAAAATGCAGAATATCCTCAATTATTAGAAATTAAACAATACCCTTCTAATTAGCCTATGGCTCAAAAAAACCACAAGAGAAATTAGATACTATTTTTAACTGCATATCGATGGGAAAAAACCCAATATGTCAAAATTCATGGATTGCAGATAAAGAAGCATTTGAAAATTTATAGCTTAAAAGCTTATCTCAGAAAATACTAAAGGCTTAAAATTAGTGATCTAAGCTTATACGTAAAGAAGCTAGAAAAAGAAGGGCAAAGTAAAACCAAGTGAGGAGAAAGAAGGAAATAATAAAGTTAGAGCAGGAATAAAAAACAGAACAAGGAGTCCCTTTAAAAAGAAAAGAAAAAAAAAAAGAAAAACCAAATTAACAATATGAGAAATAAGAGAAGGAACCTCATTACAGATCCTACAGACTTTAAAAGGGAGATACATAAGTATTATTAACCACCTCATGCCAATAAATTTTCCAATTTAGATTAAATAGATTATTTCTGAAAGACACAAATGAACACAACAGACACAAGAAGATACAGATAATAGGAAAATCCCTCTATCTACTAAAGAAATTGAATTTATCACAAATAAAACCCTTCCCCAAATCTGGAACCAAATGGCTGAAATGGTAATTTCTATCAGATATTTAAGGAAGAAATACTCCTCTTATATAAAGTCTCTGAAAATGAGGGAGGAGGAAACAATCTTGAACATGTTATTTGAAGGCCAGCTTTACTCTAACACTGAAATCACACGCAGACACTATAGGAAAATAAAACTGAAGACCAACATCCTGCTGATCAAATGTATGATAATCCATAACACAATATCAGCAAATAGAAGCAAGCAATACATAAAAACTGCAATTAATCATGACCAAATGCAAGATTGATTTAAAAGTTAACCTATTACGGGGCATGTGGGAGGCTCAGTCGGTTAAGGGTTTGACTCTTGATTTCAGCTCCAGTCACGATCTCAGGGTCCTGAGACTGAGCCCCACATCAAGCTCCATGCTGGGTGTGGAGCCTACTTAAGATTCTCTCTCTCCCTCTCTCCCTGCCCCTCCCACTGCTTGGATGCTCTCTCTCTTCCTCTATCTCTCTTTCTCTAAGGAAAAGAAAAACCTGTTGGATCCATTATCTTAAAGAAATAAAAGAGAAAAATCATATCATCATCTCTAGAGATACATTTGATCAATTCAACATCTAGTCATGATAACAGCATTCAGAATTGCAGAAAATTTCTCAATGAAATAAAGGGTATATGCAAAAACCTCTAGTTAACATAATACTTAATGGAGAAATATTGAATTTTTCCCTAAGATTATGAACAAGGGAAGGATATCTATTCTTACCATTTATATTCAACATTGTATTAGAGATCAAGAAGGGAAGAAACAAAAGAAGAAAGATTTTCTTTTTTTTTTTTTTTAGATTTTATTTATTTATTTATTTGTTTGTTTGAGAGAGAATGAGAGTGAGAGAGAGAGCATGAGAGGGAGAGGGTCAGAGGGAGAAGCAGACTCACTGCAGAGCTGGGAGCCCAATGTGGGACTAGATCCTAGAACTCCGGGATCATGACCTGAGCCGAAGGCAGTTGCTTAACCAACTGAGCCACCCAGGCACCCCAAGAAGAAAGATTTTCGAAGGAAAAAGTAAAACTGTCCTTTTTCCAGATGACATGATTGTGAAGGTAGAATACTCTAAGAAATCCAGCAAAAAGTACTAGAGCTAGTAAATCAATTTGCTTGGTTCTCACAATTGAAGGCCGAAATACAAAATTTTATTTCTATACAGTAGAAAAAAATACTAGAATATGAAAGTTTTAAAATGCCATTTACAGCTGTAGTAAAAATATTTATATAATAAATTGAAGAAACCAGAATGAATGGAGAAATATATCATATTCCTGGGTCAGACTCAATAGTGTTAAATGTCAATTCTTTCCAAATTGATCTAAAAACTCACTGCAGTCCCAATAAAAAGTCCAGTAGACTTTACCCCAGAAATTAACAAGATGGTTCTTTCATATAGAAATTCAAAGGAGGGAGAAGGGGTGAAACAATTTTGAGAAAAAAAAAAAAAGAACAAAGTTGGAGGACTAACAATACCTGGTTTAGAGCCATTAATAAGGACATTGATAAATTTTACTTGATCAAAATTACGGACCTCTGCTCTCTAAAAAAATGTTGTTAAGGGAATAAAAAGATGAGCTCCAGACTGTGGGGAAATATTTTAAATCATGTATCTAGAAAATATGTAAAGGACTCTCAAAATTCAATTACAAACAAACAATCCAAGAAAAAGTGGGCAAAATATCTGCATAGACACTTCACCAAAGAAGATACACAGATGACAAAGAACATGAAAAGATGCCTAACTTCATGTCCTTGGGAAATGCAAATTAAAACGACAATGAGATGGCACCATAAACCTACTGGAAAGGCTAAAATTAAAAAGATTGCCTTTGTCAAGTACTAGAGAGAATGTGGGGAAACTGGAAAGCTCATACATTGCTGGTGGGATGTAAGATGGTCCTACCACTTTACAGAACGATTGGGCCATGTCTTAAAATATCCCCCTATCATTTTATCCAGCCATTTACCTAGAGAAAAGAAAGCATCTCTCCACAGAAAGAATTGTCCATAAAGCTTCACAGCTGCTTTATTTGTAATAGTCCTATGCTTTTTATAACCCAAAAGTCCAGCAATAGGTAGACAGATCAAATATGGTATATCCGTATATAGGAACACTTCTCAGCAAATAAAGACCGAACTGCTAATACCCAAAGCAAAATTGATTAATTTTTGAAATGATGGTACTGAGTGAAAGATGCCAGAAAAAAATACTGTGTGATTCTATATACATAAAATTAAAGAATATGCAAACTAATAGTGACAGAAAGCAGGTCAGGGAAGGGAGAGATTATAAAGGAACCCAAGGGAACTTCTTGGGGGTGATAACGATTTCCATTGCCTTAATTAGTGACAGTTTCATGGGTGCATACATATGTCACAACTTACCAAACCGTATACCTCCATATGTACAATTTACTTTATGTCAATGATACCTCAATAAAGCTGTTAAAATAGGCAAACTATTGGAATAAATATTTCTCAAAAGAGGTATAAATGGCCAATAAGCACACAAATAAATGCTTAATATCTTTAGTGACTTGGGCGATAAAAATAAAACCACTGTAAGATACTACTATACATGCGCTAGAATGCCTGATACTGAAAAGAGTGGCAGTTGCAAGGATTGGCCAGGATATGAAGACACTAGAACTCTTATGCACTGCTCATGAGAGTATAAAATGATACAACCACATTGGGAAGGAAATTTTGCCATTAAGATATTAACATAACTTAGCACATGACCTAGTAGTTCCACTCCTAGTGTTTACCCAGGGGAAATCAGGAGCTTGGATTTATAAAAAGCTTTGCAAGAGAGTGTTCACAGTAGTTTTATTAATAATAGTCAGAAACTGGAAACAACACAAATATCTACCATCAAGTTAATGAAGAAACACACTTTGGTCCATCCACACAATGGAGTACTGTTCAGCAATAAAATGAAGGGACTGTTAAGATATGCAAAACATGCATAAGCCACAAGAATATTTTGTTGAGTGAAAGAAATCAGACATACAAAAAACTTTCATACAAGTGCGTTTACATGATGTTCTCCAAAGATAAACTAACCTACAGTGATAGAAATTAAATCACGGTGTCATATAAAATTGTGAATGTACTAAATACCAATGAATTGCTCACTTCAAAATGGTTTTAGGTTCTATCAATTTCACCTTAGTTAAAAAAAAAAATCAGGTGTGCTTGGGGGGCTCAATCAGTAGAGCAGGTAACTCTTGATCTTGGGGTTGTGAGTTCAAGCCCCACATTGGATGCAGAGATTACTTAAAAATAAAATCTTTAAAAGAATTAAATAAATTAGTGCATATGACTGGGATAGGAATGGGAACATTCACTATAAATGAGCACAAAGTCATCTTTTGGAATGATGGAAATGTTCTATATCGTGATTGTGGTGGTGATTAACAGGAGTATACATTTGTTAAAACTCCTTGGGGAGTGTCTGAAGGGTACAGTCAGTTAAGCCTTGGATTCCTGGTTCAGTTTATGTTACGATCTCAGAGTCATGAGATCAAGCTCAGCATCAGGCTCCACACTCAGCATGGAGTCCAATTAAGACTCTCTCTCCCTTTCCCTCTGTTCCCCCAACCCCTAACTCTCTCAAATAAATAAATAAATCTTAAAAAAAAAAAAACAAAACAAAAAACCTCCATGGATTTAACTTTTAAATGGATGGATTTCATTGCATGTACCTTCTGTCCCTATAAAATCAATTTAAAATGCATTTCCTCGGCCTTTTTGGCAAGGATGGGTGCTCAAGCTATCTGGGACAATGGAAGGTAAGCAGAAGTCAGGGGGTGAGGCTTCTAGGATATCTTTTCAGCAAGAGACAACTTGACTGGAATGGTAGCTTTGTGTTTCCTCTTCTTCATCAAGATATTTGAAGTCTACTTTATCTACAATTTCCCATGCTCTCTGATTGCTGGGTGTGTTTAGCCAATATAGGTTTGGATTCACAATGGGAGAGAAGAAGAGAGGTTAGAGAGGTCAGAGGATTTACACTTCTGTGTTTTTTCCTATAAGGTCTTCAGTTGTCTCTTAATAGAGAATCTTGGCTTCCTCTCAAAGCAGAGGACTCAATAGAACTTCTTTTCTGGTTTCAGTAACTTCTTCTTTTTGATTTTCCCCAAAAGAGATAACAAATTTCCCCATGATCAATTATTTAAAAGACCACCTTTTCTCTACTGTTCTACAATGTCACTTTTTGAGAGACTCAAAATGCATATAAATGTGGGTTTGTTTCTGGACTCTAATATGTTCCACTGATCTGTTTGTTTATCCTTGTGTCTAATACCAATGTTTTAATTTACTACATAGCTTTAGTTCTTATAGCTTTATAAGAAATCTTAATAAGTGATAAATTCCTCCAATATGTATTGGCTATGTTTCACCCTTTGCATTTGCAGATAAATATAGAATAACTTTTCAATTTCCACAAAAATGGTTCTAGAATTTTGATTAGAGTCATCTTTCTCTATATGTATTTCTCCACAAAGTTGGGACAGAAGAGACAATTTTACAATGCTGACTATTTTAAATCTGTGAACATATATCTATTTAAATCTTCTTTCTATTGGTAAAGTTTTAAAAGTTACTTTTTGTGTTAATATTTTGACCTTTTTTCCTTAGATTTATTCCTAAGTTTTGGATTTTTTTATTGTTATTATAAATGGTAAAAGCTAAAAAAAAAAAAAAAGTCTCCTAAATGTTTCTACTATGTGGAGATAGGACTTAGTTTTTATATATTAACTAAAAACCTTGCAAAATAACTTCAAATTGTTTATAAATACATATTTTCTATTTATACAATCATGTCATCTGCTAATAAGGACATTTCATGTCTAATTTCCAATCTGTGTTTTTGTTTTGTTTTTTTTTTTTTTAATGTCATTCTCTTGCTTTACTCTACTGGCTAGAAACTCTAGTATAACATTGAGTGGAAGTTGTAAAAGAGGGTATCTCTGTATTATTCCAAACTCCAGGAAAATGACAACCTTTTCACCATGAAGTAAATGGTATAGGGTTTTTGTTGTTATCCTTAATCAGGTTGAAATGTTCCCTTCCATACGCAGCTGAGAGATTTTATCATACATATTTATAGTACAGATTTATAAAATTCAGCCTGAGAGCCATTGTTTTTAGGGGTTTTCAGTCCACTTATACTTGTTCTGTCTCTGGTTCTCCTTTTTTGTCTTCTTTTGAATCAATTGTACATTTTTTAACCCTAAGATTTTCTCCTCTCTTATCTTGTTACTTTTACACTAGTCTATCCTTTAAAAATAATGGTTACACTAGAGATTACAGTATACCTCTATTAATTACTGGAGTATAATTTTCATGAGCAGTTTCACTGCCCCCCCCAAAAGCTAATACCTTCTTAAACATCTTAATTTTCTAATCTTCTCATCTCTGTCTCCTGCCTTCTATTTTTCCCCTATATTTTAAACTGTTATTATTTTCAAAAATTTCCATCAATATTCAACACTTTTCATTGTTGCTTACTCAGTTCTGCATTTTTAAATGTGTCTGCTTGTAATAAGCATTACCAGGTTTTGTTTCTTGAAAATGTGTTTATTTTGCCTTAATATGTGAAGGATATTTTTAGGAGATACAGGATTCTGGAGTGGCTGTTATTTTCTTTCAACATTTTAAAGCTGTCACTCTGCTTTCTGCTGGGGTTCCCTAATTTTTGTTGAAAAGTCAACTGTGCAATTGTTTTCTCTTTGGTGGTCGTGCATTTTTATGTCCGTTTTTGGGATTTTCTTTGTCTTCAGTTTTTAGTAGTACTACTATGATATACCTAACTATAATTTTCTCCTTATTCATCTCAATTGCAGTTAATACACTTCTGGAAACTGGAGCCCCCAATGACTTGTATCAATTTGTAAAATTTCATACCACAATCTTCTCGAAGACAGATTTCACCCATTACCTCTCTTCCTTCCACTTCTTGGACTCCAGTTACAATTGTTAGACCCGTATACTATGTCTCATGTATCTTTTAGGCTAGCTTCTTATTTTTCATACTTTTTTACTTCATTGTTTCTGTCTGGATTTTTTTTCTTTTTTATTGATACGACTTCCTGTCAATAATCTTCCCTCTGTTGTAGTACAGCAGCTCTTAACTCTAGTGATCGAGTTCTTAATTTGAATTATTGAATGTTTTTATGCTCTTAGCCTATGATTTTCATCTGTTGCTATTAGGATCTACCTTCCTTTTCCCCTTCCCCATGTACCCATGCATTTGCCTCCACCAAGCCATTTTTCTTATTTATTATTCTCATAACATCTGTGCCTGCTCCCTCGAGAAGTCTGAGGTTTGCTAGATTCTACAGAGCTATACTGCCCCTAGAAGCTTTCTCTTGTTTGTGTTCTCTTAGAAAACAGCCCACTATGTTGCCTGGTTGGAGTCATTAGATATGATTAGCATATCAGATACCTCTCTACCAGGCTTGGAGGGAGCATCACTGATTCAGAAGCCTCCTGGCTCAAAAGTAGGAAGATCACAGTTGATGTCAGAGTTCCCACAATGCAGGGCTTTGTTCTTCCTCCAAGAGCAAAGCAATTACTCATGTAGATGACTTGGGTGGATGAATTCTAGTCAAGAGAGTACCACCCTACATCACAATGCTGGACCCTACCCAGAATCCCACTAAAAGAGAAGACATCATCTGGTATTTCCTGAGGATGAAGGGCTAGAGGGAAGAAGATGGGGAAGAGAGCTCAGCTTATCTGTTCAGTAATGCCACAGGGCTGTTTCCACCTTTAAGTCTGGGTGCTCCGATCTCATTTGCTAGTTTTTCACCTGTACAACCTATAACTATTGAAGAACTCCCAGAGCTTGGCTCTTGGCCTCCTTCTATTTTCAGTCTCTACTTTTTTGCTTAATGATCACTTGGGCCTCTGGCTTTAAATCCTACCTGTTGCTTTAATGTTGTCTACTTCCCAATATTCCAGATGCAAATATCTAATGGTCTAGGAGATGTCACCTCATGGATGTAGAACACATGACTCAAAGTTAATCTGCTTCCAACACAACTGTGATACTCCTACACAGAAGCCCCCCTGAACAATTATTCAAATATAGCAACCCAAGATTTACTAACACATCCTTCTGTCCTTATTTTATCAATAGTGGTTTGGGTATCTGATATTTTCTGATATTTACTTATTACTGATAGACTTTTTCCTCACATTAGAACCTAAGTTCCACTAGAACAGTGGTGTGCCTATCTTGCTTCCTATTCCTTGACCAGTACTCAGAATTTGGTCCAGAACATGGTAACAGAAACTGCCTATTTGTGGGGTGAATGTGAAAAGATATCCATAACTAGACTGTGTGTCACTCTGTTGAGATGACATCTGGCCAGAGTGGAGTTGGGAGGGATGTATGTAGCTGGAGATATAGTTTTATCCTCATTCTTTGTTATATGTAAGGCTACATCATAAGTCACTCATTCAATAGAGGAGTGCCACTCATAGACCTACTGACACCACATCCACTTATCCAATCCATTAGCAATCCTATCAACTCCATCTCTGAAATAATTGATCCTAAATCCAGCCTTTATTCTCCATTACCTCTGCTGCCTCCTCATCCAACCTCATTCCTCTCTCTTCAGTCAACTGGGATAGCCTCTCTGAATTCTCTACACAGCAGCAAAAGGGAGACTTGATAAAAACAAAGTATAGGGGCACTTGGGTGGCTCAGTGGATTAAGCCTCTGCCTTTGGCTTAGGTCATGATCCCAGGGTCCTGGGATTGAGCCCTGCATCAGGCTCTCTGCTCAGCAGAGATCTTCCCCCTCTCTCTCTGCCTGCCTCTCTGCCTATTTGTGACCTCTGTCTGTCAAATAAATAAAATCCTTTCTTTGTTTAAAAGGATACTTATAAAAAAACAAAACAACAACAGGGGCGCCTGGGTGGCTCAGTGGGTTAAGGCCGCTGCCTTGGGCTCAGGTCATGGTCCCAGCGTCCTGGGATCGAGCCCCCAATTGGGCTCTCTGCTCAGCGGGGAGCCTGCTTCCTCCCTTCTCTCTCTGCCTGCCTCTATGCCTACTTGTGATCTGTCTGTCAAATAAATAAATAAAATCTTTAAAAAAAAAACAACAAAACAACAACAAAAAACCCCAAAGTATATTATGTCCCTGACCTGCTTTAAACCACCCAAGGCTTCCTATCACATGTAAATAAAACCAAGCCCCTTATCATAGCCTTTGAGGACTTACATGGTCTGACCCCTGACTTCCTTTATGACTGGTGGTACCACCACTCTCTCCCCTGCATTTCTGTCTCACTGCCCTGCTTTCTTTTATGTTAACATACCAGGCTCATTGTTGCTTAAAATCCCTTTTACCTGTATTCCCCCTATCTGGAGGAATCTTCCCTGGTGTTTGTATGGTATGGCTAATGACCTCACATCCTTCAAGTCATAAGCTTCTCTGACCACCGCACCCTATCTAAGGCCACACAATCTTTTATTATCGCATTCTTATGTTGTATTGCCTTATATTATTTTCTTCACTGTTCTTACAACTAGCTGCAGTTATTTTTTTCTTTTGATTGTCTGCTTTATTCACTACCATTTTCCCAGTATATAAAACAACATGTAACACACAATAGGTGATCATTACTTATTTATGGGACATGTAAGAAAATGAAAGAATTGAAGACAAGTAATCTCTCACACCATTGTTGTCCCATCATTTCTTTGGGAAGAGTCCTTCTTTATTCTTTCTTTACTTAAAAGGAAATAGAGGAAGTAAAGTTTAAAATCTATAAATTTTCCCCTTGCCTATGCTGCCTTTCTTCTTATAGAACTATTAGCAACTTCTTATAATAAAAATAACTTCATGTATTTTGGTCTCTTATTGGTGCCAAACAAGGTGCTGGATTATTCCATCGATTTATCAAATTAACCCTCTGCATTAGATCCTTTCATAATCTATACTTCATAAATCTAAGATTTGGATGTCTCCATTACTTTCCCAGAGTCACAAAGCTAACCAATATCTCATCTTACTTTCTCAAGTGAGCTTCAGGAACCTAGACACCAAGTAGGATAAGGAGGAGTTTTACATCATTGTTAATTTTTTTGCCCAACAATCCTTCTGGTTATCAGTAATGGTAGTGGAGAAGAGAGGGAGAAAGGGATGGAGGGAGATAAGGAGGACATGTGTGAGAGTGAGCAATTCATTTCATGATGCCTGGATAAAACTTTGATAGCAGACTCTGAACTCCATTAATTTAACATCAACCCCAGAAGGAAGGAAAAGCCAAAGTCAGGTCACTGTCTGTGAATCTCCTCTTCTAGTATTAGAACAACTCTCTTATTAGTAGATTTTCAAGGCTTTCTGTTCAGGAAAAACAGCAAGCTAAATTCGTCTGACGAATTAATCTTAAGGCTTTGCTTGACCAATTCGTTCTGTTATCCAAAAAACAAAATTACACGAGAAATAGAAACTCATTTACACACCCCCAAGAAGTGTACTGTTTGAAATAGGAGAGACTAGGAAAAGAGAAAAATAGTTGAGAAAACTCTTAGGAAGATAAAAGTTTACACAGACCAAGAGACTGTCTCTATGCAACCTCAAATATCTCGGTAAAACTGAAGGAAAAAGAAGGTTTAGATGCCTGAATAATTGACTAAACTTTTTTTTTTAAGATTTTATTTATTTATTTGAGAGAGAATGAGTGAGAGAGAACATGAGAGAGGAGAAGGTCAGAGGGAGAAGCAGGCTCCCCAAGGAGCTGGGAGCCCGATGCGGGACTTGATCCTGGAAGTCCGGGATCATGACCTGAGCCGAAGGCAGTCGCTCAACCAACTGAGCCACCCAGGCGCCCAATTGACTAAACTTTTAATTTTTTATCTGGTTATTTGGCACTATGGAATTCTAATCACGCTGAAGCACTTTGTAAAGTATTTTAAAATTGTTGCTTCTGTTCAACAAATTTTCTTAGAGTTTTAGTTCTCTTATATTGGTATCTTGAACTACAAAAGTTGGGTATTTTTATGTATTTGGAAGATCAACCTCAACCTTAAAATCCATTGAACACAATCATGCAAACCTATCATTAGGAAGGCTGCCTCCTGGATTGTAACAATTCAGTGATGGTTTACTTCTTGTCGAGATCAGTCAATGGTGGATGCATTAGAGGGTAAACATATTATTTGGTGTTTTAAATATGTGAGGAAACACTTCCTATGAATTAACTCATTTAATTGCACACCAACCCCATGAGGAAGGTACTGTTATAAGCCAGTTTTATAGATGGGTAAACTACACGTCATAGAGGTTAAATAATTTTGCTCAAGTTAGTATGAGGTAGAGTCAGGTGAACCCAAGCAGTCTAATTTGAGAATCCAAACATGCCAACATGCAACTCTTTAGGGAACCTGTAGCTTCTTTGGAAAAAAATGGGAGCTCAGGTCATAACCTCAGGGTCCTGGGATGGAGCCTTACTTCCGTGGGGCTCCCTGCTTAGTGGAGAGTCTGCTTCTCCTACTCCCTCTGCCCCTCTCCCATGCTTGTGCTCTCTCTCCCTCTCAAACAAATAAATAAAATCTTTAAGAAATATAGGGAGACTTGTATGCACAAAACTGCTAAATCACAACAAAAGGGCGTGTGGGCTCAGTGGTTTGAATGAGTCTATGCTATGGGCTCCCTGAGTGCTCAAATCAGACAAAACTCAAAAGAGAGGGATTCCTGACATGATCCAGGGAAACTGATCAGGGAAACTGATCTTCATGTGTGTAAATCATAGATTGAAAAAAAAAAAAGTAGGATGGTAGCCTATCCTTAAATCTGGGATAAATATAATCATACATATAGGGGCGCCCGGGTGTCTCAGTCAGTTAAGCGTCTACCTTTGGCTCAAGTCATGATCCCAGGGTCTGTGGATGGAGTCCCACGTAGTCTCCTTGCTCAGCAGGGAGCCTGCTTCAACCTCTGCCTGCCCCTCCCCCTGCTTGTGTGCTCGTGCGCTCTCTCTCTCTCTCTCTCTCTCTGACAAATAAATACATCTGAAGAAATACTGGTAATCATACATATGGACTCAGATTCTCTGTTACCTAACTCTCAAGTTTCCTTGTATAGCAGCTGCCTTTGCCTTTTTTCTAAAAGACTAGTTCTGCTCACAACAATCTAGTTTGTCTGACAAACAAGCAGCTGGCAAATCGAGGGTGTGATATTGTGCGCTGTGAAGAGGGAGCGAGACGGGCAAATTCTTATTCCTGTCTACCTTATGGTTCTTGTGCCACTTGGAATTTTATTGCCAGTTCCCCAGGATGGGTGTTTGGTGCTAAATGAGAGTTTGCCGCTGGGCGGTGTGTGTGCACGTGCATGCACATGTGTGTGGAAGGTGAGAGAGGAAACGTCGTGTGCCACAGGGAAACACACATGTGTGCCATCTGTGGAACTGTTCCGCCAACTGCCAGTACCCTAGGAGTGGGGGAGGAGGAAGGAGTCGGGCTGGAAATAGCACTTCCTGGCTGCCCACTCACAGGCTTGTTGCCAGAAGGGTTTATTTTTTTTCCTCTAGGTTCTAGTCTTCAGATTTATATGAAAAAATGATATTGCTGAAGCTGGGGAGGAGATGACTTTTATAAAAATTAGAATGCTTAATTACAAGTCTCTAATATCCAGAGGTCAGGAAACCATGTCGGTCTTATCCACCACTGTATATCAGCCTCTAATACGCTACCTGGCATGAAGTCAGGACCTAAAAATATTTGTTGAATGAATAAATGAATAATAAATAAACATAGTATTTCTTATTTATGGGATCAGCTCTTCCCCACGAATTACTCTCCTGGGTCACTGAGAAGCTGGCGACACAGGTTGCATTAAAAATAGGGGCTATTCTTATAACCAAGGCTCTTTGAACCATTAGCAACACACACCCAGATGTTTTTTGAGGAATGTGTAGATAACAGAATTCAATCAACAAGGATTTACTTAACTCTACTCTTTCAGCGCTGCTAGAGGGAATTGGGGATGATGCCCTGGACCAGGCAAAGAAGTCCTTGTCGTCATAGAGCTTTCCCTCTTATAGGTTAAGCAACAAAACAAGTGAACATTTAATATGACCAGTGGTGATGAATGCGATGAAAAAGTAGGGAAGAGAGATGAAAGAGCACTATTTTTATACAGTGTAGCCCACCATCTTCCCTGTGGAAAGCACTGTTCAGAGCCAGGGCTCAATTTGGTGAGGATTTCGTGGGGTCTTCCTCTACAAAGTTACACGGAAAACTTCAAGGATCTCAATGGCATCCAACATATGAAGATTTGAGGAAATTATTTTGCATTTGATTGTTCAGAAATGTATTCATGAGTGGCTGGGGGGGTCAGGAAATAAAAAGATGGCAAGAGTGATCAAGGAAGTGAACTTCTAGGGGCAACAATGGAGGGATTCTAATGGCCAACATGCTTTGAGCACTTACTAGGGGCTGGTTAGGTCTTTATGTTCATTATCTCAGTTTATCACGGAAAGACTCCCATAAGGTAGGCACTGTTCTTATCCCCTTTAATGGCAAATGAAACACAGAAAACCTAAGTAACTTGGCTGAAGTCACTCAGCTAGCAGACAGAAAATCCAGTATTATATAAAAGCAATCTCATTGCAGGGCTCAATCATTAAATAAGTCCCTTACAGATGTAAATAAACTATTTTTTAAACTACTAATATATATTGCTTCTTTGGAAAGCTTAATGAGTTACAGGGCCTAAACATATGAGAGAACTTTTTTAAAACAAAGCTGCAAAACTTACCACGAAAGGGTACGAGGGTCCACCTTCCCATTCCCTGACTATAGCAAGCTGATTCCAGTCTCCAGGTCTTTGTGCTTGCAGATCCTTCTGCCCGGAATGCCCTTCCCTGGGCTCTTCGCATGGATGGCATGGATGGCTCTTTCTCATTAATCAGGGTTCAGCCTCAGAGGGAGCTCCTGTGGATCCTATAGCTGGTTGCCTGCCATTCCCGTGACTGGCTATGCTATTTACCCTGTTGTTATTTTCTTCCCTGCCCTTTTCACTGTTTGAAAGGTCCCTGTTTTTGAGGTCTACTTCTAGTCATCCTTTTCCCCTCTTAGAAGGCAAGTACCCTGAGGTCAGGGGCAGTGGCTGCTTTGTTTCCTGAAATTTCTCCAGAACCCGATCTCTGCCTGATACCTCATCCGACTGAATTCATGCTGTCCCTGGGGTCTGCAGACTCAGCTCCCAGAGGGCTTCACTTCTATAGAAGATCATGCTACTGGCAGCGTCTGCCCACCATTCTGTGCAGAATGAGAGCTCCAGAAGGGAAAGGAGAGATCAGCACAGGGGACGTGACATGTACTTGCCAGTAAGCACTCAAGAATGAGCTGTGAATGCTCTGACGGCTGCCAAAGAGACCAAGTATGAAGTTAGGTATACGCAAGGTCATTATTTAAATGTTACTTGAATCTCTTTGTGTGGATCTAGTTCTAATTTGGTTGTTACCCTATTGATGACCTAATGCTTGTAATGCCTTATTACCTGTCAGCCCCCATGAGAACCTAAAGTCCATGACAGCAAGGATCTAGCTGTGTTCTTACCTGTGGATACTGTCTAGAATTATCCCGTAGAGTGGGCACCCAAGAAATATTTAATAAATGGGCCAAGAAATGAGCCAACATTATTGTGTCTGTAGACAAAGATAGGGGAAGAACAGAACGGAGCAAATGTTTATTGAGTCGCTGCTAAGCCACAGGCACTGTTACAGCTGCCTGGAACATACCTTTGATTTGTTTACCCTGTTCAGTTGCAAGCTTTGGGAGCCTAACTTTTAAGAAGCTAAAATTTACAGGGCACCTGGGTGGCTCAGTTGGTTAAGCCACTGCCTTTGGCTCAGGTAATGATCCGGAGTCCTGGGATTGAGTCCCACATCAGGCTCCCAGCTCTGTGGGGAGTCTGCTACTCCCTCTGACCTTCTCCTTTCTCATGCTTTCTCTCACTCTCTCTCAAGTCTCTTAAAAAAAAAAAAGAAAGAAAAAAGGTAAGAAGCTAAAATTTACAGAGTAGAAGATACCTTCCTTCTACCACGTTATAAAATCAGGTCTTACTGAGGAAGTGTTTCTCTAGATGAAGGCTGGGGATCCCTAGAAGCCTCAAACTTCAATCAATTCACGGAGGTCTATGCTATGACCTGACAATGCTGTGTCAAATAAATAATTTTGTATGATGCCCAGAGCATATCTGAGGATCAATAGAGAATTAAACTAAAGCCTCTTCCTCTGTTTCACCTGTAGGATCATTTCCATTGATCATCTCAGTTTGAATTTATCTGAATCAGAGCCAAAAATACAATTTCCAAACAGAAGACTGTAAATGAAGTGAATTTGGAGGAGACTGTCCCCAGCACGTACAGCAAGCTCAGCCTAGGTCAGTTCGACGGGAAAGGACAAAATGCAAGTTGGCAAGTGGCATGTTTAGATGTAGCAGAAATTGGAAAAGAATCAGTTCAGGCAATACGTGACTTCCCCAAATCCCCAGCCCTGAGCTCTCCACAGTCAAGGTCGGCCTGCTGCTTAGCAGTGCCTAGGTGGCAAAACATGGGGAGATATGTATTATATACATGGCCCTAAACTACTTTGTCGGGTACCCAATGTGGGGAAGATAGCACTTGGGAGAAGAATCTTGAAGGCTTAATGTCTGATAGCAGTCCTTTCCACTGATTCTGTGTATAAATAAGGCCAATTTCAAAGAAAAATGAGCTTCCTTTTAAAAAGTGTAAATAATCATGCAGTTTCAAGTACCTCACTCAGCCTTTTAAAAGTACTTGTAAGCTGGTGTTCTTCCGAGGGTTTATCAGCACGCATACTCACAGCGTGACAGGAAGTAGACTCTTCATACAGTTTACCCTTGAGGGGTTTTCTCTCTCTTTTATGTAGAGTCTCTACTCAGGTCAGCACATTATTCTTAGATCTTCACAGGACTGTTAGGAACAGTGAAACCACTTTTAAAGGGGGTACAGAGGCCAAAACACCACAGTGAAGCCACAGGCTGGGTTTCAATGCCGGCTCTTAAACTAATTAGCTGTGTGGTTTTGGGCAGTTCACTTAATCTCTCTGCAAGATGGTGGGCAGGGCTCTGACCAGAACTTGGCGTCTCTTCCAGCTCTGGCTGTCTGCTTTGATGCCAATTGCCAGGACCAGCAGTGCCCTCCCCCACTCACAGGCTGCAGCAGCCATTCTGAAAATGGCTCTGTGTACAGGCAAGGTGGGATATCAATGTCCTTTTGCATCTGAGACCACACTAAGAGCCCTCCTTAAGCAAATATGCAGCCACCCAACCTCCAACTGAGAGATCAGGGTGTCTATGAACAGTAGACACCTGGCCCCCACCAGCATCACCCCCTAATGCTACATCAGGAGTTCCCACGTCTCAGACCAGACATAGAGGGAGGAAGGAAACCATGCAAAATTCAGTGGTGTTGCTCATGTTTTTCTACTTTTCTAGTGGCGTTTTCTACTTTCTCTTATCCTAGGACAGCGTTTCTTGAAGGTCTGCACTTGCTCAACAGGAACGCGGGTTCTTAAAAGTGGTGGTTCTGGGGCTCTGCTCAGGATGGATCGATTCCAAATTTGAGGGGATGTGTGAGCCCCTGAATCTCTATTTTAAACCAAGCACTGCAGATGACCTTTGTGTGTACGCGAGCACTTGGGAACCAGTGCCCTCCTAGAGAGGCAGCATCTTGTGGGTCTCTGCATTTACCCATTGCCGCTGCTAACCATGATCGTTCACCATATAGTCAACAAAGATGTGTCACCAACGACTACATGGCAGGCACGATGTCAAGCAAAAGTTCAAAGCACCTGCTCTCAGAGGCTTAATGGGCTAGCAAGAGGAAACAGGTGATAACCAAATGCAAATATAGAATAGGAGGGCCAGGGAGGCCATCTACGAAGTAAAATAAAGGGCGAGTGCTCAGGAGGTGTAGATCGGGTAGGCAGGAAGGCCCATTTGAAGGGTGGTATTTGTGCAAAGACATACAAAAAGTGAGGGAAAGAACCATGGGGTTGGGAGACGAACACTTCAGGCAGAGGGGACAAGTACAAGGTCCTGGAGAGGGAACGCGCTTGGGCTGCTGGAGGAAAAGCAAGCAGGCCAGTGTGGCTGGTGTGGGCTGAGTGAAGGGGGAGGTAACAGGAGGTCATCAGGGTGCAGATCTCTTGGGCCTTGCAGGCCACTGGAAGACTTCAGATTTCACTGGGTAAAATAGGAAACCATTCATAGAAACGGGCTTTGAACAGGGACATTCCATAATCTGAAAGGCCACTTTCTTGGAGCATGTCAGCTTTATATCTAGGGTGCCCAGTGCTCTCAAGTCTGGACTGGGGGGGGGGGGAGTAGAGCAATGATCTGTGGTGATGCTATAGTATAGTTTTGTTTTCATTCCTATCTGTGGTCCTATGCTTATGCTGGGATGCCCTGTTTCTGGCTGACCACCTGAAGGCAACCTAAAATAGGTGTTTCACTTGAGAATTGGGGCAAAGAGTAAGAAAGCTTTGCTAGGGAAGGCTGGCCCCAGAGGGTCTTCATTCACACACTCACACATTTACTGATTCTATCAGCCTGTCATGTGAAGGCAGGGTGGGCAAGGAAGACATTATTTTCTGTACTCCCACAATGGCACGGAGGTAGGGGTCCTGGTTCCCCATCTCATGGATGAAGAAATGGAGGCTTAGTCTGAAGCAAGTGGTCACAGGAAGTGTTGGAACTTGGATTCAAAGGCGAGACAGTGAAAGCAACGCCTGTGCTTTTCCCTGCACCACAAGTGGAAGAACAAAGCTCCGGGGCCAGCCTACCTGGGGTCAGGTCCTACCTCCCTGCTGCTTGCTAACTGGGTGACTTTGGGCAGGTTATTTACTTTTCTGGCCTCAGTGTCTGTATCTGTAAAATGGGCATAGTAGAAGTTTCCTCTTCGCTGTTATTACAACTAAACGAGCTAATACACCAAAACACTTAGAACAGGGTAAAGCCCCTCAAAGCTCCTTGTTATGACCATGACTGTAGGGGAAGTCAGAGGAGGCTTTTTGTAGCAAACTGGAATCTTAAGCCTGCACACAGTACAAAAATCAACCTCATAAAGTACAACTATCATGAGGAAAAGGCCTCAGATTTGTGATTTGAGAAGAAATGGACTGCAACAATTCTAAGAAACAGAGTCCAGCTCAACTTAACAATCTAGAGACAGTCAGCAGTGTCCTGAAGCAAAAGGGTCAGCTTTGGCAGGAAGTGAATTCTCCAGTTCTCTGAGTCAGGAGTGCTGTTTGGGACTCAGGGATCCCAGGAAGGCTGGACTGTTTCAGAGGCCTGCCCCCAAACAGATGTTCTAGGATTCTTTCTAATGGGATGGAAACAGGTGGCCTAAGGGTTGGGCCTGACTTTGCTTTCCTTGCTCACTGCCTTTTTCTTTTTTTCTCTAACTGGACTGTGTTTCCTTTAGGCTCCAACACACAGTTTCCCGACAGCCAATATCATGCCTTTTTGGTTAATGTGCTACCTGCTGCTTTCCTGCAGTATTTCACATTGGAGGCTTTTACCCACAAGCACTCCCCCATCTTGGGTATAGGACCATGAGAAAATGAATTAATAACAAAGGTAGAACAGGGCTTCCTAACCCTTGCCCAGGAGACTGACTTCTGGTCGGTCCTCTCCTGACAAGGTCACCTTGCTGTGTCTACATGATTATACACAGCTGAGCAGATGTACCATTCTACCTAGAAGCTTTGACAGAGCAGCCATTTTGTGCTGAACAAACATGATATGAAAACATCTTTAGTGGTTTGGTCCCAACACAGACTTTCTCTTCCTTCTAAATATCATGCTTCGCGAGTGTTGTGTCTGGCAGAGCACACTCGGTCTATTTTTCAGTGCTGGGAATGTCTACTGCCTCTTTAGAACAGAGCATAGCATATTCCTGCCACTGCTCGTTGAGAAGAAACTCTTTTGGGCTGGATGTCAAGACAATGGACAGGTTTCTGCACTGGATTCAGATGCCAAATGCACCTTAAGGAATCTGGGGCATACAGACTGTCACTGACACATTCCCCCGAAATGCAAGGACGGGGACTTTTGGTGGCCAACTCCCCAAGATGGATCCACCCACTGCTTAGCCCTTCTAGTCTGCCAGCAGTCAGACGAATCTTCTCATGTTGCAAATAGGGACTTTCTTTTCCCCCCAGATTCATACCCTTCAATAATTTCCAGTTGCTCTTTGGGTCAAGGCTGTAATTGCCATCAGAGAGATGTGCAGAACCCACCACTCTAGGACCTATTTCTTCACTGTTCTGTTGCTGGGTCTCCAAGTGCCTATCACACTGACCTTCCTTAAGAATCTCACATTCACCAATGAGCCTCTGGTAACAGGGCCTCTCAAACATGGTCTCCTTTCCCTGGAAAATTCTCTCTCATTCCACCTATATGTAAGTCTTATTTCTCCTTCAGATCTCAGCTCAAGAGACACTTCTTCAGGGAAGAGGTCCTCCTCTTCCTGGGCAGTCCAAAACCCTATTAGACCATGTCTCTCTACGTCCTTGCCACTAGTACATTTGCCACAGTTAACAGTAATCTGATGATTCGGTGTTCCAGTAGGGCGGGAACCATATGTATGTTTATCCCTGGTGAACCCACTGCCTAGCGAATCTCTGACATATAAGAGAGATGTTCTTTATGCACATGCTTGTAATTTTGGAATTAACAACTAATTTCTCTTGCAAGGAGGTTCACTGACCATTCAATTTGCTCCTACAATTTCTAGGTAAGGGACATTCCTACGTATCAACCACAGGATGCAGAGCAGCCTTTCGTGCATATCTTTGAAGTCAGGTATCCATTTGCCTTTTGTTTGCTTCACCTACTAACTGTGCTTTTGCAGCTACTTGGGAAGATAAAGGCTTTGGCCATCTTGGCGCATCTTTTCTCCCAGCTCCATCTGCCAGCGAAGAAACAATGACTCAGAAAACTAATGGGCCAGTCTCTCTAACGATGGTGATGATTTCACCACTGGTGATTTCTCTATTCAATTTATAAAACTGAGTCCAAAGGAAGGAATTGCCTTGGGGCATAAGTACCAAAGACAACCAGTGAATTCACAAACACACATCAGAACCGTGTTGGCCAGTGTTCATGAGAGACAAGCAGCAAAGGTGATGAATGTTGAAAGAACTGAAGAATTCAAAACCGAACCTTTTTTTTTTCCCCCCCCTTTGGATGAGAACATGATGGTGTGGGAGGAACCCAGGATGTGCCCTCAGACCAGCTTGGAACAAAGAAACTGTCACAGTAAGTACAGGGACCATCTACTCAGTGGCCGTCAGGCACGCTTCACTCAATGTCTTTAGTCCTTACAATAGACCTGGAAAGGAAACCTAATTCCTTCTCTTTTACCCTTGAGAAAATAGACACTCAGAGGATAAATACCTTTAGTCATGTTTGGAACTCTCGTTTAACTGATTCCAAAGCCCAAGTCTGTTCCAACTGGATAGCTCACCTTACCAGTCCTCTCCCAGGATCTTCACTGGCAAAACGTGCCTACTGGCGCGTACGATTATTGTGATAATTATCTCCCCATGAAAATAATGCCTGGAGAGTGCCTGACTCCCAGTTGTCTCTTACTCAACATTATTCTCTGTCCTCCACATTTCTTATCAGCTGCTGAATTCCTTACGATTTTATCAGGAACTCCTAGAAATCAGTTACCATTCCCGGCTTCTGATTTAATATAGGTAGCTCAAGAGGAGGACATACTTCACAAAGCACTGTCACTTGGTCTCACACCAATACTACCATGTTTTATTATGTTGCAGTTTGACTCCGAGGCACAGCAGGATTAGGCAATTTATCAAGGGACATCAATGTCTAGAGAAGACCAGAACATACGTGTCTCTGGACTGATGGCCTAGGATTCTTTCCATTACTGCATTGCATCAAACTACTCAGGGCAAAGGTGACTTCTGAGGCCTCCACTAATACGAATCATATTCATAGTAACAGCTCTCATTGAGCTCTTTATATGCACTGGATAGCACGCTGTATGCTTTGTATGAATTATCATGTTTACTCACTAAAGCAACTCCTTGATATGGGCATAACTTTTATTCTCCTTTATGAAGATGACAAAACTAAAGCCCAAGAAACTGAATGACTTGGGCTGAATAAGTTTTATTAAAACTGAATGTTTTAGCTGGTACCCAAATGAACACTCTTGAAGCAAATCCATAGTTACCATGGAGCAGACAAAAACTCAATGAAGTTCCACAGAATGTGTAAACGAGTAACAATGACCTTGAATCTTCCCAGGACAGTCACTTATCTGCCAGATGTCACGCACCTTAACCAAAGGCAATCTCTTCTTAGCTGCAGGATCTTACTCTGTCAGTTCAAAGGGATCCACAACTGATCGCTCTCTTTCTCCCAAAGCTCCTCCTTTTGAATATATTCCTCAGCCCTAACCATCGTTTCTCATAGACTCAGGTTCCCAGCTCTGACTGTTCATAGGATTCACCAAGGTAGGGGTGCCTGTGTGGCTCAGTCAGTTAAGTGGGTGCCTTCTGCTCAGGTCATGATGCTGGGGTCCTAGGATTGAGCCCCGCTTCAGGCTCCCTGTTTCAGCAAGGAGCCTGCTTCTCCCTCTCCCTCTGCCTCCTGCTCCCTCTGCTTTTGCTCTCTCTCTCCCCTACCCCGTGTTAAATAAATAAAAAAACTTCAAAAAAAAAAAAAAAGAAGAAGACAACACAAAAACAAAAAGAAAAGAAAAGATTCACCTGGGGACCTTTTAAAACTAGGATTCCTGGGGCCCCCTTCCAAGTAATCTGATTCAATAGGGACATGGTGGAAATGTCCCTGTTCATTTGCCACAGCTGATTCTCATGCCTAATCAGGTTAAAATCCCCTGTTATGTGTATGCATGCCTTCCTCTCCCCAACCAGACTGTAACTTCTTAAAATACTGATGAGTCCTTTACATCTTTTAAATTTCCATGTGCTGAGAACAATGTTTAAAATGCTGTATTTATGCATTGTATTGTAAAATCTAGTATATTATGGAGCGGATACGAACCTGGGCTCTAGAATCTAACAGTCTGGGTACAAAACTCTGATCTACTCCATATTTGCCATGTGACTTTTGCTAAGTTATCATACCATTTTGTGGTTACCTCATCTGTAAATAAGGACAAATAGACATCGTGATGTTTTCCTGAGATTTATGTGAGGTGGTGACTAAAGTATTTAGCACAGGGTCTGGCAAATTACAAGCCCTCGCCAATGCTAGCTATGTAAGTAGGCAAAAAATGATTCAATCAGTATGGCACTACAAATACCTTTATATGACTGTTGCTGTGGTAAGTGCAGTAGGGGATACAAAAGAAATACTGTATGCTGCCACATTACTGAATTGCTGTATGAGTTCTAGCAGTTTGGGGTGGAGTCTTTTGGTTTTTCTACATAAAGTCTCATGTCATCTGCAAGAGAGAGAGTTTGACTTCTTCTTTGCCGATTTGAATACCTTTTATTTCTTTTTGTTGTCTGATTGCTGCTGTTAGGACTTCTAGTACGTTGTTGAACAACAGTGGCAAGAGTGGACATCCTTGTCGTGTTCCTGATCTCAAAGGGAAGGCTGTCAGCTTTTCTCCATTGAGAATGATAATTGTTGTGGGTTTTTCATAGACAGATTTTATGAAGTTGAGGAATGTACCCTCTATCCCTATACTTTGAAGTGTTTGAATCAATGTACAGAAATCAGTTGCTTTCTTATACACTAACAATGAAAATATAGAAAGGGAAATTAGAGAATCAATTCCATTTACTATAGCACCAAGGACCATAAGATACCTGGGAATAAACCTAACCAAAGAGGTAAAGGATCTGTACTTGAGGAACTACAGAACATTCACAAAAGAAACTAAAGAAGACACAAAAAGATGGAAGAGCATTCCATGCTCATGGATTGGAAGAATAAACATTGTTAAAATGTCTATACTGCCTAGAGCAAACTACACTTTCAACGCCATACTGATCAAAATTTCACTGGCATTTTTCAAAGAGCTGGAACAAACAATCCTAAAATTCGTATGGAACCAGAAGAGACCCCGAATTGCTAAGGAAATGTTGAAAAAAAAAAAAACAGGGGGCATCATGTTGCCTGATTTCAAGCTTTACTACAAAGCCATGAACACCAAGAAAGCATGGTACTGGCACAAAAACAGACACATAGACCAGTGGAACAGAATAGAGACCCCAGATGTAGACCTGCAACTCTATGGTCAAATAATCTTCGACAAAGCAAGAAAAAATATACAGTGGGAAAAAGTCTCTTCAATAAATGGTGCTGGGGAAAATTGGACAGCTATGTATAGAAGAATGAAACTTGACCATTCTCTTATACCATACACAAAGATAAACTCAAAATGGATAAAAGACCTCAACATCAGGCAGGAATCTACCAAAATCCTAGAGGAGAACATAGGCAGTAACCTCTTTGACATTGGTCACAGCAACTTCTTTCAAGACCTGTCTCTAAAGGCAAAGGAAACAAAAGTGAAAATGAACTTTTGGGACTTCATCAAGATAAAAAGCTTCTACATAGCAAAGGAAAGAGTCAACAAAACAAAGAGGCAACCCAAGGAATGGGAGAAAATATTCACAAATGACACTACAGACAAAGGGCTGATATCCAAGATCTATAAAGAACTCCTCGAACTCAACACATGCAAAACAGATAATCACATCAAAAAATGGGCAGAAGGCAGGAACAGACGCTTCTCCAAAGACATACAAATGACTAACAGACACATGAAAAAATGTTCATCATCATTAGCCATCAGGGAGATTCCAATCAAAACCACATTGAGATACCACCTTATACCAGTTAGAATGGCCCAAATCAACAAGACAGTAAACAACTAGTGTTGGAGAGGATGTGAAGAAAGGGGAACCCTCTGACACTGTTGGTGCAAAGGCAAGTTGGGCAGCCACTTTGGCAAACAGTGTGGAGATTCCTTAAGAAATTAAAAATAGAGCTACCCTATGACACTGCAATTGCACTACTGGGTATTTACCCCAAAGATACAGATGTAGTAAAAAGAAGGGCTATCTGTACCCCAATGTTCATAGCAGCAATGGCCATAGTAACCAAACTGTGGAAAGAGCCAAGATGTCCTTCAACAGATGAATGGATAAAGAAGATATGGTCCATATATACAATGTCATATTATGCCTCCATCAGAAAGGATGAATACCCAACTTCTGTATCAACATGGACAGGACTGGAGGAGATTATGCTGAGTGAAATAAGTCAAACAGAGAGAGTCAATTATCATATGGTTTCACTTATTTGTGGAGTATAAGGAATAACATGGAGGACATTGGGAGATGGAGAGAAGTGAGTTGGGGGAAATTGGAGGGGGAGACAAACCATGAGAGACTGTGGAGTCTGAGAAACAAACTGAGGGTTTTGGAGGGGAGAAGGGTGGGAGGGTTCGGTGAGCCAGGTGGTGGGTATTAAGGAGGTCACGTATTGCATGGAGCACTAGGTGTGGTGCATAAACAATGAATCTTGGAACACTGAAAAAAAATTAATTTAATTTAATTTAATTTAATTTAAAAAATCAGAAGAAATACTGTTAAGTCTCATTCACTGAATACTAACAGGCATTTTTATAAAATTGCAAAAAAGTTTTTTTCACCTTCATAACAATACCCTAATATGTTATTGTTGGAGAAGGAAATACACCAGTTAAACAAGTGAAGGTTACCCAGTGAGTAATTTTCCGTGTGAGATTGGAACTCAGGTTCATCTGGTTTCAGAGTCCATTCTCCCTACTTTATTACTGAAAGGTTACATAAACCTTCATTCATACACCCATTCATTCAATCAACAAGTATCTATTATGTGCTTATTATGTGCTAGAAACTGTTCTAGGTGTTGAAGATATATAGGAGTGAACAAAACAGAGACAGCCTCTGCTGTCATGTAGCTTACATTCTACAGGGCAAAAAGAAGGGCAACAAGTAAGTAACTGGGTATAGGACATGTTCAGTAAGAGAAGGGCTAAAGCAGGGTAAAGGTAACTGGGGAGTGTGTGTCTGTGTGTAAGAGAGAGAGAGAGACAGAGACGGAGAGAGATTTGGGGGGAGGGGGAGCTTGGGCAATAGAGATAGAGAGATGGAAAGAGAGAGCTCTTAGGCAGGAAGGCCAGGAAAGGCCTCTCTGGTAAAGAAACATTCAAGTGATAGGTTTGATAAGACGTAATTGGATTCTGAATATTTTTAGAGGTTAGGCCCAGAGGATTCACTGTAGAACTAGAAAAAAGATATGAGACAACAGAAACGAAGAATGACTCCAGGTTTTCTGGCTAGAGTAACTAGGAAACTGGAGTTCTCATTCCTTAAGCTGGAGAAGAAGTTGGACAAGCAGGTTTTTCTCAAGGGGAATGAGGAGTCAGGTTTGGAGGCCACTACTGCATCCCAGCGGGAATGCTGGGTAGGCCATTCGAGGCACTGGTCTGCATTTGGGGTGAGAGGCTGGAGCTGGGGATACAGGTTGAGGAGATGATGTCTCATACCATGGGGCTGGTGGAGACCACCTAGGAGAAAGAGCAGGTTAAGGAGAAACCTCAGGTCTGGGCTTGTGTGTTTATGGTTCAAGAGGAGGAGGAGGAATAGGCAGGAGTCTGAGGACTGGCCATGGCCGGAGAAGGAAACAGAGAGGAACTCTGGGCCCTGAGGCTGAGACACGGAACCCTTTTGGGAAGGAAGCAGTGACTGCCTGTGCCAAGGGTGCTTGAGAGATGCTTTGGGAGGAACCTGGCTGAGAAGGATGGGCCAGATCAGTGAGGGGGCCATGGGGGACTCTCCCAAGAGCAGCTTTGACAGAGAGATGGGAAAAGAGGTGACAACTGTGTATAGATGACTCTTTCAAGGCATTTTTCTGCAGAGGAGCAGGGAATGGGCAGTAGCTAGAGGTGGATACAGGACTGTGAGATGAGTATTTAAAGCAGGGTGACTAACAGTCTGTTGGGAAACCACACCAGTGATCCTGTAGAGAGAAAAGCCTTAGTGATGAGGCACAGACAGTGGACAAATGCAGGATGAAGGGCTGGAGTTGCCGTCAGGAGTGGGATCCAGCTCCCCAGTATGGGGCTGGCCTTGGATGAAAGCAGGGACAGAACATATACTGTGTAGAAAATGTAAAAAAAAAATTTTTTTTTTAATCTAAAGCAATGTCAAGCAATGTGATTCTGTCTCACTTAATCCTTACAATAACCTGGTCAGGTGGCCTAATATTACCTCTATGTTAAAAGAGAATCACAGTGCACCTGTGGGAAAGGCTTTAAATGTAGCTGAGAAAATGAACAGTCAGGGAAAGCTGTGGGTGGAAGTGTGTTTGATGTGGGCCTGAAGAGTGGGTTGGTTCTACATATGTGGAAGGGGCTAAGAAGAGAATTCCAAAAATATGAAAAACAAGAATTCCATAAATACATAAAAAGGCACAAAAGAGAAGAATGATCCTGTTGTAGCATGTACCTCAGAACCAGAATGCATGGGTTCTAATCCTAATCCTTGCACTTCACAGCTGTGTGACTTTAGGCAAGTTACCTAATTTCTCTGTGTCTTAGTTTCCTCATTTACAAAATGAGGATAACAACAACTTACCTCAGAGAGGTTTATGATGAGGAATACACACACCCATCCCTACATCCACAGACATGTATATGTTGGAATTATGCCAATAAATAATGAGCATTGTATGTTTTAGTTATTATTTTATTATCATTTACAATATGATAAAGAGTTAGAAAAATTTGTATCATTCTGAACGTGGGTACAGGCTTCCAGTAAGCCTCCTTTTGAGGGTCTCTGGAAAGTATTGTACTTCTGGGTTCCTCCTCCCAAAGGAGAACCATGGATACATAGGCAAACCGGTCACTCTCCCATTCAGTGTTTTATTGATGAAGCATTCCTTGACCATCTACTCCCAGTCAAGGTCTGTGCTAACCAGGACTCAGAGCCTAAAGACAAATGGCAGAATTCCTGTGCCCAAGCTGCTCCTGGCCACCAGGACACAGACATGTGAACAGACTGGGGCCATCCAATCCAAAGGCTGTTCTCATGCTGGTACTCCAGAGGAAATGCATCAGGTGCGAGTTAAGAGCACTGATTTCTGATTCCGACAGTTTGGACTTGAGTCTTAGCTCTGCGAGTTTACTAAGTACGGCCTGTGTGTGTCACTTTCCTTCCCTGTAACATGGAGAGAGCAGCATCTGAGATGAGATCGCGGGAGCAGCAAATGAGACGATACTGGCCCAGCCTGGCGCACACAGCCAGGGATTCTTGTAGTGCTGCTCGGCTTCTCCTTCTGGAGCCTTCTTCCCACAACTGTTATGGTTTGCATGACTCAGAATAGCAAGTCCTTCTTTGGAGCTCTTGAGGAAGTCTTCCTGGGAAGCCTCAACTGGAGCTGACTTTTAAGAGATGAGCAGTGTTTTACAGCGCGGAAACATGAGGGCGACTTCTCAGGGAAAGGAAATGTCTCGGGGCAAGGCACATGATCCTGGTCCCTTCAGGAAGAGAGAATACCTCTGCTCATCTGTTCAAGGGCCTAGAAAAGACCCTCCCATGTTGGGTGCCAAATTAGTTCCACTGGAAAATATCAGGCAAGGCTCCTCATACTTGACTGGTTCTCTTATCTCTGTCCTGTCTGGAATGGTTTTTTTTTTTTTTTTTTTTTTTTTTGGCTTGCGATTGAGATTCTGTGCCTCTAATCCTGGAAACAGTTCGCTGGATGAATGCTTCCTCACCGTGGTGGAGGGAGTGATGTGTCCTTCTAATGAGGTCCACAGAGAAGGAGAGACAATCCAGCTGTCCTCTCAAAGCCCTGTTCGTGCACCAGCATTATTTAGTTGGCCTTTTTCCCCTTCATATTTTCTAATTTTAAGGTAAAGTAGAGCATGGTCATAAAACCAGTTCCCTCAAGTGTGGCTACGAAGAGTACCTGACCAGCAATGGTTAAAACAGCTTGCATTCCTGTAGCAGCTAATGCTTTGTAGAATGTATTTTGCCTGTGTTTTAAAAATGTGTCCCCACAGCAGCCTTGGTATTTGTCATCATTCCGTTCAGTAAAAATTTGTTGACTGCCTATTAAGTACTTGGCATTGTTCTAGTGCTGGGGGTATAATAGAGGGCAAAACTACATGTGGGTCCTGCTCCCATGAAGCTTTTAGTCTAGGAAGAAGACAGACATTCACAGAACAGTTTCACCAGGCCATTTATGATGACAGACTAGGACAGGTGCTCTGAAGAAGCCCGGTTCTCTAAGAGCTATGACCATCATGACCCGAGGGCCAGGGATGGCTTCTTGGCTTGAGCTGAGAGTCCAAGGCCAGAATTAACAAGGAATGGGGCTAGGGGAGAGAGAAGCTTCCCAAAAGTCTATGGTGGGAGGGAGATTCCCGAGGAACCAAGAATGGTCTGTGTGGCTGGAGACCAGACAAGATGGCATGTGCTCAGAGTCAGACAGGAAAGTCAGGCAGGGGTCAGAACACATGGGGCCTGCTAGGCCATCGGAAACCATTGAGAGGTTTTCAAGGCAAGCATTTTTGTGTTGGGGAGAGGGGTTTGAGGGAGGGAATACAACTTTTTTTTTTTAATATTTTGAAAGTGAGAGCAGGAAGGAAAAACAACTATTATCTGTGGCCACATATTGTTGATTTACTCTACCAATGAATGCATTCCTATATCATCCACTCAGATAATGTCTGGGGTACAGTAAGTGCAATAGAAGTGAAGGTCAGTTATTATTATTGTTATTGTTATTATTGCTACTACTATGATTATCACCGTGTGTGGCATTCTGAATGTCTTTCTTTGTGGCGTATCATTATCCATGTTTTATAAATGGGAAATTAAGACTCTGAGAGGTTAAATAACCACCCAACCTCACCCAGTTGGCAAGTGGCAGAGCTAAAATTCAAAGCCCATGATATTTCTGTATTGAGAAAACAATATCAAGACAAGCTGGGCAGAAAACCTGTCTTTTAACTAGAATGGTTCCATCCTCAAAGAACCCCAGCAATTGTTAAGCTTTTTTCTTTTTAAAGATTGTATTCATTTATTTGAGAGTGAGAGAGTGAGCACGCAAGCTGGGTGAGGGACAGGAGAAGAGAGAGAGAGAGTCTCAAGCAGACTCCACACTGAGTGCAGAATCCAGACATGAGGCTCAACCCCACCACCCATGAAGTGATAACCTAAGCCAAAATCAAGTGTCGGGGGTTCAACCGAGCCACCCAGGTGCCCCAGCAATTGGTGAAGCTTTTGGAGTTGTTCTTGAATGAATCTCAAAGGGATGGTTTGGGTATTTCTACTTATTTGATGTTCCCAGGGATATACACCAATTATTCATTCTCTGCCTCTTCATTTAAATAAAATGTGAAGTTTGCAACCATAACTTTTCTAGAAGAGACTACAGGGCAACATAATAGCTAACAATATGAAACCTCAAACTCCTATCCATTCTCACATACATTTCTCCTCAGACAAACTTTAAGTAAGTGTAACTAGTTCCTGAGGGACACTGTGATGTGTTTGAGGAAGCTCTTCATTACTGAAGACAATGTAATAAAAAAGGGAAACTTGACCGCCTAAAAAAGTACAGGAGACTGCAAAACAGACAGCACCTATCATGTACCAAGCTTCCTAAAGAACTAGAATGATCACACTGAATTCTCAATATCCTGGGAATAAGTCTCTTTATTTCCATTTTTTAGGTAAAATTGAGCATAGAGCAATTAAGAGACTTGGCCCTGCTTGCTTGGTATTTAACTCATGCCTTCCCCGCTGAGCTCTGGCCCCTCACTCACAAAGTTAATGTTTACCACATGCTATTATCCCTACCCACTATCTATGAGTGTCACAACAGATTAAAGGACAAGTCTCCTTGCTCCCCACCCTCTAAACCTGGGGATAGGTGACAAATTAGAAATTGTTTTGATGGGAATAAAACGGGCTTTCCATTTTGATGGAGCACAACAGTTAAATTTGGTTAAAAAAACACTTCAAGAAAGTTCTTGGGGGTGGTAGTTATCTGTATGAGGTAGGAACTTTAGTTCAATTAATATACAAAACAGCAACAGACCACGTATTTGGGTTCTCAAAATCTAAGCTAGGGGGAGAGGACGGGGGACCAATCAGAAATAGAAAAGTCATCTAGGCATCTTCCTATATGAGTTTAAGTCTTTTGCATATGGGAAGTTCCCGGGAAGATTTCTATCCATGCCATTCCCTCTCCCTCCCTAATGCACATAAAGACTTACTAAGTTTCTCTCTGTAAGAGAAAAGATTTCTCAGTGGGTCATCTCCTATAACCACCAATAACATTTTTAAGGGAAATATCTAATGGAAAAAAACCCTTAAGATGCCAAGGTCTGTGAAAAATACCATCCTTGGTCTCAATTCAAGGGTCATCCCAAACTTCTACTTGCTTTTCCCGGGGGCAATGACTAAAAATCACTTCACAGAATAAACACTCTTGTTTTCTCTACACAGCCCCTGATCCCCAGCTCTTACTCCGAGGAGGAGGAGAAGGAGAAACAAGGGTGGGTTTTCTCAACAGGCTGCTCACCAGCTCCATTCCAGAGAGTGAGGCTGGACAGAAGGTATAGGCAGCCTCTCACTGCCCCAGCCCCCAGTACTGCTCGTAGGGCAAGCCTCAGGCTGAAAAGCAGCCAGCCAGCCGCTTTTCTTGAAACTGCTCTTTTTCAAGGATGTAGCAGATCAAAAGAAACAGGCAAATCACACACAGAATATGCACAACCGGCTACTGGCTCCAGAAGCGTTGAAACCTGCAGCATTTAGATGAAGGCGGATTGCCAGAATGTTGACGAGGTACACACACACACACACACACACACACACACACACACATGCACACAGAAAGTACACACACACACACACACACACACACACACAGATGCAGAGCGCGATAGGTTAGAAGGTAGCAGAGGTCCCCAAAAGGACCGGCGACTGGGGACTGTTTTTACGAGGCTCAGCTCACCCTTGCCGTAAGGCATTAACTTAGGACCCCCATGAACCCCATTTCCAGCGAGCGCTAAAAGTCAACTGTGTCTTCCTGCTCTGCAACCCAAGTCCAGACTCCGAGCAAAACAATCCGACAACCGACACCCCACAGTCATGTAGTACGCTAATACTATTTTGCTAATTGCTTTCTTGGGCATGCACCAAGTTATTAAACAGACAGTGACAAAACAGAGAGCTTGGATAAATGTATGTGGCAGCACCTACTGAAAATGTTCTTCCTTAACAGGAGTTCCAATTACTTGTTTGCTTGTGAAGTGGAATAAGGGAAACTGGCAAAATATTTCTGATTTTTTTCCGACTTGGCTAGATCAGCTTTGAGATCACCTTTGCAATATTATCCTGCCCTTTAGAAAATACGTCCCTTTCCTTACAGAAGACAGACTGATTTTAGAAGCAGATCTGTCTGTTAGATACAAGCTTTTGCCAGGAACGACAGTCATCTGCTAGCTACAGAAAGCAGTATCAGCAGAGCCTGTGGGAAGTCATACACCAGCCCACTTTTTCCCACCCACCCAGACACTCTCCCTCTCTGGTCTGTACCTTCCGTGTGGCAGCTGGAAGAGAGGATGGTATTCGGAGGTCTGAAGATGTAAGGCAGGTAACGAGAGAAGCATTTCATCTTCCAACAAAAATAAAAAATAAAAATCTAAATAAAAAAACAGTCTCCTGAATCCATAAGGATTCTCTTGGCCTTTAAAGCTGGCTACATCACCATGTGTTTATGTAGGTTCTCCCCTGGATCTGCAAAGCTGGGAAGCCCGAGGAATAACTGGAGATGGGGCCCATTTTGCCATCAGCGCCAGGAAGCACTGCCTTACATTTCTGCATGCAGCTCAAACTCAGAAGCCCCCAAGCAAGCCGGGATATAGCCTCTTCATTGGCTGCAGCTTCTCCGAGCAGGATTTGCTGAGTAAGTCAGTCCTGCCTGTAAACACACGCTGAAATGCCCTGCCTGAAACCTCTACCTTTTCCCGTGTGGTCAGTTTCTCCTCCTGCAAGAGAAATCCAGCAGGATAGGGGCGCACTGAGGATAAGTGACCATCTCTTCTTCAGCTGGAAGAGCAGATGAAACAAAGGCAGCACAGTGTTCCACCCTGGAGAGGGACGGCTGTTAAAAGAGCCACCCGTAATGCCATGGGTCTCAAGAATATTAAAGTACAGTGCAATGAAATGGGTCTCTGTCCTTGCTTCGTCTAGATTTAGCTCTATGGTTTTTTAATACGAAAGCACAAACAATAGGACCATTTATCATTTAGGTGAAGCCCAAAGCTGGGGTGAGTAGCCGGTGACAGAGGGCTAACACAGACAGATTCTGTGCTCCACGACAGGCTTTTTTTTTTTCTCTGCCATCCGTCTCACCAAGGCAGTAACCTGGTTCTGAGTTATTTGCTGTGAGAATTTAAAGCCACAACACAAGAACGGAGGCTAAGCCCAAGGAAACTGACCCTTCACCGACCGGTGTGCCCCGATGACATGGAAAAAGTAAGTCGATCTAAGAATTATATGACTTTACCCAAACATTCCGATTTCACAAGAGGAAGAAAGGGAATGAGAATACCCCTCATTGAGGACAGGTTGAACCACCACATAAATTTGGATGGGGGAACTGGTTTGGTTTTGACCCATCAAATAATAATGATTTTGGAAACCTTATTATCAGAAGGCAAGCACAAGATATCAGTTTGGGATTGATAAGTTCTGCCAAAGACACCATTGTCTATGCTAGAGAAAAGGTGACTGTCCCTTGTGCTGCATTCGGAGACACAAGGAAATGATGTAATGGTCTATAAAAGAAAACCAATATTGCCCTGAGAGGGATTTTTTAAAATAAGATTTAACATCAAATTTTAAAATATGATTTAATATAAAAATATAAAATGTCTTGCTCTAATTGCACTAGAAAGGATTAAATACCTAGGAATCAATTTAACTAAGGAGGTAAGTGAGAGACCTGCACTCTCTGAAAATTTTAAGACACTTGTAAAAGAAATTAAAGACAACACAAACCAATGGGAAGACATATTGTGCTCATGGATTGTAAGAATTAATGTAGTTAAAATGTCCATATTACCAAAAGCCATCTACATATTTAATGCAATCCCTATCAAAATACCAATAGCATTTTCCACAGAACTAGAACAAATAATCCTAAAATCAATAAAAAACCACAAAAGACCTCAAATAGCCAAAGCAGTCTTGAGGAAAAAAACAAAGCTAGAGGTATCATAATTCCAGATTTCAGGATATACTACAAAGCTATGGTAACCAAAACAGTATGGTAACTGCACAAAAAGAGACCTATGGATCAATGGAATAGGATAGACAGCCCAGGAACAAACCCATACAGATGGCCAACAGACACACGAAGAGATAGATACTCAATATCATCAATCGGCAGAGTTATGCAAGTCAAAACCACAGTGAGATACCACTGCACATCTGTCCCAATGGCTGGTACCAAAAAGACAAGAAACAACAAGCATCTGTGGGATGTGGAGAAAAAGGAATCCTTGTGCACTGTTGATGGGAATGTAAAATAGTGCAACCATTGCAGAAAACAATACAGAGGTTCCTCAGAAAAAGAAAAATAGAAATACCTTATGATTCAATAATTCTACTACTGGGCGTTTACCTAATGAAAACAAAAACACTATTTCAAAATAATACATGCATCTCAGTTTAATGCAACATTATTTACAATAACCAAGATATGGAAGCAACCCAAGTGCCCATCAATAGATGAATGGATAAATAAGATGTGGAAGATATCTATCTATCTATCTATCTATATAAATGTAGATATATATACACACACATACATATATGAAATGGAATATTACTTGGCCATGAAAAAGAATGAGAGCTTGTCAAGTGCAACAATATGGGTGGACCTGGAGGGTATAATGCTAAGTGAAACAAGTCAGAAAGAAGAACAAATACCATATGATTTCACTCACTTGTGGAATGCAAAGAACAACCTAACAAATCAAACAAAAAAACAAACAGACTCTTGAATACAGAGAGCAAACTGATGGATGCCAGAGAAGTGGGTGGGGAGATGGGGTAAGTAGTTTTGGTGGGTGAAGAGGTACAAATTTCTAGTTATAAAGTAAATAGGTCACAGCGATAAAAAGAACAGCAGAGGAAATATAGTCAATAATGTTGTAATAATATTATATGATGACAGATGGTGACTACATTTACCACGGTGAGCACTAAGTAATGTATAGAATTGTTGAATCAGTATGTTGTATACCTGAAATTAATACAACATTGTATATCCATTTACTTCCTTTAAAAGAAATGTGTGCCTTGAAATCTGGTAGAGTATTTTTTTAATCCTTCATTGCTTCTCCTCTTTGCAGATACACTTAGCACTGGAGAAACATACTGGGCTGTCCAGGGAGGCAAAAACTTGGAGCCATAAAGTAATTATGGTCTTTTTCCAGGCCATGATATATAAATAGACCCTTCCACCAATATGCTTTCTGACTTTTGGATCATTGTGACAGGATGACAAACTATTGGCAGAGACAGGATGTCTAGCCCTTGAAAGGTCATATAACGCATCACTTCCTTACACCCAGGCACCTGGCAAGGTTGGACCATCCCAAGTAAGGCACCGTTTAAACAATGCCTAAATGGTCTGGTTTGGCTGTATGGGTCATCTTAGCCTCATGACACAAGAGCATATCTGGAGCTGTCTTCCTGAGAGGTATTGTACCTGTGACCTATATTGAGCGGACTGGAAAGAGTGTGGCTTTGGGGTTGATCTGACCCAAATTTGAATCCCTCTGTATTCCATTTACCGGTTGGGTAGATCTACACAAACTTTAACACCTGTGAGCCTTCGCTTTCTGCATCCATAAGATGGGACCAATGACAGGGTTTTCCTTGTGCCTTCTCAGGTTTAGTGAGACAATAAGCACAAGAATGAGGTACCCATTGCCCTGTGGCCACGTGATCAACGGTTACTACTGATGCCATGTTTACAGTTGCTGTGCACCTGCTCTGACCTTCTGTGGCCAGACATGAACTTGAGAGCAGGGACAGAACAGGTGTGATGAGGAGGGTGGTGCCACAACTAGACAGCCAGGGTTGAAGCATGTCCTTGAAACTGACTTACCTGTCATCTAAGCTTCATTACATAGCTAATAGGGATAATAACAGAAATAATCTCACATGATACGGTAAGGACCAAAGAGAATGGCTGGTATGAAGGGTTTAGTAGAGTGTTTAGCAAAATGTAAGTGCTTCCTAAGTTTAATTGCTATGTCTACAGCAGTGACATCAGCCCTGAATCACAGCATCTCATTGCATTTACCTACCCATCTTGTCTACACAATGAGACTGGGAACTTCCTAAGGGAACTCTCAATGTCTAATTCATCTTTGTACCCCAAGTGCCTGGCACAGAGTACTCAATAACTATTAGTTGAAGGAGTGGATGAATGGATGGATGGCTAGATGGGTAAATCAATACATATGGGAGAAAACTTCTGAAAGATGTTTGAGACTGCTTTGTGGAGGTCTTTCACAAATGAATTTGAGCCCATTATAAAGCTGGAATATATTACTCAGGCAAAGCTGTTATGGAATTCATGAATCGACATGCTTCTGCTTGGCATAACTTAGTCTTAAATAAACAGTAGGCATTTAGTATATACCTTCTAAGTCAATAGCAGGCACTTAGTAAATACTTCTCGACTGAGAAAACATTCATGGATTATGCTGCCCATAATTAAAGTGAAAAAACCTAGCACCCCTCCCCCCCCCAAAAAAAAAGCCTGTCTCCTTCATTAGAAACAAAAGATCAGTGAGGCTGGCACCCAAGTTCCAAACTGGCCGCTCCAGTCCAGCCAGTACCTCTTGACCTCCATTGAAAGCGCCTTTTCCAATCCCACTTTAAAATGACTGATTCTGTGCCAGCCCTGTGCATCCCCCCTCCACGCAGATGTAGAATGGGCAAGGGGCAGAAAGAACTGATGTGGAATCTCCTCATTCAGATGACTCCAATGCAGGTGGTTTGTGTTGTACCATTTCAAGTGTTTCAATGTCCTTTTGTATCTTTTTCTCTTTGATTCTCTGAACCATTCCATTTTACAGATGGGAAAACAGGCTGAGAGCATATAATCACTATCAAAACCAGCCTCACTTAGGGAACTTGCAGATTTCAGAGCCATCAATCCTATGAATTCAGACTCTCTCTCTCTTTTTTAAGATTTTATTTTTGAGAGAGAGAGAGAACAGGGAAGAGGCAGAGGGAGAAGCAGACTCCCTGCTGAGCAGGGAACCCACTGCTGGACTCCATCTCAGGACCTGGGGATCATGACCTGAGCTGAAGGTGCTTAATCAATTGAGCTACCCAGGCGCCCTGATTCAGACTCCCTGAGGACAGATAAGGAATTTACATATTCCATATGACAAGTGATTCTTTTTTTTTTTAAACATATATTATTTGTTTCAGGGATAGTCTGTGAATCATCAGTCTTTACACAATTCACACCACTCACAATAGCACATACCCTCCCCAATGTCCATCGCCCAGCCACCCTCTCCCTCCCCTACCCGCACCCCCTCCAGCAACCCTCAGTTTGTTTCCTGAGATTAAGAGTCTTTTATGCTTTGTCTCCCACCCAATCCCAACTTGTTTCATTTTTTCCCTCCCTACCCCCCATGGCCCCCAGCCCTGCCTCTCAAATTCCTCATATCAGAGAGATCATATGATAATTGTCTTTCTCTGACTTATTTCGCTCAGCATAATACCCTCTAGTTCCATCCATGTCGTTGCAAATAGTCCAAGTGATTCTTATCAGAGCTTGAGAACCTCAGGAGTGAGGTATTTCATTTCATGCTTTGGCTTGAAAAGTAAGGGTTACAGAAAGTTTTTCAAATACTCTTGTTCCAAATCATGTGTCTCACTGCTTTGGTCCAACATTTTGTTGGCCTTAGTGAGTGATGGAGTGATTTACTGACTCCTGCTCTAAAGGAGGGCATTTTCCAGAAAAAAAGAGAGAAGAAAAAAAAAAAAAAGAAGGACTAATACACTATCATATTACAGCATCACCAGGGTCACGATGGAAGGAAGGGGTCTGAAAAGATTCTTTGGGATTACAGAGCCCCAAAAAGTCCATGTCAGAGATCCAGTCTTGGGCATCAGGCTTTATTTACAGAAAGTGCCCATTAAAAGGCAATTATCTTACTGGGAGCCACAGTGAATAAATAGTTGGCAGTAATTAACCCCATCAGCAGACTGAGAGTCTTATATAGCAAATATCATCACAGATAAGAGCAGGACAACCAAGAAAGGAAGGGTCTTTCTAAGGAGACAAGGAGACAGGAGGCTCAAATGCATTGGCAAAGATGCCTGGAGGGAGGGCCCAAGAGCACAGAGCGATCTCTGAAAGGGAAACCAGGAGCCCAGGAGGAGGGAAAGATAAAGGTGACCCATTTTAGGTGCCATGTGAGAAGGGCCTTGGAGTCTGGCAGAACAGAGCCAAGAGATAAGAAATTCCCCAGATGATGTCCACATGCCAGGTTCTGACATCCAGTTGCAGAAAAAAAGCAATTAATGGGGAGATTGTTGAGTGATGCACTATGGACTGGGGTGCTCCAAGCTTTTCTCCAGACCACCTCCTGGGAGATCAGAAGCATTCGCTTTGGCATTGCAAAGCCCCAGCTGGAGCCCTGGCCTCAGGGCCTCCCAACAGCCCGCTGTGCGGTGCTTATTGTCCACCCGCACTGAAGCCGGCTTCTTCTGGGGAACTTACCCTGATCATTCTCTTTTCACCTGTCCTTACAACCTCCTCTGGGGGATGTTTCATCATTACAGTTTTTCATTTTGCTCAAAAGGAAAGTAAATCCCAAGAAAACAGAAATTAGATTATTTAAGATGGGTCAGGATGAGCATGGCCAGGTTTTCACTTTGAAGCCAAGGCAAAGCAAATTCCTCTTCATTCTCAAGTCTTATATAAAATGTCACATCTTCAGGGAGAGGCTACTTAATACCTCAGACTGGGCCAAATCCTCCTGCTACAGGCTCTCAAATACCATCCTTTCCTTTCAAAGCACCCGTTCATTACTGAACATATTTATTGAGCATCTACTTATGTCTGGCACTGTACATGGTGCTAAAGAATTGATAGTAAACAAGACAGATGAGATACCTGCCCTTTTCTTCAGGGGTAATTATCATTCCTAACACATAAGGTGGTGGTGAACATTACATGAGCCAATTCATTAAAGTGTTCAGAATTCTATGTGGCATGAAGTACTGTTCCATGACCATGATAATTGCTGTCAGTGTCTAATTCCCTAGGCAGGAAGGTAGAATTTTGACTTTTCTCTGCTGAATCCTGAGTGTGAGGTTCACTGCTTGGTGCATAGTAGGAATTAGATAAGTTTGTGCTGGATTGAATTGATCTGAACTGAAACAGGCAGAATTCTGACATAATTTTCATCCCCTCCCCCATAATCTCCAGTCAGTATGTGAATTTCACAGCTTGGTACATTCTGATTTGGAAGGAAGAGGAACCTCTTGGTTAGTTCCTTTATCCATTCATATAATCTTTTTAGCAGCTATTAAACACTAGGCTTCTAGAAGCCAGAGATAACCACAGTAAATAATACACTGAGGTTTAGCTCATTGAGTTTATATTCTAAACGAGGGAGAGGGACAGTAAACAGGTAAACATTATATCAACAAAATTATCTCAGATTGTAAAAAGGAATGATCCAGTAATTCATCCAAAGAAAACAAAAACACTAACTCAAAAAGATAGATGCATTTCCATATTTATGTGCAGTATTATTTACAGTAGCCAAGATATGGAAACAATTTATGTGTCAAATGATGGATGAATGGGTAAACAAAATGTGGTGTATATATATATACACAATGTAATATTATTCAGCCATAACAAAGGAGGAAATCTTGCCATTTGCAACAACATGAGTGAACCTTGAAGATATAATGCTAAGTGAAATAAGACAAAGACAAATATGATAGGATCTCACTTATATACGGAATCCAAAACAAAACAAGCAACCCCCTTTCCCCAACTCAGATGCAGAGAACAGATTGGTGGTTGCCAGAGGTGGGGTGGGTGAGTTGTGGGCAACATGGGTGAAGGGGGTCCAAAGGTACAAGCTTACCAATATAAAATAAATATGGGATGGAATGTACAGCACAGTGACTGCAGTTAGTACTATATTGTGTATTTTAAAGTTGCAAAGAGAGAAGATCTTAAAAGTTCTCCTCATAAGAAAAAAAACACCGTAACTATGTATGGTGATGAACACTAACGACACTTACTGTGGTGATCATTTCACAGTATATACAAACACGGAATCACTACACTATACACTCCAAACTAATATAATGCCATATGTTAATTATACCTCCATTTTTTAGAAAGCAGAATGGAGAAAATAAAATGGGGGTTGTGGTAGAGAGTGACGGCTTGGCTTAGATGGTCAGGGAGGGCTTCTCTAAGGCGGTGATAAGCGGTGATAAGCGGAGTGATAAGGTGATAAGGTGATAAGTGATAAGGTGATAAGCGGAGGCCTGAAAGACAACTTGCCTGGCCAAGAAATGGTTTTGGCTCGTTCTCTTAACCAACTCCGCGGCAGCCTGTACGTTTTCTTTCAGAGCAGTTTTGTCTTCTGCTTTAATTAGTTAACAATCGAATTCTTTTAAACTAATAGTTAGATTTTGTCTGAGATCAGCGGGGACACAGATTGTTCTGTGTTGCTCACCACGGCACCCCCGGACTTCCCAGAGAGGCCAGCAGAGATCTGATTCACACGGCTGATGGGGAGTCCGGACCGACGGCTCACACGGTTCTCTAGGCATGTGACTAAAGCAAGGAAGAGGTGGGCAGCTACAGATAAGCCTAAAGAGGATTTTGAAGACCGAGGACAGGCTCGATTGAAAGCAGATGCAAAGGGAAAAATAGAACCTAGCTGGTTACAGCAGAAGATTTTGGCTCTCAATGAAAAGACTCTACAGTGAAAAGCATAATAAAGCCAAGCACATTTGCTACCGAATTTTATATACTAATTCTCACAGGAGCTACAAAAAGTAGACAGCTTCTCCTCATTTATGAAGAGATATCAGAGCAAGTAGGTAATATCTCTTCATTCGAAAGCATATGAATAGGACTTGATTTTCAAAATGATAACAACAGTAATGACATCAACCATCCAATCCGAGGTCTTCTGGGGTCCTGACCCTCTGCGAACCACACTGCCTAGGACATCTCATTTAATCCTCTTGAAAAACTTAAAGTCAATGTTATTGTTTTATTTGCTTATACATGAGGAAATTTGCACAGAGACGTTTAATAACTTGCCAAGTGTGAGCCAATGGCGGGACTAAGTTTCCTGTGCAGACTTCTCACTCCTACCCCACCCTGTCTGGATGCTGGGCTGCTTCCCGCGCGGCACGATCTTGACATTCTCTTCCCTGGTAGTCTGGTAGAGAACAGAACACCCAGAATGGCACTCAACTTCTGTGTCTACTGATATGGAATCGGTGGGTATTTGATCAGGCTGGTCAAATTTACTTCCACCCTATTTGAAAGAAAGGATCTGCTAATGACTAATGTCATTATGTGGGGGAACTATAACCAAATCCACACACCTACCCATCAATGCCTCCAGAGACTCAAGATGAATTTAAGGGTTACTTTTTCCAAGATACAGGGCCAACAACCATCAGGGTGGAGGAATATGTAAGGCAGAGAGTGTAAAGGTGAGTGGGGAGGTAAGACGTCAATGAAAAATATGAACATATTACCAATTACAGAAGGGCCCTAAGAGCATTAACAGATAAAGTGCAGACTAGGAAAATCTCACAGGTCATTGCGACATTGGGTTGGATTCCAAAGACTTCCTGGAGGTGGCCGCATCTGAGATAGGCTTTGAAGGACAGGGAGAATTGGAATCTGTGGACATGTGAGTGAAAAGAACATGCTGGTAGGAATTAAAAATTAGAGTTTGGCAGTAAGGAACCTCAAGAAATATTCGGGGAATAATGCATACTTCTGTTTATTAGTCTACATAATACCATGAAAGACGGTTTTTAATGCTACTTTATGAACATGAAAATAATATTACATTTCCTTAAAATTTCACTACATCACTATTCAAAACTCAAATTTACCCTATTTATTCTAAACTAATGGCATTATGACACATTTTATTTTATTTTATTTTACTTTATAGAATTTATTTATTTATTTGACAAAGAGATCACAGGTAGGCAGAGAGGCAGGCAGAGAGAGAGGAGAGCAGCCTCCCTGCTGAGCAGAGAGCCCAATGCGGGGCTTGATCCCAGGACCCTGAGATCATGACCTGAGCTAAACATAGAGGCTTAACCCACTGCACCACCCAGACACCCCACATTTTAAACCTATAAAGCAGATTCCAACTTCACCGTTTGGGCCAGACACTAATTAGCTCTCATTTGGAAATAGAAGACTTCAACATCCCTTATCTGAGCCAGACAAAGAACTGCCCAATTATTCAGTCTATACAGTGTCTGAAAGCCTTTGGAAGAAGAACCCATTCCAAAGTCAATCCAGAATGTGCTTCCATTTCCTCAAAAGGATTTGCTTTGTCTGCTTCTCTCCTGCACATCTCTGGGCTGTAATTAAACCATGAACAAATGAAAACGAATCAATATGCTAGGATAATAATAAGGCATTTTTTAAGGCTATCTCTTTGAGCCTTCATCCCTGGGAGTAGGCAGCACCATTTGCTTCTGGACAGATGAGAACATTAGAGGATTTTGAGGTAACTCAGCACATGAATCCAGGTGGCAAGACCTTAGCTTTCTGACCCTTAGGCCACCCTTTAGATAGAAAAGAAAAGGTCTGTGGGGTGCGTGGGTGGCTCAGTGGGTTAAATCCTCTGCCTTCGGCTCAGGTCATGATCTCAGGGTCTTGGGATCAAGCCCGGCATTGGGCTCTCTGCTCAGTGGGGAGCCTGCTTCCCTTCCTCTCTCTCTCTGCCTCTCTGCCTACTTGTGATCTCTGTCAAATAAATAAATAAAATCTTAAAAAAAAAAAAAGAAAGAAAGAAAAGGTTTGAGGGATCAGGTTTAATGCCTTCTGTAGGAAACACTTTGAAAACAAGTCTTCCCTTGATTCCAAGAGGCCATAATAGTACATCTGTGAGGGGGGCAGGGAGAAAATGGTCGACCTGCTGTTCCGAGGTATGGAGAGAAGACTTGCTTGTTCAGTAAAGACGCCCCCGCAGGGTTGCCATCCTGTACATGCAGCATGCACAAGAGTTCTGTGTGTCCTGTAGAGCAATTTAGTTTTTGATTCAAATGTCAAGCCTTTTGAGAGGCTACATAGTCACCCGTCTCTTGCATTTGGAGAGAGTTACACACATTCCTTTCTATTTCAGTCTGTGAGTTTTGCTCTACAGCTGGGTTGATGCACGTCAGCACTAGTGACGTTCTGGCCTGGATAATTCTTTGCTGAGGGTGGGAGTGGGGCTGCAGGTGGGGAGCGGGTGCTGGGAGGGGGAGCTCTCCTGGGCACTTTAGATGTATAGCAACATCCTTGGCCCCAAGCCGCAACATGGCAGAAGCACCTCCCCACCTCGGTGGTGACGATCAAAAACATCTCCAGATGTTGTTAAGTATCCCCTGGGCCCCTACATACACACACATGAAGAATTACAGACCAGGGCTGGAGCCATGGCCACGTGAATTGTAACTGTAAACAAGGCAACTTTGTGCCAGCAAATAATCATTTGATGAACAGTCAGCAAACTACGTGCTTCTGCAATTCTTCCTGTCTTCATTTCCTCCCCTCACTCTCTCACATGGCTGCTGTGTAAATCCCATGAAACAATATTTGTAAATGGGCTTCTAAAAATTTGAAAATAGAATGTTGTTGCTGTTTGGTTTACTTGGGTCTTTAGGCAACCACTGATGCTGGCATGTTGGAAAATGACAGCTGTATTTTGTAATAAATAAATAAATAAATAAATAAATAAATAAATTTATTTTTAATTTTTTTAGAATTTAACTTAATTACATATAGTATATTAATGGTTTCAAGGCTAGTATCTAGTGACTCATCAGTGCTCATTACTTCAAGTGCCCTCCTTAATGCCCATCACCCAGTTACCCCATCCCTCAACCCACTGCCCCTCCAACAATGCTCAGTTTGTTTACTGGAGTTAAGAGTCTCTTATAATTTGCCTCCATCTCTGTTTTCACCTTATTTTATTTTTCCTTCCCTTCCCTTACATTCATCTGTTTTGTTTCATAAGTTCCACATATGAGTGAAATCAAGTCTTTCTCTAACGACTTATTTTGCTTAGCATAATACCCTCTAGTTACATCCATGTCATTGCAAATGGCAAGATTTCATTCTTTTGGATGGCTGAGTAATACTCTATTCTATTGTATATAATTTAGATTTAAAGGAATCCCATGAATGCAGTCTATATACAGGGAGCTGAAGGCAACAGTAAGAAACATCGCTCTTGCCACTAAAATGAATATTAGAGTCTCCTGTCTTCATGGCCATTGCTGATTGGAAAGCTGGTGTTAATTCATGCACTCATGCATTTGTTCAATAGATACTTGTTAAGTACCACTGTGTTCCAGGCACTGTGCTGGGCACTAGTGATAGTTATACAGACTGTATCTGTAGTAGGCACATCAGACCCGTCCTGCCTTAGTGGAGGTTATCAGCTAGTGGAGAAAACATATAAGGAGTAAGGAAACTATAATGCATTTGGCAGGTGCTATGAAGGGTAACAGCCTGGACCTCCTAGAAGGGCCACCAGGAATTAGGGGAGGCTGGTTAGGGCAAGTGACACCAGAGCCGGGCTCTGAATGATGAGGAGGGGTTTGCAGGGAAAGAGAAGGTGAGCAGTGTTTCTGGCAAAGGGGAGAGCATGTGTGTGGTGCTGGAGGAGAGGAGCTATGGTGTGGAAGGAAATGCAAACCACAGAGTACATGCAGGCAAGCAGTGACACAGGCTGAGAGCACCCTAAGAACAATGAAGCCCTTTGAAAGCTTTAGGGAGGCAAGCCACACATGTGTGTACTAAGAATACTACTGTGGCTCCAGTGTGACGAATAGAAAGGAAGTGGTCAAGACAAGAAGGAAAATGGGAGAAAACCAAAGAGACTGTTTCCACATCCAGAGAACAGAAGATGGCATCCCAAGGGGGATAACGACAATGTGGTTAGAGGAAGGTCAAGGAATTCGAGAGATCATTGGAAATATTTAGGAGGAAGAATGACATAGGGTTTAGGGTAGATGAGCATGTGTATTGAGGGAAGTTAGGAAGGCAGGGTCAAGGATGACTCTAAAGTATTTGGGTGGGCTTTCGGAGAAAGTAACTGAAGTTGACTACAGCCATTGCTACTAATAACAAAAAAAGTGGGGGCACCTGGGTGGCTCAGTGGGTTAAAGCCTCTGCCTTCAGCTCAGGTCATGATCCCAGGAGCCTGGGATCGAGCCCCGCATCGGGCTCTCTGCTCAGCGGGGAGCCTGCTTCCCTTCCTCTCTCTCTGCCTGCTTCTCTGCCTACTTGTGATCTCTGTTTGTCAAATAAATAAATAAAATCTTAAAACAAAAAGTGATAGAATGTTTATGGGTTCCTGCTAAGCGCATGTGCCTAAGTATTAAAAAGCATTATCTCATTTAAGTCTTGCAATATCATTATATAGGATCTATTATTCTTAGTATATCAAGACTCAGGATAACCTGCTCAAAGGCACAAATCTGTTAATGACAGACCCAAGCTTCAAATCCAACTTCTTGACTCCAGAGCCCACTCTGAACTACCACATATGACCATTATTAATTCACTGGAGTGTTTACCTCCTATGTTTAAATCAGAAGTCTTTCAGTTACTACTAACAAAACATTTGAAGGAATCTCCAAATCATTTAAGCTCTTTGAATTTCAATTTCTGTAGCCAAAATCTGTGTATTAGAATACCTCCTTTTCAATGTTGATATAAAGATTAAATTGGTCTCAATACTAATAATGAGAAAGCAAGTATTTACTGAATGCTGAATATATCCATGCCACATTGTAAAATACTTCATGTGTGTTAGTTCATTTAATCTTCACAAAAGCCCTTGAAGTAGCTTCAACAATAATGTTACAAATGAGGCCACTGAGGCACAGACAGAAGAAATGCCATACTCAGAGTTACACAGCTGGGGTACAAACCTGGGTTAGCATTTCTGGAGCCTGTACTCGTCACCACTGGGTTATGCTGCCTCTACTGAGAAGTGAGATCTTAGGAAGTCCCTGATGCCCCACGAGCCTAAGGCCTGGAGTACTATATATGCTCAGTGCTGGCTGCTATTTTTATTCAGTGTCAAGTTTATCAGATTTTTGGCAAGTGCCAGGAACTATGTTAGGCAAACAAGATAGAAATGGCCCTTGTTTTAATGCCTTTCTTGGAATTTTGGAAAGCCATTTCCAGTCATGATCCCCCCCCGCCCCCCCCCCCCCCGCATTGGGCAAGGAGCACACAGTTCAGTGTCTACATGTAAGAAACAAGTGGCTGAGAAAGTGGAGTCCAGAAGATTCTATCTAATAGACACTTGGTCACCAGAGGTCAGGGAGCACAGGCTGATGGTATTTTTTTTTAATTAATTTATTTCTTTTTTAGACAGAGAGAGAGAGAGAACATGGGGAAGAAGGAGAGGGACAAGCAGACTCCACACTGAACACCAAGCCCAACACAGGGCTCAATTTCATGATCCTGAGATCATGACCTGAGCCGAAATCAAGAGTTGCACACTCAACTGACTAAGCCAACAAGACGCCTCAGGTTCATGGTATTTTTTAACTGGAGGAACTATCCGAGAGCTAACCTAACCCTATAACGTCACACAGGAGCCTGAGTTGTGGAAACATGAAGTGGTTAGGTGGCAGAGGACACTTGTGGCTTTGGTTGCATCACTCCTCTTTACTGCAGCCCGTTTCCTCTCTCTGTAAAATGGGGAGATGAAAAACGACCTTCCAGCTTCCTTCCAAGTCCACTATGCTATGAATCTACATGTTCAAATCACACAGCTACCTACTTGCTCATTAACAACATGCAGACAAATGATATTTTTATTGGGATCAACGAGCATTAATTAATTGTTCACGTTTGTGGATGACGTAGGGACAATTAACTACCTATGATTCTCTTTTAACTGCTTTGGCATTACGTTGATAGAACCCAAGCCTAGAATCTTCCACAGATGTTTACTGTTTCTTTCCAGGGAGGAGGCTTGTTTTGGTTTGCAGCCATAGCTAAGTTATCTTTTCAGTAAACATGAGAGTATGCTGGCCATTTTAAAACAAGTTTATCAAACTTATCAGATAGGAAACATTAAAAATAAATAATTGTCTGGTGGCTGGGGTGACAGATTTTTAACATTTCCTTGGAATCTGCTTTCCTGTGCGTAATAGCTAACATTTACCTAGCATTTGCTCTGTGCCTTTTCCAGCCTTTACCCGGATTATTTGATTTGTTCTCAAAAAAAAAAAACCTACAAAGGAGAAGCTATTATATTCCCCATTTGACAGAGAAGAAAAGTAAAGTTGAATGAAACTAAGGTTAGGTAACCTATTCAAAGTGACATAGAGAGTGGTGGCACTGAGACTCAAACCCAGTCTGTTCAGAGTTTATACTTTTTTTTCTTAGTGGAGTTGACACACAATGCTACATTAGTTTCAGGTGTACAACTTAGTGATTTGACAAATGTACCCATCACGTTATGCTCACGCTTTTCACTGTAAGTTCCCTCTTTATGATGCCCTCAGCTTTCTATTACCAAAAAGTATCACTTTCTGTGAAAAGAAATGCAAGTATTTAAAAAATAATACCTGGGGGTTTTGGTTGGTTTCAGGTTTTTGGGTTTTTTTGGTTTTTTTTTAATAAAGTTTATGAATTATTTTTTTAGTTTTAGTTTCATGAATTAAGTTGCGATTAAGGAACAATACTTTTAAGAGACAGCTTATCTTCAGCAAGCTGTAAATGATGTATTAAAATCCATTTGCTCTCAGGTATGTCTGATGAGAAGCTGGACTTTATACGAATGTAAAATTCTGAGACATGTATGAATGGGAAGTTGTAGAAAATTAACACCAGTTTTCCTCGGGAAATAAGCACTTAATATCAATATTTGGAAGTCATTACTGCTTGGATATCATTTGTACAGACTTGTCAGTGTGGAAACTGCCTGGTAGGTGTGATGGATGGTTTGGAGGAAGAAGCACACACTGAGAAATTACTTGTGCCAGAATTTGGGGAAAGGTTGCCTTACACTGTGATCAGGAGAAGCATTCCTGAAACAATAGTTAGTAACGATTCTTTAAAAAACGCCTGATACAATTATGGAAATGCCACGCCTAGTAAAGAGTAACATTTTTTTTAAAACGACCCCATGTTCCCCAAGCTACAGAGTGAAAGGGTACCACCAGTTCTATGAGCTCCCAAGTTTAAGGGACCTCAACAATGCCTCGAAAATCGATCTCTGGGCACTAGAATCAACATTTTATAAGTTCCTGGGATGGTTCTGAGCAAAGATGTGTGCACCACAGTGAGCCACAGACCATGGGCAGTTTTCTACTCTGAGAAGTAAGGTCTGAAGATTAGAAGCACTAGGTGGGAAGCACTAACCAAACAATTAAAAAAAAAAGTTTGAGTTTAAAGGTGAGGTTGAATTTTCATAGTACACTCTACAGAAGGTTGTGTTACTGAAGTTCTCCACTGAGGTGAAATGTTCTCGGCTTATGTGGACAGTCAAATGACCAATCCTCCATTTTACTAGTACTGCTTCAAACATCAGTGTATGCCCATCCTTAAGATCCTCTAGCAGCTTCCCATTGTCCCCAGAATAAAACTCCTATAATTTACCAAGGCTTGCAAGGCCTCAATGGAACCTGCCTCTGCTTCCCTCTACAACCACACCCTTCTCCCAGTCATCCTGGGCTACCTTCTGGTCAGACCAAGATTTCTTGTGCCTCAGGGCCTTTGCACCCACTGTTCTCTGGTTTATTTTTTAATTTTTTAAATTATGTTATGTTAGTCACCATATCAAACATCATTAGTTTTTGATGTAGTGTTCCATGATTCATTGCTTGCATATAACACCTGGTGCTCCATGCAATACATGCCCTCCTTAATACCCACCACCAGGCTCACCCATCCCCCCAACCCCCTCCCCTCTAAAACCCTCACTTTGTTTCCCAGAGTCCATAGTCTCTCATGGTTCATCTCCCCCCTCTGATTCCCTTTCATTTTTCCTTTCCTTCTCCTAATGTCCTCCATCCTATTCCTTATGTTCCACAAAAAAGTGAAACCATGTGATAATTGACTTTTTCTGCGTAACTTATTTCATTTAGCGTAATCCCTTCCAGTTCCATCCATGTTGATGCAAAAGTTGGGTATTCATCATTTCTGAAGGCTGAGTAATATTCCATCGTATATATGGACCACATTTTCTTTATCCATCTGTCTGTTGAAGGGCGTCTTGGCTCTTTCCAGGGTTTGGCTATTGTGGACATTGCTGCTATGAACACTGGGGTGCATGTGCCCCTTCTTTCCACTACATCTGTATCTTTGGGGTAAATACCCAGTAGTGCAACTGCTGGGTCATAGGGTAGCTCCATTTTTAATTTCCCTGTGTTTAAATGCTATCCCAACAAGTCTTTTGAACCTGGCTTCTACTCATTATTTAGGTCTTAACTCAAATGCTGCCTCTTAGAAGAGCCTCCACAGAACCACTGTTTAGTGGAGCAACCCCTCCTCCTCACATGGCCACTATCATGTTACCACATTTTATATCCTTTATAACACCTGCCATCATCTGAAATTATCTTATGTCTTTGTCAGTTTGTTTAATAGTCCGTCTTACCACTAGAATGTGAACTTCATAACACTGGAGATTTTGGTGATTTTGAGTTCTGCTATGTTTCCAACACCTGGTGCCCAATACATATTTACTGAATAAATGGTTGAATGAAATCCAATTTTCTTTTTTTTTTCTCAAAGATTCATTTATTTGTTTATTTTAGAGAGCAGGTAGAGGCTCACAGAGAGAGGGAGAGAAAGAATCTCAAGAAGACTCTCCACTGAGCTGGGAGCCTGACACAAGGCTCGATCTCACAATCCTGAGATCATAACCTGAGTCAAAACAAAGAGTCAGACGCTCAACTGACTGAGCAGCCCAGGTACCCCTGAAATTCAATTTTTCAATTTTCTTACCGCTAACCATAGTATTATAAAGGTAGCTATACTCTTCTGAAAAAAAAAAAAGAGCACTACATAATAAATTAAAAATAACCATGCTAAAGAAAAAGGCTGGACACTTATTTGAAACCTTGAGCACAAGACCAGGAACCATCTAACAGTGTCCATGTGCTTAATTATTTAGTCTCATTTTTAAAATTCCATTAACAAATAACATGATGCTGAGCCAGCTTATTAGTAATACAAAAAGAAAACAAAAGGCAAGTCATCTTTTCACACACCCAGACCCCAGCTTCAAGGCAATCTAGGGAAGGTTGGCATTTGGGTTTGCCTGAACCAGATGTTTTACAAAAAACAAGCCAATGAACCTCCACTCTTTGCCCAGTGATAGCAAGAGAAGTGGCGAAACCACCTCTTGCTTCTTCCCATAGAGGCTGCCATGTTGGGACCACCAGGAACTGCACCCCCTTCCCCAATGCACCCAGATTCTATTGCGGTGTCCTCCACTCAGAGATGGCAGTCCTAGACTATGCTCAGATGCAAGCCTGATTTGTGAAGCCACTTAGCTGAGCTCATTCTCTGTGGCAGTGTTGGTTTAAAAGGCATGTGACTCCCATTGAGGCCAAGGGGCATCTAGAGAAATTTTCTAGGGACATCTGGGGGGAAAGTCTTTGCTGTTTTGTTTTGTTGAAGCCAAACAACCTTTCATTAGATATTGTCATGTCTATCTGAGTGTGACACCCACAATGGCAGCAATTGTTTTGGGACAAAGCTGATGTTCCAAGGGCAGCCAGGCAGGAAGATGGCATGAGTGCCCCCATGCTGTACTTCAGCCAGGGAAATAATGAGCTTAGGGGGTTCCCTGCCTCAGGTCTTACATGAAAAATTGGATTACCACCATAACCACTGAACTGGAAGGCTCTTTGCTTTTGACCTTGGCCCCTAACCATTTGATACTGACCTGCTGTTAGAAAGAATGTGGTATAACCAGGGGTTATGCCCCATTTAGGCAGAAAAGCAGGCCCTTCCAGTGGTCTGGAAGGCCCCTGCTTGCATTCACCTGCCATCCCTTCTGCTCCCATCTCTCACAGTTTCTTCCTTTGCTCACTCAACTTCAGCCACTACTAGCCTCATATCTAGTCCTTGAACTTACCAGAGAAGCTCTTGCCTCAGGGCATTTGCATTGGCTGTTACCTCTACCTGAAACTCTCCACCCCAGATATTCACGACTTGATCTGCCTTTTTCACATCATTGGTCGAATGTTATTTTTTCCACCAAGGCTTGACCCTCCTATTTAAAAGAGAAAACCCACACCCCTCCACCCCTACTGGTTTTTTTTCCTCTACTGCACTTACATCCTTATAGTTTATATTCTACTTATTAATCTATTGTCTATCTCCTCTGCTATTGAATTCCCAGGGCCTCAAATACCTAGGACACAGTAGGCAAATATCTATTTGTGGGTATTTGCAGAACTAAGGAAGGGAAAATAATTCTTTTACCCTTCTAGGTATTTTGAAATGAATTTTCTGTTGCAGCCAAAAGCATCTTGAGTGATGGATTTCCATTGCAGTGCCTTGTAACAAGTGCCCAGCATTTTGAAGACAGTCAACCATGTTTTAAATTCAGAGTCAGTGCTTCAAGAACAGAGTACCCCTCACCCAAAGCCATCAATCCGTATTGTGTAGTGAAAGATGAGAAGTAGAAAAATCGCCTGTGTATGATTCAAAAGTTCGCTTTCTGGTCTCCATGAGACCTTGGGCAATTTAAAATTTATCTCTATCTGCCTTAATCTCCTCATCTCTCTGAGGAATAACCTATCTACTGTCTATAATATCTATACTATCTCTTTTATCTCTGTAATGTGGGATTTTTAAGACCTACTCTAGTTATGTCCCCTGGGGGTTATAAGAAATAAATAAATAAGAAATAAATGACTCATACATGTTAAAAGCAGGAAAGTGCTGTGTATATTTGTACAGTATTGTTTTGAATGAGCTCTTTTATTCTCTGGAAAGCGTTCATTATTGTTGTGTTAATAGTAATACTGATTTTTTTCATTTGGTGACATTTATTACTTACCAAAGGCTATACTCATTCAATAAATATTCACTGAGCCCCTACTCGGTGCCAGGCTACTTTCCCAGGAGCGTTCAAACACCAACTGAGGTCAGACAGGTGTATTACCAGAAAAAGTGGTTAAAATTTCGGAGTCTCAATTATCTCCACTGTACAATGAGGGTAAGTTGCCTGGGCATTGTTGTGACATTGTTGAAATGGGATAATATACTGAAAGTTATTATTATAAAATCTGGCTTAGTGAAGTGTGATTAAATAGAATTATCTTTTTTATTACTTTACCATGGCCAGGCCTTGTATAGTATTTTCAAAGATCTTATTAACAAAGCCTCTCAACATCATCCCAAGATAGCCCAGAAAAGATGAGAAATTAGTCCAAAGGACTAGATGAGCCCTACCTAAACTAGGGTCTGTATGCCCAAAAAAGCCTGACTAATTCCTATTCCTTCTTTAGGTCTCAGATTGGCTGCCAGCTACTCCAGTGAGCTTTCCTTCTCTTTCCTCTACCCCACTGTGGGTTGGGTTGTGTGACCTCACTCTTTTTCTAGCGCTCTCCATACTCACACTGGATTGTAATTGACAACCACTTGTTGAGATCTCTCCAGGGGAGCACAAACTGCTTAATGGGGGTTGGGGGAGAACAACAGTGTAACAGTGTCTTGTTCACTCAGGCCAAGGCCTGACACATAGTAGGTGCTCTATAAATACTAGTTTTTTAAACACATTTCATGTGGTTGGCATTCGGGCATGGGTGAAATGAACAGCCATAAAACCTTTTCGCTTTCTTGGCCTGGAGCCAAGAAAACCTAATGCTTACAGAGAGAACAGGATGTTTGACTTGGGTCCTGTACAGAGTGTCTCCCCTCCCCCACAGAACCTTGAAAGCTTCCCGGGAGTCCACTAGACAACCCAGGCTGCCTTCCGAGTACCATAAGACTGCAGCTCTCTGCACCAAGACGGCTTCCATCACAGCTGAGAAAAGTGCTTTCATCTTGTGGTAACTTGTTCATAATCAGACCAATTTTGCTTCTAGTGGATTGGAGCCTTGCACAAAATAAAGTTACTTAGGAAATCCCTTTGTGGGCTACAGATGCATAGAGGAGATCCAAGCTTCCTTCTGACACATAGAGGAAGGGTTTTTACTCCCTTCAGTGCCTGGGGCAGAGCTAGGGTATGCAGTAAGCTTGTATTTACTGGCATTCTGGTTTCCCTTAAGAGCACTCCAAACATGCTCAGACGTCTCTCTCTCTCTCCCTTCTGATATAAGGAAAGAAGGACTAGAATTTCTCAGTGGATCTCTTGGATCAACCCATGTTAGAATTATCGGGGATGCCTGTGAGTTTTTTGACTCCATCTCAGCTGCTGGGAATCAGAATCTCTAAGGGTAGGGCCTATGAATATGCTTTTTAACACCTCCCAGATTATTTGCATGCACAATGAGGTTTGAAAATCATTCAGTCACCTAAGGTCACTAGCTAGGTAGCTGAACCCAGTTTCAGATTAGTGCCTGATAAATAATCTTATGTTGGTGGCTTGGCCTGGTCGATCCAGAAAGCTTCGGTCCAAACCAACAGCCCTTCCTCCTGAAACTAGAGTTCTTACCACAGCCTTCACTACACCCTGTCTCCGGGAGCAGGAGAAGCAAGCAAGCAAGGCTCCATTTTCTGCCTCTTAGGCTAAGATCTGTGGCGTAACATTCTAATCACTCTATGCGTTGTAGGTGGCACAGACAGCTAAGAACGGTTATTTGTCAGTCACTGACTTCTCTCTATAAAACGAGAAGGTCACAGTCTTTACACTGCTTTGAGACAACCCAATCAGAGTTATTTATTTATTTACTTACTTATTTATTTACAACAGCAGAAAATCATAATCCCTGAAGGGAAACTGAAAAATTCCCCAGATCCCTGCATTTCTCAGGGCAAAGATCAGACGTTCTCTGCAAACGTGTTAGGTGGAGGACTTCCCTTTGCAAGGAAGCCACCCACCAGCATCAGCTTTTCGTTGAGGGTCTATGGCACGTGCCTCATGGGAGCAGCCAGATTGGTATTTTTCTCTCATTAGAAAATGGAATCGAGAGAATGCCCCATCCATTCCCTTATGTGAGCCCCATCTTTTTGGAGGGAGGGGAAGGAAAGAAGGTTATGTCTGTGGAACACATCAGAATGAGTATCATGGTTATCGCCCATCTATAAGATGGAATGACCTTTATGGACAGATATTGCAGAACTGCTGGTTGAGGAACGAACAAAATACCCTAGAATTGTAGCATCAGGAGGAAGATGGACACAGAAATCCCATCAGATAATTCTGATCTCTTCCCAAGCACAGAATCATGCGCCAAATCTGAAAACACCGTCTCAACTCCAGAGTGGGCAATTTCCACCACGGAAGTGCCCCGGTGACGACACCATGGAGAATGCCTCATGATGCAACCGGACGTGTAATATACATGCTACACAAATCAGATACAAGAACGACACATGCTGAACCTCTCAATCTGTAAGTGTCCTACAAGGACTCCACTAAGTGAACAAGCTTAGAAGTCACCCTAACCCTAGCAAAACAGGGGAAGCTTTAGACCACTGACAATTGTGGGTTGTGTGATGTATGTGAGGCCATCCAGGACAGTGGGTCCAAAGACCACAGATGTGCTGACGCCTCCCTCATTTCAGTCTTGCCTCCAACTCCCATTCTCTCTCTGAAGAGCCACACTCCTGGATACAACTTTCTTCTTGGCATCTACCCCTGAGTGTCTTACAAACATTTCGTGCTGAATATATGCAAAATGAAGCTCATAATTTTTCTCCCTTGGGGAGGTCAGGACTTGCTGGTCCAAAATATGCTGCTTTGGTATATTGACTATTTTGAACTAAAGGTGTTTAAAAAATAATATATGTAGGGAGCGCTTTCACAGAATTCCCCTTATCTGTCTACAGACAGAGTCTCCAAAAGGAACTCAACTGTCACAAATCCTCTCTCTGGAAGTTTCATCAACCAGGGAAGATGGACTCTTATTCTGGGAGAGACTAGAGCAAACACCACCCCTGGACAAACTGGGCCACAGGCTATCAAACCTGCCATCTATTGTCCAAAAGGCCCATTCCTATTTCCTAAAAGTCATTTTCTTTCCTCTAAGAGGAATGCCTCTCTCCTTCCTTCCGCTGTTCAGATGATGTATGAAAGCTCATATCTCAGTTTCTTTCTGCATATTCATGTTTTTCCCATGATGTCTCCATGTACATAACATTAACAATAATTTTGTGTACCCTTTCTCCTATTAATCTGCCTATTGCCAGTCTATCTCACAGACTGAGCTATTGAACCTCAGAGTCAGGGAGAGAATGTCTTTCTTTCTCCACACTCCAAACATGTTTTCTTTCCAGGTTTCCCAGGTTCTGCAACGGGTGCCCAGACACTACCCAGTCACTCAAGGCCAAAACCTGGGAACCATCTTAATTCCTTATGATATCTCTCCCCAAAAATCCAGTCCATGATCTCCAAAATATGTCTGGAATCTCTTCTCTTCTCATTGTCTGTACCTTCTCTTCTCTAATAAAGCCATGTTGTCTCTCGATGGAATTCTAAGAATTTATTAAAATGGTATCAATTTAGTCCTTAAACTCCTTCAAGGACAAGGAATCCCATTATTCTCAAAATAAAATCCAGGCTCTGTGAGGTGACCTAAAAGGTCCTGTGATCTAGCCCTGTCCTACCTCTTTGGTAGGTTGCCCACAACCACAGCTTTCTCCCACCCAGCTCCTGTCACATTGAGTGTGCACTCCTTTGTGTTTTGAAAACATCATCTTTTCGATGGTGCTGGGCCTATATAAGTACTTGTTTTATTAATTCCTACAGTGACTAGGGCATGGTTCTTTGAACACTGGCCCATCCCATTCCCTCAGACCTCGGCTCAGGTGCCACCTCCTCAAAGAGACTTTTCCCGGCACCCTATACTGAAGTGATTTCCTCCAGAATGCTCTCAAGCCACCTATTTACATCTTTCCTAGTGTTCATCAAAACCTCAGGTGATCTTCTAGTTTTATACTTTTTTTTTACTGGCTAAGTCTTTCATTATAAAATATTTTTTCTTCCCACTTGTACATCATATAAATAATTAGATATTTTAAACAACACAGCACATAGAAAATGGAGGTATATCCCAATGATATAATCACAGTAACTAATCATGATATAATCACAGTAACTAACCATAATTACTGAACATTTTCTATGTGCTGTGTTGTTTAAAATATCTAATTATATTCTAATAACTGTTCCTCAGGTAGATGTTTTTATCTCAATTTTCCATATTAGGAATGGAATAATGAAAAATCTGAGATAACTTGGTCTTTGACAAAAAGAAGCAAGGCCAAAATTTAACCAGGTATTTTATTGTAAAACATAGGTCCTTCATCAGGCTACAACGTAAGTTTTCCTGCACAAATGTAGGGTAGTTATGAAGCATGTTCATAGCAGTGTTATTATAAACACTGAATGACAATTGAGGAAAATAAATTAGGGCATATCTACTGTTCATAATATAAAATATGGTCACTATGTATTGTTAAGTTAAAATATCTATTAATAATAATATAATAAAACATCTATTAATAAAATAGTATTTCCATTATGACCTTTTTGGTTATATATATGTATGTATGTATGTATGTGTGTGTGTGTATATATATATATATATATATATATATATATATATAGTTCATTATAAATTAACCAGTCCCCTTTGCAGTTTCTGGCACATGGCACTTGTTTGTTGACTGAATTAATTGATGAATGCACATAGTCTAGAGACTAGAAAAAATATGCCACAAACTTTAGCAGTATTGATCTGTGGATTGTGAGGTTATGAATGAAATTTCATAATTTTTTAGTTTTATTTTAAATTCTCTAGACTGAGAACATACATTTTAGTAATATAAAAGGGAAAGAATAAATGCTGTATTTTTAAAAATTGTTTAGGTTCTACCTTGAATGACTTCTTCCCACTAAGTCTATCTTTGTATCCCAAAAATATGAGATTTCTACTTCTTTTGTACTCAAAGCACTTTAGTCTTGAGTCAAAGCACTTCTTTAGCTCACTTTGCCTTGTATTACTTTTACTGATATAATGCCTTATTCTTAGGTACCAATTCCTCTCCCCCCATAAATGGTGCATTCCTTGAGAATTTGAACTGTATTTTATTGATCTTTATTACCCTTTCATTTTCTAGGGCAGTGCTATGGATATAATAAAAACTCACTCAATGTTTAGTGTTGGGCTCATAGGATTATTTATCTACTATCCTACTGAATAATTTGGAATATGAAAAATAATAGCCTACTAGCAGTTACCTAAGATACACATTTAATTAAAATAGCAATAGCAGTGCCATGCTGAGCCATATTAGAACCTGAAGTAAAGGAAAAATAAATCAGTAATGCTGTTCCTGTCTTTATGTAATATTTTGATACTTTATTTATCATGAATTTTTGGTATTAGTTCAGTTTTCAAAAATATCACATTAAAGTATTTATCTTTATTTCTATCACTTCACCTCGCCTCTGCCCTACTTTTATAATACAGTATTAGCAGGTTATGCAATCTGAGCATCTTACAGTAATCTAGACACTGTATGTATTATATGTAGATTTATTCTATATACATACAGAATTATATATAAAAATACACATGACAGGTATATATGTGTTGTGTGTGTATATCTTTCTATCCATATCTACACATAACTTTATTCAGCTAGCACTCACTGCCATTCTAATGGATGTCTGTATCAACTCCATTTTGCATACAAAGAAACTTAAGCACAGAAACTTTAAGTGACTCTGCCAAGGTACCAGCTAGAAGAATTTATCAAACTCAGCACCGAAAGAACAAATAATCCAATCAAGAAATGGGCAGAAAACATGAACAGACATTTCTCCAAAGAAGACAAATAAATGGCCAACAGACATACGAAAAAATACTTAATGTCACTCGGCATCAGGAAAATACAAATCAAAACCGCAATGAGATCTCTTCACACCAGTCAGAATGGCTTAAATTAGCAAGTCAAGAAATGACAAGGCACCTGGGTGGCTCAGTCAGTTAAGTGTCTTGCCTTCAGCTCAGGTCACAATCCCAGGGTTCCAGGATCGAGTCCCACATCTGGGTCCTGCTCCACAGGGAGCCTGCTTCTCCCTCTCCCCCTGCCCCTCCCCCTGCTCATACTCTCTCTCTCTTTCTTTCTGTCAAATAAGTAAATAAAAACTAAAGAAGAAGAAGGAGGAGGAGGAGGTGGGGGATGGGGAGGGAGAGGAGGGGGAGGAGGAAAGCAAGGGAGGAGGAGGAGGAGGAGAAACGACAGATGCTGGCAAGGATGAAGAGAAAGGGAAATCCTCTTACACTGTTGGTGGGAATGCAAGCTGGTGCAGCCACTCTGGAAAACAGTATGGAGGTTCCTCATAAAATTGAAAATAGAGCTATCCTACGACCCACAATTGCACTACTGGGTATTTACCCCAAAGATACAAATGTAGTAGTGACCTGAAGGGTCACCTGCACCCCAGTGTTTATAGCAGCAATGCCCACAATAGCCAGACTATGGAAAGAGCCCAGATGTCCATCAACAGCTGAATGGATAAAGAAGACATGGTATATATATATAATATATATGTCATATATGTGTGTTAGTATCCAATCTGATTCTCCTCTTAAAAAATATTTATCGCTTTCTTCACCATTTGAAGTGGTTTTTCCTGACAAAAGTTGGCAGTGAGTATCATTTTGACTCAATGAACAGTTAGTTTAAGTATGCTACTTATTCATTATGGACAACCATGGCAACCATGTGAGCCCATCCTTGGTTCACCTGCATCCATGATGATCATCTAAGAGCTTGCATGGAAAATGCAGATTCCTGGGCCTTCGTCCAAACTACTAAGTAAGAACCAGTCTTCAGAACAATGTTGAAAGAGCTGAGGTTTTCCCATCCTACAGATTGGGTTGAAACCTAACTCAGCCATTTATTAGCTCTAGAGCCTTTGGCAAAGATCTTGGTCTTGTGTGTGTTTCTGTAGCTTCAGTATCCTCATAGGTAAAGTGGGAATAAAAATACCAACCTCTCATAAGGTTTCCATGAGGATTGAATTAGAATGAAGGTCTAATTATAATGATATTTATCACAGTTTACAAATACAGAGTACTTTCAAACTGTCAGGCACTATGGTAAGTGCTGTACCTACATTACCTTATTAACTTCTCCCAAGCACTTAGCAGGGTCCTCACCACACAGTGAGTACTCAAGAGCTAGAGCCTGAGTAGCCACACAGATCATTGTAATTGGTGGGGAGCCAGTCACAAACACAAGATTTAGGTCCAGAGGCTGAGAATGATGGATAACCCAGAACAGGTCAGCCAGGCTGGTGGTCCCCAAAGCCAGCCTACTGCATCAGAATCATCTGGGCGAGCTCATTAAAACACATGGTCCTTGAACTTCTAACTCAGTAGCTCTTGGGGGACCTGGAAGTCTCTATTGTTTAAAAAGCAGAAAAGATGGGGCACCTGGGTGGCTCAGTGGGTTAAAGCCTCTGCCTTTGGCTCAGGTCATGATCCGGGGGTCCTGGGATCGAGCCCCACATTGGGCTCTCTGCTCAGCAGGGAGCCTGCTTCCTCCTCTGTCTCTGCCTGACTCTCTGCCTACTTGTGATCTCTCTGTCTGTCAAATAAATAAATACATAAATAAATAAATCTTTAAAAAAATAAAAATAAAAAGCAGAAAAGATTTTGAATTGTAGTCAAGATTTAAAGCCATCAGTTAACTTGAGCTGCAGATTTCTTGAAATTCCTGAAGTGAGGGCATAAGTCATTTTTTTCTCCTTGCCTTTTTCATCTACAAGGCCTAGGACAAGGCTGCCACATGGAAGTGCTCAGAAATATTTTGGGTCCGATGAGCATAAATTGGGCCTAACAAAGCCCGTTTTATCTGCTTCCCAGGGGTTTTATGAGAAGTGTTTGTAAAGCTCCAGTTTATAGTGCACCTAAGAAATAGAAGATGCCATAGAGTAGTGTAACTTTATAGATTTAGTTATTAACTCCTTTTACTATGCCTTCTCTCACCCCTTTAACAGAAATCATTTGGTTTGGAGGTATCCACCATTACAGTGGGTTTCTAAAAATAAAGTATAGCAAAATTACAGATAAAACACCTCCTCCAAATTACTCAAAATAATTTTTACTCAGAATTAAAATGCTACTGAAGGAGCCAAAATTCCACATGCATATAGGCATGTTAGTTTCCATATTGAAGTTCAACCCTGTCAACTCTTCACTGCCTCATTCACTTCTCTTAGCTTTAGACCCATCTTACAGTACACCGGTTAACCGTACCTACTGCCGACACAACACAGTCTGTTTCAGGCACCCCCATTGCGTTCCACTAGAACAGCGAGCCCTCCAAGGACACCCAGCGGGGCCATTCTAGCTCCTTCCAGTGGCCTATTATTCAGCTATTTTCAATGCAGACATCCTTTGGGAGAGTTCTGGAAGTCTCCAAGCTCGGGCTTATGAGGGAAGAGAGTGAAGAAATGGAGAAACAAGTTCTTCAGGAGGAGGGAAATGGATGCATTATCCCAAGTAAAGAGCCTACAATAGAAAAATCTCCTGAGAGCCAGGAAGGCAGTTATATTCTGATCCTGGGACTCAGTGTAGACACAGCTCGTAAGATTAGACTTGAATTCTTCACTCTCCCTGTGGGCTTCCTCTACTGAGAAGCAAGTGATCTTCAAAAGAGATGGAAGGAAGAGATTAACCTCTGACCATGTGGCCATGCTTGGCCTCACAGTCCTCCAGAGCTGACAGACAGTCCTGAAACATGACTTGCCTGAGTATAGCCTCTCTCTCTGCCCAAACCTATCTCTCTGAAAGTTCACTTCAGTGCTGCCTCATTGGTGGGAACAAAATAAGCTTTAAAAGAATAAAAGGGTAGAAAGAAATCATTAAATCTATTTCTAGCCCAGAAGGCTATTCCGGGATGTGTAGGACCTTACATTCATGGACATACAGATGAATGTTTTCAAATCTGAAACCAGCACAAACCCCCAAGGAGGCAAGAAAAGGAGGGGAGGAACCTTCTCCTACCTTCTGTGGCTCCAATCTCGATGGTGCCTTTCACTTGGCTGAAGCACCATAGTGTGTCCTGGGTGAGCGTCCCAATTCCTGAAAGCGACACAAGGAGACACTTCAGCTTAGGTAAGAGTTCCCTGTTGTCCTTAACAGGCCAACAGGGAGGGAGACACATTTCTAAAAGGAGGCTTGCCCACCGGGTATCATCCTGTTGGAGAGGAGACCCTAGCGAGCGCTGGGAGAAGGGCCCGTCTGCAAGCAGCACGTCCTGCTGTGAATCACGGCTCTGTCCCCTCCATCTGACCATGCCACCAATCAGGAGTTGGTCCCTTCTGCCCCTGGCAGCGTCCTAGCGCAGGCCTGCAGTCACACCCTGTGTGACTGCCCCTTTTCATGGGAATACTAATGCTTTCGATTGTTTTCCTTCTGTGGTGGTGGGGAGGAGAAAGAGGCAGTTCGTTAGGGAAGAGAGGAAAAGAAAGACAACTTTTTTTTTTTTTAAAACTGGTTTCCCAGCTTGCCCAGCTGAACGGCCAGTAAGGGGTCAGACACTCAGAACTTGCGTCTCTCTTGTTCCCTTCTTGACTGCTTGCCAAAGTCCGAACTGACTGCAGAGGAGAGGAAAGCAAAAACAGGTTAGGGGTGGGGGCGGGGGGCTGCCAGCACTATGGAGTCAGTGCTGACAAATGTGACCTACTTTGTTGCATGGGGATTTCTGTCTCAAATGTGAACCGAACCTTTGGTGGGGGAGGGGTTAAATTCTCTGGCTTTTCTGGCTCCCGGTTTCTACAAATGTATGGATCCAATTTGAATGCATATGCTAATATATCTACAAATATATTTATTAATGTATGTATCGAAGTCGGAAAAGTCCTTTTCAGAGGACTTCTGAATTGCTGTGGTGCCAGTTTGCCTTCTCGACAGCCTGGCTGATCCCGTCAGTTCAACTAGGTTTTAAAGTTAAGAGGGATCTTTCAACATCAAATTGGGGGAAAGGCTATCAATTTAAGAATGATTATATGAATAGGGAAAAAAAAAAAGTATCAAAGCCAAGCCGACCTTTTCAAAATGCACACAGAGCTAGAACTCAGTAGGCATCCCCAGTGTCAGCGGCAGAATTTCCCTGAACTGAAACCTTCACGTGAAAGGAGGGCTGGGCCCCACGTGCTTTTCTCACTGGGGGTGACCTCACATTTGAAGGAGGCTGCATAGGGTCACTATTAAGAGCACACATGTGGGGCGCTTGGGTGGCTACATTGGTTAAGTGTCTCCCTTCAGCTCAGGTCATGTTCTCAGGGTCCTGGGATCGAGCCCCTCATCAGGCTCCCTGCTCAGCGGGGACTCTGCTTCTCCTCTGCCCTCCCCGTTCATTCTCTCTCTCTCAAATAAATAAAATGTTTGAGACTCTCTCTCTCTCTCCCTCTCCCTCTCCCCCTGCTCCCTCTCTCTCTGTCAAATAAATGCATCTTTTTAAAAAAGTGCTTAACCCAGTCAAGCAACTTAATAAATGATATTATTGACAAAGATCCTAAACTGTTCAATAGTAAAAAAGAAGAATATTCGCTCAGCAATTTTCAGTTAGTTATTACAAGTCAAGTATGGTGCTAAGCACTTTGCATAGATGATCCCCTTCTTACCCATTTTACAGGTGAAGAAACAGAGACCCAGGAAGTGTTGGTAACTCATCCGAGGTCATACCTAGGACACAGCAGAGCTGGGATTTCCACCCAGGCTGTCTGAACCCCAGTTTCCCCGTGTGCTGAGCTCAGCCTGCCCATTTAACAGTTAGGGCTCTGAGACCCAGAGAGCCTGCACAATTTAAAATGTAGTCGCAATTGGAGGGCTGAGCTGGAATCCAGTATCCCATGTCAGTTATCGAAATCCCTATGTCTCCTTGAAGGTTACACAGGACTAAAATGTCCCAATAAAATTAGCAGCTGGGAGAGAGAAAGGAAGGCATTTGGCAGCATTTCTTAGAGGCTACTGCTGATCACTTCTTGCACGTCTACCGCTGGCCTTGGATTTCAGCATCAGGCATGCTCTGGTAAGTTCTTACTCTTCCTGTGAGCTCTCACTGGCCCTCTCTCAACTGCCAGTCCTGCAGGTGAAGCTGTGATGGCCTCAGTTCTTAGGGAACATCAACTACTGATAAGGGTCTTCCTGGTGTTTGTCCCCGCACAGTTCCTGTATCACTAGTTATAACTCTGGGTGCAGGCACTGTACTCATCACAAAGCCTGCGAAGTAAGCAGACACACACACCCCCTTAAGCAGACTGAGATGAGCCTCTGTATAGGGATTCTCATTGCTTCAGGGAATTTTAGCTTTAGAAGGAAGCTTGCCTATGTGTGAAACCAACTTATTTCACATTTGAAAAATCAAGTTATAGAAAATAACCAACTTGCTATGAGTCACAGACGAATCATGTGACCAATTTGCTGCCCGTGACAGCTCTGACCATCACCCCGAGATAGGCTGCCTGGGCCTGTGAGTTCCGTTGATTAGAGCTCAACTGATTAGCTTGAGAAATCAAGGCAGCCAAAGCTTTTGTCGGTTTTCTTGTCCAGGGCAGTATTTGATTGGACCCAGTTTCTGCCTCCCACCAAGATCACGGCCAAATGATGTCATCAATGATCTCAAGAGAGTTTGGGCTGTGCCATCTCTGTCCTAAAAGTGCCAAAGAGCAGGTGAAAACTCAAATGTCAAATGGGTTAGGATGTACATGTGAAAAGCTGGCCAAGAGTAGGGTACTCAGAGGAGCAGACATGAGTCAGTGATCAGCTCTGGAAGAGTGGGTGGGTGGACATGGAGGACCCAAGCCTTGTCTAAAGGGAGCAGCAGCTACTCAGATCCAGCTGAAAACTGCCATGGAGGATTCCAGCCTAGTTTTATCTAATTGGCTTTTTCCAAGAGAAGCCATAAATCAAGATTATTATGTGAAAACTCCAAATTTTTAAATGGTGTCAATCAATTAAAATTAGAACATTATGTGGCTAATACAACACAGGGTAAACACATCACATCTGCAGGCTGAATATGGCCTTTGTGCCACCAATTTGCAAACCTCTGGCTAGAATATGTGAGCCGAAAGACACCTTAGAGAATACATTGCCCATCTTTGCCATTTGGCAGATCAGGAAGCAAAGGCCCAAAACGAGGAAGAACTCCCAACATGGTAGAGTTGTTTTATCTGCAGACTTAGGACTCAAAGGTGACAATTCTGATTCTTATACCAGATTTCCTTTTACCTCCAAACTACGCCCATGGTGATGGTTTGGTGAGGGTTCTGTCTAGATTTAATGAATGCTCTTCAGGGAAGTGTATTTGATTGTTAAAGTGGCTGACCGAGAGAATTAAGCTGACATAGTGAGGAAGGAAAATTTGTTTCTCTTAAATTACGGACCGTGACAGCTTCCCTAAACGCCAGTGCCAAATGACACTCCAGTTGCTATGGTAACGGTGTCAATAAGCAACATTCTCTACGAGGAAGCTGATGCAAATACAGTAGCTAAACATCTTGGAAGACGTTCATTTCTCTGTCCCCACAGCTATGGCTCAGGAAGGTCCTGAGTCTCATCCACTGAAAGGCCAGGAGGTCGACCCACTGAAGGCATACACCTGTCTTCTTCCTAGGATCGTGTAATAGCTGATTTCTGAATCTGGTCAGACCTTGGAGATCATTTGGTCCAATTGCCTCATTTGAAAGCAGAGGACACAGAGGCACAGAGGGGGCATGGCCATGCAGGGAGCTGACAGCAGCTTTGGAACCAGATCCCAGGGCTTCTATGCCCAGCACAGGCTCTTCTCCTTGTCCTGCCCCAGCAGGGCCCTTCAGAGTTGAGGCTGGCCTTTGTGCTACCTCTTCTGTGCCAACTTGGCTGTGTGAATACAATGAACAGAGGGTGGGACACACAGCAAATAAAGCTCCTTATTGATGGGGAGGCCCCTGTAAAGAGTTGTTTTCATCTTCATGACTTGGCATCAGCAGTGTGCTCCTCTCTGCAGAGAGAGGGAGAGAGAAAGAGGTGATCCTTGCCCAGAGAAATTTTTTCTGAGAAGAATGTGTTTGGAAATTGGCTATAATATAAGCTGTAGATGTGCCTTCAGCTCCTTAGAAGGAGCTTACAATTATGCAAGCCTCTGTGAGTGTGTTGTTACGATACCATGAGAACTTAAGGCAGGCACTCAGGATGAATGGATATCTTGATAAAATACCAGCTCCAACTTGGTTTAAAAATCTTTCTATTGAAGATGCCAGATTTCAAAGAGAAGAGACACAGCTGCACCAGAGAGTGTGACAAACAAGGGCTTTCCATACTTAAAGTAATAAAAGAGAGACATTCGTTGTTGTTGTGTTTTTTTTTTTTTACTCCCTACCTCAGTGCCTTGTATATGGTTCAGCTTTAGCAAGTGCTGCTCTGTTTAGTAAAGACTGGTTACTTCTATGTCTTCCGATTGACAGCAAGCTCATGAAAAATAGGAGCAGGCAGCAAAAAGAAATAGGTCAGATTTTCAATCAAATGTTTCCCTTTCTTTGTACCAAAATGAATCAACCATTAGAGAGATTACACTAAAATCATCATTGGATGGAGCCTGCTCTATTTAGTTCACTGGATGAATCCAAACAACAGTCAAGCAAATTGTTAACTGGCTAAACTCTTTCAACAGTCCATCTGATGATGGAAGAAAGAGAAAGGAAGTGGAAGAAAGTGGCTACTTGGACTGATTAATAGGAAAATATAATCAACAGGGATCCATGGAGGTGATCCAACACATGAGTGAGGAAATCTTGGGCTGTCTGGGACAGAGCGCAGCTACTCACTCTATCACTTTCTTGATCCTGCGTCCTCAGAATTCATTTGCTGAACAAAGTAAAGGAGTTTTACACTCTCAAATAAGTAATAATGCTGCAAGATGCCTCACTGGAAACTTCACTCTTTTTTTTTAAATTCAAGTTAGCTAACATATGGTATAATACTGGTTTCAGGAGTAGAATTTAGTGAGTCATCACTTACATATAAAACACAGTGCTCATCCCAACAAGTGCCCTCCATAATACCCATCATGCATTTAGCCCATGCCCTCGCCCACCTCCTCTCCAGCAACCCTGAGTTTGTTCTCTATAATTAAGAGCGAATAAGTCAGTCAGTGAAAGACAAATATCATATGGTGTCACTCATCTGTGGAATTTAAAAAACAAAACAGAAGAACACAGGGGAAGGGAAGGAAAAACAAAATAAGATAAAAACAGAGAGGGAAGCAAAGTGTAAGAGACTCTTACATATAGAGAAACCTCATTATTTTACAAAACAAAGGAAATGGAGGTGCCAAACATCCTCAAGATTGATGCAAATATTTGTATGTTACACACTGAAAAAGTAAGAGGACAATTGTTACTTCTCACCCAATGCATCCAATCCTGTCAACCTATTTTTGTCTTTAGTGTTAAAGTGTGTTTCCTGTAGACAGCCTATACTTGGATTTTTTTTTTTTTAAATTTGGTCTGAAAATCTCTGCCTTTCAATTGGAGTGATTATAACATTCACAATTATTGTGCTTACTAAAATAAGTTTGAATCTATTATGTCATTTCCTATTTGTTTTCTTCTGGGTTTTGTTTTCTTTCTCCACTTTTACTGCCTTCTTTTGCTTTGTGGGATATTTTCATGATGTTATTTCATCTAATTTTTTTAGTATTGAGTTATACTTTTTAGTTTTGCTATTCTAATGGTTGCTACTGGCTTTATAGTATACTTAAACTATGAGTCTGCCATTTAGTGATTTTACACCACTTCACACATAGTGCACAACCTTAAATAGTATATTTCCATTTCTCCTCTCCCAAATTCCATGATATTGTTCCTCCATAGTCTACTTTCATGTTACAAACCTCAAACTTTATTATTTTGTTCAAATAGTCAATTATCTTTTACAGTGATTTAAATAATAATAAAAAGCTTTCATTTTTACCATATAGTAACAACTTCTGGTACCCTTTTTTTTTTTTTTTCAACTTCTGGTACCCTTAAGGTCTTTCCTCACTTCTATATTTCCACCTGGTATCATTTTCCTTCTGCCTGAAAACTTCCTTTAATATTTCTAATAGTACAGGTCTATTGGATATGAATTCTTTCAGCTTTTGTATATTTGAAAATGTTTTTAAAGTATATTTTAACTGGGTATAGAATTCTAAGTTGACAAAGGTTTGTGCTTCAGTACTTTAAAGATGATACTTCATTGTTATCTACAACATATCTGATGTTCATTTTATCTTTATTCTTCTGTATATGTCTTTTCTGTTCTGGCTGCTTTTAAATTTTCCCTTTATCTCTGGTTTTGAGCAGACTTTTATTTCTTCCATGTTTCACCCAATTTTTGAATGCATGTAACAGAATTATAATGACTGTCTTAAAGTCCTGGTCTGCTAATTCTAACATCTGTGTCAATTCTGGATTAGTTTCAATTAATTCTCCTCCTTGTTATGGGTTGTATTCTCCTTCTCCTTTGCAGACCTGGTAATTTTTTACTTTGACAGACACTGTGAATCTCACCTTGTTGTGTGTTGTATTTGTGTATTTTTTTTTTTCCTCTAAGTATATTTTTTGTCTTTCTCCTGGGAGACAATTAAGTTGGAAACAGTGTGATCTCTTCAGTCTTGCTTTTAAGATTTATTAAGCAGCGCCAGAGCTCAATTTAGTTTCAGGCTAATTATTCTCATTACTGAGCCACACCTTTCTGAATACATTGCACAGTATCACATGAATTAAGAAGTTGTAGTTTGGCATTTGGGAACAGGCACTAATTCCTGGTCCTGTGTGGGCACTGGGTACTGTTCAATCTAATCCTCTTGGGTGGCTCCTATAGTTTCTTCACAGGTATACACTGATCAGTACCCTGCTGAGTACTTGATGTGGAGCCTCTCAACATTCCTGGAGTTCCCTTTCTGTGCATATCTCTTCTTTCCTGTTCCTTATCCTACAAACTATAGCTTCCCTGGTCCCTCTGACTCTCTGCTCCATCTCCTCAACTCAGAGAATATTCTGGGATCTACCTGGGGTCCTCTTCTCTATGCCATAGCCTGAGAAATCCCTCAAGGCAGTAAGCTGAAGCAATTATGGGGCTGATATTTTTTTTTTTCCCTGAGAGATCACTGTCCTTCATTGTCTTCATTGATATCTAAATTGATTCAAAAGCCATTGCTTCTTTTGTCTTATTGTTTGGTTATTTGTCACAGAAATGAGTGTACATATAGTCCCTATTATTCCATCTTGGTCAGAATCAGAAGTCCAATAAACTAGAGCAACATTTTTTATAGGATCTCTCCAGGTTTGAGGATCTTCCTTCAGTAGATCTGCAATGAGCACTGAACTGATATTTGGACCAGGTTTATCTGTTTTCTTCACCTTTTTTTTTTTTTAAACCATTGAATATTTTGTTCCATACAGCCAGTCATTAGTGGAAAAAAAGAATAGAATTATACCAGGCTATATTTACATTCTGCAACCCTTTGCTCTTCTATCAGGTGTTTTCAGAATTATTTTGCCAGCTAATGTTTCCAACCAATCAAAACACTCTTTGGTCTTAAGAAGTTCCTGGTTCCCGCTGTGGCATCCTATCATCCCTGTGACCTCAGCTGCATCTATCCTGCATACAACTCCCTCAGACCATGTTTTGAAAAAGACAATGTTAACCAATGATATCAATTGTTCATGAGTTACTACTTTATTACTTATAACCAAAAGCACTGTAAGAAAGTCTTTAAAAATTTCTTACAGAATTCCTGAGAGCAGAAATTTAGGTTGCCATAGAAGACTATTTCTAGAGATAATGAGTATTTTGATTCTTAGTCTGTCACACTAGGCAGGTGATCAGAATCTTACTTGTACAAAACTAAGTTTGAAAGGACACCATCAAAACCATTTATGATATAGTTCTGGCTTCCAACAAGATTATTATTTCTACACCAAAACCCACTACTAGCAGCAGACTCCATCTCCTCGAATAGTTTATCATTACCTCTTCCACTCTGTATCTTTACTTTGCACTCATGGCAAAGTGGTGTGTCAGGAACTTGCCTATGTCATATCCATCTGTTCCTTCTATGTATTAACAGATTCTCCTGTTTAAACAACAAAAACAAACAACAATACTTGTAATCTTGGACTCCCTTGCAGCTAAGGTTGCCCGTATAACTCCTGACTGCTTCTGCTAGGAGTATGTGGAAAGATTTTGAGTTTCATGATACACCTGCTGCTTTTCTCCCATTTACCAGGGCTCCACTTTTTCCTTTCTGAAACAATATGTGATGACAGGAGCTATTGTAGCCTTCTGGCAGCCCAAAGACAGAGAATCAAAGAGACCTTGACCCTGGTATCATCAAGCCACTGAACCAACACAGCAACTGTCTGTCTCTGACTTTTCATGGCAGAAAACAAAACAAAGCAAAACCTTGATTTGTGCGAGCTACTCTTTATTCAGCTACAGCTGAATCCAATCCTCCATACACAAGTGGGAAAAAGGATGTTATCTCTGCGTAACTGCACAATAATTTTTATTTCTTTCATGATAAAAACCCAGGAGTCATTTTTAGATTTTAAGAGGTAAATCAGTTCAAGAAAATCCATTTTACTCATCTTCTGGCTCACGACTTTCAACCATTAGCTGAAATGTCAAGCATCAAAGCACAGTTAGCACTACGTTATAATTCTATTTACACCTCAGTTTATAGACTCTGAATTCATCAAGGGCAAGACCTGTGTCTTAAAAAACACCTCCTGGCACCTATTAAAAGATCAGGAGGTGATCGTTTATTTGAATTAGAATAGAAGGAGAAGAAGCCCTTTACTCTCATACTGAAAGCTCTTCCCAAAAAATAAAAACCAGAAGTAATCAGAAGGGAGCCAGAATAGAGAGCCAGTGCTTTGTCACTGTACCAGTGTCACTCCCCCTATAACACAGGCAACATCATCGGCTGTACAAGGACCAAAGTGTCTTCTAGCATCCTAAAGAAAAACGTCTTGCAAAAAGAAGGCTTGATAGATGATTTAGCAAATCCTCCTCCATTTGCAGCACTTCCTGCCTATAATTACATTTCCCCCAAAGAGGGCAACATATTAAAAAAAGAGCTGTCGTATTTACTGCACTGCTTCCCTTAAACTGGTTAGTGAATCATAAAGCACAAGTAGCAAAAAGCCAAACGATGCCTGCTCATTTAATCTTGTTTTCTCCTCTGCCAGTCATTGACCCATCGATTGCCCTGGATCTGGTGGGAGTGGTTTTCCCTGGCTCATGGGGTTGGAGAGCAATGACAACCAGTACCAGCTTAAACTGGATTTCTTCCCAGGCCTGTACATAAAGGTCAGACGTGCTTTCAAGGCCTGAAACTCCTGAGTCTTGAGTCTCTGAAAAATGAAACCATCTCAGTATGAGATCATACTTTTGCTTCCAGGCTTCCAAGCCCATATTTGGGCTCGTCTTGCTATGAAGGGAAGGATAAATTGAACATAGCCCGATGGGAGCAGGAAATTTGGACGGCTAAAATTGTTTTGTGATTTTATGTATCGGACACCATTCTCTTCAAATCCACAGGACAGCAAAGCGAAGAAAGATCACTCACAGTGTAGAGCCTCGAGAATTTTGAATAGATCAGGAAAAGCAGAGTTGAAAAGCCTAGTTTTCCTACAGGCTGGGGGGAATGGATTTACAATGAGGATTTTTAAGTGAAGGCTGAATTTGCAACCATTCATTTCAACACGCACGCCTAGACCACCTGATAAATAATACATTTGTATTACGCTTATGAAACATGCAAATGGAGTCCAATTTGCAAATAAATGCCTTGAAGAATTTTTTTACAACTTCAGAGGTAAGTAACTGAATCCTAGGATTCTCTATTCCTATTTGTGAGGTTTTTATTTTATTTTGTGACAGCTGCCATAAATTCAATTAAACTCTATGGCAAATGAAATTTTGGTTGGGTTTTTTTTTTTTCTTGCTGATAGAAGAAAATGATCAAAAAGTTGGCAAGATGGGAAACAGTAAGCCCATTTGCAAACAGGGAAATCAAACAGTGCCACATCAGAATGCAAAGGAGGGAAATCCAGTCAGCTAAGCAGGTACAGCCTCACTTATTCTCCTTGTCCTTCACGCCCCTGCATTCTCAACATTCTTCCCGTGCTATGGAAAAAAGGCAGATGCAATTAGAATCTGCTAGGTGAGAAGCTACAATAATGCTCTGACAGCAAACGGAAAGAGAAAGCCAAAACTTGCAATCTGCAGCCATAGAAAATACTGCAGGGGATGGACATTTGAATGTGTTCCAGGATCCTAGGGCAGCCCCTGGCAGCCACCCAGAGCATAGGAGGTAAGCGTGCCCAATACTGGCTGCTTATAAACGGAAGCGACAATTGCACTTGACGTATATACCCGCTGAGATATGCACATGTAGCAGGAACATGCGTGCAGAAATGGAAAAACATGACCACTGAATTCCCTTTACACATTACACATGTTCTCTAGCCCTACAGCTACTAACATTGAGACTATGCTTCATGCTTGGCCCAAAAGAAGCACAGATCATATGGTCTCCACAATAGCCCCATGGGTTAAGTGATTATAAGTAAAAAAAAAAAAAAAATTTAAGCACAGACTGGTGAAGGGGCTTGCCCAAGGTGATATGGCTAAGTGTGACAAAGCTACTATTGGAAATCAGGTCTGAGGAGACTAAACTCAAGTTTCCCATCTCCTTTCTTCTCCAGTTAGGTGCTGATGTTTTGAAAAGCAGATGGTATTTCTGTGACCCAAATTCGATCCTATGTGTATGGTGGAAGCTTACTGGTTAAAAGGCATCTCAGTGTTCTTTCAGTAAACGAAGAATTCATTAGTAAAGGTAAATTAGTAAATTCAGATTTTTCTTTTCTTTTTTTTTTAAGATTTTATTTATTTAATTGAGAGAGAGCATGAGAGGGGAGAAGCTCCCACAGAGCTGGGAGCCCAATGTGGGGCTCGATTCCAGGACTCCAGGATCATGACCTAAGCCGAAGGCAGTCGCTTAACCAACTGAGTCACCCAGGTGCCCCTACAGATTTTTCTTAAAACTACACACATGCCAAGTACAGAAGGCACAGCAGAGAGAGGGGAATAAGAAAGGAAAACAGAAATCAACCACTGGGACTTCATCAGTATAAAAACCTTTGCACAGCAAAGGAAACAGTAGACAAAATCAAAACACAACCTGAGGAATGGGAGAAGATATTTGCAAATGTCTTAACAGATAACTGGTTTGGATCCAAAATCTATTAAGAACTTCTCAAACTCAACGTCCAAATAACAAATAATCCAATCAAGAAATGGACAGAAGACATGAACAGACATTTCTCCAAAGAAGATATACAAATAAATGGCCAAAAGACACACGAAAAAATGCTCTATGTCGCTCGACATCAGGGAAATACAGATCAAAACCACAATGAGATACCACCTCACACCAGTCAGAATGGCTAACCTTAACAAGTCAAGAAACAACTATTGGTGAGGATGTAGAGAAAGGGGAACCTTCTTAAACTGCTGGTGGGAATGCAAGCTGGTACAGCCACTCTGGAAAACAGCATGGAGGTTCCTCAAAAAGTTAAAAATAGAGCTATCTTATGATCCAACAATTGCACCACTGGGTATTTACCCTAATGATACAAACGTAGTGATCCGAAGGGGCACATGCACCCCAATGTTTATAGCAGCAATGTCCACAATAGCCAAACTATGGAAAGAACCTAGATGTCCATCAACAGATGAATGGAAAAAGAAGATGTGGTATATATATATAATGGAATATTATGCAGCCATCAATAAAAGAAACCTTACCATTTTGCAACTACATAAATGAAACTGGAGGATATTAAGCGAAATAAGTCAGTCAACAAAAGACAACGATCATATGATCTCCCTCATATGTGGAATTTAAGAAACAAAACAGGATATAGGGGAAGGGAGGGAAAAATAAAATAAGATGGAATCGGAGAGGGAGACAAACCATAAGAGACTCTTAGCTATACGAAACCGAGGGTTGCTGGAGGGGGGTGCCTCAGGGCCTGGGGTAACAGGGCAATGGGCATTAAGGAGGGCACATGATGTAATGAGCACTGGGCATTATATGCAACTGAGGAATCACTGAACTCTGCCTCTGAAACTAATAATCAACTATATGTCAATTAATTGAATTTAGATAAAATAAAATTTTAAAAAATAAAGAAAGGAAACACAGCTTACTCTTTGATGACTTGAGGTTCTCCCCTCATGCTTGTTCTTTCAGGTCACATAGCTCCGGACCTCTTTTCTGCTTGGAGTGCAGGCTGCTAGAAAGTGTCTCCTGAATCAACTAGGTGTGGGGAGAGCCCCACAACAAGACACAACATGGTTCACCGGCTAAACAACCCCAGTGAATTAGATTCAGGACCATCACCAGGGAGAGGAGCTGCTAAGGGAGAGGTCACCCTGCAGTGCATACCCCACTTTCTGTCTCCTCCAGCTTTGTGCAAAAGAAGATGTGGCGATTATAAATCATAGGAAGAACAATTACAATGGCAGGAAAGACGGAGTAAGCAGAATGTCATGGGAATTGGGCCATTTCTCCAAGCTCTAGGGCTGATAAAATGCTATTTCTTATGGCATCATTTATTCACCTAATAAAGTGTTCCAGAAATGTTTATTGAGAACCAGCTATGTTCAAGGCTGTGGGGGATGAAAAGCAAGGTAGTTTTTCTCATGAAACTGACATTCTAGGAGATGGGAAGATACACAGCAAAATAAATGCATAATTGGTTAAGTTGTGGTAAGTTCTGTAAAGCAAAAAGAAGCTGCCTAAGGAGGATAAAATCCATAGGGGAAACTAGTTTACATAGGGTCAGGGAAGTTCCCTCTAACAAAGTGACCTATGAAGAGAGACCTACACAAAGTGAGTGAGACAGACAGCTAAGAGAGGTCGTTCAGGGAGAAGGAATGGCCTGTACAAAATCCCAAAGACCGGTAAGTGCTCTGTGTGTTGGGGGAACATTAAGGAAACACTGTGGGACCACAGAGGGAGCAGGAGGCAACAAGGACAGAGAGGCCATGCTGGCAGGCAGATCAGATAGGGCTGAAACGCCAAGAACATTGTAAAGACTTTAACTTCAACTCTGAGTGAAATGAGAAGCCAATGAAGAGTTTTAAGCAAAAAAGTCACTTTGGCTGCTATATAGAAAACAAGAGTGAAAACAGAAACGCAGCCAGTTAAGAGGCTAGTACCATAATCCAAGGGAGAAATAGACGAGAATGGGAGCACAGCAGGTTGTGAGCAGTGCTGCATGCTGGGTATGCAAGGACAGTGACAAAGGGGGACACCAAGATATTTTTGGCCTAAGTGACTGGAAGAATGGACTTACCATTAACTGAGATGGGGGGTAGGAGGAGAGTGGGAGGTGTTTTGTAGGTGTTATGCTTTGATGCCGCTAGATATTAAAATAGGGATCACATACCACCACCTGCCATTGCTATGACTCCTAACTCTGGGACAAAGCTCTTATTCGATAGGATGCATGATTTTTATTGACATCCATTTCGCCCCCATGGAGTGTGGTCCCTGAGAGAAGTGACTATGTCTGTCTATCTCCACTGTGTTCCTAGCACCAAGCCCAGTGCCAGGTTTGTGGCCAGCACTTGGTAACTAGTGAATGGGTGAATGGGGGAAAGTGTGAAGCACTGAGTCCTCCCAATACCAACGTGTGGTAGGATCTGGGTCAATGAAAACTTCCGAGTAGAGAGCAGAAACATGGCCCCAGTGGAATGACCCGCAAGGATACGGATGCAGTGCCTTCTTCTTCTCTTTGGCTCAAATCATACCTTTACTTCATTTTAAGATTTTCAAATGCTGATTTTTTTTCTTTTACTATTACAGAATTTGGGAGAATATAAAGGAAACACATTTCCAAAATAAAATACTGTAGATTTATTTCCCCAATTTTAAATGGCACCGTGGCTGCCTCAGCTCACATTTTCCATATACATCAACCTGAAAATTCATTCTAGGGTTGCTCCCTGGTCTCACACAACTCACCAGAACATCCCAGTCACGTGGTTTTGTGCTTCTGATATCATACCCTGAAACACTCATGCAAGCGTTAGCTTTCTCCTCAGTCAGGGCTGGCAGTGGCCCACACTTTAGTGCCGGGAGGAACCTGCACCCCAATCCCCAAGACAAGCTGATCTTCATGCTTAAAATTCCAACACTAAGAAACCTTTCTCTGCACTCACCTTCCCTTGACAAGAAGCCTTTAATAGGATGGGTTAAGAAATGAATCCATTATTTTCTAGTCATGTGTTAAGACTGGAATGATCTCTGTGTGAATGAATGCACCTGGGAAGGGATGGTTCATTAAGAACATCGAAGACTGAACTTGGTGTGGGGGTCCTGAAGAGACAGTGAGGGTGGCTAGGAGAGATCTCACCACTTTCCCACTTGACGGTTCAGGGGCCCAAAGATTTAGGTATTTGTCGGCCAACGGTATGAGTGCTGGTGTTTTAAAAACCCTCCATCCTGCTACACAGAGGCAAGGGTAAAGCAGTAAAGCCTTAACTGTGGAAGACAGACCTGCCCAACCTTCAGCTGAGAAAAACTATTTCACAGTCAAATAAGTTGGGGGTGTTCTTCTTATCATGTCCCTTCCTTCAGTATTGACATGGGACATCATTAGCAGGTTAGATGCTGGAAGAGGCCTTATATTTTAGAAATCTGTTTAACCTTTTTTAATACAGCATTTTTACAAATCTACTTTCATGGTTTGGAACATAACGAAGAGACGGAGCTGACTCGCCTCCTGGGAAGTTGACAGTAGGAAAGAAGAGAGGCTGCCCAACACCGCACAGTACGGTCTGTGAGAGGGTTCAACAGACCCAAGTTCAAATCCTCCACTAAACTACCTGCTGGCTTTGTGGCTCAGTGAGTTACTTAACCCCTCTGTGGCCTGTACATGGAGGATCTAATTTGTTTTCACTTCTACTGCATGTAAAATATCTTGATGTGGAATAAATAGTAATGAGACTCTTATAATCTGCTTTTATTCTGCTTTTACCTTTGGTGAGCACTCTGGTTAAGAATAGCCAGCAGCAGAGGCTAACAGCAGGGGCTCTGGATTAAGATAGATTTGCGTCAAATTCTGGTTCTGCTGTTTACTAGGTGTGTGGTCTTAGGCAAGTTATGTGACCTCGATGAGCCTCAGTTTCCTTATCTATGAAACACAGCTATTGGGAGGGTGAAAATAATAAAGCACATACAAAGTCCAGCCAAGGACAGCACAGAGTAAATGGCACAGTAAAAAGCTGTTACAAGTGTTCTGCTTTCCATCTCTGGCTTGGCTATGATCTATCTCCTCAGTCCCTAAGTGCATTTGATCCTGGCCCCAGCACTGCCTACAATGGGGTCCCCCAAATGGCTTCCCTGCCCCCATTCCTAAACTGTAGCTTCCTCCTTGGGGCAACTGGTGCTTGTAATTTCCTTCCAGATCCCTGGCCCAGCTGCCGGGAAGGAGAACAGACAATGATTTCTCTTCCCACAGCCTTCCACGTATTAGTTTTCCCTGCATGTCTGACGTTTGACTTCTAACTCCCCTCGGGCTGTGATTACTCAGGCAAAGTGAAGTGGACAGATGGAACAATTATTCGGAAAGCTCAGCCAATGGAAAACAAAACAAAAAGATGGAAAAGAAAACCCTACACCAAACCTTGCAGTTGAGGGGAAGGAGTTTATAGGTTTAAATTATTCTTATGGCCTGCTGGCATCGATTGCATTTTCCAGGTGATAGCTCAGCTCTCCCATTAGTGGGTCCGTATAGAGAAATGATATCTTCTTAGATATCGGCACGGTGAGTGGCCCTCTCTGGAAACCATAGCTGTGTTTGGGCAAGGCTTGTCTATACAGCCAATTTTTGTCAGGTGACTCCAGTCAATTCATTAACTTTTGCAATAAACACAGGCCTGTTGCCATATTGGGGAGAAAATGGTCTCTGAGTATAATAACAAATATCACTCTAGAATAAAGTAAACTTGAAAAATCTTGAATCTGAAAACTTCCTGAGAAGACTCTAATTCATGTTTCATAGATATGGCACCCAACAACTCATGGGTTCAATTCCAGGCTCTGCCATGCTTTTATGGGACCACCTAGTGTAAATTACTTAGTGTCCAGGCAGGCCTCCACTTCCTGGTTTCCCCATAGGAGAGAACAGCACTTACTCACAGTGCAGTTAGAGGAAATAGTGATGTATATGCAGGTTTTAGCCTGGTGTCTGCCACACGGCAAATCCCCAATAAACCGTGACTGTGAGTAATGAATCACTAACAAAGAGACTTTTGCTTTGAGTTACAAAAGCTAAGGATGCAAAGCCTGGCACTCCCAATGATGGCAGCTCAGGTCTCATACTCTATGGGTTTTGAGCTCTTACTTGTTTGGTTCAGTTCATAGACTTCTCTGGTTTCCAAATCTTTGATGCACATCTCCGTTCACTGAGAGATACCCATCTACGTGTATATGCCTGCACGTACATACATACAGGAGACTTTCATGTAGTGTTTGGAGTCAATTACTCCCAAATACAATGAAAATGTGATTCAATCCCAGCCCAGCAGGGGGTAAGATTGGCTGGGGAAGCTACAGCCTTTAATCAGACTTTTAAGGTGAAAATGACCCTCTGGGCAAGAGAGCAGAATTCCTGCTTTGGCTTTCCCTAGACACTATCCTGCCTCAACTCAGGGAGACGTGCCACATAATACGAGGCCATACATGTTGTATTTCAGATTTTCTGCCATTCTTTTTTTAAAAAAAAAAGATTTTATTTATTTATTTGACGGAGATCACAAGTAGGCAGAGAGGCAGGCAGAGAGAGAGAGAGAGGAGGAAGCGGGCTCCCCACTGAGCAGAGAGCCTGACATGGGGCTCGATCCCAGGACCCTGGGACCATGACCTGAGCCAAAGACAGAGGCTTTAACCCACTGAGCCACCCAGGCACCCCTAGATTTTCTGCTATTCTAAAAGAGAAAATCAAGGGCAAGCTTGGTTGGCTTTAAGCCTAAATTTTTCTCATGTGTGCAACAGGGTCAGCCAAAGAGGTTCAAGAACTTTCCTGAAAGACGATAAAAAACATTAACTACTACATACTGAGCATTTAATATACCAGCCATCATTCTGGATGTTTTACAGGAATTGTCTTATTTAATTTTCTTATTTAATTCCTTCAACTATGTTCCTAGAAGGGAATCATTATTAAATTTTATGCATTAGTCAGGGTTCTCCAGAAAAACAAAATCAATATGAGAAAGAGAAAGGGAGAAAGAAAGAGACAGGGAGAGATAGAGATTTATTATAGGAATTGGCTCACATGGTGATGAAGCTGAGAGGTTCCATGATCTGCCATTTGCAAGCTGGAGACCCAAAAAGCTGTTGGTGTCATTCAGCCCAAAGGCCTAAGACCTGCGGGGCCAGTGGAAGTCTCAGTCTGAGGAAGAAGGTCCAAGAACCTGGAGTGTCAGCGTCCAAGGGCAGGAGAAGAAGAATGTCTCCACTCAGAGCAGAGTGAATTTGCCCTTCCTTCACCTGTTCATTCTACTCAGGCTCTCCGTGTATCAGATGATTCCCAGCTGTGCTGGGGAGCGTGCTTCTCTCTTCCAAAGACACCTTCACAGTCATGACCAGAAATAGTGTTTACCAGTGATGCGGGCATCCCCTTCACCCAGCCAAGTCGATATACAAAATTAACCATCACATAAGTCTACTTTGTAGATGAGAAACAGGCATAGAGAGCTGAAGAGACTTGACCAGATGATATGACTAGTAACTTGTAGCCTTTCTATTCCAGAACCAGAAGTCTTAATTGACTGCTCTACCGCCTTTTGAAAGGACTGGTTTCAATCTGGGAAAGAGCAGGAACACCTGTTTTGCTAGAAAACACTCTGGTCTTGATTGGACCCACACAGCCAATCCATGGCCACCTGTAAGGAAACCTAGACTTGCATCCCAGGTCTGTCTTAAATAACAATGACAAAGACAATTGATACTAATTCAACTGAGATAAAAATAACCACTATAATTTAGTGAACAAAAACTTCATGGCGGCCACCAATCTCAGCACTTGAAAATTAACATATCAAACCATGAAAACTGCAGCTCTGGTATCTGATCAGCCTGCATTTTGTGTCTAACTCCACATTTGCCAGCTGTGGGATTTTCAATAAGGCATTTAGCCTCTCTCTCTCTCTCTCTCTCTCTCTGTGATTTTCCTCACTATAAAAATAAAATTGGCTGTGAGAATTAAGTGATATAATGTGCAGTACACACATACTACCTAGAAAGTTGTGGGTCCCAACAAACGTTACATTACTATTGTTCCTCCTGTACAAGATGAAGACACAAAGTCTCTCCGAGATGTGGATAAACCACCACTTGAGAGAGGCCACAAGGCTGGCAAGAGTCTGTACTCGGGGTCAGTTCTGTCCTCTAGCCAGACGGAACGGGCTCTCACCCAGCCGCACTCTCGGAGCAACTAGATGACTTACTTTAAAAACCCAGGGTCTTGGCCCCCGTCCTGGGGCTGGGCTGTTGAAGGGCCAGGTCGGGATCCCCTGCTCCAGCTCCTACACTGCATTCTTCTCCAGGTCCTCTCTCTCTCTCCCCCCACGTCATGGATTATGGTTGTTATCAGTGAAAGCAGAGAACCCGCCTATCTTAGCTTGGGCGGCTGTAACAAAACACCATAGATGGAGTGGCTTAAGCAACCGAAATTTATTTTTCATAGTTCTGGAGGCTAGAAGTCCAAGATCAAAGCACGGGCAAGGGTGGGTTGCAGTGAGAGCTGTCTTCCTGGCTTCTAGATGGCTGCCTTCTCTGTGCTTCCTCATTTGGTGGGGGTAGAGGGGAGCAAGCTCTCGCTCCTTCTCCTTCTGGGGCCCTAATCCCATCATTTGGCTTCTACTCTCATGGCCTTGTTCAAATCTAATTACCTCCCAAAGGCCACATTTCTAAATATATCACACTGGGGGTTAAGGTTTTAATACATGAATTTTGGGGAAACAGTCTTTAGTCCATAGCACCTTCCTAATTAACTTAAGATTTTTTTTTCTAACTCACCTCATCGGCCATAGTCTTATTGGCTGAGCACTTGTTTGCTGGGCACTGTACCCAAAGGACTATTTATTTATACATTCATTATATATATATTTGATTTGGTCTGCTTTCAGAAAAAAGAAGAGGTGCCTTCTGGAAGTTTAAAACCATCACAGGAGACACTGACAAGGACACATGGGTTTGCAGGCTAGAGAAAAAGGGCAATTTTCCCGGCAGTTGTTTGCACGCCCTGGGTGGTACTCTGATTCACACAATGATGGGCTTCTGCCCCTCTAGTCATGTATTCATGCCCTCAGTCACGGTGGGAGTGAAACGTTTCTGCCCTCCCGGGTGTTTGTTGCTGGGTACAACCCTGAGTCATCAGTTGGCTCTGGCTTTCAGGTGCCTCAGCAGAAGCAAAAGGCAGCATCTTTGTCCTAAGTGATGGCCTGAAAAACTCACATCTCCATGCTCCTGAAATAAAAATAATACTGAGCATGATAGCAACTTATCTCTACCAATTGCTGACTGTGTGCCCAGTATGATCCATTTCATCTTCCCGGCAGCCCCAGGAGATGAGTCCTATTCTACCCCTTTCTGCAGAAGTGGAAATTGAGGCTTAACAAGGCCTGGTTATGTTGCTCAAGGTCACACACAAGCCAATATATCGGGGAGCCATAAAGTCATGCACTCTCTGGCTTCAACAAGCTTGTTTCATCTCATGAAATGTTTTCTCCTATTGACTTCCCCTAAACACCTTGGCTTAGGAATAGGGTGCCTTATTGGTCAAGGTTTTTCACATCCTGGAGATGGGATAAATACACAGGGGGCAGGGAGGCCATGTCTGTCAACATGAAAGACCCCACCATCATTGGTCTGGAGAATCGAGAGTGTAAAACAGATTCCTAGACCCAAACCTCATTGCTGACAGTATTAAAACTAATTGCAAGAGACAGCCACCAAGATAGCTGGGCAATTACAAATCCAATTTAATGCATTCTCTCTGACTTTACTTGTCACATACTAGAACTAGAATCGGAACCTAAAAATCACAGTGAAGTTGGAAATGCTCATTAAGGGGATCACAAATAAAGTCTAAAGATGGAATTCAATTATATTTTGTCAACATCACTTGGTAAGAGATGTTTGCAAACACCATTTCCCCGTTCAATGTGTATTTCTCACATATACTGTGCTCCAGAAAGCATTTGAATTTGAAGAAAGGTGATGAGCCATTTCTCGGCATCTGTGCCCAAACTTCTTTAGCAAAAACAATTCTCATGAAGTAGTAAATGTGTATATATTAAGATGAAGGAATTAAGACTGAGAACCCATTCTCCAGAAGAGATGGGGCTGCTTGTCACCAACAAGGCCCCATTCGCAGGGCCTGCTCCTGGTGTCCCTGGGGCCCAGATGTGCCTTCAGAAGCCATCTGAGGTGACTTCCAGTTGAGGTCTGGAACATTCAGTGCACCTGCAGAGGTATCTCTACACATACCGGAGATTGACTCTTTAGAATCAGAAGTGGGGCAGAACAGTGTGGTGGTTAAATGCACAAGTTCTGAGATCAGGTAGGGGTGGATTTAAACTGGGGTCTGTGACCTTGACCCCAGCTTCTCACCACTCTGTCTTGGGCTTCAGATACAGAATGAAGATGTGGATGACAGCCACTTCCTAGGGCTATTGTGAGAATTATATAAGACACCCAAGAGGCAGAACGAAGTAAATAATGAGAATCAGATGTTATTATTTCTACTACCATCACCACATTACTACTACCATTACTAGCATTTTCACTACTATTACGATTCCTTCTCCTCCAACTACCATTACTACCATTACCACTACACTACTACAACTATTGTGTTTTAATAAATTTAAAAAATATCTTTTCCATCCTCCCTTTCTTGTGTCCTTTTACTCCTTCTATTTAAAGTGGGGAATAAAATTGTTTTTCCTGCCAAGTGGGTAGCTTAAGAATTGGAACATTAATTTATTTGAACAGATGTGTGTCAGTGTTGCTCTAAATAAAAGGTGCCTGTATTCTCTGACATATTTCATTTAAAAAATGAAGTATGGGGTGCCTGGCTGGCTCAGTCCAGAGAGTATATATCTCTTGATCTCAGGGTCATGAGTTCAAGCCCCATGCTGGGCATGGAGCTTACTTAAAATATAAAAAATAATGAAGTATGGATTATACATAAATTCATATTTCAGCTCATGTCCCACCTCCTTCCCAAAGCTGTTGGATCACATCGATGTCTCCCTTCTCTGTGACAGCCATCATCATATTCTCTAATTCTTTCATGCTTGTGAGAGTTATTTTCCCAATTAATTAGCTTCCTGCAGTCAGGCTTTAGCACCATAAACATAGTAGGCCTTCCAAAAATACTGATATTTGAAGATGGACTTAAAAAAAACCCTGAAGATTCCAAATCCTATAAAGATATTGAATTGCTCATGTAACCCAGAGCCCTGGGTTAAGACAGGGACCGTTGGATCCAGGAGCTCAAAAGATACCTTAGGGTCCAGTATCCCTACCTCTCAGATCTGCTTTCCTCTCTACTCTTTCCAGGGGGACTTATCTATCAGTGGTGCTCATGTCCTCATAGCAACAAGTCCAGGGAACAGTGACCACCCTTCTCCAGCCACTCCTACACATGGCCCAGGGAGAGTAGCTCTGCACTGAAGCTTTAGTCATGTGCCCACCCTGGAGTTCCAAGTGTATGGTCAGCCCCATCCAACCACCGGAGACAAGTAAGAGGAGAAAAAATTTCCCCCAAAGAAATTTTGGAATAAGGGAAATGGGCTATAGATGGGGAAAAGCCTTTATAAAGATGTGTCTTGTCTCTAAAAACAGTAAAAAAAAAAAAGTGGATACTCAATGCCAATTTTGAGATTGATAGATTCTTACTTATCAGTCCTCCAATCTAAATCTGAATCTGTTTTTCCTTCTGCCAGACTGACAATTCGTGGCCAGATGCCAAAAATGTGGAAATGGTTCACTCACAATCAACATCATTACAAAGTTTGCATTAACTCAGGGATGGCAGGTGTACCTGGGTGATTCAGTTGGATAAGCGTCTACCTTTGGCTCAGGTCATGATCCCAGGGTCTTGGGATCCAACCCCGAATCAGGCTCCATCCTTGGTGGGGGTCTGCTTCTCCCTCTCCCTATGACCCTCCCCCCTGCTTGTGCTCTCCCATTCTCTCTCTCTCTCTCTCAAATAAATAAGCAAAATCCTCAAAAGAAAGTAAATAACTCAGGGATGGTGAATTTACAAAGGACTCGTGTCACCTTCTCTCCTTAGTATGCTGCCCCTTTCCCCGTGTTCTGCGGGAGAGAATCCCTTCAACCCCTGAACTTTGGCTTTATTTAGCTCACGAATTTGCAATGCCACTAACCATATGGTGTCTCTGTTCTTATGTATACTAGTCAAGACTGCTTACATGGTAGAAATCCCAATTCAAAAGATTTCAGAAAAAAATTATCAGCTCACAAAACTAAAGGGACATCAGTTTAGGGATAGTTCTCCTTTGCAGATGGTTTACGGATAGTTCTCCTTCACAGATGGTTTAATTCAAGGTTCTTATGATGACAACAGTATAGAGTTTTTCTCTATATCTTGACCTCAACCTCATCCTTAATATTTACTACATTCTCAGTTCCACTGCTCAAAGGCAGCTGCCACAGCTCCAGCCATTGTCTCGTTTCCCTCTAATGGAAAGAGGAAGCAGCTCTTTCTCATTATTACCATGGTAATTTTCATTGCTTTGCACTGGCACTGATTGGAGCTTATGCTTCTTACTGAATCAGTCACTGCCAAGGCAATGGAGCACACTGACTGCCTGAGGTTGAGGTCACATGCTCCATCCCAGGTCTGGGTGTAGAGTAAAAATTCAGTCAAGAATGAGGAAAAGATCATTCTCAGAGGAATATCCAATTTGGGAACAGGAAGAAAACTTTATACAAGGGCCATAGAAACAACTAGAGGCAGGGAGGAAGAAAAGGCTATAGGTGAAACCCTGATTTGATCTTCCTGACATTTCATAATGCTTCAGTCGGGACTATCTTCCTTGGGAAAACATTTGATAATGGGATTTGGAATCTGGGAATCCAAAGTTACTCATCAGTTTAATTAGCTTTAGCCTGTGCCAACTAAAATTTTCTAAAAGCATTTGCTGTTTACTCCCGTACTTGAAAGATTTCTTGGTAAAAGCACCAGGGAAAAAATAATTCATGTCTTAATGAGGCTGAATGCTTACCTTTTGGCCCCTGGAATTACAAATTGGGCTCTGGAGTCATATGACGGTAGCACTATTGCCCATTTTGGAAAGAATTTTGAATTGCCACTGACAGAATCGGTAAACTGATTTAGTAGAGTCTGCCTTGATGAGGACTTACCTTCTGAGCTTCACTCTATTTTTTGGCCCAGTGAAAATTCAGTGGCTATAATAGTATCTCTGCACAGGGGTTAATGACACGACAAGAACGCAAACCAAACCAGCATCAGTGTCACTTCTTCTAACCAGATGTCACTGGTAGAGTAGACAGACTCCTCCTCTGACCTTCCCTCAAAAGCCAGACTCCCTGAACACAAACATGGGAATTGGAAATTACAAATTCAAAGCCATTGATTTTCTTACACTTCTGTCAAAGCCACTTAACCTTCCCTGGTCTTCAGTACACTGCTCATCTCTTCCATTAACTACAAAGCAGAGATGAGCTTAGGGTCTGGGATGAGGATTAATACATCAATACCTATAAATTCCTTCAGAGTCTGAATTCTCATGAGCTCAACTTATTTTCTTTTCTCTAAAGAGAAAATAATCCATGTTCAGTACACTTTTTATGCAAATGAAATCTTTCTATATCACAAGGCTAGAAGGTAGCAGAAAGCACATTGTTGAAGACTGGACAAAGATGTGTCACAGAGTCTAATGTCACCAGTAGGTAAAATATTCTATTTATATGACAGAAACCAGACTGGAGAACCTCAGTCATGGGAACGTCAAACTTCTATGTTTTATTTTAAGGTAACCATCATATTATTATTAGTCCTGAATAGCTTGGGGACAGGACCCTGAGGAAAGAGGTTGACCTGTTTATGTGGTAACAAAAGAGAGGCAGGTGGGAGGTTAAGAGAAGGAAATGACACAGAAAGACTAAAAAAGAACTTGTTGGCTGTTCTTTTGGTCTTTAGATTCTTTGACTCCATTATACTTAAGACATTGGGATGTCCTATAACACTGTTTGCTGCTATCATTTTTGGAAAGATTCTAACTTGTGAATGTTGAGAGCGGAAGCTGGGACCAAACAACTGTAATTAATTTTCAACAGATCTGGAGTTTATTTCCGGCTTGACGTGGAGAAGCGTACCATGAGATGCCTACTGAAACAAAAGAAATAGAAACAGATTTTGTGTTAAAATAAAAAAGGTAGCATAGACATTTTTACAATATTTGTTCTTCAAATCCATGAGCATGGAACATTTTTCCATTTCTTTGTGTCTTCCTTAATTTCTTTCATGAGTACTTTATACTTTTCTGAGTACAGATTCTTTTCCTCTTTAGTTAGATTGATTCCTAGGTATCTTATGGTTTAGGGTGCAATTGTAAATGGGACTGACTCCTTAATTTCTCTTTCTTCTATCTGAAGGGCTAGTATCCAAAATCTATAAAGACCTTATCAAATTCAACACCCAAAGGACAAATAACCCAATCAAGAAATGGGCAGAAGGCATGAATAGACATTTCTGCAAAGGAGACAACCAAGTAACCATCAGAGACATGAAAAAGTGCTCAACATCACTCGGCATCAGGGAAATACAGATCAAAACCACAGTGAGATACCACCTCACACTAGTCAGAATGGCTAAAATTAACCAGTCAGGAAATGACAGGTACTGGCAAGGATGCAGAGAAAGGGGAACCCTCCTACACTGTTGGTGGGAATGCAAGCTGGTGCAGCACTCTGGAAAACAATATGGAGATTCCTCAAAAGGTTGAAAATAGAGCTACCCTATGACCCAGCAATTGCACTACTGGGTATTTACCCCAAAGATACAAATGTAGTGATCCAAAGGGGCACGTTCACCCCCATGTTTACAGCAGCAATGTCCACAACAGCCAAACTATAGAAAGAGCCTAGAGGTCCACCAACGATGAATGCGTAAAGAAGATGTGGTATATCTATCTATCATATACAATGGAATACTATGCAGCCATCAAAATGAAATCTTGCCATTTGCAACAACATGGATGGAACTAGAGGGTATTATGCTAAGTAAAATAAATCAATCAGAGAAAGATAATTGTCATATGATCCCACTGATATGAGGAATTTGAGACAAGACTGAGGATCATAGGGGAAGGGAGGGAAAAATGAAACAAGATGAAACCAGATAGTGAGACAAACTATAAGCGACTATTAATCTCAGGAAACAAACTGAGGTTTGCTGGAGGGGAAGGGGTTGGTAGGGATGGGGTGGCTGGGTGATGGACACTGGGGAGGGTATGTGCTATGGTGAGTGCTGTGAGTTGTGTAAGACTGATGATTCACAGACCTGTACCCCCAAAACAAATAATACATTATACATTAATTTTTAAAAATCTTAAATTTAAAAAATAATAAATAAAAGAATTTTTCAAAGAATCAGATTCTAAGGACTGCCATAAATTGCTATAGGTCTATGGAAAAACAGAGACTAAAATCTGAATATAGTCTATAGGAACAATTTCAACATTTAAAACAGATAAGATATTATCCTCATTTTAGGTAAGAGTAATAAATATTCATTGAACAAATTTTGGAAGACTCCAAACATTTAAAAGGAGATTAAAATAATCTAGTTTCATTATTCGGAAAATTACCTGAAGTATTTCAGTACTTTTCCTTCTATTATTACCTGCATTTCTTTTTTGCTTTTTAAAAAACTTTCTAAGTCTAAAAGTAACTACTACTTGTCAGAAAAATTTGGAAATTATAAAAATATAAAAAGCTTTTTTTTTTTAAAGATTTTATTTATTTATTTGTCAGGCAGAGAGGCAGGCAGAGAGAGAGAGAGAGAAGGAAGCAGGCTCCCTACGGAGCAGAAAGCCCGATGTGGGGCTGAATCCCAGGACCCTGGGATCATGACCTGGGCTGAAGGCAGCGGCTTAACCCACTGAGCCACCCAGGTGCCCCAACATAAAAAGCTTTTAAAGCTATTTGTAAATCTATCAGCAAGCAGTAACCACTATCAATATTTTAGATATATTTGTTCCTAGTATTTTACCATAAATGTTTACATATTTCTCACATCCAATTCTGCTGGGCGTTTTGGGTTTAAAAGTACAACCACATGGGGCACCTGGGTGGCTCAGTGGGTTAAAGCCTCTGCCTTCAGCTCAGGTCATGATCCCAAGGTCCTGGGATCGAGCCCCACATTGGGCTCTCTGCTCAGCAGGGAGCCTGATTCCCTTCCTCTCTCTCTGCCTGCCTCTCTGCCTACTTGTGATCTCTGTCTGTCAAATAAATAAATAAAATCTTTAAAAAAAAAAAAAAAGTACAACCACACAAGGCAGCAACTTCATCCTCAGGCAGTTATCCTAGAAAAATGAAAACTTACATTCATCCAGAAACCAGTACATAAATGTTCACACTAGCTTTCTGTGTAATAGCCAAAAGCTGAAAACAACCTAAATATTTCTCAGTGGCTGAGTGGTTAAACCAACTGGGGTACATCCATGTCACAGAATATTACTCAGCAATAAAAAGGAAGAATTAATTATACATGCAAAAACTTGGATGAATCTCAAGTTAATTATGTGGAGAGAAAAAGCCAGTCTTAAAGCTTACATATCATACATATTTATACAACATTCTTGAAATGATAAAATACCAGAGATGGAAAACATATCGGTGGCTGCCAGGAGGGGAGGGGCAAGGGGGTGCCTGTGCCTGTGAAGGGGTAACAGGAAAGATCCTTATGTTGGAAGTGTTCCAAACCTTTACTGTGGTAGCACTAACGTGATGTACATATGCTACAAAATTTCATAGAACTAAACCCACATGCCCAGGAGAGTGGTAAAATCCAAATGAGGTCAGCAGGTCATATCAACACCAACTTCTCAGTTGCGATATTATACCCTGGTTGAAAGTTGAACACAATACTGCCATTGGGCAAAGTGGGTGAAAGGTACAGAAGGTCTCTCTTGCATTATTTTTTACAAGTGCATGTGAACCTATAATTATCTTAAAGAGTTAAAATGAAGCAAAAACAAAGCAAAATATGGCATAAGAATCTTACCATGTAAACATAATTTTAGATATGAAAGTTCTCTGTAAAGGTCATTTTAAGACCTATATAACATCTTACAGGATCATTATTTACCTATTTCTCTACTATTAGATATTTAACATAGAGTTGTAAGCAACATTAACATCTCACAAATGATAGTGCAAAAAAGATTTTTGGGCATAAGACACTATCCCACTTCAGATTATTTCCTTATAAATTATTTCATGAAGTGAGTGCCATAGGATATTGAGAATTGTGATGCAAAAATGAGGTTCTACATTCAAATATATTTGGGAAACAGATTTTTCATTCTGGGAATTCTCAAAATCTTTAATAGAGAAATGTACATTGTGAGTCCCCCAGAGGCAATAATGTAATCAATATTTCTAAAGTTTATTTTCTCTGGAAAACCCCATGACAGATTAAAGATGACTGCTAATTCTTTGGCTCTACTCCCCTGCTCCCTGAATCTTGGTGCACGTTGTAACTGCTTTGATTGGCAGAATAGAGCAGAAATGATGCTGCACCAGTTTATGAGCACGAGTGAAGAAAGTAGGAGATCCACTTCCCATCTCTTGAAAAAATCTCTTTGGGGAACACAGCAGCCACATTTGAATACCCCATAATTGGTCTGTTAACCCAAACTAGCCATGCAAAGAGGTTCTATGAAGAGAGGGAAATCATCAGCTATCCCCAGCTGTTCTAGCAATCCCAGCTCAGGCATTAGCCATGTGAATAACACCATCTTGAACATTTTAGCTTGAACAGAAGCAAGTGTAGTAAAACCAAGGAATCGATCCAACAGCCAGAACAAGACTCCAGAATATGGTACCAAGGATGCTTCCCTATATATCTCAAACCATTTGAGAAACCTAGCTGAACTCATTACAGAAGAGAGACAAACTATGCTCACTATGCTCTGCCCAAATTCCCAAACCATAAAATAGCACAATCAAATGGTTGTTTATGCCACTAAACACAGGGCTGTTTGTTACACAGCAGAAGATAATCATCACACTTCTTTTTTTGCCCCTAGTGCTGCATGGTGTTTAAGATCATTTGGCTTTACAATTAGATTACCTGAATACTCTGTAATTTACTAATGATTTGACCTTGGAAAATCAGCCTCTTCAAAACTGAGTTCTCTCATTGGTACACTTATCTTACTTACTCAGTTGGGAAGCTAAATGAGATTATGCCTCTACCATGCTTAGTATCATACTTGGTATACAGTAAGTGCTCAGAAGCAACTACATCTGCCCTATCACGGATCAACTAGGGCTATGCCGTACAGGAGAGGAATTATTACATTAAAAAGCACATACAGGGCGCCTGGGTGGCTCAGTGGGTTAAGCCTCTGCCTTTGGCTCGGGTCATGATCTCAGGGTCCTGGGATCGAGCCCCTTATCTGGCTCTCTGCTCAGCAGGGATCCTGCTTCCCCCTCTCTCTCGCTGCCTGCAGCTCTGCCTACTTGTGATCTCTCTCTGTCAAATAAATAAATAATTTTTTTTAAAAAAGCACACACATTTTTTACTTTGTTTATACATTTTTTATACATACATTTTTTACTTTCTTATAAAGATGGTCAGAATGCTTTCCAGAAAGTATGTACCAGTTTACATTCATCACTGTATAGTGTGAAAATTGAAAAAACCTTTTTTCTCCCAAAGCAGAGCTTGACAAATTTTTACTGAAGTGGGCCAGACAGTAAATATTTTAGGCTTTGTGGGCTATGTGACTTCTGTCATAACTTCTCAACTCTGCTATTTAACCATGAAAGCAGCTAGAGACAATCTGTAAACAAGTGGGCACAAGTATTTGCAATAAAGCTTTATTTACAAAAGTTGCAGTGGGCCAGGTTTGGTCTGCAGGATTTACCTGGCCAGTCTGTTCTAGAGGTTGGAGGCAGAGGGTTTTTACTCCAGGGATATATTAATAAGAGTGCTGAGAAAATGATGAATCGATCCAGGATTTACTCCTCTAGAGGCTTGTGGGGTCTACTCTTTCAAAACAAAATGGCTACTTTTCTATAGCACCCAGAGGAGTGGAGTGTAGTTTCAATTTCGCATACTACTTCCTACAAGATTAGCTACATCAGCTGATTCTACACACTTTAATTGGTAATGATCTATGCACACGACTTATATACTCTAGTACTTGGTTAAGCTTGCAATTAAGAATGTCAGCTTTTTTCTTGAAGCAAAAATGATTTTGGTTCTTTTTTAAGCACAAAGTAGATATTCAGAGTTAACTCAGGCAATAAGCATCACCACTAAATATAGACACTGGGCTTTGACAGAAAAAAGGCGTTGGTTAGCAAGGAAAAGGCCTGAGTTCTACTTCCAGTTTTAACTGCTAACTAGCTGTGTGACTTTGGGGAAGTCATACCCCTGGGTCTCAGAGCATTATACATTTATAAAATGGGACCAAAAATTGCTTCCTTGACTGCCTTGTATCATTTGAAAAAGTATAAAATGCCACATGAAGTTTATGAATCTCACATTTTTTCATCATTTACTATTTATGTGTCACTCCCCCAATTAGAAAATGAGCTCCTGGAGGGCAGGGGTGATGTCTTACCCCTTTTCAAATCCCCATTTCTTGATGCAGTGCTTACATACTGAGCATTCAGGAAGTGTTTGAAAAATGAGTAACTAAATGGATAGGTGGCCAGGAAAGCCTGTGAACATCACAATGATTACGAGAAGTTAAAAATGAGATTTATTATCATGAAGCAAATCAATACAACCTGAAAAAATATTTGAAAAAGATTGGAGTATTATTTACACCAGGAACTTCCCAGGGTCATTTTTTCCTAAATCCCTGAGATGTGAAGACTTCGTGTCTCAGGTGACTCCCTCTCTACCAAGTCGCCTGACAACTTTTTTTTCTCAAAGAGTATGTATTAGGTATAGTTGATGGACCTCTTCTTAAACTAAAAATGACTGCTTTGTCCAAAAGCCATCCATGTACACAAGTGTCATTTGCAGCCTTTGAAAAGGGAGTAAGAGAAGAAAATATCACTGTTGTGCTATATTCTGTTACAATTAAAAATAATATTGTTCCTTTAAGAAGACTAAAATGAAGTTACAACAGATGGATGGATTAAACAAGCACCTGTAAAGTTAATTGATGAGTCCAACTGATGCTTTAAGGCAGTATCATTTCAAGGAGCACTACCATTTAGAGGAAACATTTAGCTCTTTGCAGAGTGATACATTTCTTCTTCACTGGTCAAGTTGGCCATCCTTGAATGAAACTCTAAGAGCCCTAGAAATCTTTGGGGTTCTTCCTTTGGCAAACCCAGACAACTGTGGTACCTGCTGCCATGATATTTTATATCCAATGTAACAAACTGATCAACAGCTTGCAAATGAAGGTTTCCTCCCAAAAGATCTTTACAAGGAAAAATCTCCAAGAGTACGATAGTTAATAGTGGAAATACTTAAAGGACTGGACACTGGACAACAAAAATAAATGTTTTCCTTGGCAATACTGCAGATTTTTGCATTTTCACATGAGAAGGAGATTACATTAACCCTCCATACCAGGGCTGTGTATGGCTGAGCTGACCCGACAGCAGGAGGACTGGAAGAGATGGCTGTGAATCAGAGTGACTGTTTCTCCCCTCAACGTGTGGGAGAAGAACCTTTCAACACCTCCCAGTTGTGACACCGGCTACCCAGAGGAAAGAGGACTTGTGTAGAACCTGGCTTTCCTGGCCAGCATAATTCTCCATAATTCTGACTCTTAAGTGTCCGACCCTTCCCTCCTCTGTTCTAGGACGGACTTGATGATGTGCTGCTCTGGTATGTCCATATACAGCCATGTCTCCAGGATGGAGAATTAAGGAAACTTGGTCTCTCCCATCCCTCATCCATCTGAAGGTACATAATTCTGACAATAGGCTGCATTTGGTTTTTTCAAATTTTTTTAATCTTTATCATTACTTTTTTTTAACCCAGACACATTTGACTTTCTCAAAGAGCCTAAACCTAAATGTAAAAAGAGTATGTTATTATCCCTGGATGGCAGAAGAGCAAACAAAGGAGGTGAAGTGACTGGAAAGATCTTTGATAATTATTCTACAACCAACTATAATTCTCTTATTTAAGTAAAAAATTACTGACTTGAAGAAATAAAACATAAGAGTCATTTACTGTTTACAATAGTTCCTTGAGGGTCACACGTAGTCACTTTTAACACTCCCTGCTCAGCTACGGGGAAAGGCCCTCCGTTAAGTCAAGGTAACATTGACAGACCCAGGCAATGCTGTTACTACACTAGAGTCATTAGAGAAGCTTGGCTTCTTGAAGGTATAACAATTTTCAGGCACACAGGAAAGTTGAGGTAATTTTATAGCTAGCACCCAGCTATCCACCCACAGAACATCAATCTAGCACTCTAGTGTCTCTAATTTCCATCCTTCTGTCTATTCATCAAACCATTTCATTTTTGACACATTTTACAGTAAATTGCCCACATGAGACCCCTTTTTCCTAAAGATTTCAGGATGCATAGCTTCAACTACAGTTCTGTGTTTACAGTTTTTTTTCTTCTGATGTAAAATTTATACACAATAAAGCGCAAAAATCTTAACTACGCCTTTGCCGAGTTTTGACGAAATCGCACACCCTTATAACCCAAACTGCTATCAAGATACAGAACATTGCCTTCAACCCCAGAAAAGTTTCTCATGCTGCTCCAGTCAGTAGCTACTCCCACGTCTCCTTACCAGAGGCAACCACTATTCAGATTTTTTTTTCCCCACCTCAGAGGACTATTGTCTGGCCGATAATTTCATTTAAATGTAATCCCATAGTATATACTCTGCTTGATAAGCCTTATTTCGGTCATGATTCTGTTTCTGAAAGTCATCTGTGTTGCTGTGTACTGGCGGCCTGTTTTTCTTTTCATTGTGATGTAGCATTCTACTGTGCAGGCATACCAACCTTCATTTATTCATTCTTCAGCTGACCCCTGCTTTAGCTGCAGGACCCCGGGTGGCACAGTTGGTTACATGTCTGACTCTTGGTTTGGGCTCAGGCATGATATCGGGGTTGTGGGACCCAGCCTGGAGATGAGCTCTGTGCTCAGCAGGGAGTCAGCTTGAGATTCTCTCCCTTTGCCCCTCCCCCTACCTTCTCACTCTGGCTCTCTCTAAAGTAAATACATAAATCTTTAAAAAAAAAAAAAAAAGGAATAAAGCTTCTAAGACTTTTAGTACCAGTCTTTGTTCAACTTCTCTTTTCCTTTCTTACAGGTGTATGTTATACTTAAGTGAGAGGCAGTGTAAGCATTTCTAATTTCATCACACCATTTAGATTTTTACCAGTGACAAATGAGAGGCCCATTTGCTCTAAAACTACATCCACATTTGGTATCAGTCTTTTAATTTTAACCATTGTAGGAGGCCTGTAGTCATTTCATTGTGGTTATAATTTGTATTTTTCTGACGACAAATGATGTTGAGCACTTTCTCATGTGTTTATCGGCCATCCATATATCTTCCTTTGTGAAGTGTCTGTTCGAGTCTTTTACCCAGTTTTTGGGAGGGTGTTTATCTTTTCATAACTGAGCTGCAAGAATTATTTATAGAACCTAGAAACCAGTCCTTCGCCAGATAGACATTTTGTGAGTATTTTCTTCCAGTTTATGCCTTGCTATTCATTTTTTAAATGCTGGCTTTTGACAGGCAGAAGTTTTTAATATTGAAGAACTCCAATTTATCTCATTTCTTTCATGGTTATTCCTTTCTGTTATTTTTCTAAGGAATACTTTACGACCCTTAAGTCAAGAAGGGATTCTACTACGTTTTACTCTAAAGTTTTATGCAATTTGTACAAGGATTGAGCTTCATTATTTTTCTTATGGGTAAGCAGTTATTTTTACTTGATCTGTTGAAAAGACTTTTCTTTCTCCACTTGCTTCCTTTAATGCCTTTGCTGGGAAAAAAATCCATGTGTGGATCTTTTTCTGCCTCTTTGTTCTGCTCTATTGATCTATGTGCCAACCCTTATATTAGCATCACATTACCTTGATTCCTGTGTATTTACGATAAATCATGAACTCCAGTCGTGTAAATTTTCCAACATTGTTCTAGTTCAAGATTGATTTCGATTATTTAGGTTCTTTGCTTTTCCATATAAATTTCAGAATCAATTTATCAATTTTCTAAAAAATATCTGCAGAGATTATGATTTGGAATACATTTATCTGTAGATCCATTTGGAGAGAATTAACATCTTAACAATATGGAGTCTTCCTATCCATGAACACTTAAGCCTTCTTTAATTTCTTCAACAACATTCTATTGTTTATTGTATAGAGATCATTTGTTAAATTTATGCTTAAATATTATATATATATGCTTACATATTATATGTGTGTGTGTGTATATATACACATATACGTGTGTGTGTGTGTGTGTGTGTGTGTGTGTGTATTTGATGTTACTATAAAAGGAATTGCTTTTTTTTTTTTTTTTAAATAAGCTCTAAGCCCAGCATGGGGCTTGAACTCATGACCCCAGGATCAGGAGTTGCATGCTCCCTTGACTGAGCCAGCCAGGGGCCCCAGTGGAATTGCTTTTTAAATTTATTTCCAATATTTTCCACTAGTATGTAAACATAGGATTGATTTAAATTGACTTATTATTTCCTGTAGTTGTTTTTTATTTTCCTTAGAACTTTCAGTATAAGCATTTACTTCAATTCTGAAGAGAGTATTAATTCTTCCTTTCCGATTTTTCTATTTTTATCTCTTTTTCTTGAGTTATTTTAACAACCAGAACTGGTAGTACAAAGTTACACAGACATGGTAGTAATTAGAATGGGCATCTTTCCATCCTTCTCGATCTAATATTGATCAAGATTTAATCTTGATTTAATATTTCAGTAAAGATTAAAGTTAGCTGTAGATTTTTTACAAATGCCCTTTGTAAGAACAAGGAGGTTTCCTTCTATTGTTAATTTGTTGGGTGTTACAATGAGTGAATTTTTACTCTTGTCTAATGCTTTTCTTCACATATTTGAAAGCATCCCATGTCTGGAACTAGGAGGACATCGTTTTCCCCAATTTTTTTTTCTTTCAAGATTTTATTTAAATTCTAGTTAGTTAACATATAGTGCAGTATTAGTTTCATGTGATAGAATTTAGTGATTCATCAGTTGTATAGAACACCCAGTGCTCATTACATCAAGTTCCCTCCTTAATGTCCAGTGCCCAGTTACCCCATCCCCCAACCCCCCTCCCCTCCAGCAAAACTCAGTTTGTTTCCTATATTTACAAGTCTCTTGTGGTTTTCCTGCCTCTCTGTTTTTATCTTATTTTACTTTTCCTTCCCTTCCCCTATGTTCACCTGTTTTGTTTTTTAAATTCCATATATGAGTGAAATCATATGGCATTTGTCTTTTTCTAACTGACTTATTTTGCTTAGCATAAAACACTCTCATTCTATCCACAGCATTGCAAGTGGCAAGATTTCATTCTTTTTGATGGCTGTATAGTATTCCATTGTATGTATATATACCACATCTTCTTTATTCATTCATCAGTTGATGGACATCTGGGCTCTTTCCATAGTTTGGCTATTGTAGATAATGCTTCTATAAATATCAGCATGCAGATGCCCTTTCGAACCAGTATTTTTGTATCCTTTGGGTAGATACCTAGTGCTGTAATTGCTGAGTCATAGGGTAGTTCTATTTTTAATTTTTTGAGGAACCTCCATACTATTTTCCAGAGTGGCTGCACCAGTTCGCATTCCCACTAAGAGTGCAGGGGCTCTCCTTTATCCACATCCTCACCAACATCTGTTGTTTCCAGAGTCATTAATTTAACCCCTTCTGACAGTGTGAGGTGGTATCGAATTGTACTTTTGATATGTATTTCAAGGTAGGCTACAAAGCAGTACAGCCTAGATTCAAGGGGAAGGGAAACAGACCCTCCCTCTTGATGGATGGATCAGCATGCACAGACAAGATGGAATAATTAATGTCAGCCATTGTCTGAGATTATCTACTACAGTTAGTATTATATTGTACAACCAGGATTCTAACCTGAGCTTATCAGATCCCTAGAGCCAGAGCCCTTCTTTTAAGCACACTTAGGGGAAACTGGAACTCTTTACATGAGTTATCATCACCAATAACTCCTCAGTTCACTATTGCCAGAAGGCATTGGTTGCACACAATGACTAGAGCCAAGCCTTGGCCCTCCTCAAGTCACTGCAGATCCCAGACAATATGGAAGATACTTTGAGCTTTCAATTCAAGCTGCTCAATTAATTTGCAATCCACTGGACGAAGCCCTTAATCCAATATCGTCTCCACTTGAGATACTAAAACTAAAACACACTGATATTACTTAATGACTTGGTTACTTGTGTTAGACCATCTCATCTCTCTAGAATCCATGCTTCTTCATGTCAAAAAACTTGTCACTTGTTCATCACTATATTTCCATGCATAGAATAGTGTTGGGCACTTGGTAAGTGTTCATGAAATCTTTGCTAAACAAATGATTCAACAAACAAAAAGTCCCCTTTCCTAAAAACTCTGACTCTACTGCTCTCAGAAGAAAGTTCTCGGTGTTTTCATACAATCCATGAGATTTCCCATGACCTCACTCCTGGCTATTTCTACAGTCTCATCTGTCTCAAATTCTCCCTTAATTATTAGGTTTACCCTTCCTTAGCCATCTACTATGGGACAAGAGTGTTTAATACATTAGGTGTATAATCCTTGAGAGAATATTAAAGTAAATGTTATTATTCTCATTCCGCAGAGGAGGAACTTAAAGTTTACAGAAGCAAGTCACTTTTCCAACTAAATGATAGAGTCATGATTTAAATCCATGTCCATTATCATCATGCCACAGAGCCTCCCCTCACACCTCCAAACATACTCAGCTATGTGCTTTTCCCTGAGCAGTCCATGCTTTCTCAGATTTTTGCACAAAACCATCCCCTTTCTCCTGAAAACCTTTATCTGACTTACTTCTACTCATCATTTGAGTTAGGTCAAACACCAGATCTTCCAGAAGCCTTCCCTGTGTTTCCCCTTTGGCAGGCTGCGTTGTGGTCCCTCTTGTGTCCTCCCAACATACTCTATGTCTTCTCTGTGACTGTATTTTCTATATTGTGCTGGCATCATCATGGTCTTGTCTGTCTTTCCCTGTTGTTTCCTTGAGAGTGGAAACCCCAGGTATTCGCCTCCCCACAGCAACTTTCCAGGGTTGTGCCGTCTAATGTGGTAGCTACTAGCTAAGTGTGTCAATTGATTTGGAATGTGGCTATGTAAAACTGAGATGTGCTGTAAAACATATACCAGATCTTAAAAACTTAGATGATTAATAAGAATATAAAATATGTTGTTAATAGTTTTTATATGGGATGCATATCAAAATGATAACTAATAATAATATTAGTTTAAATAAAATATATTATTAAAATTATTTGTGTCTACTTCTTACTTTTTTAATGTGGCTACTAAATGACATATACTTGGCGGGGGGCAGCAGTGTTCTAGCATTCTATCAGATAGAGAATTCTGAGTAAGCCTTTGCTAATGATGAAATGATTTGAAGGTATGTGCGAAATTATCTTTATAGATAATTTTTGTTTGATTTTGGTTTGGGTTTTTGGTTGTCTCTATTAACTTTGGATAGGTCACTCCTGGAGAAGAGGGAGACGAAGGGTATGGGTCTCTTCTGTGTGTTCTTGTACTGTAGTTTGTGCTATCAATGGGCAGCAGCTTGTTGGTTAATGGATAGGTATCTTACTAGTTGTGTTGCCATAGGCAAGGTACTAACTAACTAACCTCTCTGTGTCTCATTTTCTCAAAAATGCAATGAGGTTGATAATAAAATCTACCTTATAGGAATGTTGAAAGGATGCAATGAGTTAATTTCATGAGCCGGTTCACAGATCCATCTGCCTGGCAAGGAAGAAATGCTCAGCACATGTCGGCTTTAGAACTCCTGCTGTAGCTTTGTGACTCCTGGTGGTGAAAGAAAACACTTCACTAAATGCATGGCCACATTCTGCGGAAGCCCAGAGTGGAGAATAACTGTCTCTGTGTCCTTGACAGTCAGAGACTCCACAGTGTTAAGCTGTGGGGACAGCGGCAAGGTCTTAGGAGGCCAGGCCATCCCGAGGCTGAATAACAATCTGGTGACTCTTCCTGTCAGCTCTGGGGCCTTGACACACAGACAGTTCCCTTCCTCAGGGCACTGGGATCTGAGCATCTGGAGAGCAGCAAATTTAATTAACTTTAAGCAAGGGGAGCACAGCGGAAGAAATAATGGTCATGAGTTCCAAAGTTCCTAATTAAAATGCAGAAGGCACTGTGGGTCACACATACAACCCAGTAACCTCATTCATGGATTGTGCCTTCCGTTTGAGTTTCCACAGTGCATCTATGCAAAACTGATCCTTCACCCAAAAAAGAAGACAAAGGGAAAGGAGCTAGATTGGGCTCTGTTAGCATTTAATGCATCTTTAAGCCCACAAGGGAACTCCTTCCTTCTTTGATCTCATGTAACGTGGCCTGGGCTTCCAAATGAAATGCCTTTCTATTCAGATCTATAAGGAGCATTTCAAAGATCAAATATGTCTGTAGACTTGATTGTTCCAGGGGACTGATGGGATTTTAATGATATTTTCTGGCACTCATTTCTAGCTGAGCCTAGCTGGGGATTGCAAGCAGTCCCCAGGCAGGTCAGAGAGTAGAGGAGCTAGGTATTTTTATCCTACTGCCTTCCTAGAGATGTTCCAGCTCTGAATGCAACCCTGGTACAGAAAAGGCCCAGCTGACCTAGGCAGAAGGGTTATGATATACCTGGAAAGAACGTGGGTTTCAAAGTCAGGTAGACATGGTTTGGAAAGCCAGCCCTGTCACTTAAAAGCTCTGTAACCTTGGAAACTGCCGCTCCTCTCCTACCCTCGGTTTTCTCACCTATAAAATGGATTCGATAATGACCTCATGGAGTCTGGGTGAGGGCTAAATGAGATACTATCTGTAACACTTCCAACACATGCTTAGCACACAGTAGGGACTCAAACATGATAGCTCTTGTTTTCTATTTGCTGCTAACAATACGCCAGCCTGCTCCTATACTGTCCAGACCTTACAAAGAATCATGCAAACCCTGGAATTTTTAAAGCTGTGCCAAATCAAGTGCTTAATACTCATTCTGAGTATTAAGATGAGTTCTTTTATTTATTCAGTTATTCAGCTAAAAAAAACCAATACCCTGCATTTATACATTTATCAAGCCTCTTGTGAGTACAGAAAACTGTACCAGCGTCTAGACAAAGGGAAGAGAGATATTAGCAGGCCTTCCTCATAGAACTTAAAATCCTGTTGCTGAGCAAATGATGTTTTCCTAATACTTTTTTTATATATTCTGAGCTATTAAAGCTTTTATAGTTGAGATATAAATTCTCAGCTATTTGTTTAATTTTGAAATGCACCAAATGATAAGTGTAAAAAAAAAAAAAATCCCAGCCCTCACTCTTTAAAAATGTCACGTTACATAACTAATAAGGAAAACAGAGATGAGACGATTCTCACATGTCATTTCATTCTATTCACAGTGGAAACAAATTTAGTCTGAGTGAGCCTAAACACAAATACAGAAGTGTCTCAGCCAAGAAGAACTTAACTGCTGGAAAGGGGGAGAAACAGGAGTTTACAGCTACCTAAACAATGACATCTGCCTAGGTTTGATGGCTTTTCCTTTCCTTCTTTCTAGGTTACATTTGCATAGACACAGAGGGAGTGGAGACATGTGTGATTCAATATACATGTCCTCCTAATCTGCTGCTTCCCATTATTTTTTTATAATTATAACAATAATAATGACAACAATAACAGTTATTCTTTTTGAATCCCCACAACAACCTTGTGGCTAAATAATTGTCAAAACCAAATGGTCAGACAGCAACTTCTTCCTAGAAACATCACCCAAGGCAAGGGAAGCAAGGGCAAAAATGAGCTATTGGGACTTCATCAAGATCAAAAGCTTTTGCACAGCAAAGGAAACAGTCAACATAACCAAAAGACAACCGACAGAATGGGAGAAGATATTTGCAACTGACATATCAGATAAAGGGCTAGTATCCAAAATCTATAAAGAACTTATCAAACTCAACACCCAAAGAACAAATAGTCCAATCAAGAAATGGGCAGAGGGGGTGCCTGGGTGGCTCAGTGGGTTAAGCCTCTGTCTTCGGCTCAGGTCATGGTCTCAGGGTCCTGGGATCGAGCCCCACATCGGACTCTCTGCTCAGCAGGGAGCCTGCTTCCCCCCTCTCTCTCTGCCTGCCTCTCTGCCTACTTGTGATCTCTCTCTCTCAAATAAATAAAAATAAATCTTTAAAAAAAAAAGAAATGGGCAGAGGACATAAGCAGACATTTCTGCAAAGAAGACATCCAGATGGCCAACAGACTCATGAAAAACTGTTCAACTTCACTCGGCATCAGGGGAATACAAATCAGAATTACAGCGGGATACCACCTCACACCAGTCAGAATGGCTAAAATAAACCAGTTAGGAAATGACAGGTGTCGGCGAGAATGCAGAGAAAGGGGAGCCCTCCTACACGGTTGGTGGGAGTGCAAGCTCGTGCAGCCACTCTGGAAACAGTATGAAGGTTCCTCAGAAAGTTGAAAATAGAGCTACCTTATGACCCAGCAATTGTACTACTGGATATTTACCCTAAAGATACAAATGCAGTGATCTGAAGGGGCATGTGCACCCGAATGTTTATAGCAGCAATGTCTACAACAGCCAAACTATGGAAAGAGCCTAGATGTCCATCAACAGATGAATGGATAAAGATGTGGTATATCTGTATGCAATGGAATACTATGCAGCCATCAAAAAGCTCTGAAATCTTGCCATTTGCAATGACGTGTATGGAACTAGAGGGTATTATGCTAAGTGAAATAATCAGAGAGGGACAGTTATTGCATGATCCCACTGATATGAGGAATTTGAGAAACAAGACAGAGGATCACGGGGGAAAGAGGGAAAAATGAAACAAGATGAAACCAGAGAGGGAGATAAACCTTAAGAGACTTTTGGTCTCAGGAAACAAACTGAGGGTTGCTGGAGGGGTGGTGGGTAGGAGGGATAGGGTGGCTGGGTGATGGACATTGGGGAGGGTATGTACTATGGTGAGTGCTGTGAATTGTGTAAGACTGATGATTCACAGACCTGTACCCCTGGAACAAATAATACATTATATGTTAATAAAATGGTTTTTTAAAATAATAAATAAATAAAATCCAAACGGCCAGGAAGTGATGAAGGCAGAGTAGTGTGGGACTTTATCCTGTTGCATAAGATGCTTATGCTTGGCGGCACCTGGGTGGCTCAGTGGGTTAAGTCGCTGCCTTCGGCTCAGGTCATGATCTCAGGGTTTTGGGATCGAGTCCCGCATCTGGCTCTCTGCTCAGCAGGGAGCCTGCTTCTCTCTCTCTCTCTCTCTCTCTCTCTGCTTACTTGTGATCTCTCTCTGTCAAATAAATAAAATCTTTTGGAAAAAAAAGATGCTTATGCTTGGCTTCTTGAAAGTACCTACATGAGTATCAAATAGGCAAATAGAAAACAGAACTATTTTTTTTCAGATTCCTAAATATGGAGAAGCTTAAAAATTGTTAGGGTTTTTATTTCAATTTGTATTTTTTAGAGAGAGAGAGAGAAAGAAACAGTGCAAGCTGGAGGGGTGAGGGGCAGAAAGAGTGAGGGAGAGAGAGCATTTCAAGCAGCCTCCATGCTCAGCGTGGAGCTTGACACAGCTCCATCTCATAACCCTGAGATCATGACCTGAGCTCAATTCTGGAGCAGGATGCTCAACTGACTAAGCCATCCAGGCGCCCCAATAAATGTTGGTTATGATGATGATTTCCTTATACTTTGGAGTCAGCAATGAGTCTCCAAGAATTATAAATTCAGTTCAGAGATTGGATTTTAGCTAGGGTTTTAACCTAGGGACTTTATATTATTATTACCATTATTATTGTTGTTAAATATACATGGTTATACCAAACACTGGGGGTGACAGAAGATGCATAGAATTCTGTATTTGTTCTTGAATGGATATCAAAATGTGCACGTGACATGAATGGTATCAGCTGAGTAGTAGCGTGAGCAGCTGGGGTTCATTTAACATCTACTCTTTGCAGATATAATCCTAAGAATTCTAAAATGTCTTTTTTTTTTTGAAGCTTATACTTATTTATTTGAGAGAAAGAGAGTGAGAGAGAGTGTGTGTGTGTGCAAGAAGAGGGAGACGCAGACTCCCTGCTGAGCAGGAATCCTGATGTGGGACTTGAACCTGAGACTCCAGGATCATCCCTGAGCCAAAGGCAGATGCTTAACCACTGAGCCACCCAGACGCCCCTAGAATGTCTTCACATTGTCTTGTTATAAGGGTTTTCTCATGCCCATTTCCTGGATGAGGAATCTGCAGCTCAGAGAAGCGATGTAACTCAGGCAAGTGGGTAATTTGGAGCCCCCTCCACGTGCCCACATGACACACCCCTAAGTTGTTGACTCAGAGTGAAGCCCCCCAGAGCTGTGCCCAGGGAATGCCTGTGGATTCTTAGGAAGACACAAGAAGATTATATATGCATATGCAGCGGTCCTCTAGAAACTGGAGGGAATAAAGAAGTTTGGGCTATCGCCATTGCACCTTTTATCAGAGTCTCCTAGGTAGGCTCTACTTCACTAAGACAGCTTCCCTTAAAAAAGAGATTCAGCATTAGTGAAGTCTCACATAGCAGATCCTCGACTGAGCTACAGAAACAGAGCAGCTCCGGAATTCAGGGAGTAAGCAGACTCATGGTGCACAGACCACAGGAAGGGGTCTTACCCTCACTGCCATGTCACCCTGCCTCCTTGTGTTGCCTGCCCCCAGGGAGAAGTCTGCAGAGGGCCAGCCACACATAGTAATCAAGAACATGGGCTCTGAAGGTGCACCGATCTGAGTTCCAGCCCCAGGCCTGACACTTACTGAGCATATCATCTTGGACAAGGGTTTAAATCTTTCAGCCTCCATTTTCTTATCTGTAAAATGGGGCCAATGGTGTTTCCTCACTCAGGGTTTGCCAGGCTGAGAAGAGCAAGGCAGCTAAACCACGGGTACCACCACCCCTGGTCCACGAAGACCACTCATGGGCAGTAAGACTGAGAGGAGTATCTTTTATGGAAGAATGGTGTCCACTGAGATACCAAAACACAAACAAATTCCTGGTAAATAAACACTTAAAATTAAGTGAAGAATTAAAATTGAAGAAGTAAAATGTCTGAATAGGTTCATTTTTTTTCCTGTTCGTTGTAGGCTTTGCTGAGAGCCTCTGAAGATTCCTCAGGAGGAGGGCCAGGGAGGAGTGGGTATCTGTGCTGGGAAGGGTGGTTTCTTTCACGGCAGGAGCCGTCCATGCCCAGAACCACACCCTGTGGGGGAAGCCAGCTCAGGCGAGCTCGCAAAGCCCCTGAAAATCTAGCCATTTTCCAAAGGATGGCAACAAACCCGAGAAAGGGACACAACCTTAAATAGCAAAGGAGGAGGCCCAAGAGGTTGTAGAGTCACTGCTAATGCTGAGCAACTTTTCAGCAACTCTACCTGCGGTGCCCCCGGTATCTTCTCTTGCTAATAAGCTGTGTGGTGAAAACAAGGCTGTCAGCCAAATGTAAGGGAGAGTGAGCCCAATGTAAAATAATGATTCCATTCTTCTCCTAAAGGTACGCGGTCCTTTACAGTCATTGCATACCATTTTGAGCCTGGGAGTTGACAGGTAACTTCAGAGGGAAGCAAAGGAGAGTAATTTGCTGAGTCTGTGAGACTGTGGGTAGAGAAATAAGCCTGGGCTGGGAGTGCCAAACTGTCCTGTGGCTCCAGCTAGCTGCAAAATCAAAGCACGACAGGCGTGAGCCCCTCCACCTCTGACTCAGGGTCTTTGCATTTGAGAAAAGGGGTTCTAAAGAGACGCTGAATGCCAGGAAGATGGTAGCTGCTGTACCCTTATTCCCAGAGTAGTGCCTGACCTAGAGTAGGTACCGATAAATCAAATATGGCTGCTGACTGGAAGAGTTGGTAAGATCCTTTGCTTTGCTAAAGAGACGCCATTCTACGAGCCTATCCAAGAAATGATGACTCCAAGCCCAGCCACATGATTCTCTTGAGGAGATGATGTTCTCTCCCCAAATCCACGCTCCTGGTACATGCTGCCTCCTTCCAGGCAAAGAAACCCAGCCCAGAGCTGAGTGAATCCCTCCCAGAATCGTGGGGCCTGGAGGAACTGCTGAGTCCTTCCTTCTCTGAACCACCAGCATAGCATCTCCCCGGAAGAAGGCAGGGTATTTGGAGGAAGCCTGTCTGTCTGGGGGAGAGCAATCTCACTGTCCTGCCCCTTCAGTCCTACCTGGTACACTATAGGAGCCCTGAGGGAAGGGAAGTGGGTGGCTTAGCCAGGATAGGCTGGTGAACCCGAATCTCAGACAAGGTATCCACTCCTCAGAGTTCATTCACCATAAGCGGACAGCCAGGAACTGAGCCTGCCACTATAAACTTCAAAGTCCGAGCTACGAACACCATTCTGTACTAAGAAACTGTATAATCTCCATCTGCACCCAAACTAGGCCTGCAGATCCCACGTACCGCATGCAGTAGTATTAGTAATGACCAATATCAACTGCTACTCATATGACCAGCTTACTACAGCTCATCCTTGAACAAGGTGGGGGTTAGGAGCACTGACCCCCCCCCCCTTAACTACTGAGCACATACTGTTGATCACAAGTCTTACTGATAACACAGTCAATTATCATACATTTTCTATGATTTATATATTACCTATAGCATTCTTAGAATAAAGTAAGCTAGAGAAAAGAAAATGCTATTTAAAAAATCATGTATAGTTGTAAGAAACAACCCACTATACGTGGACCCACACAGTTCAAACCCGTGTTGTTCAAGGCGTCAGCTGACTACCCCAGGCACTGTTCTCGGCACATAACGTGTGTTAACACATTTAATCCACCACAACAATGCTGGGAGGCAGGGACTATTTCAACCCCCAGTTGAGAAGTGAGTGAGGCACCCAGATTTGAAACTAACTCACCCAGGTTTACACAGTTACTCAGAGAGCCTGTAGGTGGTCAGGGTATTATTAAGTCTTTCCCTTATTCCAGGCCCAAGAGGTAGAAAATCGGGGGAGGTAGGTCATGGTTTTACAAAGGGCTCCCCTGCCTGTGGCTCACCAGAGTGAGGCTAAGGACTCCCAAGGTAGCTGCCTGTGGTTGGAGGGAAAAAGCCACCAGGCAGCCATCATCCTGGCTTTGGGGCTGCTGATCCCATATGTTAGTTCCCCTTCCTCCCTTGGGACCACATACCCTGTTCCTTCTCTCTATTTGCAGCAGCTGTGTCCCTTTCATTTTGCCAAAAGGCATCTCACTGTTGAAGGCAGGGCTGAGAGCAGGGCTGCCTGGGTAGTTTTCAAGAGTCCTACTGTCACTGGGGAGTGACTCTTTTCAAGAGTCCTACTGTCACTCCCTACTGTTGGAGGGAGGGTTAGACCTCCAAGGGTGGACAGAAGGAGACAGGGTCTTCAGAATAACCCAGCCTGGTTCAGATTTGCGTATGGTTTTTAAGTGCCTACCATGTACCAAACACAGTAGTAGCTCATCCACTCAGTCAAAACACATTTACTGAGCACCTGTTCTGTTCCAGGTGTCAAACTGGTTATTCAATATTCACTAATTTGAAAAATACCGTTGGTCATCTATAAATATCAGGGCCAGTAATAGGCATTGTGAGCATGAATTGTAATGGTTATGGTAAAAATAATACATTTTAAAAGATTTTATTTATTTATTTGACAGAGGGTGAGCGAGTATAAGTAAGGGGAACTGCAGGCAGAGGGACAGGGAGAAGCAGGCTCTCCACTGAGCAGAAAGCCCAATGCAGGGCTCCATCCCAGGACCCTGGGATCATGACCTGAGCCAAAGGCAGACACTTAACTGACTGAGCCACCCAAGTGCCCCAAAATAATAATGACTAAAAACTTGAATAATTCCTCTAAGCACATTACATTTAGCACCTCATTTAAACCTCACGACTAATGAAATAGGTACTGTCATTGTTCCCATTTTACAGATCATGAAAACGACACCCAAGGAGGTTCAGTAAATCAGCCAGAATTGCATAAATGGCAACTGTTAGAGCTTGGATACAAAGTTAACTAAAAGTCAGCCCTGGCCTGATGGAAGGTTGGGCACCATAAATTATTCACCCCTTTGCAACAATGCTATGTGAGGTAAGTAGTATTATTTTTTCTATAGTGTATCACCTATGTTTAATTAATCATTTAAGCCTTCTAGCTCTCAGGTCCGCAATTTTTTAAGAAGGGAAAACATATAAAAATTAATCTTTCTAGGGGCACCTGGGTGGCTCAGTCGGTTAAGCATCTGCCTTTGGCTCAGGTCATGATCCCCTGCTCAGCAGGGAGTCTGCTTCTCCCTCCTCCTGCTCTTGTGTTCTCATTCATTCTTTCTCTCTCTCTCAAATAAAATCTTTTAAAAATTAATCTTTCTATAATCTTTTTTGGAGCCATGGGCCCCTCTGAAACTAAATGTCTGGATCCTCTCTCCAGAAATATGTAAATTTTTTGGTACATAAGTTCACAGATCCCCTAAATCCCCATAATGGGTCCCCAAATGCCTGTTGATCCCAAGTTTAAAGATTCAGGTCTAAATTTATCTCTGTAGTCAATTTCAGAAAAAATGTCTCATTTTTAACAATCACAAAGCTTGGGTTTTCTCATTTATGTAGGCAGCATCTATCCTTGTTCTCCCACTGCCAAGTGACTGAGCAGCTTATGGCAAAGTCTAAAGGAAGTCTTCAGGATTAATGGAGGTGTGCTCAGGGCTAGCAAAGAGCCTATAGCCTTCAGAACTTCCCTTAAATATTTAACTTTGCAAAGGGATCAGTGAGAAGAGCTGCTCTAGCAGGCTCAGAGAGGGTGTAGGATTACTAACTCATTAACTTCCAGGGGTAAGGTTCTCCTTGATGCCAATTGATTGTTGCCAGAACAATGCAATTGACTACTATCTCCCAACATTCCTAAAGCATTTAATTTTGATAATTTCTACTACACAAGCAGGTATCCTTTTTTTTGGCTTTCTGTCAACTATAATTACTTGAGTAATTACTACATGCAAGTAACTGGGAAATACAAAGATGATTCATTCAACCACTTTTTCTGAGTTCATTTCTTATTTGCTTTATTGATAATCCCAAAATTATTTACACCCTTGCAAATATTATTTTGCCAGTCGCTGCTTCTTCTGGTTCTTCTCACGTTGTCCTATTTCCATGTATGTTTCATGCATGTAAGTGTGTACATGTGTGTGTTTAGCTGTGAATTCATTTTCCTTGCTAATTCATCTGGAGGAATTTGAAGAGAGCTTGACTTGAGGTTACATTCCTTCAAAGAAAAAGTGCATTTCTTCTTGTAAGTACCTGGGGATATTAAAAATTTGGGACTTCTGTAATCACATTCTCCTTTTGAGGTATTTTTTTTACCCTACAGACAATGTGAATTTCATTAAAAACTCACAAAAGAAACAACATGGAGTTATGCAATCTGAGAGAAATGTTTTCATACACTGTTTATCTCTTTCATTCAGTGCTGTTCCATCCTGAGCAGTGGGTTTATTTTTCATTCTTTCTTCATTTGAAGCTATTGCCCTTTGTGGCTGGGAGGGGGGTGGTTCCAAGATTGGCGACCTCATCTTAGATCTCCAAGTGCAGATGGGTTGTAGGCTTCTGCAATCCTGAAAATGGAAGCATGCAATCACCATTTTTCTGGAGATGCCTTCTGGGATTACTCCTTATTGAACAACTACCATGTGCAAGAAATTGCGTGGGACACACAAGCCCATATTTCTTTCATCTTCACAAATGAAATGTTTACTGTCCACATTTTTTCAGAGAAGCAAATGAGATCCATCAGATGCAGATATCTCTGAGGAATTCACCAGCAAGTCATTTCTTTGGCAGCTCTGAACATGCTACTGTATCCCATGTCCCCATGTTTACTTTTGCTTTTCCTCTCTTCCTCTCTATGGTGTCCTCATGTCATATGGTCTTAGTTCACTTATAATTACTTCAGCTTAGGAAGGGATATGTTGCACATTTGCATGGATGCCTAAGTTTTCACCAACACCTCCAGAAGTGTGACATCTCATTTTTTAAAAAAAACATGATCCAGAATGGACTTCCCCAAGCATTTCATTTTATTTTATTTTATTTTTTTTTTTTAAGATCTTATTTATTTGACAGACAGAGATCACAAGTAGGCAGAGAGGCAGGCGGGGGTGGGGGGAGAAGCAGGCTCCCTGCTGAGCAACAGAGCCCAACGCGGGACTCGATCCCAGGACCCTGGGATCATGACCTGAGCCAAAGGCAGCGGCTTAACCAACTGAGCCACCCAGGCGCCCCTTCCCCAAGCATTTTAATCATTCTTATAATCTATACAAGAATAAGCCTACTTGAATTTACAATCTTTGACCAGAAGCATCACCAGCCCCTGGAAGCTTGTTGGAAATGCAAATTCTTGAGCCCTGTTCCTGACCTACCACATCAGAATTTCTCAGGCACGAGCCCAGGAATCTGTGTTTTAACAAGCCCTCCAGGGGAAAAGGAAAAGTCATGCCAGGTGGAGAAAAGTTTAAGTAAAGACCAAGCCTGGAAAAGGTGATGGGACATGAGAGTAATAAGTCATCCAGTTTGGCAAGATCTTCTCTCTGGCAAGGCCAGATCATTGATGAGTGGACAATTCAATTATGTTCTTCTTCAGTCTCTTCATGTTCTATCAGAAAATGGAAAGTAATGGAGACAGAGCAGCCTTGGGGCAAAGCAATGAGTTCTTTCCTAGGACCGGTGGCAGTAACATGGAATGCTGCCATTGTGGTCTGCAGAAGGAATGAGGAGGACCCACAGAGGCAGATGCTAATATTAGCCCAAAGCCTGGAATCCTACTGATGCATTCTACCGCCCTGTGTTGGCAAGGAGGTGGCGGAAATATATTTTCACAATTCGAATCAGAAGGCTGTCGGAGTAGCTTGCCAAGTGCACAGATGCAGTGGTGTTAATTATTCTCGTGGACAAAGCACCGGAGAACTTTGTGTGAATTATTAAAATGCTGTGTTCACTTATTGTATTTTAACGTCAATTGACTGGATTTCATGGATCTTTACTTCGGGACTAAATAATAAAATTTCTACTTATTTCCCGCCTCACAGAGCTGCGATCGCCATGGCCTTTATTGAATTAGACAGTATGGAAATTTGGAATGGCAATACGTCAGCACAAATACAGACACTGAGGATTTTTAGAAATAGATGGAAGAGCAAAGAGGTGTTAAGTTTGCGTCAATGACTGTTCCTTGAGGAAATAACGTCATCAATGTCCCCAAGAAGTGCTATCCTGATGCACTAATTATACAATGACAAAGAAAAGCACTCACGACATTAAAAGAAGACCTTCCTGGAAGACAGATGGGGACATGGGATGTGGAGACATGTTCAGAGCTGCCAATAAATGACTTGTTGATGAATTCCTCATAGATATCTGCATGTAATCAATCTCATTTGCTCCACTGAAAAATGTGGACGGTAAACATCTAGTTTGTGAAGATTAAAGAAATATGGGCTTAAAGTGTCCCACACAATTTCTGGCATATGCTAGTTGCTCAATAAATGGAAATTTTTGTTCTTGTTAATGAATCAGATGTGACCAACCAGGAGCCAGACACAGACAACAGGGACGATTGTCTATTGCTTTAATCTGCCCCATGCCTGGTCCTCCTTCTCCTGCTCATTACTTGTCAGCTCTAATTTGGAGATGATTCTTTCTGAATGACACAGTTTGGCAGGGGGTGGTGGGGTGGGGGTGGAGTCAGGTCCTGATCCTTTCCCTGTTGAGAGGCCTCACAGACCAGCCTAGGCCAATGGGAAGCTTACTTGTTAGTAAGGCCTGTGAATAAAATAGACATTAGTTACTGCTTTTGTCCTTTCCAAGCAGTTTAAGTGGTTCAGCCTACTACTATTTGCAGCGCAAGTATTCCTAAACAATTATCTGTCTCACAATGTTGTAGAAGGATTAATGTATATAAAGTACTTAGAGCGTGGCCTGGTATACTCTCAACAAATATGAGTTACCGTACTTCCTCTGTAAGGTACACATTTTTCACATTTTTAATGTCTCTGAAAATAGAATAAGGTTGACAGTAGACAATTAATGTGGTATCGTTTCCTTTTTTTCTGAGAGGATGGTATTAAATAGCTTTTTTTATAGCTAGGAGTATTTAAAACTTGACTTAATCTAGAACCACTATTAACCTATGGAATTAATAAGGATTCACTCCATATTAATTGGTGAGTTTACTAAATTAAGCTCATTAATAGGCACCTTCTTTCAAAAGGATTTTTCTTGTTTTGTTTTTGCATTTGCGTTTTTAGTAACTGAAACAAATATAGCCTGCTTTTAATAAGAGACTATTTTATACAGCTAACATTTTAAATCCACGATAAAGACAAAATAGAAATAAACCGTGTCGAACCCTTCAAAGTTTGTAAATTTAAGCCATTTATGTAGAAGCCAGTTATTACCAATGTGGGAGTTAACAAAAGAGCTTTTTTCATGTGTCTTGTTAGAGAATCGGGGTTCAAGTTACTTCTCCAAGATATCTGGGCTTGTCCCTACTAAGCCTCTCTGTGCCAACCAGATGTGAAGGACCTACTGTCCCCAAAGCTTGCCATCCACCAGCCACACCTTTACTCTTGTCATTAGAGAATGGCTTCTCTAAGTAGAATTAGGAGCATATAATCATTTTCACAAAACTTCAACATCCACTGTTTGAGTGCCTAATATATTTCAGAAATTGTTCTAGGTCTGTGGTTTAAAACCCATTAGTGGGTCACAGCCAATATTCTTAAAAAGAAATAGAATAAAATAGAAGAGAAAATATCACAGTGCTTCACAGGTAGTAAGAATATTGCCTTGTGACCTTTTTTTTTTTTTCAATTTTATATAACCCCTTAATTGTAGGTTCAGGGTGTTACTGTGGAATGTGGTTAAAACATCTAAATGACCCTGTTCTGGAAGCTACTGGTTTGACAGGAAAAGAAGGACTGCCTCTTCACACAGGGGATTCATCCTGGTGGGGAAGGCAGACAGAAAGCAACAAGCAAACAAAGAATAAGTCTAAAAAGGATAAAAACTGTGAAGAAAAACTGCAGGATAAGGTGTGGAGTGATGAGGCTCAAGCCACCTGTGTTAGATCATGGGAAGGAAGGGCTCTCTGGTAAGGTGACATCTGAGCAGATTCTGGAAGAAGTGAGAGAGTAAGCTATTTTGATATGGAGGGAAAGTTGCTGCAGGCTAGGTGCAGCACGTGCAAAGGTCATGAGGCAGAGGTAACCAGAATACCTCTGTTACTATTCTAAAAACAGAACAGGAAGGAGGCCAAGGGGCTGGAATGGAGGGTGTGAGGGGCGTGGCAGTAGAAGTAGTCATAAAGGTCACCAAGAGCCGGGATTATAGACTTTATGGTCTATGGAAATGACTTTGGCTTTATCATGTGCCCTGAGGAGGCTGTCCAGCATAACTGAGGATAAGAGCCATTCCAGGATCCTCTCTGCCTGAGACACGGGATATCAACACTCCTCATCAGATTCTCACTGCCTCCCCTTGGTTGCATCAGTCCACATCCAGGCTGCCAATTCCTCAAAAGCACTTTATGTCTGTGTGTAAGAGTGTGGCTACAGAGACAGACAGATGTAGAAGCAGATGTTGACCTATCTCCACCCCTGTGCCTAAAACACAGTGCCGGGCATGCAATAAGCTTGGTCAATATCTGACTGACTGTTCTCTAGATCTACTACAAAGAGAACCATAGAATGTCTGCAGGTACTGAACTCTTCTGGCTCAGGACCACACACTGTGGACAACAGTAACATTGACTAACACCTGCTCTGTGTCAGGGTTGGTTCACGTGTTATGCTCTCCATGAATAGACTTCCTGTGTCCTGACTCCTCTCTCCTCATGGCTGCCTAGAGACTTGTTCTGCCTCAGAACCCCATGGCTTCCCTTACTATGACATACAACATAACGTACACATACAATGGCAAAAGCATTAGTAATTAATGGGATTTTTACAGAAGGATTCCTAAAGCGCTACACCCTATCCCTACCATCAAATTTAAAAGTAAGGCCACCAGGCAGCATCACGGTTCTCTGAGTTTTCTCTGTTTGCCTGCCCTGTAGCTGGACGCCCACCCTTAATACCCTTCTCCCTGTGGCCCCCGAAATGTCCATCTCATTGGCCCTGGCAATCCCAGTCTTCCCCTTGGAGTTCATACTCGATTCAAACAACAAAAACCCAGCAGTGAATCTACGTGGTTTTCCTTGTAAGCCACAAGCAAATGCAGGCCACACTTACAGGGTCCCTGCAGGGCTGGCCTTCTTATCCACCAGAAAGCAGAGAATGCAGGAAGCATATCAGAGCTGCTGCAGGGAAGTGGCAAAGCTCGGGTCTGAATGCACATCATTCCCTCCCCAAAGCCTGTGCTCCAGGCATCAGGCATGCCTCTCCGAGCCCATGCGGAGTGAGCAAGGAGACGGTTCCAGTCGCTGAGGAATGTTTGGAAAAGTGCTCACGCAGCACTCCTCACTCTGGAAACCATACTCTTCTCTTCTGGGACCCGATGATTTGTCGAACCTTACTCAAGTCATTACTCTTCTGAATTTTCCACCTATGACGACTGGACTTCACTAACACGTTTGAGATGAACTAGTAAATGTTTAAAAGGAGGCTGTACAGAACAACAAAATCAAAGTATGTGTTTTCAAACCCTCAGGGGGTTGTGATTCAAACCCTGATCCCAATACTACAGAGCAGGTTTTCCCTCTTTCATTCCTTCTCTCCTAACCTCCACTACTCTCTGCTCCTCACTCTGGTTATTTTCGCTCAAGGCTCTGCAGAGGCTCGCATAAAACCAATTCCGGCCCGTGAAGCCTGTGGGCTGTCCGAGCGTGAAGGCAGCCGTGTGTCACACTGGTATTACTGTGGATGAACAGTCGGGGGTAGCATATCCACACCCAGAAAGTTAATGAGATGGTCCAAACGGAAACCATAGTAGAATGGCCAACAGAGGGGATCGAAGTCGGAATCCCCCCATCAACCAAAGACTGCAAAATCTGGAAGCAAAAGACACACGCCTAGGGTGTGGGGAGGGGCCCGGGTCACCTGGCGTCAATGGATCTCTCTGGAACAGAAGGAGAAACCAGAGGGGGGAAAAACTTGCCTTTGTGGAGTATTTATTGCCTCCTGAACTACTCTTCCAAGTACCTCGCTTATCATTAAACATTAATTTCCGTGGAAACTGGAGCTTTCACTTCTTGTAGCTGTGGCAATTAAAGGCAGTTTTGGCTAGGCAGCTCTGACTTCCCAGCACGACTCTGTGAGCTCTGTGGCCTTTCCTCAACAGAGGACTTCACTCATTTATAAGCCATGTTATTTTTCTGGGAAACACAAGATGAAGCCTGCCCCAGTGCAAGAACCGGGGTCAGACCTGTAAACGTAATTCCGGTAATAAACAAACTGTAATTGTCAAGAGAAAACTGCATTATTGATGAAGCCCCTCCCCTTTTAATCCCCCAAGTAGGGCATCTTGTTCTCTCTGGAAGGATGCTTTTTGTTTTTTTAGCTAGCTGAGCTGTAACTGAAAGTGTGAAGAAAAACAGCAACGGATACTCCCGTCTGAGTAGCATTAATATTCAAAAGGGCCGCCCATGACTTAGAAGTCTGGTCTCCTTCCTAGAGGCCATTGCTCTCCCAGGAAAGGATTAGACGTTACATGTGACAGGCACAGGAACAGAGAGGTGACTTCGCTAGAGTCTCAAAGTGACCCAGGGACTGCACGGGGACCGGGTGTCTCATCTCAGAACCCAAGCTGCCTTCCTTATTCGTGTCTTATCTGGCAATCTCTACTATCATCACCACTTCATGTTTTATAATAAGCAAAACACGGAAGGCTTTTTGATCTCATGTGTCACTTGAGGCTCTGAAAGATGATGCACCTGCCAGAGAGAACCCAGGACAGGTGTACCTTCAGTGAGAGATTGTCTCTGCCTCCATGGAGGCTGCTGTTGATTCTCAATTACCCCCTGTAAACAGAGGGGAACAGATAATAAAAACACAAGATAATCAGAAAGTCATTAATAGTGTACAGAGATCTGTCTCCACAGATATTCGCTGCAGCATTTTCACAAGGCAAAGCTTATCTCTTTTCTCTCATGGGATTCTAGAACTTAATAGAAGACTACACTAAGCTGCCAAATATTCCATACTGCAAAAGAACACCAGAGATAGAAGATAAAAGCTGACAAAAGACGACACTGTTACAAATTGTACACTTGTAGAAGGATGGGCCTGTGTGATGGCCTGGCTGGGAGGGGAGGCCCCAGGCTGGTGGGACCAAGGCTGGGATATCTGAGAGGCCTTGTCAGAGGCACCAGAGGCCTGGAGAGACAAGAACGCACACCAAATTCAGATACAAACCCAGTAAGATGGATGCCTAATTACAGAGAATATATGAGACTGATTCATCGGGTAGAAAACACCAGACTGGACAGATCAGAAATCTTACTGAGAGCAGCAGGAAGCCCACCAGAGACATTCACATCTGAGACTCAGCCCTTGCAGTTTCTATCTGGGTGACATTGGGTGACACTGGGCAGATCACTGCCCTGAGCCTTGGCTTCTCCTTGTGGCTGTTACAAGGAGGATATGAGTTAACATGCAAGAATGATGTAATGTAACCATCGGCATGTAATACGCCCTTGATACACATTCACAAATATTCTTATTGTTGTGGTTGATACTCCTGCCATCTTAACGCAAAAGGTGTTTTTTTCCATTCTTTAAGTGCAGGCTACACTTAGGGACTTTCTCCCAAAGAGTACAATATGGGAAGAGAGGGAAGAGTAGCCTTACAGTAGAGAAACTTGACAGATACTGTCTCAGCCAGGTGCTCAAGGTCAGCTTCAACAGTGGAAGCCACACTGATAGTATGTACCCTTGATATGATGTGGTGAAATGGCTCTTTACCTCTGTGCTGTTCTTCGAAAAATCCTATAACTCCAGGCCCACCGTGAGCAACATGTCAAGCAACTCTCAAAGGGGCATTCTAGTAAATATCAGACCCGTCTTCCTCAAAACTATCCAGATCACCAAAAATGAGGAAAGTCTGCAAAATAGTCACAACCCAGAGAAGCCTAAGGAGACATGACAATTAAGTGTAATATAGTGTCCTGAATAGAATCCTGGACCCAGAAAAGGACATTAGGGAGAAAAACTAATAAGATCCAAATAAAGTCTGATGTCTAGTTAACAGTAACACTAGTACTGGTTCATTGGCTGTGATTAAGGTGTCATGCTAAAGTAAAATGCTAATAGTAGGGGAAATGGAGTGCAAAGTGTACTGTGTTTGCAATTTTTCTATAAACCCATTCTTTAAAAAAAAAAAAAAGTTATTGCATCACAAAGCAGACTCAGACCTCTAAAGACAAAGGAAGAACGTGCTTGCCAGACAGGTGGGGGCGGGGGATGGGCAGAAGGGTCGCAGGGGAGAGGGAGACCCAGGCTTCCAGCTATGGCATAAAAGGCCCAACATAGGGAACATGGTCAGGGATACGGGGATGGCATTGTGTGGTGGCAGATGGGAGCCATACAAGTGGTGAGCACAGCATAACACACAGCAGAGGCGAGTCACTATTGTTGGACCCTGACATTAATGTAACACTGCATGTCAACTACACTCAGATTAAAAAAAAAAAAATTAAGGTTATTTAAATAAATAAGGAGGCTACCATGCCACTTGGCACAAGGGGTGTTTCAAGTAGCTCTTTACACATCAGAAGGGAGAAGGGGCACAGTGTAGACTGCACAGCCTCTGAAATCCAACATTAAACTCACGTGGGGCCATTTTCCCACTTGAAAAGCCCTCAGAACCACTTTTTTTTTTTTTTTGACAGATCTAGTTTCTTAATGGTTGCCATCTTACCCCTAAAGGCCATCTTTCGATACCAGCTTTCTCCTCCTTGTTCCTCTCTCCTCCTTGCTAAGGCACCTCTATAACTCACATCTTTTCTTTCTAAATGTGTGGCAGGGAAGCAGCAAGCGGGTAATCAATGCAACCCACAGGGGATTGTACACAGGCTTGTGCTAAAGCTCAGTTATTTTCCTGAGGGAGCAACTTTAGAATTGAACTACTATTTACTGACTGCACAGTCAATGCCAGACAACAGTCCAATCTTTTTTGCAAAGCAATTTCATGCCATCCTCTCAAACAGGCTACAAACAAGTTACTATTAATATCTCCATTTTGCAGACAAGTAAATTGAGGCACAGATTATTTAAGCAACTTGTGCAAGGTCAGACACAATAACAGACTGAAACATTATAAAGATAGAATAAAACTCTAAACAAATCCATTGTGTATCCACAACCCAATAAGAATGAAACTCAGCAAATGTCCCCACCTCTGCACAGAAAGTTGGACATAAAATTCAATGAGGATAGAACAATAGGCCTGGAATCAGTTGCCCCCTCATCTCCAATGTGTGATTCTTAATTTGGAGGCTTTCTGAAAAGTCAAGATGCAGCTGCTTCAAAAGGTAAAAATGTGGGGCGCCTGGATGGCTCAGTGGTTAAGCCTCTGCCTTCTGCTCCGGTCATGGTCTCAGGGTCCTGGGATCCAGCCCTGCACCCAGCTCTCTGCTCAGTAGGGAGCATGCTTCCCCTGCCCCCTGCCTGCCTCTCTGCCTGTTTGTGATCTCTGTCTGTCAAATAAATAAATAAAATCTTAAAAAAAAAAAAAAGATAAAAAAATGCATCGTCACTAATTGATCTTTTTTTTAAAGCAATTTATTAGCAATTTATGACAGATATTTCTGACCTCCACCTCATCTTCAAACTCAGCCACCAACTGCCCTATTTCTGTCCTCCACTTTAGGCCCAGCCTGGGTTTGGGACTGGAAACTGACCAGCAATGGGCTGCAGGTACCATCCACCTTCATCACCTTCTCACTCAAAAGAGCCCCAAACTGGGATGTCTGGGTGGCTCAGTCGGTTAGGCAAGCTGCCTTAAGCTCAGGGCTTGCCTTCAGCTCAGGTTATGATCCCAGGGTCCTGGGATCTAGTCCTGTATGGGGCTCCTTGCTCAGCAGGGAGCCTGCTTCTCTCCCCACCTCTGCCTGCCACTCTGCATGCTTGTGTGTGCTCTCTCTCTCTCTCTCTGACAAATAAATTAATAAATGAAATCTTTTTAAAAATAAAAAAAAAGAGCCCCAAACTTAATGGATTGATTTTCCCACTCTGTCAGACTCTCCCTACTTTCAAAACAGCCTTTTAGCAATGTTTTGAATCCCTCCAGATTGGGAAATTCTCATCCAAGCCCTCTTATTCCACAAGTGAAATGTTTACCTAAGGCGTGCTTGAAAGTAACAAGGACAGCCATAACCGTGGTCAGGTTTACGGAGCTACCTGGATCGGAGCTTTACAAAACATAGGCTATTTTCTGCTAACAATGATGATCCAGTAAGGGCTGCTTATTTCCATTTTTAGAGTTGAAAAAAAAAAAAAGGCTGAGAGAGGTTAACAACTTGCAGAGTCACACAGCAAGGAAGTGCAGGAGTGAGTCTTTGAGCATAACTTCACCTGCTCCAAAGCCAGAGGATTTCCCCCTTGATCCTTCCTCACTGCGCGTGCTCCCCGGCTCTTCTCTCTTCCCAGTCTTCCCAGTCTCTCCTGGTTCCTTGAAACGTCCTTTTCTCTTACATATTCTCTCAAATCCAGGTCGTCACCTTTCTCATGTGAGGAAAATCCCCACCTGAGGCAAAGAAGACCATGGGAGGGGAGGAGGCAGGCGGGGGAGGGGGCGCTGCCGGTGGGGCTGCCACCCCTCCCCCAGCTCCCCAAGACCTGCGCTTCTCCCCGGAGCCTTGGGAGAAAATCCTCCTCCTTCTGTCCTTCAGGAGCTGAGCATCCCGTGGCAAGCTAGCGAACCTCTGTGAGCCTTAGTTATCGCTCCTCCAGATGAAGAGAATTCTGGCTGTCCTGTCTACCTAACATGTATGAAATCTACGCTGATCATTTTGGCAGAAGATTGCCATATGTAACTGCATTTTTATTTATTTGCTTTTGAAGATTTTATTTATTTGCCAGAGGGAGAGAGAAAGAGCACAAGGAGGGGGAGTAGCAGGCAGAGGTAGAGGGAGAAGCAGACTCCCCGCTGAGCAGGGGGCCTGATGCGGGGCTCGATCTTGAGCCAAAGGCAGACCGTTAACCGACCGAGCCACCCAGGTGCCCCTGTAACCGCATTTTTAAAAAAGTTTTATGGTCAACAAACATCAGCTGTGCAGATTCCATGTAACAAGCACTAGGCTGAGGGCCACACGTCAGGATTTTAACATTCATAGCAATCATCAGGTCCCAAGTAGTGCTGATGAGATCCCTGTGGCTCAAAGAAGGCAAAGGCCTTAAAGAGTATAATCAGAAAAGAGCCGATATATCGTATATAAAACATGCTGAGGTAGTTTTTAAATTGTGAGGAAGGAGACCAAGAAATCTGAACTTGAATACATGGATGGGTTTAAGATTCAGAAATTCCTGTAAGAACCAACCATTATGCTAGCTAGGAAGGTACCTAAAAATAGCTCATTATCCTTCTGGATTGCATAAAGCGCTTTCAACCTAGGATTATGGCTTGTGATCACCTCTCTGTTAGCTGGTTTATATCGCGCTGTGAGCTCTTGCCACATAACCTTATGCATCTCCTAAGCCCCTAACATAGCACCTGAATTAAATGAAATGGAATCTTCTTGGGCAAGGATAAAGACAATATGGTCATTAAAATCTTACCCACCCTTTCTTTTTAAGTTTTTTTTTTTTATTTTAACTCCAGTGTAGTGAAATAGGTGATGGGGATTAAAGAGTACACATATCATGATAAGCATGGAGTAACGTATAGAATTGATGAATCACTGTATAGTACACCTGAAAATTTCACCCGTTCTCTGGTGCAGACACAAGCGAAAATCTCCAAAGAAGAGGATCCATATGACTGATCTCTGGAGAGGCTGATACTAACATTACTGATGTTATAATTAATAACAGTTCTGATGCAATAAAAATGAAATTGTGTTCTTGGAAGTTATGAGATATTTGTTAAGGTCATTAATAAGGATGAAGAGGCTGAACATAATACTAACAACTAACTTTATCAGACAAAGAGTCATGCAAAGTATTTTTTACTGTGTATTTTTTTTCCATTTTCTCTCTACTCTGGTGTTAAGGGAATCATAACATCTGGCTAAGGACATCACTACTGGGTGGATTACATGCAGTTTATACTATTAGTGTCTATAGGTCATAGATGAGAAAAATGAGCCTTAGAGAGTTGAAACCATTTGCCAAAGTTTATATATCTAGTGAACTGCAGATCTAGAATGAGAATTCATGTCAAGATCAAGTTTAGAGTGTGAGCTTGGACCTCCATGCCCCCAGCCTCCCTTTTAGGTGTGAAGCCCAGCTCAAGGCAGGTGGGCCTGAGCTCCACCCTTAGCAGCAAAGAAGAAAAGCCTGGAAACCAGCACTCATCACTCAGCTTGCTGCCTCCCCTTCTCTGGTGCCCTTTCCATCAAGTTCAAAACATTCTCTTCATACTAGGCTGTTAACTTTCTTCTAACTTCCTCTTCTTAATGAGGCTTTACTCCACTCAAGCATGGCCTTACTAGCTGCCCTTCTTCTCCATTGTAGCTGTTGAAAAATCACACCTAAGCAGAAGTAGTATAGTCAGGGGTATTGTAATAATGTCGTGGGGTGACAGATGGTAGTAACACTTGTGGTGGGCACAGCACAATGTATATGTTCTGGTGTTGTACACCAGAAACTAATATAAATTGTACATCAATTATACTCAAAAAAGGGAAAGACAGACAGACATACAAAGGAAGAGAAAAAAAAGCAAAACAAAAAGAAAAGGAAAGAAAAGAAAATGCACATCCTTTCAGTCTTAGTACCAATCAATAGTCCATCTTAGGGAATAGATTTTCTCTCCCTTCACGCTTCTGCATTTGTCATCAGCCTCCGAAGCCAGAATGCAGAAAGGCTGGAACCAAGTCAGCTGTACCTTTCCCAAATACTGATAAGTCAGCCACGGAAACCTGAGTGCTACAAATGCCTGGCTGCAGACGTTTGGTTTGGTAGCAAAACAGATACTGTAAGGGGCCCAAAATAAACCATTCCTGAAATCACCTTCCTCCCGATGCGCTAACTGACAAGCAGCCCAGGCACTTCATTTCCCAGGACCTCAATGCCCATAGCAGCCTGAACACAGGAAGTGGCATGGTGTAATTGAAAGGGCAGTCATCTTGAAACCTGAAGACCAGCTTGGCTGTGTCTCTTGCTTGGTACACAACCTTGGGTGGGTCATTTAACTTATCCGACTCTCAGTGTCCTCAGACATGAAATGGAGCTAATATTCTTCCTAATGGTATGTCATCCAGCATGCACATAAGCCAGAAATCTCCAGTCATCCTTGTTTCTTCCCTCTTCCCAATCCCAACACCCATTCTCTGAATTCCATTGATTCCATGTCTTAAATAACTCTCAGATCTCCTTGTCTCCACTCCCACCAGCTATGTTAGTTCAGGCTTAATATTGTCCTCACTAGACTAACACTAAGTCCTTCTAGCCCATCTCCCTGCTCCCAGTCTAAGCACCACCATCAATCCCTTCCTCTCATTGAAGACAGTTATCTTGCTAAAGTGCACATCTCATACTGATCCTCAGTAAAATCATTATGACTCTCCATCATTAACAGAAGAAAATACAAATCACCAGCCTAAGATACAAAGTCCTCCATGACCTTGATCTTACCTCCTTATAACAGCAGGAATCTTTCAGATGCTAGTCCCTGAAACACCCCTCCACTAGGCTTACTCAAAAGGCAGAACCTGGCTTCTGAAACTAAAAAGACCCTGGGCTGACCAGGTATGACCAGATCTGAAGGCTCACATCTCATTGGGAAGCAGATTCTCTCCATCTTTTGCTTTGTTTTCCTCCATAGTGACATTAATCTCGATTAGGCTCTTCCTATTCAATAACCAATTTGCCCCCTAGCTGTTTCAGGTTTACTAATTAATTATTTCACAACCTTTTGGGAAGAGAGCATCTTTTTCTCACTAATTTCAACACCAGGCAAAGTCACAATGGTCCACCTTGGGTCACTGGCATGTCCCTTTACCAAACATTGTTCCTAACAGGAATAGGGTGATGAAGCAAGTACACCCAGGGAGAAGTGGACAAAGTCAGCTGCGCCTAAACTACATGACTTAATAATAAGGTTACCTACAAACATCAGACTGTTACCACCAAAATAAGAAGAAAGGATGCTCGCATGGCAAAAACGCCACCTAATTTATGATTCTTACCTACAAGAACTTCTCTCCTACCCGGAGCTCCTAAATTTAGTGACTGAAAACTACCATTTTATCTTGTCCACTTTGTTTATTTTGTTAGTTTCTGAGAGGTCAGGAATTCAGAAATGGCCCAACCAGGCCTTTCTTGGTTGGGGTCTCCTATGGTTGCAGTGAGATGTCAGCAGGGGCTCAGGTGGCCTAGGTGTCACAGACGGCTGCCTCACAAGGTGACTGCTCATGCTGTTTGCCGCCAGCTCAGCGGGGCTGTCCACTGAATGCCTACACGTGGCTTCCTCAGCATGACCGCCTTGAAACAGATGGCCTTCTTACATAGCAGCTCAGGACTCCAGGCATTCTCTTCAATAAATGGTACTGGGAAAATTGGACAGCTATGTGTAGAAGAATGAAACTCAACCGTTCTCTTACACCATACACAAAGATAAACTCAAAATGGATAAAAGACCTCAACATGAGGCAGGAATCCATCAGAATCATAGAGGAGAACATAGACAGTAAACTCTTCAACATCAGCCACAGCTACTTCTTTCAAGATATGTCTCCAAAGGCAAAGGAAACAAAAGTGAAAATGAATTTTTGGGACTTTGTCAAGATCAAAAGCTTCTGCACAGCAAAGGAAACAGTCAACAAAACAAAGAGGCAACCCACAGAATGGGAGAAGATATTCACAAATGACAATGCAGACAAAGGGCTGATATCCAGGATCTATAAAGCACTCCTCAAACTCGATACACACAAAACAGATAATCGTGTCAAAAAATGGGCAGAAGTCATGAACAGACACTTCTCCAATGAAGACATACAAATGGCTAACAGACACATGAAGGAATGTTCATCATCACTAGCCATCAGGGAGATTCAAATCAAAACAACATTGAGATACCACCTTACACCAGTTAGAATGGCCCAAATCAACAAGACAGTAAACAACTAGTGTTGGAGAGGATGTGAAGAAAGGGGAACCCTCTTACACTATTGGTGGGAATGCACGTTCGTGCAGCCACTTTGGAAAACAGTGTGGAGATTCCTTAAGAAATTAAAAATAGAGCTTCCCTACGACCCTGCAATTGCACTACTGGGTATTTACCCCAAAGATACAGATGTAGTGAAAAGAAGGGCCATCTGTACCCCAATGTTCATAGCAGCAATGGCCACAGTCGCCAAACTGGGAAAGAACCAAAATGTCCTTCAACGGATGAATGGATAAGGAAGATGTGGTCCATATACACTATGGAGTATTATGCCTCCATCAGAAAGGATGAATACTCATTTTTTGTATCAATGTGGACGGGACTGGAAGAGATGCTGAGTGAAATAAGTTAAGCAGAGAGAGTCAATTATCATATGGTTTCACTTATTTGTGGAGCATAAGAAATAACATGGAGGATATGGGGAGATGGAGAGGAGAAGGGAGTTGGGGGAAATTGGAGGGGGAGATGAACCATGAGAGACTATGGACTCTGAAAAACAATCTGAGGGTTTTGGAGGGGTGGGAGGGTAGGAGGTTGGGTGAGCCTGGTGGTGGGTATTATGGAGGGCAAGCATTGCATGGAACACTGGGTGTGGTACATACAATGAATTCTGGAACACTGGAAACAAATTTTAAAAATAAATAATTTTTTTTTTAAATGAAAAGTAATTAGACTAATAAAGAAGGGGAAATTTCGACAAAAGAGAACCTCCTGGCCACAGGTATGGAGACATGGAAGAACAGATGTGGGAAGAAGAGCAAGCAGTTCGTGTTCTCAGTACCTAAAGTATAAGACAGAAAAGGACAGGTTTCTGGAGGCTCTAGCTAGTGAAGTTGTAGGCTGTCCTGGTTTTTCAAGTAGTAGAGTCTCTGGAAATCTCTGACTAGCTGGGAAGCTGGTTACTTACCAAAAGAATTCAAGAAACAATTGTGGAAAACTGAGCTCGAGGGAATTTTAAAAATTATTGTGTAGTGTTTTGTCCAAGCCAAATGGAATAGATATAGATATAGATATCCAGTTCTGCTTTTTACCATCTAGGAGACTTGGGGAACAATTTATTCATAGATTCTCTTTTATCAAACAAGAATACATAATATTTCTACCTACCTCGAAGAGGTGGTGGCAAGACCACAAATGATGGTATAAGGAGAAGCTCCTTAAGGAAAAGGGTTATTTTGCCCAGTCAGCTTCTCTGCCATTTCTAGTGGTGAGAAAACACTTCCCTTTCCTTCTTTCTTGGGGACCAACCTCCCTTACCTACCTCCATGTTGTGAGCATGTGACCTTAGTCAAACCAGTCATAACTATTTACTGATGACCATATTGAACAACATGGGCCTAAGCACACGCACCAGTTTGGTTCACAGATAACCAGAATAAATCTTATAATTCAGAGAAAATTTGGAAAGGAGAAGCTTTCTTTCCAATGGAGGTGCTAAGTCATTTTAGTTCAAACCAAAACCCACTGAAGGGCTACAACTAGTAAGGAAATGCCCAACAAAGAAGGCCACAGAGGAAAACAGCAGAACAAAGAGATGGGTAACTAATCAGATGTGATCAGACGTGAAGGTCTGGCTCCAGCTACCCTTAAAATACACTGTAGCTATTAACTAATTTCCATTTTTAAGTGACTTTTCCTTTTGTATCTTAAAACTATAAGGAGTCCAAATTTATATATACCCTATAATTTATGGTAATTTACCTATAGATCTCCTCCTTTATCTGAATATATCCTTTACTTTTAATATTACATTCTGACTTTCACTTCAAAACAATATCCAAAGGCTATAATTCAAGGAAACTTTCCTGGAAACAAATTACTCAGACATACTATATAACTGAGAAAATTGACTGATAATAATTATCAGCAAGATATGTAATTTTTTTCTTAACAGCTTTATTAAGCTATAATTCACATATCACCAATTCATCCACTTAAAGTGTACAATTCAATGTGCTTTCAGTATCAGAGCCAAGAAATCATTACCAAATCCGCTGTCATAAAGACATTCCCTTGTATTTTCTTCTAAGAGTTTTATATTTTTGGTACTTAATTTCCCTGATCCATTTAGAGTTTATTTTCGTGTATGGTATGCATACACAAGGGGTCCAATTTCATTCTTTTGCATATTGATATCCATTTGTCCTAGCATCATTTGTTAAAAAAACTAATCTTTCCCCCATTCAATTGGCTTGGCACCCTTGCTGAACACTGGTTGATTACAGTTGTAAGGGTTTATTTCTGGACTCCCAATTCAATTGCATGGATCTCTATTCTTACTCCAGGACTGTATCGTTTAACTTACCACAGTTTTACAGCAAGTTTTGAATTTGGAATGTTAAGTCCTCCAACTTCATTCTCCTTCTCCAAGACAATTTTATTTTATTTTTTAAGAAATATTTTATTTATTTATTTGATAAAGAGAGACACACAGCTGGAGAGGAAACACAAGCAGGGGGAATGGGAGAGGGAGAAGCAGGCTTCCTGCTGAGCTGGGAGCCCAATGCAGGGCTCCATCCCAGGACCCTAGGATCATGACTTAAGCCGAAGGCAGATGTTTAATGACTGAGCCACCCAGGCGCCTCTCCAAGACAATTTTAGCTAGCTATTCTGGATCTCTAAATTTCCATATAAGTTTTAGGAATGACTTAACAATTTTTGCCAAAAAAAAAAAAAATACAGCTGTTTCCTGACTGAGATTACATTGAATCTATAGATGAATTTGGCAAGTACTAACATCTTAATAATATTGTATCTTCTGACCAAGAACATAGGATGTCTTTCTATTTATTTAGATCTTTAATTTCTTTCAACACTGATTTCTAGTTTTCAGTGTACAACTCTTGAATCCCTTTGATTGAATTTACATCCTAGTATTATCTGATGCAATTGTAAATGTATTTTAAAAGTAAAATATTAATTTGGAATATCCAGTAGAATTCATCTGCAATATTCATTAGTGTACAGAAACTCAATCAATCATTTTTTTAAGATTTTATTTTTAAGTAATCTCTACACCCAACGTGGGGCTTGAACTCACAGCCCTGAGCTCAACAGTGGCACGTTCTACTGACTGAGTGATCCAGGTGTCTCCACAATCAATCTTTACATATTGATTTTGTGACCTGCAACTAGCTGAGATTGTTTATTTTTATAATAACTTTTTAGTAGATTCCTTAGAATTTTCAATATATGAGATCATGTCATCTGCAATAGAGATAGTTTTGCCTCTTCCTTTCTAGCCTAGATATCTTTATTTCTCTTTCTTGCCTAGTTGCTCTGGCAAGAATTCCAATACAATGTTGAATAGAAATTATGAGAACAGTTATTTTTTTTCTTGTTCCTCATCTTAAGGGGAAAATTAAGTCTTCTCCCACTAAATATGAACTTAGCTATGGATTTTTTGTAGAGGTCTTTTATCAGAGGGAGGAAGTTCTCTTTTATTTACTATTTGTTGAGCTTTTTTTAATCATGGAAAGTTACCAGATTTTGGCCAATGCTTTTTCTGTGTTTACTGAATGAGATATATTCTTGACAGAATTATTGACTTCAAAGAAAAAGTTTCTTAAGCATATAAGCAAGACAAAGTCACTATAAAGAAAGGAAAATCAAATCGCCATTGGAATTCTGAACATCAGTGTTTTACCTCAGAAGAAAAGGGAGTAACATATCTAACATACAAAAGGAAAGTAAATGCAAGCCACAGATTTTATATCTAGCCAAACTGACCTTCAAATATAAAGACAGATGGCTATCAAAATATAAGAACTCAGAGTATAATGTTACTATAAGCCCACATAAGCTATGACTATAATTAAAGCAAGGACTTTAAAAATTATAACAAATCACTTTTAAATAAAATTTTTAAAAGATTTTATTTATTTATTTTACAGAGAGAGAGATCACAAGTAGGCAGAGGCAGGCAGAGAGGGGGGGGAAGCAGGCTCCCCACTGAGCAGAGAGCCCAATGCGGGGATCCATCCCAGGACCCTGAGATCATGACCTGAGCTGAAGGCAGAGGCTTAACCCACTGAGCCACCCAGGTGCCCCTTAAATAAATTTTTAAAGTGCATCTTTTGGAATAAAAATAGCTCACCAAAACTAACTCTAGAAGAATCGGAAATTACAAGGAGAGCTTTACCCATTAAGGAAAGTAAACCAGTAATTAATAATTTATTCCTACACACACAGAAAGTACAAGACTTCCAGAGAAGAAAAAATACTTCCCAACTCATTTCATGAAGCTAGAATAACTTGATATGAGGACAGTGAGAACAAGGAAAAGTAACAGCTAGATGAGCTTATGAATGTAAATGTAAATGCCCTAAGAAAGTATTAGCACTAAGTAACTCTGGCACTACAAAAAAAAACATTGCCTAGGGGCCCTGGCTGCCTCAGTCAAAAGAGCACGTGACTTGATCTCAGGGTCATGAGTTCAAGCTGCATGGTGGTTATAGAAATTACTTAAATAAATAAAACTTTTTAAAAAATTACCTAGTTGTGACCAAATTGTGTTTTTTCCAGTAATATAGCAATAGTTTAATATTAGAAATTTAATCATTTTACAGTATTAAGAGATTAAAAGGGAACAAAATAGTTCATCTCAATATATGAAGCAAAAACAGGCATTAAATACAATTTGATTCAATACCCATTCATGATAAAGTAATTAGCACAGAAGGAATAGAGGAAAAGTTTCTTAATCTGCTTAAGGACATCCCTTTAAATAAACTTTCTTATTGCTTAGTGTTAAAGGAAGAAACAAACCACTCATTATTTAGATATGATATGATTGTCTAGACTAAAAAAGAAAAGATAATATAACAAACATGTTTTGCTAATTAATAAAAGGGTTCAAATGCATTTCTATTATCTATTATTATTTTATCCCTATTCTCTAACTAGGAATAAAAAGTTAGCAAATATAATTTTTTAATAGTACAATGCACTATTTTAGAAAGATTTAACTAAAGATACGTAGTATTTCTAAGGAAAAATCATAAAACTTTTTTAAAAGATTAAGATTTAAATAAGTGTAGAAATAATTGAGAAGAATCCATATAGTAAAAATGTTAATTCTTCCAAAATTAATTTATAAATTGAATTCCACTTAAAATATCAATTTTTAATGGATTTTGGCAAGTCAGGTTATTTTTTAGATTCCACTTATGAGTGAAATCATATGGTATTTGTCTTTCTCAGTCTGAGTTATTTCACTTAGCATAATACCCTCTAGGTTTAGCCCTGTTATCTCAAAGAGCACATCTCATCCTTTTTTGTGACTGCATAATATTCTTGGGGGGGTACCACATCTTCCTTATCCATTTGTCCATTGATGGACACTTGGGTTGCTTCCATATTTTGTCTATTGTAAATATGCTGCAATGAACATAGGGGTGCATGTATCTTTTTGAATTAGTGCTTTCATTTTCTTTTGGTTTATAAATCAGTTTTAAAATTAATGTATAATGCAAAGGTCCAGGAATAGCTCAGAGAATTTTAAGAAAAATCAAGTTTGAAGGCAGTGAGAAACATGAGAAAAAAATTAAGTTTAGAATTTTTTTACTCCCAAATATCAAAATTGCAAAACTATATAGGAAATAAGATAACATGGCATTGGTAGATTTAGATAAGCTGACCACTGGAACAAAGCAGAAAGCTCAGAAACAAACCCATACATATGCATAAATTGATCTAAGTCAGAGAGGGTTGTTGAAGGTCAGTGGAAAAATGACAAGCTATCTACAAATGATACTAGGACATATATGGGTGAATGATAACTGGACTTTTACTACAGACCAAACCAAAAATCGCTTCTTGATAAGGATCTTAATATAAAGAGAAAACCCTCAAAATGTTGAGAAAAATGCACCAACTTTATGACATTGGAGTGTTTGTTAAGCAAAATACAAAATGCATGAAGAAAAATTAATAAATTTAATGATATTAAAATTAAAATGTTCTGTTCATCAAAGACACCAAAAACATATACAATATATATCAAATCCAAAGATTTTGTTACTGACAAAAGATCAGTGTGTGTGTGTGTGTGTGTGTCCCCCAACAGGTGTATATTTTCTACGTATCTATAAGTAATAATAAATTTGAAATATCGGTAAAATATATGAAGCCAATATAATAGAGGAAACTCAAGTATAAAAAAGCAAACAAAATGTGTTCACATTCACTAGTAATCATAAAAGTGATCATTAAAACCACAATGGAAAACCACTTCACACCTATACAATAGGCAAAAATATTTAGGGAATTGGGGAAGATTTGAAGAAAGAGGATATTTCACATACTGATGGGTATGAACTGATACAGCCCCTTCCAGAACAATTTGGCAACGTTTAATTAAGTTGAGCATATTCCTACCCTAGACCCATTCAGTTCCACTTCTAGCTGCTACACACAGCTACTTTCACTCACAGGAAGATGGAACGCTACATAACCATACCCATCATCTCATGAGTAAACAAATAATTTGCGGCATATTTATAAAATGAAACGTTACACAACAGTAAAAATTGCCAAAGCTACAGGTAATGACATGGATGAATCTGGGAAAATTCATACCGAGGAAAAAAAGGCAAGTGACAGAACAGTTACCATTTGACACAATTTACATAATATTATAAAACAAGTAAAACAATACTAAAAATAATAAAGCTATATAAATGTGTAATAAAAATAAAGAGAGCTGATGGAAAGAATAAATACCAAAATGAGATCTGTATGACCTCTGTAGGTGCAAGAAGAAATTTAACTGGATTGCTCATGATGCTGGTGATAGATACTTAGCATGGGTTATACTATTCTTCATACTTTTTTCTATGTCCAAAACATTTCAAATAACTAATAATTTTTAAAGAGAGAAAAATCTCACACTACCATGAAAAGATGTTAGACAATAAAAAGAGCGAAAATATATCAACACCCCCATATATGCAGTGCCCATTTAAAAACAAAACCTTGGGGCGCCTGGGTGACTCAGTCAGCTAAGTCTCTGCCTTCAGCTCAGGTCATGATTTCGGGGTCCTGGGATCGAGTCCCACACTGGGCTCCCTGCTCAGTGTCAAGTCTGTTCTCCCTCTCCCCCTCCATCACCCTCTGTGATCTCTCTCACTTTCCCTCTCTCAAATAAATAAAGATGTTTAATAAATAAAAATAAAAGCAAAAACTCAAAGGAAACACACCTGCAAAATCAAAGAGTGGAAAGATATATGCTATAAAGTTAACAGTACTTAACATTTGGTGTTAGGCTTATGGTTTTTAGTTTTATTTGTGTTGTCTGCTTCATTTTCTCTAGGGAGCGTAATTAGCTGTTGAATCTTAATAAACATTTCTCAATATCACAGTTTTAACAGTGACAATCAATGCACTTGTGCTGAAATGTCTTTAAGAAGCAAACACAAGGGTGCCTGGGTGGCTCAGTTGGTTGGGCGACTGTCTTCGGCTCAGGTCATGATCCTGGAGTCCCAGGATCGAGTCCCACATCGGGCTCCCAGCTCCATGGGGAGTCTGCTTCTCCCTCTGATCTTCTCCCTTCTTGTGCTCTCTCTCTCTCTCTCCCTCTCAAATAAATAAATAAAATCTTTGGGGGAAAAAAAAAAAAAAGAAGAAGAAGAAGAAGAAGCAAACACAATCCGGGATGCCTGGGTGGCTCAGTTTTTGAGCATCTGCCTTCAGCTCAGATCATGATCTCAGGACCCTGGGCTAGAGTGCTGCATTAGGCTTCCTGCTTGGTGGGAAGCCTGCTTCTCTCTCCCCTACTCCCCCTCCTTCTCCCTCCCCTACTCCCTTGCTTGTGTTCCCTCTCTTGCTGTGTCTCTCTCTGTCAAATAAATAAAACCTTAACACACACACACGCACACACAATTAGAAAAAAGCTTCCGAGATGGTTAAAAAGTGGACCCAGTCCTCCATGAGGTTCCCGATTGGAAACAGACGGTTAAAAGTGGAAGAGGTCCCTAAGTTCAGCAAGCATTGCACTTGAATTTCAGTGCTCTCTGACATTTTAGACAAGCGGATTGTCCCCGCTCTGCCTTTCTGGTTCCCAGAGAGGAGCTAATGTCTTTCCCAGCAGTGTGAAATAGCTGTCAAATATGTCTTTTTTGTCACTGCCTTTTTCACACCAACTGGTCTACTTTCTTTTTCAAACAGGGAAAAGATAGCACTGCAGCTTTCCCCCAACTATAGAAAATGGATGTAACTGAAGCATAATTTGTGCTGGGCTTTTGTTTTTCACTCACGCCTTCGTGAAGATGCCGGCTCTCAGAGTATGCAAGGCTTCGCTCCTTGCTCTCTGGCCCAGCTTGTGAGCAAACAGCAACAACAAAAAGAGTGTGCATTTCTCCGCAGGATTTGACTCCTGAAAAAAAAAAAAAGTATTATAAAGGAAAGGATTTTGGAAATGTCAGGAAATGTAGGAACCGTTGTTGGTCTGGTTAGTCGTTTCACAAATACTAGAAGCCATTGACCACCTACACAGCACCCGTATTGAGACTCCTTGTTAACTTATTACCAAACTATTATCTCACCTTTTCTACATAGCTCGGAGCTTTGAAATTATGCTGACTCCATGTTCAAGGTCAAGGTTGGACCTGGACAAGCCTAAGTCAGCCAAAGTAAATCTCAGTTCCCCCAGACAATGTGATTCCTTCAGTTAACGTTGACTAAAGACAAGCAGCACATTCGTTCCCTCATAGGGAGGTTTAACTAAATTTGGGGCAGGGAGGTGAGCACCAAAGATATGCCCATCTGAAGCCAGAAACCACGTAGACACTGTCTACCCTACGGGAGGTTGGTCACTGGATGATACTGACACCATCAAAATGGGTAAGAACTTCCTAAATGTTATTTGTTTTTACACTAAAATTTTTGAAAACTTCTGTTGCAACTTTAATGGTGCTAGCCCTACCCAGTGGTAATTATTTTTAGGACATTCTCATTCAAACGTGCATATCGAGCTCCAGCTCATCTCTGCTACCAGTTGCCAACACCATTTCATTGAACTCATTTGTATGAAAAGGCAATGTCCTCTTTTCTCTGTTATTGTCTCATTTTCTAAGGCACTAACCTCTTAATGCCTATTTCAGGCAGTGTGGAGGCATTGCCTGGCACTGGTAATGAGCTTCCACTTCTGTTTCTTTCCTCTTGGAAAAGACACCCCAACCGCAGGTAAACAACTAACAAGCATTTTGCAAAATAAAATTTGTTAAGCATAATTCCTTGCAATAGACTTGTTCTAAGTTTCATCTTTCCTGGTGAATTTGAAACATCTTTTCCTTCACTGCCAAATGCCACTGACTGTTCAAGTCTCTAGTATTTTTCCCACATTAAATAACAAATATTATCAAAATCAGATAAATGGCTTGGTTTTTAGTATTAGAACACTGTTGTCAAAGACTTGTGGACCAACACCCACAAAAGAAAGACATTTTTGCATGTCCTCTATAGAGGAGCTTTGAGATGATAACTCGTGATAACTGGGAATGGTTTACTCCACCCCAGGACTGGCCCTCATAGATGGATGTTGCATTTCTCCATTTCTGTCCTCTGCAATTTTGCGTTTCCAGGTGGCCAATTTTTTGGAGTCAGGAAAAAGCTAATTTGCATTAACTAGCTCCCAGCAAATTTTTTCTAGAAATGCTCTTGAATCCGCCCCTTCTTGCATCCATCCCAGCAGCTACTGCCCCATTTCAAGGCTCCCACCCAGGTTACTCCAACAAACTTCTCTCCATTTCTCCTTTTTTCCCTTCCTACACCTTGTTGCTCCAGAACTTTCTTAGAAGGTAAATCTGGTGATCATATCACTTTCCTATGTAAAGCCTCTCATGGCTGTCCACTAGCCTCAGAATAAAATTCCAGCATCATGACTTCGTATTCAAGACCCTTTGTGATCTGCCCCTGACACAGGGATAGCCATGTGCCTGACCACTCCTGTCTTGTGGCTCTAGTGTACTACACTCCTTCATGGCACTGACAACACTGGCACTCTGACAGAATAGAGTGGGGCCACATTTTGAAAGAAAAACTTTTTAAAAAAGATTTTATCTATTTTTTTGTTTTAGAGAGAGAGAGAGACAGAGCATGAGCAGGGGGGCGGGGGGGGTGGTGGTGGTGGGTGGAGGGATGGACAGACAGAGGGAGAGGGAGACTCCTTGCTTAGCACAGAGCCCGACAGGGCTCAATCCCATGACCCTGAGATCATGACCTGAGCTGAAATCAAGAGCCAGACACTCAACCAACTGAGCCACTCAGGCACCCTTGAAAGGAAACTTTTTAATAAAATCAGTTATTTCTTCCCTACATTTTAAAAAAGTTTTTCTTTTCACATACAGTGCTTTAAAGTCCCCAACATAGTTTCCAGTACAGTATGAGGTAGGAATCAAGCTTTATTGTCTTTCACACATTAACTAGTTGAACAGATGGCATTTAACCAACAAATATCCTTAAGGTGGTCATTGTCAATTTCTGGAATATTATACCTACAAGAAAGCTTAGAAATAAATATCTTTGGGGAGTATGCAAATCTCCTTAAAATTTGGCCCCACCCAGTTTTCTGTGTATAGAGGACTTCTTAAGACACAAAGAGTACAATTCAAAAAGAAACAAAGTTGACAGATTTATCAAACTTCATCAACAGGACCTATAAACAAAATTAAAAGATCAGCTGCAGGGGCACCTGGGTGGCTCAGTGGGTTAAAGCCTCTGCCTTCGGCTCAGGTCATGATCCCAGGTTCCTGGGATCGAGCCCTGCATCGGGCTCTCTGCTTGGCAGGGAGCCTGCTTCGCTTCCTCTCTCTCTGCCTGCCTCTCTGTCTACTTGTGATGTCTGTCATATAAATAAATAAAATCTTAAAAAAAAATCAGCTGCAGACTGGAAATATACATTTATCACACATATTTATTGGATAAGGGGAGACTATCTAGGCTATATAAAGAGCTCAACTAAAATAAATAAATAAATAAACCAGAAATGTGGGGAACAGGTTTTGAACAGGCTATTCATAGCAGAGGAAATTTAATAAATCTGCTAAAAATGCTGAACATTCTTATTAATCCAAATATGTATGATAAAATTATAATAAAACTACTGTACACTTTAAAATTTGTTAAAAGGGGCGCCTGGGTGGCTTAGTGGATTAAGCCTCTGCCTTCGGCTCGGGTCGTGATCCCAGGGTCCTGGGATCGAGCCCCTCATCAGGCTCTCTGCTCAGCAGGGAGCCTGCTTCCCCTCCCCTCTCTCTCTGCCTGCCTCTCTGCCTACTTGTGATCTCTGTCTGTCAAATGGGTAAACTAAATCTTTTAATAAATAAATAAAATTTGTTAAAAGGCTAGACTTCATGGTATGTGTGTTGTTGCTGTTTACCAGAATTAACAACAGAAACCATGAAAAGCAGCATCACACTCACCAGAATAGCAAATAATAGGCCTGTGGCTACCAAACGTTGGGGAGGACAGGGCAGTGTCCTTTGATCATCCCTTGGTCCCCCTGGTGCTTATGGGAATGTAGAATGGAAGAGCTACTTTGGTACAGAGACTTTTGCTGAACTTCATGGACCGTGTATGGGGCCCTGGGACTGTGAATCTGGCTTAGGGTTTTTGAATCTGGAGTAAGAGCTCAGTTTATAGAATGAGCAATGCACGGGATGGAAACGGCTCTATCCAGAGATAAAGCAGGAGCCTAGTAAAAAGACTGTCCCAGAAGAGCATCAACACAGAGGGCTCTACAGAGGGCCCAGCTCTAGCTATAGGTCAGCATGGCTGAACAGGTGGACAGAGGGACAGAGCTAGAAGGTTCTCAGCAAAGGAGGAGAGACCTCCCAAGGCTGTGTCATACAGGACTGTTCATGAAGGACTCCACGAACGTGTTTGCAGCCTCTCCCAGCTGTGGCAAGTGTGAAACCCATCCCAGGTAATCAGGAAATTCCTCTACACTGGATTCGGAACTTACCCACCTCCACATTGGGGAAGGAAGAGTCAGGTTTTTCTTGGAGCCAGGATCACAGCCCTGCCTAGTTCATGGTTTAAATACTAGTCATTTTGTTTCAGAAACGAATCCTGCCCCTTTCTCTCTCAGACTGAAGAAAAAAAATTAAGCAATCAACATTCATTGAGGGACATCTTCATGCCAGCACTGTGGGGAATACAATCTAGCTCGAGATACTGTCCGTCCTACGCTCCAGGCTCTGGTCCTGGGGAACTCAAAACACTATTTATTTCAATATTAACATGACTTCTTTCTGTCATGGTTTCCCTCCTGCTTTCCATGAAAATAGCCAGACTCTTTGTATTTCTTCTTCCTAGGATTTTTTTGCAGAAATGAAGTAGTAGATTGCTGGAGGACAGCTCTCCTCTTCTCCCTCCCTCTCCATTCTCTTTTGCTCCTTCGTACTCCCTAGAGTGGAAATCTGAGTCTGTGAAAGCATTTACCATAGGGCAAGAGGAACCAGGAGAGTACCTTCGCAGGTAGCCAGGAAATTCTTCCATCAGTAACACATCTTTCCTGTTGGTGGTCCCAGTCTTCCTGACCCTGAGGCCTACCTGGAGAAGTGAGGCACTAGGTCCCCAACCTACACAAAGGCCCTCCAAGCAAGAAACACACGCAGCAGCTGCTTGACTTCAGGAGACCAGTGTGGACTAAAGCCCCAACTGCAGGTACCTCCTTGACCCTTGACACTCTCTAAGTAAGACCCTTGGGACTGTTAGGCAACTGGGGGAAGCGAGAGTTGGGGGGAGCCCCAATAATGACAATCCCGTGGGGTGGGGGCTCAGTCATACTCAATTCAATTCATAAGCAGCAATAAAAACCAACGGGATGTTACTTGCACACCCTTGCTTGCACAGTATTAACGCTCATATCATCTCTACACGTGAAATCAGAGAACGTGAGAGCTGGGGTGATCCTTAAAACTCGTCCACCTTCCTCTTGCCATCACATCCAAAAAATTGCTTAATTTTTTTTCTTCAGTCTGAGAGAGAAAGGGGCAGGATTAGTTTCTGAAACGAAATGGCTAGTATTAAAAAAAAAAAAAAAAGAAAGAAATGGCTAGTATTTAAACCACGAACTAGGCAGGTCTGTGATCCTGGCTCCAAGAAAATCCTGACTCTTCCTTCCCAATCCAGCAAGCCCAGCGATTGTTAAAGGCGGGCAAATTACAAAATTACAGGATCACAAGTAAACTCACCCCGGGTATTTTATCCAGCACCTTTTCCACAGGCTCACACCACTCAGTAGGAAAAGAATGGTGCTCTGAGAAGCTGGGACATCCCTAATCATTTTAAAGTGAGGAAACAGTAAGAAAAAAACAAGTATCTCCAGGTACAGAAGCAGGAGCGCTCAGAACGCACGCTGAACTTCAGAAGCAAACACTGCCTCATACTGCCCTCTGGTGGATTAAAATAAAAACGCCTCTGCTCAGCACGGCTGCGCTAAATTCAAAGTGAGCTTGAAACTCAAATTTAAAGAATGGGGGAGTGGGGGGAAGCCTTCTGTTCAAATTCAGATCCTCTTTACAGCTTCATAGATATAAAGCCTCTGATCACTAGGACTTTTGCCCCAAGGGAAATGCTAACATGTTGGACATATGTAACAGAAGCAGGTAACCAAAGAGCGGTTTTGGTCCCAGCTCTGGAACCCTGGAGATATTGCCCAGTCTCTCTAAGGCTCATTTTACCCATCTGTAAAAGGGATACAATAATAGGACCTCCCCTTGGAGAGCCTGAGTGGCTCAGTCAGTTAAGTATCCGACTCTTAATTTCAGCTGGGTTCATGATCTCAGGGTGGTGGGATTGAGCCCCATGTCAGGGTTCCAGGCTCATTGTGGAGCTTCCTTGGGAGTCTCTCTTCCCTCTGCCCCTCCCCCCACTCACGCTCACACACACACTCTCTCTCTCAAAACAAGTAAATAAAATCTTTTAAAATCTCCTGATGTGTAAATGCTGAGAACATATTCACTTTTTCAAACTTTATGCAGGAACAAGCAGACTCTTTGGGCTTTGAGGTGGCAGGGGGCACTGCAGTGGAAAACCAGTTTGAGTCTTCTGGCTAAGTGATTTGATTTCCATCAGTAAGGACATGGGAGCACTACCTTCATTTAAAAATGTATGGCACATAAAGTAGGAGGAATCCCAGAGCAACAGCTGCGTCTTCTGGGGAAAGGAGGGAAAAGTGCCCACGACTGAATGGGGCTTTTAAAGTTAAAGCTTCTGGCATTTGCTCTAGGAGGCAGTAGGTCACAGTGATCAGCATGTGGTTATTTTAGGGTGAGATGCACCAGCTCTGCTGATGGCCAATGTACCTCTTTCTTTACTTGTTAACTTTAAAACTTCCAAGAACTCAAAAGCACATCCTAGGGAGCCAGACTGCCAGGTCTGAATCCCAGCTTTGTCAATTGCCAGCTGTGTGAATTTGCTCTTCTCACTGCCTTATCTGTGTTCAAAGAGCACTTGGGAGTCTCCAGATAAAAAGCAGTTTTTCCCTGCATCATATGAGTTGTCTGCATATCTCCTTTCTTCAGTACACCATGATCACCTAATAATATTAACAATACTAGAAAATATTTCTAGAGCTTGTATCTCATCCTTCCTCTTATGAGTTGAACAATTTATGTGCACTCTATCAGTGAACATTCATAGCAACTCTAGGACAGGGTTCTTTTCTTTTCCATTATATGGAAAGAAACAGCACAGAGGATCAAGTACCTTGTACCCAGCTCGCACAGTTGGTAAACCATCCTTTGAACTCAGAAAGACTGACTGTGCACGGGATTACTCAAAGTCGGGATTACTCAAAAGGGGATCTGCAGACCCTTGACAGTGCCCAAGGACATACTGTTGAGGTCTTCCAGTTCATCTCTAAATATATTTTTAGTTTTTGCATTTACTTTGATATCTTAAAACACTATCAGCACTTCTGGGCTATCTGGATGACCACTTTCTAAGCCAATACAAGTGCATGAGTTTGGCGCCTGCATTCCCATCCGGGCTTACGCTCACATTGGCTCCTGGTGGCATCCCTCACTTGCCACAGGCCACTGGGACAAGGACAAGGGAAAATAATATGTCAATGCCATGTTCAAGCTATGTGAAGGCCAAATGATCATCCCAAACAAAGGTGTCATGGAACTTTTAATGGAGAAAAGTGGTGGCCGTATTGAGACATCATGGCCCAGTGTACCTAGAGGCATGGCCCATCGAAAAAAATTCCACCAGAGAAACACTGCCAGATTCCTGCTGTGAGTGGTGGTTTAATTTAGTAAAGTATGATTCATTTTCTCCATTAAACTGTGTTCATTTGAATTTTTTTGGTTTTATTCTTTGTTCAATCTACAAACATATTCGACTTTACAGTTTTATAGTAACGGTAAATATAAGAAACATATGCCTAGATTTATGCTTTGACTTATCATAAGCAACATTATAATAAAAATAAATTAAGCAAATTAGCTGACTGTAAGGTTTTTGTTTTGCTTGGTTTTCATTTTAAAAGAGTGCATTCCCTTAATTGTGAGAACACGGTATTGCACTGCAGTGAGCGTAAGGGCTGTGGGTCTAATGGAATGGTTTAGAGCTTGGGCTCAAGTCACACTGGATGGCGCTGAGGCTCACTCTAACACCTATTACCTGTGTGACCTTGGTCAAGTCACTGCCCTTAGATTCAATTTCATAATTGCCTAAATAGGAAAAATAGGGTTTCTATGAGAGCAAAATGAGAATATGAGAAGCAGTGGACTTGGCACAAGAGATCTGAGTAGAGCTGATAACATGAACAACAGACCACATGAAGACAATGCTTGCCCAATGAATATCCATCCATAGACTTTGATACACGTCTTGCCTGGCTGTGATTCTGAGCTAGGAACTTACTACATGGAGGGAGAGAATTCTCCCCAATACAAGAGAGCTTATAGTTCCTGAGGTGAGAGGTAAAAACCACTGCAGTAGATATGCAGCTATTTCATTTCTGAGAGCATTTTCCTTTTATTTTAAAGAGTAACTTTCAAAAATCTGGGACAGCTTCCAATCAGGCAATTAGAATGGTTTCCCAGAATTCGTTTCTGATTTCCCGCCGAACACATTTTTTTAGACCTATCTTCCCCACACATGCCTGTGGTCCAGAATATAGGAAATTTACTACAGATGCTGCTTTATTTCACTAGGGAGTTAGCATCCTGCTGACCCATGGTTTGGCAAATCACTTGGAATTATTTCAGCGGAAGAAAGGTAATATTTATAAGAAAGAATGTGGTTCTTAAACACCATGAATATTCAATTGAGACCTGATGACATTTTAAATAATTATGTAATAACATTAACCACTATGCCATTAGCGATGCCATAAGTGAAAGAAACCTGGCCATTTGTGGCCAATGCTGTTCAGTATACATTTTAATGTCAGTATCAGATTTGATTCTAGCTTGCCTGTTAATAGAGTGAGCCTGAAAAGTTGTCTTTACTTCTTGTTCTCTTAATAGCCGCTACTTCCAACTGAGAAAGAACATTATTTTGATAGCATGAGTTTTGGCAACTTGTATATCTTTTATTTCTACCTTCCCAGCAGGGTCTTCTAACCTAAAAGCCTGTTATAATTACTATAATTACTGTCATGGTACGTTTCATTCATTCATTGATTCAGTCAGCAAATAATTATTGAGTGACTACTCTTTGCCATGCACTCTAATAGCTCCTGGGGATTCGGTAGTAGGAAAAGAAGACAAGTTGTTTGCTCTCAAGGAGTTTATCTTTCATTGGAGAAGTTAGAAAATAAATGCAGAAGCAAGTAATTAAGCAAGATAGTCTTAAATTTGAATGACTGTTAAACATGATGCTATCATGGTAATAAAGCAAGTCCATAAATGGTGAATGAGGCCTCTGCTGGAGGGCTACTTCAATCAGGATGGTCATGGAAGTTCTTCCTAATTAGGGGAGTTAAGAGGTGAAGAATTAGAGGAAGTTGGCTGTGTGAGGATCTGAGAAACAGATCCTAGGTAGAGGGACCCATTAAAAAAAAAAAAAAAAAGCTGTGAATGATAAAGGAGCTTGAGCAGACTCAAGGATCAGTCAACACATTAACCTGAATGGCTGAAACACATTAACCAGAGGAGCAGGTAGTAGAAGACATTGATAAGCCAGAGCATACCAAATCTAGCAAGTCACGGTAGAATTCGGATTGCGTTCCAGATGAGGTAGGAAACCACTGAAGAATTCTAATCACGGGAGTGTTGGGATTTGGTTGCTGTGTGGGAAACACAGTATAAGGAATCCAGAGAGGGAAACCAGGCAGGACACTATTATTGTGGTCCAGGTGACATATGCTGATGGCTTAGACTGAAATTACACAAAAGGATATGGAGAGAATGGAGTTAGAGGGAAGTAGATGGATCCAATCCACGTTTTAAAGTAGAACAGAGGGAGATGTTACGACTTATTGTTTCTTCAGTGTCTTTGGTGTGGTTGTTTTTGAAATGGGAATCAGGATTATAATGCCCTGTTGTTTTCACCTACTTTGTTGAGACCCAAAGAGCTGTAATAAATTGTATGACTCTCTTGGGACAGAGTGCTAAAATCCACACCATCCAACAAAAATACACTTCTGTCCAGAGTTCTGAAACTTCCTCCTGCTCACTAGGAGCTTGCAGGCTAAAATAGAGCACATTCACAGAAAAGAAAAATGGAATGAACACGTTTGCCACATACAGTTTTCATTACAAAAAAAAAAAAAAAAGGAGGAGGCTATAAACTACAAGAACAGCTGTATTTGTTCAGGTTTTGCTGTGTGGAATTTGTGGACCATGTCTTTTGGGGCCATTTTATTGATAGAAATCACCTTCTGTTTACTCAACCCTGATAGATTCCAGATTCCTTGTTTTTGTTCATTTGTTTGTTTGTTTTGTGTGTGTGTGGGGTGTGTGTGTGTGTGTGTGTGTGTTGCAAAACAGTAGGGCAAATACTGGTAAACTATTAAAGCCTGAACTGGCTTGTTGCGAAGGAAAAATACTGGGTTGAAAGTAACATAAAAGGAGATAATACATGATAGTCATACCAAAAAATAGGATTCACAAAAATATGATTCACATGCTTAGCAGGGAGCCTGATGCGGGGCTCAATCCCAGGACCCTGGGATCATGACCTGAGCTGAAGGCAGATACTTAATAAGCTGAGCCACCCAGGGCCTCACAAAAGACATTCTTATGAATTTTCCCAAAACAGCCTCAAATCCTCCCTATAAGTCAGTTGTTCCCAATCTCTCTCATTATGGAACACAGAAAATCGAGATATTTATATAGGATACTGGAGCAAACTGAGAGAGGTTTGAGAGTATCTATATGGGCTGAGAGAATTTTTATTACACCTTACTTGTATCATTATAAAAACAAAACGCAAAGTATTATAGATTTGTCTAAATATGTACTTTGTACAAGCTCCAAATAATAGCTTGACACAATTCTTGATCAAGGCTTTTTGAATAATGAGTCTTCAAATTCAGGTTAGACATTATCCATAAAACACCTATTTTTTACTCAACTACATGATTTAAAAACAAACACAATTTTCAGAAAATATTTGCAAAAATTGGTTTTATGTAAAGGTTCTAAGAGTTCCTCTACCTTTTTTGACATGCATTGGGATAATGAAAATAGGTTTTAAACTTTATCCCTTTTTTCTTATCAAATGTTTCAGAAGAGAGATGGAATTTCCATGAGTCAAATTTACATGCTTGTTTACAGAAATTCTGAAGTCAGTTTGCCTAACACTAAAGGCACACACTCTACTGTAAAAGGATAGACATACTTCATATATAAAAAGACAGATTTGGACATCCAATTATAACTGCATTAACCAGATCCCCAAGTCTAGCTTTCCAGTCCCCCTATCCCTAGTGGCCACATTTTGGGCATTGTGACATGCTCTTTGGACAACCAGATCATGAAATTCTCTGGCCACTCTCTTTGTTCTTTGCCCACAGTGGGAAGTTGTGCCAAGAGAAGGCAGCTACCAGTGCAAGGCAGCAAATCTTAAGGTTTCATCGGCCTCAGAGCTGATTCAGCTGCCTGGAAGAGTGGGAGTGAGGATAGGAATAAATTTTGATGTAACCAAAAACAATATGGCTATATTCAAGAGTGTCACAGAGCACTGGTTGGGACACGAGGCTGTAAAGCATATAAGGAAGATACTGATGCAGATGAAGAAGCAGATGTTGTCAGAATAGTAACATGCCTTGCTGACCGTCCCACAGTTAGAATGTAGAAGGTCGGGGCAAAATCACGCTTATAATTGCACATTCTTTCCACTACACCTCATTTTCTCTTTCGAGGCAATAAGCTCCGTGGGAGGAGAATTAGAAAACTCAGCAGCACAGACTCCAAATGGTCTTTGGGGATTCACATTTATAAGGTCATGTTTTCAGCTTTTATGTGATGAATGAGAGCCTATAAGGTTTGGTAATGCAAAAAAGAAAAAAAAAGATTATGCAAAACCATTTACTTCTCCCCTTTTCGAAGGCTTCCGTTTATCCTGCAGTGATACAGTGGGAATTAATTCTATTTTAGCTATTGGTTTTATAAACTGAAACAATGAGTAAAAGCTTCCCCTTCTTCAGAAACCAGATGTCGATAAGCTGTCCACTATAGTCATTGTTTTGGTTTATAAAAATAAACTATGCCTCTTCAGCTGACAGCCTTGCTAAATCAGACTGTCATGGCAGTAGCATGCCAGCTGCCTCCACACTTGGCTCTTCCACAGTCAGGAGGTGGGACCTGCTGTGCTTGCTAGAGCCCTGTAGAGAGCTGAGACAGCAGAGCTGGTGAACGGATTCCAGGTGACTCCAGGGTGGCACACGGGCAAAGAGACGCAGGTTCTTTCGACAGCAAAGCACACGAGCCTCCCTGAAACTGAAGGACATTTGCTAAGGGAGGCACGTAAGGGTCCCCCCTCACCACCATAGGTGCTATTACCCAGAAGTGACTATCCCTCACCTGTTACCAACACCTCAGCAGCCTATGCCCCACGTGACTCTGCCTCCACAGAGTTACACATAATCCTAAACCACCCCAGGATAGAGGAAACCTGCAGGTGGGGAGTAGGATCAGGAGAGTATGAGAGGAAGTCTCCATTTTGGGAAAGTCCTGAGCTGGCTGCGTACTTATAGTCAGCATGGACACACCAATATGGCCATGATGGTTGTTAATGACCAGTGACCACTCTGTTGGGCGAACACCAGTGCCAGACAAATGCTAAATATTGTCAGCACTGCCCATAATAATATGTGTTCAGGTGACACCAAGAACTATGACGTACACAGGAGATATTTCCCTTGCAAACGTTTCTTTCATTATTACTATATACTATCAATGAAATGAATCATTGGGGACTTGCATATCAAATGTTTACCACCTAACATTCTCACAACAGTCCCAATTAGGTGGGTATTAGAATTACTGTCATTTAAAAACTTTTTTCCCATTTTTTTAAAGATTTTATTTATGTATTTGATAGAGAGTGAGAGAGGGAGTACAAGCAGAGGGAGTGGGAGAGGGAGAAGTTGGCTTCCTGCCAAGCAGGGAGCCCGATGTGGGACTGGATCCCAGGACTCTGGGATCATGACCTGAGACGAAGGCAGACACTCAATGACTAAGCCACCCAGGCACCAGAATTACTGGCATTTTAAAGGTGTAGAAACAGAAGAACAGAGAATTAAGTAAATTTATCATTCATATAGAGTATTAGTAGAGATACAAAGTCTCAAACTCAGGCAGTCTAACTCCAGAGCAAGATATATCTGTACGTTTGTGTATATGTGTGTTTAAGGTAGACACGAAACAATAAAACAATAATATATATTCATAAATCAAAAAAGGAAGTATGGAAGACACAAATTCCCACCCCACCAGTGGTAGCCTGGTCAACAGAGAATAAATAGATACTTCTTTTGGAGACATAGGTTAATGCTATGGCCTGAAGATTGGTATTCCCCTAAAGTGTTCTAATCTCAAATTCAAATATCCAGTGTGATGGTATTAGTAGGGTGGGCCTTTAAGAGGTGTTAAATCATGAGGGTGGGACCCTCAAGAATGGGATTAGTGCCTTAACAGAGGGGCTCTGGAAGGATCCCCAGCCTGTTCCACCAGGTGAGGACACGGCAAGAGTCACTGGGTATGAGCTGGGAAGAGGACTCTCACCAGAACATGACCATGCTGGCACCTTAATCTTGGACTTCCCGGACTCCAGAACTAGGAACAACACATCTCTGTTGTTGATAAGCTACCCAGTCTGCAGTACTGTATTACAGCATCCCAAATGAACTAGGACTGTTAATATTGTTAGTTTTTGCATAAGGGAAAGGTTCAATGTATACCGTGTATTTCAGTAACTCCTCATTTGCTCAGAATAACAGAAAAACAACTCAGGATGAGCAGAGCACATTCATTGACAGTTTCAGTCAATAAGTATTCAATAGTGAGTACCTTCTGTGTTCAAAGTATTGTGGTCAACACCGGGGGGTACAAAACTTGGACCATGCTCTTAAGAAACAGTCTGGAGGTGAATAGGGATTATAACACCCCAAAGCAGCACACAGCAGTGGATATTCACTCACTTGTCCTTCAGGGGACCATTTCTGAGGAATATTCTACAAGCTTCTCAGAGGGATCCCACAAGGTATAACCCCACTGACTACAGTTAAGACCAGCTCAGTAATCCTCTTCTCTGTTACCTTTCCTCCTTTCCCTGTTTCTGTCTTCCCAGTCTTCCTCTCCCTTATTCCTGTTCCCTAGAATCGCTTCCCAAAATAAACTGTCATATTCTGCTTTAGAAGGGAACCTAGGCTAGGCGGTTGGTATGCGAAATGGCCCTAGAAATCAGACCCTAGTCCTGAAGTTGGGATTCTAGAACTAGATGGCCCACCTGTCAGAAAATAGTCAGGACCCCTTTGCTGGTGGTGCATGGATGCAGGGAAGCCCTGTCACTGGCTGTCTCCCTGTTACTAAGACTTTTACCAAGAGTGGACTAGGATAACCTGGAGGTGAAGCACTGTCTTCTGTAGTAGTAGTAGTATAGGTGAATGGTAGAGGGACAATTGCTATCATAAGTACGGAGTTAGCTACTTCTTACTAATGCCTTTAGAAGCTTTGAATTAAAAATGGACAGTCTCAGGGTAACCACCTATCAACTAAAAAAACACAATGGAAGTCATCTGTAGTCCACAACAGAATTTCAAAGGTTCTTATCTCCTGCAGCCACAGGATAGACAATGCTGAAAATCAGACCTAGGATTTAATAATAAGAGTAGGAGAGCTACAAAGAAGATTATATATATGACAAACTATGGGGTATCGGTCCTGTCATCTTTAACACCATGTGTGCATTGAACTAAAGACCACCATATATTATTGTGTCCCTGAGCAACTAGAACATGAGTTGGGGACCAAAGACTGGACATAGGATTATTCTTACCCAAACTGCTAGAGATCTATTGAGTAATTTGTGTTTTCTCTCCCAAAAAATTTAGGATTTTTTGGATCTCAACTTCAAACCCCTCATTTGGGGACACTTCAACCACACTGTTCAGAGAAGGTTACACCCAACTTGAGGCTACAACCACCACCTGGTTATTTAGGACTTCTTATACCAAGCAGGCAGGCAAGGGAGTTGCAGGGGTACTGATTCCAATTTACAGTAACTATAAATATATATACCCAACATCAGAGCACCCAAATATATGAAGCAAACACTGATAGAATGGAAGGGAGAAACAGACAGCAATACCATAATAGTAGAGAGTTTTAATAACCCCACTTGCAATAATGGATAGACCAACCAGACAAAAGACTGATAAGGAAACAGAGGATTTGAACAACACTACAGACTAAATGGACCTACCAGACATTCATAGAACACTCGACCCAAAAGCAGTAGAATACATATTCTTCTCAAGTGCACACAGAACGTTCTCCTGAATAGATCACGTGTTTAGTCACAAAATAAGTAATAACTAATTTAAGAAGATTGAAATCTGCCACCTATATCTTCTGACCACAATAGAATGAAACTAGAAATCAATAGCAGGAGAAAAAATGGAAAATTCAAGCCTGTGGAAATGAGAAAACATATTCTTAAACAATCAATGAGTCAAACAAGAAATCAAAAGAAGAATGAGAAAATATCTTGAGACAAATGAAAATAAGATACAACATATCAGAACTTATGGGATAGAGCAAAAGCAGCACCTAAGAAGGAAGTGTATAGCTACAAATGTCTACAAGTAAAAAAGGAAGAAAGACCTAATGGGGCACCTGGGTGGCACAGTTGGTTAAGTGTCTGACTCTTGATTTCCACTAGGGTCACGATCCAAGGGTTGTGATATCATGCCCCATGTCAAGCTCTGTGCTGTGCATGGAGTGTGCCTAAGATTCTGTCTCTCCCTCTCCTTATCCTCTTTCCCCCTCCTCTCTTGCTTTCTCAAAAAAAAAAAAAAAAAAAAAAAGGAAAGGAAAGAAAGAAAGAAAGATCTCAAATAAACAATTTGACTTTATACCTCAAGGAACTAGAAAATAACACACTAAGCCCCAAATTAGCAGAAGGAAGGAAATAATACAAATCAGAACAGAAATAAACAAAATAGAGATTAGAAAAACCATAGAAAAATCAGCAAAAATAAGAATAATTTTTAAAAGAGCAAAAAAATTGACAAACCCTTAGATAGAATAAGAAAAAAAGTGAGAAGACTCAAGAAAATAAAATCAGAAATGAATGAGGAGACATTATAATGGATGCTAACAAAATTTAAAAGATTATAAGAGACTACTGTGAACAATTCTATACCAACAAATTAGAGAAACTAGAAGAAATGGATATATCCCTAGAAATATACAAGCTGCCAAGACTGAATCATGAAGAAATGGAAAATATGAACAGACCTATAATAAGTAAGGAGATTGAATCAATAATCTGATTTAGTGATCAGGGGGAATTCTATCAAACATATAAAGAAAAATTAACAATAATCTTCTTCAAACACATCCAAACTTATTTTATGGAGCCAACATTATCCCAATAGCAAACAGAAAAAGACAATACAAAAAATGAAAATCATAGGTCCATATCCCTGATGAGGACAGATGCAAAAGTCCTTAGGAAAATCACAGAAAACAGAATCCAATAGCACATTAAAAAGATCATGCACAAAAAATAAAAAAAATAAAAAAATAAAAAAAAATAAAAAGATCATGCACCAGGGCCAAGTGGGATTTAGGCTTGGAATGTAAGGATGGTTTAACCTATGCATATCAATCAATGCAATACATCACATTAACAGAAGGAGGATTAAAATCATGTGATCATCTCAATAGAGAAAAATCATTTCATAAAATTCAATACTCTTCCATAATAAAAATATTTAAGAAATGAGAAATGGGAGTAAATTACCTTAACACAATAAAGTCCATATATGAAAAACCCATAGCTAACATCATACTCAATAATGAAAAACTGAAACTTTTTCTTTAAAATTAGGAACAAACAAGGAAGCCCACTCTCACTACTTCCATTAGTAGTGGGCAGACAGACTGACAGAATAATTAGGGAAGAAAAAGAAATAAAAGTCATCCACATCAGAAATAAAAATATGAAATTATCCGTGTTCACAGATGACATGATTTTATATGTATAAAACCCTAAAGACTTTACACACACACTCACACAACTGTTCAGACTAATAACTTAATGTGGCAGGGTTGTAGGATACACATCTCTACACAAAAATCAGTTGCATTTCTAACACTAACACCAAACAAACTGAAAAGGAAATTAAGGAAAACAATTCCATTTATTATGGCATCATAAAGAATGAAATATTGAGGAATAAACTTAACCAAGGCAGCAAAAGACAAACTGAAAATTCTAAAAGACTGCTGAAAGAAATTGAAGAGGACACAAATGTGTTCATGTCTGGCAGACTTAAGATTGTTAAAATGGCCATATTACCCCAAGTGATCTACAGATTCAGTGAAATCCTTATCAAAATTCTAACATCATTTTTTTTTTAACATTTAATGTCTTTGCTAAAAAATAGAAAAACAATCCTAAAAGTTACATGGAGCCCTAAAGATCCTGAATACACACAACAATCAGTAATAAAAACACTGGAGGATTTACACTTTCTGATTTTAAATATTAAGAAGCTAGAGTAATCCAAACACCGTGGTACTGACAAAAATACAGATGTACAAACAAATCGAACAGAAGAGACAGCTCAGAAGTAAAACTACTGTATACAGTCAAATAATCTTCAACAATGATGCCAACATGACATAATGGGGAAGAAACAATCTCTTTAACAAAGGTCCGGGAAAAAGTGGGTATCTGCACATAAAAGAATAAAAGTGGACCACGATCTTATACTAGAGACAACATAGATTAAAAACTTAAATGTAAGACTTGAAAATATACAACTCCCAGAAGAACACATTGGGAAAACTTCATAACATTGGTCTTGGCAATGATTTCTCGCTTAGGGCACCCAAACCTCAGGCAATGAAAGCAAAAATACACAAGTGAGACATCAAATTTAAAAGCTTCTGCACAGAACAGAAACATCAACATAGTGAAATAGTAACCTGTGAGAAGGAAGAAAATATTGCCAAGATGTGTGTGTGTGTGTGTGTGTGTGTGTGTAGTGTACTGATTGATTGATATCCAAAAATATGTAAGGAATTCCTACAACTTAACAGCAAAAACCAAATTACCTGATTAAATGATGGGCAGGGGACTTGAACAGACATTTCTCCAAAGAGGACACAGAAAAGGCCAACATGTATATGAAAAGATTTTCAACATCCCTAACCACGAGGAAAATGCACATCAAAACTGCACTAAGGCATCACCTGAAGACCAGGATGGCCATTATCAAAAAACAGAACAAAACACAAGAAAATAATAGCAATGTTGGTAAGAATTTGGGGAAAAAATGGAATTCTTATAGTCACTATGGAAAACTGTATAGAGTCTCCTCAAAAAAAGAAAAATAGAACTACCATATGATTCTCGATTCCAGTTGTAGGTATTTATCTCAAGAACTGAGATCAGGATATTCAAGTGTTATCTGCAGTCTTGTGTTCATGGTAGTGATATTGACAGTGGATAAGAATTAAATGCAACCTAACTATCTATCAACAGATGAATAAAGAAGGAAAATGGGGTACACAGACCCCCATGGAGTATTATACAGCCATAAAAAGGAAATCCTGTTATAGGCTATGACACGGGTGAACTTTGAGGACATTATGTTAGGAGAAATAAGGACAAAGAAGGAGAGTTTTGAATGATTTCACTTATATAAGGAGCCTAAAGTAGTCAAAGTCATAGAAGCAGGAAGTGAAATGGTGGTTGCCACATGCTGATGGAAGGGGAAATAGGTAGTTGCTATTTAATGGGTATAGAACTGGAGTCAGGCAAAATCAACAAATTTCCAGGGGTCTGATGTACAGTATTGTGCTTACAGCTATCAATACTGTGTTACCCGGTTAAAGATTTAAGAGGGTAGATCTCATGTTATGTTTTTATTGTGATTAAAAAAAACTAACTTAAAACTAACATTTTGCAAAGGTATTTACCTAAACCTATAGCATTAACTTTCCAGAGAACAAAATTAGAAATAACTACATTTCAGGTTTCTAAAGAGCAGCTGTAATACCTCTTTATCACCAGAAAAATGTAACCCTTCACATCTTACCATGCCACTGTGGAAAATGATCAGAGCAGCACAATTAGGCACTGTCGGTGGAAGTCAGGAAAGGGGAAAAAAAAAAAATTGAACAGTGGCAGTACTGTGTTCACTCCAGAAAATGGAAAGAATGCTTCTCTTCATCTATAACATCATTTTCTTTGACTTTCTGGTTGCATCTGGGATGAAAGGAAACTATTTATAACACAAAGATTATTTGTGCCATATCATCAAGTCGACATACAGCAGGGGCAATGGACTTTTTGTTCTTACCCAACCAATAATTTGGAAGAGTGTATTTAGCAGATAGTTATAGGCTATAAGAAGAAAAGGGTATCTGCTTGGCAAATTAGAACTAATTGGGGAAAATTAGCCTACTGTCATAAACCATGAATAATCATCATGATTGAGCAATAATTTTATTATCATAATTTTTACATAGTATGGCAATTAATTAAGGAATTATACTGAAGCACAGTATATAATTTATGTTTTCAGTTTTCTTGTGCCAAGAAACAGATACAATACTCTCTCTGTGCCACAGAGAGGCATGCTGAATATAACCAGCACATAAGGCAAAACCTGAATAAAACCAGGTATTTTTAATCCGTGAGCAATACTCCAGTTTTTACCTGGATATTCCACTTCTGTACTTCCCCAAAGGCTTTAAAAATATTTAAACCTGGGAACAAGGAGGGGAACGATAGTTTGAATTTGTATCTGCCTTTGTATGAGTTCCTTATCTGTTTGGTAACCAATTTCCGGATGACAGAAACGGCGCCAAGCAAGGCAGTATGGCAGAAGTAACTTGTGTTTACATAAGTGGTGATCAGCATGGTCATGGGCTAATAACCAGGCATAGAACTGACATTGACCCTGGGCAAGGGCCTCAGCTTCTGCTGGAGTTCAGGATCATGGGTTGAAATCCTGTTTGTCTGATTCCATCTCTTCCTAGGATGGCTACAAGGGCAAACACTTAGCACAGGCCTTTTGATGATTAAGGTAAGCTAAAGACTTGATAATTCAATTAAGTTATCAGAAGGATAAAGAACACTCTCTGGCCTGCTAACTAGTCCTTTACTTCAAATATCAAAGCCTGAGAAGAATAAAGAATGTTAAGACACTATTATAGAAAGTCCTTCTGGCAAGTCAAAGGCATGAAATAAATTGATTCAGTTTCTCCATGAGGTGACAGTGAAGCATCCTTTCTTAATCAGTTCACATGGTCTTAAATCTTGGTGCCCTATGCGTGAGGGTACTAAGTAAAGGTTGAAGTTCAGTTTTTAAAGCCCAGTGTTACACTGGGCTTATTATAGGATGTCAAATTTGTGACCTAAAGTAGAGACACACCTTTCAACAGAGAGGGCTTTTAAGTATACCACATAGGGTAAAAATGCATCCAGTCAAATTGCCCTTAGGAAAGCTCCGTATGGGAGCCAATATAATACGTTTCAAAATATCCAACAAAACCAACTTTCTCTTCCTTATTAAAACATCTGGGTGCATCTGGGTGGCTCAGTCAGTTAAGTGACCAACTCTTGGTTTTGGCTCAGGTCTTGATCCCAGCATCATGGGATCAAGCCCCGGGTTGAACTCTGCACTCAGCGTGGAGTCTGCTTGAGAGTCTCCCTTTCCCACCTCACCCTCTCTCAAATAAATAAATAAACAAAGAAACTAACTAGCTAACTTAATAAATAAGTAAATAAACAAATCTTTTTTAAAAAATACTTTTTTAAAAAATTCTGACTGAACACTACAATTAAGTGGGTACCTTGCATCCAGGATTTGCTACAATTAAAAAAAAAATGTATTTGAAAATCTAGAATCATTCTCTGTATGGAGTTAGGTTCCTGGTTAAGCAAACAAGATATTCCTATGCAGCTTCTCACACAAGAGGAATATACTCATTGAGTGGAAGGGTGATCAATCAGAAAAGCCTGCAACATTTCAGTTATTTACTTATTTATTCTCTTTCTCAAACTATCATTCATACAATCTTGTTGCCTCTTTGACCTTCCCACTTCCTCCTCCCCCTCCTTTAGCAGAGCACAAATAAGTGAATTTACATACATTAAATATGCTCTCACTGTGATTCCACTGCAGCACTCAAGGCAGATAACATCAACCAATCGATACACAATTTTCTCCCATGAGGTCCGAATTGGACCTGACGTTCCTTCCCAACACAGTACTCTGGCCAGCCACTACCAGCTGACCAGTGCAGGCTCTCTGACAGTCCATAGAACTTCTTCAAACCACTTAGGTTCTTCGCTAGTTTTAAGCTTCATCTCTGTATATAATTAAAGAAAGAAAGCATTAGATAAGAAGCTCTCCAGCCCTTACTCTGAGATTCTATAATTTCATAATCCTTCAGATAACAGCATGGGTCAGCAGACCAACAAAATCCATCTCGCTGTTTTGTTATGACCTGTGAGCTGAAAATGCATTTTACATTTTTAAATTATTGGGAAAACTCAAGGTATAATAATATTATGTGACATGTAAAAAATATAAGAAATTTATATTTCACCACCCCAAAAAGTAATTTAAATTTCACTGTCCATGAATAAAGTTTTATTGAAAAATAGTCTCTCATTTGTTTACATATTGCCTATGGCTATTTTCACACCACATAGAGTTGAGTAGCTGTGTCAGAGACCATAAACCCTAGAATTTTAAAAATATTTACTAGTTGACCTTTTATAGGAAAAGTATGAACTGGAGTATGATGAAAACCTGTAGATTGAATGTCAGGTCAAGAGAACTGGAATCTACCACAGAGATATAAAGGATAAGAGCAAGTAACAGAACATGAATGCATATACTTGTCAAAATATTGTTAAAATGTCTATATTACCCAAAGTAACCTACAGAGATTTAATAAAATCCTTATCAAAATGCCAACAGCATTTTTCAAAGAACTAGAAGAAAAATCCTAAAATTTATATGAAACCATAAAAGACCTCAAATGACCAAAGTAATTTTGAAAAAGAAAAGCAAAGCCGGAGATATCACTATTCCAGACTTCAAGTTATATTACAAAGCAGTAGTAATTTTTAAAAGTATGGCATAAAATTTTATACTGCCATCAAAATAGATATAGATGAATGGAACAGAATAGAAAACCCAGAAATAAACCCACAATTATATGGTCAATTAATTTTCAAAGAAGTGGGAAAGAATATCCAATGGAAAAAAGACAGACTCTTCAATAAATGGGTTGGGGAAACTGGACAGCTACAGCAAAAGAATGAAACTGGACCACTTTCTTACACCATACAAAAAAATAAATTCAAAATGGATTAAAAACCTAAATGTGGGAACTGAAACCATAAAAATCCTAGAAGAGAGCTTAGGCAGAAAGATCTCTGACATTGGCATAGCAACATCTTTCATTTTCAGGATGCATCTCCTGAGACAAGGGAAATCAAGGGAAATAAAAGCAAAAATAATCTATTGGGACTACATCAAAATAAAAAACTTGGGGCACCTGGATGGCTCAGTGGGTTAAAGCCTCTGCCTTCAGCTCAGGTCATGATCCTAGATTCTGGGTTCGAGCCCTGCATCGGGCTCTCTGCTCGGCGGGGAGCCTGCTTCCTCCTCTCTCTCTCTCTGCCTGCTTCTCTGCCTACTTGTGATCTCTGTCTGTCAAATACATAAATATAATCTTTAAAAAATTAATAAATAAAATAAAAAATAAATAATAAATAATAAAAAAACTTCTGCACAGCAAAGGAACAATCAATCAAACTAAAAGGCAACCTATGCAATGAGAGAAGATATTTGCAAGTGACATATTGATGAAAGGGTTAGTACCCAAAATATATAAAGAACTTGTAAAAAATAATAATAATAATAATAAAATTTTAAAAAAGAACTTGTACAACTCAATTCCCAAAAAACAAATAAGACAATTAAAAATGGGCAGAAGACACGAACAGACATTTCTTCAAAGAAGACTTCCAGATGGCAAACAGATACATGAAAAGATGCTCAAATCATTCATCATCAGGGAAATGTAAATTAAAACCACCATGAGATAGCACCTCACACAAGTCAGAATGGCTAAAGTCAAAAACACAAGAAACAACCAATGTTAGCAAGGATGTGGAGGAAAAGGAATCGTCTTGCACTGTTGGTAGGAATTTAAACTGATGCAGCCACTGTGAAAAACTCTATAACGTTTCCTCAACAAGTTAAATATAGAACTACCCCATGATTCAGTAATTGAGCTAAAAAATACAAAAACACAAATTCAAAGGAATGTATGAACCCCTATGTTTACAGCAGCATTTTTACCATAGCCAAATTGTGGAGGCAGCCCAAGTGTCCATCAACTGATGAATAAATGAAGAAGAGTACACACACACACACACACACACACCACACACACACACACACACACACGCATATAATGGAATATTAATCAGACATAGAAAAGAATGAAACTTTACCATTTACAATGACATGGATGGAAGTAGAAAGGACAATGTTAAGTCAGTCAGTCAGGAAAAGACAAATAACATAGGATTTCACTCACATGTGGAATTTAAGAGACAAACAAATGAGCAAAGGAAGAAAATGAACAAACAAACAAACAATGACAAGCCAAGAAATAGACACTTGAGAACAAACTGATGGTTACCAGAGAGCGGACTAGGGTGGGAGATAGGTGAAATAGGAAGGAGATGGGGATTAAAGAGTGTACTTGTCGTGATGAGTACCGGGTAATATATGGAAGTGCTGAATTACTACATTATATACACGAAACTAATATCACAATGTACATTAACAATGGTGGAATTAAAATAATATATATTTTTAAGGTGAATTTTGTTATAAAATTTATATTATTTTTACTGTCTTATAAAAATTTGTTATAAGAAAGTGGCACCAGATATAAAAATTAAAAAGGAGCCAAGAATTTATGGGGAGCTATAAAGAAGAAGTAGACCTGAAAGTAGGGGCTCTGGGATAGAGGTTACTCTGAAATGTAAATTTAACATGAAATTTGTCAATATATCATAATTCAGCTAAGAAATAAGTTCAATGAATGCTCTGCGTTGGGTGAATGTGTTCTAGTCTTTTTTTTTTTTTACTTTTTACTAATTATGATTTTTTACAGTTGTTTTTACAAACAATTACTTTTTATAATTGTTTTTATAAAACAATTACTTTTTAGCAAGTAATTTAATTTCTCTAACCTCTACCTCAGAAGTTGAAATAAGTTCCTCCTTCTCCCATAGGAATGATGGAAGGAATTATTAGGAAAAACACTCCAAACTCTAAATCAAAGTATGATTATTGAGATTTATATTTATGTTAGAATGACGATTCTTTTAGAATGGTTAATGGTATGCATCTACATGCTTTTACAAGTCTTTGTATCTGCAATAAATTATGCAGACTTAACTCCAATTATGCTTCTGATTAAATTTTGATTCAAGCAAAATAAAGATTGTTTAATACTAACTAGCAATATAAGTGTCAATAATTTGAACTAGTTTGGAACCTAACTGCTCTCTGTAATCTTTACAAAGTAGTTTTTTCTTGTTTGAAAGGATTTGAGGATAATGACTCCATATTATCTCATTAGCCGATATGTAATGTGCTGCTTCTTCAACACTTGTTAGGATTTGGGTGACACTCCGTTCCTTTTACTGCGGGAGAACAACAGAGAAGGAGAGAATAACTGGGCAGCAGAGGGAACATAGTAAATGTCTAGTGAGAGTAAAGTGTTAAAGTTACAAAATTAATTAAGAAGAAAAATGTCTTCCACAAGAACATTTATCTAACTCTCCATGGTTGGAAGAAAGATGGCTTTCTGAAAGAAGCTGGAAATAGAGTAACTGAGTAATACTCAAATAAAGGTAGGAAAATTGAACTGATAATCTAGACGGTTTTCAAACTCCTAAGTATCATATATCATATTCAAGTTGCATTGGATTGATATACAGTCTCTAAAACTGTCTCCCGCAGTTCTTAGTGACAGAATTTAATCTGTCTGAACTTTAGATTCTGTATTAGTACAATGGGAGAAATTATTCACCCGCAGGTTTCTGTAAGGATGAAGTTCACAGAGTAAGCACACAATAAATGTTAGCAATATTCCCATAATTTTCTAGTTTTGTTCAGACATTGCAAAAAGTGTCAATACTAATGAGTCATTACATTTTAAAATACATATATTTGCACCTTTTGTTTTTACTTAGAGTTAAGGATTTTCTTTTTTAAAGATTATTTATTTATTTATTTATTTGACAGACAGAGATCACAAGTAGGCAGAGAGGCAGGCAGAGAGAAAGGGGGAAGCAGGCTCCCCGCTGAGCAGAGAGCCTGGTCTGGGGCTCAACCCCAGGACCCAAGATCATGACCTGAGCCAAAGGCAGAGGCTTTAATCCACTGAGCCACCCAGGCGCCCCAAGGATTTTCTAATTATACTGGACATAAACAGATGTATTTTGTAGCTTATATTATTTAAAATTGTCATTTCACATGATATTTTTTTTTTTTTATTTTTTTAAAGATTTTATTTATTTATTTGTCAGAGAGAGAGAGCGCGCGAGTGAGCATAGGCAGACAGAGTGGCAGAGGGAGAAGCAGGCTCCCTGCGGGGCAAGGAGCCCGATGTGGGACTCGATCCCAGGACGCTGGGATCATGACCTGAGCCGAAGGCAGCTGCTTAACCAACTGAGCCACCCAGGTGTCCCATCACATGATATTTTGTTACATGCTAAAATTCATTGAAATGTTCTTTGTTGTTGCCTAAACTACCCAGATTCATGGAAATAGTTCAGGTTCCTTATCCTTGAAGTGTAGATAATAATGGCTACCCAGAATCCGTGCTGTCAACAGTTAGTTAACAAAAACTGCCTTTTTGCAAGTAGGTGTTCAATAAAAAAAAAAAGTTATCTTTATTATATAACCATTCCCTTCAATCAGTGGAGGTAATTTTGAATGGATTACCACTGCTGTAATCTTGTCAGCATGCATTCCACAAGTATTGGTGCAAAGGCAAATTTGACAAAACAAACTAGCCTGCTATTTTGCAGAGAGAGTAGGTGAAACTTTCCCAACATATCACGTTGAGCATAACATGCATGGGAGAGAAAAGCACACCTGAGTCCCTTCAAATAATCTACCCTATGCTCTAGTTCTTCAAGTTTATCTAAGAAACAGAAAGCCCCAGTCAAAGGAATTCAAAGAACTCTCCAACAAATGCCCAGAATAATGGGGTCAGTGTATTGGGTATTGCAAGACATGAACCTGTCTAGGTTTGCCTTGGACTGTCCGCATGTTAGCACCGAAAGTCCCCATCTCAGGATATTTCAACTCTGGACAGAGACAGTTGGTCACCCTCACCATACATCATACTACAATTTCCATGCGACTACGGCAGCACTGGACAGAAGCATGCAAATGACCCCATCTAGTCTCTAACACATGGCAAGTCCAATCCCAGGAATGGGCTAATGACACCTTCAGAGGCGCAGCGCTAAACCCAGGGAGTGTGTCAGATGACAGATGAACTCCACTATTCTAATTCCACATTTGTGAATGTCACATAGGGGAAAGAATTGTGTCATGGCCAAAGGCCCAGACCTTGATACCACATTACTGAGGCTTCTACCCTATGACTCTGGGCAAGGTCTCCATAAGTCCCACTCTCCTGAACTGAAAATGGATATTTTTAAGCAATGAATGAGAGGGTGCAAATGAAGTTTTGGGCTCAGTGCCTGGTGCATAGAAAACACTAAATTATTAGTAATAACACTAATAATAATAGTAACAACACTAATCTTATTACTATCGTTAGTTTTAATCTATTGTTTTTCTTTTCCATTATTATTATTATTATTATATTACTATCATTTTTAGTTATTGGCTACTTAGAGCAAGAGAGATACAACCAAAGGTTTTCACTAAAATCATGTGGACTTTAAGTACATCAAGGTAGACTGTTTCACACTTGAAATTTTCTTAAGTCATTGTGAACTGTGTCATGCTGATCTGAACAATTTACAGACAGTTTTTGAAAAGAGACCTCTTTGACTATGACAAATAGACCCAAATTGCTCTAGTAATTCAACTTTGAGACACGCTATTTGGTCCTTCTAAAAGGCTCCTTTCAAAACGCTCGATCTTTACAACCACCTGCTAAGTCCCGAGCCGTTCTCTACAGAAGCCAAATAATTAAGAGCTCTCACCACAGGACAGGGCCCTAAAATAAAGAGAAAGTACATCTGAAATGACTGCATATACCAACAATACGATGGCAAAGACCGCAGAGGAAAATTTTGATTCAGAAGGTAATTCTTCATGAGTATAAGTAATATTCAGAAGGTTCGGCCTACTTTGGGATCTAAAAAAAAGCAAAATGCACCATTTCTCTTCATTCTATTCCTCTTTTATAGTTTAATGTTATAATTTGTTTTAAATCACTCCCAGCAGAATGTACAAAATGATGAATTAAACAGAATGGTAGAAAACTGAATCAGTCACCTCTGGAGGACCACAGTCCCTTTCTTGGATGTGCCCTGAATGGAGATGTGCTCTGAGAGGCACAGAGGACAGTATTTTACCCTCAATTTCATGGACACTTAAAGATATCTCATGATTTCCTACTATGACTGATACCCTGGATTGTTTCATATTTGCCTTTTCCAAACTTCTCAGTGAAATGGCCTCCAAAAATAGAAAAAAATTCACAGAATCCTCGGAGAGAAATCTCTAATTACAGTGTGGATAGGCTAGACTGAGAAACAATTTGTGTCTAAAAAGGTCGGTCCCACTAAAGGAAAAATTCTATTCCCAAAACTACATATTCAGGTATAAGATTCCAGGGCGAAATACATTAATCCAATGAAACTTAAATTCATCCTATACATGGAAAAGTGTATTTATACAACTATGGATTTTTAAATATCTCCCTAGACAATTAAAATAAGAAATATAATTTCATTAGACATATTTTCCATTGTTAGGGCACAACTTCATATCATCCACTTTACTCTCGGGTCATATGTAAGAGCAGCTCGTTGCAAAGACACCTCCGTTAGAAAAGAACTAACAGAAAGGAAGGAGAGGGGAATTGATAGATAAGCACTTGTTAGTTTGCTCTGTTCTCTCAGGAAATATCAAGTCTACTGCCTGCTCCACCATCATGCTCTTGGATATGCTAGTGTGTGGGTGTGTGGGTGTGGGTGTGCGCGCGCGTGCGCCCACACGCGTGCAGTGGGGCATGCATGAGCTGGGGTCCAATTAAATTGTTTATAGGTGTAGTCCCAAAAGCTCATTTCCACTTTTGTTTCCCTTGCCTTTGGAGACGTGTCTTGAAAGAGGTTGCTGTGGCCAGTGTTGAAGAGGTTACTGCCTATGTTCTCCTCTAGGATTTTGATGGATTCCTGTCTTACACTGAGATCTTTCATCCATTTTGAGTTTATTTTTGTGTGTGGTAGAAGAGAATGGTCGTTTTATTCTTCTGTGTATAGCTGTCCAATTTTCCCAGCACCATTTATTGAACAGACTCTTTTTCCATCATATATTTTCCCTGTTTTTTTCCTAAGATGTTTTGACCATAGATTCGAAGGTCCATATCTGGACTCTCTACTCTGTTCCACTGGTCTATGTGTCTATTTTTGTGCCAGTACCATGCTGTCTTGGTGATCACAGCTTTGTAATATAGCCTGAAATCAGGCAACATGATGCCTCAACTTCGTGATTCTATTTCAACATTTCCTTGGCAGTTCAGGGTCTTCTCTTGTTCCATACAAATTTTAGGATTGTTTGTTCCAGAACTTTCAAAAACGCCACTGGTATTTTGAGTGGAATGGCATTGAAAACATAGATTGCTCTAGGCAATATAGACATTTTAACAATGTTTACTTTTCTGATCCATGAGCAAGGAATATTTTTCTATCTTTTTGTTTCTTCTTCAATTTCTTTCATAAGTGTTCTGTAGTTTCTAGAGTACAGATCCTTTCCCTCTTTGGTTAGGTTTATTCCAAGGTATCTTATGGTTTTTGGTGCTACTGTAAATGGAATCAATTCCCTAATTTCTCTTTCTACAGTTACATTGTTCATGTATAGGAAAGCAACTGGTTTCTGTGCATTGATTTTGTATCCTGCCACATTATTGAATTGCTGTATGAGTTCTGTAATTTGGGGATGGAGTCTTTTGAGTTTTCTACATAAAATATCACATCATCTGTGAAGAGAGAGAGTTTGACTTCTTCTTTGCCAATTTGAATTTCTTTTATTTCTTTTTGTTATCTGACTGCTTCAGCTAGGACTTCTAGTACTATGTTGAACAATAGTGGTGAGAACAGGCATCCTTGTCATATTCCTGATCTTAAGGGAAAGACTCTCAGCTTTTCCCCATTAAGAATGATATTCACTGTGGGCTTTACATAGATGGTTTTTATAAAATTGAGGAATGTTCCCTCTATCTCTATCTCTGAAGAGATTTAATCAGGAAAGGATGATGTATTTTGTCAAATGCTTTTTCTGCATCAATTGAGAGGACCATATGGTTCTCGTCTCTTATTAATGTGTTCTATCACACTGATTGATTTGCAAATGTTGAACCACCCTTGTATCCCAGGGATAAATCCCACCTGGTCCTGATAGATAGTCCTTTTAATGTACTGTTGGACCCTATTAGCTAGGATCTTTTTGAGAATTTTGGCATCCATGTTCATCAGAGATATTGTTCTGTAATTCTTCTTTTTGATGGGGTCTTTGCCTTGTTTGGGGATCAAGGTAATGCTGGCCTCATAGAATGAGTTTGGAAGTTTTCCTTCTGTTTCTATTTTTTTGAAACAGCTTCAGGGGAATAGGTATTATTTCTCTTTGAATGTTTTATAGACTTCTCCTGGGAATCCATCAGGTTCTGGACTCTTGTTTTTGGCTAGGTTTCTGATCACTGCTTTAATCTTGTTACTGGTTATTGGTCTATTCAGATTGTCAACTTCTTCCTGTTACAGTCTTGGTAGTTTATAGGTTTCCAGGAAGGCATCCATTTCTTCCAGTATGCTTAATTTATCAGCATAGGGTTGTTGATAATAATTTCTAGTAATTGTTTCTATTTCCTCAGTGTTAGTCATGATCTCTCCCTTTTCATTCATAATTTTGGGACTTTATCAAGATAAAAAGCTTCTGCTCAGCAAAGGAAATGGTCAACAAAACAAAGAAGCAATCCACCGAATGGGAGAAGATATTTGTAAATGACACTACAGATAAAGGGCTGGTATCCAAGATCTACAAAGAACTTCTCAAACTCAACACCCCAAAAAGCGAATAATCAAGTCAAAAAGGGGTAGAAGACAAGAACAGACACTTCTCCAAAGAAGACATATGAATGGCTAACAGACACATTAAAAAATGTTCAATATCAATAGCTATCAGGGAAATTCAAATCAAAACCACTTTAGCAGCAATGTCCACAATAGCCAAACTATGGAAAGAGTCTAGATGTCCATCAACAGATGAATGGATAAAGAAGATGTGGTATTTATATATACAACAGAATACTATGCAGCCATCAAAAAACTTGAAATCTTGCCATTTGCAATGACATGGATGGAACTAGAGGGTATTATGCTAAGTGAAATAAGTCAATCAGAGAAAGGGAATTATCATATGATCTCTCTGATATGAGGAATTTGAGAGGCAGGGCAGGGGGTCATGGAGGAAAGGAGGGTAAAAAGAAACAAGATGGGACTGGGGAGGGAGACAAACCATATGAGACTCAGTCTCATGAAACAAACTGAGGGTTCTTGGAGGAGAGGGGGGTGGGAGGGATAGAGTGGTTGGGGGATGGACACTGGGAAAGGTGTGTGCTATGGTGAGTGATGTGAATTGTGTAAGATTAATGATTCACAGATCTGTGAATAAATAATGCATTATATGTTGATGAAACAAATAAAGCATTATATGTTAATATAATGCCCAGCAGGGACAAAAATTTTAAAAAGATTAAAAAAATAAAAACCACATTGAGATACCACCTTACACCAGTTAGAATGGTAAAAATTGACAAGACAAGAAGCAACAAATATTAGGGTGTGGGAACCCTCTTACACTGTTGATGCAAATGCAAGTTGGTGCAGCCACTTTGGAAAACAGTGTGGAGGTTCAAAAAGTTAAAAATAGAGCTACCCTATGACCCAGCAATTGCACTACTACAAAGATACAGATGTAGTGAAAAGAAGGGCCACATAAATGCCAATGTTCACAGCAGCAATGTCCACAATAGCCAAACTGTGGCAGGAGGAAAGATGCCCTTCAACAGATGAATGGATGAAGAAGATGTGGTCTATGGAATATTCCTCAGTCATCAGAAAGGAAGAATACCCAACTTTTGCATCAATATGGATGGGACTGTAGGAGATTTTGCTGAGTGAAATAAATCAGAGAAAGACAAAATTATCATATTGTTTTATTTATATGTGGAACATAAGGAATAACATGGAGGACATTAGAAGGAAGGGGAAAATGAAGGGGGGGGGGGAATCAGAGGGGGATACAAACCATGAGAGACTGTGGACTCCAGGAAAAAAACTGAGGGTTTTGGAAGGGAGGAGAGTGGGGGGATGGGTTAGCCCAGTGATGGGTATTATGGAGGGCACCTATTGCATGGAGCCCTGAGTGTTATACACAATGAATTGTGGAACACTACATCAAAAACTAATGATGTATTATATAGTGACTAACATAACAATAAAACATAAACAAACAAACAGTTTATAGGTGAATAAGATCACTCCTTCCCCTCCTGCTACAACTTTATCTGATCCCTCATAAGGGTAAATTGTAAACTTATGATGTAAAGAACAAAATCAAGAGCAAATGTCTGTTTTTTTTATAATACACGGACACTGTTTAAGAAATTAAATCATTTGTATATTTTGAGCTGTCATTCACAAATGGTTTGCTCAAATAATCTGAGGAATTGATATCAGATAAGCCAGGTTTGAATCTTTGGACTTTAAAACAACTTTATGGGACTGTCCTTTCTTTAAAGTTGTGTTTTTAATTATTATGATATAGAAGGGATTAAAGTTGCATCATATAGGGAGCCTGGGTGACTCAGTGGGTTGAGCATCCAATTCTTGGTTTTGACTCAGGTCATTTCAGGGTCCTGAGATCAAGCCTCATATCACCTAATAATGTGATTATTAAGGACCCCACCCCCCATGCTCAGCACGGAGTCTGCTTGTTCCTCTTCCCTGCTCCTCACCCCCCACACACTCTCTCTAGAATAAATAAAATATATATATTTTTTAAATTGCATCAACATATGCACACACCATACAGAGAGGAAGCCTGTAGTTTAATGGAAAGGATACTGACTTGGTAGTAAACCAGAGCTGGAAGTTCGGGAATTTTACCTAAATCATTTTTCTGCTTTCTGTCCTGAAAACAGAAGACAAAACCACATAATTTATGGGTTTGTCATCTAGATAATATAAAGTGGCATTACATCTGTCACATCCAGGATATAGCACTTGCTATTTTCTCTGTGTGTTGTGCCTTTGTCTTCCACAACCTTCAATACTAAAGCTCCATCATTTTCTCGAGTACAACTAGTTCTCTCTTGCCTTTGCACATGCTGTTCCTTCAAGCTGGAACAGTCTCTTCCCCTTCCCTATGCACAATTAACTTGTACTCTACCTTCAGGATTGAACTTGGGTATAGAACTTCTGTGACATCTTTCTTGACAGCCCTAGACTAGACTGTACACTTCATTTAAATGCTCATGGAGCATCCTAACTTCTGATCTCCTGCCCCATCACCCTGTATTCAAATTGCCAGCTAACCTGAATCTTTAATAGGATGAGCTCCTTAAGAAAAGTATTATCCTGCTCACTATTGTAACTATGTCTGGCAGCCGTGATCTTTCAAGAGTCAGTGCTGATGAGGGAGCATTTCACTTTTTATTTTTTTTAACAAAAGAGAGATATTCAGTGTAATAATAACAATAACAATAATCTGATTCTTACGTACACCCCTACACCCGTCATTGTGCTAAGCGCTTTCATGCATTATCTCACTTAATCATTGCAAGATTCCTTGGGAGCAAGTACTACCAGCATCCCTATTGTACTGACCAAGAAACAAAACCCCCTCAGAGTCTACATTACTTGCCCAAGGGCATGAAGGTATAGGTGGTAGAATCAGGAAACAAACTCAGGTTGGCCTGACACTGACAGTATTTTTTCTCAATGACAATGTTCCACTGTGCATGTTTCCTGGAGAGTGATTATATTAGTCACATCTCAATGAATGCTGTGGAATAAATAAGATCTAGATGTGTATACACATTAGGAGCCATAAATGTTCATCTCTTCTGTGATTTCATCCGTACCCATTTTTCCTCGCTTTCTCTTTTTCAGTTAATTATTTTCTAATGAGCAGGTAAGAGAGAGTAATTTGATACTAAGTCTATCCTTTATTTTGAACACCAGAAATTCAATGTTCCCATTACATCTTAGGGTGTTTTCCTCTCAGTTAAACTATGTCACACTCACAGGCTGAGAGGTGAAGGTAGAGTGATCTGTAGTGTGCGTGAGCTAGAACACCTGTGCCTCAAGAGTGGGGGCGGGTTTAATTCATCATTGTGTCCCCTGCCATGGCACTATCCCCACTGTAGACAAAGGATAAACCCTGCGGGAATGGGTTATGAAAGAAATCGTGAACTTGACTCAAAGAATTGTAAAGGCAGTTTAGAAACTGTAAATATCAGTCATCTCATGACACTGAAAAACAAAATAGAGGGTCTTTCTAAAGATAATATGTAGAAGAAAGCTTCAGGCCATTCTGGCAAGCAGTAAAGTCAACTGTGTGGGTAGAAGTAGATAAACCAGGTAAAACCGGACATTGACTTGAATTCGACAAAGATTTGGTACCTTACTAAATACGAGACATCAGATCAGATTTTTATTTTATATCTAAGAAGAATTTTCTTGTCACAAGACAGAACTCATCTTTTTAGTAACCGAATCATTTGCGTATCAGATCAAGAGAAAATAAAGGTTTGTCTTATGTGAAAAGGACAAAACAGTCTTCAGCTCTAACAAGGTCCACTTCCCTACAAAACACAGCTGATGGTTTCCCATTATGTTTACACTTCAAGCTACTTTCCATGCCATAACTCATTCTTCAAATCTTTTTCCCCATCTTCTGACTCCCATTACCTCCTCAGGCTCCCATTCCAATAAACTTGATGTTTCTCCTCAAATATTACGTTTTTGTGTGCCTCTAGTCTCCAGATCTGAACTGCCTTGCTCTCTAACTAGTGATCCTCCATCCTTCAAGACACAGCTCAAACATCATTGCACCTTCTGGCGCCTTCCGGCAGAGCTAACTGAGTCAGCCAGTGCTCTCCAATGGCTCCCATTTGGGCATCCCTCAGTCTTGGGCTATAGTCATGCCTCCACCCAAACCACAAAAGCCTCACGTCCAGCCATTCTTTCTCACCTGTGTCTGTACCCTTTAAGCAGCCCAGGAAAGGCCCATTTATGTCACAGGAATATTTGTTGCTTTGAGGTGTAATATGTCTCCTTCGTATTTCCTCCTGCGCTAAGCAATGCAAAGAATGATAGAAACATTTGGTTATTTTATTAAACACTTCCTATGTACTGAACACTGGTTCAACACTGTATTTTATATATATAACAGTGGATAAAACTCCTGCCTTCATGGAGACTGCCTTCAATGGGCGAAGTATAGCAAAGAAGTTACAAAAGGAAATTAGTTCTAGTTCATGGTGAATATTGAGATGGAAGAAACCAGAGTGTGTATGGGGGGAAGGGAGAAGTCGTGGGGAAACAACATGAGGTGAGGAGTTGAGGGAAGTTCTGTCCGAGCTAAAGAACTGTGAGCTGACAGCTGAATGGTGAGGAGTGCAGAACCATGTTCGTGCATAAAGAAGGCTCATTCAGATGTCCTGGCGTGTGGACAGGCTCAGCATGATCTTCAAAGAGCACCAAGCCAGGGTGGCTAGACTGGAGTGAGCAAAGAAACATTCTAGATGAAGCTAGACAAACTGGCAGGCAAGAGACTGTAGAAGGCCTTGTCTGCTGGAGTAAAGACCATCACTTTATTCTAAATGCAGTGGAACCCAGGGGACAACTTCAAGCCGAGAATGGACATGGCTGGAATTATGTAGTATTAATATTTATGTGCTAAGCCATGATATATAGACATATATATATATATATATTTAAAGTTCTGGTTATCTACTTGGACAACACTTGCTCACAGGCTCACAGATTTACTTTTCCCCTTCATTCTCCTCTCCACTGGGGGGCTCCAGAGATTGTCAGAAGTATCTGGCCTGGTTTGTCTCCCAACTAACTTGGTATGGCAGCCTCCTTAGTGTCTCCAACAGCTACATTTGAGATAGGCAAGAGAGAATAAACAACTGAATAAATAGAGAATTACAACACAATCAGCTCTTGGAAACAGGTCTGCTTTTGACAGACTACACGTGAGACCGTAACGAGAAGCACTATTTTTCCGAAAAACCTATGGTACGCCAAGCTTTACGTGACAAGACACATTATAACTGATTAGTTTTATTTTAAGCAAAAGTGACTGTACCAACAGAACTAAGATTTATAGAAGAGATCTGAGAAGTACTGGGGCGGAACCTGCTCGCCTGCTAATTAAAATGATGATGTTAACAGTTACCAGTCTCTAAAGGTTTACTCCGTGCTGTCTAGCACCATGCTAATTGCATTAATGTATACATTATCTCCTTGAGTCCTCCATGAATCATAGCCGATATGAATGCCCACCGTCTGCTTTACTGAAATTCAAAAAGGCTCAGGGCCCTTAAGTAACCTGTCTAATATCTCCAAAATATTAAGTGGTGGAGTTGGCTTTTGGGTAAAAGACTGTCTGACTCCAAAGCCCTTTATACTAACCCGGACACTAAAATGAAGAGGCTTCTGGAGACTTCAGTTCTAGTCTCAGCCAGCTTTCTTGCAATTTCCGTTTTCCCGATGGTAAAATGGTTATCATTATCTCCCAGGAAGAGGTAATAATACCAGTCCAACAAATCTGTAGGGAATGTCCATGCCATGAAGATACCTCGAGTGTTTTGTAAACGACAAGATACTACTCATAAACAATGTATTTTTGGCTGGGTGCCTGATTTTTGCCTTAAGAAGAATAGCCTCTCCAAAAAATGAATTCCTTAAGACATGATACTTTTTTTTTTCTCCTCAATTTCGTTGCCCTCTTTCAGAACTTGACTCCAATTCCACATTCAATGTTCATTTAAAGCATCTGTTCCTCTCTCAGGTTCTTCCCAAGGTGTTGACAACCTAAGGGAAATTTCTACTGGGCTCTGCCAGCAACTCACTGTGCAGCTTTGGGCAAATCCCTTCCTCAAGACCCCACATGCAAATGAGAGAGCAGGTTTGTTGGAGGTTCAAGGTTATTCCACATTTCAAATGACTACAGTAGAATGTAGCCCAGGGCTGAGATAAAAGCAAGAGGAGAAAAGGGGCTAGCTCATACTAGGGTACCAGACCTCTGAAACGTTTGTTTCATGAGTAAGTCATGGGGCTCTTGACCATAAGGTGACCGCTGACTTGTTCAAAAATTTCAGCAGATATTTTAAGATGCAGCGGACACCCTTCTAGGAGCTGCTACTAAAAACGTTGAACAAAGCCAATCTGCTTCCTGCGCGCTGCTCAACGCTCCAACTAGATAGACCAAAACAGGAGTCTGGAAAAGACATTTCAGCCACAGATGCGTTTTGTTTGACCAACACAGTTTTGAACATTTTCTAAACTTGCCAATGTTTTTAAATAATGGGAGATTTCACACAGAAGTTCTCGTTGCTAGCTTCTCTTCTAAAATCCGAATGTTTGGCAACACAGAGCTGGCATTTCCACATGGCAGGGAAACGCTGGAGCTGAAGAGAAGCTGTCCCCAGCCCACCCCAGCCTAGACCTACACCCTCCATCTCCGCCCTGCTCCGCGAGCGCCCACGATCCCCACCCTCGCCGCGACAGAAAGCAACCAAGTGCCAGCTCTCTGGTGTCTTATGCACGTGCGACAATTGGGTTGGTGGGAAAACAAAAGTTATTTCGACCTTATTGATTTACTACAAAGGGGAAGTACAGAGAGCGGCAACGGGAACAGCACAAAGAAAGTTCCAGGGGGATGGCCTCCGTGTCTGTGTCCCCGTCCCCCGACCCCTCCTCCACACGCAGAGGTCGAGGCTGACCAAGGTGCGCGGAAAACAAACGGGGACGGGGGCTGCGAGCAGGAGACCTAGGTCTGGAAAAAGTTTACGTTACACTCGGTGAGAATTTTCTTGTCCGTGCCTCAGTTTTCCCAGCAGTCAAACGAGGAAATCTGCTAGACCAGAAACAAAAGATGCTTCCTGTCGGGCCCTGTGAAATTCTCCATCCTCTCTTGGGTTTCCCGCAATACCCGACTTCGTCTAACAGGAAATCGCGCCCTTCTCCATCCCAGTCTGCGGGCCCGTAGCGCCCCCCCGCCAGGTCCCCCGTCCTCCGCTGCGCTGCCGGGGCGTCTCGGACGGGAAGGGGGTCGCTTCAGGCCATCTGGGGCTCGGTCTGGGAAGTTGGGGCGCGCTCCGCTGGCGGCGGCTCGGGACCGTGCCAAGGAGCCTCGGGATCCCCGCCACCGGCTCGGAGCCGCGCCCGCGTCGCTGTCCCCCGTCTCGCCCTCCCTCGGCGACGCACCGACCCCAGGGGACTGTCGCTCTCCCAGGCAACTGCCCGGCGGTTTCTGGGGAGGGCGGCGACAGGGGACGCCCGCGGGCTGGCCGCTCCCCTCTGCCGGCCCCTCCCGGAGGAGCTGCGCGCTCGGGTGGCGCTCGGAGCCCCGGCAGCCGCAGGTGCCGCCCGCCCTGGGCCAGTCCCGCGCAGCCCCGTGCCCACCGCCGCCCGCCGCCGCCCGCGCCCGGGCAGGTAGGCGTCTTTTCCTTGCTCTCTCCTCGGCTCCGGGAGCCCTTCTGCTAGCCCCCGTGCCCCGGGGCGGAAGCACCAGTCCGAGCTTCTTGAAGGAGAGGAGAGAGAACCAAGATCGAGGTGAGTGGTGGTGTAGATTTTTATTTCTTTTAAATAAACCTGCATGGTCAGGGCACTGCTGGGAAGCTAGGAAGTTAAAGGGGAAGAGAAATAAGACAAAGGCGGGTAGTCAAGACAACCCACCACAGCCAGATAGGGCTGGGATCAAGCCCAGCTTCCTAGTTACTGTGTACCCCCTCCTTGTCCACCAGCCTCTCACTGACTCAGGTCCAGACCCACACAGACTTCAATAAATGTTTGCTGGGTGGAGGTAAGCGCCAGGTGTTTCTGACTGTTCTCTACCCAGCTTTGAAACCAGCAGAAACTACCTTTGATGGTTGCCTCAACTCCACAAGGGTGTTTTCCCTAAGCCGGAAGAATTTGAACATTTTTACACAGAAAAATAAAATGCGGTGTATTCACACCGTGGACTGCTATGCAGCCCTTAAAAAGCAGAAATCAGAGCTTGCGAGACCAGCCTGCCTAGATCACAAAGCTGTAAGGGGAAATGATCACAGCAAGATGCGAATTGTACCTTCTAGTCCATGTCATTTAGGTGACTTATCTTAAAACACACGGTATGTGTAAAATAAATAGAAAGGGGACTGTACACCATATACACAATTGTGTCTGTCTTTGGGAAGTGTGCAAGGGAAACTAATTTGGCAGGGGGGGGTTCAGGTAGAAATATTGTTTACCTGTAATTTTTACTATATAAAAATGAGGAAGCGAGGTGGATGAAATATAACCAGTCTAACAGAATGGTGTGGTTTTTCATGACATTTTCTTTCTTGCTGTGTTTCTGTGTGTTTCTGAGTTTAAGAAATTCTGTATTTCAAATGCAAACTAAGTTAGGTGCATGAGCTATGGCAGTGAACGGAACAGTTCCATCTGTGAAGTGGCAACTTTCTCACATCACAACATAGGTGATTCAGTTCCTAAAAGACGACACCTCTTACTTAAGGGGTCTTAGCATCTTAGAAAAGCTCACCAGTTGACAGCCTCCCAAAATGCAGGCCGAAGCTCGTACGTTAGCCTGAGAAAATGAGTCTGTGGTAAATAATCTGATAACTGGCCAGGTCAGGGGAGAATCTAAAAATTTTCTGTGTCCTTATAAGACACATTTCTTTCTCTCTTAGATTTTCCATGTTCAGGATGTTGGTTTGCAGGGGTGGTCACTGTCCTCTAGACATCTTCAGGTGATTCTCGTGTCACCCTACAGACTCCATGCCAGGAGGTCAGGACGATGTGGGTTTGGCAGAGTAGAGTACTGTAGCTCTGCTGGGTCCTATGCAGCAAAACCGGAAGGATGTGTCTCCATTTTCCTGCCAGAGATCGTTTCTTTCTTTCTGGATATGGGGGGAAATTACCTAACTTGGTTATCCCCATGGGGAGAAAGTGGGAAAGACAGTTCTAACCTGGCTAGGATGCATCAGGTCCAATGGAGAAGCCATCACATCCACCTCCCCTTTCCCCAAACAGACACAAAAGTAGTTTCCTGTTGACATATTTCCTTCCCGCTTAAAAAATCACTGGATGTTTGCTGAACAAAATTGTCTGCATGTCAGGATGGAACTCTGAAACGTGGCAAATTGTGATAATATTTCGCTCTCTTTCTCTGTCTTGACAACTTGCAAGGTCAATGTTTTGTACATCTTATGCTACAGGAACACAGGCTACTTGACAAAAGCCTGAGAAGTGAAGAAAAATATAAGAATGACAGGATTGGGGCGTGGTGTGAAAATTATGTGTCTTAAGGTTTTACGCACAAAATGAAAGAAAATGTGATCCCAGTCTACAGTGTTAAAAATCTCAACTCGTTAAGATCAATGTTCTCTTTAGGACCAGTCCTCTCTAATGTGGTTCTGTCCTCCCACTATTCCCTGCTTATTCTGGGCTCTAAATGCAATAATAAAACACAGAAAGCACCCCATTCCCTTCTCCCTGGCCCACAGTGAAACACTAAGGGCATCATCCCACTTGCTTCCTCCTCAGCCCCTTTTATAGTAAAATTAAAAGCCCTTTTTTTTTTCTTTTTTATTTTTTTAGGGAGCATACAGAGTTGAGGTCTTTTTGTCCTCCTGATGTCAATAATTCCCCAGGGTTACTCGGGCCACCTGTTACCACCTGCCCCTCCCCCATACCATTTAATTGGTTGCTTCCTAATTGCTGACTCTTCCTTTGCTCTCCATTTAATGATTCTTTTTAAAGTCCCTGTGGCACTTAGCCAACTGTTGGCTTTTAGTATGAAAAGTAGCATTTCCTTAATGAGTCTGCCTTCCAAATGCAGGCTTTACTTACATTTTCCTAATGGGAAAATGAGCTTTTCTTCTAGACTTGCCTAGGAGCTTCTCAAGTGCTTTTTCAGTAACTCCCATCCTTCCCCCAGGTTTGCTTGGGACCCTTTCTTCAATTCTAGCTCTAATCTCTATTTCTGTCATGTGGAAAAAGTCCGAGAGGAAATCAATGAGCAGATGTTAAAAAAAAATTATATATAAGGAAATACAGTTACTATTAAAAATAGTATTCTATTCTTTGCAAATTATGTACCAGGCATTGTGCTAATTGCCTTATGGACATTATCTCATTAACTATATCCCAGGAGCTGTCTTTGTCCCATGAGATTTGCTCAGGCCATATAGCTGAAATGAATTTTTAAACATTGTTTTGTATAAAATCTGGATCTTTACCCCTTTTTTCGTCAGATCTGTGTTTCCGTGTGGCAACAAACTTTTAGATCTGAGAGTAGTGACTTCTTTTAGATGGAGCCTGGTTTCTCCAGGTGACCAGGGTCCCCTCCAGGCACTGACATCCTCCACCTGGCCCAGTGCATGCACCTGCATTTGTGCCTGGCTTGAATAAGGCATGGGAGTTTGTGATTCCTGAGGAAGGCACTGTGGTTTCCATCATCTTAGAGACGAGGGGTCAAGTAATTGGCCCAAAGCCATTGTTAAGTGTTAGTTTCAGAACCAGAACTCTGGACGCTGCCACACTTGATCAATTTCAGGGAAAGTTTTCCAAATGAACAAAGCCATAAATGTACATTTCTTCAGGGGTGTTAGCTCTTACACACATCCCTTTTTGAAGCTTTAGGGTGGCCAACAATCATGGAACACTTATGCTGTGAAAATACTTTCAGGTATTGTCCCAAATCACATTTGATTTGCCTTTGAGGAGAGGACCATCATCATCTTCAAGTTCAGGGGAAGGGGGGAAAAAAGAAACAAGTTTAGTGAAATTTAGCAGTTTGCTGGTGAGGTAAAGCCCAAACTCAGACCTTGTTCTTTTTATGTTGTAGTACCTTCCACAGTAGGAGGAAAGAGGTGGGAAATGTATTTTTATGACTAAAAAAATGATAAAGTTGTTGCTTCAAACATCAAAAAAAATGTTAACAAATAATATATTCTTAACAATATAGAGAGTCACAATGAAATATTTTTATTACATACTTCTTAAATACAACATTGTTGGACCAGATTTTAAACTTGTTTTCTTACTTAGAGAAATATTTTGCTCCCTTCCTTCTCTGTAAGTCTAAGACCACTACCCATGAGGCCATGTAGGGGGTTCTCCCAGACACCTGATGTTCTCTGTACTTGTGAAATTATCATTTTCAACACAAAAAGATTCTGTTCTAGGGGTACAGATCAGGAGAATATTGCAACCACAGTTCTGTGCTCAGGGTTCCTAGAGCCCACCATATTGTAAGGATACCATTTCTTTTTCTCTTCCAGATATCGAGCTAAGGCTTCCAGATCTCTGTTGAGTGAAGATGAATGTTTCTGCCAGGAGAGTTTAACTGGAGGATCTGGGTCTAGGCCGACTTGACCATGGGAGCCAACACTTCAAGCAAACCACCAGTGTTTGATGAAAATGAAGATGGTAAGAATATGTGATTACTGTATATAAAGTATAGAATTTTGCAGAATTCAAATATAAATACTTTGTTTCATACGTAAATCATAGTCTAAGACTAAAAGGAAGGAAGGAAGGAAGGAACCAACCAACGAACTACAAGAGTAAGCCTGAGGATCTTAGATGCTAATAGCTGGCTTTTACCTTCCACTTTCCATCAGCCCTTGGGCAGTTTTCTTAATTACGACTACACCAATACCCTTTGTCCAAAGGGAGCTGCGGACAGGCACCTGGTGGATAAAAGACCTTGAAATGAAAGGATTTGTTGTTCTCTTGCCATTTCCCTGACAGCTGAAGTTACCCCTACTGCTAGTTGTTATAGAAGATTTCTTGTTTTACCAAATTACATCTGAATGATAATCAATATTCATTATATTATAGAATGGAGTCATGCAAGTAGGAGCCGTCTGAGCTTCTTACTGGCATGCTTCAGGGTCCTAGACAAATTTCGCAAGGCTAGGTCATAGGAAAATGAATCAGTATTATTGGAGGAAAGGGAAGTTTCAAGGTCAGGCTCAGCCAGAAAAGAAATCAAAGCGAGGGTTTTCCTGATTCGCTTGCCATCCCACAGTGAGGCATGTCAGAAGAAGACATCTGCCTCCCCCTCTCACCCTTCGTTCCCAGCAAGGAAGCCAGATCAGCCTTGTCAGTATACGCATGGGGCAGCTACTGATAGGTTGACCGGAAAAAAGGCAGTTCCAGTCCCAGCTAGGAAACTGTTCAGGCCTCTCAGAGGGAGGGAGTTCTGCTGATTAGACCACAAAGGAAAAGAACAATGAACTGAAATTTCGGAATTCTGAGCACTGGTCCTATTCCAAGCTACCAGTGGGGCTCAAGAAGTTTATTTATCCTATCTTCAATTTCCTCAGTTAAGTGAAAAGATAGGGCAAACTTGAAGGTGTTTTTTTTTTTTTTAAGATTTTATTTATTTATTTGAGAGAGAGCACACACATGCATGAAGAGAGGAAGAGAAAGGAAGGGAATCCCAAGCGGACTCGGCACTGAACGAGGAACCTGACACAGGACTTAGTCCCACGGCCCTGAGATCGGGATCTGAGCCAAAACCAAGACTCAACCAAGACAAAACCAAGACTTAACCGACTGTATTACCCAGCACCCTTTTGAAGGTTGTTTTCAACTCAAAAAGTTTAGTTTGGAGATCCTAACACCACTTTCCAAAAATTATGAAGCAGCATCTGAATCAGCCATGGAAGTCTACTGTGTTAGAAAGTACATCTGCTGAAACAGAAACTGCAAATGACCACAACTCAAGCAAGATGGATACGTTCTTCTTTCTCACGTAACAAAATAGGCAGGGAGAAATGTGTGGCTCCAGAGGGCTGCTGCTTTTCCTTCTCTCCCTCTCCCTAGTGTCACTCTCATGCTCCTGCCCCAGGACGCTCCCCACCGCGTCGGCATTCCAGCCACAGGGAAGGGGTCAAGGAGGGAGACTGAGCCCACGCCTCCCAAGCCTCTGATCTGGCTGTTGCTTATCACTCTGGGGGACAAGCCCAGACCCAGTTACGACTCCCAGACTCCCAGACTCCCAGGAAGACTGGGAAACTTAGTTTATTATCTTAATGTGGCCATGAGCCTTCTAAAAATAAGTTCCGTTTTGTTACAAAAGACCGGAAGAACTAGCTGTTTAACAACTAGTTATCAGAGGACTACTAGAAGCTTGCTACCATCTCGGTCTTTGGTTCTTTGGATGTTCTCTTCTAAACACAAATGTCCGACTGCTCAGGATGCCCTGTCCCCAGTCATTCACTATCAAGTGAAAGGTGCATTGTTATTACCTGTACAATGTATTACAGGGGAACTCTGAATTACCCATTTAGAAAATGGTCTTGGTCAACCTTTTTTCCCACTCTTGTCGCCTGGCTTTGCTTTATCCAGTCATAAAGGCAAAGATCTAAAGACCAATGATGTTACTTGAGTTTTCCGTCTCTAAAATGAAAAGACGAGTAGGCTTGATTTCACTTGTTTGGTTCACTGCATTCCCTGTGGATTCTGAGCCCGTGATGTGCGTGAGGCCAGAGAAGAGGGCAGGAAAGAGAGGCCAGATTTATTATTTGAGAGAGAGAGAGAGAGAGAGAAAACATGCACAAGGAAGGGGGAGGGGCAGAGGGACAAAATCTCAGACTCCCTCCTGAGCATGGAGCCCAATGCAGGGGTCAATCTCATGACCCTGAGATCATGACCTGAGCCAAAACCAAGAGTTTGACGCCCAACTAACTGAGCCACCCAGACATGCCGCATGTCCTTTGTAACCCCTTATAGGTCACCACCTTTTAGCTGTTCATCCCCCAGCCTGGTGAGATCAGCCCACCAGAGTGCCCATAAAGAGAAGAGCTGAACATAACAGTACAGTCTGTGCCCCCGAGAGGTGATGCTGTGAGTCCGTCCACACACACAGTTGCCAGGCAGAATAAACGAGACAACTTGAGACAGTGTTGAAGTGCCATCAAGGGAATGACTCAGGGATCTTATGGAGAGGGACAGGGTGACGGTGGAGAGACCCCTTGAGATAGAGTGTGGTCAGAGTTGGCCTTTCTGAGGAGGTGACATCTGAGGTGAAGCCTGAAAGATGAGAAGAAGCCGCTAATGCAATGACATGAAAAGAACAGTTCAAGTACAGGAAACTCAAGTCGAAAGTCCAAATAATGGCAAAATCAGAAATGAACAATTGCCCGTATCTTAACATTCTCATGCCTGTGAGTTTGCATATTACAAAAAGGTGGTGTATTTAATTGCTATATTCACTTGTTTATTTACAAGATCACTGAATTTTTGGAGGGAACATATGACATTCTGAGCATGCATGTTTTTTGAGCAGTAAATCCTATAAAGTTGATTTGACCCCTTTCATAGCTCCAGATTGAGCACAAGGTACAATTTTATTTGACTGCTATGAAGCTTCTGACCAAGTAAAAAAAACAACAACAAAGCACTGACTAATCAAAGAACATTAATGCCTACATCATTTTCTATCTCATTTTTATATAAATAATCAAACCGGGCCAGAATCTAGGGCACTTAAATGAGCCAATTTAATTATTTTAAAAATATTGCTGAAAAGAATTCCAATACATGATGAAAAAGTGTTTAATATTTCCTTCAAAGTGTTTGCTTTTCCCAGTATATAGATTTGAGGAGAAAACGTGAACCAATTTTCCCAAATAATATTTCAAGATTTCTCCTGGAAAAGTGTTTTGATTCACTTTGAAGGTAATTAAAGAATAAGATATTACCAGGTATCCAGTAAAACAAGCTGTTCTTGCTGGAATTCATCCCGACACTTTGTATCATGTTGTTTCATCTGCTAGTGAACTTGAAAGCATCATTCTATTAGCTATTTATGGTGATCTTTGTTTGATGAAAACAAAGTGGAAGATTTATAGTGCCGTTGAATAGAATAAGATCTGCTTCTCTGATTACTGTTACCTTTTACAAAGTGGATCTCAAATTATACTAGTTTTGTTTTGTTTTGCTTTGCTTTGTGGCCTACGTTTCATATTTTAGTACAAATCTCAGTCGTAACTTTTTTTGTTTTGATAAAATATGCATAATAAAATGTATCATTTTAACTGTTTTTAAGTGTACATACAGTTCAGTGGCAATAAGTATATTCAGATCTGGGCAACTGTCAGCATCATCTATCTCTAGAATTTTTTCATTTTCCCAAACTGAAATCTGGTACCCATTACACAGCAACTCCCCTTCCCCACCCCCGCCCCGGCCCCCTGCCACCCCAGTCCTTGGCAACCATCTTTCTACTTTATGACTCTATGAATTTGACTATTCCAGATACCTGACATAAATGGGATCACGTAATATTTGTCCTTTTCTGTCCAGCTTATTTTACTTAGCGTAATGTTTCCAAGGTTTATCTGTATTATAGCGTTTATAACAATTCCGTTCCCTTTTTAAGGCTGAATATATTCTACTACATGTATGTATCACATTTTGGTTATCCTTTATCAGTGGACATTTGGTTGTTTCTACCTTTGATTATACTATAAATAATACTGCTGTAAACATAAGTGTACAAATACCTGTTCGAGTCCCTGTTTTCAATTCTTTCAGGTGTATTCTTAGGCGTGAAATTGCTGGATCATATGGTAATTTTTTTAATTTTTTAAGGAAACACTCCACTGTCTTCCACCTAATTAGGTTTTGTGTTTTGTAGTCGAAGACCGCTTAGCATAGTGGGTGAAAGCCTGGGCACTGCTATTAGAAACACATATACACAAATTTGAATCTCAGCAGCACCATCATCAAACACAAGAGTCAATTTGACTAGTGATAAAGTGTTCTGAGGGGACCTGAAATACCATGGGGAGAAAAGTCGCAAGCCTAAGTAACTACTAATGAATTAACATGGGGCGGGGTGGGGAGGGACTACCTTTCTATTCTGCAAGTTACTGAACCTCTGTAAAGCCTCAGTTTCTTCCTATATAAAATGCAAATGATTATCAGGCATCCTTCCTTGGGTCATTGTGAGGTTCAATAAAACAATGTAAGTAAAACACTTAGTGGGGTGCCCCAAATAAGGAAAGCACCCAATTAATGTTAGTGACACCATTATTTACGAGCAGAGTCTCTTAGCATGAGCTCTTTGCTGTACTTCAGCTTTGAAAGAAACGAAATTGATTAGAAGCAGCTCTTGTAGATGCCGTAGTTAATAGGACCCACTCACAATTCTATCAATGAAATTAAAATGACAGAATGGCAGATTTCATGGATTCTCTGAAAACCTATATAGAAAGCCCTTTAAAAAGAAGCCAGGTTAATGACCTCACAAAAACATAATCTCATCTGGTTTCTCTTTCATCGTTCCCCTGGGTGATTGTATTTTCATTTGAGGCAAAATAAAAAACTCAGTAGGCTGAAAAATCAATAAACTTCACTTTTTCTAATTTAAGCTCAAAGATGACTAGTTAAGTAATCCCATTTGATCAAAAGACACAGTGACAAATGCCCTCCCCTCTACCCAACTACCATATGGATGCTCTAGAGAAATAATTAATGATAAAGACATTGTAAGTTGTCTGAAAGTAAAGATTATGCTTGTAAGTGATTTTTTTTAATGTTTGTAACTTTTTCTTTAAGTCTGCTTTATTTCCTCTGTCTGAACAGTGTTTTTGTTTTGTTTTGCTTGGGTTTTTTTGTGGTTTTTGTTTTGTTTTGTTTTGTTTTGGCTTGTTTTATTTTAAAAAATCAGCATTTGAAAAGGCCAGTCATTGAGGTTTTCAAGGTGATTTAGGCAAAGAAAGTCTTGAATAGCAGGAGAAGGTAGCTTGTTTACAATTCAGGGTCTAGCAACAGGAGAGGATCTTGCAATCATTGTTAATAGTGCGTGTTTCTAAGCATATACAAAGAATATAGGGGTGACAGAATTGGTGTAGTTAAGCCAAGAGACAATTTTCTGGGGTGTTGTAGCTAAGAAAAGTTGGCTTTAGGTTAAAAGCTGCTACAAAGAGCTCATCAGCGCCCTGAGTTTTCAGAGAGCCAAATTATTGCATTATTCTTTGGACTTGCTGAAAACTCAGTGTTCTACTTTGATTTGGCAACACTTGTCTCCTAGGATGTGTGACTGGTGCCAGTTTTCCTACAACTTCTTTGGTGGCAGAGGCAATGGGTCCTTCAAAATGTTGGGCCAAAAAAATTGACCACAGATTTGCAGGCCAAAAGAAATGGGAGCTTCCTGAATTGATTCCAGCAAAGAAGGACTTTGAAAATCTCCTTTGTTAAAGTCTATGCGTTGCGTTTTTGTACCCAGTTGGAAAGGCAAATAAATTTCAGTCTTTCCCCTCTAAAACGTGGAGTCCTGTGCTCTTATATTATTTACTATTTTATATTAAAAAGATTGGGAGAGTATAAGGAGAATTTCTCTTGTGAGAACTGGCTTCTTAAAAAATTAAGGCATCATGGATGGTCTGACATTTAGTTAAAGCATTCGTCATAAATAACCTCAGCTCCACTGGTTTATAAGAATGGGTACTCACGAGAGCTTTATCTCCCGCATTCTATGGAGTTGGAAGAATCAGGGAGAAACTAGACAGCCAAGAAAACAGACCTCCCAGACAGAGGTAGTGCTTCTCATTTGCATGTTTCCTGAGCAGTGAGTTACGAATACATATTTAGAAGAATCCACTCTAGCTAATGCAGTAAAGCTACATCCTGCCTTCGGAGATTCACAATGCTTATTAGCATGTTAAAGACTCTGAAAAGTCCTAGAATATTGAAATCTTGGGATTCTGATATTTTTCCAACATACTTCAAAAATGAAACCATTTCTATAGAAAACCTTTTAATGCGTCGTGACACATCATATTCTGGGGATCTCAGCTTGGGAAATGAAAGGTCTTGATTATATCTCTTCTTTCTCTGTTGGAAACATGGTTTGTTCCCATTGATTTCTTCCCCCTCTGGTTTAATTGCAGCAGACTATGACAGGCGAAATCTCTTCGGCTACAGAGTGATTATGTTCTGCAAGCTTTTCTCACCATGAGTTCTTCATGGAGCTCAGTTCATGTCTCCTCAGGTTAATGAGTTAAACGCTAGGTAGTTCTGTTTAACTGTGAGATGCTGCATGTTGCTGGTCCAAAGAGGAACTGGATTTGGAGACAGTTCATTTCTTTCTTACTGCTTTTTTTTTATAAGATTTTATTTATTTAACAGACAGAGATCACAAGTAGGCAGAGAGGCAGGCAGAGAGAGAGGAAGAAGCAGGCTCCCCGCTGAGCAGAGAGCCTGATTCGGGGCTCAATCCCAGGACCCTGGGATCATGACCTGAGCCAAAGGCAGAGGCTTTAACCCACTGAGCCACCCAGGCGCCCCTCTTTATTGTTTTTTTAAAGAAAGAACATTTTAGTTCAGAGTGTCTTATGAATAAATTGTGGCAAATAGTTGCTCAGTATTAAATAACACTCGAGGCATACTAACTTTTTATTTTTATCCAAAGCTAGAGACATTTTTCAGTTTTCATATTGAAACTACCTAGATTGAACTCCCTAGGTCTATAAGCTGGTTTCAGTGTTCAGAACACATGTTGGTTCTCCAAGCCTACTGTCTTCAGTGAGAAAGGCAGTGAAGGAGGGTCCAACATCTGCTGAATGGCCGGAGAGGCCCGAGCTCAGTGACCAGTGCAAGTCATCAGTTGACCACTTGAGGGTCTATGCATGATACAAGGGATTCAACTATGCATTGCTGTGTGACCAATGTCATTTGGAAACAGCCACAAAAAGCCAATATGGAATAATATTCTTGTTAAACTGGGACAGTGAGCCCTGTTTCTATGGTGAAAACACCAAAAACCTGACAGTGATAGATTTTGAATTCAATAGACCAGCACTTGCCATATTTTATTCCTCTTGAGCTATTTCTTCTTCCCTTTCTGGTGTCATCTTTACAGTAGAAGAACTCATGTTAACCTTGCTTTATACTGGAGTAGCCAGTATTTTTTATTTCTGAGAATTACTTCACATAGGGGTTGGCAATCTTTTTGTGTGATGGGCCAAATAGTAAAGACCTTATGCTTTGCACTTCAGTCTCTGTCACAGCTACTCAGCTCTGCCATCGTGGCATGAAAGTAGCCACAGATAACGAGAGAACAAAAGAAGGTGGCTCTCTTCCAGTAACATTTTATTTATGGGCCCTGTGATTTGAATTTTACATCATTTTCACTTGTGGCAAAATATTCTTTTTATTTTTTTTTTCTGAACATTTAAAAATACAAAAGCCATTCTTAGCTTATAAGCCATTTAGAAATAGATGGTGGGTTAGATCTGCCCTGCAGGCCCTCCTTTGCTCACCCTTGACCCACGGCATCCTGTAGACATTTATTCACATGTTCTGAGGCCCCCTCTCATATCCATCCATAGCCCTCTAGCCTTAAACTGAGAAGCCAGGCAAGGGGAATGGTGTCTGTTCTCCATAGATGCTTAAAGTCACGCTTCACCAAATCTTTTGGCTCATCATTATGAACCAATGGAGAACTTGGGCCAGATAACTGACTGTTACAATGGATCAAAGGTATTATGTTTCTAATATATATTATTTGAAATTTATACTGACTAGGTTCAAATAAACGGGTTCCAGCCTGTAATTCACCTGAAATATCACAGTGGAACTGATTTCCTACCAGGGGCATTTCTTCAACTGAGGGGCATCAAACAGCCAGAGGTGTTGATCACCCCCATTCTACCCCATTGTTCTACTTTCTGCTTTGTTCTAAGGAAATAGCCAGTGTATTTTTGACTTCTGAGCATAGTCAGGAATTAGGGTTTAGTCAGCAGGAAAGGAAGCCATTGGTGCCCATTGCTTGGTCTTGGCACCAGTAGTGGTAAATCCCAGACGCCCTGGGACACAGAGTTTCATAAGAAGGAAGTACTGACTATGCAAACAGATGCCATCATTTGGCCTTGGAGGCTGCTTCTCTGGAGAAGGTCCAAATATATCCTTAGAGGACCTGCCAAGCTCCACATGTATTGGTGACAACCATTTGCTGCCAACCATTTGGTATGATTAAGGGTTAGTGAGCCAGCTAAGTAATTTGTCATCAGGGGATTAAAAGTGATATGTTCTAGAGCTGACCTTCAACTTTAGCTAGTATCAGGGTATCCCTTATAGGCTAAACCAGTGGCTCCCAGACACCCTCTGTGGACCAACGCCAACCTATAGCAAGGCTTTTCTTTGTCTGTGATGAAAGGAAAAAAATGAGGGCAATGCAATTAGCTTCTCTGAAAGCTAATACCGCTAAACATTTCAGTTCTAAGATCGCATCCTTGTGTGTGTGTGTGTGTGTGTGTGTGTGTTTAGTGGTTAAGTGGAAATAGAAATTTTTCTATTGAGTGGAAATAGAAATTCTTCTCCACTGTGAGAACTCAGTGAAGTGACCTTCCTCTCTAATCCCCAGTTTCCTTGTCTGTAAATGGGAGCTAAAATTTGATCTGCCTCATACAATTTTTTTGTAGGAATAGAAATTGATTATCCCAGGGCTGCCTGGGTGGCTCAGTCAGTTGAGCATCTGACTCCTGGTCTCAGTTCGGGTCACGATCTCAGGGTCGTGAGATTGGACTCCATGTTGGGCTCCACACTCATTGGGGAGTCTGCTTGAGATTTTCTCTCTCTCTCTCTCTCTCTCTTTCTCTCTCAAATAAATAAATAAATATCTTTAAAAAATTTTTGAAGCGACTCTCCATAAAAAGCATATAGCATAGTGCCTGGCACATAGTAACTGCTCAATAAACATTAGTAATACCGTTATCACATTATCATAATCACCTGAATTTTTAATGCTTTTATGTGGCAAGTAAAAAAATAAAACCCACCCAGTGTGTGTTTTCCTTTTCTCCTCCAGCCTTTTTTTAGGGTGATGGGATTTTCTGATCTGTAAAATTCAACTATATAATTGTAACTTTCAGTAAGTTCTTATAGATCACTTACTTAAGTGGTTGAGATGAAAAAAAAAAAAATGACCTATTTCCATCAGGATGATATTTAAGTGAAAGATAGTTCCCCAGGCTAGCAGTCTAGGAAGGGAGATACGAAACTGAGAATTGAGTCAACATTTATTTTCAGTATAAAATAATTGAGAATCACTGATGGTCTGGATGTGGAATAAGACAGAAAGGACAAAATCAAGAATGAATTCTATCTAGGTGTTTACTTGAATAGGCAGGAAGATGGCTGTGACACTTGGCTAACATAAATGTGGGGCACTGAGGGGTTGGGGACATGTCCAGTCATAATCATGAGTCCTTGTTAGGGTTTGTAAAGTGACCAAGAGGCTCTAAATCATGGTGTTGGTTAGAATCCTGAGACTGAGCAGTCAGAGGTGACTGGGGAAGTCCAGGCTAGCATTCTGAAGGTGTGGTTCTCAATTCTATGGGGACTGAGGAGTCTGGGCTAGGAGAGTATGTGAAAACAAAATAGGAGAGGAAGCCCATTATTGAGAAGTCAGGCAGAGGAAAGCCATCAAGCTAAGAAAAGTGAGAAGCAGCAGGCAGTAAAGAACAAGAAATGATTTATCCTGAAATTTAAGAGAGAAGAGTATTTTGGGAACGAGGGAGTAGTCATTTCTGTTGAATGTTCCTGTGGGATAGAGGCCGGTGAGAAATAACTATGGGATCAGGCAAGCAGGAGGAGACTAGGGATATGGATGAAAGCAGTTCAGTGGGGATGTGGGGGCATGAGCCAGACTCTGGGGAGTTGGTGGGTGTAGGTGAGGCGAGGACATAGACACAGCAAGTGTCAACTCTTTCAATAAGTGTGGTCTAAAGAGGAGCAGAGAAATGAGCCAATAGCTGAAACTGAATATGATGTGAAAGCAGAAATCGTTTTTTAAGAGGAGATACTAGACTGAGCCTACAAGTCTAAGCTTTCTACCAAAATAAAGGGAAAAAACTAGGAAATCACATGAATAGGAACCAGGGATGGCTCCACCCAAGTGGGATGAGAGCAGGTACACAGGACCTTACCTTCAGAAGTCTCCCACACCTGGGCTGGAATGCCCTGCGTTGCTGTCTCTGAACTCTGACCAATGTGATATCTGAATTTGTATTTGTGAGGTCTGATGAGACGATGGATCCTCCCATGAGGGCTTGAGGGCTAGGCTCATACGCTGCCCCCTCCCCAGGAAGAGTTCTAGGTCTGTTGATCCTAGTGCCACCCTCCCCCCTGCCACCCTCCATCTATGACAGAAGTCTGGGTACTGATGCAGGGATAGGTGGGGTGAGCACCCCTGTGACTCTGGGGCATGGTGGTGACTATCATTGCCCCAGGCTGGCAGTTTTTCTGGGAGGTGGCCAGTTAGAAACTCTCTCTTGGACTCTCACCCATCCTCGTCTTCCTCTCCATATACTAAATATGTCACAACGCTCGATTTAGAAGCAAGTGATGTGAAATGCACCCACTATCCAGTAACATTCTTGTTAGGCGTAATGGGAGAGACCAACAACCATAATGTACTTTATCATCGACTCAGTGTGCAGTTTACGCATGGCAGGACCAAGGCGTAGGAAGATGAAAGCACTGACCTAAAATCAGAGAGCCACACAACTAGATCCTGAATTTTTTCAAGGAAGCTCTAGGCCCAATATGGGGCTTGAACTCATGACCCTGAGATCAAGAGTCACATGCTCTACTGACTGAGACAGCCAGGCGCCCCTAGATCCTGAATCATGATGTTAAAAGAATCTCATTTCTTTCAGTTATAGATATCTACCTAGGATGGCCAACCAGAATGAATTTATAAAATCAAATGAACAAATGGAAAGAGATTCTTTTCAGTGAAAAACAGCAAATGTCCAGGGATGCCTGGGTGGCTAAGTAGCTCAGGTCATGATCCCAGGGTCCTGGGATTGAGCCCCGAGTTTGGCTCCATGAGGAGCCTGCTTCTACCTCTCTCTATGCCTCTTCCTCTGCCCCACCTCCCCTTCATGTTTGCTCCCTCTCGCTCTCTCAAATAAATAAATAAAATCTTACCAAAAAACCCAGCAAATGTCCATTACGTGTCCACTACTGAATCCTGCTCTCAGAGAGGTGCACCACTGCCCCTCCCAGTGTCCTCTACCTTTACCTCCACTGGTACTCACATACATATCCCTTAGACCACGTGGTTACTAAAGGGATAGGGGTTCCGTGTATTAAACCTTTCCTTGTCTGGCATGAATTATGCTGTTAATATCTATTCTTGAGCTTTGCTCATCTTCCTTTGTTCATCAAAGACAACAATTACAGTGACATTCATGTCTTTCTCAATTCATTTTACCATCACTGTCACTCATTTTTTGACCTATTTATATCAGCCTAATTTGTTTGACACCTGGTGGGATAATTTTGATTTACTTTTACAAAATACAGAACTCATTACCACTTTGATAACCTTCTCATTTTCTGTCCAGGGTATGTGTAAATTACCGGGGAAAATATTCTAAACTCAGGCTTCGCTAAGTGTTTACAAGAATTTGTTTAATTCTTACATTCCTAATGGATAACTGGAATTGGCTTACTTTCCTCGGTGAGTTTCCATCCAAGACTATGATTCCAGTATTCCCTGTGGTTCACATTTTGTGGAGGTCTCCAACATAAAGAGAAATGAACGTTATTGCAGCTGTTCTTAGGAAGTGTGTGTTTAAATGTGCATTTAAAACATTTTATAACTATAAAATTAGTACATTTGAATTATAGAAAGCTTGGAAAATATAATCAGGAAGAAAAAATTACCCATAATGCCTCAACCCATTGGTAACCACTGATAACATTTCAGGGAGTTTCCCTTTGCAGTCTCCATCCTGCATCCTTTCTGGCATCCCTCAGCCCTCTACAGTTTTCTTCATATTTCTTGTTTTCATTGACTTATTTTTTTGTTGTTGTTGTTTCCTACCACTAGGGAAAAAAAAAAAACTCAGTGAGGACAGGAATTGTGTCTGTTTTGTTCAGTTCTGTATCATTAATATCTCCTTGCTGAATAAATGAGTACTTTAATAGTCTTGTCTTTTTTACCTCTGTGTGTGTAGAAAAGCCTTCTGGTGTATTTGGAATGATGTACTACATACATCCCTATCTTCATTTTCACTTGCATCATGAGTAGCTTATCCCAGTTTTGTAAAACTTGTTGATTCTTGAAAGTATAATTTAATTTTTTAAAGATTTTATTTATTTGAGAGAAAGAGAGAGAGCACGAGCAGGAGGAGGTAAGAAGGAAAGAGAGAAGCAGACCCCATTGAGCAGGGAGCCCAATGCGGGACTTGATCCCAGGACCCTGAGATCATGACCTGAGCCCAGACAGATGCTTAACCTACTGAGACACCCAAACGCCCCTTGAAAGTACAATTTAATGTTCATGAAATTCTGCAATATGGACATATTATGATTTATTGAAACGTACAGTTTTGAACATACTTAGGTTCTGAAATGCAAAGGGAATTCTCAGAGTGTAGTTGCTCTTTTGTGACATTGAATAATTGTTTAATCCTGAAAAATATTTGGATGATCAGAAGGAAGAGATACTTATTTTGGAGTATTAAATTACTATTATATGAAATAATATTCAAAGGAGTTCAGTTGGTCTATTTAGATGAAGTTTAAGTATGAATATTGTATAAAAATTAAATGATAAATAAACTTGAATGAGGTGTGAAGGATTTTGCAGCATTTGTTGTAAACTGACTTTTTGAAAGCATTTTTGGATTCTGGGAAAATACCACATAAAATTTGTCATTTTAAATATTTTTAAGTATACAACTCAGTGGCATTAAGTACATTCACGGTATGTGCAACCATCACCACTGTCCTTTCCAGAACTTGATCCCAAAAAGAAACTCTGTACCCATGAAATACTAAGTCCCCCATTCCTTCTCCCTCTCACCCCTGGTAACTCTATTCTGCTTTCTGACTCTATGAACTTCACTCTTCCAAGCACATCCTGTAAGTATCATCATACGGTATTTGTCATCTCGAGCCTGGCTCATTTCCCTGAGCATGAGGTCTTTGAGGTTCCTCAGTGCTATAGCACATGTTAGAATATCACCCATCCTTTTTGGTGGCTGTATACTCTTCTATGGTCCATATATACCACATTTTGTTGATCCCTTTATCTGTCAATGAACACTTGGGTTATTTCCACCTCTGCGCTATTGTAGATAATGCTTCACGAACACTGGTGTGCAGGCATCTGTTCAAGTTCCTGCTCTCCTGTGCTTTGGTGTATATACCTAGGAGCAGAGTTGCTGAGAGAGAGCTCAGCAACCGTTACAGGTATCTACCATGCAGGACTGCACTTACCATTATGCAATGGTGGAGAATGAGCTTTCTGTTCCCTCCAACATCCTTTTCAAGAAGGAGCCCTGTAGTCATCTCAGGATTTGTACCTATACATCACTACTGGACATACCCGAGCTTTGGCTTATCCATACTGAAGGAGAGAGTGGCTTAGAAGACCAGGAACTATTATTTTATTTTTGTTCAAAAGATGTTGCCAACAGGCAATTTTAAGAGTCAGCAGATTGTGTTATAGGTAGAAATGATGCCCAGATGAACGATTTCCTCTTGGTCTCCCTCCTCGAGAGCCAAGCTTGGCACCAGCGAGATACCAGACAGTTATAGACCTCTCCTTCAAGAATCTTCAAAACTGTAATCTTGCCCTGCTCGACAAGCTTCTCAAACTTGCTTCTTGAACAGTGGGAGTCTACTTCCATCTGTTCATCAAGTTCTTGGAATATGTAATTGGAGTTAGAATTAGCCAATCTTTCTCCTGTTTTAACATGTCATCATATTTTTCTCTCCCTGCGTTTTGAGTTGGACATGGAAGGCATGTGTTGTAGTCTAGTGGTAACAAGCTTAGATTTTGGAGTCAGAAGCTCCAAATTAGTTTCCTATTATTAGTTTCCTAGGGCAACCATAACAAGTACCACAAGCTAGATGGCTTAAAGCAATAGAACTTCTGACAGTTCTAGAAGCTTTAAGTCCTAAATCGAGGTATTGGCAGGGCCATGGCCCACTGACTCTGCTAGGGGAGGATACCTCCTGTCCAGTTCATGCACTGGTAGCATCCTTTCAGGCTGTCTTCATGTGTCTCTGTGTGCAAACTTCCCTCCTCCTACCCAGACACCAGTCATATTGGATGAAGGGTCCACTCCATACTAGATTCATAACCTCATCCTAACTTAAACAGTTATATCTGCAACATCATTCCCCAGTAAGGTCACATTCTGAGGTACTAAGGTAATGACTTCAACAAATATTTTGAGATTAATCTACTCAAAACCAATACCCTTGATGTGACTGCTAACTCCAGCTCTTACTAGCTCCTTGACCATGAGCACCTTGCCTACTTTCCTTAAGTCTCGGGGTTTTATTTGTGTTTTGGAGCTCATGAGGATTATATGAAATAATTCAAGTAAAATGCCCTGTACAGTGCTTTGTATGCTGAGCAGTGGAAAGTGCTAGCAGATTATCCTTAGATTTGTGATGGGGATTTCTATGTAGGTTCTATGTTAGGATTCTGGTTTAAAGTTAGCATCTTTCTTTTTCTTTTTCCTTTTAAAGATTTAATTTTTTTTTATTTGACAGAGAGAGAGAGAGATATCACAAGTAGGCAGAAAGGCAGGCAGACGGTGGGGGGTGGGTGGGAAGCAGGCTCCCTGCTGAGCAGAGAGCCTGATGCGGGCTTGACCCCAGGACCCTGAGATCATGACCTGAGCCGAAGGCAAAGGCTTAATCCACTGAGTCACCTGGGTGCCCCAGAGGTTAGCATCTTCCATTTAAAAGAGATCTAACTGTTCACGTGGCATCCACCAATAGGATTCTGAGGAACTCCAAATGATACCAACATTAGTTCGTGTATTTGCATATTCTTTCCTGGAGAAGGCTCCATGTCATCTAAGAATGTGGTTACACTGATATTCAACAATGCATAATGCTCTGCAGGGGCAGGGGTGGGGGGACAGGGGGTTTATAGGGAACTTTCAGAGCAGGAAACTTAGAGCCACATCAGAGAGATGGGTGGCTGCCAGGTGGGCTAAGAGAGACTGGGGCTCCAGAGCGCTTCTCCAGTGTGGTACTTCTGTGGTTATCCTGTTCCACCATAGACAAAAATGGAGGCCAAAATACCAACACAGTGATTTACAGAGCAGAGAACTGAGAGCAAGTTTAGAAAACCTGCCCAAGTTCACACATCCAGGAAGAGGCAGAGCTGAAGCATCACCCCGCTTCTGTCTGCCTCCAAAGCCCAAGGCCAGTGTTTGACATGTGCAAGGTACTTGCTCATCCTTTTCCAATGTGACTCTTAAAGTAATTCTGAGATATGAGTAAGAAAGTGATCATCATCCCCTTATTCGGATAAGAATACGAGTCTAAAAATGGTTTTTAAAAAAACACTAGCCAAAGTCACCTAGCTAGTAAGTAGTAAAGAGATGGCTGTCTCTGGTTCCTAATGTTAAGTTCTTTTTTGGGAAAGAAACAGACAAAGAAATAAACAAAAACCAAAAAAACCCCAAACTCATAATTATTGAGTGCCTATTATATTCTTGATGTATTCCCAGTATATATTATCTCATTTAATCCCCACCACAGCCCTATGAGGTAGGTATCATTATATCTATCTCAAGAATAAGAAAAAAAAGTCAAGCAAGGCTTCAGGGTAAAATGATGAGTCAAACACTTTTCTCTACTTCCATCCCCTAAGAACTGGCAGTGTCCTGTGCCTCTAGAAGGACAGGTGAAGGGGGAGGTCTAAAATAAGAAGGATTGTTTGGATGATTGTATGAAAATTGATCCTGCCCTTCTATCACTTTGTTGAAAGAAAGAAAAAAGAAAAGAGAAGAAAAAAGAAAGAAAGAAACAAACAAACTAGTCCTCTCCACCCCCACACCATGGTTTATCCTCTGGAGAGGATGGTCTCCTAACTGTGAAGACCAGGTGCACCAGGCACAGGGGCACCTTGTAGAAAATGGAGGGACCAATCAGGTACATGAGCACATATTGGGTGCTTAGACCCTCAGCCCTCTTTTCCTATTTGGCTCTGATAACACTGGCAGCTGGGGTCTCAGTCTCCAGACAAAAGGATAATAGAGCGTGTGTTTTTTTGTTTTTGTTTTTCTGAAGACTTTGACCAACCTAAGAAGGAAGATGTATAGTTACCAACATGAGAGTTTTTTGAGCACAACATTCTAGCCATAGCTCTCTAGAGTGAAGCTTACTGTCGACAAGACTCCCCCACAGGCTCGTAACTTCCAAATGGGACTTTAGGTCTCCACACTTAAATATGAGCAGATAACTGAGGGTTTTCAGACACACAGGAAAGACTTCTCATAGGACAGATAAAGACTAGGTTTTCAACAGAAAAAATGCAACTTAAGGAAAACTGTCAGAGAGATGTTAAGAAAGAACAACTATTGGGGTGCCTAGGTGAGCTCTATTGGTTGAGTGTCTGGCTCTTGATGTTGGCTCCAGTCAGGATGGGATCCAGCCTTGAGTGGGGCTCTGTGCTGAGTGTGAAGCCTGCTGAAGGGTCTCTCCTTCTGTCCTGCTTGCGTGTGTCTGCACTCTTTTCCTCTCTCTTCATGAAAGAAAGAAAGACTTTTTTTTTAATAGAAAAAAAAAAGGATATCAAGAAAGCAACCTTTAGAGAGTTAAAGTTAGCTTTAGGAAAAAAATATATATAGCGTGAGTATAAAGATTCAAAGGTTTAGAAGATAAATTTAAGGAAATTTTCCAGAATGAGTAAACAGAGAAAGAAAAAAGCAGGACAAGTAAAATTTAAAGCCCAGTCTGAGAGTTCCAGTTTCTAAATAATAGAAGGCACAAAAAGATGGAAAGAGGAGAAGAAACCATGACCACTTAATTTAAGGGAAAAAAGAAAAGCCCTGAACTTAAGGACACATATTTCCAGAATGAATGAGCTGATTCAATGCACAGCACAATGAATAAAAAAGCTGTACCATTATGAACTTTCAAAGCATTGAATACAAATATACTGTCCTGTAAGGTTCCAGAAAGAAAACTCTTGCATCCAAGGATCTGGAATCAAAATAACTTTAGATTTCTCAGCAGTGACACAAAAAGCTAGAAATTAAGGAGGGCAATGCCTTCAAAATTTCGAAGGAAGGTAATTTCCAACCTAGAATTCAATACCCAGCTGACCTCTCAATTGGGTATGAAGAGAATAAATTATTTTTCATATATGCAGATTTTCAAAAATTAACCTCCCAAGCAATCTTTCTTACGAAGCTATTGGAGGATGTCCTCCACAAAAACAAGGGAGTAAAATAAGAGGGAGGAAGACTTTCCTGCAACGAGCAGGAAATCCATCATTGTAGAGGAATGAAGGAGATCCCCAAGATGGTGGTCAAGGCGAGTCCAGGATGACAGCTATGCAGTGAGATCACCAGTTCAGATTCGGTTAGGTCAGAGGACTCTGGGAGAGACAGTGTCAGAAATATGGAAATGTGATTGATGCTCTTGAACACATTCAAGGGGAATTTAGACAACTGGAGAAGAGTTGGAAATTTAATTAGGAAAAAGGATATAGGAAAATGAGCACATGTATAAACAACATTATTATTAATTGCAAGGAAAACAAAAACTGTTCAAGAAAGGAAAAGCCATCATAGAGTTTACTCTATGGCCTGTATCATTTCCATAGTCATAAGAATGGAAATACTGAATGCTGATCTAATTGAAATTATTCCATCAAATATAACTACTTTGGAAAGATGGGCTCACGTTGGGATGAGACCCCAAGAGCTGGAAGGTGAGTTAAATCCTCCCCTGCCATCTTGGAGATTTAATAAGTAATACCCAAAACTGAAAAGAAAAAAGAAAATTATGCTATTTAGAAGATAAGGTAGGAACTAGCAAATTCATTAGCTCGAAGAGGTATTAAGTGTCAGCTTCTTGGCCGGGAGAGATTGGAGAGAGAGACAAGGGTGTGAGAGGACTAAAATCAGTGTTTTATAATAAACCTTTAGAACTCTTTGGCTTCTCAAATTGTGTAGAAATGTAGAGAGATAGAGATACCTAGCTTTGATAAAATTAAAAATTTTTAAAGAAAAATTAATCAAAATATTAATTCATGCTTATCTTTAAACTATTTTTTTCTTCTTTCTACTTAATTTTGCCTCCTTAGTTCTGTATTTTTAATACCAAAATCATATTAGTTTTATATAAAAATAATCTTCTTTGTGAACAAAGAACTGACATTCAGAAGTGTCACATAAATTCCCTAATTTTTTTTCATCCTAGAAGTGGGAGCTAGGATTTTAAGGCAGTTCTGTCTGACTCAGATCATTTTTTAACATTGATCAAAATATCCATTAAAAATGAAGCAGCACAATTGTCATGTCACTATATTCCTCGCCCTGCCCCTGCCCCTGGAAGGTCCACAGAGCCTCTTTCCATACCAAACATCAACACTGGATAGCTTTCATCTGTCGACATATTTGCCTATATATCTATTTATTTATCCCCATCTAATTCCAGAAAGATGGAAGACTGGATTGCTAAGGTGCTATAGGAAAATAAAATACAAATGAGACAAGGGGCATTTGATCACACAGGTTACATGTTCTCACGAATGCAGCTGACTGAGTCATACTCAGTTTCCTGAGGGTGTGACTTAGTCCCAAGCTCCTTCTGTTTTTCCAAGGGTCTAGCAGAGTCATGCGCATATAGATCCTCAATGGATATTTGTTGGTTTGGCTTGCTAGCAAAACTGTAGCGTCTGGACAAGTGACCTTAGTTTCTTTCCCACTTTGTTGTGACTGTCTTCAAACGGTATATGTGAGCCTTTCTTTGTGACTGCCTCCATTTGGGAACATAGTATGATGACTAAACATTCATCATACTGGGAATGGGAAATTGCAAAATACACAGGAAGAACTATATTTTTAACCAGAAGTTCATTTTTTTTCCTGTTCTTTTTCTTTCTTGGCAAACCATGCAATGTCCATCCTAAAAAATGGGCAAAGCGACAACAGAACTTGGAAGAGGGACTGATCCCTCCTCTGTTCTGAGAAGGGCTGTGGCAGTCTTTGGTGTCGTGTGGGCCCCTTTCTGGTGACAGAGTGAAATACTCACACTTCTGGTCAAGGGTCATGCAGATATCCTCTGACTCCTGCTGTTAATTATCCTCTAGTCGCTGGGAGGTTATCAACCATGTCCTCACTTAGGACAGTTGGTGGGTGGAAGGTTGCCAAGGTGGAGAATGGCAGTTCCCAATGCTTTTGAGCTCAAAGACTGAGTAAGTCAATCCTTGAGGTTTTAACATGTAAATCCAATGTCTGCCGGGAAATCTCAGCATTCAAGTGGAGACTTACTCTACTGCCTGCCTCATTAAAAAGCATTTTGATTCTAGATTGTTGGTAAGACATTTCTTAAGAGTTACCTTTTGTAAATAATGATGTCTTAGGAAATCTACATGAAAGAAAAGATCTTTAAAATTTTTCCCCTAAAGCCATCTATAGTTCATAAAACTTTGATGATGGTGCTTCCTTTTTCCCTTTCTCCACTTAGTATGTATTCAGTAGGCCACTGCTCCGTGCCTGCCATGGTTCTAGACAGTGTGCATGTAATGATAGACTAGATGAGCCCAATGTCTCCCTTCACAGAGGTTCCATTCTTGGCACTGCTTGTCCTATGTGAATACTCAACATCATTTTTCTAACGTTATGGCAAACCAAGCAATGTTTTGGGCTGATACTAAAGTAACTTATCTAGTAACCATAACAAAACCAGCAAGAGTGATGGTACACTTATTGAATTTTTACTGTCTGCTAAAAATACTTGATAAGCACCTTTGATATGGTTTATTTCACCTAGTCCTCATAGGAACCTCGGGGTAATATACAGGATCAAAACATTGAGGAGAAATAAAGACTCAGAGAGGTAAACTGACTAACAAGTTCATAACTAGTAAGTAGTACAGCCGAAACCCAGACCCACAGTTTCATGCTCATAACCATCATATTGTATCATAAACTTTCTAGGACTTATCTGTAACATTAAAATTATGGAACTTAGAGCCACACGAAGACAAGTTCAAGTCTAAGCCCTCAAGACTTAACTTTTTTGGGTCTCTGTAACTCATCTGCAAAGTAGAACTAATATTACCACTCCGTAGTGTTTTGGTGATAAAATATCTGGACAGTGCCTAAACATGTATATAGATAATAGATGATGAATTTAATTATCAGCTTTGACCTAAGATGTGGTACAGTGCAGACAACAGAGGCCTATTATTTATTTAGAGACACCATTATTAATCTGCTTCAAATTCATGGGGTTGGGGGCAAAAGTGGAAGGGGAAGTTTAAGGCCATTGAAATAAAATTAAATAATCAACACACACCTATGGAGAACATCCTCACCCTAAGGTTTGGGTCACTCAGGAAGTGTGGTCTCCCTATGTTCCTCTGCTTGGTAAGCTGTTGAACTCTTACCCATTCTGCGAGGCCCTGCTAAAATGCTGGCCTTCCCTGAAGCTCTTTTTTTTTTTTTCCAGTTTTTCAAGATTCATTGTTTATGGACCACACCCAGTGCTCCATGTAATACGTACCCTCCATAATACCTACCACCAGGCTCACCCAACCCCCCCACTCCCCAACCTCCAAAACCCTCAGTTTGTTTCTCAGAGTCCGCAGTCTCTCATGGTTCATCTCCTCCTCCGATTTCCCCCAACTCACTTCTCCTGTCCATCTCCCAATGTCCTCCGTGTTATTCCTTATGCTCCAGAAGTAAGTGAAACCATATGATGATTGACTTTCTCTGCTTGACTTATTTCACTCAGCATAATCTCTTCCAGTCCCGTCCATATTGATACAAAAGTTGGGTATGCATCCTTTCTGATGGGGGCATAATACTCCATTGTATATATAGACCATATCTTCTTTATCCACTCATCTGTTGAAGGGCATCCTGGCTCTTTCCACAGTTTGGCGATTGCGGCCATTGCTGCTATGAACGTTGGGGTACAGATGCTCTTTTATCTTCTCCAGGAGGAGCCACTCCTGTGGCTTTTACTGTACAGAGTAGGAGTTCCAAAATCAAGACCCACAGTCTGCCCCAGGCAGTTTCCATCAAAATCCCCCAGGAAGCTGACTAAAATACGAATTCCCTGGTTCAAACTCCAGAGCCTGACTTAGAGGAGGCCCCCAAATCTGCATTTTTGAAAGTGTGTTCTGTGTGCTTCTAACAAGAAGACACAGCTGGGAAACACTGTGGAACCATGTATGACTCTTAATACATATAGATGACTTTATCATGCAGTTAGGCACATGTGTGTTTCATTTCTTTTCCTGGGAAATTATCTCCCTGATACTCCAATGCAATGCAGGTGTAAAAATGAAGAAAATCTAGAGGAAAGAGTTCTAAGAGCAAGTCCTTTTGCAGCACCTTGCTCTTCCTAATCATCTCCCCTAGGATATTTCGCTGTGTCATCTGGACTAGTTGGCTGTCCCTGCTTTCCATCCCATGACACTGTGATCTCCCTACAGCAGGACTTATTTTAGTTGGAACTTTATTCGTTTGGCTAAAAAAGTAAAAATGAAAAATCAAATCATTGGCAGAATATTTGGGATGCCTAATCAGTAACCAAAGTAGGACCTGTATGAATATAGATCCCCACACTTTAAGCCATCAGGACTCCCCCTTTATCTTGTGAGAGTACTGTATTCCATGTCAGCTTGATTCTTTATTTCCTTTGACCCACTGACCTGTCTCCTCCCCACATACTTTTTTTTTTTTTTAAACATTTGGCCAGTTCTGATCTCATGTTGGGAAAGCCTGGTAACATAGTGGGAAACATGCATTTCCACACCAGAAAGTCCTACATGAACATGAATATGTAGATTACAGTCGTGCTGGTCACAGTCCCAACTCTCAGACAGAAGGTTCTGGCTCACCATGTGGCACAGGGCAGGTAACAGGTAAGTGACGCATGCGTTTGGGGAGACCAGTGTTGGGAGAGAGCATCTGTGAAAAAGAGAGATCCCTCCTGAAGAGAGAAGCAAAAGTATGGACATCGTGGAGAGCCAGGTCTTTGCCTGACTCAGTGCTCTCCATCCTTCTTTCTTGGGCACCATTATCTGTGTTGAATGGGCCTCAGCGGTGAACAGTGTTTGAGGACAGCTCTGGAGTCACTTGAGGGGGACTTCCGTCCTGGCCCCCCTCGCCTCCTCCGCGGCCTTGGGAAACCTGAGTCATTACTCTGCACAGCAGTTTGCTCATCTCAAAAAATGGCAATAATAGTACTACTATTTCAAAGCACTGAGGAAAACTGAGATAGTGCAGGTAACGTGCTTAGCATAATGCCTGATATTCCTTACATAAATGTTGGATGTTAGCTATTAGTGATGATTCTATTGTCCACTAGACCATAAGCCCCATAAAGAAGGCAGCCTTGGCTTTCTCTCTCCCTGGCACTTAGTACAACGCCTGACTCCCACTGAGTCAGCCATCAGTAAATGTCAGTGAACACAGACTGAGTTCACTGCGCAATTTCTGTTTGCATCTCTACTCCTCCTCAGTGTCTCTTCTGCTATACTGGGGGTAACCAAATCTCTACATTCTTCCAGGACTGGAGGGAAGAAGGGGGACTTGTAGCCAGCTAAGCAAGAACTGTTTTCATGGTGAATTACCTTTGCCTTTAGAGAATCACAGCCCAAAGCAGTGACATGTTTAAGCAGCAAATTTGTACATTAAATTAGCATACCAAAGAGTCAGGCCAGACTTTGACTTGTTTTTTTGTTTTTTTTTAAGATACATATAGTATTATTCTCTGAAGAATTTATCTTGGTACTCCTGAACTTACTGGCTTAATTTGCCATCAATTGAAGCCGAACAGTACTGGAATCTAACATTGTGTTACATGAGCAAGGCATTTTACCAGCCTAAGCAAAATATGGAGAGCCTGCTTTATGATGATATTCTCCCAAAGCTCTTCAAAAGGATCCACTTTTTTTTTTTAAGATTTTATTTATTTATTTATTTATTTGACTGACAGATCACAAGTAGGCAGAGAGGCAGGCAGAGAGAGAGGAAGGGAAGCAGGCTCCCCGCTGAGCAGAGAGCCCGATGCCGGGCTCAATCCCAGGACCCTGGGATCATGACCTGAGCTGAAGGCAGAGGCTCAACCCACTGAGCCACCCAGGTACCCCAAAAGGATCCACTTTTTATTAATCCCACTGGCATGGCCACATACAAGGAAATTAACAATTGTTTTAACTTTCAACTTAAGCAGAGAAAGATTCCAGAAACTAAAACAGCAGGACAACAACACCTGGTCAAAATATAAGTACATGCCTTTAACAGTCTTGAAGTAAAAAAAGCCCTTCTAGGAAAGACATAAACCCAGGGGGCCCCAAAGGAAAAGAATAATACAGTTGACTATAGAAAATATGACTACATAAGACGCAAATGTAACACTGCAGTTTTCTACACTATTAAAAATGTTTAAAGTCAAAAGCCAAATGGACAGCCTGGATGAAATATTCCTAAGATTTGCTCAAGAGAGACTTAATTTATGTAACATTTGAAACACACTTGCAAAGCATAAAAGGCTAATAACTCATTAAAAACAGGCACAAATCTATGAATAGGCAGCTCTCTGGAAACAATACACATACAAAGATATGAGGCTTTATTCATCATTTAAGAAATACAAATTAAATCAATAATTAAATTTTTTCTTCACCTGTCAGGTGGTGGACAGAACATCATTCTTCCATACTATTGGTGTGGAGGAGTTTGGTGCAGCATCTTTGAGAGGCGAAGTACAGTGTCTATTAAATTGGAAAATTCACATACTTTTTTTTTTTTTAATAGCATTTCTACTTTCACAGAGCTAGCTTACAAGCCTTTGCACAAAAGCTGACCAAGGATGTTTGTACTAGTCTTCCACATAACAGGGTATAATTAAACCATCTTTGAAATGCCATCGAAAAGCTCAAACTCTTATGGGACATTCTACACAATATAATACGAAAGAGCTGTTTAAAATAATTAGTTATAGATTTGTACGCGATATATGAAGGAAGAGGGAGAATGTAACTGTATAGAAAGAGCTTGTAATCTATGTTCCTATAGGAATGATAGTATGTTGCTCCTGCTATCAAAAGGGAATACATACACGCTGAAAAATTCTCTTAAAGAATACACAGAATTTGTTCAAAGAGGCTGCCTTCTGGGAATGCAACTAAAAATTTAGAATGGGAAGAAGTCTCAATTTTCTTTGAATAATTGTGCGTTATCATTTGTAATTTTTAGTTTTCAGTGAGCCGGACATTATACTTCTGGTGTATAGAAGCGCATCTTCAAGACCACCTGTGAGTCAAGTTTAATTAGCGTCATTTTACAGCTGGGGACACACAGCTGTTGTCCTTGTTCCCTCATCAATAGAAAGATTTACATAAACACCAAGAAGTGCAGTTCTCCACAGTTGTGCATATGGTCATGATTTGGTATTTACTTAGGCAGCAATCATTTTTTTTAATAGGAAAAAATAAAATATTTTCCAAATATTTTTTCCTCAACCATAGAAAAAAAGGTGGTGGGGGGTGGGTAGAGTCTGATTTACCTTCTATTCTCCCAAATTCCAAGTGGCAGGGTGGTATTACTAACTCTAAAAAGGGTCTCCCCTTTCCTTCCTTTCCTTCTGTTTACTGCAAAGAATGCTGAGACAGGAGAGATGGGAAGAGAAGCCAAACAAAGGAAGGAAAAAGCATCAAGTACCACATGCCACAGTCAGCACGCTTCAGTTTAGGGAAAGACTTGGGGAAAGCGGATTTGATCCATGTGATTCTAAAAGGAGAGGCAAAGAAATCCCACCCTGCTTCCCCTGATTCTGCCTCTGGGATGGCTGGATACACAGTAATGACAGCATAAAGATGGCTATAGAAATAGGGGCTAAAGGGCACCTGGGCGCCTGGGTGGCTCAGTGGGTTAAAGCCTCTGCCTTCAGCTCAGGTCATGATCTCAGGGTCCTGGGATTGAGCCCTGCATCAGGCTCTCTGCTCATCAGGGAGCCTGCTTCCTCCCCTCTCTCTCTCTGCCTGCCTCTCTGCCTACTTGTGATCTGTCAAATAAATAAATAGAATCTTTAAAAAAAAAAAAAAGAAAGAAAGAAAAGAAAAGAAAGAAATAGGGGATAAGAGCCTGGGTCCAGAACCGGAAAGGTGTATACTGACTTTGCGTGACTGCCCCTGAGCAGACTTAGACGATTGGTGTCGCCCACTTGGGCACTCAGGCTTTGGGTGTGGTTTTGTGACAACAGTCAACCCGCTGTCCCCTCAGTTGCTTTTACTTTCCACGTGACTAATACATTTCAGTCTGCCAGTGAGCTGAGTGTGATGTTTATGCAAGAGCACCTAAATGCAATTCATGAGCTTCATTCGGTGCTCACACAGGACAAAACTCTGTGGGACATTTTGAAGGACTCCTTTGGTTTTCAAAGCAGTACATTTCTAGAGGATTTTCACGTGTAGTTTGGATGGACTAAACAAGGTTCCGCCCTAATTTCTATCTTCAGAACCTAACCCCAGGGTCATTTAATCACTATACTAGTGATGCCCACAGCAAGTTATTTAATCTCTCTGAGCTGGAGCACCCCTAGCTACACATGCCATAAGGTTGTCATGAGGACAAAATGAGACATAAAAATGAAATGTACACCAGGTCCTGGGTGGCTCAGTCGAATAACTGTCTGCTTTTGGCTCAGGTCATGATCTCAGGGTCCTGGGACCAAGGGCCATGTCGGGCTCCCTGCTGAGCGGGGAGTCTGCTTCTACCTTTACTCCAACCTCCAGCTCGTGCTCTCTCTCTCTCTCAAATAAATTAATAAAATCTTTTTTTAAAAAATGAAATGCATACCAAATCACACATAAACAGATCTCTTGTGCATATAGAATTTCTGCGTCGGGTTGATTTGTGGAAACTGTGCACTTACCCCAAAGAAAAACTCAAAAATAAGCCTTTTTATGGTATTTAGTGTAGATATTTTTAAAAAAATATTTGAAGTGGTATCCTAACATTAGGACCCATTCAACTCTGGCTGTTAACCTAATACACCTCCAGGCAACCTTAAGGACACCAGACTGATAGGATATTTGCTAAGACGGGGGTGAGCAGCCACGTGTGAAAGCAAGACGCCAAAGCAGGTAAGAAGGATATTGAAGGTTTCAGCTTTTCGGCCTGTTCTTCCACAGGCTGTATATACAGGCCAGCTCTGTCAGCAGAAGTGAGAACCAGGCTCTGCTCTCTCAACACTCAACCGCTGCCTTCCAGGCCCCACACAGAGCCAGGGTCTAGCAGTATCTCTAGAAGACCTTTATGTTATCTTGGCACCAGATCTCCTCCATGAACCAGAAACAAAGTTGTATAACAAGATACAAGACAACACATGACAAGTAAATGCAATAAAGGTTAACTGTGCTTTAGAGATGGGAGGAAGCACTGCAAAAACACCACACCATCGACTACCAAAAACCCCAGATGTGGAGAAAATGACACTGACAACCACCATTTTTTCCCTGCTGGCTGATAATATTCATGTGCTATGACAGCAGCTTACGATGGTATTTGCTGGGAGTCTGAATTAGGCTATTCTCTAAGATGTGGTAGTAGGAGTACTAGCGAAAGTAGCTAGTACCCGTTCATTTTCTAAGTACTTTATGTATGGTAACTCACTTCATCTTCCTCTAAATCCAATGGGTTGTATATTATTTCCACACCATTTCATAGATGAAGAAACAGAGCATAGAAGTAAACTGCCAAGATTATACAACTATTAATTGTGGGAGCTGGGATGTGAACTCAGGTAGTCTGTCTCCAAAGACGGTACTTTTCATCTCAGGGGCTGGTACACTTTTCTGTAAAGAACCAGCTGGTAAATATTACAGACTTTTATATGGTTGCATATTTTTGTTGTTTTTAATAATACTTTAAAAATGTAAAAACTGATCTTAGCTTATAGGTAAGACAAAAACAGGCTGCAGGCCCATTGGGACCATAAATAATTGCCTGGTTAATACTATACTCATTGATCAAAGGTTCAAGTACACAGAGGATATGCTATTTGATACCCAGGCCCTTTGGTAAATCCTATATGCCTTAATACAAATGGTTTTGCGTTGATAAAATAATCCATAATTCTGACTTCATCTCTTTCTCATTTTTTCTGAGTTATAAGGGCGTTTTCCATGAGCTTCCCCCTCCTAACTACTGTTCCTGTTGCTGGACATTTAAGAAGGAACAGTAAGTGGAGCCAGGATTATCCTGATTCCAAAACCCAAATTTACAATTTTGTTGTAAAGACACAACAACAACAAAAAAGACCTACAGACCATTATCTCTGATGACCATAGATGCAGAAATCCTCAACAAAATATTAGCAAATCAAATCCAACAACGTTTGTTAAAAATTAATTCACCATAATCTAGTAGGATTTATTCTCTGATACAAGGGTGGCTCAATATTCACAAATCAATGTGATATATCACATCAATAAGAGAAAAGATAAAAGCCATATGATCATTTCAACAGCTGCAGAAAAAAACATTTGACAAAGCACAGCATCCATTCATGATAAAAACCCACAGCTAACATTATATTCAATGGGGAAAAACTGAGAGCTTCTCCTCTAAGGTCAGGAAGAAGACAAAGATGTCCACTCTCACCACTTTTAATCACTGCAGTACTGGAAGTGTTAGCCACTGCAATTAGACAAGAATAAGAAATAAAAGGCATCCAAGGTAAGCAAGAAGTAAAACTTCCACTATTTGCAGATGGTATAATCCTATATACAGAAAAGTAGAGATGACTACCAAAAAACTACTAGAACTCATAATTAAATTCAGTAAGGTCACAGGATACAAAATCAATGTACAGAAATCCATTGCATTTCTATACATTAATAATGAAGCAACAGAAAGAGAAATGTAAAAAACAACTCCATGACAACTGCACCAAAAATAATAAAATAGGAATAAACTTAACTGAAGAGGTGACAAAAACACTAATTCAAAGGAATAACATGCACCCCTAGGCTTCCTGTAGCTTTATTTACAATAGCCAAGCTATGGAAGCATCCCAACAGTCCAATGATAGATGAATGGGTAAAGAAGATATGGTACATATATACAATGGAATATTACTCAGTCATAAAAAGGAACAAAATATTGCCATTTGCACTAACATGGATGGATCTAAAGAGCATAATGTTAAGCGAAATAAGTCAGTCAGAGAAAGACAAATACTGTATGATTTCACTCATATGTGAAATTTTAAGAACAAAACAAATGGACAAAGAGAAAAGAGAGACAGGCAAAGAAACAGTCTTTAATAAAGAAACTGATGGTTCCCAGAAGGGTGGTTGGTGGGGGGCTCGGTGAAATAGGTGAAGGGGATTAAGAGTACACTTACCTTGATGAGGACTGAGTAGGAATTTTGAATCACTGAATTGTACACCTGAAAATGAATACAACACTGTGTGTTAACTACCCTGGAATTAAAAGAAAAAAAGGGGGGGGTGGAATAAGAGCTCTTCCAGCCACTTTTAATCTGTCATCAGCTTTCTCCCCATGCTGATTATCATATATGGAAGTGACACTAGACAGTACAGTATTGGACTGGAGTCTGTTGTCTTTTTAACAGACTAGAAATGCATAAATAAGATGCATTCTTTCTAAAACTTCCGGTCTACCACTTTCCTGGGACCAGACATTAATTAAGGCAGTTACGTTAGTAGAACTAGCCACCTGGCATCTAATCTTTTATCATTTTCATGAAAGCTTAAAATGGCTTATAAAGAGACATGGTTCACGAAATGGATTAATATCACAACGGAACTTCATGCTTTCTGGGTACCTGCTGTATGCTTGAAGATTAAAAATGTCATTGCAACATTCTAGTCTAGGCTCCTAGTGGAGAAATCACTGTGTTATGTTACTAGGTTTGGTCAAGATTAAATCTTGAACTTGCAAATAAATCCTGGTCATTTTTTTGACACTTCTGTGGTACATAATATAGAACTGTGCCTCATGTAATAAGTGTGAGGAAATTCTTGGTTTAGCACTTTGAAACTTAAGAGAAAATTTATGGAAGTGTCTTTCAAGTTATTCTGACCACTACCTGGAAAAAATATATACCAAATATTTTATCATGATCCAATCCATATCTACCTACACACATATGTAAAACCAAAATAAAGTTTCAGAAGCAGTTGAGACATTTCTTCCTACAGTTGAGACGTTTCTTATTATTTTCTTACCTATTCTACTTTGTTTAAATTTTGGATGTGTCTCCTAACACCCAATTTATTTCATAACCCACGAATGGGGCTTGACCCCATTTGAAAAACACTCAGAAGATGTTCATGCTCACACTGCTCATGGGCCAAAGGTATGTCTTTCTTACCTGGTCCCATTTCTCTAGGACCAGATCTCACCATAATCATCAGTGCTCAGTGATGCTCCTCCTGACTTTGCCACTAATGTGAAATCCACTGTTACATGTTCTTAGAGCCTCATGACTTCTCTCTTCGACATGTAGTGGGAGTTCTAATTGTCCATTAATTTATGACTATTTCATCTATAAGTGTCTCTCTCTATATGGAACCCTGCCTAGACAACAGGCTCCGTAAAGGTAGATATTCCATTTTTACTTTGCTATGATTATATCCCCCAACTGTGATTAATGAGTAAGAAGTGTTTAAGAAACATTTATAAATAATAAATATAATAAATAAAATCTTTTTTAAAAAAGAAAGAAAAGAAATGTTTATTGAATAAATGAATGGGCACCCTAAGGTTATCTGGAACTTGTTTTAAACAGGGTACTCTAGTTTCACTTAATCTTCATTATTTATTAGCACCTGAAAAGCAACTGATAATCCTTCACATTGTTCTTTTTGTTTGTTTTACAGTTAACTTTGACCACTTCGAGATTTTGCGAGCCATTGGGAAAGGCAGTTTTGGGAAGGTGAGAACCCAAATGATTAGCCATCAGCAGGGTTATGTAACTCAGGGAACAAAGTCTAAGAATGTCCAGATTATTCAGTTACTGGTACCACAAGGAATGATAATTCAGAGAGGTTTTTAAAAATGCTCACTACAGTTTGCGGTGTGTAGTATAATGGACACCTATTGTTCTCAGAATTATTTCAGTGTCATGCTCATTAACTCTTTTAAGACTTTCTCTGTACTGTAAAATGTTGGACTCAGTTGCCAATTGTACCCATACCTTCCGTAACATTTATCCTGTCAATGTAAGAGTTAACTTTTTTTTTTTAAGATGTTATTTATTTATGAGAGAGAAAGAGAGAGAGAGAGAGCATGAGGAGGGGAAGGGGCAAAGAGTGAGGGAGAAGCAGGCTCCCCACTGAGCAGGGAGCAGCACAGCAGGACCTGACCCCAGGACCCCCTGAGCTGAAGGCAGATGCTTAACCAACTGAGCCACCCAGGTGCTTTTTATGTGGAAAAGAAGCTGCCCAATATCTGTTTTCCCCCCAGTTATACCATGTTTTTATTTTCAAAAATCTACCATGAAAGATAGATCCAGGCTAATTTTTTTGCAAGAAACTTCTAGATTCAAATCCTGATCATTAGTTTCTTGATAGAGACATACTTTGAGAATATTTACTTCATACTGAACTCGCCTTTTAAAATCATCTGCTGCCCACTTTATCAGACATCTAGACCCTCTAAAAGAATTCCCAAAACATGGACATCATGGTCAGTGCTTTCTTTTAGGTTCTATCAACTATGGTGTAAAGAGAAATTCTTGGCGCCATGTTGTTCAGCTCGGCAGTTCAGCCACACGCCTATCAGTCACTCAAATCAGAATAAGCGTGTCATTGGTTGTTGGAAAATTCCTGAGAAGGAAGCAGCTGTTTTCTCCAGCATGCTGTCTAAACAAAACCCAAAGACCAAAAAACAGGCAACCTTGTTTGAGAAAGCAGAGATTCACAAACTGACCCGGTACAGGGGAAGAAAATGAGATTTTCTACTCTGAAATCAGAGCTAAGCAGCAACTTTAGCATCAGAGAATTTGCAAGTAGGGAGGCCTCCAGGCCCTGCTGTTGAGCACCTCCTGTCCTGTCTCCCACAGCTGTGATCTGTCAGCTCCCTGACTGCTCTCCCGCTCTGGTTTGTGCCATTAGGTCTGCATTGTGCAGAAGAACGACACCAAGAAGATGTACGCCATGAAGTACATGAACAAACAGAAATGTGTGGAGCGCAACGAAGTGAGGAATGTCTTCAAGGAACTCCAGATCATGCAAGGTCTGGAGCACCCTTTCCTGGTTAATTTGTGGTAAGTGCTTTTACGGGCTCTCTGAATGGAGCCATTCCTGGCTTCACCCCCAAACACTGGTCCATAAACCCATCTGGATTTCCAGGTGTGCATGTGCAAAATCTTCAGTTAGGCTTTTCCCCAAAGGCTTTGGTTCTCCTTGGTTTCTTTGACTTCAAATGAAACGAACTGTTGTTTTATTGTCATGAATAAATACTGCCTTTTATTTATTTATTTATTTATTTATTTTGTTTTGGTCACAGTTCCCTGGTCCTTCAGGGCCCTATATTTTTAAAAACATGGCAGATAAATAGGCTGACAAAGAACGAGTCCGGATGTCTTGTCGTTCACTAGATACTTTTCCCCCATTAATTGTGGGGCAGCAACATCGGGTACTAAGTAGGTCACTAGCGGCTGAGGGGAGGTTGGTCTTGGGAACGTGTACAGAAAAGCACTTGCTCTCTACAGTGATTGGCAGTGTACATGGTTCCTTGCAGCAGCCTTCTCCAGCGTCCACAAATACAAACCTGGGAGTTGGAAAAGGACAGGTGCTGCCTTTCTCACCAAATAGCTTCTAACAGAGCCGGAGCTAAACTCATATCAGTGGCTAGACATTAGGTAACTGTGATCTCCTCCCTAAGCCAGGATCACAATCCAAGGCTTAGTAAATGGCTAGAAACTGGCTGTGTCTCTTACTCCCTGCTCTTTTCTTACGCGTGGAGGGCTATATGCAGCTCTCTCATTTTCCTCTACATTTTAATGCATCCATTATGTTAAGAGCCTGTTCCTAAAGCTAATTCAGTGTGACTGTTATTTAAATATGCATACCAAGCAGTTTCTACTAGCAAAGGCAAAAAAAAAAAAAAAAAAAGTCTTTATTCAGAGACTACTAATGGAAAAATACTTGGAATGTCACTGTGTGTTTGGGGACATTTTCCTGGAAGAGTTAATGCATAAAACCTGTCTCCCTCCATTTTTAATTAATATAGTTCACTTAATATACAATTCGTTCCAAGACGCTACAACCAGAGTTGAAAAGATGGCTCTGTGTGACCTGGAAATAGGTTCGTGCCCTCCTCAGACACGGTGGAGTCTAACTGTGGCCCACGCTCAGTGTGTTTAATCAGTAGCTTAGAGTGGCCTATTCACAGCACTGCCACGCACTGTTACATCCATGCAGCTCTCTTCTCCACCTTTCACAATCACCAGATTGCCTTCTCCCCCTCTCTCCACCCTGACAATGATGAGGTGCTCTCAATTCACATCCTCCCTTTGTTCAAAGTCACATTCTGCTTCTTCCAAAGCTCAGCCGACTCACTCTCTCCTTTTAAGACCAGGAACCCTTTAGAAGGACATACTCCACATTTCCCCCTTTCACACCGCTGGTCCCTCATCACTAAATATGGATTTCAGTCTATTCCTATTTTGCATTTTTTATAAGGTGGGTGTCTACCGATTTTGCCGTTTGCTAATTTGGTATCAGTGCAGGGAATACTTGGTGCGCCACGAATACGGACTTGGTGACAACCTGACACAGAGCCTAGCCTTCCCTCTCACACGGAACCTCACAGGACAGTGGGCACCAGTAACAGTGATAGAGGATAGAGGAGGGAGAAGAAACCCGTCCCCCCACCTTAATTCTAGCACCACATTCAGAACTGAGTGAGTGAGGGCATCCTTCAAGGATAGCAGAAAACTTTCCTTCATTCAGATCTTGAGATAAAAATGGTCAGGGGGCACCTGGGTGGCTCAGTGGGTTAAAGCCTCTGCCTTCGGCTCAGGTCATGATCCCAGGGTTCTGGGATAGAGCCCCGCGTCGGGCTCTCTGCTCGGCGGGGAGCCTGCTTCCCCCTCTCTCTCTCTGCCTACTTGTGATCTCTCTGTCAAATAAATAAATAAAATCTTTTAAAAAAATGGTCAGAAAGCATATTGATTCCTTCTAATAAAGGCTTTCTGACTTAGTAAGTACAACATAGGGAATGTAAGTGACTCTTCAACTATTAAGCACCTTGCAGTACTTCTGGAGGTGTGACCTGTGAGCAATATTCATAATTTTTTAAAGATTTTATTCATTTATTCATTTATTTGAGAGACAGCATGAGCAGGGGGAGCAGCAGAGGCAGAGGAAGAAGCAGGCTTCCTGCTGAGTAGGGACCCCGAATGCAGGGCTCAATCCCAGGACCCTGAGATCATGACCTAAGCCAAAGGCAGATGCTTAACCCACTGAGCCACCCAGGTGCCCGAATCTTTATCATTTTTAAGTCACACGGTTATAAGACGGGGTTAATGTGTGTAACTTGGGTTGTTTTTATGAGCAAAATGAGATACAGTGCTATGCTCAACACAGAGCAAGCATCGTATAAATGGGAGTTCTTTTCCTTCCTTGTTCCACGAAGGTGTAGCATTCCGAACATGTCCATCCCTGCTGGGCCGCTGTGGGCACCCCAGACATAAATTCCAGTGGCGCTCAGCCTCAAAACATCACAGGAAGTTGTGTGTGTGGTGGGGGAGGGCCAAGTCTTCTACTCATTCTCTATAAGAGCTTGTGATTTTTTGTTGTCCACCCTTATTCTGTAAAGCAAAGAACAAAGACTCAAAGATCCCCCCATTATGTATAATTTAATCAGGATTTTGTGCCTTCAGTTTAACTAGAGTTATCTTTACATCCCCAAAGTTTCAGGAGCCAATTTTCTCAAGAAGCATCATATGATTAATAATGTAACAGCCATCCTTTTTAATCCCTGCGTACCCCTTGCGTACTCTATCATACTGGTAAGGTCAGTAGGCCTCTCAGTATTGCTTTCAGTAGTCTTCTCCTGGATCCTCCAAATGCTGCTAACTCCTGGGGATGTATTCAGAAAATTCTGGTTTTCAGGCTGAGGAAAAAACAAACTGTTTCTTTTAAGCAGGTTTTACACTAACGTTAAGAAGGTGTGTGTGTGTGTGTGTGTGTGTGTGTGTGTGTATAGAGGTGTGAATACATACGTGCTATGTGAAAACTACACACATGGCAGTCAACTGGAAGAACAGAAAAATCACATAGAAACGAAAATTCTCCATAATGCTTCCACCTTGAAACAACCACTTCCAACACGTCCGTGTGTGCTGGCCAGAAAAATGGCTGCCTCTGGTTTTCTGGTTTTAATCATGCATTAGCCCCATTCGTTCCCCCATTTGTGGCTCTATTTACCGAGCAACACAAACAAGGTGGCATTAGGGTTGCCAGATAAGACACAGGACACCCAGTTAGATTTGAATTTCGGAAAAATAACCAATCGTTTTTAGTATATGTCCCAAATATTGCACAGCGCCCATTTGATCTGAAAATTATTCCTTTTCCAAATTTCTAATGTAAGTGGGCATCTTGTATTTTTATTTACTGAATTTGGCAACCCTCACTGTAATGTAGCTCCAGAGTGGGGGGACGTGGGGGTGAGCAGTAGCAGGCAGAGCCCCTGATGGACCCCACATTTCCAGTAACCTTGAGAGGCTGCTATTAATCAAAGGATATAATAAATGTATCGAGTGTGAGAGGGCATGAAGGACTAAGTAGAACGGGAGTGTGTGTGTGTGTGTGTGTGTGTGTGTGTGTGTGTGTGTGTGTTTCTGTGTCTTCGTCTGGGCCAGCTGAGTTAAGGGTGAAAGCACATTTTGAATTAAAATTGAACCTCCCCAGCCTCGGGGGACCTGACCCCACTCGGGAGAACAGTCCTCGGATGTAGGCCGCGTTATAAAGCGAAGGCTGCCTGACAAGGCTGGCATCCAGGAAAAGCAAATAAAATCTCCCTGCGAGTCCCTCCCTGAGGGCTGCTCACAAAGCCTTGGCAACCTAGAGCCTGCAAACAAATCCCTCCCAGTGCTGCCCAGCAGAGCCTGGTTCCCCAGGTGGCTTTTGTTAATTGAGATTAAGCCCGCAGCTGCACACACAGCTCCTCAGGGCGGCCTGCGGCCCCCTCCCTTGCCTCTTGTTCTGGGAACAGAAGGGGCCCACGTGTGGTTTCAGGAAATGAGAAGACAAGATCTTCTGTTGTAAGTGGAAAGGACCACCTGTATCAGGACTGGGAAAAGGGGGTCCTTGTCAGACCGCTGAATAGGTTCCCTGGAATCAGCCTCCATTATCGAGGACTCCACACCAGTGTTTCTCCACAGAATCATGAACTGTGAGATCTCAAGGTAGCCTCCAGGGCCACAGAAACAAGAAGGGCTTCCCTGTCAGTGGAATCCTGTTACTTCAGAGTTTTGCCTGTGTTGTCTCATTTACTCATCCTCACAATTTAGGTGGATGGGGATTATGAGTCCGATTTTACACCAGAGAAACGGAGGCTCAGAGAGGCTGAGTCATTTTCCCAGAGCCACACAGCCAGGAACTCGCAGAGCCAGGACTCAAACCCAGGAATTCTGGCTTCAAAAACCCTGCATTTCCTGCTACACTATCCCACCTCCTATGGACCTCTCAAAGGACTCTTACAAATTAGGAAGGAAACGGAATTTGTTTTCTTTATTGTCTTTTACATCCACAAGAATACAAACTCTACGAGGCAGATGTGTTTGTATATTTTGTTCACTGCTCCCACAATAATGCCTCGCACACACAGTAAGCATTCAACAGATCTCTGCTGAATGAATGAATGAATAATGGAAAGAATGAATGGAGATGGCACCAGGCTTCAGGTTTTGATCTTGCCCCATTCTACCACTGCCATTTCCTGCACATTCACAAACATCCCCTCATTTAATCAGGGCCATTCCAGGTTTTTGGCGAGCCTGAAGTCAGAGGGACGTGAGTCTGAATCCTTGCTTCACCACTTGGTAACTGTGTGAATGGACCAAATTACATTGTGTATTTGCTTGGTTTCCTCCTCCATAATTGGGGATAACAGCAAGACCCAGGGTAGAAGGTACTGCTATGAATAAGGATATGTTTCTAAAACACCTCACACATAGTAATAATATGTGCCTAATAAATGACAACTTATGGAATGCCCGGGTGGCTCAGTCAGCTAAACAGCTGCCTTAGTCTCAGGTAATGACCGCAGGGTCCTAGGATCGAGCCCCACATCGGGCTCCCTGCTCAATGGGAGCCTGCTTCTCCCTTTCCCTCTGCCTGCTGCTCCCCCTGCTTGTGTGCACGTGTGCACTCTCTTTCTCTGTTTCTCTGACAAATAAATAAAAATAAATAAAATCTTTTAAAAAATAAATAAAATCTTAAAAAAATAAATGAGGCTTAATCTTAAAATCTTAAAAAAATCTTAAAAAAAATAAAATCTTAAAAAAAAAATGAGGCTTAAAACAAAAACTCAGTGAGGCCTCTCCCCAGCCTCTGGAGCAGATTCCTGAGTAGACATGTGCTCCTGCCAGTGAGCTGGCCTGGCCATTAGGAAGTCTTTGAGTTTGTTCTAAATTGTAAAAAATTAATTAATTTTTTAAAATGAAATACACATTTTTAGATAAAATACAGACATTCTAAAGAAAACGAAAAATACCCATATTACGTTATGTAGAAATAACAGCTGTATTAGATTCCTGTTGCTTCTGGAACAAATTACCATAAACTTAGTGGCTTCATACAATGCCTACTGGTGGTACGTGGAGTTAAAGCTATTTTCACAATATAGCTAGCACATGATTTTCTTTTGTCCTGTATTTCCATTTGTCCTGAAAGTTCACAAACACACAAAACTAATCAGAGAAATGATTACCTACGGGATGCAGGGTTTAACGAGAACATAGCATGCAGGAAATTCTGGGAGCAGCTGAAATACTCTATCCTCATGATTGTGCTGCTGCCCTGTACCAGGGCATAGATTTGTAAATATTCATTAAGTCTACGCTTAATATCTGTGCATTTCACTGTAAATAAATTTTACGAATTTCATAGTAAAAGAATATGAAACAACTTAAAAACCACGAACTTAGCATCATACGCTTATGGAGGTCAGAAGTGCAAAATCAGGGGCACCTGGGTGGCTCAGTGGGTTAAAGCCTCTGCCTTCGGCTCAGGTCATGATCCTGGGGCCCTAGGATCGAGCCCTACATCGGGCTCTCTGCTCTGCAAGCAGCCTGTTTCCTCCCCTCTCTCTGCCTGCCTCTCTGCCTACTTGTGATCTCTGTCAAATGAATAAATAAAATCTTTAAAAAAAAAAAGAAGAAGAAATGCAAAATCAATCTCATTCGGCTGCAAGGAAGCTGTCCTCAGGGCTATGTTCCTTCCAGAGGTCTAGGAAAGAATGTTTTCCTACCTTTTCCTGCTTCTAGAGGCTACCTGCATTCCTTGGTTCAAGGCGCCTTCCTCCACCGGCAAAGCCAACCACACGGCTTCTTCCAACCTCTCTCTGACTCCAACTCTCTGCTTCTCTTGTCCATCTTTGAAGCACTCATCTGAGTACATAGGGCCTCCCTCTTGACCAGACTCTGGCCGGGCTCTTCTCAACCATCTCCTTGCCTAGGCCTCAAACTTGGTCTATAAACACTTGAACAAAACGCTAACATCGTCTATGAAACAGCTCGGGGCCACAACCCTAGGATGACACTAGCTCCCCTTAAACTGCCTGCTTGAGAAAAATGCAAGGCTGCCAAGAGAATTTACTGTTTGCTCCAGCTAACACCTGAAGACAGGGCCTATCTCCCTGCCTCTGTGGGAGGGGAGCGGCCTAACTTTGGTAAGTGCCAGTTAACAAACCCAGATGAGTTTCCCATGGAAACTCCATTCAGGCTCTTTGTAACTTTCATTCTGCTGACTACCAGGTCCTGGCTTATCCCCTCTCCATCTTCTCATCCTCCCTGTCAAACACCTGGTCACTTCTGTACTCATCAAAGTTGAGTTCACTTCACACTACGGGATTCTTGTTGCAATAATATATTATTGACTAAAATCAGTTCTTGTCTTAGTGTCCAGCTGTGTTATCTTAGGGAGACATGTGATTACGTTAAAGATCTTTAAAAGGAGAGGCTATCCTGAATGATCCAATGCCATCATTGGAAGAAGTTGTCCTTGCGTATGGCTCTGATGGGCTTGGGTAAGTGGAGAACAATGAACAGCAGTCCCCGAAGAACTTAGCAAAGAATGGTGTTAATCGTGTGCCCTATACATAGTAATGGCTGCACACATGGTTGTTGACTGACCAACTGATGGACTAATAGACAGAAAACTGAGTCCTTAAAATGCAGACATCCACTTACTTGTTTACTCATCAATATTGCCAAGAATTTCTTTCTTGTGTGCATCTGGGTGGCTCAGTCAAACTTCTGTCTATGGCTTAGGTCATAATCCCAGGTTCCTGGGATCAAGTCTCACATCAGGCTCCCTGGTTGGCAGGGAGCCCGCTTCTCCCTCACCCTCTGCCTGCCACTTCCCCTGTTTGTGCTCTTTCTGTCAAATAAATAAATAAAATCTTAAAAAAAAAAAAAGAATTCCTTTCTTGCAAACAACACAGGAAGCTATTAGAAAATGCAGGCTAAAAAGTTCTTTGGGAAGACACGGAGTGGCTTACAGTCTCAGACGTAAAGCTGAAGTAGCAGGTCTTGAGAAAGTGAAGGACAAAGGCAGTTCTGGGAATCTAGGTAGCAGAAATTAACAGACAGGCCCTTACGGCTGTCTCAGCTGGGATGAATCAGCTCCCATCAATTTTCTAACCTTATGTCACCCACTCAAGGTTCAAAGTCCTGGGAGAGAGTCCAACTGGCCTTGCTCAGAAAACATGCCTGCCCCTTGGCTAGAAGAAAGAATAAAATAACTCCTGACTCCCAGACTGTTGACCTGAGCCACTAGGTGAATGAATGTGTCATTCACTAAGATGGGGAGATCTGAGGAGGATCAGATTCATTGTGAAAATCAAGAAATCTTTTTTAGCTGTGTTCATTTTGAGCTGCCTCTTAGTCATCCAAATAGAGCTGCTGCATAGGCAGTAAGTCTAAAGCTCAGAAGAGAAATCCAGGGTCCAAGGAGAAAGCCAACAAAACACAAATATGGGAAAAATTGACTTGTAGATGCTATTTAGACCAGGGGCTTGAATGGCAGATCTCTGGAGAGAAGTTAAATAGCAAGAAAAGGGCCAAGGGCTAAAGACCTAGAGCACCCTTATAGTTTTGACAGAGGAAGACTCAGGAAACTGGACCAAAAAGCAACAGCCTGGAAGCTAGCCAACAAGATAGGTGTAAACCAGGCAACAGCAACATCCTAGAATCTAGAGGCTGTTTCACAAAGGAAGGGGTGCGAACTATTGCAAGTGATGCAGAGAGGTCAGGAATAAGGAGACAACTGAAAGCAAACTTGGACTTGGGAAGATAGAGATATTGTGAACTTGATAAGAGCCAAGTCCAAAAAATAGGACAAAGGATCAAAGGGACTGGCTTCAGGAGCACACAAGAAGTGAGCGATGTTATTTTTGAAAGGTGGGGTGCAAAATGATTTTGTTGTGTTGTGAGATCCATCCATATTTCATGGGTAGCAGTAATGTATTATCATTTCTCTCTCATATTTCATTGTATGAATATCCCATGACTTGTTTATACGTCTTTCTACTGATGGGTATTTGCGGGTGTTTCCAATGTGAGACTTTTACAAATAGTCCTGTTATTAACATTCTTGTTTGTATCTTCTGGTAAGCAGAATCCATGTCTCTGGGGATGGAAAGATAGGAATTAAGTCATTGGATCCTAGGATTTATGTAGGTTTAGCTGGTATACAGGTTTCCAAAGAAGTTGTACCGGTTTATACTCACATCGGCAATGTCTGAGAATTCAGGTTGCTGTAAAAACCTCACCAACATTGGGTATTGTCGGTTTCTTCACGTAGGTGTGCCAGTAAAGGGGTAATGGCTTCTCATTGTGGTTTTAGCTTGGATTTCCCTGGTGATTTACGAGTTTGGCCACATTTTTATATAATTGTTGGTCACTTTAAATCCTCTTTTATGAAGTGCTGAAGTCTTGTACATCTTTCTGCTGGTTGCCTTTTTCCCCTCATTGGTCCATTTTTGAATATAAATTGTTTGCTCTGTGAGTTACTTTACACTCTGCAAGGATGTTAATTTTTTATTTTATTTTATTTTGGTGTGGAGTCACTCAAAAAGCTTGAATTTAAGTGTGGCATAGTTTATCCATCCTTTCCCTTACGGGTAGTGCCTTCTGTGTCTTATGTAGGAACCTTTGCCCATACCAGGATGAAAATATTGTACCCTGTTTCCTAGGAGCATTACTGTTTTAGCTTTGACATGTAGATCTGTAATCCAGGATCAAGATTCACTTTTTCCCCATATGGAAATCAAATTAGCCCAGCACCATTCACAAAAGTTTCTCCTTTTCCTATTGCACTGCAGTAACACATATGCTGAGAGTCATACCACCAAATATGTGTGGATTTGCAGACTCTGTTCTATTGATCTCCTTGTGTGCATTTATACATCTGTCACACTACCTTAATTACTGTAGCTTTCTATGGGTAGCAGAATTCAGTAACATAATTCTTCTTCTGAATTATCTTGACTGTGGTTGGCCCTTTGCAATTCTGTATAAATATCACAATCAGCTAGTTAACTTGTATTTTTTTTTAAGATTTTATTTATTTGCCAGAGAGAGAGAGATAGAGTACACACAAGCAGGCAGAGAGGCAGGCAGAGGCAGCGAGAATAGCAGGCTCCCTGCCGAGCAAGGAGCACGATGTGGAACTCGATCCCAGGACCCTGGGATCATGACCTGAGCCGAAGCCAGCGGCTTAACCAACTGAGCCATCCAGGCGTCCCTAGTTAACTTGTACTTTTAAAGCTGCTGGTATTTGTAGTGGCTTATGCTGAAACTAATTCAGACAGCATTAAGGTCTTTTTAAAATAATAAACCTTCCAATTCGTGAATTTCATATATACCTTCCTGTATATTTCTCTCTTTGGTTTCACTTTTTATTGTAGAGATCTAGCATATGTATCTTTAGATTTATTCCTGGGTATTTAATATTTTTGATGTGATGATAAATGGTAATTACTTGCCTAGATTTTATTCTCCAGTAGTTTGTTGCTTGTTGAGCAAACTACAGTTGATTTTTAATATTGACTTTGTGTCCAGTGAACTTGCTAAATTCTCTGATTTATTTCTACAGGTTGGCCTATAGATTATTTTGGATTTTCAATATTTGCAATCATGTTATTAACTAATAATAACAGTTCCTTTTAAACTCATGCTTACTGCATTTGCATTGAGAACAGAGTTGAATACAGTAGACATCCTTGTCTGTCCTGATTTCATGGGGGAGTTTTTCAAGATCTCAAGATAGCCCATGATGTTTGCTTTTGGCTCTTTGTAGATATCCTTCACCACAGTAAGGAAGTTTTCCTTCAGTCCTAGTTTGCTGGAAGTTTTTATCATGAATGAGTATTCTATATTGTCAAATGTGTTTTCTTTTTTCTTGAGATCATTTCTATTATGAGGTGAAGTAAATTAATGGATTTGCAAATCTTATAATGAGCTTCCTAAAATAAACCGTACTTGGTCCTGTTCTATTAAAATAAATGCTAGTTGGTCATGTTCTATTATCTTTTTTTTTTTAAGATTTTATTTATTTATTTGACAGAGAGAGAAAAATCACAAGCAGGCAGAGGCAGGCAGAGAGAGGGAGAAGTAGGCTCCCCACTGAGCGGAGAGCCCGATGCGGGGCTCAATCCCAGGACCCTGGGATCATGACCTGAGCCGAAGGCAGAGCTTTAACCCACTGAGCCACTCAGGCACCCCATGTTCTATTATCTTTTAAAAATTATATACAACTGTAAAATCAATAAAAATAATTTTTAAGAGCCATTTAACCTGATAAATGGTAATACTGTAGTGGAACAAAATCACATTATAACTGACTACCCTCCAGTTTGAGATAAAACATACTGCCCCTCCCTGCTTCTGTGGAGGAGTTCCCACTGCTGGGTATCAGAAATAGAGAGGGTCAGAAAAGCCCCAGGAGATGAGGGTCAGAGGCAGAAATATCAAAACATGTCTGAAGATGCAGGTGGTCTGGTTAGACTATAAATCACTAGTGAGGTGAAGGAAGTGGGGAGCATGACAAATGGAGAAGCTAGAAGGAGGTCATGAAGGACACAAGTAAGAATTTCTTTGTTGGGTAGCAGTGCTGGGAAGCCCTTCCCTGACCCTGGAATTCTGAGACTTAGGGAACCCGGTTGGTAAGGAAACATTGCTTTTCTGGCTGGACAGGCAGAGGGTAGATCAGACCCTGGGCCCGGGTGAACTTTTTGTCTCTCCCTTTCATCCGCCCTGGAGATAGAGCCAATCAACATGTTTGACTCAGCCCCTCTCAGACCTCTTAGCATCCTTCAGGCATCCCCAGCCACTCTCGGGATCACACGTGGCCATTTGCAATCCCATCAAGGACCCAAAGTCATCCCACTGGACTGTCTCTCTGCAGTTGGTCTCCAGGTCCCATGAAGCATGTAAAGTTTTAGGTTCTACCACTTTTTTCCTCTGGACCCCTGATAAATTCTATGGGTGAGAGTCTGGTTTAATTGTTCTTCATTATCATCTGAGCTTGTGTCTTGGCTTTTGCTTTTATGTAAGTAGCAAGATGGTGTTATTCCTCTTTGTCTGCTTACTGACTGTATTATTCTCTGAGGTAACTATCTCAAGAGGTTCTGTAGAAAATAATAAAGCCAAAATTTCCCCAGAGAAGCTTCATAAAGAACATCTCCAGAGCCAGTACAGATGAGCTGGCAGATCACAAAATTGCATTCAGATCTCTGTCCAGAGAAAGGTCAGGGCTTGGGGAAAATCAACTACTGCATCAGAACATCGGGAAAATAGTCTGCAAGCTGTTATGTGTAATTTTTTAAAAATCACCCGCAATCTTTTTCATTGTGAAAATTGTAGATTTTTCTCATTTTATTGGAGTCTATAGTTCATGATTCAAAGCAGGCAGGTACCTGTATTACATTGTCTGAGGCTTTCCTGACCCCTCCCCCGCTCCACTCCTCTGCCCTCCCCGTCCCCCATGGTCAATCAAAAGTAGGGCCTCTGTCAGCCTCTATTATAGTATCCTGCACTTTCCTTTCACGGCCTCTAGCACATTTTTTAACTACATATTTGTTGTTCAGATATTTATTTCTATTTCCTCCTGGGTTCCTGGGTTTCCGCCTTCAGCTTCAGCACCTTGTACAAGTAAATATACAATAGTATGTGTAAAATGGCCACTGACTAAACAAGTGTTCATTAGGTACCAAGCTATATGCCAGGGTTTGCTGATAGAAACAGAGATGAGCAAAATACAAATTCATTAAATCATCCAGCCAAATGACGATTTCAGGCAAAAAAAATTCTAATGGCTATAATACAATATAATACAATGCAATCACTTATAGCTAGGTTTCTGGAGTGTTCTATAAAGAAATGGCAGGCTGCTGGGGAAGTGCGGAGAGAGAAACACAGAGGGATAACGTTTAATTTATGTCTGGTGAGAAGAGGTTAGGACTAAGGTGGAGGGGAGATGAACCTAGACCCAGAGTCTTTATGTCTCCTGAGATGTACATAGAAGTTTCTTGTGGTTAAAAAGGAACTTTTCATGAGCAGTTATTATGACTATTTTAAGGTAGTTCTCTCAAATTCATTCCAACTACTGCTAAAAAGATCTACATAAATTCTCAATTATCCATGTTGATGAATTTTAGATATGTGTGTGTTTAACCTAAATACATTGTATACATAAGGTAGACAAGAGTGGATGAGGTCATTTCTGCAAGTTTTGATGAAGGCATGGAAGGTGTGTTTTTTCCTTCAAGAACTTTATAAGACTACTTATGAGATAGGGAAAGATCACTTCATAAGTGTCAAATCTTCTTTCTCTACTGCTTGGTTTTTCTGAAGTTGAAAACTTCTGGAAATTTGGTAACACTCCAGAGAGAGAATATGGAGAAATAGGCACTCTCATAGACGGCTGGTGGGAATTCAAAATGATATACACCCTCTGCAGAGGTAAATTTGGCAATATAGAGGAAACATTACATATGCCTTGCTTTTTTAAAAAAAAATTATCTTAGCAAACCTACTTCTGGGAATCCCAAAGTTGTTCTGTTCAGAATACAAAAAGACATTTACAAAATTTTTTCCCATTATATTATCAGTAAAAGCAAGAAACTGGAAACAACCTATATGTCCTCCAATAAGCAACAAATTGATGAAACATGTGCCATCCATAAATGCAGCTCTATGCAACTGAGAGAGGCAATGAGAAATAGATCTATCTACTATTAAGGTCTGCACTCCAGAATATACTGTTAAGTGGGAAAAACAACGTGGCCTCAAATTCATCTACAGATTCTACACAATCCTGGTTAAAATCCCAGCTGGCTTCTTTGCAAACATTGACAAGCTGACCTGAAAATTTACATAGACATTTAAAGTATTTGAAATCTAAGAAATTCAAGGGAATTACTAAAACAGTCTGGAAGAAGAAGAATAAAACTGGAGGGTTCACACTTCACAATTCAAAAATTTACTCCAAAGCTATAGTGATGAAGAGAGTGTGGTGCTGGCATAAAGTTAGTCATGGGACAGAACTGAAATCTAAAAATAAACTCACATTTACAGTCAGTTTGCTTTGGACCAGGGTGCTAAGACAATTCAATGGGAAAATGTCTTTCTAACAAATGGTGTTGGGACAGCTAGATACCCAAATGCAAAAGAATGAAGTTGGACTCCTACCTCACATTCTACACAAAAATGAACTCAAAATGGATATAGACCTAAATCTAAGAGCTAAGACTATAAAACTCTTTTAACAAAAATAGGTGTTGATCTTTGTGACCTTAGAGTAGGTGATGATTTCTTGGCTAGGACACCAGAAGCACAATTAACAAAAGAAAACAACAGATAAATTAGACCCCATCAAAATGGAAAACATTTGTCCTTCAAAGACACCATCAAGAAAGTGAAAAGACTATCCACAGGATGGGAAAGAATATCTGCAAATCATATATCTGATAAGGAACTTGAATCTAGACTATATAAAGGACTCCTACAATTCAATGACAAAAAAGGGAAATAACTCAATTTTTAAATGGACAAATGGTCTAAAAAGATATTTTTCCAAGCCCATGAAAATGTGTTCAACATTGCTAGACACTAGAGAAATGCAAATCAAGACCAAAAAATATACCACTATACACTGATTGGAAAGGCTACTCTTTTTTTTTTTTTTAATGGAAAATAAAGGTTGTTGGTAAGGTTGTGAAGAAAATGGAACCACTGTGCATTCCCACCAGGAATGTAAAATATTGAAACCACTGTGGAAAACATTTTGGTGGTTCCTCTTAAAGTTAAATGTGGAATTACCACGCAATCCAGGAATTCCACTTCTAAGCATGTACTAAAATAATTGTGAGCAGGGACTCAAACGGGTACTTGTACACTGATGTTCACAGCAACATTATTACAACAATCAAAAGGTAGAAACCAGCCATATATCCATCAACAGAGGAACGGATCCACCAAACATGGCATATGCATCCACTGGAATCTTAATCAGCCTAGAACAGAACTGAAACTCTGGCACATGCTACACTATGAATGAACCTGGAAAACATTATGCCAAGTGAGATAAGCCAGATACCAAAGGGCAAACATGGTATGATTCCACTTAGATGAGGTGCCTAGAATACACAAATTCATAGAGACAGAAAATAGAGGTGGAAAAAGAAGGAAGAATGAGGAGTTATTTAATGGGTACAGTGTCTGTTGGGGAGGAAGGAAAAGTTCTGGAAAGTACCTCGTGGTCATGTTTGCACAACACTGTCAATGCATTTAATGCCACTGAATTATACACTGAAAGTGGTTAAAATAATAAATTTTATACCATATATATTTTACTACAAAAAAAAGTATTTTTAAAGAAGTTATCAGTGAAGAGATGGAGGAATTACACGAATAGAAAGAGATAGAATCTCAACTTTTCTCAATATACCTTGTTTTACGATTTCACTTTGAAAACATAAGTATTTTACATAACTATAAAATAGAATTAAATTTTAAAAAGAATTCAAAAAAATGCAACATAAAATGACACAAATTTACCTAAATATATATCCAGTTTGTAGCATAACTACACAGAAATGTACTATTCCAAGTCACCTTTAAGCAATAACTTTACTGTACATCAGTACATGAAATATACATCAATGACAAAAAAGAATAGCAAAAATAACTTAAAGTGTTTGTAGTAATGGTGTTGTAGGAGGTAGTGTTCATGTTGATGTTCTGAGAGTGGTTTTTATATATGGTGGGATAAAACTAACAGAATGAAGGATTATTTGGTGAAACTTCCTTGAGAGATTCCCAAATCCCTAAGAACCAGAATTTTCAGTATTGAAGAAAGAAATCACTGGAATTATACTGATGAGATTAAGAATTTCTGTTGTCTTGAATGTCAATAGAAAGTGTCATTAAGATCTTCCAATGTATTTCCCTTAGGTGACACTTGTGTGTGCCTGTACACAATGTACTGAACCTATACCACATGTCTCCATCTGTTCCCAGCTCTCTCCACTGAAAAAACCTACTAACAGTGACAACATTTCTATCATTCAAATAGTTTGGAGGAGGAATCCTACAAGATAGCCAAGAGTATTTTTTCATATCAGAAGATCAAAAAGCTATCAAAGCCTACTAGGGTCGCATCAAAATAACACATGATCCAATTTGACTCTGTGTCTACTGGCCAAAGAATGAACATTATGAACAGAACATCAATAAGGGGGATAACATCAAACCTGTGAGTTTCTTTTGCCTAAAAAATAAACAAAACTTGTTGTTTGCTTTGGGAGGTGTCTATGAAACCACCAAGTCATTTTGGAAAAATGATAAGGAATATGGAAGCATTGGTTTTACCTTTCTAAAGTGAACTCTACATCAGAGCAGCCAACTAACTGGTCAAAGGCGATTTCACTTTCTACAATACTCCACTAAAATATAAATTAGAAATGATAGAATTCAAATATCACAACCCCTAAACAATTCTTGGAGATAGTCATTCAGGAGATTAATAGCTGATAACACCTTGGAAAGATAGATTTATTTCTTTTTTTTTTTGTTTTTAAGATTTTATTTATTTATTTGACAGAGAGAGACACAGTGAGAGAGGGAACACGGGCGGGGGAGTAGGAGAGGAAGAGGGAGAAGCAGGCTTCCTGCTGAGCAGGGAGCCCAATGTGGGGCTCAATCCCAGGACCCAGGGATCATGACCTGAGCCGAAGGCAGATGCTTAACAACTGAGTAACCCAGGTAGATAGATAGTAGTAGATAGATAGATAGATTTATTTCTTATAGACCTTCTGATCAAAGTATACAACACCAACAGCCAAACAGTGGAAGGAACCAATATGCCCTTCAGCAGATGAATGGATAAAAAAGATGTGGTTCATATATACAATGGAATTTTACTCAGCCATCACAAAGTATGAATACCCACCATTTGCATTGACATGGATGGAATTGGAGGGAATTATGCTAAGTGAAATAAGTGAAGCAGAGAAAGACAATTATTATATGGTTTCACTCATATGTGGAATATAAGGAATAGAGCGGAGGACCACAGGGGAAGAGGGAGGGAAAACAGAATGGGAAGAAATCAGAGAGGGAGAGGGGAGGAGGATAGGGTAACTTGGTGATAGGTATTAAGGAGGGTACGTGATTTGATGAGCACTGGGTGTTATACGCAACTAATGAACCATTGAACACTATATTAAAAACTATTGATGTACTGTACGTTGGCTCACGGAAGATAATAATAATAACAAGGTACACAACACCATCTGTGAAGTCTTGCCCTCCAAAATCAAACCTGAATCTAAGCCATGGGATCTAACCACCAATTTTCTTGAAGTATAGAAAGTTGTGGAACATGGAGAAAGACATGGCAAGAATGCAGTCAACAAAATTCAGACTACAGGAATGCTACAGCAAAACTGACTTGGTTTCTCCAACAAAAAGTTACTAGGACAAAAAGAGTCAGTCAGGAAAGCTATAGAATAAAAAGAATTTAAAGGCACATAAACGAAGGACAAAGTATGGACCTTGTTTGAATCCATTTATAGGACTTAAATATTCTATAAAAGTTCTTTTGAAGTAACATTTCTAGAACAACTGGGGAAATGTTAACATCAAATACCTGATAAAAGGGTTGCCTGGGTGGCTCGGTGGGTTAAGCCTCTGCCTTCGGCTCAGGTCATGATCTCAGGGTCCTGGGATCGAGCCCCACATCTGGGCTCTCTGCTCAGCAAGGAGCCTATTTCCCCCTCTCTCTCTGCCTACTTGTGATCTCTCTCACTGTCAAATAAATAAATAAATAAAATCTTTTTAAAAATACGTTTGGATATTTTACATAGATTAGGAACTTACTCAAATGGGTTAGTTCCTTTCCCGATGAGACGACATCAATCTTTTTTTTCCTTTTTTTTTTTAATTGAAATGTATTTGACATATAACATTGTACAAATTTAAGGTATACAACATGTTAATTTGATACATTTGTATATCATAATATGACTACCATTGTGGTGATAATTAGCACCTCTATCTTGTTTTGTAATGATCCTTCCTTTTTACTGGTTAGAATCATTACATTCTAATCTCTTAGAAAATTTGATGATTATAATATTGTGGTCTATATCTACTTGACCATGAAGTAGATCTCTAGGGCTTATTTACTACTTGTTGCAAGGAGACAACATATATTAGACATATTAGGGTTGAAGGAAATATTTTTGTTATGTTTATTAGGTCTTTTAATATAAAAATATAATTTAAAAGTAAAATGTAAAATAAAATATAAATAAAAATAAAATTACTTATAACCCTACTATTTAGAAAACTGGTTATTATATTTTCAGAAAATATTTATTCATATATAAGCATATCTGTGTAATATATTTCTTTTCCTTCCATCGTATGTGTATATCCTTTTGAAATATATCCTTTTCTTTAAGATTTATTTATCTATTTCATAGAGAGAGAATGCAGGGTTATGGAGGGAGAGGGCCGAGGGAGAGGGAGAGAGAGAGAATCTCAAGCAGACTCGCCACTAAGCACAGAGCCTGTGCACAGGGCTCCATCTCACCACCCTGAGATCAGGTCCTGAGCCAAAACCAAGAATTAGATGCTTAACCAACTGAGCCACCCAGGCACCCCTGACATATATCCTCTTTATGTACACTGAGCATCTATCCCATAATACATATTATAGTATGACACTGCTCTTTCCCTCAGCTTGTCTTCATAATATCTTAGAACTCTTTTCACATCAGAATATAGATCTGCCTCATCTTTTTAAATTGTTGTACTGTGAATTTACATTAATTTATTCACATGCTTCCCTATTGCATGTAAATTATTTTTTATTTTATGTGATATAATGAGTCTCCTTGTAAGTACATCTTGTTATGATTTTTCAAGTATATCCATAGTGAAATTTCCTGGCAATAAATTTACAGGGTCAAAAACCACATGGGTTTTTGTTTTGTTTTGTTTCGTTTTGTTTTTGAAGAGATATTTCTAAGTTGTCTTCAAAGGGGCTTTGGCCAAATTACCCTCCATCAGAGCATAAGAGAGTAACCATTTCTCCATGTCCTCACCAACCATGGCTCTCATCAAACCTTGATACAGGTGTCCTCACTCTGATACATTAAGGAATAGAAGTTGTACGTGCTTATTTGGATTGTGAATTCCCTCCCTCTGAATTTATAGCCTAGAGAATTTAGATTGTTGTCTCAAGTTAGTTCCAGTGTTATCCAAGCCGTTAATCTTTCTTTACCTCAGCTTGTCATTCATGCTGTGACATTTCAGTTAAACACACACACACACACACACACACACACACACACACACACACACAGCAACAACAGCTGGGTAGAGTTTTTATAAACTGTTGAAGTCAGACTTCCCCAAACCTTGGGTTTTCTGTGTTGTCATGGCAAATGAATCAGGTGCATTAATACTGGTGGGTTGTTTTTGTTTTGTTTTGTTTTGTTTTTTGTAAGAATTTCACATTGGGGACGCCTGGGTGGCTCAGTTGGTTAAGCTGCTGCCTTCGGCTTAGGTCATGATCCTGGGGTCCTTGGGATCGAGTCCCGCATCGGGCTCCTTGCTCAGCAGGGAGCCTGCTTCCTCCTCTCTCTCTGCCTGCCTCTCTGCCAGCTTGTGTGTACTCTCTCTCTCTGACAAATAAAGAATTTCACATTGGATGTACTTTGGAAGATTACTACAGAGCCACAAGAGGAGAAATAAGATGGGCCACTGCTTCAAGGTTTTAAAATTCAGATCTGTACTTAACAATTGGGACAGTATACTCTAACCTCCTCTTGACCCATTCCTGAGGGATGTCTTCTCACAAGAGCTAGTGCTTTTCCTAAACTGTGAAAAGCCTGCTGTGAGCACATGCTGTTCAGAGTGTGAAAAACATGGATTAATTGTTCTATCCTTCGAGTGCATAGGACACCATTGGTTCTTAAAAATTCTTCTATGGAGATGCCTGGCTAGCTGATGATTGGAAATGGCCCACAACTGGAATGAGAATACCCTAGAGGCATACAAATTGAATTTTGAGAGTTGACTAGAAGGGCATTTAAATAACTATTCTATTCCCTGGCCAGATTTTATTGTAAGCTTTGGATGCTTTTTGTTTTATGAACTGTATTGGTCACTGTTCATACAGCGTGTATGTTAACTGTGTGGATTTAGATGCAATCTTGCTTCACAATTTCCTAACATATGATTCTTGAATAAATATATAACTTCTCTATACCATAATCTTTTTCCCCCTACTCACCGTCCTTTTTTAAAAAGTAATAACTTTATTAAGGTATATTTTACATGCCACAAAATTCACCCATTTCAAGGGAACAATGCAATGATGTTATGGAGTGGTGCAGTAATTGCTATAAATCAACTTATAGATTTTTTTCATTCTCTCAGTGAGATTGCTTTTACCCATGTAGAGTTAATCCCCATTCCCACCCTGAGCTCCATGCAACTACTATCGAGTTACTATATCTCTACTTTTGCCTTTTCTGGCAATTTCGTATAAATTAAATTACCAATAAGTCATCCCTTGTGTCTGGCTTCTTCTCATGTAGCTTAATGTTTGCAAGGTTCACCCATGTTGTAGCCTGTGCTAGGAGTTCATTCCTCTTTAGTGCTGAATAATATTCCACTGTATGTATATACACATTTTGACCATTCACCAGTTAATAGATGTTTAGCCCTTCTCCAGTTTTTGGCAATTCCAAATAATGTTGCAGTGAATATTTGTGTACAAGTCTTGGCACAGAAATATGTTTTTATTTCTTTTGGTTAGATAGCTAGGAGTGGAACTGCTAGGTGAAATGGTAATATTATGTTTAACTTTTTGAGAGACTCATGAACTGTTTTCCAAAGTGATTGCACCACTTACATTTTCACCCACAATATTCAGAGTTCCCTCTTCTCAGCATCCTGAACCAACACTTCTTATCACCTCTTATTATAGCCATTTAGATATGTATGATATTTGTGATTTTAATTTTCACTTTTCTAATTCCTAATGATGCTGCCCATCTTTTCATCTGTATTCTCCTTAGTGAAATATCTATTTGTGTCTCTGCCCATTGTTTGATTGGGTTGTCTTATTAACAGTCCTTTTAAATTCTGGACATAATTCTTTATTGACTATATATTTTGCAAATATTTTCCTCTAGTCTGCTGCTTGCCTTTTCATTCTCTTAAAGGTGTCTTCTGAAGTGCAAAAGTTATGAATTTTGAAAATGTCTAATTCATCAATCTTTAATGGTCTTTGCTTTCGTATTATATCTAGGAAACTTTCGCCTCTTCTTACATCTCAAAGATTTTTTATCTAAAATCTTTGTTTTATTCTAAACATTTTATTGTATTTGCATTGACATTTATGTCTAGGACCCATATGAGTTACCTGTTGCATATGGTGTGGTCTAAGTTCATAATTTTTGGAACTGGATAGCTAATTGTCCCAGCACCATTTGTTAAACCAACTCTCCTTTCCCAGCACCTTTGCCAAAAACTAAACAACTGTGAGGATTTATCTCTGGACTCTTTATTCCCTTCCATTGATACGTAGGTCAATATGCCAGTGCCACACTGTCTTAATAACTATAGTTTAATAGGACATTTAGAAATTGGAAAGTCAAGGTGTTCTTATTTTCTTCCTCTTCAAAATTATTTTGGTTATTCTAGATGTTTTGCATTTCCTTATAAATTTTAGGAGCTGCTTGTCAATTTATGCAAAAACAAAAAGCCTGTTGAGAATTTGATTAGGGATTCCACTGACTCTGTAGATCAATTTGGGCATAACTGACATCTTAACAATATTTGAGTTTTCCAATCCATGAACATGGAGTAGTCTTTAGTTACTTAGATCTTCTCTAATTTTCCTAAGCAAAGTTTTATAATTTTCTGTGTAGGCATCTTGCACAAGTTTCCTAAATTTATTCCTAAGCATTTCATTCTTTTTGAAACTTTAGTGAATGCAACCATATTCTTTATTTCATTTTCATATTGTTCATTGCTTATTTAGAAAAATGCAATTGATTTTTGTATACTGATCTAGTATCCTGCAACCTTGCTGTTTTATTTATTCTAGTAGGGTTTCTTGGTGGTTTTCTTATGATTCTTTATATGTAGAATTGTGTGTGATTAAAGATAGTTTTGTTTCTTTCCAATATGGATGTCTTTTAGTGATTTATTATTATTATTGTTATCGTTATTATTTTCTTTTGGCTAATTACGCTGGCTGGAGCCTTCAGTACTATATTCAATAGAAGTGGGACCAGGTGATCTTGCTTTGCATCTGATCTTAGAGGGAAAACCTTCAGTCTTTCCCCCATTAAGTATGTTGGTCACCATAGATTTTATCACAGATGCCCTTTATCAGGTTGAAGAAACTCTCCTTTATTCCAAGTTTGTTAAGATGTTAAGAGTTTTATCATGAATACGTGTTTTGTGGAATGCTTTTCCTGTATCTAATGGGATGATATGTTTTGTCCTTTATTTTACTAATATGATGTATTATATTACTTGGTGTCCAGGAGTTAATCTCATTTAGCCATGGTGTAGAATTCTTTAAATATGTTGACGGATTTGGATTGCTAACTTTTTTGAGGGTTAAACCTGAATTCTTATGATCAGTAAAAATGGACGTACTGCAGTAACAAATACAATACATAATAATAAGTACAATAATACACATAAAGTACCTAGCATAGTATCTGACACATAGTAAAAAGCTCAATCAGTGAGCATCATCACATTGCTTATACCATTGGTAGTAAATGTCTTCATATGACATTTCATCTTATGAAATAATGGGAAATAACTGCATAAAGTTAATCTGTTTAATACCAAAGCTATATTACATTCATGGGTGGAAGAATAAAGGTAATTAAAATTAGAGCTAACATTTACCCATTGCAACCTATCTTGCAAGCTCTGTTTTAAGTACTTAGTATGTATTAACTCACTTCCCAGTAGCCCTATGAGGTTTGTACCATTATAAGTGGGGATGTTGAGGGCTTATAGAACTTGTTCCAGTTATAAAGACATTAAGGGGAAGAGCTGGGATTTGGACACAAGCAGTCTGGCCCCAAGACCATGTTCTTTACAGCTACATTATGTGCCATCCTTTATGCTAATTACTTTACAAACAGTATATCTAATATACTATTAGCCACATGGTGCATAAAATTACTACCAATGTGCAAATAATCTCTCTGAGTTTAAGAGATTTGCTCTAAATTCACATGTGATATTTAAACCCAGACCTATTTGACACTTATTTATTTAAGTAGGCTCCACACCCAATGTGAAGCCCAATGCAGGGCTCGAACCCACAACCATGAGATCAAGACCTAAGTGAAATCAAGAGTTGGATACCTAACCTACTGAACCAACCAGGCACCCCCATATTTATTTTCTAATTGTATTTTTCTTAAGTGTGTGCTTAACTGATTCCTTGATGAATCAATCAATACACTTTCTCTCCAAAACCTGAGTGCTTTTAGAAGTAGGAACTAATATCAGTAATTCATTTCCTTTGCTTTTCTAGATGATGATATTAGAACTGACCCTTGCTTAGGCAGAGTCTGAATGAAGATTTGGCACAACAGTTCTGCAGTAGGCAGCAGGTTTTCCAAGGGTCACAATTTTCAAGTTTTTTTTACTACAACCCATAGGAAGAAATATATTTTTCATCACAATCTAGTAGATATCTAGTAGTCTCACAGATACACACACATTCGTAAAAACAAAAGTTTTATCGCCGATGTTCTTTTCTGTGCTATTCAATCTATTTTATTTCTTTTTTTAAAAAGTGCTTGTTAGAACCAACCAAAGTAATTTCATAACCCATTAATAGGTTATAAGCTACAATTTGAAAAATGCTGCATTGGAAATATTTTAGATATCTTCCAATGCTCAGATTCAGATTTATCTCAAGATGGCTTCCATGAGACAGCTTTCAAACATGAGTGACTTCTTCAATTTTAGTTGGTAACCATGCTAATTTATAAGAATAGACTCAAAATGGGTGAAAGACCTAAATGTGAGACAGGAGAGGAGAGTATAGGCAGCAACCTCTCTGACTTGGCTGCAACAACTTCTTGCTAGACACGTTTCCACAGGCCAAGGAAACAAAGGCAAGAATGAACTTTTAGGAATTCATCAAGATTAAAAGCTTTTGCACAGCAAAGGAAACTGTAGACAAGCCAAAAGACAACCAACAGAATGGAAGAAGATATTTGCAAATGTCTTATCAGATAAAGGGTTAGTATCCAAAATCTATAAAGTACTTATCAAACTCAACATCCAAAGAACAAATAATCTAATCGAGAAATGGACAGAGGACATTTCTCCAAAGAGACATATAAATGGTCAAGAGACACATGAAAAAAATGCTCCACATCACTTGTCATCAAGGAAATACAAATCAAAACCACAATAAAATACCACCTCATAGCAGTCAGAATGACTAACATTAACAAGTCGGGAAATGACAGATGTTGGTGAGGATGTGGAGAAATGGGAACCCTCCTACGCTGTTGGCAGGAATGCAAGCTGGTGCAGCTACTCTGGAAAATAGTACGAAGGTTCCTTAAGAAGTTAAAAATAGAGCCACCCTATGACTCAGCAATTGCTCTACTGGGTATTTACCACAAAGATACAAATGTAGTGATCCAAAGGGGCATCTGTACCCCAAAGTTTATAGCAGCAGTGTCCACAATAGACAAGCTATGGAAAGAGCCTAGATGTCCATCAACAGATAAATGGAAAAAGAAGATGTGGTGTATACACACACACACACAGACACACATGCATGCACAATGGAATACTATGCAGCCATTAAAAACGAAATCTTGCCATTTGCAAGGACATGGATGGAACTAGAGGGTATTATGCTAAGCGAAATAAGTCAATAAGAGAAAGAAAATTATCATATGATCTCAGTTGTATGTGGAATTTAAGAGACAAAACAGAGGATCATAGGGAAAGAGAGGAAAAAATAAAACAAGATGAAATCAGAGAGGTTGAGAGGAGCAAGATGGCGGAGAACTAGGAGACCTAATATCAGGTCCCAGGAGTTCAGCTAGATAGTTATCAACCATTCTGAATACCTACAAACTCAACAGGAGACCAAAGAGAAGAAGAGCAGCAATTCTAGGAACAGAAAACCAACCACTTTCAGGAAGGTAGGACGTGGGGAGTGAATCTGATGCAATGGAAAGATAGACCACAGTGGGAGGGGCCAGTTCCCAGCAAGCGGTGGAGCAGAACTATTAGAAGTCTGCTCCACTGAGGGACCATGCTCTAGAGGCTAAGAGGAGGTGGATCCCTTGTGGGGAAAAGTGTGGTCTCAGGACCTTCGGGGTCATAGACAGACCAGAGGTGCCTAAGTGTGGCAGAGCTCCCAGGTATCAGAGTGGAGTAGCTAGCTACAGAGATTGGGCTAAGGAGGGGGCTTTCAGGTCAGGCATACCTTAAACTGTGATCTGAGGCACAGTCGGACCACTGCTCTTCGAGCAGGGACCCCACACATGGCAGATCCGGAGAGACCCTCTCCTTCCTCCTCCGGGAGGTGCAGGAGCGTGAGGCAGGAATCTGCTGGGTGTGGAGACTCCAAACGGGGCCATGTGCCAGAGATAGAAAACCTCGGTCACAGGCCAGGTGAGCTCAGAGCGCAGCTGGAGACCAGGGAGAGGGGAGGGATTGAGCACTTCGGAGGGGGGCCCAAGATCTCAGCTCCTCCCAGCCAGAAACTGGGAGTCCACCATCTTCATTCCCATCCTCCAAAGCTCTACGGAAAGCGTTCAGGGAACAAAAGCTCCTGAGAGAACCCAAGCAGACAACTTAGCCTGGCCCCTGGCAAGGGCTGTGCAATTCTGCCTTGGGCAAAGACATTTGAGAATCAGGACAACAGGCCCCTCCCCCAGAAGACAGAGCTAGGGGAAAGCAACACATAGAATTCACGGCTTTTTCCCCATGATTCTTTAGTCTTTCAAAGTTAAATTTTTTTAATTATATTTTTTTCTTATTCTTTTAAAATTTTTCTCTTTCCTATCTTAACGTTTTAAACTATTTTATCTTATCAATACTTTTTTAAAAATCTTTTTAAATTTTCATTGTTATAGTCATATTCTATCCCTTCATTGTACTTAGCCTTATTTTTTGTATACATACAGGTTTTTCTTTCTTTAAAATTTTGGAATACAGTTTCCTCTAACAGATCAAAAAATAGCCTAAATCTAGCACAAGGCTTTGTTCTAGTCTCCAGCCTAATCACATTCTTTCTTTTTTCTTTTTTCAACCAACTTCTTATCAATTTCTTTTTTAGAATCTTTTTAAATTTTTATCTTTACAGTCATATTCCGTCCCTTCATGGGATGTTTATCCTTCTTTTTGTACCTATATAAGTTTTTCTTTCTTTAAAATGTTGAGAGGCAGTTTCTTCCAACAGACCAAAAATCAAGTCTGTGGCTTTGTTCTATTTGCCAGTCTAATTTTATATATATATATATATATATATATATATATATATATATATATATTCATATTCTCCTTTCTTCTCCCCAATCCCCCAGCTTCAGGTGTCTTCCGATTTGGTTAGTGTATATTTTCCTGGGATCGTTGCTACCCTTTTAGTATTTTGTTCTCTCATTCGTTTTTTCTTATCTGGATAAAATGACAAGGCAGAAAAACTCACCTCAAAAAAAAAGAACAAGATGCAGTACTGATAGCTAGGAACCTAGTCAATATGGACATTAATAAGATGTAAGATCTGGAGTTCAGAATGATGATTATCAAGGTACTACTTGGGCTCAAAAAAAGCATGGAAGATACTAGAGAATCCCTTTCAGGAGAAATAAAATCCCTTTCTGGAGAAATAAAAGAACTAAAATCTAACCAAGTCAAAATCAAAAAAGCTATTAATGAGATGAAATAAAAAATGGTGGTTCTTACTGCTCGGATAAATGAGGCAGAAGAGAGAATTAGTGATACAGAAGACCAAATGATGGAGAATAAAGACGCTGAGAAAAAGAGAGATAAACAACTACTGGATCACGAGGGGAGAATTTGAGAGATAAGAGATACAATGAGACAAAACAATATTAGAATAATTGGGATCCCAGAAGAAGAGAGAGAGAGAGAGAGGCAGAAGGTATATTGGAGCAAGTTATAGTAGAGAATTTCCCTAATTTGGCGAAAGGAACAAGCATCAAAATCCAGGAGGCATAGAAAACTCCCCTCAAAGTCAATAAAAATAGGTCAACATCCCATTATCTAATAGTAAAACTCAAGTCTCATGACAAAGACAAAATCCTGAAAGCAGCTCGGGACAAGAGATTTTAACAGAGAATGCTAGAAATATTAGATTGGCAGCAGACGTATCCACAGAGACCTGGCAGGCCACAAAGAACTGGTGTGATATATTGAGAGCACTAAATGAGAAAAATATGCAGCCAAGAATACTATATCCAGCTAGGCTGTCATTGAAAATAGAAGGAGAGATAAAAAGCTTCCGGGACAAACAAAAACTAAAATAATTTGCAAACACCAAACCAGCTCTGCAAGAAATATTGAAAGGGGTCCTCTAAGCAAAGAGAGAGCCTCAAAGTAGTAGACTAGAAAGGAACAGAGACAATATACAGTAACAGTCACCTTATAGGCAATACAATGGCACTAAATTCCTATTTTTCAGTAGTTACCCTGAATGTAAATGGACTAAATGCCCAAGTCAAAAGACACAGGTATCAAAATGGATTAAAAAAACAAGGCCCATTGATATGCTGTCTGCAGAAAACTCATTTTAGACCCAAGGACACCTCCAGATTTAAAGTGAGGGGGTGGAAAACCATTTTGATTTTGGTTTTCATGGACATCAAAAGAAAGCTAATGGACATTAAAAGAAAGCTAGAGTGGCAATCCTTATATCAGATAAATTAGATTTTAAGCCAAAGACTATAAGAGATGAGGAAGGACATTATATCATACTTAAAGGGTCTGTCCAACAAGAAGATCTAACAATTTAAATATCTATACCCCTAACATGGGAGCAGCCAATTATGTAAACCAATTATTAACAAATAAACAAATAAAAAAATTAACAAATTAATAACAAAATAAAAAAACTCATCAACAATAATATACAATAATAGTAAGGGACTTTAACACCCACCCCCTCACTGAAATGGACAGATCATCTAAGCAAAAGGGCAATAAGGAAATAAACCCTTTAAATGACACACTGGACCAGATGGATATCACAGATATATTTGGAACATTCCATCCCAAAGCAACAGAAAACACATTCTTCTCTAGTCCACATGGAACATTCCCGAGAATAGATCACATCCTGGGTCACAAATCAGGTCCCAACTGGTACCAAAGACTGAGATCATTCCCTTCATATTTTCAGGCCACAGTGCTTTGAAACTAGAACTCAATCACAAGAGGAAATTTGGAAAGAACTCAAATACATGGAGGCTAAAGGGTATCTTACTAAAGAATGAATGGATCAACCAGGAAATTTAAAGAAGAATTTTTAAAAATTCATGGAAACAAATGAAAATGAGAATACAACTGTTCAAAATCTTTAGGACACAACAAAGGCAGTCCTGAGAGAAAAGTATATAACAATACAAGCCTTTCTCAAGAACCAGAAAGGTCTCAAGAACACAACCTAACCATACACCTAAAGGAGCTGGAGAAAGAACAGCAAATAAAGCCTAAACCCAGCAGGAGAGGAGAAATAATAAAGATCAGAGCAAAAATCAATGAAATAGAAACCAAAAGGACAGTAGAACAAATCAACAAAACTAGGAGTTGGTTCTATGAAAGAATTAATAAGATTGATAAACCCCTGGCTGGAGTTATCAAAAAGAAAAGAGAAAGAACCCAAATTAATAAAATCATGAATGAAAGAGGAGAGATCACAACCAACACTGAAGAAATACAAACACTTATAAGAACATATTATGAGCAACTATACACCAGCAAATTTGACAATCTGGAAGAAATGAATGCATTCCTAGAGACGTATAAAGTACCAAAACTGAACCAGAAAGAAATAGAAAAACTGAGAAGACCCATAACCAGTAAGGAGATTGAAGCTGTCATCAAAAATCTCCCAACAAACAAGAGCCTGGGGCCAGAAATGGAAATGGAAGGAAAACATCCAAACTCATTTTATGAAGCCAGCATTACCTTGATCCCCCAAACAGACAAAGACCCCATCAAAAAGGAGAATTATAGACCAATATCCTTGATGAATATGAATGCAAAAATTCTCATCAAAATACTAGCCAACAGGATCCAACAGTACATTAAAAAGATTATTCACTACAATTAAGTGGGATTTATTCCTGGGCTACAAGGTCAGTTCAACATCCACAAATCAATCAATGTGATACAATACATTAATAAAGGAAAGAATAAGAACCATATGATACTCTCAATAGATGCTGAAAAAGCATTTGAGAAAGTACAGTATCCTTTCTTGATCGAAAGTCTTCACAGTGTAGGGATAGAGGGTACATACCTCAATATCATCAAAGCCATCTATGAAAAACCTACAGCAAATATCATTCTCAATGGGGAAAAACTGAGAGCTTTTCCCCTAAGGTCAGGAACACAACAGGGCTGTCCACTATCACCACTGCTATTCAACATAGTACTAGAAGTCCTAGCCTCAGCAATCAGACAACAAAAGAAATAAAAGGCATCCGAATTGGCAAAGAAGAAGTAAAACTCTCTCACTTTGCAGATGATTATGATACTTTACGTGGAAAGCCCAAAAGACTCCACCCCAAAACTGCTAGAATTCATGCAGGAATTCAGCAAAGTGTCAGGATATAAAATTAAGGCACAGAAGTTAGCTGCATTTCTATACATCAACAGCAAGACAGAAGAAAGAGAAATTAAGGAGTCAATCCCATTTACAATTGCACCCAAAACCGTAAGATACCTCGGAATAAACCTAACTAAAGAAGCAAAGAATGTGTACTCAGAAAACTATAAAGTACTCATGAAAGAAATTGAGGAAGACATGAAGAAATGGAAAAATGTTCATGCTCATGAATTGGAAGAACAAATATTGTGAAAATGTGTATCCTACCTAAGGCAATCTATACATTTAATGCAATCCCTATCAAAATACCATCAATTTTTTTCGAAGAAATGGAACAAATAATCCTAAAATTCATATGGAACCAGAAAAGACACCAAATAGCCAGAGGAATGTTGAAAAAGAAAACCAAAGTTGGCGGCATCACAATTCCAGATGTAAAACATCTGGAATTACAAAGCTTTAAACATCAAGACAGTATGGTACTGGCACAAAAACAGACACATAGATCAATGGAACAGAATAGAAAGCCCAGAAATAGACCATCAACTCTATGGTCAACTAATCTTTGATGAAACAGGAATGAATGTCCAGTGGAAAAAAGACAGTCTCTTCAACAAATGGTGTTGGGAAAATTGGACAGCCACATGCAGAAGAATGAAACTGGACCATTTCCTTACACCACACACAAAAATAGACTCCAGATGGATGAAAGACCTCAATGTGAGACAGGAATCCATCAAAATCCTCAAGGAGAACACAGGCAGCAACCTCTTCAACCTCAGCCGCAGCAACTTCTTCCTAGAAACATCGCCAAAGACAAGGGAAGCAAGGGCAAAAATAAACTATTGGGACTTTATCAAGATTAAAAGCTTTTGCTTAACAAAGGAAACAGTCAACAAAACCAAAAGACAATTGACTGAATGGGAGAAAATATTTGCAATTGTCTTATCAGATAAAGGGTTAGTATCCAAAATCTATAAAGAACTTATCAAGCTCAACACCCAAAGAACAAATAATCCAATCATGAAATGGGCAGAAGACATGAACAGACATTTCTGCAAAGAAGACATCCAAATGGCCAACAAACACATGAAAAAGTGCTCCACATCACTCAGTATCAGGGAAATACAAATCAAAACCACAATGAGATACCACCTCACACCAGTTAGAATGGCTAAAATTAACAAGTCAGGAAATGACATATGTTGGCTAGGATGCGGAGAAAGAGAAACCCTCCTACACTGTTGATGGGAATGCAAGCTGGTGCAGCCACTCTGGAAAACAGTATGGGGGTTTCTCAAAAAGTTGAAAATAGAGCTACCCTACAACCCAGCAATCTTACTACTGGGTATTTACCCTAAAGATACAAATGTAGTGACCTGAAGGGGCATGTGCACCCAAGTGTTTATAGCAGCAATGTCTACAATAGCGAAACTATAGAAAGAGCCTAGATGTCCATCAACAGATGAATGGATAAAGAAGACGTGGTATCATTGTATATATCATTGTGTGTGTGTGTGTGTGTATGTATGTATAATTGTATATATTATATATAATATATATCATTGTATATATTCCATTATATACAATGGAATACTATGCAGCCATCAAAAACTGAAATCTTGCCATTTGCAAAGGCATGGATGGAACTAGAGGGTAGTATGCTGAGTGAAACAAGTCAATCAGAGAAAAACAATTATCATATGATCTCTCTGACAGGAGGAATTTGAGAGGCGGGGCACAGGGTCACAGTGGGTAGGGAGGGAAAAAGATGAAACAAGATGGGATTAAGCATAGGAGATGCTTAATCTCAGGAAATAAACCAAGGGTTGCTGGAGGGGTGGGAGGGAAGGGATGGGGTGGCTGGGTTATGAACATTGGGGAGGGTATGTGCTATGGTGAGTGCTGTGAAATGTGTAAGACTGATGATTCACAGACCTGCACCCCTGGGGCAAATAATACACTGTATGTCAATTAAAAAAAGATGAAATCAGAGAGGGAAACAAACCGTGAGAGACTCTTAACTATAGGAAACAAGCAGGGTTGCTGGAGGCAGGGGAAGTGAGGACACAGGGTAACAGAGTGATGAGCATTAAGGAGGGCATGTGATGTAATGAGCATTGGGTATTATATAAGACTGATGAATCACTGACCTCTACTTCTGAAACTCATAACATATTATATGCCAATTAATTGAATTTAAATTAAAAAAATAGGTCTGGGGCGCCTGGGTGGCTCAGTGGGTTAAGCCGCTGCCTTCGGCTCAGGTCATAATCTCAGGGTCTTGGGATCGAGTCCTGCATTGGGCTCTCTGCTCAGCAGGGAGCCTGCTTCCCTCTCTCTCTCTGCCTGCCTCTCTGTCTACTGTGATCTCTCTCTGCCAAATAAATAAATAAATAAATAAATCTTAAAAAAAAAAAATAGGTCTGGTTGTTCTAAAAAAAAAAAAAATAAAGAATAAAACCCAAGGAATGTATGTATAGCACATACAACCAAAGCTTGGGCTTTAACCTTTTCCTTTCTTTAGTTCATTTATTAATTTGTTATTATTATTTTCTGTAGCTATTTGTAGAGGCTACATTTTAGGCAGTGTACTCAGGAGCCAAAGATGAGTAAAAGCAGGCATGCATCCTGGTAGCATAGTGGGAATGAAGACAGTTAAGCCAAAAGCACACAAGAAAATATTTTCAATTTACGCTAAGGTATTGTATGTATCAAGGTGACCTGATTTAATATGGAGTGTTAGAAATGTCTCCCTGACAAGTGTCACTTGGGCTAAGGGTAAGAGATGAAAAGAGCCTGATAGGGGACAGCATCGTGAGCATGGGCACGGGCCACACTACACTGCAGTCTTCTAAGGCTGGAGATAGCATCAGTTACTAGATGAGGGATGGAAGGAAGAGATCTAAAGTTAAGTCTGGAAAAGTAAACAGAGACAGACCATACAGGATCCTATACACCATGGAAAGAGGTGAAAGGGTTTTATGTGGCTGGGTGATATAAAGCTCATGGTGTAAAAATATAACTATGGGGGTGCCTGGGTGGCTCAGTAGGTTAAAGCCTCTGCCTTCGGCTCGGGTCATGGTCCCAGGGTCCTGGGATTGAGCCCCACATCCGGCTCTGCTCAGCTGGGAGCCTGCTTCCCCTCCTCTCTCTCTCTGCCTGCCTCTCTGCCTACTTGTGATCTCTGTCAAATAAACAAACAAACAAACAAATAATTATGGTGTGTAGAAAGGACTGGAGAGGTCCAAGATTATCCAGAGAAAGCTATGAGTAGCTACTGCCGTGGTCTGGGTCAAACATGGTGTAACAGGGTGGAGTATGTGGTAGTCTTTTGTTGATTATCTCTTATCCTACTGAGAACACTGCAGTGCATTTCATATACAGTGGGACCAGACTTAGTATTTTTGGAGCTGTCAGCTAAGAAAGAAAAGTCATGGAAATGCAACAGTGAGTCTCTGTGATAAATGGACAAGGTATAAGGAAGCTCTTACTCTTTTATCAATAAATAATCAGACTATGGTGTGATCTTGCATATTCTAGTCATCACCAAACTATATTATGCCCACATATTTTACTGGATATGGTTCTGTATAATCAAATACTCATCTTCCCTTTCTCCGAGAGTTTTTAAGATCTGTATAAGGGGCTTCAGATCTGATGCACTGAAGGAGAAAGATTCTTAACAGCCAAACCTAGCTCCATGATTAAATAAATTTATATCATGCTGGACAAGGGAAGCATGTTGTCTCTTGCCTCGGCTACATCTTTCTTTGATTAATAATCCCTTGCATGGTAGAACACTGTTGTTAACTTGCCTATGACTGACACCTTTATCTGTCTGTTCTTAGAATAAAAATAGCTTCACTCAAGTCTCATTAAAAAGGTTGTTCATCAGGGCAAATTTAATAATACCACTGCCCGTCCTTAGAGTTCAGTGGAGATCGGAGAGGAGTCTTCTGGTATGTCACCAGGTTTCTGACCATGACCTGCCTGCCATGGGAGCTAAATGCAGTCAGCAGCTACCCTGTATGCTAGCTTGGTCTGTGGAGGCTGTTTCCCTTGGCATCTCTTCTTTTTTGGATACCCAGGCCTCACCCATATCACCACATCCCATGAGGGATCGTTTCTGTTTCATTAGCTGAAAGCAATTGAAGGTGCAACAGGTCCCAGGGATGATTACATGTTTATTAGCACATTGCGGCTTACCAAAAGCCCTATAAAACACAACAAATATAACGCACAGTAGTGCAGTAGGAAAGACTGTGAACCAAATAGCTGAGTCCAGGCCCTTTTTCTGGTACCCATTAAAACCATGGCACAGATGACCAGCCAGTTATCACACTGAGGTGAAGAATGTCATTTCCAGAAGACAATGCTAAAAATGTATTCGTTGTCAGAATTTTAAAAAGCGCTTCCTGCATTTCTGTCTAAACTCCTCCAAGGGTTTAATATCTGTCATCTTCTATGTGAATCAGTCTTCAGTGGTAAACAAAATTGTATTCATTGGACAAGTAAACATCGGAGACTGGTAGTGTTCATCAGAATGTTACTGCCTCAGATTAATGCTTCATTGAATTTCTCTTGTTTCTTTCCCTTGCAAATCCCCACCTTCTCCTTTAGCACAATGATTGTTACAGAGAAGGAAAAATACTAAATATCGTTCTATAGTCATTGGTGTTCTCCATTTCTTTCCTGAGCAAAGAATTTGTCACCAGGAATTAGTTTGCATCCCTCGGCACTGCTTGAGAACACTTAATTCTTTGATTCAAATAAAAGTTTAAAATGTGATCCCAGTGACATTATGTCAAAAGAAACATGTCAAAACAGTGAGGATTCCGAGAGCAATACTGTGCCCAGAAATCCTGTCTTTGCTTTAAAGGAAACAAAATAAATCATAGCAGCAGGAATGCATTTTTTATGAGAGGCTCTTTGCAAACAGCAGAGTCCAGTTCTGCTGTCCTGTGTCTCATTTCCTCTTCCCATCTCTCCACCCTGTGCTCCCTCAAGCGTGAAGTCCATGCTTGATTGTACATCCTGCTTAAAACTCTTCAATGTCACCCCAATGCCTACAGACTCGTGAACAGGCACCTGTCAGAGGATCTGTACTGTGTTCCTCTCTGGCCCATGCTTCCCCATCATACCTGTTGTTAGAGCAAACCCAAACTAGTTTCCTTTCTCCGCTCACACTGTGTTCTTTGCCATTTCTGTGCTCAGTGCTGACTATTTTCCTCTATCAAATCTTACTTTTGGACCTGGAGAAGTCTTTGGCTCTACCATGTATTACGTGTTTGACTTTGTATCAAAGGCTTTGATTTCCTCATTTCTAAAGTGGGAGCTTAAGAGCAGCATTTTGGGGGTCCCTGGGAGTGCCATTTGTAGAGGGCTTCAGCACCTGCCCCAGAGAAGTGGCTTAATGGAGACATCGGTGACACTAACTTCATTTTGTGGTTATTATTGTCACCATCCTTCAAAACGTAACATAGGTCTCACTTCTGCTGAGAAGCTTTCCCTTACTCCCTATCCCTATTCTCTCCCAAAGTGAATTACTTCCTTGTACTATGTACTTTCTTTATTGCCCTTTTATATGTTTTTCTTATCATTAACATGGTACATGATTTGTTTTAAGGTTGCTGGGCAATGAAGTTGATCGTGTGGAAAAATGAGAATGCGAATGGGTTCAAGGACGCCTCGTAATTCATATTTTATGGACCTCCAGCAATGGTGTGGTTAGGATATGATTGTTAATGGTAAGGGATAAGTGTGGTTTTCTTTAGTAACTAAGCTTTATAGCTTTGTAAGCTAATAGTTATTGAGTGCTTACTATATGTCAGGCAAGACACTAAATGTAATATCTGTTCTTTACTACGATCAAATGTGGTAGATATTCTTATTATTCCCCTTCACACATGTGGAAACTGAAGGTGTAGGGTCATAGACCTAGGGATAGACCATCTGCTCCCAAAGCTTGAACTCTTCGCTCAAGAACACTCTGTTCTGATCTATGAGGTATCATTTGCCTCTGGGACTCTCTAGTGTGCAAATGTATTTAATACACTTTCATTTCTAATTCTATTGTAGGTACTCCTTCCAAGATGAGGAGGATATGTTCATGGTAGTGGACCTCCTGCTGGGCGGGGACCTGCGTTACCACCTGCAGCAGAATGTCCGTTTCCAGGAAGACACCGTGAAACTCTTCATCTGTGAGCTGGCCATGGCCTTGGACTACCTGCAGAGCCAGCGTATCATCCACAGGTCAGTTAGGTCTAAGGGGACAGCCTTGCATGGAATGTACAGGAAAGAATCCACAACCTGGTACATTGAACAAGTTCTTGTTGAACATGACAGGTAATTCTCACTGACACTTGCAAAAGTCCCTTAAGGTAGTCTTACTGTCTCTCTTTTGAAGATTAAAAAGGAAAATGAGCACATTGAACTTAATTTGCTCAAAGTCACAGTTAGTAAACAATAATACCAGAATCAATGAGTATTGGCACTAGCCAAAGAAAAGGTAACATACAAGAAATGTGTCTCCTTCCCTTGTGGAATCTGTGTTAAATGAAGACAGAGAAATAACACAGTAGCTATAAACTCTAACAGACAATAGACAAAAAAAGGATAATACTTTTATTTGTAAAGATATTGGTAGGTGGGGAAAAAAAAAAAAAGATATTGGTAGGTGGGGAGCCTGAGTGGCTCAGTCAGTTGACTCATGATTTCGGCTCAGGTTGTGATTTTGGGCTGTGGGATTGAGCCCTGTGTCAGGCTCTACACTCAGCATGGTGTTTGTTTCACATTTTTTCCCCCTCTTCCTCCCACTCATTCTCAAATAAAGAAATAAAATCTTTTTTTTTTTTTAAGATATTGGTAGGGTTTTTTTGCTTAGGCTTTTATTTCAATTCTAATCAGTTAACATATGATATAGTATTGGTTTCAAGAGTAGAATTTGTGTGATGTAAAGATATTGGTAGTTTTAATGGTGATTTCCTATATAGTATGTCAATCTCTATAATAACGTGGGATAAATGATCAGAGCAGGTATAGTTGGACCATATTAAGTATGAGAAAACCATGATTTGGAGATATTAAATTATTATCTGGGGTATTTATGAGAATTTTTTAATTAAGTTTCTGATTTTAATTTTAGTCTAGTTAATGTATAGTCTTATATTAGTTTCAGGTGTACGATAAAGTGATTCAACAATTCTGTACATTACTCAGTGCTCATTAGATAAGTGCCCTCCTTAATCCCCTTCACCTATTTCACCCATTTCCCCCTACCAACCTCCCCTCTGGCAACATCCATTTATTTTCTATAGTTAAGAGTCTGTGTCTCGGTTTGTCTCTCTCTCTCTTTTTTCCCTTTGCTTGTTGTTTTGTGTCTTAAATTCAATGTATGAAAGCAATCATATGGTATTCGTCTTTCTCCGATGGACTTATTTCACTTAGCATTATATTTTCTAGCTCCATCTACTTCATAGTACTGGAAGTCCTAGCCACACCAAGCAGACAACAAAAAGAAATAAAAGGCATCCAGATCGGTAAGGAAGAAGTAAAACTTTCAGTATTTCTGGATGACATGATGCTATAGAAAAACCTTAAAGACTCTACCAAAAAGTCCTAGAACCAATTCAGTAAAGTCAGTAAACCTAGGTCTCTCTGAACCCAAAGTCATAACTCTGTCTACTACACCAACTCGAATTCATGACACATATGAAATATAGGCATTAAGTATACATCATTAAGTGAAAAAATCAACACATGTGAGTCTGCCACTGTCTTATTTCTAATCTTTGAAGCACTTGCTAGGATTTTAAGTATGTTTACATCTTTACAGTGTAGTAAAAATCTGGCCAAAAAAACTATTTGCCAACCACTAAGTTGACGTTTGCCTAAAATTTGTCCAGATTAGTACAGAGCCTGTGAGTGAAGATGTAGCATCATAATTTATAGATTCTTTGTGCAGACACTATGGAACAATCCGTGTGTGTGTGTGTGTGTGTGTGTGTGTGTGTGTGTGTGTGTCCTTAACCCTGTATAACTATACGCTCATTGTTTAATTTCCTGTCTTTTGGAGGACTTATTTGTATTCGAAATACAGTCTTCAGGCAACAGATGAACAGAATTCAGACAGATTAATCATATAGGATCTTGGAAGTAAATGAACACACCTGGTGTTTTGTCAGTAACTGGGAACCCTGTTCCCAAGCAGTCTTTCTTCCATACTGACTTTCTGGACCCCATGGTTCTTTCGAAGGAGAAACTTTCCTATTGGTAGTCTGTGATGTCCTTCTCAGGGTATTCATGCTCACTCAGCCAACCCCAAATTGCCCACCCACAGTCTGCTTGGGTTGCTGACACTCTGGATCTCAAAAAGGAGGGCAGGTACCATGAGAAGTCTGCATGGCGACAAGTACCTTTCAACTTTCTTCTTCCCCTATTTGAATCTGGGTCCCTGCCTCTTCTCTCTGGGCTTCATTTTCTTTGCCCTATGCTTAGAAATGTATTCCAAAAGGAATTCAGGAGGGGAAAAAAACTCAGAGAAGTCAACATAATTTGTACCCTAAGGAGTTTGCTAACACCAGACATTGCTGCCCTTCACGTCTTCCATTGCTCTCTGTTGCTCTCATCATCATTCTGACACTTAAGTAAGAGACCAGGGGTTAACTTTCTGCCCCTTGGCCTTTACACACTCACAATTATTACTTCATGCCCATTCTCAGAAGAGCCTCTCTGAACTGAAGTGTCTCCTAACCATGGCAAATGAGTGCGAGGCAAACTCAGTGACATTCTGAGCATGGTGTGAAAATGAGAGCACATCTTCTTGGGTCAGAAAATAATGCAGTGTATTTCTGTTGCCTATAAGGCCCCACTGCACTTCCATGTGTTACATATGTGTGTGTGTGTGTGTGTGTGTGTGTGTGTATTTTTTAAAAACTTTACTTATTTATTTGAAACACAGAGAGAGAGCACAAGCAGGTGGAGCCGCAGACAGAGGCAGAGGGAGAAGCCAACTCCCCACTAAGCAGGGAGCCTGATGCGGGACTCGATCCCAGGACCTGATACTGGTACTGTGACCGGAGCTGAAGGCAGAAACTGAGCTGACTGAGCCACCCAGGTGCCCCACATGTGTTCCATCTGGTAGAGCACTGCAGCCCCTTTTACCTGTCCTCAGGAGCTGTGACATGTTGATGTGCAACTACTTATTATCTGCTGCTCTACTACAGTATAAACCTCATGAGTTAGGGCCTTGTGTATTTGGCTTTTCACTGTATAACCAGCATGTAGTAAAAATATGAGGGAATGAGCACTGCCAAAACCACACAAATGACTGACTAAAAGCCAGTTTTATAAATAACAAAGACAAAATTAGAATACAAGGCATGAAAACCAAGACTTTCAGAACTGCCTTGGTCTTCACGTGGAGTAATCATATGAGTTATCATCCAAACCAGGCTATCCTGGGAATGAAAGGAGTCACTATTAATAATTATGCTTGGGCAACAAGCAAACCCATAAATGTTCTGGAAAAAATCAGGACACATATCAACATCATTAAGGCTTTTCAAGACAGTAGTGGCCAAGTAAACATGTTAATTGGGACAGGGCTCTGATAACCATGGCTTTCTGCCTCTAGAGTACCGAATATCAAATTGAGAAGGTGTCAAGTGGCTTAAAACACAGGGACACAATAAAACAAGCTGTGTTCCTTTGTCTGAGGTGTTAAAAGGATAATAATGATGGTACTCTGAGGCTCCGGCTTGCAGGGCAGAGTTAAAAGCATGAAAAGCTTTTGAGTAGTTTCATTCTCTTTTTAAAATCTTTCTTCAGGGGAACCTGGGTGCCTTAATCAGATGGGTACCTGACTCCTGGTTTCAGCTTGGGTCATGATCTCAGGCTCATGAGATCAAGCCCCACATCCATGCTTAGCGTGTGGCCTAAGATTCTCCTCCTCCTCTGTTCACTGCTCTCCCTCTCAAAGAAAAAAAAATTTCTTCAAAAAAATCCACAAAATTTATGCTAGATTTGATGGCATCTAGGATAACAAAACAAAATATCTTTCCACTACTCAGAGAAATTGGATTGTAAGACCCACCCCTAGTTCTGAGTTATTACAGTGTGAGCAAAGAAAACAGAGTCTATGAAATTCAATAGCTTCCTAAGACAAGGAAAGACCATATGTATATATAAAATATATGAGTTCCTAATTTCAGACGCAAAACAACATTTTGTCTCTGGATACGGCAGAAGATTCAAAATCATCCCTCTCTGTCACCGAACCCACGTGGAGCAGTTGCAGTGGTGGGCTGCCATTTACTGAGGGACTCCTGGGGACCAGGTGCTCTGCTGGGCACTTGTGATTTATCTCATTTAATCTGCTCACAACCAGGAGGCTGAGGGTGTCACTGTCCCCATTTTACAGCCTAGGAAACTGGTTTAGAAAGATGAGGTAACTCGCCCAAGTTTGCATGGCTAACAAGCAGGTGAGACCTCCCTGAAGGACACGCAGACGTCTCCGCCACTCTCCACACTGCTGGTGCTCGGCATGGTTGTGGCTCTGAGGGGGCCGTGGGACAAGGTGAGACATGGCCACTGCCTGCAGACATGCAGTCTGGCTGCCCAGGCGAAGACGGTCCATGTGGAACCCACTCACAAGAGAACAGCCTACAACTAGATGCTAAATTGTGTGAGAAATCCTAAAGTACTTCAGACAAGATGACGGTTTGAGGGGACAAAACAAAGTTTCTTGAAAGCTCAGAGGATTTAAAAGGGTTTTAACAACCAGAGCAGAAAGAAGAGTCCAGTCTATGTCAGAGGAACTGTACTCTGAATAAAAGCACTCATTTATCTCCCTGGGTTGCAGAGAATCATCTCTGTTTTTCATTTTTTTCTTCACATTGACTTTCCTGCCAGCAGTGTCTACTTTAGTTATTTTTTTGAATACTGTAAATCCTGTTTCTTTCATAAATTCCACCCGAGACATAAAGGGGAGGTTGTTTGTTTGTTTGTTATCGACTTTTTTTTTTAATCCACCAACTTTAATTTTTGGCAGTTTCCTAAATACGTAGAATATTTAGCTACTTGTCCTCAATTTTAGAAACTTTCTTTTCTGCAGTTGTTGTGGAAGACACAGGATTGCACCATAACCATTAATTTTGAATTCTGTAATTGGACACTTTTCTTATTAGCAAGATGTCGAATATTTTTCTATGAGGACAGCTTGAAAATCAGCGTCAGTTTCCAAATGATGGCCAGCTTCTAGCTCAGTATTTCCCCCTTAACTGACATTAACTCGGTGAGTAAGGATTTTAAAATGTAGACACAGTGATTATTTGCTTTTATGAAGAAAACAGGGAACATGAAACCTGTTACAATCCTTCCTGTGGGGATAGTGGTATTTGAATTGTTGATTGCCACAGTCTCTCTGGTGACTAATGTGATAGAAAGTAATGATTAGGGCCCAAAGATAAATTTGTATTCACTCTCTGGTCAGATGTTAAAGAAGCCTCAGTTATAAATTCACGCTAATGAGGCCAATTGTACACGACAGTAAAAGAGTAAGTCATCCTGGATCAAAATACCATTTGTGAAGGAATGTTTGATCATTTTTTCCTTTAAGAATTACCCCGCTCTCATCAAATCTTATATATATATATATATATATATATATATATATATATATTCCCTGCTTTCCGAATCCTACAGGAATGAGATGAAACTCTAATTAGGCAATTTGTAGAGATAACTGCGATACGGTAGAGAGTTGCAAACATTTCATCTCCAGCTATTTCTGGAATGTATTGAAGGAGGAATAAAAGAAAATGTATGATCGCCCAAAATATAGACAGGATGGTATTTTCATTCATCATCTTTGTCTTCTTGGCTATCATCACAGGGACTGATAACTGATACTTGGGTTCATCTTGGAGCCTTCAGGAAGAAACACATAGGAACTAGTTTTCCCACATTTGCTCTTGGACTGAAGTAGCTACTTGCAAGTAGTGGCTATCATTCTTCCAGAAGTCAGCATTTCAATGGTGAAGAAAAATTTTAGGGATAATGGCTCTACCGTAAATATTCATTCAAAAACTGATTGGTGAGCACCTTGTTGCTAGACAGTGTTCTTGGTGTTGACTCCAATGGGGACAAGGACAGACAAGTGCCCTTCAACCAGAGTTAATGATATCACAGCGTGAAAGGGAGCCAAAGAAACATTTCAGTACCCATATCCTGTGGCACGTAGTAGAAATAAAATAGGTGTTTTTTTGCATATCCCAGCACACACACACACTCATTTGCATCTTCACAATGGTTATATTGTGAATGCATTATAATGCAGCTTCACAATGGTCAACTGCTGTCTCCCCCTCCCAAACTGAAGCCCTTATGGGTGGAGACCACCTTACTTGTGTTCTTATTCCCAGCATATAATTTAATCCAGCATGGTTGCTGAATAAATCAGTGACTGAACAAATGAACAAGGACAACCCAGACTTGTGATCCTTGGGTGAACATAGCAGGTAAAGGGTACTGTGGGTGATACTGTTTTAAGCAACTTTTTAAATTTATTCCACACATTCCTATTGTGTGCCCACAGCATGTGGAGCTCTGCTCTGTCTTTCCTCCATGGTGTATTAGTTGTTTATGCTATGTAAGAAATGACCACAAAGTGACTTAAAATAAGTCTCATGGTTTCTTCAGATTAGGAGTCTAGGCACATCTTAACTGGCTTCTCTGCAAGGCTGCATTCAATATATTGGCCAGAACTGGGTTCTCTTCTGCAGGCTGGCCTGGGCAAGGGTCAACTTCAAGTCTGGTCAGGATGTTGGCAGAATTAATTTCTTTGTGGCTGCAGGACGCGTGTTAGCTTGTATTCTCAAATTCAGTGAAGAGAGCAAAACTCTAGAGTGAGTATACTAGAAAGGTAGAGTATATATCCCTAAATAACCATTACCTAATAGAGCACAATCACAGGAGTGACATCTCATCAACTTTGTTACATAATGTTGGTTGGAATCAAGCCATACAATCAGCCCATACACAGGAGCTGGGGATGATACAAGGCATGAACACCAGGAAGTGGGAATCATCGGGGTCACCATCAATCTGTCCCCCATACTTCCTCTAAGGAAGCTGTACTACACCAGATTCTGACATCCTATTTCCTCTATGACCTTAAACATAGCCACAAACTTCCCTGTCAAGGAGGCTAGACTAAACCATCAGGAATGGTTCTTTCACACCTAAGAGTCTAGGATGATTTCGTCTTAGCTCTGGTAGGATGCTCTTCATGTATGATCTCATTGTTTCTTTGCTCTCTACCACATACCCATTTCTCCCCAAGAAGGCTGTGTAACCAAAATGTACTGTATGTGACGGCTGGGTGGTTCAGTTGGTTGAGTGTCTGCCTTTGGCTCAGGTCAAGATCTCAGGGTCCTGGGATTGCGTCACGCTTTGGGCTCCTTGCTCAGTGGGGAGCCTGCTTCCTCCTCTCCCTTTCACTCCCCCTACTTGTGCACTCGCTCTTTCTCTCTCTCTCTCATGAAAAAATCTTAAAAACAAAGCAAAACAAACTGTACTGTCTAAAGAGCGTGTGAGGGTGAGATGTGATAAACAGCTATTAGCACACTGGCCAGTTAAGGTCTTATTTACTGTCCAGTTGCAGACCAAAAGTATCTGTTTCAACCAAGGTCTTTAGTTTGTTACAGGCAGAGCTCTCCTGGCTGACATTTCACCTTTTTGTCTGACTCACACACACCATCCTGTCTTGAAAGTCACACTTCATTTTCCTGAGATGATAATGCATAGGGGAAAACGAGATCTTTCTGCAGCTGATCATTACAGTCAGCAGTTATTGAGTGACAGATGAATGAACTTGCCCACTCAGTGACACCCCCAGCTTTCTGAAGCCTGTGGGAGTGAGTCATCTGGAGACATGTTTTTCTAATTCCTAGAGGTGCCTCTTCCTTTCTGTTCACCAACATTTTTTAATCATTTAATTTATGCTATGAAGCACATATGTCATCTTCTTAATGACTTAAGAAGAGCTGTCATTTATTGGGCAAATGCCAGTGGCCACCATGATAATAAACATTTTGTATGTACTGCCTAATTTGAGAGTACCATGACGGGGTTGAATAATTTTACTAATATCATAGTGTACTAAGGCCAGATTCAAAAGTAGGATTATCTGATTCAAAGATAGCCTATGTCTGCTCTTAATATAGGCTCCCTTATTTTCACTCATACAAAAATAATAAGTACCCTCAAGATCAGATGAGCTATTTACTGCTGTTTACCCAAAAGCAGCAAACATTGGTTTAGATACAGTTATGGGCAATGAGCTAAATTGCATCTCTCCCCAAAAGATATGTTGAAATCCTGAATCCAAGTGTCTCAGGAGGTGACCTTATTAAGAAATAGAGTCTTCACAGAGGTAATCAAGTAAAAGAGGTTCATTATGGTGGCCCTAGTCCAGTGTAACTGGTGTTCTTATCAAAAGAGGATATTTGGGCAGAGAGAGAGGACTACATGAAAGACACAGGGAGAACACCATGTCAAGATGGAGGACTGGAATGGTGCATCTAGAAGGCAAGGAAGGCCCAAGATCACCAGCAAACCCACAGAAGCTAGGGAGAAGCAAGGAAGGGCTCTCACATACAGGTTTCAGAGGGAGCACGGCCCTGCTGAAAGATTTTGACTTGTACTCTCCAGAACTGGGAGATAAACATGTTTCTGGGGTTTTGCAAGCTCCTCAGTTGGTAGTCCTTTGTTACAGCAGCCCTAGCAAACTAACACAGTGTGCTTGTGCAGTTTGCTTAGCTGCTAAGACTTCAATCTTCACATGTAGCAGGTGCTACTCAGAACAGTGTCTGTCCTCACTCTTGATAGGCTGCTTTGAATATATTATGGGATGGGAGACCGAATTTAAAAAAAAAAAAAAACTTGCTAAAATTGCCTGTAAAATTAGGGTAACCCATGAGAATATTCAAGAAGTCAAATCCATTGGCTTTAGTATATGGTAAACCATGTTGTCCAGAGACTGTCTTCTTTGTTTCAGATCTGGCAAGATATTTCAAATATCTGTGGCTTTTTATAACATCTCTCTGGTCCAAGGTGTTTTGTTTTGCTCTGAAGCATCTATAAGGGAAGTTCAGTCTTTTTCAATATCCCAAAGCAGCATGTCCAATATGAGAAAACTAAAGGTCCAAAAAATGGTAGATTAACTGATTACTTATGCTTCGTACGTTCCACTTGAGGTCGGCTTCCTTCTTTGCAGTGTACTGATAATATCTGTTGTTGCAGTGGGATCCAGAATGTGGTTTCAGGCCATCATTTTCTGTGGAGTGGTTAAGAAAATGCCCTTTCTTTTTGTTTTGGTCAATCTTCTCTTCAGTAGATCATAAGCCTGGCAAACGTTCTATTTTTCTACCTCCCACAGCAGAAGGGCCACTTGAGCCTCAAAAACAAAACGGCGGAGCAGTAATGAGGGTATTAGGTTGATACATTCTACCCAGCACCTGCTCCCGAGCTACCGAATAATGAATGAGCATGAATAACACATTGCGAACACAGGAGAATCTGCCTTCTTCGTATTAGACATCAGGCAGTTTCAAAAGGAGTTTTGTGACCGCGCTTCTCAACTGAGACCACCCACCTATGAAAACCCACATGAAAAAGGCAGAGAATGGCTCATCTATAGGTTGACATTTAACTAGCCTGCGCTGTGCTTCCAATAATTTCTATAAGGCTCAGGGTTTCATTAATATGCAACCCACGACTTGGTCCAAATTAAATTTTACCTTACCTAAATTTTACACACACATTTCAGTACAAAGCTTAAGCTTCATTCTTTCAGGTTTGGTCCCTTGTTTGTGGGCCAGGCACATAGTTCTTGAACAGAGCTTTGAAGAATAAAAACCTGTTTTTTTGTCCCCATAGAGCTCATGGTTTAATTGAAGAGATAGACAATGAACAAGGAACCAGATATGCAAATCACAGTGTTCATTACAGATTGCCCTCAGTGCTTCGCAGGCAATAAGCAGGGATCTCAGAGAGTACGCATTTGGAGGGAAGCCTACCTGAGGCATTAGTGTGGGTCTCACAGAATCCCCAGGTGTAGGTGGCATCTGAAGCCAGACTTGCTGAACAAGCAGTTCTAAGGTGGAAATCTATTCTCTCCTGCAGCAGAACAGTGGTCTTTGTGGTTGGAATGTGTCTGAGAAAAGGGGAGAGTGGTTCAAGCAGTGGTAAGAGAGCGGAGCTGGGGCCAGGTCAGCTCACCATGTTTAAGCAAATCCTTGAACTCAACCTTACTTCCCACTTGTACTTGACTGAAAATATAAAGCCAGTCCAGAAAAGGGGACGTATTTGAATCTGTTATCACTTTTGAGGTAAGAGTGGAGGATTTTGCTATTTTCCAGAGAAATGTTAAGCAACTAAGGCCACTACCAAGCTGTAGGATAATAGAAGCCAAGGTTAGCTTAGAAATCAAGTCCTACCTCCATCCAAAGACAGAATTCCTTCTGTAACCTCCCCAACAAGAAACTGTCTTCCTAGCCTTTCAATACATCAGAGAATGGCCACTCGCTACCACATGAAGTAGTTCATTTTGCCTTCAGATACCGCTGATTTGCAGAAAGTTCTTCCTGTTGACTCACAGGCAACCTCACGGTTGGTTCTGCTGCTGCCCATGGGAGGCTTGCGTCAGACACAGCTTCTGCTTAGTTGTCCCCCACAGGCACTGGTCGTTCACCAGTGGCCTCCAGGATTGTTACTGGTCAGTGCCCTGTTCTGATTAGCCAGTGTTTGTTCCCTGTGGAGTAGTTTGAATATCACTTCTGGTGATAAGAAGTGAAGTCCTGACTTCTCATAATAATGGACAATAGGATAGCTCCATCAGCTGTCTAGGCTTCTGGGAGCCCCATCTATGGAAGGGAGAATCCCTGTACTGACTTGATAAGGCTGTTGAGGATAACATAGAATACAGCACTTAAAGGCTTATCCTGGTCTCTCACATGTCGCATTAAGTGAAATCTACCATCTTTAGAACATCACAATGGTTCAGTAATAGTTGAAAACGACTATTCATCCTTTAATACCCTCAGTTTGACATAAGTTTCTCACCATCTAGCCCTTTCTACCACTGGACACTTCCTAATCATTTGTTCAATGTTTTCTGACAGTTGAACAACCAGTGTGTGCAGACAACTGGACTCTGAGTTTTATCTGCCTCATCTCACTAAACCTTCACGGCAACCCTATAGATACTGTTACTGTCTTCCATATATACAATCAGGGGTCTCAGTCCCAGAAGGGTATTTCTCATCTTTTACTGGGGAAGCAAAAGTTTTCCTGAAGGCCCTTATGGTAGAATTCCCCTTAGGTCTCATTGACCGTTCTGAAATGGAACAAATTGCTTTTTGCCCCAGATTGAATATGCCTCTCCTCGATTTGGTTATTTTTTAAAAAACCCTCTCATGGCAGTTAATATTTACAATCAATAGATGACCACTTTTTGGTCTCTCATACTTTGTAGACTCTTTCCCCTCCTCGAACTAGTACATCTCCATCCGTAAAATCTCTTCAGATTGAGGGAAGATCCAGGAGATCTGAGTTCAGGCCAGTCTCCATGGCTAGGGGATTTAGTTCAGGTCCCTGATGCTGTGTCCTTGCTTCCCTGGTCACGGAACAGGAAACATGACCTAGGTTTCTATCTGTGTGAGTCCAAATTAAAGGAAATAATGGCAGTGAATGAGCATTGATCAATGCTTAACAGCAAGGCAGGGAGCCTTGTCATTAATCATTCTGCCGCCAAAGGTTGCAAAGTTGGCTGAAAATCTCAAGTGAATGGGATGGTTGTACAGAACTGTGCTTTTCGACAGGGGTGTCTGTACTACTGGGTCTGTACCATCAGAATAAGCATGAGTCACCTTCTAGAACAACAGATTTACTCCACAGTAAGACATGTGGAACTTTACTTTTACATTTAAAGAGACATGGTTATATCGTAGAGTAGGCTGGAAAATACACATGGTTTTCAACTCTCTGAGTTGCCCTTTCTTTACCTGCTGGGTATAATATCTAAGTTAGGGAGCTGTGGTGAGAAGTAAAAGATATGTCATCTATCATGTAGCTGTCATAACATGGACAATAAATGGCAGCTGGAACCATTCTGTTACTCAAGGATAATATAGCAATTTGACCGTTTTTCTATCAACTCTCCTCAACCCCCTCTTCTTGTATCTCTGTCAGAAATTGCTGATCAATCTTTGCCCTCTTTTCTCTTGAACATGAATGCCCTCCTTTTCAACATGGCAGACACTAATAACTAGAGTTGGCCCCATGCTTGGCACCTACTTGCTAAAAATAACCAAGTGAGCAATAGTGGAAAGACCATGACATTTAAATTCCATCTGTGCCAATTATGAGCTAGGAGACTGTAGAGAAGTCAGTGCCCTTAAGTCTCCTTTTGTAAATTTATTCTATTTATTTATTTATTTATTTTGGCAAATGTGGATAGTACTGCCTTCCTTTGGTATATAAGTGATAAATCAATAAAGGGAGGTGACTTTTCAGGGAGCATCTGTGAGAAGCCATGGATGGTGCACAGAAAGTCAGGGCTCAAAGGGTTGTGAAAGGTGAGCTGAGCAGGTTAGTATCTCTCTGCTGCACTGCCCACTTGCTGTACTGCTGTCAAATGCTTACCCAGCCTTAGTGACAGCATCCACGGCACATTTTAAGATTTCGTGGTAGTTTACACCAACCTTGGAAGTATTTAACTATGAAGAAGTTCCTTCTCAGATCCTGATTTAAGAACTTATTTGTAACTCCTTCAAGTGCTCTCTACTGAAGAACTGTCCTCTTTTTTCACCTAAGGGTCATTAAGATCTGGTCCCTACCACCCTTCCCCATTACCAAAGAAACCTGTCTTGGTTGGGTGAATCTCTGCATAAGCTGCTTGGGTTGTGGGGATTGGAGGAGAGTGAGATGCTGAGATGGGGGTCTAATGATCTAGCTTGTGTTTTGTGGAGGGGACATACACACTAACTTATTACGGATAATGGAAGGAAAATTCAGAAGCCACAGGAGAAGACATCTGAGAGAAGGAAGGCATGGGGAGCACGCTGGTGTCTTCAGTGATACTTCGGGAAAAGAAACACAAATCCGAAAAGGAATAACTGGGTAACATTTTCATGGATGAGAGGTTGGTAAAATCACTGCCCTCATCACCTGATTAACATATAATGGTATTGGATCTGTGTCGTGAAATGACAAATAAAAGGCATTACTATCCATGAAAAGCCATTACACCCAAAATGAATATGCAAACATTATATGTTTATATAATGTTTTATAAATAGTAGTATTTATAAATACTATATATGGAATATGTATTATGTATATTATTACAGAATATATTTGTAATTCATATCCCCTTGAACAAACCTGTGGGAAATGCTGGACTTGAACAACAACAAAACTAAGCAGGCAGAAAGCTGCTCAAAGAGTAAATCTTAAAAATTCTCACCACAGTAAAACACAAAGGAAAAAAAAAACCCCACTGTAACTATGTGCGGTGATGGATACTAACTAGACTGATGGGAGTGGTCGTTTCACAATATATATAAGTATCAAATCACTATGTCCTATACCTGAAACTAATATGTCAATTATATCTCAATTTTTTAAAATGAAATTTAAATTAAAAAGAAAAAAAAAGAAGAATCAGCCAGTTCGTAAAAAAGGATGGAGACTGTACCAGACCCATAATGTAGGTCTGGCCATCTTCACAGCTGCCTCCTGTTCCAAACCATGCATTTCTGCTTACAACTACCTCTTCCACCCTGCCATCCCCACCTCACTTTTTTTCTTAACATACATCTGTTTATGCGACCAATAACCTTTGTGTGACATCTTAAATAATAAATTATATAATCGTATGTATATTTTTTCCTTCTTAAGAACTTGGGGGATAAAAACCATTAAAATGTTTCTGTATTTAAAAAAAAAAAAAAAAAGAACTTGGAGAGGGCCCAGTATAAGACCATATTATATAACAAAGAATGAAACCCCAACTGTAGACCTCTCGGAAAGCCACAGACACCAAAGGGCTTGACTATGGTTTGGATGCGCGGATTTTCTTGTCCCCTGATCTCACAATACCCCATATAGGATTGCAGGGTGAACAACTTGATTCCAGGGTAGGAGCAGGTAAGGGATGTAATTAGCCTATTAAGTTCTGCTAATGTCTTGTAAAGTCATTCAAGTGAGAACGGCAGACAGATCAGTCCCACCTTGGACCCCACTGCAGGGAGCCTTGTATTTCCATGGTGCTATTTATAGTTGCCACAGTGGGCATCTGCTGATTCCGCCTTTTCTGTTTCATTGAATCAAGATGGAATGAAGAATTTCTACAGAATGTGTGTCCCTAGAACTGCAACTTACCACCCCCAAATTCTGTAGCCCCTCTCTGAAATCGCAGACTCTAATTGTGCAGAAATCACTTCTTCCTTACCCTTACTCTAATATACACTCAAACTTAATAAAAATGATCGATGTTTTAGTTGACCAATAGTAAATACAGTGCATCGGGGACAGAGAGAGGGCTTTTTGTTCTGTTTTTCCTCTCTTTTCTTAAGAAGAAAAGAAATACATGGCTTATTCTTCCAGAAGTCTGAGAAGACAAGGGACCAGATGCATGCATTTCTATGACAAATATTTACGTAAGCCCTTTCTTTGTTCTGGGCACTTCTATGAGCCTGGGAGTTATAGCATTGAGCAATACAGAAAAGACGTCCTTTTTTTAAGAACTTGCATTCCAGGAGGGTAAAAAAAATCATAAATAAATAAGAAAACAATGTTAAGTGCTGCACGGAACATAAGATGGAAGTCAAGAGGTAAGGATGGCGGGGGAGGCTACTCTAAGTCGAGTGGTTAGGAAAGAACTTGGAGGAGGAGATGATGTTTTATCAGAGACCTGAAATGACAGGCAGTGATGAACCAAGTGAAGGTCTAGGAGATCAGGATTGCAGGCAGAGGGGGCCATCTGTGCAGAGGGTGTAAGGCGGACCAGAGCAGCAGGACCATGGGGTGTGGCAGGGTCAGGAGGCTCTTGTGTGGCGCTCAGGGCTGTGTGGGGCTAGCGTACACAGAGGCCATATGATGCCAGCAATGAACGGCTTAGATTTTCTTCCCTGAGGGTTGGGAGCCAGATGATGTTGTTCAGGGAAGCTGTGTGCCATGAACACTACCGCTCTGGATGCTTTTGTGGTCAGTGGATTGTCAGGGGCCAATAGGAGAAGCAAGAAGGTACTACTACAATAATTCAACTGAGAGATATAATGGTAGCAGTGGAAATGATAATTATATTTATGTTTATTGTAGCAAAATACATACAAAATAAAATCATGTTAATGATTTGCAAGTGACAAAGTACCTGAAGTACACTGACGCTGCTAGGCCGTCATCTCCATCCACCTCCAGAAATTTTTCATCACCCCAAACTGAAACTCCATACCCATTAGACATCGATTACCCTTCCCTCTTCACCCCAGCCCTTGCTAACCACTATTCTGTTTTCTGTCTCTGTGAATCTGACTATTCTAAGTACCTCGTGTACGTGGAGTCATACCATGTTTGTCCCTGTGTCTGGCATATTTCACTTTGTATAATGTCTTTGCAGTTCAACCATGTTCACCAGAACCCCATTCCTTTTTAAAGCTGGATTCCACTGTCTGTACACACCACATTTCGTTGATCCTTCCCCCATGGATGGATAGTTGGTTTGTTTCTCCTTCTTGACTACTGTGAACCGTCCTGCTACAAATATGGATATACAGTTATCTGTTCAAGGGCCTGCCTTTCAATTCCTTTGGGTATAGACCCATAGAAAGACAATTGTGGGATCAGATGTTAATTTCCATGTTTAATTTTTTGAGGAACTGCCATACTGTTTTCAATAATTCTACTTCAAAGGTAAAGCTATCAAGAGTTGTTGAAGGACTGGTATTATGAGTTAAAGAAAGAATTAAGGGGGCGCCTGGGTGGCTCAGTGGGTTAAAGCCTCTGCTTTCGGCTCAGGTCATGATCCCAGGGTCCTGGGATCGAGCCCCGCATGGGGCTCTCTGCTCAGCGGGGAGCCTGCTTCCACCTCTCTCTCTCTTTGCCTGCCTCTCTGCCTGCTTGTGATCTCTGCCTGTCAAATTAAAAAAAAAAAAAACCTAAAGAAAGAATTAAGGATGATCTCAGGATGGGCCTCTGGGTGGCTCAGTTGGTTAAGCATCTGACCCTTGATTTTGTCTCAGGTCATGATCTCAGGGTCATGAGATCGACCCCTGTGTCAGGCTCCACATTGAACATGGAGGCTGCTTAAGATTCTCTCTCTCCCTCTCCCCCTTCTTGTGTGCACATTTCCTCTCTCTCCCTAAAAAAATAAATAAATAAATAAATAAATAAATAAATAAGAATGATGTCAAGATTTTCACTTTTACAATTTTCCCATTTTTACAATGGGAGAATTATGGGGCCATGTACTAGGGTAAGGAATTCCGGAATAAGAGGGTTTGGGTGTTTGTGTGGAATGTGGATAAATATCAAAGTTTCTCTTTAGAACATATTATATTTATCATGGCTGTTAGACATACAGATGGAAACATCAAGCAGAAAGTTTGATATATTATTAATCTAGAATTCCAGGGTCAGGGATACAGAACATCAAGCAGAAGGTTTGATATATTATTAATCTAGAATTCCAGGGTCAGGGATACAGATTTTATATATATATACACACACACACACACACACACACACACACACAGAGATTTTATATATACACACACACACACACACACACACATATATATATATATTTATATGTATTTATAAAATATATATAATATTTAAAATCACAGGACTAAATGAAATAACTTAAGTGGAGAGTAGTTATATATATGACTGAGCTCTGGGGAATCTCATCATTTAAAGGTTGAACCAAGAAGATACCCACAGACAAGACTGAGGAGGAATCTCTGTGGCAGGAGAAAAACCAGGAGAATGGGGCTTTTTGCAAGCCATAGGAATAAAATAGGTCAGAAGGGAAGGAATGTTTAACCACAGAGAAGTTAAGCATGATAAATAAGAGTGCACCCAGTGGATTTGGGAAGCTGGAGGTCATCAATGTACTTGACAGGCAGTTTCAGGAAGTAGAGGGGAGGGAAACCTGGTTAGAATAGCTGAGGAGAAAAATGGAAATGCTGTTTCCAGTTTCTCACCTATTAACCACTCAACCCAGAGTTGTTATTACAAAGGAAAACAGTAAAATTGGACAAGTGGAGGTCACTAGGCATGAGGGAAGTTATTTCCAAGAGACTCAATCATAACATATTTCATACAAGAGAGATAGAAAGGGAAGGTGTAGGAGAAGGAATACCTAGCTGGGAGAAACCTGTGAGAAGGTGAGAAAAGACGAGATCTGGAGCCCCTGGAGAAGCGTTGACTGGGGTAGGTACAGGGACTTTTCATCTAGTATAACTGGAGGAAAGGTCATAAGTATGGATATAGAAATAAGGAGGTTGGTAGACTTCATGGTAGATAGTTCTCTTGTCTCTGTGAAGTAAGGAGGCTCAATCATCAGCTGAGAGGAAGGGGAGGGAATGTGGAAGAGACATGAAGGCAATGGGAAAGTGTGCAGTGCTCCTCTTGGAGAAGGGATCTCCCTATGGCTTGGAACACTCGTGCTGGCTTGAGATGTGTGGCCATGAGTTTGAATGAGAAGTCAATACTACTGTGACCCGTTCTAGGAAAGTTCAAGAGTGTGGCTATAGGTGAGAAGAACGGGGGACCTGGGTTTAACCAATACTGGAGTTCTAATAGGTGAGTACAGTTGAAGCGCGTAAGAGAATTTAAAGATTTGTACAAGGAATGTTAACAATGGCTGTGGAAGGGAACTGAGGATATGAGTGAGAGTTGTGATGCATGAATGCAAAGTGACAGAGTCGATAATTGGTGGCCTCAGGGTGCTGCATGTGCCAGCTTGGGAGGTGGATTGGATAGAAGGTAAGGTGCTTCAGGGGGCAGGCTGTTGTAACAGCAAAGGAACAGTTATAGGACATACGAGTAAGGAAACAACAGGGGTCCAGAGACAGAAAGATAACTGTAGGTAACTCGGGGGACCGAGTGCCGGGGGATTCGATGGAACATCCACAAGACATTGTCATTAGCAAGAATGACGGATAGCAAGAGAGAGAGAACTCATTCATGACCTGCTGATTATATGCAAGATGTAAGAGTCCTCCGTATATATCTTAACCAAAGAATTTTGTCAAAAATGCTAAGTGTTGTATTTTTCCAGTGCCTTTTGGTTCCTAGATAAGCGTCCAAGAGGTTCATAGATTAAAATCAGATTGATATCTTTGGCTGTGGACAAGGCCTGGATGGTATTGCTGAAGATGACCGTACATCAGAAAGTCCTACAAGTTTATGTTTGTTTTCAGACAGACAGCTAGGCCTGGCCACAGAGAGTCTGACTGCCCCAGGGCTGAACTACGACAGAGAATCCAGGGGGTTTAGAGCCCTGCCGGGTGATTCTGAACATAACCATGGGGTTAAACCATAGTATAGTTCCCCTTAAGTGAAAGAAACAGCTTAGAAGAAGTTCTCTCATACTTAGTATTATTTCACCAGGCTAAAGAGATAAGAAAGTGGTGCTAAATTTCAAACCTAGAAAATGTCTACTTGTTCTATCAGGAATTTTAATATAGTACAAGGGGTTTATTTTCATGCTCTTCTGGTGATATGTGAATAAACAATGTTAGCATACTACCGTTTACCCTGTAGTGACTTAGAAGTGACCATGTCACATTTTGGGGAAGCTGTGTACTCAGAATCTGTGTTTATACACTTTATTTTTATGTTAAAAGTCCACTTTTAACAGGCAGGCAGAGAGAGAGGAGGAAGCAGGTTCCCTGCTGAGCAGAGAGCCCGACGCAGGGCTCGATCCCAGGACCCTGGGATCATAACCTGAGCCGAAGGCAGAGGCCTTAACCCACTGAGCCACCCAGGTGTCCCAAAAGTCCACTTTTTAAATATTTGTTTTATGTTTTCCTCTTATTGCTTCTCTGAATTTAGTAGTAAGCATGCTCATTTACCACCGTAAACCTTTTGGCATGGTTCCTTATGAACTTTTCTTACCCTCTCTATCTCAGAAAGAACTAGATTTCATTTATATTTCCTTTATTCTAGCACAGTGGTTTATCAAAGTAGTAAGTATTCAATGAATAAACGAATCTAAGATCGAAGTAAGAAGTATCACATGAGCTCTCTGATCTCTGCATTATTCTTTAAGCTTCCAGATGGTTTCTGGGAAAGGTAGTGGATATAATGACATGTGGCTTTGATACTTAAGAAAAATGAGACTCGATGATTTCACAGAAAGTTCCCGAAGTGTCAAAACCGCAGCAAGTCATTTTTCTCATCAAGCCCTCATAAACTCAGGCAAAGAAGTCATTTTGCTAATCTTGCTATACCCAAGTGTTTTCCCTCCCAGCAAAGCTCCATGGGACCTCCTTTTTGCAAAAAAAAAAAAAAAAAAAAAAAAAGTCATTGGGGCCGGTCTCAAAGAAGGAAAAAGAGCCTAATACCTAACACCCGGTTTGCCTTGCACGGTATCTGATGGTGCACCATTAGTGCTCTGGTTTATAGCGTTAGGATTAACCTCCTTGAAGGCACTAGAAATCCTCCTAGTATCATTTAGTCATTCACTGCCTACCAGCCACTGTGAGCCTATGTAATGGAACAGGACATTAACCTAGAAACCATCCCTGACTTCAGGAGTTTACGATCCAGTTGGAGAAAAATAAATATAAGCATGATAAATGTTATGATGGATGAAGTATACAACGCAGGTCACAGAGGAGGGGGCAGTGACTCAGAACTTAAAATTCAGAGAAGGCTTCCTGTAGGAAGTGGCATTGGAGCTTTGAGTCGAGGGATGAATCTGCTTTTTCTGAGCCCGTGGTGAGAAAGCTCTGTTTCAGGCAAAACAACAGCAGGTGAGGGGACGCAGGGAGCATGGCAGGGGAGGGGGAAACCCCACGTGCTTCTGTGTGGTGGGAGCCCAGGACCCGAATGATGAAAGGGACTTTATTTCATATGTGTGAGTTTGGACTGCATAATTATGGAAACAGCGGAATCCATCAAAGGGTTTGGGGTGGAGTTTGCAATATAGAGAGAGAGTTAGCCATAGAAACAGGCAGTCTGAAACCCTTCGATGCTCTGTCTTTTTAGCCAGTTGTACCCTGCACCAGAGAAAAATGAACCACACATACAGAGGTTCACTGATGAAGCCAGAATTCACGTTAGGAACCTCACAAGCAAAATGAGAAACTAGTCCAAGTTCATGAGCCTGTCCATGCACCAGCACGTTAGTGTGACATATGCATCGTTCTGCTTGTAGGTCCGGAGCTTGTTATTCACTAATATTTTCAAGAAAAGAGGACCCTGACATGCTCGGTCTGTCCAAGACTAAGGTCACCTTATTATGGGGGCATAAAAGCCACTTGACTGGGCTAAAAATGCGTCCCCAAACCTATTGCAGAATTTTATCTTTAATGGCTTTTGTGAATTTAGGCTGAAGGGCTTTAATGGTGCATTAGGGAAGGACAGTAAAACCCTGGGAAAGCAGAAGCAACGGCCCTTACAAACGTCAGAGCTGTTCTCTGCTTGATAAGTGCTGCTCACACCAATACTTGGTTGTAAGGACTCTGAAAGCGCTGTGGGCCCCTCCTCTACACATTTACCATCAAACCACTCCCTTCACGGAAGAAGGTGAGTTTTGTTCTCTCCTCTGGATTTAACGATCTCATTAGTGTCTGCAAGATGAGTCCCACTCCCTTAACTACCCCAGCAATAGTATTTACTAAAGTAACTAGAGGCATTAGAACATCATCCTGAAAAAGTTTCCAATTTCTGCAACTTTATAATACAACTATATTAGGTATCATCTTTTTCTCTTATTTTGTAGAGTCTTAACCTTCAGTCCAGTGACACAGATGAAAAGGATACTACCTTATGGCAATTTAATTGCCCCATGCCCCTCGGAGCTATATTCACATGTTTACGGGTCATAGGCTACTTAAGAATTTAAGAATGTGAGCTTTCGAAGAGGAAAAAATGAAACAAGACAAAACCAGAGAGGGAGACAAACCATAAGAGACTCTTAATCTCAGGAAACAAACTGAGGGTTGCTGGAGGGGAGGGGTGGGAGGGATGGGGTGGCTGGAGGATGGACATTGGGGAGGGTATGTGCTATGGTGAGTGCTGTGAATTGTGTAAGACTGATGAATCACAGATCTGTACCCCAGAAGCAAATAATACGTTATATGTTAATAAAAAAAAATGTGAGCTTTCAAATGAGAGAGACTCAAGCTCAAAGCCCAGTTCTTCCTTTTACTAATTTTCTGACCTTGAGTTAAGGTGCTTAACCTCTTTAAGCCCTTGTTTTCTGATCTATAACTTGGGGGTCTTCATGGTGACCATGTCAGAGATTCACCATGGAAGCTGGAATGATGACAGGCTGGCTCATTGTTTCTACCCCACTTGGAACTCTTGTGCATTTTCACTTTTATCCTGTAGTTCTGGTTTGTTTGATTTTGAGCAACTTTTCCTTTTCCTTTCACTCCCCTAGGGATATGAAGCCTGACAATATTTTGCTTGATGAACATGGTAAGTAAATGATTTGTTTGCAATGAACATGACTTGCACATAGAAAAGTACTTGGGACAAAGGGGATTACCCCAGCGAAGGAAGATTACATGCAGAAAAGGCCCTGCTTGATTCAGTTGAGTTCTATGCACAAACTTGATGTGATGGGTGTGAGAGACAAGATGGGTAGACTTCTTTATCGTAGCAGGGGTATAGTACCCCAGGATACCCTTAAATAACATGATATTTACAGAATGAAAAAGTCACTCCCTTTTCAACTTTGTTAAGCTTCTGTTGATTTTTTTTTTTTTTCCCCCAAGGAAACCGTCACAGTTTGTTTGGTGCTAATTTGCCTTACTATCTTTCTAAAATCATCTCCCTCTTTTAATAATGCAGAAGCCTCAAGCTCGGAGTATGAGGCAGGCAAGAGTATCTACAGAATGATTAGCGACACCATTTTGTTCACACCGCACCTACTTTTACGTTTTTTGGGAAAATTGTTTTCCATTTGCAGAAGAGATACCAAGATTTTTCAGTTTAAGAAAGCTCATCAATTTAAAAAAGAAGATGAAGCGGACAACAGTGTATGTGGCAGCCGGATGGGAAAGTGATACAAGGATTTGGCAATAACCATGAAGGTGATCAGTGAATGCCGGAAACCCAAGAAACACAGATTAAGGACATCCCGAGAGCAAGCTTTCACCAGCAATGATTAGTGTGTGCTGTCTCTTCCCACTGTTTCTTTTAATGTCTATTTGGATATACTGGTCCATCAAGGCAGACCACTAGGACACACGGCCTGCAGGTTATAAATGTTAGAGGGTCACTAAGGTCTTTCTGATAGGTTCTGGAAGCTGTTGGATGAGGGAATCCTAAGTATGCAGGGCTCCTTATTCATTGGACTTTTACAAAAGGGATTTGCAGTGGGACTGCCCCTCCAAGTACCATCCATTGCTCATTACTTATTTACCCCACTGCATTTTCAACCTGATTTGCCAGACCCCACCTGTGCTCAGAGGGCTAAGAAACACTTTTGTGTATGACCTCTAATTTAGAAGCTCGGGGTCATTATTTATTTATGGACTGTCTAAAAAGATTTTTTCCACTTTCTTCCAGTGCCTAACTCCTTCCTTCCCTTTACTGCTTCTGACACTCAGGAGCAGATGCTCAGAATCTCCAAAATGTGAGCAATAGTGAGACTTGGCATGAAGGTGACTTTCCAGAGAATACCAGCTGCCCGTGCCTCAGAGAAGAGGCAGAGCCTCTCTCACCTGGGTGCAGATAAACTCTGTGGAGCTTCACAGTTGTGGGGAGGGCCTCCCCTCACCCACAGAGGCCACCTCTGCCCCACTTAAAAAAAAGTTCTCTGTCTCCCCACCCCAGCATCATGAAGGTACATGGTTGGTCAGGCAGAACACAATCTGGGGTTCTGTCCCCACCTGCTCCCTTTGCCAGTCGCCTTTGTGTGTAATATATTGTTCTACCACTTGTTGAGGCCCTGAATGGAGACAGACAGGTCCTGTGCCCACAACCTTTTCAAGATTCACCTTCCATTCAGAGAACAATGTTTTTTTTTTAATTTTTTTAAAATTTATTAATTTGTTAGAGAGAGAGAGCGAGCGAGCACAGGCAGAGTGGCAGGCAGAGGCAGAGGGAGAAGCAGGCTCCCCGCCGAGCAAGGAGCCCGATGTGGGACTCGATCCCGGGACGCTAGGATCATGACCTGAGCCGAAGGCAGTCGCTCAACCAACTGAGCCACCCAGGTGTCCCAGAGAACAATGTTTTTATCTTGGGCTTCAAACATGGCTTCATCTTATTTCCACCATAAAGTCATCTGATCCTCTCTCATTGGACTTCTTTCTCCTCCTCATTTTCTTGAGAGCTTGGTCATTGTAGATTAGGAGAATGGTCCAGAAATAAATTAATCTTCAAGTTTACCTGCCTTAGAAACTACCCTCACGTAAAGAAGAATTGTGTGATGTTACAGTTAAGAGCATGGATTCTGGAGCCCAGTTGCCTGAGTTCAAGACCCAGTTTCACCCCCTCACGAATCACTAGCTCTGAGAGTTTCCACAGACCATCTATCTAAATCTTTTCTGAATCTCAGTTTCTTGAGGAACTAAAAGAGTAATTAATTCTTAGAGTCACTATAAAAATGAATAAGCATACTATTTATAAAGTGCTGATTGCAGTGTCTGCCACAGGGAAATCACTCAGAAGATAACTATTAGTATAATTCCATGAGGTAGTAGTGACTTTCTCCCTTACAGAAGGAAGCCAAAGCTTCTTCATCTTGTTTTATGTGGCTGTGTCTATAGCAGGTGGTCAGTGAAAGCCAGGCCCTTACTTGTCTTTCTAAAGAATTATTTTAGGGCATCTGGTTGGCTCAGTCAGTTGAGTGGCTGCCTTCAGCTAAGGTCATGATCCCAGGGTCCTGGGATCGAGCCCTGTGTCGGGCTCCCTGCTTAGTGGGGAGTCTACCTCTTCTTCTGCCCTCCTCCATCCCATTGCTTGTGCTCTCTCTCAAATAAATAAGTAAAATCTAGAAATAAGAAAAATTTTTTAGAAAGAATTATTTTGGTTCCAGAAGGGATATGCCAAAGCTTCTGTGTGCCTTCTTCTTAGCTCTTATGTTTATGCAGTTTTGCTCAGCACTAATTCTCAGGCAGCTATGCCTTCAGTGATCTCTTCTGATTTTCCCTCCTGGGCACAGGGGCCTAAGCCCACTTTTGGGGGCATTTTATTCTTGCTAGGGCTGGGGGTCTGTTGTTCAGGGAGTATGAGCGGCCATCCCAGTCAGCCGGAGGGACTGTCCCAGTCTACCCCTGTCATCCGGTGAACTATTTATAATGACCCTTTCACTCTTAAGGTTTTGGATTTCAACAATGAATTGAGAGGACTTTTTTGTATTGTTTTTTCACCCTGAATGCAACTTGAAAATCACTATTAAGAGAAACATTGTTTTGGAAAGGAACAGATCTGTGAATGGGATAGAAGCAAACAAACAAAAAAGGTAGAGAGCTATTGTCTAAACATTGTCCTGGGGATCCCTTTCTGAAGACATAATTTTTAAAGGTTACTCTCTGTTTACGCAATTCTGAGAAACCAAGCCTTTCGGGCATTGCTCAGGGACCGTAACTAAGCACTCTTAAATGAATACATCCCTGGTAACCCCTAGCCCCAAGCACATTCTGTAGAGACGCTCCTGTCCGAATCAGCTGCCCCACAAATCAACGGGCACCTTTTCGAGTGGCCACCAGCATGATTTTCCATGTCTCTTATTTGAAACCCTCATTTGTCCTCTCCGTCCGCATTTATAATGTTTTAGCCCGATGGGCCATCACATGCGCCTTTCGCATGGGGATTTTAGCAACCCTGAAGGATAACTGCCTATCTCCCACAGGCCTCCTACGCCGGTTCCTCCAGGTGAGCTCCGTATCACACCACATCGCTCACATTTTAATTCAGCACCATTTGGCAACAGGCAGAAAATTTATTTTATTCCTACTGATTCATACAGGTTTGTATTCATCAGAAAAGCCTGAAATTTAAAGGAGCTGAAGCCCTTTGTAAAAATGGAGAATCTTTCCACCGTGTCAATGAACATTCAGAGTGGGACTGAAAAAAAAGTGTTTTTAATTTAGAGCATACCTATTCCTGTTCTTCCCAAATGTCTCATTCACTAGTTCAGAGCCCAGGCTGGCATCAGATCTAGGATAGCTCATCATCAATCGTTGTGATAGATATTTTCATATCCTACCAACTTAAGTACCCCATCCAGTTCTATCAATTCCATAGTGTCTGAATTTTTGTGTTTGTCTTAAATTATTCAGGAAATAAATGCTGCATCCAGAGGAACAATAATGTCTGCCTGGCATATCTCAGGAAACAACAATTATGGCGTCATCTATAATTTAGTTTCCTTAATATCATCCCTAGTCCCAGGGAACGGAGAAAGGCAAAAACTCGGTCTGGGGGTAGGAGGAAGCACTAGGCATGCTACCCGAACAGCCTCTTCCTTGCCGAGTCCCAAAACGGGCCTAAAAATCTAGTGCGAAGCCTCTTTTTTAAGAAAAAAATTATGTAGGGGTGCCTGGGTGGTGCAGTCGGTTAAGTGTCCGACTCTTGGTTTTGGCTCAGGTCATGAACTCAGAGTCACGGGATCGAGCCCCCTGTCAGGCTCCACACTCAGCATAGACAGAGGGAGACCTCTGCCCCTCCCCTCTGTGCTCTTTCTCTCTCTCTAAAATAAATAAATAAGTATTTTTATATTGATAGTTGAATTAAAGGACTCCATGCTATTAATTCAGAGTTTTATTGTGCTGCTGTGTCTCTAGGTACAGAGGTGAAAAGAAAAAGCAAAAATGCTTTCCTAGGGAAATAAACCAGGAACTTGTGAGCCTTGTATCTGGAAAACCCCACACTAAGGCAGTGGTTCTAACTGGGGGTGGTTTTGCTCTACTTTCTGTCCCCATGTGGGACATCTGGCAAAGTCTGGAGACATTTTTCATGGTCAGGATTCCAGCCAGGAGTGGGAAGTGCTATCAGCCTCTAGAGGGTAGAGGCTAAGGCTGTTACTGAACTTACTGCGAGGCACAGGGCAGCCCCACGGCAAAAAAAATGACCATGTGTAAGAGGTTGAGAAATTCACAGAAATTCTGTGTTAGGGCCTCAGCTAATGGTCCTCCATTCCTTAGGCAATTCCCATGTCCCTCAACTAGCTGGTGACCAAAACTTCCGCTGTGAGCAGGCACTTGAGTTTATTTTCATGGGGGAGGGACAGTAGGGGGCACCTGGCAGAGGGAGGAACAGGTGCCAGGTGCGGGAGCACTCTGGGCCGGGAACTGCGGTTTGGGGCCAGTATCGACGGGCTCCATGGGGTTCTGCTTATCCTGTTTAGCTAAGAGCACCAGACTCCAGGTTCCAGTGGATCCTGGCCCTCACACAATTTCTCCCCACCCATACTGCTCCCCCCACCCCCGCCCCCCACCAGCAGGGAGAGAGACCCTGAGCCAACCGGGAAGGGACTGTTTCCGTGCATCCAGCTCTTTGGTCTTGCGATAAAGCACAAAACGTTTTGGGGAAATTCATAACTCAATAAAGGGGTCCTACACCAAATTCTCAATTCTAATCCCAGCTCTGCTACTTCTGAGCCCGGTGAAATTAACCACAAACATCTTTTCTGTTAAAGAGGGACTATTTCACCAGGCTACCCTGCTGGAAAATGGCAATTCATCAGATACATGTAAATACCACTGAAAAGTAAAAGTCAGCGTTCCATCAACAAATTCAAAAGATATATGATGAGTACTCACTGGGCCAGGATCTTCCACCACGCCAGGTCTTCCTTTAAAGGAGTGGTCTCAAGCTTTATTGAGCGTCAGGACCGCCTGGGAGGCTTGTTTAAACACTGGGATCCCACCCCGGTTTCTAATTCGGAAGGCTGGGGGTGGTGCTCAGGAATTGGAGCATTTCTAGCAGGTTCCCAGGTGAGGCCAGGGCTGCTGGTCAACGGGCCACGCTTGCAGCACCATGGGGCTCAGAAACATCCTACTCTACCTTTTATTTCTACAAGAGTGTGGATAATCTCAGGACTGAGGCGGCTCCGGACACCCACTCACACTGAAGTAGAGGTCCACTGCCCGGCTGTACGTCTGAATCACCTGTGGAGTTTCTGGTTGTTTCTAACACGCATGCCCGGCTCTCCTCCCATCCCACAGCTAGTCGAGTCTCAGCAGGGTCAAGGCCAGGCAGGTGTGTTTGGCAAAAGGGCGCTGGAGTTTCTGATGATGAGGAAGAGCAACAGCTGAACGCTTTCTTCCTTCCGAGTGCTGAGCTAAGTTCTTCCACAGTATTATTTGATTTGATCTTCCCCAGTAACTCGTAAGAAAACTCCTGTTGCCATCCCAACTGTACAGAGAAGGTGTCACCTTTTAAGGTAACACAGCGCATTCGTGGTTGAACTTGGACTTGAAGCCAGGCAGTCTGACTCCAGAGAACAAGCTCTGCTTAAGGACAGTGTCTCCAGGCTGAGGCTGACCTAATTTGCATCAGAGAACCACTTGAGCATGACGCAGAGGAAGGAAGGAAGGAAAAAAGGAAGGAAAGAAAGAAAGAAGGAAAAACGGAGACAATCTATATGATGATAGAAGAATTATCAAAATTATCTGTTGGTACGTTCGGGCAAGAATACCTTCAACTTTCAGCCGGACAAGTGCTACTCTTACTTTATTAAAATGTCATCGCATCAGCGACACAAAACACTTCTTTTTGCACAAAACAAAACCCCAGCAACAAAGGCAGTGAGGTTTGTCTTCAGCAGCTCACTGGATGCTATCAAGGGGCAGACTGAGAGGCTTGGCGGTGGGGAGTGTGGACTGTGAGACACAGAAGAAGAATCAGATGCCATCCCCTCCAATTGCAGCCGTGTCTCATCAAAACCACAGAGCACGAAAATGGAAATGCCAACACTTTGAGGGCCTCTGAAAGCATTATGAATTTTGTGCCAACAGCTAACATAACAGGTGGTCTGCCTGGGCTGCTGCTACGGCCCTCTTCCTCCTTCCAGGCAGAAATGCAGTGCCCTACACATTTTGCAGGGGCTGTTTCTTGTGGAACTTCAGTGTTAGACTCACGCTCTGTGTCATGAGTGTCAGAGCTGAGAGAGACCCTAGAGATGAGCTAGTCCACCTGTTTCTTTTTCTTTTTTTTCCTTTCTTTTCCTTTCTTTCTTTCTTTCTTTTCTTTTTTTTTTTACAAAAAGAAGCTTGGGTTCAACATAGAAAGGGACTGAAAGTCTATGATGTATTAGGGGCAGAGCTCGGGGCAGATCTCAGGTCTCTTGGCTCACTGCTCAGGGCTCATTACATAGCCTCTGTATAAATAAAACTTGACTTTTTGGCCCCTGCCTTCCCTTAATATACTATTTTGTCGGGGGTGGGTAGAGGATAACCTAAACTATCAGACAAAAAATATGGTATTTCAGACAGAAAAGGAGGAAAAAGGAGTCTTGCTTGGCAAAGAAATAAATACATGTATCCACATTTGTGTCAGCTTTATAGTAGCAATATTTATCTCTGAAAAAAAAAAAAAATCCCCCAAGAGACACTTGGGAAAAAACTCTTGGAAATTCGATATGTAACTGGTGTTACCCAGTTAAAATGTTGCCAACAAAAGTGGTTAAGTGGAATTACCGGGGCGCGAGCTCTTAACCAGGCAGGTTAAAACTTTCTGAGATTGATCTGCAGGTTTACCAGCAGATGCTCAGCTAGTTGGTGACTATGCTAGTCTTGAGGGCAGAATAATTGTGTTGCTGCTGCCTGGACCCCACTTGCAACCTGCCCCCAAGAACTGACAAACGAAGCTTCCAGAGGCTCTCAGAAGCATGGCTGTGCCATGGAGCTGAATGGGGCTTAACGTTCTATGTGGTGCTTTTGTCTCTTCAGGGCACGTGCACATCACGGACTTCAACATCGCTGCGATGCTGCACGGGGAGATGCGACTCACCACCGTAGCGGGCACCAAGCCTTACATGGGTACGCGCTCTGCGAGTGACGGTGCTAAGAGCAAGGCTTGGCTTTTTTGTTCCAGTAGACATTTATTCTGGGCTCAGTCATCCACAGGCACTTGCCGCGAGGAATGCCAGGCTCCCCTGTGACCTGACCCGGGGAGCTTCTGAGTTCACAGGTCTGAGATGAGCCTCGGGAGGCTCTGTTTAGCAAGTGCCCAACTGACCTTGATTCAGGAGAGCCACCGATGATGCCTTGAAACACTGTTTTAGGAGTTGCTTAGGACAGCTTCTACCCACTTCCTATCAAAAAGTAGTAGTTGATTGGATAAATATGACTAATTGCTTCTGTGGGCGTGGCACAGTGTCAAGTGCTGGCGACCTTGTAAGTGAGCAAAATACACAAGGTCTCCGGCTCATGGAGCTTACCTTCTAGTGAGGGGAGTTTTTAAAAGTAGAATCGGGGGCGCCTGGGTGGCTTAATCAGTTTCGGCTCAGACCATGATCTCAGGGTCACAAAGTGAAGCCCTGCATCCTGCTTCACCTGGAGTCTGCTTGTCCCTCTCCCTCCCTTTCTGCCCCTCCTCCCACTGAGCACTCTCTCTCTTAAATAAATAAATAAGATCTTAAAAATAAAAAATAGAATCAAATAGAAGGTGCAGTAATAAATCGGATAGTGATATGTGACCTAAGTACTACTATACCCATCATTTACATTACCCCACATCACACACCTAGGGCTGGAAAGTTCACGCAGCACCTCCCAGATGTCATTTTCTCTGTAGTTTCAGCACCATGACAAACCCATGAGTTCTCCTTATTAAAGATGGGGAACTGGATTTTGCCTGAAGACTCAAAACACACCAGAGGGTGGCTAAAAGGCTAAGGTTAGGTGCCAAAACTGTCAACAAGGTTCACATTTAATTAGTTAACACTCACAAATTACTACAAATTCTAAGTGCTCCTGTTGGAGTCTCTCTGTGTGGACGCCATTCTGGCAGAACTAGCCTTGCCTCCCACCCACCCTGAGAAACGTAAAGGGAGAACTGCTGTCCTTTCCCCAGAGGGATTCAGGAAGAAGGACTTTTCCGCTCTCCCCTCTTAAGATAGGTGAGTCAGATCTCGACGAGAATTCTCTGGAAAGTCTGTGGGTGACTGTGAGGCGAGAGACCTGACTCCATGTTTGATGACTGTCTGGGTAGTCGCCATACATGCTGATGGGTGCTGCTACCCACAGAGCCTGAGTTGTCCATGGGGTTGGTTGAGTTTGGAGCTAAGCCTACCTGGGGAGCATAACATTAGGAGACAGATGGACAGCAGTGTGTGAGTGTGTGTCGGGGTGAGGGGTGTGGATTAGCCGGAGGGCGGGATCCACCCTGTCAGAGACTCTGCCCTAGCCTGGAGGGAGGGCGGCTCCTATCAGCAAGGCTTACTGGAAACACCACCAGTTCCAGTAGACACAACTGTATCCGAATCTTGGAGGTGCCCCCCAGCACAGGGTGCCCTGAAAGCTCTGCAGGCGATTCGGCCATGCATCCAGGTCAAGGAGCTCTGCCACGCAGGAGGAGTGACATCAGCTATCAGAAGCAACTTAGGAGAGCTCACCCCAGGGCACTCGTGTTTTGATCCCTGCCTCCACTATCCTTCTTGCATGACCTAAAATGAATAGTACTCTCTAGGAAAAGGGACGAGGGACATGGCAGCCAGACTGGCCATCTTCACAGCAGGGTGGCTTAATCTAGCTGCGTGGCATGAGAGACATCCGGATCAGATTTGAGATCAGTCCTTAAATTCATAGGACTGGATTTTAAAGTATCTGCATTAGATGTTTTACTAGGCAAAAAGGATTAAACTGTATTAAGCAAGAGACTACGAACTATCATTAGGGGAGCCCTCTTCCCAACACAAATGGGAAGCTAGACACTGCATGACTGTTGGCAGATGATGGGGGGGAAAAGCCCCTATTTCTGCTTCTACCTTCATTATTTGAGATGCTTAGAGAAGATAATGTCACTGGCCAAGCCAGTGGAATTAGGGACGTGGAATGAATTGTACTGACTGGATATGGTCAGAGTCATTTATGAGCAAAATAGTTGACCTTGAAATCAAGGGTAAGAGCAGAGTCACTTTTAATAGGTCATTCCCTTCCTCATATAACTAGAGCGAGGGAGAGAAAACCCCTACATACAGGGCTGCCTCGCTTCCCAGGAGAAAGAAATCCTCTGGGAAAAAATGAGTCTTATTTTAGATGATATTTGAACAACTACAAATTTCCTGGCTTCCTATTACCAGCACGGGTGAATAAATCTCCTTCGTCGCTTCTAAAATAATGGACACATATAATTCAGCCTATTTTCTGCCTAAACCTCATAGTTCTCAGGTGATAAAAGGGAATATCTGAGCCCGCTGGTCTGATGAATTTATTCTGCAGGTTTCCTGGGTTTCCATATTAAGGGCTATTTTCTTGGAGCCAAATCAGAATGAGCATCTGGGTTTTCTAGGCCTGGTTTCCATGGTGAGAGGAGTAAAGGGAGGCTACCCTTCTTTTCTCTCCCCAGTGATTTTAAATACAATATCCGTGTAATTTAATTCTCCTCATATTTGGCATTTCGGGTCCTTTCACAACACGGAGCTAGGAAATTGGAGTGCATTCAAGGTTCTCTCCGCTATTTCACCTTCAACTTATAATTAGCAATTACTAATATTTATTGAAAGCTTTCTATGGGCCAGACAATGTGTTCAATGCTTAACGTTCGTTTACTCATTTATTTTTTTCTCTGCGAGTCTAGGAAGCAGACTATAATTATCACCATTTTACAATGAGAAAATAAGAAGCTAAGTCATTTGCCCAAGATCACATGGCTAATAACTGAAAAAGCTTAGATTTAAAGTAAGCTCAGACTTCAGAAAGTCAAGCTTCTTCCTGAAAGAGAGTTAAGGGAGAAATTTATTAGAAATTATTTGTGGTCCGTAAAAGGTTGTAAATCCAGTTAAGTAAGCCAAAGCATTCGAACTGTTTTTTGTTTCAGTACAAATGAGTATCTGTCATCCCTGAACTCTGAATCCAAAGGTTGCCTTTGCCTTTGATTTTTGGCTAAGAGTCTTTCTAAGAGGTGTCCTAGGTAGAAATCTGCCTTTTCTTTTTAAAAATTATGATCCAGATAATTTGGTAATATCTAGGTAACAGACATTCACCAGCATCCATACTCATTTTATAGCACTCCTGTGGGATACTAATTAGCAGTTAGAGAAAAAAAAACTTTTTTTAAAGATTTTGCTTATTTCGGAAAGCACCTGTGCAGTGTACCTGCACGTGTGTGAGTGGGGGGAGGGGAGGTGGGGGGAGGGGGAGAAAGAGTCCCAGGCAGACTCCCCTCTGAGCACAGAGCCTGACACAGGGCTCTGTCTCAAAACCCTGACATCATAACCTGAGCCAAAACCAAGAGGGGATGCTTAACCGAGGGAACCATCCAGGTGCTCCAGAAAGATAAAAATATTCTTTTTTTTTTTAAAGATTTTATTTATTTATTTGACAGACAGAGATCACAAGCAGGCAGAGAGGCAGACAGAGAGAGAGAAAGCAGGCTCCCTGCTGAGCAGAGAGCCCGATGTGGGGCTCGATCCCAGGACCCTGGGATCATGACCTGAGCCAAAGGCAGAGGCTTTAACCCACTGAGCCACCCAGGTGCCCCAGAAAAAAATATTCTAAGAAAGAAAGAAAACAAGGATGAAATACTGGCAATGACAGGAATATATGACACCTACAAGAGGAGGTGCTGAGTGTGTTATACAGCAGTTTCTTGACTCTGAACCACCTCCCTTTCAGCTCCCTCCTCCCTCCCCTCCTTCCTCACCCCCACTCCTACCTCTGCATCAATATAATCCGGGTCATTTAGAGCTTAACCAATGAAGACATTCTTCTCTTCCCTATTAAAAACAAAGCAAATTCACTATGGAAAAATGTGTAAGATGCTGATAAGCAAGAGGAAGTTACATTAATCCCTGTACTTGTAGCTATTTATGGTTTCCTTCCAGATTTTTTTTTTCTGTGCACGCACAAACACACATACATTTTTGTTTAAAAGTTGGGTCATACCTAATTTTTGTACCCTAAATTTTCCCTTTATAATATGATAACAACAGACATCATACAGTGAGCAGCAATTATGGCCCAAACACTTTGCTAAGCTTTTAACATTCATCACGCCATGAAATTCTCAAAGCAACCCCGTGAAAGAGGTTCATAATCACACAGCAAGTAACTGGTGGGTCACAAAGGTAAACCCACATCTAAAAACATCTCTCGAGCTGTAGAGCTCATGGTGGTGATGGTGGTGATGATGATGAAGGAACAATGGCTGACACAGACTGAGCTCTTCCTACTCGCCAAGCACTGGTCTAAGTGCGTGTATGACATTGTCGGAACCAAAACTTTCATGAGGCCAATACTATTGTTATTCCCACTTGAAACGTGCAAACTGAGAAATGAAGCACTTTGCCCCAGGTAGAGCTACGTATATCACTGTGAGGATCAAAGCCCCAACTCTTGACTCTCCCAACAGTCTGCTATGCTGGGCGACCTCTCTGTCTCTGGTTTCTAAACCTGCCTCAGCCAGAATTGCAATTTGTTTCTCTCTGACTCCGGAGGCTGGGTCTTGGCGAATGATACTCTGCTTCTTTTCCCATGTCCACATATAGAACTATCATTTTTCATGATCGTATGCTACAGAATTAGAGGACTGCATCAAATTTAACCACTTCTTTATTGTTGAATGTTAGGTTTTATCTCATTTTGAAACATAAATAAATTTGTAATGAAACTCCTGTTAGCAGAAATAGGTCCTGCAACTTGGTTATCTTTATGATAAACTCCCATTCAAAGAATTCCTGGTCAGTGGGTATGTATGTGTTAATGCATTTTCCTCCTGAAGTTTCACATTGGTTTCTGCTCATTTATTCTAGAAGTGTCTGTGAATATTTATTTCCCTGCATTCTCAGCAGGGCTGTACAATGAGTATCTTCAATCTTCCTGAAAAGATCATTTTAAAAGGTCCCTCATGATACTAATACTGAAATTCTCTGACTTCTGTAAACTATCTGTTCATGTTCTTTGCTAATTTTCTATTAGGGTGTGAATATTTTTATCCTATCCTACTATTTCTTATTGATTGTATAAAAAAATTCTAGAGCCATATATATTCAGATTATAGTATATCCTATGTGTTACAAATATGATTTCCTACCTTTTAGTTTGCTGTTGTTCTTACGGCATTTTTTATATAAAGAACTATTTTTTCTAACATCATCACACCATTAGTCTTTTTTATGGTTTCTACCTTTTTTATTTATTTTTTTTAAAGATTTATTGATTTATCTGAGAGAGAGTGTGTGTGCATATGAGCAGGGAGAAGGAGAGAGAGTCTCAAGCAGACTCCGTATAGAGCCCGGGCCTGACAAAGGGCTTGATCCCACAACCCTGAGATCATAATCTGAGCCAAAACCAAAGTCAGTCCCTCAACCAACTGCCACCCAGGTGTTCCTATAGTTTCTACCTTCGATGCTATTCTTAGTAAGACCTACTTTTCTCCAGATTTTGGATATGGTTACCTAATGTTTTTATTACTGTTACACTTTATTTTTCCTTATTCAGGTTACATATAATCTTGACTGAAGATACATCATAAGGATCTGACTGAACTTTTTGTTAGACCATTAAACAATTGTCTTGCAATAACATATCAAATAATATCTTTTCCATGTTGATTTACAATATGATCATCAAAAACTAAATATCCTTATATAAAGGCATCTACATTCTATTGTTTTCAAATCTTAATTATTACAGTTTTATAATATAATACATGAGACACAAATCTGTGTTTATTCTTTTTCAGAAGAATTATTATTCACAGATTTTTGAGGTAGAAGAAATTTAGAATTTTTTTTTGTAAATTTCATTATTTCTATTGTGTCACATTTATGGGTTAGATTTGAGGCCCTTTCTTGCTTTCTTGACCAAGAATCTACTATCTAGGAACACCTGGGTGATGCAGTCAGTTAAGCGTCTGACTCTTGGTTTCATTTCAGGTCAAAATCTCAGGGTCATGAGATCGAGCCCCGTAGCAGGCTCCGTGCTCAGCAAGGATTCTGCTTGTCCCTCTCCCTTCCCCTCTGCCCTTCCCCTCGCTCTCTCTCTAAAAATGAATAAGATCTTTTAAAAAAATCTTCTATCTAGGTATTATAAAACCTGAAAACCAAATGATGGTTATACAAATAGCCATAGACACATTAAAATGTGGTCAAGCTTATTGGTAATCAGAAGAATGCCTATTGAAACCACAATGAAAGCTCAATCCACACTTACTAGATTAGCAGAATTCAAAAGGTCAGTTAACACCAAGCGTGGGTAAGGAAGCTGAGCAAAGGAAACTCTGATTCACTGCTGGTCACCATGTTACTTGGTACTACCCCTTGGTTAAACTTGGTCATTTTCCAGAATGTGTGAAGAAGCACATTGTACCCCCAGCAGCTCCCCTTCCAGGAACACACTCTATAGATGTGTGGCCTCTTAGGAGTGTTCATGACAGCATTGTTCCAAATTGAAAATATCCAGATTTTAGGTATTCGCCCAGCACAATGGCCTGTTTATCACTCAGAGTTCTCCACTGAGATGCCTGTCACCTGTCATCTGGGATACTGGTAAGGGAAAGTGGAAATAAAGCCCATTTCCATCCAGTCTGGGGGGTGCTGTGGGGGGTCAGGGCCATTATCTCCCAAAGCGATGGGGAGCTGCGACTTAAAGATACAATGCAGTGATGCGTGGGAGATGAGTTCACTGGGGAATGAGGCTCATACAGTTGGGGTCTGTCCTGGGCATCGGGATGTCAACATTCTACCTCAGATTGGATGGTGTCCACAGGATTTTACTTGGGACTTGAGTATCCTAGCTAGGTCAAGCCTGTGTGCAGGCCTCACGTCATGCCAATTTCCTTTGTCCAGAACTGCCCCTTACTGGGAGGCTTGGGTTAACTGTGGATAGCTTCAACAAGTAAAATTCCCATTCCTATGAACAGTTGCCTCTCCAGAACCGTTTTTGGAGCACTTTCTAGGCACCAGGCACAGAGCTGAGATTTGGGCATGCATTATCCCGTTTAATTTCTCACCTCTCTAAAGATCATCTTATTTTGACTTTGCTGAAGAGGATTCTCAAGTTTAGGCAACTGACTTGTTCAAGGTCAGAATAAGTGGTAAAGGCAGGTTCTGACCCAGATGGTGTGACTCCAGAGCTAATAACTGTCACCATTGCTTGTTGCCTTGACTCCTTGTTGTTTATTTAGTCAACACATTTCTGTTGAGTGACTCTAGATGCCAGGTTCAATATTAGACACTAGAAGTGTAGTGGTGAGCCCACTGCCCTTGCTTTGTGCTTTATCCCTCACGAGCTAGGTATATTTTGGAAGAGTATGAAGAAGGTTCATAGGCATCAAAGTGCTTAGAAAATGCATAACTGGGCAGTCACCACAGGGGGTAAAATTGACTGTAGCTTTGCCTTCCCTTGGAGTCCTTTCAAATAACTGTGTTACAAAGTGTAAGTTTCTCCACCTAATGTGAAACCTTCTATTTCTCAGAGCGCCCACTCCCTCCTTCACTCTCCCTTGCCACCAAGAGCAGGCTATAAATGCTACCCTTGAGTCTTCCAGAAGACTACAAGATGGAGAGGCAATCCAATATGCCTTGCACCAAATTCTCAGTGTTGATTGCAGCAGGAATCCAAATATTAGTCCTTTAGCACAAACCCTTCGACTCAAGGCAACAGAGAACATCTTCCTAGCCTTCCTGCTTTTAGGGTCAGCTGAACATTGGAGGCCTTATGGGATCCAATTTTTAATAGTTACGGGATATATATAAGAACAAGAAAAACGGCCATTTTTGCGTGCTGGGAGCAATCTAGCAAGGGATGGTAAGCATCCATAACAGTGTTTAGTCCTTTTACTTACCCTGGTGCTGTGCCTTAGGAGGAGCACACTGGGAGCAGAGATCTGTTAACGTCGCACGTTGTAAAACTGACCTAACTTTTCTGTATCGTCAGCACCTGAGATGTTCGACTCCAGAAGAGAAGCCGGCTATTCCTTTGCTGTGGACTGGTGGTCCCTAGGAGTGACAGCGTATGAGCTCCTGAGAGGCCGGGTATGCTAGAATTGCATTGCTCTTTGGTTATTTTTCCAGCGAGTTTCATTTTTAGAATGAAAGAATGGATTTTTTTTCTCTCTCTAAAATCGAGCCGTTTGTTTGCAAGGGGAAAACGCTGTCACATGATTCTTGGGATTTCGGCTCATATTCACTCTCCCATATGTGGATCCGAGCCTGTGAGTTAACATTAACTACAGATAAAATTAAATGAATAATATGAGTATTATAAACTCCCGGAGAGGGAAGATCAGTGCACCTCACTAAATATCTTGTGGAAATATATTTGTTTGTTTAAAGAAAACCAATTTGCAGTCACAATACAGGACTCTAATGTCCACCTAGTTCCCCAAGGTGAGCGTCAACTATTAATACAACACAATTCGTGCCCTGTCTTGTTGGATTCCCCTCTGTCATTTGGCTCCTGGGTTCTGAGTTCAGGGGCAAATTAGAGTACTTCCCTTTTAAAGAACATACTTCTTAAACAAAGAAAATGCCTAGGAAGAATTTTACCCAGAAAATATCCCCCCCATATTATTTTATCTCTGTGATAGTTCTCTGTGATAGAATGTATTAACATTATCAGATTAACTTTTTCTTTCAATTTTTGGGGTGGGGAGGTAAAGAAAAGGTACTAACAGATTATTGAATTTAAATCCATTTTGCAAAGTATTGCCCTTGTTGAGTTTTTCAGGGTTTATCAATTTTTACTTAATCTCTTTAATATTAGTTTTTTCAGATCTTATTTATTTATTTATTTGACAGAGAGTGAGATCACAAGTAGGCAGAGAGGCAGACGGGGGTGGGTGGGAAGCGGGCTCCCTGCTGAGCAGAGAGCCCAATGTGGGGCTCGATCCCAGGACCCTGAGATCCATGACCTGAGCTGAAGGCAGAGGGTTACCCCATGGAGACACCCAGGTGCCCCTCTCTTTTATATTATTGAATTATAAATTCATTAAGGTGACGCATGTACCTCATAGTTTAGTATTATCCCCAGTATTTAACTCTAAATAGATACATAACAAGTGTGTACTGAATGAACGGGGGAACAAGGCACTACATCAACTCTGCAGCGTTCTAGCAAAGAATCACCAAGTAGGCTGTAGGTAATTAGGTTTCAAAATCTAGCTAATCACATTTAATTACAACTATCAACACAACTAAACCACAGAGGACGGGCGCTGAACAATGATCTCCTCCACATTTACAAATTCTCATTTATAGAAAAATATACGCCTCAAAGACAAATATGCTTGACATCTCTGTGGTTTCTGAACTTCACTGCAATCTTGATGAATGGGTCCCTTAGCTATTAATCTGCTTTGTCTGCCATTGTAAGGGCAAGGTCTGTCCCTTCTAGCTTTGGGTTATCCTTAAGTGTCAGCTTCTGCTAGGTACACACATAGCTTTGTACTAATTCTATGTCCTTAGCTGCAAATCATTCACTCTTGTACTCCTGATATAAGACCACAATCACAACACCTCATTTTCTCCCATCTAATGCTTTACTTTTTCCACCTTATTTGTTCTTTATATTCTTGTTCTTATTTTATATGCTGCGTTAAGAATTGTTTGATATATCCTGTCACTGCACACTGTAATTTCTTTATTGCGTGCATTCCATTGATTTAGGGGTGTGTGTGTGTGTGTGTGTGTAGAGCCTACATAAATATTTATGGTTTCTGAAAGTAGATTATAGGCTCTCCCAGTGTGGAAATCACGTCTCTCTCGTTCTTGTATCCCCAGTGCCCAACAGAGGTGCTGGGACATCATGGGCATTCAATAAATATTTGGCAAGTGAATAAATATGCAATTCTGGTAGTTGATGAATTAACATGGATTTTCAATTTGAGAACTAGAAAGGTATGTTATTGTCTAAGACAAAGGCCATTTGGCTATTTTTAATAAGTTGACAGGTCATGAGGATTCTTTTAAAATATTAAGTACAATCACCTGGGCTTCTAAAGTAAATGGGAAAAAGTATGCTTAAGCCAGTTGCCTGTGGCATTTATCAGTTAACTTATTCATTTATCAAAGCATTTTATGTTTTGAGGGAGAAACAGTAAGTTTAGAAGCAGCAATGAAATGAAGAAGGAAATTAGAAGAAAGAAAAAAAAATGTCTGTATCTAACCGTGGAAAATGAAGCATGCCAAACTTCTCTTAATGGTATAAATGGGGAGTGAATCCCGTGTAGTGAGCCACAGTGGCTTTGGCTAGTAAACATTCCATAAGCAGTGATCATGGTGGTAAGGTACGGAGTACTTCCTTTCTGAGATGGAGTTTCACAGGTCAGCTCCACCATATTGTTACTGAGACAGATGAATTAGCTACAGTCCTTCATTCAGTCTTGTGGGAAGAAAATATACGGCAGATAGATAAGTTTAAACCTTGTGAAAAAAATAAATAAATAAAGTTTGGCGGTCTCCTTTTTAGGGAATCTACTCCAAGCATTTGGTGGTTCCCTGACTAACTTGATGTTGACATAGCATGTGTAGAATTAAGCCTTTCTTCACATGGCCTTTATCGATGACTCGGCTTGCTCTTTGCTATTCACATTTATAGCCGCCCTTTCTAGCCCATGTTCAAGAATCATGCAAATCTTTCTCCTGCATTGTGTGTAATACGTGTCAGCTGCCCTGTGAATTTTACATGTCCTATGCCATTTAGTTTTTCCAACAATCTCATGTGGAGGTTTATTTTACAGATAAAGGACAGATGAAGGAACAAACTCCAATCGAGTGCCTCAATTTGACACTGAAATCCTTTTTTGCCTTTGAAGCTCAAGATCTTAACCACATTACCTTTCTTCTCCCCCAAGCTTTTCTTGAAATTCCGTTAGCTAACAGTATAATATGAGTTTCGGGTATAGAATTCAGTGATTCATCATTTACATGTAACAACCAGGGCTCATCGTGACAAGTGTCCTCCTTAATGCCCATCCCCCATTTAGCCCATCCCCCTGCCCACCTCTCCTCTGGTAACAATCACTGTGTTCTCTATAGTTAGGAATCTGTTTTTGAGTTTGCCTCTTCCACCCATAGCCCCACGTTCATTTGTTTTGCTTCATGAATGAAATCATGTGGTATTTATCTTTCTCTGACTTATTTCGCTTAGCATAATACTCTCTAGCTCCATTCACGTCTTTGCAAATGGGAAGATTTCATTCCTTTTCGATGGCTGAGTAATATTCATACACACACACACACACACACACACACACACACATATATATGAAGTGAGATATATATATATGAAGTAAGTTACACATATACATATATATAGTATCAGTTCTTCTATATCCATTCATCAATCAGTGGACACTTGGGCAGTTTCCATAGTTTGGCTATTGTTCATAATGCTGCTATAAACATCATGGAGCATGTATCCGTTTGAATTAGTATTTTTGTATCCTTTGGGTAAATACCCAGTAATGCAACTGCAGCATTGTAGGGTAATTCTATTTTTAGTTTTTAGGGGAACTTCCATACTATTTCCCAGAATGGCTGCACCAGTTTGCCTTCCCACCAACAGAGTAAGAGGGTTCCCTTTCTCCACATCCTCACCAACACCTGTTGTTTCCTGTCTTATTAATTTTAGTCATTCTGACAGGTGTGAGGTGGTATCTCATTGTGGTTTTGATTTGTATTTCCCTGATGATGAGTGATGATGAGCACATTTGTATGTGTCTACTAGCCACCTATAATTACATTACCTTTTAATACTAATTTACAACAGGAAGAATATTAAACTCTTCCATCTCTCCCAATTTATTCCATCAGTCCGCAGTCATTTGTTAAGTATCTTGAAAAGGCCAGGCACTTGATGAATGTATGTAGCCATATTAACTGTCCCACTGTTGGTTAATCTAATACGGAAATTGTGTTCACTCAACAAACATGCAATGAGCACCTACTAGGTGCTAGGTCCAATGGACACAAATATGAGTAGGGGATGATCTCTGGCCCTAAGTAGCTCACAGTTCACACAAAAGATAAAATCTCATAAATCTATTTTATGAAACAGAGAAATTAATATAGGTAAAGGCTGCTCTCTAGTGGGCAGCTGTGAAAAATATAACAAAACCACTGCTTTCTTTACTCCAAAGTTAAAACTACAAAAGAACATGGTTCTCTCAGAGGTAAAAATACTATACCTCATCATAAAATTCTCCACCCCACTCCACAGAACTAGCAACTCATAACATTTTGGACTGGAGTTAAACTTTTCTGGGTAACATTCTATCCTGAACTTATTACTGATTCAAAAAGCACAAACAGGTGTAGAGTAAAACTCTGGATCTCTTTCTAATCAACATTTAAGTAGCAGTTTTTTTTAAAGTTCCATTTACTGAACACTTTTCCCATGTTTTATGTAAATACTTACATAAGCTGCCTTACAGAACAGCCCCAAATTGGTATCTCAGAGGTGGATTTAGTGTACAGAAATGTTTCATTTGGCCCAGGGGATTTACCAAAGTTTTTAAAAATTCTGAGATTTCACAGGAAACTAGGGATTTCTGGGGTCTTTTTTTTTTTTTTTAATAAAAGATCTGACAACAGTAGACCACATTTGCACATGAAAACAACAATCAGCTGGAAGGGACCAGACAATGATGCGAAGATTTGACTGGTTGAAAATTTACGTCGGGAACATGGGCAAAACAAAATTTTTTCTTTACCCTGTAAAAATGAAGACTCTTCCTTCTTCTCTCCCCCAAGAGACCATACCATATTCGCTCCAGTACCTCCAGCAAGGAAATTGCACACATGTTTGAGACAGCTATTGTGGCTTATCCCTCTGCCTGGTCACAGGAAATGGTGTCACTACTCAAGAAGGTAAGGAGGACTGCAGGACAAAAGGAAGTGGTAAAAAGAAGCATGCCTTCTGGTTTGAGGTGAGAAGTTAGTTTATGATACTGGAGGCAGCTATGATGATACACATTTCTAGAGTAGACTTTGCACCTAACAGCTTGCAAACACATGGCTTCATTCGGGCAACACACATGTCCTCTTGTTGAGCCACGTCTAACTCAGTGTGTCCAAAATGGAGTTCCTGATCGCTCTCTATTTCCTGGACTTGCTATCATGTTCCCTTTCTCAGTGATTGGCCCCCTCCATCCTTCCAGCTATGGAAGCCAGAAACCAAAAGTCACCCATCATCCCCATATCCAATTCACAGCCAAGTTCTATAACCTGATTTTGTAAATATCTCTTGACTGTGTCACTTCTCTTTATCTCTACTGCCATCTCCTCAGTCCTACTGCCTTATAAGGTCTTACCTTATAACTGGTTTGTCCTGGACACTTTCACACACTCCATTTGGTTCTCCCCTCTGCCCCATACTGATCTGTTCAAAGCAAAATTCATTGTCTTATTGTTCTCAGAATAAAGACCAAAATAATCTATATGGTATAAAGGTTCTAACTACCACTCAAGCCTTACTTTGGACTTTTGTTCCCCTCTTGACTACACATAGATTTCTTTTTTTCTCTTCTCCTTTTCTTCTACCTCCTCGCCATTATTTATCGACCTCTTACCACAGGGCCTTTCCTCATGCTCTGCCTGAAACAGTGCCTCTATCCCCAGCTCTTCCAGCTCCCTCCTTTAGGTCAGCACTACTCAGTGAGATTCAGTGACTGGTTCAAATCCATGAATTGTTCCCTACAGGTCCATGAGAAGTATAGAAATTGAGAGAAGCATTTAGAAACTGTTATAGCAATGGGATACTGCTGATGTTTTTAAGTACATGGTCAGTGGACTCATCTTACTGAACAGGGTATTAACTCAAATCACAAGCTGTATGTGCTGCGGCCCTGCATATTAGCCATGCACAATAAGACCACATACTGATCTCACTGGGTAGGAAATTAAATGGAAAAAATTGGCCCTCCTGCATAGTTTGAGAAACACAGCTCTAGATCTCAGCTGAACTATCACTTTCTCAGGAAGCTTTCTTCTGTCGTAAACTCACATAGAACTGGCTTTCCTTCTTACCATTTTTTAAAATTTGAATTTATGCATTATATGTGTGTGATTCTTGGGTTAATGATTACTGTTGTCTAAGCCTTATGAGAGGGGACCACGTCAGGCTTCTTCACCTGAGGCAGCTAGCCCAGAGCCTGACAGGTGGTAAATCTGGTATTTGAATAAATGAGGTCCATAGTGTCCATCAGATTTTCAGGGTGCCCATCCATGTTCATGGAAATGGCAATTGTAGGAGCAGCTAAGTAGTATGCATTGAATGATTATGTGGAGGAAAGAATGAGGAACCCCACAGGATGCACTTGGCTTTCTTTTTTTTTTTTAAGATTCTATTTATTTATTTGACAGACAGAGATCACAAGTAGGCAGAGAGGCAGGCAGAGAGAGAGGAAGGGAAGCAGGCTCCCTGCTGAGCAGAGACACCCCCCCCATGTGGGGCTCGATCCCAGGACCCTGAGATCATGACCTGAGCAGAAGGCAGAGGCTTTAACCCACTGAGCCACCCAGGTGCCCCTGCACTTGGCTTTCTTCGAAGAGGGAAACTCGCACAGGTTGTGGCTGGCTAAGGACAAGAGCTTTGAGGGCCTACAGTTCACACCTGTGCCTCCTGAATTTTGGGTCAAGCTCCCTGTGTTGGAATAGGGATATTGATAATGTCAAAGATGAAGAAGAGAGGGGTGATTTTTCATAAGCAAATTGTCCTCAGTTCCAAGAAAGCCCTCCTCACCCCAAAATCACACCCCGATGATCTGCGGTTGTAGTCTCCAGGAGCGTTCTCAAGCAGAACTGACATTTCCCACTTGAGCCACAGGACTGATGTGATACTGACTGTGGAGCAGTTCCAGGGGGAGAATCTTTAATCACAGTTCGCAAAACCCCAAAATCTAATGGTAACCTTGGTTACATCTTATACAATATATTTTGATTAATTGTACGAACAGCTATAACTTTTAGTAGGAAATTAATTTCATTTGTAAAAACACACAAGCATTCACTACCTAATAAGGGGAGACCTTCTCTTAGGTACTTTATATACATGGCCTCATTTATTCCTAGCTACAACCACACAAAATAGGCTATTATCCCCTTTTTATAGAGGGTAAACAAAGGTTTAGAGGACAAGCTTGCTCACAGTTAATAAAGTAGGGGAATCAGGAATCAAAGGTATGTTTAACTCAACAGGACCATCTATTTTCACTCACCACACAGCAAAAACCTATTTACAGCTCATTCTATGCATGCATTATCCCATTATTTATGTAGGTATTATCTTTATTACTTGATAGGATTAGGGAAGGGAAACACTACCTTGTTTCCTTCAAACCTACACTTGAAAACTTTTAGAGGGAGTTGTTATGTGTGATTTTTTTGCCCCGTGTTGACCTTCATTATGATCTTCGTGTTTGTATTCTATTGACAGCTACTTGAGCCTAATCCAGACCAGCGATTTTCTCACTTGTCTGACATTCAGAACTTCCCGTATATGAATGACATGAACTGGGATGCAGTTTTGCAGAAGAGGCTCATTCCAGGTTTTATTCCTAACGTGAGTCAATCCTAACAAGTCCATAACAACCCTCATTCAGTTACAGACATGGTCTCATTAGATAACCCCACCCGTGTTTGTTGCAACAGCCCAATTCCTGTCTCACAGATGAGACAACGGAGGCACACACAGGGGAAATGGGCCACCGTAGGTCATGTGGCTAGCAAGTGGCCAAGTGGGATTCTCATCCAGGTCCATCGGCATCTGGAGTTCTAGGTCCTAATCCCTTTTTGTGGTATTCTTCTACTGGAAGGAAGCCCTAATCCTCCGAGGAGTCATTCCCAGGAATCTGCTCATTGAGGAAACAGTGTTTTCTCAGATTTCAAAGATGTAGAAATTTGTTTCCATGGTTCTGTGAGTCACAGCACTGAAAATGTTGGGGTTATTTTTACCACTCACCCCTCTTCCTTTGGTGGTTCGCTGTCACAGAGCTACATTCATTAGGACTATAGTTCCCACTGGTTGAGTACCTGACTGTGGGACATCTGTGGCCTCGTTCGGACCACTGAGAAAAGCTGGAGTCCAGAAGCTTCGGCCAAGAAACCCTCCTCTGCATCACACCACAGCCATTAGCTATCCACTCTGCCTCAGGAGAGGCTCTATGTACGATTCTCTGACTTACCGTCCCTCCAAGTCATCTGGGGAGCTTGTTAAAAATGTAGTTTCCTCAGCCTCTGTTCAGAAACACTGACTCTGAAGGTCTGGCCGGGGAACTGGGCAACTAGAGAAACAACTCAGGTGATTCTCATCTATAAACACGATCATCAGAGCACACTTTGGGAAACATAATTCACAAGTTCAAGCTTTGAAAAAATGACTAGAGTTTGATTTCCTTTCACACTCACTGAGGGCTTGTGGGGAGTTTAGAAAACAAACAAAATAGAAAATCGAAGACTATGAAAAACAAAGCCGGCCATAAGTTATTTAAAACATGGTAGGAACCGGAGCTCCTTATTCTTGGATGGCTCCATCAGAAACAGGTGCTGTTCCTGGTATTAGGTTCGGCATCTCTGTAGAATGACCCAGAATCAAAGGAGTGAGCCAACTCGTCTTTCTTGCAGAAAGGCAGGCTGAATTGTGACCCCACCTTCGAACTCGAAGAAATGATTCTGGAGTCCAAACCTCTTCACAAGAAAAAGAAGCGTCTGGCAAAGAAGGAGAAGGAGATGAAGAAATGTGATTCCTCTCAGGTAAGCAGGTGCCCGCCAGACTCAGGGTCACGGGACTCTTCCTGGCGCCCATGGTTGGGGAGCTTCCGGTGGGAGGGCCACTCAGCACCCCGAGCTGCTGTTTTGTGAACGCATGGAGTCGCTGAACCCCCACGTTTCTGGAATGGCAGGCCTGGGCCGCACTGGGGTTCCTAGCAGAGCGGTAACATTTAGCGGTGGACTCTGGCTCTGCCGTGAACATCATTCAGTTATGGCCCTCAAGTTCTCATTTCAGATTTTACAATTTCCTGGAAGACAGTCCAATCAGTAGCTCTGCAAACAAATATTCTCAAAGTCCTTCATGTCTCTAGCCCTCCAGGGACACTCTACACTCTCACAGTCAATTTAGCCAAGGCCACGTGCAACCCTACAAGTATCTGACCTTCACTGACTACAGGTTTCGTCCTTCTTTAGGACCCTTGCTCTTCCCTCTTCCTTCAATTTTCTACTCTCAGATCTTCACGTAGGGGGTTTTCTATTGTCCCTTATACCTTAAACGCCATTTGCCAAAGATAAGGTCTCTTCGATATACTGCGCTCTTTCTCAGCCCCGATTTTTAATTCCCTCGTGACATTAACATAATTTACAAATCTTTATGTGTGTATTTGTTTCTTTTTCTATCCCAATAAAATGAAGGCTCCTTGTGGGGGAAGCCCAGGTCGCACCCACCAGTGTCTTCATACAGCGTAGGCTCAATAAACAAGAGGTTCAGTATATTGGAAGGAAAGGAAATTTTATAACCGGACAGTGAAAATTGGGCATCGCTCTTCTTAGAGTTACAAGGTCATGTTGCCTCACCGGACATCTTCCTGGGGTCTCCTCTTGTCCTAGTTCTTCCCCAACACACAGCCCCAGGAAGCCTCCCTCCTGATGCGAAAGGCGACGAGCCACTTACCTGCAGGACAGACCCTAGCATTTTCAAAGACCGCCCAAATGAGGGACTCTGCTTCCTCTTTCTTCCAGGCCCCATATCGACCTCAGGATCCTTTACCAAGAAGTGTTTTTGCCCAGGATAAAAACAGGCCCTTCCATCTCTACTCGGGGAAGTGTACAACCGCTTGATCTTTATGTTTTGTTTTTAAAATTTTATTGAGGTAAAATACATATAATATGATATTTCCCATTTTAACCATTTTTAAGTGTACAATTCACGATGCTATACAGCCACCACCATTCTTTAGTTCCAGAATTTTTTGGTACCCCAAACCCCATATTTTTCCTTAATTTATTTCGGCAGTGTTCTACAGCTTTGGCGAGTACAAATTTTTCGTGTCCTTCATTAAACTTATTAAGAATTTTATTCTTTTGGATACTATGGAAATGAAATTGTTCATTTCCTTCTTGAATTATTAATTCCTGGCATATAGAAACAAGGGATTTGTCTGTATTGATTCTGTATGCTGCAACTTTGCTGAGCTCATTTCTTAGCTCTACAGCTTCCTTGTGGATTCTGTGGGATTTTCTATCCATTAGACCATGTCATCCGCAAATAAGGCTAGTTTTACTCCTCTTTACAGTTTGGACGCCTTTAATTCTTTTCTTTCTTTGATTGCTCTGGCTAGAAATTCCAGTACACTGTTGAATAGCAATGGCAAATGCAGGCATCTTTGCCTTTTTTCTACTCTTAGGGGGAATACCTTTTACCATTGAGTAGTATTGTGTTAGCCGTGAATTTTTTTGGAAAAGCCTTTTATCTTGTTGAAGAAGTATTCTATTCCTAGTTTTTTTTAGTGTTTTCATTATGAAGGGTTTTGAATTTTGTCAAATGCCTTTTTCTGGGTCAAATGAGATAATCTTGCACATTTTTCTTTTCTTAGTTCTATTAATGCAATGTGTTATGTTGGCTGGTTTTCTTATGGTGAACCATTCTCACACTTCTGGGATAAATCCCACTTGGTCATTGTGTATAATCTTTTAATATGCTGTTGGACTTCGTTTGCTACAATGCTGTTGAAGATTCTTTTATCTATATTCATAATGAAAATTGTCCTGTAATTTTCTTCTCTTTTGATGTCTTTAGCTGTTTTGGTATAGGGGTAAAGCTGGGTCCATTGAATGAGTCGTTTTTTGGCGGGGGGGGGGGGGGGGGGGTGGCTTCCAGGCAAGTTTGAGAAAGATTGGTGTTGTTTCTTCTTTACACATTTGGTAGAACTCACTGCTAAAGTCATCTGGTCCTGGACTTTTCTTTGTTGGAAAGTTTCTTATTACAGAGTTTTACTTGTAGATTACTCTTTACTTGTTATAGGTCTGTTGAGATTTTATATTTCTTCTAAAATTTTTGTAGTAATTTGTTTTTTTACAAATTGGTCCATTTCATCTAGATGTTATTTGTTGATATACAGTTGGTCACCCTGGTTTTTTTATTTCTATAAGGTAAGTCTGGAAGTCATGTCCCCACTTTCATTTGTGATTTTAGTTATTTGCATTTTTCCTTTTTTTTCTTTCTATATGGCTAATCATTTGTCAGTCTTATTCATCTTTTCAAAGAACCAGTGATTATGTTTGTTATTTTTCTATTCTCTATTTCATTGGTCTTTGCTCTCATCTTTGTTATTTCCTTCATTCTGCTAGCTTTGGGTTTAGCCTGCTTTTCTTTTTCTAATTCATCAAGGTATGAAGTTAGATTATTGATTTGGAATATTTCTTCTTTTCTAAAGTAGACATTTACACCTATAAAATTTCTCTGATTACTGCCTTCACTGCATCCCCTAAGTTTTAGTGTGTTGGGGTTTTTTTGTTTATTTATCTTAAAGTATTTTCTAATTCTTGTGATTTTTTTTTTGACACAATGGTTGTTTAAGAATGTGTTTAATTTCCATGTATTTGTGTATTTCCCAGTTTTCCTTCTGTTGTTGATTTCTAGCTTCATTTTGTTGTGGTCAGAGATCATTTGTATGATTTAAAAATTTTAAAATGTATTGAGACTGTTTTTTACCCTGACATATGGTTTCCTTCCATGGTTTCTTTTACCTTTCTGAGCATATTTAAGACAGTTGTTCTAAAGTCTCTGGGGGCGCCTGGGTGACTCAGTCAGTTAAGCATCCAACGCTTGGTTTCAGCTCAGGTCATGATCTTGGGGTTGTGAGATCAAGCCCTGCACTGGGTGGAGTCTGCTAGAGATTCTCTCTCCCTCCCTCTCTCTGCCCTTCCTGCTCATGCTTCACTCTCACTCTAAAGTAAATAAATAAATCTTAAAAAAAAAAAAAAAAGTCTCCATTTAGTAAATCCAATGTTTGGGCATCCTCAGGCATAATTTCTATTCCTTTGAATGGACCTTGTGATTTTGTTGTTGAAAACGTGACATTTGAATATTATCATGTAGTAACTCTAGAAATCAGATTCTCTCCTTTTGTAGAGTTTGCTCTTTTTTGATTGTTGAAGGCAGTACTCATCCTTTTTAAAGTAACTTTTACAAACTACTTTTGCAAACCCCATATTCCCTGTCTTGTGTCATCCCTGCAGTTCCTATTATGTTAGCTTGTGTTTAGCTAATATTTTGACAGAGATTTCCTTGAACACCAGAAGCATTTTTAAGTTGCTTTTTTTCTTGACTTAGTGTTTCCTTGGTTGTTAAAAAAAACTTTGATTGCTTTCCAGAATTCTGACAAAGTTAGCTCTGACAGTTTCTGCTTGTTTTTTGTTTCCGTTGATGGGAGCTTGGAGCAGCCTACTCTAATATTCTGTCCTAGTTCCTCTTAATCTGGTACCCTAAGTTTAAAAATAAAAATTATTTTGCTTTACAGTAAAGGTTAGTATTTCCAAGAATAATCAGAAAAGATCATGAATCTCAAAATAGCACTCTATCTACTCTTTGACATCAAGGTTTTTAAAATGTGAGGATCAATCTTGGCAGCTCATTACAGTATTACTATGTTCATTCATTCATTCATTCATTCAGTACATGATTATGAAGTGCCTGCTATGTCAGGAAATGTCTCATTGCTGCCCTTAGAGGTACACAGTGCTCTGGGAATTACTCACTCGTCCTGAGTGAGGGTCCAAGTTAGGCTTTCCAGAAGAGCGAACATCTGATCTGGTTCATCTTCTGGCCCAAGCCTCTTGAACACAGCATGAGTATTTCCTACTGTTGGCAACCATTTGCCATTTTGTTTCTTTTGAAATAATGAAAGCATTTCTAAACTCTCAGGATATAAGTCCTGAAATGCCCTTATCCTTTGTTTTCTGTGCAGTTGTCTCTATTCAACCTAGAGGAACCAGATCTGGAACCAGATCTGGCTTGGAAAAGAGGTCAGCGATCCAACCGTGATCATTTTAGTGATAATGCATGGTCTCCTACTACTCCCTCAGTCTGTAAACACTGCTTCGTGGTTAGGAAAAAACAGGCACAACAAACCCATTGGCTTATCTTCTTCTCTAAATTCCATCTGCTTTCTTATTTGGCATTTCATTAAAATGGAAATTTTTATAACGTAGTCTTTTTTTTTTTTTAAGATTTTATTTATTTATTTGACAGACAAGTAGGCAGAGAGGCAGGCAGAGCCAGAGAGAGGAGGAAGCAGGCTCCCCGCTGAGCAGAGAACCTGACGCAGGGCTTGATCCCAGGACCCCGGGATCATGACCTGAGCCGAAGGCAGAGGCTCTAACCCACTGAGCCACCCAGGCGCCCCAAAATGGAAATTTTTAACACAATTTTTAGCCAAATTAATTGTATTAATAGAGCCATCATTTTCATTTAAAGATGTGCTTAAATATCCCGCAAACCTGTTAACCTGTGTTTTATCTGATCTGTTTTGGTTAAATTGTTTTAAGAGGGGCACCTGACTGGCTCAGTTGGTTAAGCACCAACTCTTGATTTTGGCTCAGGTCATGATCTCAGGGTTGTGAGATTGAGCCCCACATCAGGCTCCATGCTGGGCGTGGAGCCGGCTTGAGAGTCTCTCTCTCCCTCCCTTTTTTGCCCCTCCCACCCTCTCTCTCTTTTAAAAAAATTGGTTTTTTTTTAAGATTTTATTTATTTATTTGACAGACAGAGATTACAAGTAGGCAGAGAGGCAGGCAGAGAGAGGAGGAAGCAGGCTCCCTGCTGAGCAGAGAGCCCGATGGGGGGCTCGATCCCAGGCCCCTGGGATCATGACCTGAGCCAAAGGCAGAGGCCTTAACCCACTAAGCCACCCAGATGCCCCTAAAAAATTGTTTTAAGAGATGCTAGGGTTAGAGGGAAGAGATAATTTGCAAGATCTATTTTTCCTATGGACATATATGTATATCCTAGAAAGCTTTATTAAGGGGAAAAGCCCTACAATACCATTTTTGTGTATGGGAAAATAAAACCTATTGTAATCTTTTATATATATCTTATTTTATATATTTATTTTTATTTATATAATATATACTTGACATACACACATATATAAATATATAGTTGTATCAATGTAAATATATATTTATACATATACTTACATAAACATGTGTAACTCTAGTAGAATTGCTTTGTTTTTGTTTTTTAACTTTTTCATGTGGGAAAAGAGGTGAGGGTAGTCATGTCTCAGATGCCTTCTCAACTTGTAAAGGTAATCAACGTAGATATTTACACCTTAGGGGAAAGGGATAAATATAACTACTATCACCAGGCCCACAGGTTATTAAGGAAGGTTATTAAGGAAGCAATCCACTGGACATCGTAGACACACTAGAGAGTAAAATTTATTTCCACAGGGCTTATTAACAACCTCTGAAGTCCACAAGTCTTATAAGAGACCTTCTTAGAAATATCTGCTAGAATCTGTTCTTGTGTGTATGTGTGTGTGCGTGTGTGTGTGTGTTATTTTTGTTTGTTTTTGTTTGTCTTCATGATGAAGATCTCTTATCTGTATCTGTAAGTGAGAGGGAACATTCTCTTCTTTTCATCTTTACTCATGTAGACTTCTTTCACCCACCATTAGGAGGCTCTGTGTGCTTCGAGACTAAGAAATGGAATCGTGTTAGTGAGTACAGAGCAGAAAGAGGCAGGCTTAAAATGCTCTAAACTTATAAGGATAAGAAAGGGGTAGAATTATCTTGTTAAGAGACGGAATGTGGGGTGTGTAACTATCTGCAATGATGGCTTCTACATGTTGAACAGTCAACGCTAATCCAACCAGCATGATGGCAAAATGATCTTCAATAGACTGTTTAAAATCTGTTAGAGAGTGTCTGTCCCCTCTCTCCAGCAAGAGCTATCATCTCTTGTGAATGCTTCCTACTCTGACTGGATGAGGCAGTGTGTAGTGGTTACTTCCCAAACAGCTATATGATCCTTTTAAATGTAATTACTTAAACATTAACTCATGAATCCTTTGTAAGTGTTGATTCCTTTATATTAAAAAAAATCAGAACAGTAATAGGACCTACATGATCGATCTGAGGAGGAAGTAAGAAGTAAGATGATGTTAGGAAGGCATATTAACAATTAACTGTGTTAAGCCGTGGATTTGTAAAAGGCTGAAAGCTTATCATGTGACCCCTTGGACTTCTCCTCTGGGTCCCTATTGCATTAGTGCTTCTCAACCTTAGCACCACACTTAACCCATATGGGAAAACTTTTTTAGTATACTGGTGTCTGGGTCCCACCCAAGATCAGTAACATTTGAATCTGGGAGTATGGCCTGGGCATCAGTATCTGAAATGTTCTGCAGGTGATTCTATATATGCAGCTAAGGTTGAGATCCACTGCTGCAGGATCCATGATACGACTAAATAAAGCAAAAGCACTACAGTTTTCCCTTTCCTCCCGTTTTCTCATTTATAAAATGGAGTTGATATCAGCACCCACTTCATAGACTTGTTCTGAGTCAATTAGTACATATAACGTGTTCGGCAAAATGATTAATTATTATCTTTTACTCTTCCATTCTACATCCTGACTCCAGTCTTCTTTCTTTCCCATGTTCCTACTTTTGCTCCTATATATGTCAGATGCCTCTACTTCTTTGCTTCCAGAATATTCTCCCTTCATTCCTCTCTGCTCATCAACAACTTTCAAGTATAGAACCAAAAAGACAGACACACCACCTAGCTGGTCTGCTGTTGAGGCAAATGATGAAAGTCCTCTTCTGCTACCTCTTGAGATTTCCACCTGCTGCAAACCCTTGAGATACTTTTGTTGCCACCTCCATGCATACCAGTGTAATAGCCATCAGTTCTGCTCATTTCTAAGAAGTGGGTTCGAAGAGTTCTAACCAACCTTTTCCTTCTCAGTTACATAAGACCCATTCATCCTTCCATTCTCTTTCCCTCCCTCTCCTTTCCCTCATCATCTCTTTCTGGCTACTGTTGTTGACTTATCCCTGTCACTGAACTTCTCAAACTTTTTCACCTAAAGCAGAGGAAAGAGAACATGTTGAACGTGAACATTTCAAGGACCAGTGTGGGTGGGTGGGGGGCAACTCATGGGGTCTGCAGTACCAGCTCACAAACTCCTCTCTGAGTGTCTATTTTATATCTTTAAGGAAAACAGAATTCGGTGGTAGAGAAAAAAATTCACATGGATTTCTACATTTTAGTTGATTTTAATCTTGATTTGTAAGGTTAAAAATATTTTTAAATGTATCTTTTATGTTATATTTTAAGTAACATTTATATGTCCATATATGTATATAAATCTTTATATATGTTTATGTAAATGTTTTGTTTATATATTCTATATAAACATATACATAAACAAACAAACATATTACACAAATTTACATATATTTTAATACAATGATATATATGATACATATTATGCATAAAATATATACATATATAAACATATATGAAATATTGTATATGTAAAAATATTGTATAATATATATGTTTCTGTATTTTTGTTTTTTCTAATACTTTAATGTTTAAAAAAAACCCACAGTGAACTATTCTCAAAGAAAAAAGAAACCCCAACTTTTAGCTCAATTAACCAAGGTAAAAAGAGAGAGGACCCAAATCAATAAAATATAAATGAAAGAGAAAACATTACAGTGCCCCTCCCTAAGAGCACAGAAATGGTAAGGAGCAAAAGAAATCACTATGAACAACTATATACACAACAAAGAGGACAACCTAGAAAAAAAAATGGGCTTTTTTTACTAAGAAAAATTCTTGGTAACATACAACCTATCACTTCTGAATCAGGAAGAAATTAAAGATCTGAAGAGACCAATTACTAGTAAGGAATTTGAGTCAGTAATCAAAAATCTCCCAGCAAAAAAAAGCCCAGAACAGATAGTTTCACTGGTGAATTTTACTGAACTTTTACACTTGATCTTAGCCAAAAGGCCGAGAAGCAATTTTACCGAACTTTTAAAGAAGAATAAACATTAATCCTCAAACTCTTCCAAAAAATCAAAGAGGAGGGGACATCCCCAAACTCATTTTATGAGGTTAGCATTACCCTGATTCCAAAGCCAGAAAAAGACATGAAAAGAAAAGGAAATGTCAGGCCAACATCCCTGATGAATACAGATGCAAAAATTCTCAATAAAATACTAGCAAACCAAATTCAGCAATACATTAAAGGAACATTTACTCAAGCGGGATATATCCCTGGGATGCATAGATGGTTCAACATATGCAAGTCAATAAGTGTGATACATCTCATTGATAGAATTGAGAGAGAAAATCATATCATCTCAAGAGACACAGAAAAGGCATCTGACAAAATTCAACATCTATTCATGATTAAAAAGTCCTAACAAATTAAGTATAGAAGGAACATACCTTAATAAAGGCCATATATAATGAGCCCACAGCTAACATCATACTCAGTGATGAAATACTGAAAGCTTTTCTTCTACGATCGGGAACAAGACATGGGTCCCCACTCTCATCACTCCTATTCAACAAAGCACTGAAGTCCTAGCCAGAGCAATCAAGCAACAAAAAGACATCAAAATTGGAAAGGAAGAAGTAAAATTGCCTATTTGAAGATGATATGATTTTATATATAGAAAATCATAAAGACTTCACCAAGAAACTCTTAGATCTAATCAATGAATTCAGTGAAATTGTAGGGTACCAAATTACCATATAGTAGCATTTCTATATACTAACAACGAATTATTTGGAAAAAAATCAATACCATTTATAAGAGCATCAAAAAACAGTAAAATACTTAGGAATGAATTCAACCAAGGAGGTGAAAAATATCTGTACTGAAAACCACAAGAAATCTGATTTTTTGCATATAATACCTAAATTATATCCTAGGATATAATACCTATATTATAAATGATTTTTTGGATATAATACCTAAATCCAGGAATAAAATAAACAAGTAGGACTGCATTAATAAAAAGACAACAAGACATTGATGAAAGAAATTAAAGACAACACATATAAGTAAAAAGGAATCCTGTATTCATGAATGGAAAAATTAATATTGTTAAAATGTCTGTACTACCTGAAGCCATCTATAGATTCAATGCATTCCCTATTAAAATTCCGATGGGAGGGGCACCTGGGTGGCTCAGTGGGTTAAAGCCTCTGCTTTCCCAGGGTCCTGGGATCGAGCCCCGGTCGGGCTCTCTGCTCAGTGGGGAGCCTGCTTCCCCCTCTCTCTCTGCCTGCCTCTCTGCCTACTTGTGATCTCTCTCTGTCAAATAAATAAATAAAATCTTAAAAAAAAAAAATTCCAATGGGATTTTTTACAGAAGTAGAACAAAAAAATCATAGTGTCTATATGGCACCACCAAAGACCCCCAAATAGGCAAAGCAATCCTGGGAAAGAAGAACAAAGCAGGAAGTATCATACGTCCTTGTTTCAAGCTATACTACAAAGCTATATTAATTAAAACAGTATGGTACTTGGAGAGAAACAGACACATAGACCAATGGAATAGAATCAAGGGCCCAGAAATAAACCCATACAAATACCATCAACTAATATTTGACATGGGAGCCAAGAATACTCAATGGAGAAAAGACAGTCTCTTCAATAAATGGTGCTGGGAAAATTGGACAATCCCCTGTAAAAAAATGAAACCAGACCCTTATATCTTGCAAAATTAACTCCCTAAAATTAATTCAAAATGGATTAGAGACTTAAATATAACACCAGAAACCGTAAAACTCCTAGAAGAAAAGGTAGGAACAAAGCCCCTTGACAATGGCCTTGGCATTGATTTTTTGGATATAATACCTAAAGCACCAGGACAAAATAAACAAGTAGGAATTCACCAATAAAAAGACAACTTATTAAATGGGAAAAATACTTGCAAATCATATATTTGATAAAGTGTCATTATCCAAAAACATGTAAAACTCATAGAACTCAAAAGCAAAAAACAAACACACCAAAAAAACAAACAAGCAAAAACACCAAATAATCCAATTGAAAAAAAGGGAAAGGACCTGAATAGATGTTTTTCCAAAGAAGATATATGAAGGCCTAGAGGTACCCAAAAAGGTGCTCAACATTACTAAACATCAGGGAAACGCACATCGAAACCACACACACCTGATAGAATAGCCATCATCAAAAAGACAAGAAACACCAAGTTTTGTCCAGGATGTGGAGAAAAGGGAACTCTTAAACACTGTGGGTGGAACTGTAAATTGGTGCAGCCACTATGGAAAACAGTATGGAACTTCCTTCAAAAATTAAAACCAGAACTACCCTATGACCCAGAAATTCCACTTCTGGGGCTATATCGGAAGGAAACATGAATACTGTGTTGAAGACATACCTGCACTCCTGTGTTCACTCTGGCATTATTTACAATAGCCAAGACATGGAAATATGGATGGGTGGATGGATAAAGGTGTGGTACGCTCACACACACACACATATACACACAGGAGTATCAAATTCATTCTTTAACAAGAAGGAAGTCTTGCCATTTGCAACAACATGGATGGACCTGGAGGGTGTCATGCTGAGGGAAATAAGTCAGACAGAATGACAAATACTGTGCAATCTCAGTTGTATGTGGAATCAACCCAACCAACCAACTCATAGGAAAAGAGATCACATTTTGGGAAGGAGACACGGGGGACGGGGTTTGGGTAATTGGGTGAAGGCAGTCAGAAGGTACAAACTTTCAGTTACAAGATAAGTAAACTCCAGGCATGTGACATACAACATGACAGCTACAGCTCACACTGGGGTATGATCTAGAGGAAGGTGTGAAGACAATAAACTTTAAGAGTCCTCATCAAATGGAGAAACCATTTTTTCTTTTTTCTTTGTTAATCAACAGGACAGCAGATGTTAACTGAACGTGTAATTCACAATATATGAAAATCAAGTCATTATGCCATACACCTTAAACTTATACAGGGCTGGGCACCGATTATATCTCAATAAAACCAGGGGGAAAACAACACTTCTTATAAAGATGTTTCTTGGGACACTATGTATAAGCTACATATATTTATTTATATAAATTTTTAAATAAAAATCTTGGGTAGAACTGCTGCCAAGAAGCTCTATCAGATTGTATTTACCCCATAGTTTCATGTCCCCCATGACTGATACTAGAAACCCTCAGGGTTACAAATACCCCATTTAGAGAACAAGAGTAAGTGTAGCAGAGTCTCCTTTCTCCCCTTTGTCTTGCTCCCCTCCCCACTCCTCTGAAATGTCCTCTCCTTTTCATTTGCCTCTTCTATCACCTAAACATTCACTCAGGAAAGAAAATTCTCCAGTACTTGAAGACTTACTATTTCTTAATTCTTGGATTAAAAAAAAAATGAATGAATAAATATCTTTTTGTCGGGGAATATTTTTTTTCTTCAGAAGTCATTTGGAAGTATTTTATTGTAGGCTTGTAAAACATTTGATCTGGGTGGGACACTGTCCTGGGCTTGATGATTATCACCATTTTGAGGGTAAATTTCCTCATTAGGATTGAAAAGTCTTCAAAAGATGTTAAAAGCTGGATAATACTGTCAAAGCAAATGTTTTGCCCGTCTGTGAAAAAGTCACAAATAAAGATTTTGCTCACTGTGCCTGAGATACAGTTAATCAACCCCAGCACAGTTGTTGAAGGGAACATTCCCCCAGAACTGTGTTTCTAGACTGTTCATTAAATCTAAGTAGAACCTCCAAACCTTTTATAGGAGGGCCAGGAGATGACTGGCGAGTAAGCAACCAGCTCAGTAAACCCTCATCCCCACCCACCTCGAAGCCATTGTTTCTTCATGGGCTGAGAGGCTGAGAGACCTCAAGCTAATAAGCCATAACCCACATCTTCCTTGCTGTGGGGAATAGAGTTGCCCTGTTTTATCCTCTGGCAGTTTCTTCCTTATTTGCACCCCTATTACTCTGATTGGGGTCTCCTGCCACACATTTTCAGATAGTGTCCTTTTGGAAGATACCCTGGTGCTTCTGAGATTTGAGCCAGTGAACAGACAGGGGGTTCCTGGCTGTTTGAGGCTCCCCCCGGTCCGCTAACCGCATCTCTCTCTTTCTCTCCCCCACTCCCACCTGCTCCCCCAGAAGACGTGCCTTCTTCAAGAGCATCTGGAGTCTGTCCAGAAGGAGTTCATCATTTTCAACAGAGAAAAGTAAGTAAGCCTTGGTTCAACAGCAGCCCAGAGGATGATGGATGCTTCAGCCAGACTTACCTGCAGAGCCTTAACTGATTTTTTTTAACATTTTCTAATTTTTTCTCACATCAAAAATGATACATATCGATAACAGAAAGATTGAAAAATTCAGAAGCCTTTTCCCCCCTGTATGAGATTTCAAAAACTGCAATAGGTAAGTTAGCTTAGCATCAAGTTTCGGTCTCAGGGAAGGACAGAGGAATGGGACCAAAACACTTAAATTTGGTGACACGTTTAAGATGGTTTCCTTGTGTCATGCTGCTTTATAAATTGTGGGGTCTAATTCTGTCATTTCAAAGCTTAAATCTCTTCTTTTTCTTTTCAACGATAAGTCCTGGTTGTTTTTCTTTTTTCTTTTCTCTTTTAAGAGTAAAAAGGGACTTTAATAGAAGACCGGCTAATCTAGCCTTGGAACAAACCAAAGACCCCCAAGAGGAGAATGGTCAGAATAAGAAGTGAAGTCCTCCGCATCTTCTGCTTGGGACCTCTCCTGCCACCTCAGGCCAGGAATTGCTGACAGTAGTTCTCACCTCTCCACACCTCACACACCTTAGAAAATGTGTACGAACGCCTTTGCGAGGAGGCAGCATGACAGAGACAGAGAGTTCCGGGTCTCCTGGGACCTCGTTTCACCACGAATTAACTACGTTGCCTTGAGCAAGTCACTTCCTCTATGGTCTTTGCTTTGGGTCATTCACCTAAATGAGAGGGTTATACAAGAGGAGCTCTGTTCTCCCTTTCTACTGTTACCATTCTGTTTTTCCACACAGCCTTTATCTTTATTTTAAAAGGAATATTTAGATGTAGATTTATTTTTCCACTCATTCTAACTACACTGTGACAAATGGGCAAATGGACAATGATGGGTGGCTGATGACTGTGTGAGGCTCTTCAGAGCTAGGAAATTTCTTAGAGGGGTCAGAGTGCCCCCATCTGACTGAGGAGAGAGAAGGAATTCAATCAGGAAGCAATGAATGGGAGCGGATTAGAAGTAAGATTTCTGAGGCCTTCCAGCGGCGTTCTGGAATCAGCACACCCTGTCAGCTCGAGTCAGCCAGCAAGAGCCCAGTGAGCACGTCCTTCCCATGCCCTGGACAGAGACGTGAAGCTGGGCAGCTGAAACTGGTCATGACTGGCAAATATTGGTGATATTTACACCACAGAAATGGGCAAATGCTTCAAATCAGGGCTCCCCACCCTCCCAGCCCCCATAAGCCAGTTGTAAAGCAGTTATCAGCATATCGCTCACCTCCTAGCCTTGAGAGTGAATTGTCCGCTTACCAGAGACCCTGTCTGGAGAGATCAGAGAATCTTACCATCACACTGAGACCATGTCCACCTTTTAGTAATCAAGCTCTCCCTTACCTGTACAGGGGTTACAGTCTGAGTAGAATGGGAGGGGAATTTGGGAGAGAGGAAAATTTACACTTGGAAACCCCTTTAAATTACCCACACCGTGGTGGGAATCTTTTCTCAGCGAAGCCCAGTGCAGTGAGCCACCTTCCAGTAATGAAGCAAATCACCATGAGGGGGGTTTGTTTTGATTCTGTCTTTTATTTCTGGTCTCATTTTTGGCCAGTATCAGATGAACCAAAATGTGTTTCCGATTATACATGCCTTTATAGACTGGAATAAGAGAACTAGGAGATGTAGTCAGGCCACCTAAACCTCGTCCTTACAGACAGTCAGGGCCTTACCAATATAGCAGAAAGCAGGCAACAGGGAAGAGCAGACCGAGAAACCATGCAGAAGTAACAGATCCCACACCTGCCACACCAGATATCCAAGGAGGGAAGCAGCACTCGGGCAATTAAACATGGGTAGGAAGCCAATGCTGGATTTTAACTTGGCCTCCAGGATTTCCTCCTCACTGAGTTAACAGGCCCAGAATTTCTGGCAGAGCTGTGAATAGTGTGTCTCTACTTTAAGAGCAACCACATTTTTGTTAAGAATTAAAACCAGCTCTTTCCTTCTGTTTGACTTTTTTCTTTCCCCTACATTTCCCACATATTATTTTTCCCGTGCTGTTTTGCTTTTCTCCAAAAGCTACAAACTATGCACTGGGTCCGACTCCATTTCTGATTATGTATGGAAAGAGCAAGGGGAAGGTGACCAGGTTCTGTTCCAGGCTGGTCACTCCAGGAGTGTCAGGGGCCACTGGCGTGGTTTACCATCTTGCATCTTCCATGTGTTTTGCCTCAAGTCCTGATGTGCTGTGGACATGTCTCTCCAATCACCTGGTCCCTCCTCTTGCTGTGACCTTGTGTGTATCATCAAGGAAAGACTTCAGGAAACACTTGCCACAGGGCCATGGGATCAGGAGGCTCTGCATGGGGAAGGGAGCTGGCCGTCTGTGCCATTTCACATCTGTACAATGTGTAACAGGACAGGAACCCCGTAACATCTATGTAGTGTGAGCCCCTAGTTTTTATGTCCAGTGAGTTCCTGCTGTGCCCGAGGCACCTCTGTGGACATTCAGGAACTGTGGACACACCAACTAGACAGCACAGCCTCAGAGTGGTAAGATGGATTTTCAGTCCCAATCAGGTTACAGACCCACAATGTGTTTCCAGTTAGAATGAGAAAGAACCATATCGAAAGCGCCCAACAGTTGACTGTCAGCATCTCCCACCACCACCCATTTTCAACATTAGAACAAAAAGGTTTCCAGAAACCAAAAGGAGGCCTAAGTCTGTACCATGATTGCTAGATGTTGGTATTAGCTGCTTTGGTTTTATTCCGTAACTTGGGCCCAAAGTTACTACCCGAACCAGACGGAACATGTCTCAGCAATGAGATGTGTGACAAGCAAGGCTCGGGGCTCAGAATTTTAGAAAACAGGCTGAGTATTGCCACCCTTTGCCTGGTATTCTCCCATCTCCTTCTAATTGCTTCCTCCCTTCTCAGAGCCCCTGGAAAGTCTAGAAAAGTCTAAGCAAGTTCAGAAATATCCAGGTTATAACAACTCTTACACTGCAGCTGGGTCACCCACCCCCTGGCATTGTGACCCCCTTCCCAGTGGCTGGGGTGTGAGAGGGCATGCCAGCCCTGCGACCCTGCCCATGCCCCGAACTCCATTAAATACTCCGCTAATGGCTGACACATCTCAAGGGCAGTCCTGGTTCTGGCTGGGATCATTGCTAGGACAGCAATAAGTGTCCAGCCGCACAAAGCCCTGCTAAGTGAATTATGGTCATTAATTCGTAGTGAAGCTTCTTGTGATGGGAAAGTTTGAACCGGAAACTAGTGGGCTGTAGATCATCATAGCTTCTCTAGATTGGATGGGCAAGTACATAGCTCGGGAGAAAGAATGCTGATAGAGCTGGGAGGAAGCAGTCTTGCTGCTTTCCACGGTACAGTCATGCTAAACCTTTTGTTCACCAGCCGGACGAAAAGGCAAAGGTGTGCAACACATCGTGTTTGTTTCAGTAGCCAGTTGTGCCTGCCTTGTCTACACAACATCGTTTCCCACTGTCCTCCTGCAACTGCTCTTTCTTACAAGCTCAGTGTGTCTGACTGATGTTAAATGCTGAGGTTCAAAATCCAAACTTCAGTGATCCACGCTGTTGTGAACAGGAAGCCACTTGGTGGGAAGCATGTGCTTCTGTCGCTAGAATGTAAATGTGCCTTGGTGTATTAAAATGTCTTCTGTATACAGTAAGCCACTGGTGCTTCTCAGCTGTGTCACTGTTTTTCCTGGAGGTAGGGCTGTAGGTGCCCAAAGTTACTTCTTCCTACTTCCATTTCCCACTGTGAGCACCGTCCTTGACCAGGGACATGATGGTATTAGAGATGATGTCCTAGAACGGTGGAATACAGCGTAATTTAACTGATCCACCAATACAGAAACTAAAAGCCTGACCCCTTGAGCATTCGCACATCAGGGAGCACAGCCAGAGTTCCAGATTTTGCCTTCTGCTCTGATCTTGTCCATGACAGCCCATGCCCCTCTTTTACAGCACTGTGCGTTGCTACCCTTCGGTATCTTCGTCCTGTCCCATTCCAGGATGTTCCAAATCTGGGACAGGAGGGTCACAGGCAGCTCTGGATCCTTGTAGCTGGAACAACTCCCCCTTAGGCCCACAGAAGCTAAGTGGCCAGTAGGCCAGCTGGTTCCCTGGGCTTGTCCTGAAATCAGTAGGCTCTTGTAAGTCATGTGGGCTCTGAAGTCCTAAATGCTGAGTGACCTGTTGTCCAGGCCATGTCAGGTGCCCTGTTTTGTTCCCAGTAGCGAACTGAGTACTTGGCAAAATCCAGAACTCTTGATTCTAAAGAGTCCCGGCCTTAAGTATGTGATCTCATTTTAGTCAATTGCTTTGGCCCTTCCATCCCCCATGTCCTACTCATGGTTGGTATCCCTTTTGTGATGGTTTGATGGTAGCAGAGCTGATTCTAGGAAGTTCTTTTTCTCTCTTTTTCAAAGAGAGACCTTTATATGCCTGTTCAGTGCTCTCATCCCCCACCTGGTCAGGTGTGACTCCGCCCCAAACAGTTCTAGCCCACAGACATGTGAAACTCACTATGTCTGTTTCACATAGTGATTTTTAAACATGGTTTCATCTCTTTGTAAACCCTGCAACCTGAGTTCACTTTAGTTAAGCTCTGCCCATGCCCTTAAACCCACTCTAATCCTAAGCAGAGCTCAGTTGCTGCCTTGGTCCCGAGCTGGGACAGGTATTTCACCAATCCCGAGTTCAAGCTGCAAACTGACTCTGTGGGTCAAACCTTGAACCTCAAACTGAAATAATTATGTGCTGAAAGTAGCTTTTGATGTTTTCTAAGCTTCGGTGTTAAAAGCTATCATCATTCCAGGCTCCTGTACCGACACACTGTTCTACAGAAGGGTTTGTGACACATACAAGCAATGAATAAGAAAACAGCATTTTCTGATCCCCATCTCTACCTGCTCCAACCTACACACAGGCTCTTCACTCAGCAAAACACTCAGGCCCTGCAGGCTTGAGAAAGGTACCATGGCCGTCTGCTGGTTTTGCCACCCGGTATCTAAATCTGGTATCATAAATTGGTTGTTTTGGGGGTGATCCCGAGTTCCTCAGGCTTCACGTGGCTCTGGGGCTAGGCACATGACCAGATGGGGCTCATGAGTCTCAGCGTCCTGGCCAGGGTGCCTAGCCCTGCGGTGAACACAGGTCCCAGGCCAGGCCAACAGGAATGGGTCTCTGGTTGTAACTAGTGAGGGAGCCTCTCTCCTTCCCCTGAGTTGCTAGGCAGGCAAAATGAAAACCTGGGGACGCCGATGGCCAGTTCTGTTCCCATAGCCAAAAGTTTTCCAAAGAAGCACTTACTGAAAGCAAGCGGGGCTAAGAGATTAAGAGAAACCACATTCTAGACCCTGCTATGATTCAGTCAACCTAATTGTATCCCTTAAGTTCTCATTACACCAGACTTTAAAATACCCTTTTCAAAAAATTTTTGTGCATACAGTAATCTGCCATTTGCAATGAGAAGTATCCCGTACAATACAGAAGTGGATCCCAAAGAGAGTTTGGCATAATAGGTTCACTGGAATGTTTAAGGAGGATATAAAAGGGTTCCGCAGCCAAAAAAAAGTTTGAGAACCTTCAACAGGATAAATTCCGAAAGGCTTAGAAGATTTCTCATAGCTTTTAACTTGATGATAGGACCTCACATCTGTCAGAGTAGCTTAGTAAATAATCCTTTCCAACACTCCTATACCACTTGGGATCAATATGTCAAAGAATATACATTTGAGGGGTGCCTGGGTGGCTCAGTCAGTTAAGTCTTTGGCTCGAGTCCTGATCCCAGAGTCCTGGGTTCAAGCCCAGAAGTTGGGCACCCTGCTCAGTGGGGAGTCTGCTTCTCCCTCTCCCTAGACACCCCACCCAACACCCCACCCATGCTCTCTCTCTGGCTCTCTCTCAAAAAATAAATAAAATCTTAAAAACAACAACAGAAAGAATGTAGTTTGAAAAATATATATATACACCTTGGAAAATGTTTAGTTTGAATTTTCTCAAAGTCCAGACTTTTAGGGAGAAGCAGAAAATCTTTTAAGGGGATGACAAAAAATGAAAAGATGCAAGAAACCCTTTCAGGATCTGTACCAGACTCAGACAGACTTTATCTCAAATGACGATGCATTTTACATGAGACAATCCCCAGAAAAAACTGCAGTTACTCTAAGTTTCAATAACAGTCACCAAACTCGGTGTGCAAAACAAAACTCAACCTCAACTGGTAAGACAGAAACCCCCCAAATTTCCTCAGGAAACCTCTTGTTGTCATCAAATCTGCCCCCCTCATCAACCATGTCAGTTTTATTGTCCAGTTTTGATACTGTAGGTGAAACAACACGTCGCATACATAAGAATGACCACATCTGTAGTTTCATAGTTATTTTAATAACCAGGTGTACATTAACAGTCACTTGATGAACTTTTCTTTAATCTCAGCTAAACTCAAAACACAGTTTTCTTCACGGTTCAAACCAAACAGCTCTTCACGTTCCAGAGCTACCTCACAGCTACCACAGATCACAGGGAGATTTACGGTCTGTTCATATTCACCAGACACAGAACTGAACACCCACACACCGTTTTCCAAAGAGGGAACTTGTACAATGAATGCTGGCTGCCCGGGACAGCCCAGGGGTATATCTGGGACTAAAGCTGGAGTTTTCCAAGGGGGGAAGGCCTGGGAAGCTTGTGGCTAGAACCAAAGTTGGGGGTTCATCTGCCCTGTTGGGAAGGGCCTCTCATGTTGAGTGTAAGTCCAGGCTTAGGATTAAGGCCTTTGCCGCAGAGCATGACTCTGGGTGTAGGCATGAGGAAAAAGGCCAAAGGGTGACTGGTCTTTGAAGAAAATCCATTTTCAGGATGACTACAACACTGCCATTTTTAGAAAACAGAAATAGAAGAAACACCTCTATGGGGTTGGCTGATTTAACAATTCCACAAATACCTTCTCAACTGCCCAAGGTTATGGCCATCCCAGAGAGAACCCCAGTGGACTGCCATCTGGGTAAGGAATGACATGAGAAGGTTGGGAGGGGGGCAGTAAGCCAAGGGCATCCTTAGGGGCCAGGCCAACAGACGAGAAGGCAAAAGAAAGCTTGGGCAGGAGAAGGAGGTCCAGCAAGCCCTCCCGCACATGGATGAGATGCCACAAATTTTGTGAGAGCTGTGACTTGCATCATGTTCTCTTCCTAAACCCTTCTATAGGGAGGGCTCTTTGATGCATCTTATGGAATAGGACACATTTGAATATAAATTTCAACTTAAGTAACAAGGTACAAGAAATCAAAGTCAAGAAAAGAGAGGGAGTTTTCTTGCAATTCTTAGGAATCTCTATGCTTGGGAAGTTACTTGTAGTAAGTGAAGAAAGGGAGGCTTTCCCAGATCATGTTGCCCATCGGGAAGGCATTAGCGGTGGTTTCTACAGCATGAAAAGCTTGTGTCGGATATGAAGTTCTGGTTGAATGCTTCATTCAGCAGTCCCAGTGCAGTGCAGATGACCAATGTGGCCATGAAAGACTTACTGTAATGGCACAGAGAGGTCATGGAGGGAGGAGCTGGACTCTGGCTAGGAAGCAGGAGTAGACAGTCCCCAAGAGGACGCGCCCACTAGTTTTTTGTCTTTTCCTCCACCTGGTGGTTGTGACTGGTACTGCAACACATCCCTGCAGAACGGCCCAGCCACTGAGGTATATAATGTACATGCTTCAGATCTGACAATCTCCCTCTGCCTGCAAAACTGTCATTCTGAGTTCTACGACAGGCCCCCAAATCTTCAGAGTTATCAATCAAGAGCTACATGCTCCCCTTAAGTTTGCTTTAAAATAAAGGCACCATGAAAAAGCCTTAAAAATAGCAAGATTCCTTATTACGAGAAATGATTGTTTTCATAGTAATTAGATGGTTAGGGGAAATCTTCTTTCTTGGCTATTTCCAAATACCTTTTTAGCCACGCACTGTTCCTTTTTCTCTAGTCTTCAGCTTATGAAAACTGCTGTCAGAGAGAATGGCTTCTACTGAGCACCTGAAAGGTGTCTGAGGCCTGCTCTTTTTCTTCCAAGTACCTAGTACACACAGTTAAGGGTCCTACCAGCCGGATCCCCCAAGCACAGATATCTGATCCCAGGGTGAATGTACTTTTTCAGCTCTGGGCCGTAGTTCTACAAATCCTCATCTGGCTCAGAGAACTTTCCCCAACATTGAATTTTCAGAAGTGGCAGGATGGGAAAACAGACACTGAGCTCCACTTCCATTCTGGGCCACATCACACAAGGCTGCATGTCACTGCCACTCACCTTGGGATGCTTTATAAGGAAACAAAAAGCTCCCCCAGAGAATGTACTAAAGGTAAGGGAGACAGATGGTTCAGGGCTGAAAAAGCAGACCCATGGCCCCAGAATATTCTCCCCCAGCTCCACAGACTAGCTTTCCCAAATGCTTGCTTGGCTCCCGTCTCAAATGAGATCAACTGTTGGGAGCAAAACTTCGAGAACACCTAAGCACTTAAGTTTTCAAACAAAAAATCCTATTCAATCACCAATGTGCCTGAATCTTGAGACGGAAAGAGTACACCACTGACCAGCAGCGAGAGAAGCCCTTCCTGGGGCCCTACCTCGGCTCGTCCTAACTTGGGACACCGGACACATGCTGCTCTTCCCGGATCGGTTCACAAAGCCAAGAGAATGCGAGGTGATCTCCAACACGTGGTTAGAGGAAGGGGTGTGGGCATGGCTGCCCTCGCCCCGAGGGCCTGTGTGTGCTCCCAGCTGCTGCCTTTGAAAGAGCACCAAAGAGGCAGGCAGGACAGAGGAGAAGATTAGTTTCCGCTCTCCTCGCTTCCTTCCCAGCCCAGGAAAGAGAATTTGAAAGCAACACTGAGAAAGAGGCCCCACCAAAGTCTGGCACGATCAAGCAGGTGAAAGTAATGGTTGGGTTTTGGTGTTTTAATAAAATGTTCAAAAGAATAAAATCTAGGAGGGATGTAACAAAGTCTGGAACCTGAAGACTGCCTGCCTTCTCCACAGACCCTAGGGACCGTGAGGAAGAATGGTTGCCCCAAGTAGCCATCTTCCATGGAAATAAACATGCTTCATTGACACAATACACAAGCCCCCTTATGCTCCCCCACCCACCTGCCTCCCCCATCCATCCCACCCCAGCCCCTCTGAGCCTTCCGCCTCACTCTGGGCTCCCACCACCTCCTCACCCCAAATGACCATGTCCCTTTATTGATTTTCCTGACATCCCAGCTTTGTCTGTCCCCTTGTCGTAAAATGCAGCACTACACACGCTCTCAACACTATATAGCAGACTTTTACCTTAGTAGCCTGTCTGATTGCATGCATGTAAATGCGGGGAGGCAGGGTCAAACCAATCAAAGCTATGCATGAACAGAAAACAAAGCAATATTCGTAAAGCTAGGCAAGCGAGTGTAGCATTGGAGAAACATAAGGCTTGAGGCTTATTGATTCTTTAGATCGCAACCGTTTGGATTCGCTTTCCTTCTTAAATATTGGTGTACCATTTTGGCTTCAAAAAAATCTCTTCTTGCTTCTGCCCCTCTCTTTGGGGAGGGGTCGCTTAACTCAGGGACGTGATGTTAGAACGGCCTCCGGGGGGTGCCACGATGCGCTTGCTGGCCGAGCGGACCCCCTCATCCACTTGGGTGCCTGCAGTCAGCAATGCATTCCCAGGAAGAGAAAAGGGAGAGCGGGTGAGGACAAGAAAGAAACCGGACTCATTTTCAGAGCATCAGATGGCAAGCGCCTTCCTGGCCTCATCTCCCAAGAAACTTCCATTCTAGTCTGTCAAGCATTCCAGGCGTTTTGTATCCACCCTCTTGGGGAACACCCATCTGCACGGAGAAGAGCCAGGCTCTCACCTAGATACCTTCAGACCCTCAGCATCATTAAGAACAATAAAAAAAACAAGGCCAATGATCTGAGAAACAGCTGCTCACATTCCCCGCGACAAGCAATGTTTCAAGTGCCCCTCGGACACCTCACTTGATCCTCACCACTTTCCTATGAGGGAGCTACTGGGATTGTTCCCATTGAACAGAGGCAGTAACTGAGGCTGTGAGAGCTTGGGGAACCTGTCCCAGGTCTCACAACCTGGCCCAGGGATGCTCAGGCCCCTGCACGAAAGGAAGAATTCACATGTGTCACGTCCATTCACAGAGGAGCAGCCAACACGTTAGGGAGCAATTCAAACGGCCAAAAAAACTGACAAAAGTCACTTGCGATAATCATAATGTGACTGTGGCAACGCTGCCTCAAAACTTGCAGCCTTTTCCTTCTGCCTTCCTCCCCATCCCCTCGACTCTTTCTGGCTTCCGTCATTCCTTGCTCCTCTTCTCTTCCTTCCCTAGATCCACTCCTCTTTACCTCTCCCTGTACCTTCCGGTGGTCTTGCTTCCCTCACACTGAAATTATTCATCGTAGAGACACATATCGACATTCACTGTTCCCCCTTTGAAGACGACTGGTTATGGAGCAACTGGGTAATTATTTTCTATTAATATCAGTTCTTAAAGCGAAGTCGAGATGAAAGGTCCGGCCAGCCCGGGCTAAGTATTTACTCGAAGGCAGCTCAGGTTAGCACTGTCACCTTCAGGAGGAGAGGGTGGGGAGAGTAAAAACGCCGGGTTCGAAGAAGCCCCTGCAATCCAAGCTCTCTTTTTATTCTGGGCACACAGAGATGGGACAACACCAGGCACAGCTCCCACGGTCTCACATGGCAAGTCACCATTAATTCCTCATGGGAAGCCTCTCGCCCCCACCTCAGCAGGTTGTGATCTCTAAGCAGGACTGGTCATCCTTCTAACCTGATTTTTAACCTCAACGAACCTTATCCTGCCTTCTCACCGGGACGCCTTTTTGACTGGGCAAAGCTTCCTGCTGGCCCCAACCACTGTCTCCCAGACCGTGGTCCGGGCTCAGGCTCCCTCCCAGATCACCAGCCAGGTTGGAGCACCCGCTTCTCCTCCCTTGGCCCAGGGGCCCCACGCCCCACTCACCGGACAGGCTGAATCCTGACTGATGGAGGTTCCTCACCGGTGGGTTGGGCCGCGTGGGGGAGCCCCGGGTGGAGCCCGCGGGGGTGCCCCCTTTGGGTGTGGTGGTCAGGTCAAACACCGGCCCGTCGTACAGGCCCCTGGGGACGGCGTGCAGGTCTGCCATCTGCAGCAGAGAAAGCCCATCACCCTTGATTCTGTCAACAGTTACCGTCTGTGCTTGGTAGCAGAGGTAAGTCAGGGGATTCAGGGTGTGGTGGGAGCCAGAAAATAATAAAAACAATAGGGTCATTTTGAGGAAAGGAGAAGACGCAGACAATAAAGGGGGTGCGGGGATAGTGACAGCGGAAGAGGTCACGGAAGTTCTCTCAGTAGGTGAGCTTCCCTCTGAAGGAATAAAGGAGACTTTTGTGGGGCGGGGCGGAGGGAAGGGGGGGACCACGAGGGACGGAGGAGCGGGGTGGAAGGCAGCGTTCCCCAGCAGAGGAAGCTACACACGGAAGGACCGCCTACAGACCCGGAAGCAGAGGGAGCCGGAAGGGCAGCGGATTGGGCCAAGGTCCTGAGATCTGGCGGGAGCTCCACCCACACGCCCCTCACCTCAGAGCAGAGCTGGCAAACCGCAAGGTTCTGCAGTCTGACCCCTGGCCTCTCGCTGTGGCTGTGAACCTGTCCTGGGACTGGGGAACCAGCCAGCACCCACGCCCCCTGGGCATGCTCGGGGCTAGGCCTGGTGTAGGGAGCGGGGAATGAGGGTCACCCGAAACACAGTGCCTGCCCCAGAGGGGCCCACGGTCTGTCAGACACGCGCTGATGGGCGGTCCTCGGCCCGGTCCGACCCCTGGCGGCCAGAGGAGGCCGGCAGGACAGGGCAGCTCACGGTAAGACGCCGGGGACGTCTGCCACAGAGCCTGCCCTCCCCTCCGGGGGCAACTCGGGTGCAGGCACAGGGCCGACCCTCATCACGTTTTCAGATGCGCATGACTCAGGTGGGACCCTGTCTCTGGCCGTGTTCCCCAAACACCTTGGCCAGTAACTCTAGATCATCGTTTCTCTGGGTGCAGGATCTAAGTCGCTTGAATGGAAATAAAGGCCTGGCGTATACGGGAGGCTTGGGATCCATTCTCTTCTCTAGAAGGCTACAAGCAGAGTGTGGAATGAAACTCCGTACCGCCGAACTTTAAAGGATCACTCATAAAGAGAGTAGGATGGGTACAGGGATTCAAAACACTGTCCTAAGGGGCACCTGGGTGGCTCAGTCAGTTAAGCATGTGCCTTGGACTCAGATCATGAGCTCAAGGTCCTGGGATGGGAGCACCGAGTCAGGCTCCCTGCTCAGCGGGAGGTCTGCTTCTCCCTCTTCCTCTGCGCGCACGCACTCTCTCTCTCTCAAATAAAATCTTTAAAATAAATAAAATAAAAATAAATAAAACGCTGTCATAAAATAAGCAAGCGTAGGCTACAGGGATATTCAGACTAAAGGACAAATGCCCCTGGAAACAGACACACGCCCTAAGAGACCATGCACCTCCTTCAGTGAGGGCTAGGGGAGCAGAATAGAGCTGGCCGGGTGACATCAGAGAGAGAGTCTGGCCGCCAGCAGGAAGACACCGGTTCCCATAGGCGGAGCTTGCAACCGCCTCCTCCCTAGGACCACACTCAAAAGGCTGGATGGCCAGTCACTGGGATCACTGGGCGTCTGGGAGTGGCTTGGGTGCATAGGTATGGAGTTTCTGTGAGTGTCCCGAGCCTCCCAGGCTCGCCATCACTATGACTAAAGACTCATTCTCCCAGCTGCTGGGTGCTGGCGCATCCCATGTGGACCGCTGAGCGTATGCCTTCCAACAGATAAGGTTGGGCCCAGGGATCAAACCCCACCCCCATCCTGGGATTGGTCTAACCCTATTCTGTGGATCCCTAGTCTTACTGGAAGAGACCTTGTGGTTGGTGTGGGGGTAGCAGGGGGCTCTGAAAAAACAGACTTCTGGGCCTCACCCCTATTATCAAGTAGAGCACTCTGTAACATGTAGATAGATACATAAACACACAAATATGCGTCTGCCTATCTATCTATCTATCTATCTATCTGCCTATCAACAAAATTAGGGATATAAACAAGATTTTATGTGAACCACAGAACTAGCTAAAAGGATCATAAACATTTGCCCTGTGGAGCAACACTGGACGGAAGAAATGAGACTGGGAGGTGGGGGGTAGGTGTGGGCTGCTAATTCTCCCTGTAAGCCTTCAAGAGTTATTTTTTTTTTTACTATATGAACATTATTTTAAATTATTAAATTTTGAAAAAGGTTTCTTGGGCCAAAAAAGTTTTGGAGGCCCTCTTTTCCTAGACCATGAAATCTGTGTGTATCTTGGGAAGAGATCACCGCTGTGAATTTCTCTAGGTGGGTGCAGGACATGCAGACCCCTCCGGATCTCATGCTGGAATGGGGCACAGGCCCCTTCCCCTGCACCCCCACCCCAGGCTCAGCCAGCTTCTCACCTTCCTCCGGGCTTTAATGCGCTTGTAGACATAGTCAGAGAACGGGCTGCAGGGGATGAAGCGGCCAGCCCCCTGGGTCACGTGCAGGTTGCCGTCTTCCAGCATGATCTTGCCCTGGCAAATGACCACCAGAGGGGCCCCGCGCAGCTCCAGCCCTTCAAAGATGTTATACTCCGCAGCCTAGAGACAGGGCGAGGGGCAAAGCCATGAGTGTGGGCACAGAATGGTGAGGGGAGGAACACAGTTTTCCTGGGCTGGGGACCCAGTCTTCAGCCTCAGTATAATGGACGCCCCAGGAAGGCCAAGAAAGGCTTCCAATGCTCCCTGTAAGCTCTGGTGGGTAGAAGCCCCAGGAGAGAGATGGCTGCTAAGTAGAGACGGGACTTCCCAGCAAAGAGAAGCATCAATCTTTAGAAAGGCCCTGGTGTGGATGTACATTTTGTCACTGGCGGTGTTCAAAGAGAAGCTCGGGCATTATCAGGGATGCTGCGTTTGACACTCCCCTACAAGCTGGGTGAGGTCCATGACCCTTAGGTCTCCACTAGCCCAAAAGGAAATGATGTGATGTGACATGATGTTTAAACAGAAGCCATCTCCACCAAAAATAGGATTTCCCTCTCTTGCCTCCATTTATTCACCAAGTGCAAGGCATTACTGCAAAGCATCAAGGACATTGGTTTGGAGTCTATAATCCAGAGCTGTGTGGGTCTGAATCCTAACTTCACCATTTACTCACTGTGTGAATGACTGAATCTCTCTGCACCCCTGTTTCCTCCTTGATACAATGCAGGTGGTAACAGTGCCTACCTCTTGGGGACAAATACAGAGATTCAGTGAATGAAAATCTCACTGCCCGAAACATAAATTCTTTAAAAATATGAGCTATTTTTACCAACACGGATTAAGCCCTTTCCCTTAGGGACTGGGCTTTAATTATCCTCCGCACGAAACTCCTCATGAGGAAGTTGTCCGGGCTGCTGACCAATTTTTTTCACGTTCTCTCTCCTTCTCGGTGCAGGGGGGAATCCCTACCTTCCCTGGCCTCCTGGGGTAAGGTCAAGCACAGAGGTGGCTTGGGTCAGTGCAGTGTGAGAGGAAGTGCCCTATACCACTTCTCTTAGGAAAGCTCTCTGAGCCAGGACTCCAGGGACCAGGATCTGGCCCCCGCCTCAGCGATCATGGCGGAAGGGGCTGGTGTAGACATGGCGCCTCCTTGCAAAGGAACTGTGCTGGGAGCAGCCCCCTGCGGACCCATCTGTGACCTGCTGAGGTATGATGTCACTGAGAATTGGGTACGGTTTGTGATCCATCCTGGTCTTGCTGGCCTGGGACAAGGGGCAGATACACATCTCTCCTGACCAGGTCCCACACGCGCCCTGTCCATGCTGCTCTTCTCCTGCCATGCCAGCCTTACCGATTGGTGGCTCTTGGCGGAGACGATCTTCACCGCGTCCGGATCCCAGATCACCAGGTCGCTGTCAGAACCCACAGATATTCTCCCCTTTCGGGGATACAGGTTGAAGATCTTGGCGGCATTGGTGCTTGTCACAGCCACGAACTGGTTTTCATCCATTTTCCCAGTGGCCTAGGGGAATACCAAAAAAAATCAGCACCGGGCTCCTGCATTCGGAGCACAGTGACCACAGGGGCCAGAAACTTGCACACCGGCCTAAGGAGACGACCACAGACCCCACCCACAAGCTGCCCAGTGGCTGCGGCTCACCTGTGACTTCCAAAGGCAGTTAGAGTTCCTGGCGTGCACGTTTCTTCTGGATATGTGCACACACTTACTTCTTTGCCCCTCTAATTCCAAAAAGAATTACAGAGTTCCCAGTAAAATTAAATGTGGTTACGAGCCCATTTTTTAGACATTTGTTTGTATTTGCGTGGTCACAGGATAAAATATGGAAGAGCCTCCCATAAATGATAATAATGGTTATTTAATCCTGGGTTGTCAAATTATGATGGATTTTTGTCTTCTTTTGTGTGTGTGCTTTTCTGTCCTTTCCAAGTGCTCTTTTAATGAGAATGATTCATGTGGGTAATTAGAAAATATATATCTTATTTTCAACAATTCCAGAGTGTACCTACTATATACATTCATACATACATATATATATGTGTGTGTATACACACACACACACACACATACAGTGTTTAAGAAAAAACAAAACTTAAGTATGTGAGAGAGGAGACAAAAATATTTATACTCTCCCTCTTTACAAAACAAAAAGCCTGGATAAGGAAAAAAGAATTTAATTTCAAATTTAACTTTGAGCTTCCTAAGAGCCAAGATGAGAAGGGAAGAAATTTGGTGGCTTACACTGTGTAGATGAGTGAAGCATGAGTTCATATGCAATATATGTGTCTCAGAAATAAGTGTCCCTAGAGTTTTTAAAATAAAAGAGAAGGGGAGTGCCTGGCTGGCTCTGTCGGTGGAGCATGTAACTCCTGCTCTCAAGGTTGTGAGTTCGAGCCCCATGTTGGGTGTAGAGATTACTTAAAAATAAGATCTTTTAAAAAAATGATAAAAAAAAAAGAGAGAGAGAGAGAGAAGGAAGTGATCAACTTACTAATGAGTTAACTATTATTTTTACTAAAACCTTTGGACAGCCTTCATTTGCATGGCTATTTCTTTTGTCAGCTTCTGTCATGTTACTAAAATAAAATCAGGCCTACCATTAGAAGACACTGGTCAACAATCACTTGTACACCTGGATGACCACACACTCAGGGAAAGGCATCCTCGATGAGCAAGCTGACTTCAGTCTCTTAGGCACATACCCCTTGCTTACCATTTCAAGGGGTTCTATCCAGCCCTTTCAGAAGAGGTGATAACGCTCTCCAGAAAAGAATCTTAATTCACTCTTAAGTACAGATCATTCACGCCATCAGTTGAAGGGTCTGAATGCATGGTTCCTAGTTCTTAACAGTCTAGAGAAGAAAGTCTCCTCAGATTCTCAAGGTTTATCCCCCTAGAAGTGACATTCCTAAACCGCTTGAGACATGCGGTTCCAGAAACATCTCAGCAGGTGTGAGGGCTCACCTACAAAGACGCAATGGCAAGAGGGTCTGATCTGGCCCTGGCCCCCATCCATGACCTTGATCCTTACCACAGCCTTGTCCCAGATGACAGACATCCGCTCTTCCACACCATTGGTGCCCTCGGGGATGGCTGTGAAGTTGTCCTTCCCAATCGCCTTCTGGGCAGTGCTGAAGGTGCAGTGGGCACTCCCGGAGAGCTGCAGGTCTCCACTGGCAAAGGAAGAGAGCTCCATGTAAACTGGAGAGGTGGCACAGAGGCCACCAGGGACAAGCAGCGAGCATCTAAGGTCAGCATTTGGGATGCCAAGACTTGAGTTTAGGATCTTTTGTGTACTTCTTGCCAGCTGCGTGAGCACAAGTGAGTTCATTCCCTCCCTGGGGCTTACAGTTAGCCCATCGGGAAAATGAGGGGGTGGGGTGAGATCACCTCTGGGTAACAAAATAAAAGGGACCCGAATGAGTAATGGGACTAACCCTATATTTCCTGGCCAGGGGTGGGCAGCTACCAATGAGTCTCCCTTTAATTTCAGTTAGGTGCTGTTCAAAATTAGGCCCTACATGATCTGACCCTCTGTTGCTTAACCTGTAAAATGGAGATGACAGTCCCTCACTCATATAGTTGTCGTGAGGATCAATGAGATTCTGTGTGTCATCTCATCCCAGTGCTGGGCACGTGACATGTGTTAACTACAATGGTCATTATTAACATGGTTATTGTTAGTAATGTGCAAACTATGATGGGGGAGAGCCTGTTGTTCCCCACGTGGTTCTCCTCACCACGGACTCTAGTCTAGCTGTGGATGGGCTGCTCCCGTCCTCATCCCCCTCCCCGGGTCCCACGAGGTTTCCACACGATCATGCCACTTTTCATCCCCACACCCACCTGGCCAGCAAGGAGTTGATGTAGTCAGGAGTGGTCGGATCAGGGCTCAGAGGCGGGGATGTCACAAAGGCAGCTGCCTTAGCCCAGTTCTTGCTCCAGTAATGTGTCCCATCTGTGCCAAGGCTGGCGGTGATGGGCTCACCAAAGACCACATTTCCTGCAAGGGTAGGAAACAGGCGATGGGTTATTGTAGGCGATGGTTATAGGAAACAGGCGTCTGTGCTGCTTCGGGCCTGACTCAGGTTATCACAGCCCCTAGCCCTCCTCCTCAAGGCTTGTGGCTTTGAAGTCAGCCAGGCCTGGGGTCAAGTCCATGGGCCCACCTTTTCTAAGCCTCTGCTGTTCTATCTGCTAAACATGAACAATGTCAGATCCCCTAGTTCACAAGACGCCATCGGTTATAAGATGCAGCTTTAAGCCCCAGTTTGAGGCAAATTAAGATTTGAGGCAAAACAAAAAATGTATACTGATTCTAAGATTCACTGACATTTCGTAAATATGAAAATGTGGACCAGGTCTCTCCTGGAACAGATGAAATAAGACCATGTCTACTTCTCAGGATCCTGAAAATGAAGGGATCAGGCACATACAAAGTGTCTGGCACATAAGAGATGCTCGGTGACTATGATTTTCTTGCTACTCCTTCCCACAGTAGAGTCCCAAAGCCCCCAGCATGCCTGCATCCCTGGGAACTGCTAGACCCTTCTTGTTGCAACGATAGGCTTTGGTTCAACCAAGTAAGTCTGCTCCCTTGGAAAAGAGGCTCTCATGGTCTTTCCACCATGCTCGTTTTTCCATAACCTAAAAGAAGGAGTGATCTGCTCGAAGGTACCAGTAACCTGGGACACATCAAAGATGAGGCTCACTTCTTGGACCTGTGTCTGCAATTTGGAGTTTATATGCCCAAACCAAGCAGCGAGGAGGAGGAATACTAGGAAATAAACTGATCTAAGCTGAGCTTCTTAAAGAAAAAGGGACAGAGAAAGAGAAGGTAAATGCTGTCTCACAGAAGGTTGGTTAGTACCAAGTTTCTCTACACCAGAATCTTGCGCGAAAGATGACCCATAAAGCCCTGGACTTCTCTAACTTCAGTCTTAACATCTTCCACGTTCAGTTTCCCCCCAATGTCAAAGTGTAGGAAAGCTCTATGGCCAAAATGATAAGTAGGTCTTGCCTTCCTTCAACTCCAATCTATTGGGTTTTGGTTGCCTGGAATCCTTTCTCAGAAGAATTCTAAATATTCTTTTGGTTTCACTGCAAGACTCAAGACTGGTTTGTGATGTCTGCCATGGGCAAAAGAAGGAATCAATGGCAATGATTCCTATATGACAGCCTTATTCTTTGGGAGGTTGGGGAAAAGGATCTGTACAAGACTAATGAGAATTTCAAGGGCTCTCTAAAACAATTTACCCAACTAAATCATATAGGACCACAAAGAAAGAAATGGAGGTCATGGCAAGCCTCGGGTACTATTAAGAGAAATACAATCTTGAAAGTGGAAGAACTCTGGGATGCTTGGGTGGCTCAGCCAGTTAAGCATCGGCCTTCAGCTCAGGTACGTCAGGATCCCAGGGTCCTGGGATCGAGCCCCATGTCTGACTCTCTGTTCAGCGGGCAGTCTGCTTCTCCCTTTCCTCCCCACTCATGCTCTCTTTCTCTCTCACACACACACAAATAAATAAATAAAATCTTAAAATCTTTAAAAAAAAAAAAAGAAGTGGAAGAACCCTCTCTTTGGACTATCTTTAGATGGAAGAGTAGAATAAGCAAAATAAAATAAGCAAAAATTGTAACCATAGCTGGGTTTGAACAGCAGCTCCCCTGGCTGGGAGACCCTGACACATTGTGCTTTTAATTTCCTCATCTGAAAAATGGGGATAATGTCTATTTCTCAAGGCTCCCTGACAATTCTACATAATAATAAATTTGAAGTATTTATCTCAGTGCGGGGCAAACAGTGGGTCCTCGTTAAACGGCGGCTCCCCAGTATTAATTCTGAGCCGCCGTGCAGAGTGGCCGAAGAACACTTGGTGAGTGAGCACGGGGCTTCAGGTCAGGATGGGAGAGTGAGGCCCGCCACCCTCCCTCCCTGCTCTGAGTACTCTTCTGAGAATGACAGGTCCCGAGATGTCTCCTGGCTCCCATGTCAGGAGTCAGGGTCGCAGCCCTGAAACAAGGCCTCCCAGCCTCCCTGCATCCTGGAGAAACTGCTGTGCTAGCTCTTTTGGCCCACAGTCATAAGCCAGGAGGCGAAGGGCGAGGCATCCTTCTCCAGGAGTTTAAAATAAGACCCAGCGTAGAGCGCTCTGTCCTTGAGACCCTCAGGTCATCCTGAGAATGGTCCTGAGGAAGGATGGAGCCATGACCAGAAGGCACCAGAGCAAGTGTGGCTGGTGGTCTTGGGGAGCAGCTGGGAGGGTTCCCCATGCATTTTGCTTGCTTGCTTTCTTGGTTTTAGGGTTTTCTTTTCTTTTCTTTTCTTTTCTTTTTTTCCTTTCTCCAAGAATGGGTAAGAAGGATTGGGCTACTTCTCTGGCTCTCGCCCAATGACTCATACCCAGTAGAGCAGGCACACCATGTCATGTTGAGAGATTTAAAAGCAGAGAAAGAAAACATCAGGTTTACTGTGAGCGGGGTAAGGCAGGAGATGCCCCAGAACGTGCCAGCTACAAAGCCTGTCTAGACAATTAGGAAGAATCCCCTCCCAGAAGAAAAGGGTCCCCTTTGCCAGAAGGCAGGCAGCCCAACACCCAGCCATCAGAGTCAGTCAGTGGGACTATTTTTAGCCACCTGAGCCTCCCACAGAATGGCCACCGGCACAGAGGTAACAACTACACACACAGGCCTAGGAAATCCTCCCTCCCAACTAAACACAGGGTCCCGTACTTCCAGGTTCTCAATCACATGCTGATCACAAAAGAGCCCATTAGTGTGCCATTGAAGACAAGAACAAAAAGAGGAAGAGAAAGCTCTGAAATGAGAGTAAACTTCCGCTTGGCCCCAGAGGAGCAAATGCAGCCCAAGTTAACAGTCATGGAGGAAAACAGTTCAAGTCAGAAGGCGGTGGAGACAAAGCCCTGGGGCATGAAGGCTGTGCCACTAGTCATGCTTTAGAGACCCCCTTCACCCCCTTTTCTGAAATAACCTGTGCTAACCTATATGGCTCAGGTGGTGGGACCCCACCCCTGCACGCTGCCCTCTACTACCCTGGCCTGTCAATTCCAGCATCCCCAGTGCAGACACACTGGTTCAGGGAGGGGCCATGACCCAAGCTGAGGCAATGAGAGCCCTCCTGGGTGCTTCTGCTGGAACCACTGGAAAAGATGTACTCTACTTCCTCATCAGGCCCACCTCTCATCAAATGCTGAGGGCAACATAAAGCCTCTTAGCCTTTATTCTTGTCACCATGCACCCTGAAAGCCAAAAGAGAGGAAAGTAGGGACAAGAAAGGATCAGGAGTGATAGAGCCCCAACATCATAGCACCTTGATCCAGCTATGACTGAAACACCTTTAACCCATAATTTATTTGTGTTTATTTATGTTCATTTGAGTTGGATCTTTGATTTCTGCACTTACTATAACCATGACTAGTATGTCTATTTATAAGGCTCAGATAATGTGAAATGACAGTGAAGGACCAAAGGGAGGAAAAAGACGCCTCAAAACACTGACCGAAGCTGTGCCATCTGGGACAAACCACCCGCCCTTCCTGCCAAGTGGGAGAAATGCCAGGGTCCTGCCATCCACACAGGATGCTAAGAGGATCCCCTATGCTAACATGGAGGAAGGGCTTCCCAGAAAGCCAGGCAAGGAGCAAAAGAGGCACCATTTCTACAGGACAGCCAGAGGGGGAAGGAGCCACATGGCTGGCGCTGAGCTCTTAGGAGCACCCATCACCTTTTTTCCTGGCTTGAGAGATCAGGTCTGCTGCGCTCTTGCTCATGACCTTCGTGACGTAGAGTGGACAGTTGGTTTGGCTCGCAATGGTGATGGCACGGAACACAGCCTCGGCTTCCAGCTGCAAAAAGAAGTCCCGGGAGTCAAGAGAAGCATGAGCTTCTCAGCTGCCACTCCCCACCTCTGCAGGCTGAGGATACAGGGCAGAGGTGAAAACCCAGACGATCTGCACTCGGTGGCCCCCGACCCACCATGTCCCCGTTGTGGCACTTCCCGTGGCTTCTCAAAGTCTCTCCCTCACCTCCTCTCTCCTCTCACCTGCTTCCCTCCTCTCCCAGTGTTCATCCCAGTGGCTACATGTGATAGAAGCCTTTGCTCCTCAGTTTTCCCAGACAGATTCTCTGGCAAAACAGCATCCCAACACCAGTATGGAAACAAGGACCAGTAAGGTAAGTAACATCAAAGCCTTTCCTACAGCCACGGGTGGTCCGTGGGGGCAACTCCAGCAGGCATTTGTTACACTGATAATCCCCAGGCTTCCGGGGCCCTGGGTGCCTCGGTCAGTTAAGCATCTGACTATTGATTTTGGCTCAGGTCATGATCTCAGGGTCGTGGGATCAAGCCCCATGTCAGGCTCTGCACACTTAGCGTGGATTCTGCTTGAAATTCTCCCTCTCCTCTCCCTCTGTTCTTTCCCCCACTTGTGCGCTCTCTCGCTCTCTCTCTCTCTCTCTAAAATAAATAAACAAAATCTTAAAGAAGAAAATAATTCCCAGGCTTCTCAGCAGAGACTTCTCTTCTTCTCAGTTTCTTCCATCCCACCCTGAAGTAGAATCTACATGTTCCAACATGCTAACCAACGTGATTGAATTTATTCAGTAAGAAATAATGAGTTTCCCTTTACTTATTAACAAAGCAGGGTCTTTAGAGCTCGGGCTCTTTCAAATGGCCTGGCTCTGAGTTCTGGTCCTGCTGGAGAAGCTGGGTGACCTCAAGTATGGTATATAACCTCCCAAAGCCTCAGCTTCCTTTCTGAAACGGGGACAGTAATAGGACCCAGCCACAGGGCTGTGAGGATCTAAGAGCTCATCCTTTAAGGCAACTGGTCCACCCTGGGATAAGGCAAGTGTGCCTGGCAGGCTGGCTATTGGTCTTATTGTTGATCTTAGCTCCTGCCCAGTGTGGGAGAGCCTGTGTCACTGCCCAAAGCCCACAGAAGTCCGATTCAGCCCAAACCGGGGATACCAGCATTCTCCCATTCAGTCAGCAACAGATCCATTTTGGATGGATAGGACATTCTGGTCAGCCGCCTATGCAGCCCAACACTTTAAAAAATACCAAAAATAGCTTGCAGATACCCGGTGTTTTCATAACGCAAACCAGCCACTGCCCTCGGTGGGTGTGGTTCAGCAGACAGATTCTAGAACTTGGCGGGTCTTGCCTGCGGGCGTCCCCCAAGCTGCATGTGGTTCCAAGGGAACAAGCCCCTAGAGCCCCCGACCCCAGGTGAGATCTGCCGCCTTCCTCAAGCACCCGGACCTCAGGAGCACAGCTCGGGTTCAGCTCTCCCCGCATGGCATCACTGGAGATGGTAGTGGGGTGTGCTCTGAACAGAAGAGGGGCCGCTCCTCTTCTGCCCTTCCCTCCTTCCTCACACCTGTGCTGCCCCCTGCACTCTCCACAGCCTCAGTCCTGACCCCTCGGACCCCAGGCCCCCGCCAGCAGCACTTCGGGTTCTTCAGCACCTTGACAACATGACTATCTTTGGAAGGTGACATCACCCTCCAGCTTCACCCAAAAGGGCTTCCAGGGTTGTCCGGATCTACAGCTGAGAATCTTTTTACTAAAAAGGAGACGGGAACAGGAGGAGTGGGGTGGGGAGGGGTTGGAAAAACAAACCAAGGAACAAAAATAGACTTTGCTCAGAAATCCCCTGGCTGCTGCTACAGAAATCCATCTTGCCAGCAAATCTGTACAGGGACCAGCATTTAGGAACAGTTTCACAAACAGTGCTGATCACCCTGGCCCACTCACACCGCGGAAACAGCTTTCCAATCCTTCACATGGGAAGAGCCAGGGGCTTAACCTCTTGAGCTCTTGCTTCTTCACCCAACAATAATGCCAGCTGCCCCGAGCAGCATCAAGGACAGCTAAGGTGATCAGCACAGCGCCAGGTATGGGCTCGCGTTTCATAGAAAGGGCCTGGTATTCAGGGGACAGACCTTTCTGGAATGCTGGGAAATAATGATAAATGATTTCGACTGGGAACAACAATGTCATCAGACACAGAGGAGTTTCGGGAATGCTGACAGTTCTGCTTCTCCAGCAGGGCACGAGTGACACACCTGTATTCAGCTCGAAAAAATTCCTTGAATGTTTATGATAGGGATGTTTGTCTGTAGGTGCATTACCTTTTAATTTTTAAAAGCCTCTAAAAGAGATAGGCAACAAGAATACGCTCCTTCTGGTTCTGACTCTTGCTTCCTTCTGCAGAATGGAGGGCTGGGGACTGGAGAGCAGGAGCCAGGCTCAGGCCACTCGCACAAACGGCCCCAAATGCAGTCTGGGTGCCACTCCGGGGCTGGCCTCCCATAGCCAGTGTGCTCTCGGCCGTACGGGCAGCCAAGTCCACACTCTGTACCCTGTGCCAACAGCTAAAGCTGCCGACATCCTAAACACATGCAATCAGCCACTGGTTATCTTTTAGTCCCTCGTCAGAAGCTAAGCAGGCCCTATTCATCATTCACATTCATCTTACACGTGGGAAACTCCCATACCCGGACATCATCATCACCTTACAACCAATCGACAGACATAAAGTCTGTAAAACACCCACTCCACCTACTGCGCCTATGGCCGGGATCTTATTTGGCAGGACTCAGAACATAACATGGAATAAGGGAGGAAACGGAAATGTCTTTGAGATGGACACTGATTGAGAAAGGATTTAGGTGTTACCTCTCCAACTGAATCAGTGTGGAGGACCCTGCACCCTGTGTCCTCTTTAAAGAGATGAGAGGTCACAAGCAAGCATTTTCCTCACATTGCTTTCTACTTTTCTGAGTCCCTTGAGTTGGTCCATCAGACGTGTGGCCTTTGGAACAAATGTTCCAATATGCTGTCTGGTCCTCACAGACTCTCCTCACTTTTCCTCAAGGTTTGTTCTACACCGTGTAAGCAGGTGCCTGGGGGAAGGCAGGCCGAACACAAACTCTCCAAATGACAAATGAGCAGCGGGCCATACGCCGGGCTGCTGGGGACTGGAGTCACAAGAGTCTCCCAGAAGATGCTGGAAGGACAGAGCACCCCCAACGTTGTCCTGTTCCCCACTCCAGTCCCTGGATCCCCACAACTCACCTCCTCTGGTCTGCTCAGCACATGGCCTTCTGGGCCAGTGATCCCCATTTCCAACATCCGGGTTTGCTCCTACAATGAGAAAAGAGAGAGACAAGAGCTCCACTGAGGTGTGGAAAACCGTGCTGCTATCTTTAAATCTGAAGAAAAGTGATCAAGGGGAAAAAAGAATAAAATGTGTATGTTGAATACATTTGTTAAGGTTCCATCTGGAATTGTAAAATAGGGTCAAGTCTTAACTAAGAGGAGAAAAAAACATTTCGGAGTGGTGGCTTTTTTTCATTAAAAGGACGGCAGTCTTAAAGTACCAGAATTTTTTCGCCAATATACATCAAAAGTCACACCAGCTAACTTACTCCTTAGCGTCTCCTGCTGTGTTTTGCAACAGTCCAGTTGCGCAACCCCCCCTTACATCAGGATCGCCCGGCTCGCTTTTGCAGCCGTGTGGCTGTCTGGCCTTCTCCAAATCAGGATGGAGAGGAGAAATTCTAGGAATCTGAGCTTTAATAAAGTCCTTGGGCTGTCTTGTCGTTTAAATGTATGCCTGAAACAAACGGACTCAGAACTTAACCAGACAAAATGATGTCTCCGAACAGCATTACCTGACTCAGTCTTGTGGTCAGATTCTATTTAATTAGTCTGTTCTGTGACAAAACGGCCTAACCCCTCACAGCTGATGGCTAAATTCCACGGACTTGTGGCCAGCTTTCTGGAAGGAGCAGGTGGCTGGGCAGTGAGCACATGCATGGGCTAATTGGGACTGGCAGGAATCCTCAGCTGCCGTTTGTGCAGTTTTGCTGGCCTTCAGTCTCCAAATACGAAGGTCAGTGCCAACGAATGTGTGCGCTGTGGAGGGGGAGACGAGGGAGAGAGCGGGACCTGAACAAAGCCTTGTGCACCTTGGAACTATGAGAAATGGAGAAAGGACAGGAGTTCTTCTCCCTGCGAAAGAACTATTCTGTTGTTGTTTGTTTGTTTGTTTGTTTGTTTTGTTTTTAATAATATATATCATTTTAGACGTGTGGGAAGAAAGATGCATACACTCTCAGCGACTGTGAGAAGTGAAATGATCTCCGTCTCCAGCTCTACAGCAGGATTAGAGAAAAGGTCAGAGGCTGAGTTTTGCAGCAAAAGAACTTCACTTTTCATTCTTACTGTTCCATTTCTCGAAACTTGGACTGAACACAATTTCTTCTGAACTCTGGAGAGTGTCCACTCTGCGTTGCCTCCTGAAGTCACATGAAGGTTGAGGTGTCCAACTACAAAGCCTCTTCTGTCTCATCTGACACTGTCACATCTCTCTTGTTCAAGAGTGCGGGCACCATGCGCAGGAGGGAGCTCGCTCAAGTCATGGTTTCCCAGCAGAGTCACATGGCGTGCCTGCCATTTATGACCGACCTCCTACATCAGAACCTCTGGAACCGGGAGAATCCCAGGAATCCCAAAGCTCTGCAGGGGACTTTAATGCACTGCTCATGCTGGGAGGTCCCATTCTAAAAGCCATGGTGTCCCTACGGTTAAAGGTTAAGAAGGGCATGCAAAGACCCTTCAAAGCTCCCTTACCTGGGTGCAGGGGGCCTGGGCACTATGAGGCACTGACCATTGCTGTAATTACATCCCAGTTAGGGGCATGGCACAACTTTGGTTTGCTCCATGAGGAAAGGAACCCTGCTTTATTCATCTTCCCTCTCGAAGCCTTGGCACATAGTAGGTGCTTTACAAACCCTATTAGATGAATGGCTAAAGATGCTACCCTCTCAGATGGTCCTGCTGGCTTGAAACTTTTGATGATGTTCATGGCGCATACCCATGAGAGAGAGATTTCTTCTAGCTCCTTGGTGACTTCTGCATCCATCAACTCTGAAAACAGCAGCTGCCTTCATTCAGACAATGTGATAAAGTCTTTCAGCTCAATCTGAATGTAATAAGCACACACAAGAAACCTTCCCTGACTGAGAACAGAGCCTTCACAAGGTAGAGAAGAGAGGGGACGGGGGGGAACCAGGGACAGTTCGGTGCTAAGGAGCCACCAGAGGAAGCCGGAAAGGGGGCTTAGCATCGGAGCCCATCTGCCCCACAGGGGCTTGGAGGGAGGAGCAGGGAGTTTGGTTTCTCGGGCATGTGGAGGGAGGGCTGGGTCCTCTGGCAGCTGTGCCGAAAATGCAGAACAAGAGGAGTGACAGCTCTACCACCACGGGGATGCCTCCTGTGAGCACTGGACCCTCTTCGGAAAATGATTTCATTATCTCTGAGTGTGTGGGAGAACGTGGGAGAAGGCTGTCAGGGGTCTGACTAATTAATCTTGGTCAGTAAGAGGAAATTACATATGTAGCTCCCCTCCTCCGCTGGTGAGATAACGTCCAGAATCTGAAATCCTAACAGCTGGAGCCCTGCACGGCCGGGACATGCTGTGTCTCTGGGGGGCCTGCAGCGGGACTGATGGGGCAAGAGGCCCGGGACACACCAGCTCTGGGGAAGCCACACCATCTCCGAGCTAAGATTTTCTTCTCCCCATTACTGACTGTGGTCATTGGCTGGTGACCAAATCCTTCTGAGTCCCATATCCTCCTCTACAGAACACGGCAGCCATCTTTGAAGGGCCAGCTGAAGAGGGAGGGACAGTACACTAGAGCACATACCAGTGCCCGGTACACGGCAGTAAGTGTTCACCACGTGGCAGCTGCCATTAGAAGCTCACGGGTCTGGGATGAGGGTCGGCCCCACGGTTCCCACACCTCGCTGACCACATCCATCAAGTCCTCGACAACTTCTAAAATGAAGGCACAGCCCAAGGACTAGTGAGCTACGGAGTGCGTCTGTTTTGGCTCACCTCAGTAACCTTGTGCCCGGCACAAAGCACTCGGGAGATACTCTTTGAAAGAATGCAGAATGGTTTTTCCATGAATGTTATTAAATGAACCAAGAGGGCTCCCTCTCTTCTGGCGGCCTCCTCCTAGTGGAGGCCAATCTTGAATGCTTCTGAGATAAACAGACCCTGGCTAAGACCCATCTGTGCATCCAGCCCATTAAGCGACCCAGGAGATGGAGAGAGTGCTTTCTGCTTCCTCAGAAACGATCGCTTTGGGCCTTGGGGCCTCGCTTTCCTCACTCTTGCCTCAGGTTTCTCAGTACAACTTCTAGGAAACCAGTGGGGCGTCTGATCCCCACAAGATCCACGTTCTTTATTACCTAAAGCTGTGAGCTCCACAGTCCTGGAACAGATTTCTGAGAAGTGCTATTTTAGGGTTTTTCTCTAGGACAGAGACTGTCCCGTAGCTTGGATTCACTTCTCAAAGAGAATCAGCGATGCTCTCCCACTAAATAGCCCAATTTGAAAACCTCTTCCAGCATGCCTGTTCTGATCCCTGAGAATGACCATACAGCCCCCCTTTTTACAGCGTCCTCAGCTTTCTCCCTCGCTTGCCTTTACTGCCTCCTCCTAGCCTGGTGCGTTCTTTAAGGGAGGTCCTGTTTTTAGCACAGGATTCAGGACGGAGCCTCACACCTGTTAAGAGCTCACGTAATACTGAAGTAACGAGGCAAGAGACGGTCCCGAGACCCAAGCCCCAAGCCCCAAGCCCACGCAGAGAGCACACCCCGGGGAGCCACACAGCCTTACCTGGGCAATGATATCCCCATTCTCGGCATGAACCTGCGCAATGGCTCCCAGCTCGCCCAGACAGGTGAAGATCTCGTAGAGCTGAAAGAGAAAGGAGTTGCTGTCACTTTCACAAGCCACTGAGGCTTTCAGCAACTCCACGCAGGGGTCCATCACGAGGGCCACAGGTAAAACAAATGAGGGAGGAAATCAGTGATTAGGGCAGAAAACACAGGCTAAAACACGAACGACCAAAGTGTGAGTCCACAGGAAAAAACAAATGAAGGAGGAAATCAGTGATTAGGGCAGAAAACATAGGCTAAAACATGCACGACCAGAGTTTGAGTCCACAGGAACTCTAGGAAACTGTCTCTATAAAGAACACATCCTGTCTCCTCAGGGGACAGGGCAGACGTACAACAAAGTCCTATGGAGCCTTCTGCTGTGCCTCGAGCACACGTTTTTAATGCTAGTCGATCCTGTTTGGCTGAGACAGACCTTCACAGTCCTTCTCAACAAGTGCTCCTGAGAGCGGCTACAGCCGGGCCAGCAGCTCAAGGGAAAGCTGGCTCCCCGATTCCTTAACCTTTCAAGATAGACCTCCCCCAACCTCCTGACTAGGAGGGATGGGAATTTGTTCTTCGCATTTCCTCTGAAAACATGAGAATCATCTCAAACCAGCACATGCCACGAGACGGCCTCGGGGAGAGTCAGAAGCAAGCTGCTACCCCAAACAGCAGAAGGCCCTCCTTAATGCTGCGAGGCAGAACACCTCAAACTGCACCGAGCTCATGCAGGGTTTAGGGCTTGTGAGCTACATGGAGTTCGGTGTGCCTTTCCTCTTGTCCTTTTGAGAAAGTTGCTGCCAGTGGAAATTCTAGCTCCCGATCCGCCTTGCCATGGGCACACTGCCTGCTCCCTTATTTAAAACACAGCATGGACCTCGAGGGCTTTAAGAAGCATGCGGGCCCAGTAGCCTCCCACAGCAACCACAGTGAGTCATGCTCCGAGAGCCAAGGTCATCGGCAGCAATGGGAAACCCATCCAGACACCCCAAACCACACAGCAATGGCTTGTTACCTCTGTGTTGGACACTTGATACAAGTCCTTGTAGGCCATGTAAACCATGAAGGAGTTAACCCCTGCAAGAGAGGGAAGGGAGGGGAAACAGGAAGAAGACAACATTAGCACGACCGCTCTCCTTCCTTTGCTCCCGTCACCCGTGGGGTCCCAGTGCATTACAGGAGCCTGTCTAACATAAAGTAGATGCTTCCCATTCTCCGTTCTCTACTCAGGTGCAAAAGCAGCCACGCCTTCGTGGTGTCAACAGCAGAATGAGCTCTGTGGTGTCTCTGTCTGCCTCCCCCTGTCTGTTCCCCAGCCCAGAGGGTCAGTAAGCTTTGCCATTGCTCGAGGCAGTACACACTGCCTAGAATCAGGGGCAGCAACCCATACTAGTTCAGTGAGCTCAGAATACCTCACCTCTTGGTCTCCTCACCTATAAAATGGAAAAATGACAAAAGCCTGCTTTGTGAGGCAGTTGGAAACATTAAATGAGACAACAGATACCGAAGTCTCGGCACCAGACCAGCCACCGTATTTGAGCTTCATTAATGGAGCTCCTGGGATGGGTTTATTTAGCCACTTAAGGGATGCCTACTCTACACTAGAGCCTGGGGGGAGGGGGTACGGGGGGTTGCATCTAGGATGGAGGCCATGTCCTTGGGGTGCTGGTTTTTTTTATTAAAAGGACGGCAGCAGCTAAGGGGCAGAAGTCAAGGTGCACTGTGTAAGGGCTATAAGGGCTATAGGGAAAGAGCAATTTAACTCTTCACCCCAAAAGAGACTATTAGTGTAGTAATTTATATAAATAGGTGGGGCTGGGGAACAGAGAGTCATTCTGAGGAAAGGAGGATAATTTTGGTCTCCAACCATTAGGGCCATCTCAGCCCACAGCGTTCGAGGCCAAAAGCGGGTTGTAATGTGAGAAGTTCCCTACCCAGAGTGGTTCAGCTCGGGGCAGCTTTTCCCAACACTACCCTTCCCATAATCCTCTGCGTCATCTGTGGAATGACCTGGGCCCTTTGGAAGGGAAGTGGGTGTTAAAGCCGTTCCATTTTCTACCCCAGTTGAGACGCCGAGTGTGAAAGGAATCACAAGAAAGGAGGGGGTTGTAATCTCATATCCTGGATCAGGAGGGTCTGGGCAGAGCTCATCGGTTGAGGAGGGACATGGAACAGAAAACTCATCCTCTGGGAGCCCATCCTCTCCCCTGCAACCCCGAGCCCACTCTTCGCCACTGCCCTCCAGCAGCTGCATCAAGGCGGCACACCGAGAAGAGTCTTATTAAGTTAGTGTTGTAACAATGCATGTTAGTATGTTAGTATCAGGACCGTGACTGTAATGAAATTAGTACAATACTGTTTCTATTACAATGACATTCTGCACCCTGTGGCATTTATCCTGTTGCCCTTCACTTGTCTGCTTCCTTTTGCCTGGGATGTTCAGCAGTGACCATACCTTACACTTCCCTAAATCCGCAGGCCCCGTAATGAGGCCAAGCACACGGTGTGTCTGTCTGTGTGTATGGGGGGGACTGCGGGTAGGCAAAATATCTGACGATCGAAAGGTAGAAGGAAGTAGAGAACAGAAGAATCTAAGAAGACCAGGGAAACCTAAATTATGGATTCTCTGAGAGGACACCCATGTTTCCATGTCCTAAGCCCCAAGCCTGAGTATGAACACGTCTTTGCTCCCACAAATGCCGTTGCCTTTTCCGAGGATGGCACTGTTTGAGAAAGTAATGGTTTGATCTTCAGAGCATAAGTTACAAAGGCTAAAAATTCCTAATCTCGTATAAGTGGCTGTGTGACTTTCCATAAGATGCTAACTTCTCCTGGCCTCAGTTTCTTCCTCTGTCAAATGGGCAGTGTTGCATGAGGTGAAGGGCACAGACTTTGGATACTTTAATTGCTAACTAGCTCTGTGATCCCAGGCCACTTATTCTGAGCCTCAGGCTCTCCTCCTCCAGCCTGAGGATAATCATCCCCTAGTATGTGGGTCCCGAAAGGAGTGAGATGGCATCCACCTAGACCGAGTGCCTGGAACGCAGCCGTACCCCTTAAGGTTCCAGGCTCCGAGCAGGGAGAAGGGAGGTGGGCACACAGGGGCTCACCTTTGTCCTTGATGAGGTTCTGCACCTCCTGCTTGACGCTGTCGTTCCAGTGGGTGATGTCTACGTGCAAGGCATAGTCGCAGCAGCTCTTCCCATCTGCCCACTCTCGCCACTTCTCATAAGCCTCCGTGAGGCTGGCCTCGGGCTCGGGCACCACGTGGTCAACTGAACGACAGAGACCCCAGATGGGGAAGTCATTGACACCGACTCTGCTCCCCCCTCTGCACAGGCCTGCTCCCGCTTGTTTAGCTAACACTGCGAAGCCACTATCTCCTGAGCATGGAATTTACCCTAGAAAGTGTTCTCTGGCAGTTTCCAGATTGCTGATCATTTAACTGTTGCTTAGCCATGTTGCTCATGGACAAACTACTAGCTTCTCTAAACCCCAGTTTTCTCATCCTTGACATCAGTACTCAGTGGGATAGAGGGTGGAATGTCATAGTTCCTTGCTTCTAATTTTGTTACATGACTAAATGGTAAAATGCATGAAAAGATTCTCATCTGATGCCTGGCACACAGTAAGTGCTCCATGATGTCAATGTGTGCCTACTATGTGCCATTATTGCCAGTATTACGGGAAGCAAGTCAGACTCCCTTCTAAGTTGGAAAGAGGGTAAAGTGATGTCAGATTACAGGACACTGATGTCCTTGTGCTTCCTGCCATAGCGAAGAGCCAGTGTCACAAACCTGACGCTCAGCCCACAGATCTTATTTCCATGTAAACTTTTTATCAAGAGTATCTTTATGTGGGGCACCTGGGTGGCTCAGTGAGTTAAGTGTCCAACTCGCGGTTGTGGCTCAAGTCACGATCTTGGGGTCTTAAGATCGAGTCCTACAGCGAGATCAGCGCAGAGACTGTTTGTCCCTCTCTTCTGTCCCTCTACCCCTGCTCTCCATCTCTCTAGGACAAATAAAATCCTAAAAAAATATATGTTTCCTGGGGCACCTGGGTGGCTCAGTGGGTTAACGCCTCTGCCTTTGGTTCAGGTCATGATCCCAGGGTCCTGGGATAGAGCCCCAAGTCGGGCTCTCCGCTCAGCAGAGAGCCTGCTTCCCTCTCTCTCTCTCTCTCTCTCTGCCTGCCTCTCTGCCTACTTGTGATTTCTGTCTGTCAAATAAATAAATAAATAAATAATATATATTTTTTCTTTTAAGGCCCAAATCGACTCCTGCAGCACCTGAAACCGTGGATAGCACTATTCATGAGGGGATGTGCAAATTGGTACAACATCCCTAAGAAAAATTGTGAAACACACATCAAAAATCTTGATTTTTTCATACCTTAATTCGATGATTATGTCTGTGCCTAAGACTTATTCCCAAGGAAATAAACATGCTGTTTGCAAAATGTGGGTGCTGAAGATGCTTGCCACTGCAAACATTATCTACATATTTATTTAAGTGAAAAACTGGAAACCATCAAAGTCTTCAACGGTAGAGAAGTTTGGCTACATAATAAATACACCTTCATAAAATGGATGATTAGGCACCCATTTTAAATGCTGTAGTGGAATGAAAATAGGTGAACGGAAAGACATCCAGGCCAGGATTATTTGTGAAATGATATACTAAAACACCACTAAGACACAGTACGTCTATTTTGATCCTGTTTCTGCTTCATAGGAAGGAAACTATAGCCAGACTATAACAGGGACGTGGACTTTACGGGTTTTCTTCTCTGGCTGCCTATCCAGGGGCTTAGATTATCTAGGAAGGACATGTACAGTTTTGGGTTTCTTGGTATGGTTTTCTCACGTGCCCCGCAACTCTGGCTTCCCTCTAGCTCCTTCCCTAACCTAGAAGACCATGCACAATACACACTCCCTGGACATTGAACAGGCCCAGCTCCCTGCCTGGAAGGCAGAAAGCCAAACCAGGATCACTCACTTCCTCAGCCTCCTACCACAGGCTGCCCACATGTGCTTATCAGAAAACAGACGCCAGGAGCCGCATCCCTGACGTCTGGACCGGCATCAGGGCTTTGGTGGGCAGGCAGCTGCTGAGAGGTCAGCTGGCTTCCTCCCGTCGACTGGAGAAAAGCTTCGGTCTCCCTGAATTGCACCTTTTACAGCCTTGGTGCAATTTTCCTGGGCTTCCACACCCAACCTGCTGGGGACCAATCTTGCTAGAGCTCCAGTCACAAAGGAGGCAGAAGACAATGAGCCACCCCACAGCTCAGCCATTCTGTGTTCTTGAATGGGTATAGACAGTGGTAAAATAAACAGTGCTCTTGCTGACCAAGTTTAGGCCTGGGACTGGGAGGGGACCCAGTTCCTTGGGATTCCTTTGGAACAGGAAGGACTGCCCTGGAATGCTATCTGTTCCGTAATCCAATGGCATGCAACTCCCTAGGTTTCTCTGGAATTGCAACAGTTCCCAGGAAAAGAAAGAGAGAGAGGGAGAGAGAGAGAGAGGAAGGAAGGAAGGAAAGAAGGAGGGAAGGAGGGAAGAAAGAAAGAAAACAGAAGGAAAAAAAAAAAAAGGGAAACCTCCCCCACCACTTGCCTCATCTTCAGCTAGGAACTGGTCAAGAGACAGGGCAGACCAGATTAACAGTCAATGCCACCAAAGCCCATGAGTTTCTCAAGCACTGCATGTCCCCATTACCCTTCCCTCTCAGGGAGGCTGAGCCCCATCCACACAGCTCTGCCTGGGCCCTCTGCCCCCTCCTACCTCGGGCCCGAGCTGGAAATGCTGAAATAATGTGTAGCCCATCTCCACACTTTTCCCAGTGTCCGACCTGGAGATGATTGCAGATTCCCCACCCGCCACACACCCAGCCATGCTCTCAGGTGGACAAGAGGGGACAGCTGTTTTCCTGGCCGTGTGCCCCATGAATCTCCTCTAGGCAACTTCAGGGAGCTCCCAGGCTCCTCACTACCACCTGCTTTCCTCAGGTCCCGTCAGGCAGAAGATCTGTACACCAAACTGACAGACTGTACAAGCTACTGCCAGAGAGCACGGGGTTAACCCGTCAGTGAAAGAGTCACTTGTTGGGACCAGGAGTGTGTAGGGCCAGGCGACTCACTGATCATGGTGGTGCCCCCCGCTAAGGCAGCCTTCGTCCCTTGGAAGAAGTCATCCACTGTGGTCATTCCCTTGTACGGCATCTGGAAGTGAGTGTGGACATCGATGCCTCCAGGGATCACCATCTTCCCATTGGCTTCGATGGTCTTCACTCCTCCAGGGACAATCAGATTGTCTCCGATTTGCCTGGTGACACAGGAAAGCAACTGATCATTTAAAAGAGCCACTTTGAAGACAAACATAGGATTATAAAAAGTTTAGACATGGCAACTTGTATTGATCGGAGTAGTCTTTGCAAGTGATTTGCAAGCCGAACAATCAAGAAACAAATGAAGACAGGTGTACACCCAGAAAACAACTTCTATAGACACAAAATGAGCTGATCTACTGCTGGGTGGATCTTGGCTTTGCACTATAATCCTGTGGGTTGGACAATGTCTACAATATAGGTGCGTAAGAAATTTTTTTTTTTTTTAAATAGGTGTTTTGGGTATCCCTTTCATTTTGTTCTTTATCTTAGGGAAGGGTGGAAAGTAACATTTGGAAAAGGATTAAGAGAATGTAAAATAATGAACCACTAGGAGAGACTGAAGGAAGTAATGAATCTTCTAGAGACTACGTATGTGAACTTAGCTACCCTCTTTAGCGAGAGCATCTGTGTTCCTAACAAGAGGGATCTGCTGGGGTAATTTTGTACATTGGTCTTGACTCCCAATTCCACCCTTCCCTGATAACTTATCTATAAATCACAGCCAAAGGCAGATCCAAAGGCAGAAGCCAAAGACGGACACACCCAGTGGTGGACATCTTAGCAGAAGCATCAAGAAGCAAAAAGGAAGGTGAGGGTGACCACCTGTACCAGACACACCTTCGCCCAGGAAGCTTTGGCGCATCCCTGGAAGGAAGAAAGGGGACCCGGGTGGGGAGGAAGCTGATGAGCACTCCAGAGACACACTACCTACACCAGGCAAGTGACAAAGACAACTGCTCCTGGCCAAATGTTACCTCATGGACTGCCTGATGTTGCTTGGTTTACAGGTGACTTCACACCTTTGGCTTAAATGGCCAATTAATTCTAGGGAGACTTAAGAGTCACAAGCCTCAACATTATGACTAAACACGTCCTAAGTCGGGAAGACCCCACCACCCGTGGCATGAACACATTCCCCTTTTGTTTGCAGCCAGCCCAGACAGACTTCCTCTTGGGAGGGTAAGAAGTCCACCAGGGGCCTTCCAAAGTCTAAGCTCTGCAACTAAAATAAAGTATTCCTGACATCCCTAAGAGGTCAACTTCACCACATCCCCCCACCCCCGCCCCAGGCCATTCCAGAGCTACCACAATTCAAAACACACCATGGAAAAAATACAGTCTCTGACTGTACCTCCATTAGAGTCCAGATACTGGCCCCTATGTTCCCATTCTTCTCCCTCCCTGATCTTCCTCAGAGGCAGATGGAGAACCAAGGCCATGAAGAGGCAGCTACTCAGCCTGTGTGTGTGTGACTGCTTGTGTGTTTCCACCATCTTGAAAATGAGTGGAATACCACATCTGAAACAGAAACGCCTTCCCCCTTTTTCTCCACGGAGCCACTCAAGGTCACATGAATCCTCAACTGAAGGCTTGGCTTCCATCTCCCCTCCTTGGTCAAATCCCGACTGACAGCCTGGTCTAATAATTAAGAGCAGATCTGCCCTAGAAGAGACTATGTGGGTTCACGATCCTGGCTCTGCTAATTACTGGCTTTACGACCTTGGCAAAGGTGCTTAACCTCACTGTGTCTTAATTCCCTCCTCTGTAAAATGTAATAAAAATGTTTCCTCCATAGGTTTGTGATGTAAATTAAGTGTTAGTATGCATTAAGCCCACAGAACACTGATAGGCACAGGAAAATTCCATAAGCATCAGCTATGGTAATTAATAAACATGCTAATACCACACAGCACCCTCTTCTCATCCTGAATCTCATCTACTCCACTACTTCAACCATGGTTACTGACAGTAACTGGTCATGTTATGTCCCTTGCATTAATACAAATGTCTCAGTCCCCCTCGGAGACTGTAAGGTCCTGGAGAGGCGATGTAGGTCCCAAGGACAGCCACCAAAGCATGTGACATAGTGTGGGTCCTGTGCCTTGGGCAACCACTTTCCAAACAGCAGGCACTCCATAAACATTCACAGACAGACAAACAGCCATGTAACCACTGGAGGGAATTATTTCTGTTTTCACACTCTGTGATTTCTGAATGTTTTTGAAGACCGAGAAAATGTCAGGACTGGATGAAGAGCCACCCTTCTCTCTACCACCGACACACACATATCTGATGGTTACATCCCTTCTATAACCTCCTTAGCAAGCAGCCTTCTCCTCTCTTCTAGTAGAGAAGGCATCTCTAGTAGCAGATGCTGGGCTCATGGCATGAAGATGGATTCTGAGCCTGTGTTTAAGGCTCAACTGTGCAAAGTGCTGTGATCAATTAGGGATACCCATCATGAGCTCTGAAATGAGGAAGAAGTATTAGGTACTACCTTTTTTCCATCTCTGAGAATCTCTAAATGAGGGAACTTGCCATCTCCAAAGAGAGCTGATGATACACCATAATTTTTTAGTAAGAGAAAAATATAAGATCATTTGGGGCTTGTCTTTTGAAGAAATTCTTGTTTAATGTTGGTTCGCTTGCCTACTGTTTCCATTTTTCCAACAGTCTTCCTGTAGGTAAGGTGACTAAACAAGAATATCTTCATTCATGCAAGTTCATTCATTCATTCATTCATTCAATGTACTTGATCAATATGTTGATTGTTACCAAGTTACTTCCTCCCTGTGCTCTTCTTTCTCCTCATCTGAGAAAAAGGTAGTAATCATACTTGCTTCGTGGGATTGCCGGTGGATTAAAGGAAACGAGGCACGTGAAACATTTAACCGCCGCTGGCACAGGCTTCACTGTCACTAAAAGGTAGCTCTTATAAAAGTCTCTCCGTGCTAAGGACTGGGTGACGTGCTCAGATACGGAGCTGAATAAGACAGGGTGCTTGCCTTCAGAGTGCTCAACAGTGTCAGAACCACTGCTGACTGAGAAGAGCACAAGGGGTTTTGAAGCCTCATGGAAGGGAAACCAGCCTAGATTTGGGGGCTGACAAGGGACAGCCACCTACAGAAAGTTCTACCTAAGCCAGGGCTTCAAAGATAAGGAAGAGATCCACTATGGCCAGAACCTTACACGAGCCAATGAGTTTACAAATATAAAAATAAAATGTAGCAAGGCCTGGGATGGCTGCTAGATACACTGCATACACTGATCTTATCCAAAATCTTCTCAGGGTGGGGGCCTGTCTCGCTGTCCGTGATGAAAGGCTATGTACAGACCATATCTCTTTTACAGGTTACTCCGGAGGGAGCCTGCAGAGAAAGGGAACCCAGCTGCACCACTTAAAGGTACCCAGTAACAAATCATTTTGTAAGGTAGGTGTACATCCCTGAAGCATCTATTTGAAAATCTTGTCTGAGGTGTATGTCCCATCTGTGCTCAGCTCACCCAGGTTCTGCCTAAGTCATGGCTCAGTTCAAATGCTCTTTCCAGCCCCATAACATCCTCTGAAGGGATTTCTCCTTTCTGGGCATTTATATTCACTTGAACTCCTTTGACACCAACTGTACAAGGCCTTATATTTTTAGGGTGCTGTCATTTTGTGCACATTTTTTCAATCAGCTTAAGGACAATAGTCACACCTTCCACCTCTCTAAGATGCAGAGAGTGCCCGTCAATATAGTTCACACAAGGGAGCCTGAAGCATTATTTGGTTGATCAAATTCAAATCTCTCACTTCATTCACAAGACCCACATAAATTAAGGCGAGCTCCCATTTTAAGGGATTATGGGCACCCAGAACGAAGGGTTCAAATAAAGATTCACTTTGGGGCGCCTGGGTGGCTCAGTCAGTCAAGCATCCAACTCTTGGTTTCAGCTCAGGTCATGATCTCAGAGTCCGGAGAAGGAGCCCCATATCGGTTTCATGCTCAGTGGGAAGTCTGCTTGAGGAGTCCCTCTCTCTTTCTCTGCCTTTCCCCCTGCTCACCCTCTCTTTCTCTCTCTCTCAAATAAAGACTCATTTTTAAGGAGAAGAAGAAATGAAACACAAAGAATCAAAGGTCTAGGAAGCAAAAAAGAAGCAAGCTTCTTTCTGAGCCTCTGATGAAGAGAGGAAGTACAAAAAGATAAAGATAAGGTCCTACATACTTACTTTATTAAGCCATCTTCCATGTAAATATCAGCATAAAAGGACTGATCATCGTTGACAATTCTACCGCCCTTGATGAGAAGACGGTCACTCTAGAAAAGAATGCAAACAGCAGTTATTCTCAGAGCTAGGAATCCAGAGAAGAAGGGCAGGCCGAGGTTTTCCCAGTTCACTGTTCTAGAGGTCTAGTAGGAACCTATCAAGACAGCTGTGTGCTCAATGCAGTAGGTGTTTGAACTGGGTATATTTGTTGGGGATCCGTCTTTCACATTTGCCCCCAATTCAAACTATTCTACAGTTCCACCTCTTGCTCCTACAACCTACCATAGCCACTGAGAAACATCACTACCTGAGGGAAGACACTATTTGTATTATCTTTCCTGGCTCAGTAAGCAATAAATATTTAAAGCGGTATATAACACATACGCCAGTGCCTAGCACCCTGTTGGCGCTCAATGGTGATTCTCAAAAAGGGAACTTGGGATCATGCAATGAAACAGCCTTTGAAAGTCTTTATAATGACATGCGGATATTTTAAAATTTTACAATTCAGGATATTTACACATGTATGCACACGTACACACAAGGTGGTAGAAAGTGTAGGACAAGCAGTGAATGGAAAAAAGATAAAATAGCTCTACTGTTCTATAGTATTTAACCCAGGGTGGAGAAATTATGCAGGATTCATATTTGCTTCATTAAACTCCCACATTTTCTGAAATGTGTTTGTTGCCATTATGATGAAAAAAAAATGGCCTTTCTTGTAATTAAAGTCTTTTTAAAAATTATAGCTTAGATGAAGTTTGGATAAGGGATCCAACTGGAAACAATGCACATACACTCCAAGGTTATTAAGAAAATATGGGGTCGGGGCGCCTGTGTGGCTCAGTCGTTAAGCGTCTGCCTTCAGCTCAGGTCATGATCCCAGGGTCCTAGGATCAAGTCCCGCATCCTTGCTGAGCAAGGAGCCTGCTTCTTCTTCTGCCTGTTGCTCTCCCTACTTGTGCTCACACTCTCGCTCGCTCTCTGACAAATAAATAAAATCTAAAAAAAAGAGAGAGAGAGAAGAAAAGAAAATACAGGGGCACCTGGGTGGCTCAGTCGGTTAAGCATCTGCCTTCAGCTCAGGTCATGATCCCAGGGTCCTGGGATCAAGGCTCATGTCGAGCTCCCCTCTAGTGGGGAGCCCACTTCTCCCTCTCCCTCTGCCCTCCCCTTCACTCGTGCTCACTCTCTTTCTCATGCTGTCGATCTCTCTCAAATAAATAAGTAAAATATATTTTTACAAAAGAAAATATAAATATATAGTTCATATATTTCAGGAGGGGAGCCAATCAGAGTCAGCTTTTAATATCCCAGATTTCATTAAAAGAATGACTGGAGTTTGGATTGTAGCATGAGGGGTAGATGTGGCTTTACTGGATTCCTGAAGGAGAAGAGAATTCGCAGGAGCCTGGCTGAGCGGAACAACTTGAAAAGACAATGGTACATTGCATTTGTTAAGAATTCAACTGACAGACTTCAAGTCCATCCATCCATCCACTCATCCAGCAAGTAATTAATATGTATGACTAAATACATAGAGAGGATCCTGTTGTTAATGAGTCATACCATGCCACTGCTTTCATGAAACCGAAAAGGGATATGTGGCAATCAAGGAAAAAGAAAGTCAATGAGACAAATAAAAGAACGTAAAATTGAATCAAGGGTCACAAAGTACAGGTGAGCGAGCTTGTTTAACCAGAGGTGGAAAGAGGCCTTTGTGGAAGATCATGTAGATGGGGCGGGGATGGAGAGCTGCAGGCAGAGGGAATAGCACGCCCTGTGGCAGAAATGAGTTTTGTTCAAGATGAGGAGCTCAGGGATCAAGAAGAAAAGCAGCAGAGACAAAGCTGGCAAGGCAGACAACTGGCTTTCAAAAAGGACCTCAGATTAATGGGGGAGGAAGCCCACAAACAGGCTGACTTCTAGCTTCGGAAATAAAAGGGTATGAACAAGGCCAGAAAATGAGAATTGAGGCTGGGCATCCACACGGGTACAGCAAAGTGCCACTTAGATCCGCCCACTCCTGGGGATTACATGAGAGTAGATTTCATCACACCATACTGTCAGGGGAGAGGCTCTGAACGAGGTACGGATCAATGAGGCACCAGGGAAAACACCCACGTGTGCCGCAAGGAAGATGTGTGAATGACATCAATTGCAAAGTCCCACCACACATGATCCACGAACCCCTCCCGATCTGGGATTAGTCCGTAGGCGCGCCCTCGTTTCCGTCATGGATGGCCCTGTATCTCATACCACAGCAAAGTAAGACGCATGTAGTTATTTTCACATAGCAGGCTCTGTGGCCGCTAAGACTTTGCCACAAAGTTCTCTCTGCCTTCTCCCGTGTTCACGTGGCTTCTGACAACCACCCTCTCCTTTGTCAAGCCTCCAGTCGAATGGGTTTCTCCTGTAGAATGCTTTACCTGACTTGCCAGCAAATTCCACCCGCTCTCCTTGCCATTTAGTTCAAACAGTTCTATTGTTCTAGAATATCTGCTTTCCTGTTTTGCCTAGAGCAAACACTCCTTTGGTCTTGGGGCCATGCCTCTTTTGATCTCTTTGCCTTCATTCCTGGAGCCCATCCTAGACAGCTGTTAAGTTTTGGTAAAACAGTTGGGTGAAGGGTGGGACACAGGAGGTTGTATCATGTCATTATGATGGAAAGGCCATCTGAGTCGGCCTTTTGTGAAAGGCCACAAAACGATGTGATGTGGCCAGAAAACTGGACTACTGTTTTAACAGTAATTGCAAAATTATATGAGGCAGTCCCAGGGCTACGCTTCCCAAACTAGGGTGCACATTAGAAGAATATGGATTCCCAGGCCTGGCTCTAGGCCACGAGATGTGTACTTTATAAACTCCACAAAAGGCTCTCATGCAGCCATCAGCCAGCCCAGCACCACGTGAGAGATTAGCACAAGAAACCACGGTTCTGTGTGTCCCAGGCACAGTTCTGTGTGTCTAGGGAGGCAGAAAAAGCATCTCCAGCAGAAACTTAATATAATAGTCTTAGTGACTACACGGTTTCTCTCTAATAGGTCAGTGATCTTCTGGTGTTCTTTATTTTCTTAGCAAAGGACTGAAGTAAACAGCTCCGTGGAAAGGGGCCAGCTACCACCGGTAGCGAGCCCAGGTATGAAATATGACCACCCTCCCACCTAGGGAACATCTAGCCTCCGGAACGGCTGGCATGATCATTACTTCCTTCAACAAGCATCAGATATCAGCCAAGGGGCAAAAGCTATCTCGGGCCCATGGTAGTACAAAGACATGAGCCAAGTGGAATTAGCATCATTGAGATGGCATCATTGGAAACTCTTCAAATGCTAATTAAATACACCTTCTCTGGCTCAACAGGAATCTAAATAGATAAAGCACAGAGATGGGTTACAGGCCTGGTGTATGTTTCAGAGATAGGAGTAACAAGACTCTTGCTCTGCGGACTGCTGTAGTGCTAATATTATTTCTTTTCATCACGCAAACCAAGATATCCAAACCTCAGTTCACAGAGTTTGAACAAACGCTGTCCCTCGAGGTCCCCAGCTTGTCCCCCACCTTTTATTAAAGGGGTTCATTAAACTACTTCATTAATTTGAACTCTTTCCATGCATGTGATCCACTACAAAGGATACCGTAGGCAAACTGTCCTCAGACACAGGAAAGTCTGAAAGGCAGGCTGTGGGCTTGGCCTTGAAGAACAGCATAACTGCTGACCACCCCCAGGTTACATAAAACCAAACCTTACTGGCTACAAAACATGCTTGCCTGTGAGTTCACAGACCAGCCCTATAGATGAACATGTGCTAGGGTTGAAAACCCACAAGACAAACAGATCTGCCATCTGTGATGAAAAGTCATCCTCCATGATGTTAGAAAGGGCTGTTGCCTGGGGCTCTGCAGGGTTCCTCACATTCCATGCCCAGCCGCTGACAGGGTCCAACATCCATGAGCTGATGTCCGAAGAGGTGAAATGGTCTAGTCTGGACATCTAGCAACGATGTCGTATGATCTATACGAAGAATGATGGTATTTCTAGAGCACACTGGGACCATCTGGAACCCCAAATAAAACTACTCAGAGCCTAAAATATCCAAGGACCCTCACTGCCTTGGGTCCTGCCCTGCTGCCAAGGGCTGAGTACAGTGAGGTCCTGCAGGCCAGTAGGGTGCTGGGCATACCAGCAGACCGGGTTGGGTCCAGCTGGTTACTCCCACGGCTGGGAAAATCAGGTGGACAACTTAATGAGGTGTGGGATCTTGAGTTAGGACTTAACCCCTCAGAACCTCAGTTTTTATCAGCTCAGATAGTAATTACTAGCTCACTTCTCAGTGTGGCTGCATGTGTGTGCACACATGCACATGTGTGGGCACATGCACATATTACAAAACTAACACAGCACACACTCTTGAATATTAGTTATATTGATTCCATTCAAATTATTCACAGCACTTAAAAATATTTCTAAAAGCCTTAAACTAAGTATATTGAAGAGAGACCATTTCCAAAGGGAGAGATGTGCACAAAGGCAAGTGACTTTCTCCAAGCGACAGAGCTAATTAGTTCCAGTTGGAAGCGAATCCACCTCTCCTACCTCTGGGCCCTGGACAGATTTCCACCTGAACCCACCAAACCACTGAACCACAGATCCTTAACCTTTACGACAAAGGGCTCTTTCTGATGGGGCTTCTCTTTACTGTTTGCTACTGAATCTGACTGTTCCAGGGCTCAAACTGATGACCAGTTCTCTACGGAGGGTAACTTTAGGAATCCAGTAACTTTGAACCCATGACTTTTAAAAGCAGTGCTTTAAACCTGCCCCTTATGGCCTGGCTGTATTCATGCAGCTTATAAAGGGACCTAACTTTACAATTTAGGATAGCACCGATCCTTCAGGTCTGACTACGCACATTCTTTTCACCCTCACTAGTGGATGGTAATGATTAGAAAAAGCAACCATAAAAAATGCAGAGATGATCAGAAAAAGGGAGAGAAGAGAGAAAAAGAAAGGAAGAGAAGGAAAAGAGGAGAGAGAGAGCGAGGGAAGGAGGAAGGAAGAGGGAGAGGGAGGAGAAAATAAACTCTGTAAGGAGGAATGTGGTTACGAATGGCTGGATTCAGGGCACCTGGGTGGCTCAGTTGGTTAAGCATCTGACTCTTGATCTCAGCTCTGGTCTTGACTCAGGGTCGTGAGTTCGAGCCCCGCTTTGGACTTCACACTGGGTGTGGAGCCGAAAGAGAGGAAAAAAAGGCTGGATTCCAACTAGAACAGAGAATGAAAGAACAGAATCTTGAACTCAAGCCTACTGGAGATGTGGGTTCCCATTTTAGTCTTCCTCGTCTAGTTTTCAACTTAAAAGAACTTAAATCACCACTTCTGTCTATCTGAGGTAATGAGAACATGCCTCCCAGAGAAACCGGAGCCCTCTGTGGACTTCTTCCCGGTGAACAAAGTCAGCCTGAGAACAGTACTTAAGACACATCTGTTCTATACTCTGCCGACATTCCAGCAGCTCAGAATAAGAACTATAATCCTAGGAACAGAAAAGGAGAATATAAAATGAAGACTGTGTTCCAACATCAAATATTTTGTTACCTGCGTTCAAATCACAAAGCACAGACTCTGATCCCAGTGGGGACCTGAGATCCTTTTAAAGACAAAGGCGCAGGTGGTTATTTAAAATAAATTCCCATCTGGGTAATTAGAGTTAGCTCCCTAAAAACATTCCCACTCTGAAGAATATATTGGGATGGACAGACAGCATGGATGAAATCTTGCTGGGTTTTTTTTCCCATAGAGCAGCATCATTTAAAGAAGAAAGAGAAAGGGCTTTCTAAGAGAGTCTGGTTGACCCAAGAGAGTATGCAGGAAAGGTACTCAGTAGGACCAGAGCTCCCATCCTGGGTCTGCTGTCAAGTATGCAGCTTCAGGTGAGACACACAGACTGGAACTTAACCTCCAGCATCAAATGCTACCACCTGTGCCTGGACAAGTGACTTGGCTTCTCCAGGCTTCCATTACCTCGAAGGGGACAATGCTAGCCTTCTCTGAGGGCACTGGTGAGCATTATGGAGCTACTGCATTCAGCCCTGTATACACGCTGAAGATATGTGAGCTCCCATATTTGTTAGAGCTAGCCAGTGTAGAGCGGCCCGCTCACAAAAACTCAGGAAGACCTGAACGAGCACTTTAGCAATCAAAATAGAACAGACCTTGCCAGAAAGGGAATGCCAGAGATGCCAGGGCCCACACAACTCCCAGCAACTGTTCTCACTCCTGCCACCAGCAGCCAGGCTCAGCTAAGACTTCTCCTTTTTTTTTTTTTTTTTTAAGATTTTATTTATTTATTTGAGAGAGAAAGTGAGAGAGAGCATGAGAGGGGAGTGGGTCAGAGGGAGAAGGAGACTCCCTGTCGAGCCGGGAACCTGATGTGGGGCTCGATCCTAGAACTCCGGGATCATGACCAGAGCCGAAGGCAGGTGCTTAACCAACTGAGCCACCCAGGAGCCCCAAGAATTCTCCTTTTAAACGCACTCCCCAGAGGACAAGTTCCCATGCGTCACCGTGCTCCCCCCCCCCCCCCCACCAGGTCATTCTTCCTCTGGAAGAGGAGGTAACACAAGGAGATAAAAATCCATGCGCTCTCTTACAGCAGTAATGGAGAGTGGAAGGCGAGATCTTAAGCCTGTCCCCAAACCCACTCTCCCTGTGCCATGTACGGATCTGTTTCTAGGACCCTCCATGACAAACAGACCTTGGCGACAGACGGAAAGAGAAAGATCTGGGAGAAGAGAGACACCTTGAATGGAAATGCAGTTTCTTGGCTCTGGGTCTCTACTGCAACTGAACACAGTTTCACAATCTTGGGTGTTCCAGACCTCTGAAATGCTACAGACATGTCTCAAAAACATTGTTTCGCTCATCATCCAGACATACTTAAGGCCAGGTATGCTACGTGAACCTAGGGCAGTCCCTTCAAACACAGAGCCCACCAAGCAGGATTTGTAACAGTGGGAACCACCATTTTTGCTTTCTTTATTATGTTCACTTTGGCCCTGGCAGGGCAGAACCCAAGGCAGGAAAAGCAGGAAAGAGGTGCTAACAATAGAGGAAACAGTAGCCAGGAGAGGGGTCCTAACCGCCGCGGAGTGGCTGCTCACTCCTCTGAACTAGAACATCAAGGCCAGCCGCGTGCATTCTTCCCTCCCCAGAAGCATGTCAACCATTTTAAAGGGGTGATTATCAGAGGGCCAGACAAGGTATGTGGCCTGCCCCGGGTCAGAGTGGAGTGGGGGATGAGCTGTGGATGGCATCGTAATCCTCGCCCCTGATAAGGGTCCCTCAGTCATCTGCTGGGTTCCAGACACGCATCAGCACAAGTGGATAACCAGGGTAGGAGTGAGAGGACAGGGAGGGGAGGCAAACAGGAGGAGCCACGAGGCTGCCCCAGTTGCAAGCAAGAGGGTCAGCTGGGCCTATGAAGCCCAAACCTTGGTCATGCGTGCGCCACTTTCATGATGGCTGCCGTAATCTGGTAGCGATTGTGCTGTCCTTTACATAATATTATCCTTACGTAAGTGTATTTTCCAAGTAAACACCGTCTTACTCCTATAGTACTTAGTCTAAGCCAGCATCGCTTACCAAAAATAGACAGCCAACCTAGGAATGGATATTATAAAAACATCACTCCATTTTGGCGACATTCTGCTGCCTTCGAGGGGGTTCTAAAGGAAGAGCCCAGATCTGCTACGTTTGTTAAAAAGCAAAGTTACCTAGTGTCAGGGAGGTGTCCAATAGAGATAAGCACAATGCTGAGCCTTCTTCCTTGAACTACTCAGCTGGTTAGAAAAAGAATCAGAAAGGGGACACAATACCTCACTGTGGGATTCCGTGTTATTTAATGCCCTCTTACAAAACAACCTCATGTAGGACCTCAGGTGGGAATGACATGTAGGAATCCCACCCGTGCTCTTCATCAGGGACCACTCTGGGCCAACATGGGCCAATGTGGGTCCACAACAGGCTTGTCAGAAGCAAGAGCAGGACCCAAAGCAGAGCCACAGGGAGATTACTGGGGCTCATGAAGGATCTCTGTGTCAGAAGGTTCGATTGGGGGAGGAGGGTGAAAAAGAGGCAGACTGGGGAAGAGGGGTGTGGGAACACACCTGCCTTCTCAGAAGACTGGAAGCGCCAGACCTGGAGAAAAGAAGCAACCGGCACATCTCTAGCTGGACTCTGCGAGGAAAAGATGGAGAGGTTGCTGTCCGGGATGGAAGCCAGCCCTGACAGCCGTTGGCAGAGCCACCCAAGAGTTTAGGGAGAGACCAAGAGAGTGTGGAATTTATAACTAACATTTACTGAAACTTTTTTTTTTTTAAGATTTTACTTATTTATGTCAGAGAGAGCAACAGGCAGAGGGCGAAGCAGGCTCCCCGCTGCACAAGCAGCCCAATGTGGGAACTTGATCCCAGGACCCTAGGATCATGACCTGAGCCGAAGGCAGATGCTTAACTGACTGAGCTACACAGGCGTCCCTACCAAAACCTTCTTGTGTGCTAGAAAGTCTTCAAAGAGATCAATGAATCGTCAGGGAAATGCTGTTATTCTCCTCACTGAATTGAAGAAGACATGAAAGCTTACAGAGGTTGGCTCGCGGTCCAACATCACATAAGCAGTCAGTAGGAGAACCAACTGTACCAGCGCTAGAAATGCATTTCAGTGGGCAACTGTGGTGTTGCGCAGAGTCCCTGATGCCTAGGATCCTGGAATGGGGGATGCAAGAGATGGCCGGCTAAAGAGTGTGACCTTCATTCTGTGAATGCTGGGGAGCTCTAGAAGGATTTTGAGCAAACGAATGAAATGCAATCTCCAAGTAGAAGAGAAAATTAAGCTGACAGAATAACCATGATGGAGATAAAAAAAAGGAACCAGTGGAAAGCAACAGCAGATGGCGGGAGAAAAGAAAGAAAAGAAACACTTTATACCCACTATTCAGGGTCCCAGGAAAGTGGGACTGTTCTACCTGGATTATTAAAGAGAGTTTTACAAAGGGATTCTTTAACAAAGTGTGGGCAGGGTTTGGGCCATTAAACAGACAGGCGGCGTCGAAGGCCCACCAAGAGCAGGGAGCCACCCCATCCCCAGCCTGAAGCCGACCAGGGGTGGGAGTAGCTCCCCAGCTGAAGAGGGCTGCTGTATGCACAGCTCTGTCTGACTGGGGCTGGGACCTTCAGGAGAGGCAGGCAGCCACTCCCCCGTGAGCAGCAGGAAGGAATCAGGAGGGCGAGATGCCCTGACCTCCGCAGTGCCCCTTGCTTCCAATCTCCTAGTTGTGCTGAATGAACTGAATCCAAGTAGGAGCCCAAGGGCAAATGGCCTACAGTTGCAGGCCAGACAGCCCCCCAGCATGGAGCAGAGCAGAGGAAGTAGAGGGGGTAACTGGAAAGGTGAGCTGAAAATGTCCCACCCAGTGAAACCCCCTAGTGCCAACCGTGGGATGTGATGGAGTAACACCACAAGAGAGCCACACAATGGGTTGTCCTACACTTATTTTTCCAACAAGTTAAATCTATATCTTGACTTAAAATAAGCCACCGATCAGGGGCACCTGGGTGGCTCAGTGGGTTAAGCCTCTGCCTTCGGCACGGGTCATAGTCTCAGGGTCCTGGGATCGAGCCCCACGTCGGGCTCTCTGCTCAGCAGGGAGTCCGCTTCTCCCTCTCTCTCTGCCAGCCTCTCTGCCTGCTTGTGATCTCTCTCTCTCTGTATCAAATAAATAAATAAATCTTAAAAAAAAAAATAAGCCACAGATCAATCAACATATGACTCTATTGTTCCAAAAGCAAAAAATACTATATGTAAGTGTGTTTATTATGCTTTTGTGTGAGCAGGAGAAAGATCTGAAAGGATCTTTCATCAAATTATTTTCAAATATTCATCAAATTATAACAAAATATATCAATATATATAAACATATCAAATATTCATCAAATTATAACATCAAATTATTAACATTAGATATGGTAGGGGGAGAGGATGAAGATGGAAGGGGTATGGAAAACTTACTTGTCCCTTTTTCTTTCTCCACTATTTACTTACACTATGTCACTAGTTGCACAAAGCATATGCCGTTTTATAACTTTGACAAGAGGCTCAGTAAAGAAAAGTATAAAGAGCAAAAAGAATAAGGTGATGGCTATGGTCCCGGCGACAGCAAGGATATGGATTAGAAAACTCATGGCATGCTGTAGAGGAAAGCTAGAATCAACTCAGCGACTGAAGGAGAAGGGAAAATGATGTGTCTGAGTTGACTAAAGTGTCAAGGCAAGACGGCCAGGAAGGACTCATGAATAAAAATGGAGAACAGAAAGGAGAGGAACAAAGTTGAGGTACAAGAGTCTCACTCGTGATTTTGAGGTACTGGTCAACCACACAGCCATGAAGCAAATAAGCTAGACATGGGGGCCTGTGACTCAGAGGGACGGGCAGGGGTAAACGGATGAACTTGAGATAATGCCATACTGAACTTGGCCATCCCAAGTGAAAGGCAACAAAGGAGAGTAGAAAAACTCCCGGAATGGGGGTCAGGAGCCCCGGATTCTGGTCTTAGCTCTGTGACCCTGAGCAAGGCACTTGGCCTCTCTGGGCTGCTGTCCAGTAAGTGGTACCCACTTCCTCTTTTAGAAGTAGACTCCTCTATGATCATTTCGGACTGGCAGCTGGCTTTGACGGAGCCTTTAGAATGACAGGGAAGCCTAGTGAAACCCCTAGTGCTCATCAGAAACAAGAAACTCTTTCACTGAATCTGAAAGCCAGCCCATTGCAATTCCCAGGGGAGGAATGCGGCTCAGGGCTTGGAATGTGTGAGTGGCACCTTCAAATGACAGGCAACTGCTCCCTGGCTATTTGCGGAGGCCACAGGGATTCTTCTCCAAGTCTGACCTTATACTTTTAAAATTGGCGGGGCTGCCCGGGGATTGTGGTTATAAGCACATAACCACTGGCTTATGCAACTTCCCAAAACCCGTCCCATGGTGGATGTGTTAAGAGAGCATACAGCTGATACTCCAGCTCACACCACGTTGCTGTGGAAGGACCCTTGGAGAGGGATCGTGGGAGTAAGGGACTGTGTCCACGACCAGAGATGTCCCCCAGTCTGTTCTGCCTCGGGGCGCAGGCATCAGAGATCGGGTCTGTAGAGGAACGCGGAGAGGGGCCCCATCACTCATGCTGCAGCTAAGGAACCCAAGTGGCAAATCCATGCCAGACGGACTGGAGGAAAGGGGAAGGGCTTTGGAGCCCAGTCCTCACCGTGAAATGAGGAAAATGATATCCACCCCAAAGGACTGAAGTGAGGAGTGAGCCCAAACTCTGGCACATAGTAAGTGTTCAATAAATGCAGGTTTCTCTACAAGCTAGGACACAAAGCTCAGGTCAGTGCTTCTCATCTGGGTGCCTACACGCTCTCTCCTCTATCCCTGAAAAGTAGCTTGACATTTCATTTCTTTTTAGTGTGTACGTTTGTGTGTGTGTGTGTGTGTGTGTGTGTGTGCGTGTGTGTACAAACCACCTTCCTACAAGAACCCAACCACTTCCCAAGGAGTATGGGGAGCTGAGAGGATGGACCAGCTCACTCTTTTTTCTGGCTCTTTCTCAACACAATAAGCAGATAGTGGTAATGACCAATTCTCTTGCTCATTCTTCTCTCTGCCTGGAAACCTACAAATCCACAGCTCTGTTTTTATTTGACAGACAGGTGGCTATTGAAGCAGTGGCTATTTTTTTGACTCTTGGACACCAAACTTTTCCAAGTAATACAGAGAAAAGTGCAGATGCTCTGAGAACAAGGACTTCGAGAGGTCAGGTGGACATTGAATAAAATGAACCCTTGAAATAAATACAACTGAGCCTCCATTTAAAAATCATCAGAACTCAAAAATGAGATTGGCAGGCAGTTAATCCCACAACAAAACGTTTCTTCACACAATAGGCACCTCCTAGGATGTATTTCAGACTGCCTTCTATTTGCAAGTATCACACCGAAATCACAGGACTGTATGCCCCACACCTGAAGGCTTACACACTTCCTCCCTACCTGCAAAGCCTTGATGGTGCTTCTCCGCCTCATAAGCACTATTTCACATTCTATGATTCTAACACCAGCAGAATAATCCTTTGAAATAAGTCCCAAATAGTCCTTTCTTTTATGACCTGCCTCTCCTCAGAAATGTTTCAAAAAGGGCTCTGAGGACTGACGTTTAGAGTAGCAAACATTGGCTGCATACCCAAGTAAGATGTGCATTGTGACATGTACTCAACTGTGTCTAAAAAACATCAAGCAAATTACAACTGTTGCAAGTCTCTTCTCTTTGGCTCAGAGGGAGCAGGTGTCTGTCCATATATTACCGCTGTTGCCACTGTTCTCAAATCTTTCCACCTTCATTCACTGCTCCTATCATTCAAGGTGAGACTGAGCCAGGCCTGGGTGATACAGTGGGAAGGACACAGAAGCCTTCGGATAACCCTGTTTCCTTGACACCTGTTCTCCCACACCACAGACCCCAAGGAAAGCACATTAGCCTAAAGTAAAGGAGCAGTGAGCCTTTTCATTCCTTGATTTATTTATCCATTCATTCTGTCATTTAACGTTTATAAATGCCTCCTGTTCACAGTAGTAGGGATACGACATGAACAAAATACTTTTCCCTGCCATTGTACTGTACTGGTTGGAAAAGCAAAGAATAAATACACTAACTACGTTAGCAACGGACTTGCAACACTGATAAGGGGAATTCAGACAGAGGGGCAGGGGATAGCGGAGGCTTGGGAGAGTCCGGGACTGTGACTGAGGAGGTTTTCGGAGAAGACATGTTTAAGAACCTGTCAGATGGGGCCGCCTGGGTGGCTCAGTGGGTTAAAGCCTCTGCCTTCAGCTCGGGTCATGATCCCAGGGTCCTGGGATCGAGCCCTGTGTCAGGCTCTCTGCTCAGCAGGGAGCCTGCTTCCACCTCTCTCTCTCTGCCTGCCTCTCTGCCTGCTTGTGATCTGTCTGTCAAATAAAAAAATAAAATCATAAAAAAAAAAAAAAGGAACCTGTCAGCTGAACAGAACTCTGAATGATCTGAGGGAGCAAGCCAAGTCAAGAATAGCTCTTAGGACAGACGGCTCCCCACTCCCAGGGAGCGGCAAGCACGGCAGCCCTGAGCTGGAGACGAACATGGCCCAGGGAGCGAGAGAGCTGAGGATGGCTGATGTCAGTCACTGAGGAGCAGGGGCAGGGCAGGGGGTCCAGAGAGGAGGACGGTCAGGGCCAGGCCACGTGGAATCTGGAGAACCACTGTCTGTTTTATTCTAAGTGCAACAGATGTTCGAGCTGGGGGAGCAACTTGATCTGATTTACATTTGTAAAGATCACCCCAGTTATGCCCACAGAATGATGTGTGCGTAGGCAAAGTGGGAGCACGAAGATCAATTAGGGGGTTACAGCAAGACCAGGGAGGCTTGAGCTAGGGCGGTGGTGAGTGATGAGAAATAGTAACAAGGGCTTGGATTGAGATTCTACTCTAAAGGCAGAACTAACAAAGTTGCACGGCTAGTCTGGAGCTGAGCTGAGCCTTAGCCCCAGCATCTGCTGAAAACAAACCCTAGTGCCCTCCTAACTTGATTGCGCCTTCTTACTAACAAAGTCCGAGGGACTTTAACCTCCACAACGAAGCACTGACAGGCCACACAGAACAGGGAGGACAGAGCTGCAGGACAGCCAATTACATTCAATCTGTAAAGCATCTCATGTTTCCCATAGGATAAGCTTTGGGGGATTACCATTTGCTCAAATTAATTTGATGTTTTCTTTCATTCTTTTCTTTTTCTTTTTTTTAAGTTGACTGCATATTTATCAGGCCTTCCTGTTGAAATTACTTCTAAAACATGTCATTATAAAACTCTGGCGTCGACAATTTCCGTATCTGTATGGGTCCGGATTCCTGCTTTAGCAAACATGACCCAGTATGGATAAGCGACTCCCCTGAGATGGGTCAGATCTCTTTGGGGCCTGGGGTCCATCATTCCAAACCTTAATTCTTCACTATGTCTAGCTGTCCATTTTGACAGGTGAAGGTATAAAGCCACTGGGAAGAAGACTTGTAGTGAAATTCGGATAACTTATCTTTTAAAAATTTCCTGTTTTCTGTATTTTTCTTAAAATCAGGGGCCAGATAGTTCCTGTTCAATCCATTAAGTGGATTCCAAGTCACTGAGACTCTGGAGTACATTTTGTCTTCTTCCTAACTTTAAACAACTAGATGACATTGGTGACTATGCAGCTTGGATGAAATTCCTTCCTGGGAAGTAGCACCATGTAGGAAGGGTTTCAACTCAGACAAGCTGCTCCACCAATTAGTTATTAACTATTTAACTTGGGATAAAATAACCTCCTGAATCTGTCTCTACATCTGTAAAGGGAAGCTACGAATAATTATAATCTGGACGTAAGGATGAAATGAGATGTCATGGATAAAATTATGACTAAAAATCAGTATACGCTCTGACATGGCATTATTTCTTACATTATTTATGCGGGTTTCCCTCTTCTGTTCCTTGAGAACTTCTCAAGTTCAAAGATTTGAATCTTTAAATGTCTTCGTCCTTAACTTCCCCCTGTATCCATCTACTAGGGCTGCCATAAAAGAGTACCACAGACTGAGTGTCTTAAAAACAGATATTTATTTTCCCATAGTTCTGGAAACTGGAAATTCAAGATCAAGGTGTCAGCAAGGTTGGTTTCCCCTGAGGCCTCTCCCCTTAACTTGCAGATGGCCTTCTCCTCCCTGTGTGTTCAGATGGTCTTCCTCTGTGTCTGTGTCCTAACCCCTCCTTTAGGGCCAGTCATAATGGTTTAAAGGCCCACCCTAATGACCTCACTTACCTCAGTCATGTCTGAGAAGGCCCTATAGCCAAATCCAGTCACATTCTGAGGTACTAGGGGTTAGGACATCACCACACTAACTCTGAGGGGACAAAATTCAACCAATAACAGACCCTCAAACTCTCCTGCCCCGGAAAAAAAGGGTGGAGGTGAGAAAAGTACTAAACTAAAATAAGGGAAATGAGTGCTGCGTTTCTTTTCTTCCTTAATTATTCTGCCGTGTGACCTTTGGCAAATTACTTTTCCTTCTTCTGCCCATATTTTCTTAATCATTAAAATGAGTGGTTGGGATAATGGATCCCTTATTTCTCTTCCTGCCCTTAACTGAGCAAAGCTAAGTTTTTCCCATAATTTCTCACATCAAAAAGGGTCTGAGATAGAGCACACCATGAAGTAACTGAAATGAAAACAAAAGAAAAGAAAAGATACCTCCTTTGTGGAATCAACCCATGATGAAGTCTCTAGAAACAGAGGATTAGATCCAATTGCTTTAAAACCTTCTAAGTTGTTTATGCCCTTTCTCTCCAGTAAGGCCATAATTTAAACCAATTTGGTTGAATAAACCAGAAACCCCAAGCTGAATTTATCAATATCCCCAAACAAAGTAATCTCATCAAGATTCGGGGCCCAAATTTGCTTTGAGGGAAAGAGTATATGATTTCAAATGAAGGTCTCCTTGAAAGAATTAAGGGGGAGAAAGTTTTAAAAACAAACATACATACACACAGAGAATGTAAAATTAAAACCAGCTTCCTGAGCTCATAGGTTAAGCCATTAAAGAGAGGGGAGAAAGAGCTGGGCATGTTTCCTCTCCAGCTGTGTAGCTTCAGGTCCCAGGACACTGTGTACCTCTACAATGTCAACAGCCTCAGCCAATCCGACAGGCAAGCAAAGGCGGACGTGAGAAAACCAACGTGCTCATGCAAGAACAGAAGAAGAGAGAGGGAAGGTAGAGCTCTCCATGGAAAGTGGCCCAACTGCCAAAGCCATCAGAGCAATGGCAAGAACACAGGAAGAAGGTGAAAGACAGTGGGTTTCAAACTTAAAGTCTGACAGCCTTGAGCTGAGCAACTCAGGGCAAGTTACTCAACTTTTCATTTGAGAATAGCTTTTAACTTAAATTCACTGAAAACAAATGCATCATTTCATGTTTGTTGTTAATACTGTGATCGTAGAAACACACACAAAAATTCAAACAAAACAGGATTAATTTAACCAGATCCCCAAGCACTGGGATAATATGTGAGGTTTTTCTTTTTAAATTATGTTATGGAAGAGTATCTGAAACGTAGAAAGATGTCATAATATATTGTGGGATGGAAAGCAGTACATAAAACAGCATGAAAACTACATTATCCCATTTTAATAAATGGCATATACAGTCTTAAGAAAAAGTTCTAAACGGGTATATTCATAAAATTCACAAGGGCTGTCCCTGATTAATTTCACTATAGCTTATTTGTATTGTCCTCATTTGGTTTATTTTGGTAGATTTTTCTATAACCCTCACGTTTTTTATATTTGGGGGAAAAAAATTCCTACTTAATTTTAAAAATCTCAGTGCCCTACAGTAAATCACATAGAAGAAGCCCTAATTCATTCGACTTGTGTCTCTGTCTCTGTTTTCTTCCCCTGTAAGGGAAGTCTAGACTAAAATACTCTCTAGGGGAATTCTGACTCTATCACAGAGCTACATTTAATCAAAATCTCAGCAGAATCTTGCTTTGGGTTTATTGTGAAGCTGGGGAATGTCCTGTGGGGTATGGAATGAGAAGGATTCATTCAAATCCACATTAAGAGGAAACCCTCATAGGTATTTTGTTAATTCAATGCAAAGTAGTCTTCTTTGCTAAGAGTGGTGGCCTCCTCCATGGCAAGCGGGCCTTGGATGCACCATGGTATGGAGCCGCTCTGGACGTACTGAGAAGTGAGGCTGCCCGGAGTGGGAAGGCTGGAGAGCTTCCAGAACCAGGCAGCGCTCATGCAGAGGAGAGCAGCAAATGGTGGTTGCCTGCACCTCAACTACTCATACGTCATAGGAAAGAGGTGCAGGGAAGGGCTTCACCCTGGGCCTGAATTAAGTGAATTCCAATCTGAACAAATGTGAGTGTCCCGTGTCCCTGGAGGTGGGAGAAGATAAAAGACAGCAGAATTTAAGGTAGCTCCGCCTAGCAGTTGAGAATGTAGGCTCAGTCAGTTCGAATTTTGGTTCCACCACTGAAGGCATACATGATTTGAGGCAAATTTTCTGATCTAAGTTTTCTGCACAGTAAAATCAGAAGACCAGTTTGGAAATCCATTACCTAACTGAACAGTTCTGAGGATCACATGAGGTAATGAATAAAAAACACTCCACACAGGATACAAAAAACATTTGTTATTGCTAGGAGGAGGAGGAGTTGTTGTAGGAGGTTAATTTTCCCTCTGTGTTCCAGACTAGAGGCTCCAGAGACAAGTGTCACATTGCCAGGTCCAGAGTCAATGGTCAATACTTATTTGACGGTCAAAAAAGAGCCCTGGGGTGCCTGAGTGGCTCAGTCAGTTAAGCATCTGCCTTCAGCTTGGGTCATGATACCAAGATCCTGGGATAAAGCCCCAAATCAGGCTCCCTGCTCAGTGGGGAGTCTGCTTCTCCCTCTGTTGCTCTCTATGAATGAATGAATGAATGAATGAATGAATGAATTCTTGGAAAAAAAGAGCCAAATGCTATTATTATACTTGATTATGTCATACATGACATTTTCTAATACATAAAGTATTTCACACGCTTTCTGACCTGAAGTGTTAGGTTCCCTAAATAGACTTTAATTCTTCATTTTGCCTTCTCTTATAAATGCCCCCTTTAAAAGGATCTAGGGACTATTATTACCAAAAGATTATTGAGACCATAAACCACATGGTTTACAGCCAGGGATGAACTTGATAAAATGTGCTTGAAGTGTAACTGTCTTCACCTTCGAAGCAAAAAATGAACTTCAGAATAAATGCTAATAACAGAAATAGCTCCAAATATAAGCCCAGAGAAAGCTGACAGATGCAGCGGAGGGACTAAAAATCTTTGCGTAAACACACATACACACAAGCATAAAAACATTCCATCTAAATGGCCAACCCTAATAGGGAAGCAAAGAAGACCTAGGCCCGGCTCCTTCACCAAGATTTCTAAAAGGCGGGTTTTCTGTACAAACGCAGACCCCCCTATCTAACTGCTGCTAAGAACTCCACTGGCTTGTGGTTTCTATGCAAAGGCAGAAAGGCCTCAGTTCAGATCTATGTTGGATCCTTGTTCAAAAAGTCATAGTGACAGTTTTCTCTATTTGAAGGGAGGCATAAAGTTCTCTTTCTTTTAAATCATTTCCTGGAAGAGAAACAGCAGGTCTGTTTGCAAGGAAGAAGTACCCAGGTAAGCCCTGAAACAGGCTGAGAATGGGGTCAGATGTAGTATTTGGATGAAGGGGAGGAAGAGAGGTCTACGAGGACAGAAGTACAAATGAGGGCCAGGCTCAGTCAACCCCGGTCAGGTCCGGGAGCACAGTTGACTCTGCTCGTTCTGCTGATGTTCTGTGCTGTTTCTCTTGGCTTAGGGATCCTCTCCTGGTTTCTTAGAACCAGGCCTTCTCTCTTAAAAGTTAACATTCAAGAAAGCTGCCAGTGAAAGGGAGGATGATGAACAAGCACAAATGTATGCATGTTCTGATCATCTTCTGGCTTGAAATTATTCCTGCAACGTAAGTGTTAAATGTACCCATTCATTCAACAAATATTTACAGAGGGCTTAATATGTGCCAAGCAAAGACTGAGTGCTGCAGATTCACTGGTAACAAAACCCAAACCATCCCTACCTCGTGAGATGTCCGTGGCACTATTTGGCTTTTGGGGAGGGGTTATTTCCATTGGATGGCAGCCACCACACTTAAAATATGGCAAGAGCAACTGACAAGAGCTTAGCAGAGCATAGACAGACTTGGAGCTGTTTTCTGTTGGTCTACCTAGTCGCTTGACCAGTGTAGATTTGGGGCAATTTGTCAACTTTGTGCCCTTATTGATGGTAGCCTTCTCCAAAAGAGAAATTGTTCGTGCCAGCAAAGGAATCATCGTCTCATTTTAATTATACTCATTTGCATTGATACCAAAGTTCTGCTAAGAAAAGGCCATCGTTGTTCTATTTCTCTCCTGTACAGAGTCTATTAACCAAATCTACCCTCTGAATGAGAAAAAGGCTGGGATTTTAAGTGTAAAAGGCAACCAAATACCCTTAGACCCAACACAGATTTGGGCCGGTCCCGCTGAATTTAAGCCAACAAGGGCTGCTCTGACTTTCTTCTCACCACATTCCCTTTGCTTACGACTCTTCTCTAAATTCGGAACACAGTGCCGAGGGCTGACCATGATCTCAGGAAAAAAGAGAGGGCACAATAAAGTCTCATAAGGTCATGTGCACTGGCAGGGACCTTGGGGATCATTTAGTTCAATGCTCTCATTTGACTGATGAAGAATTGAGAGGGATGATAAGGGTTTGCCCAAAGTCATGTGTAAATTAGAGGTGAGGCCAGGCCTGAACCACAACATGCTGACACTCCACCCAGGGCTTTCTTTCCCTGTGTCAAAAACAAGAGGGCTCCTCTGCTCTACTAGCCAGCAAAACTTTTCCCTCAAAAAATAAAATCTCACTTTATCCCACATATTTCATCATCCAGTGCTTCCAAGGAAAAAAGAGACTAATTAAGTCATGAGAAATGTGTCCTTGAATTCCAGATGTCCCAAATCGGGTCCTGAACTATTCTAAAGTCAAGCTCCCCCATCCAGCTTGGAGTGCTGGGCGTGTCCTGTATTTCTCTGGTGGAATGGGAACGGGGAACTTGGCTCCTTCCACGTCTGGGAAGCGGACAGGGACAGAGAGTGTGAAGGGGCCTTGGGCAGGAAAACAGTATCTGCTTTTCCACCCAGCACTTATACATGCGTCTGGGCAGAAGCCAGAAGCTAACTCAGACAGCTGGCAAAGCAAAGCATGAACCACTGTTGGGAGGACATACGCTCAGTTGTTGTTCCAGTGGTGATGTGATAGGTTTGGCCAGATCATCCCCACTCCTTCCATCCAGTGAACCCTGACCCACGTTTGTGAGCTAACAGGTGAGGACAGCTGGAGGCAATGGGGAAGGGAAAACCACCTATGGATAGGGAATGATGGCTTTCCTGCCTAGAAAACTAGCTCACCTCTGGAGGGATCAATCCCAGGATCTTGGTTTTTCAACTGCATGACTTTAGTCTAGTTACTAAAACTATTGGAGCCTCTATCCAGAGTGCAAAAATGGTGTTTATTTCATTGCAGCTACAGGAGATATGAGTCAAGTGAGGTCATCCACAGAGCCCATCAATAAATGGTCGCTTAACAGCTCCACTATGCTTAGTCCCATCTTCTGACTACCAAGAACCCTATAATCTAATTAACAGAAGAAAGCTCCTCAAGAGAAGTTGGGTTCCTATGTATTTATTTATTGGAGAGAGAGCGCAAGCACAAGCGAGCAGGGGTTAGAGCAGAGGGAGAGGGACAAGCAGACTCCGTGCTGAGTGCAGGGATAGAGACAGGGCTCGATCCCATGGCCCTGAGCTCATGACCTGAGCCAGAAATCAAGGGTCAGAGGCTTAACTGATGAGCGGCCCAGGCGCCCCAAGAGAAGTTGTTTTTGTAAGTAGACTCCGTGTAGAGACTAGGGCCATACCAAGAGGCCAGGCTGAAGGGCTCATCCTATTCTACCACAGGGTGTTTTGGGTCTATTTCAGAGATTGAAATAGACATAGACTGAGTCTGATGAGAGAGAAATTTCACAACAGGAGAGTGTGAAAATAGAAAAGAGCCCATGTCTCTGGGTTGTCCAGGGTCTTTCTCGTTTGTTTCTGAAAGGCCTATAGAGAATGGGAGAAAAGGTAAAACAGAGCACTGATTTGAGGTGGGAATAACTGGGGAGCCAGCCAGGCTATTCCCGTTAACATTAATCAGAGGAGGCGACGACAGACTCAAATTTCCAGTCCCCTTATGATTAGGAGCAATTGATTTAATCAAAGAGGGGCAGATTTATATCCTAGGGAGACATCCCTACTGGTGTAAACATTCTGTAACTTTTCACATGTAATGAGCAAAAGCAAATGAAATATGTCAACAGGTAAAGAACAGAGGGCCCATTAGGACATGGCGGGTGGTTGTTCTTTTTCAAATTCAATGTTTTTTGTTTGTTTGTTTTTTGCTTTTTGATTTTTCAATGAAGGAGAAGGGGCAGAGGAACAGGGAGTCGTGAAGAACCTGCCAGAAAGGGTATTCATGATCTGTGTCACTTTATTCTACAAACTAATTAGGACTGAAAAACAACCTAGCGCAACCAAATAAGAAAAATGCGCTATATTTAGGATAAGGGAAAGTCTCTATATCAAAGACCAAAGGCAGTCTAATGACCTCTAAGAAGCCTAATTTTGAGGAACACTGTAACATAACTGAAGCAAGAAAAAAAAAAAAAAAAAACCCAAGAGCTTTTACATAACGTTGTATTGATTTTTGTTTTTGAAAACTTGTATTCAAAAAATAGTTTCATAAGTAGCCTCTTTCTCCGCCAGACCTTTATCATGTCTTCCCCTTCACGAATTTCCACATTCCAGAGTAGCTGAGATTTCATAAATAAATCAGCCTTTACTTCTTTGAAGACCTCGGGGCTCGGAGGCCACTTTCAGGGTCACTATCCTCATTTGGGCCTTTCAACAGCCCAGGGAGATCAGCGGAAATATTTTCATTTATAAGCTGACAGCTCTACCACAGAGACTGGAATTCTCTGAGAAAATCTATTCCTCTAGAATTCCCCCAAATGCCCAGCCAGCTCCAACACAGCTACTAACAGGCAGAGCCCTTTATACACCTGAGGTGCTTTGCTCCTGTTTCAGAAAGAGGATGAACCCAGCGGTGCCTGGGTGGTTCAGTCAGTGGAGTTTTCGACTCAGGTCATCATCTCAGGGTTGTGCGACTGAGCCCCGTGTCAGGCTCCACACTCAGCTCGGAGCCTGCTTGGGATTCTCTCCCTCTCTCTAACCCCCTCAAATAAATTTTTGAAATCTTTTTAAAAAAAAAGAAGAAAAGAAAGAGGGATAGCCTGGCTGAGAATCGCCACATAGCAGCTCAAAATATAAAGTAACAAATGAACACCCCAGGCACGGCCTGGGCTGAGATTTCCACGATCAGACTTCTAAGATGCTTTCCATTCCTAACTTTCCCTCCGTCTTTTACTCTGGTATTTCCCTACCAAGATGCCTTACACGGATAAAGCCGACTGTGGGTGACTTCCTTTCTTTCAATCTCCTAAATGCTAGTCTCCCATCTCCTAACACTTGCTCCCGGCCCCAAGTGACACCTCTTGAAACAAGAAGAAAGCACATAGGTAGGAGCAGAGTTGGACTTGTACCTCCTCCAAGTTCTCGGCTGGTTCTAGCCCCCCAGCTTTGTTGTACTTCATAAGGCCCATTCCCTTCCCCTTGGGAATAAAACCTTCCCAGGCCACCCACAATACTCACAATCATATCCTTCAAGCAAGACCACAGCACCCTAACTATATACCTGGGAAAGAACTCTCCAGGCTGTGTTCCTGCCTGAGGATGTGGATTCTGTGAATTCCCAAACATCACATCAACCCAGCCTCCAATGAGGCCGGAATGCATTATCGGCAAGATAATATTTACGGAAATCCAATTACCGTTTGCAGAAAGCCAATTCTCTGTGATGTGTCTCCCAGAGAGAATTCTGGAACTCTTTATCCACACCTTCCGAATCTCTGCTGCATGAGCCTCTGGGAGGCAACAGCTGTTCCAGGACAGGAAACCCTGGGTTTATTTCCAGCTTTGCCCCCAAATTCTCGCTGGGTAACTCTGGATAACTAACTTCACCTCTCTGTGCTTCAGTTTCCTTAAAATGGGCTTTTGCAGAGACTTTGGCAAGAGAATATATATAAAGCCCTGGAACCTGACTGTTGGATCCCTCCCATCCTGCCGTCAGCTTCAAGCAGGAGCGTGCAAGAAGGAAACAAGGACTGTAACTATTCTAACCTTCCACCTGCAGAACTGATATGCTACCGTCCCCAAAAGTGTTATTTATACTTATTGAATACAAGAAGAAAGAGACCCATGTTAAGGGATCTGTTGACAGTGTCAGGCAAAATATGCTTCCCAGATCCTACCAGGACTACTCAGAGAGTGCGGAGTATTTCCCCTATACCATTTGCCTTACTAATACCAAGTAATAGTGATGGTAGAAGCAGAAACACCAAAAAGAGAGTGTGTGGGGGGAGGGACATGCTTGACTTCAAGCAGGTGTCCAGGTTTCAGACCTGCCTCTAACACATACTCAGTCTCTGATCCTGGGAAAAGGCATTTGATTTTCCAGGGGTTTGGGGTCTTTTTTGGGTTTTGTTTTGTTTTGTTTTGGATCTATAAAATGGGAAGGACTATAGTACCTCTCAGTGTTGAGTCAAGGATCAAAATGAGACAATGGAGGTAAGGCACGTGGCACAATACCTGCCACAAAATAAACACTCACTAGGCACGAGCTCTTCTTATTAGGAACAATTTTTAATTCATTTATTGATTGAACTGATAACCAAGAAACCTCTATGTGCTAGGGACCATGCTAGGCAGTGGAGACAGAGGTGAATGGCAGCCCGAGGTCCCTGCTCTGATCGGCTGAACCAGCCTGAGCTGCGAGCCCGCCATTTAGAAGCAAGGGCTAGTATCGAGGTAGACCAGACAGGTCATGCACGTGGATAACCTGAGAAAGAACAATAAGATGGGAGGCCTGAAGCCACTGGCAGAGAAAGCCCCAGCCAATTCTACCAACAACAGAAACCCCTCTCTCCAAGAAACCAAAAAACACAGGTATAAAAAGGCTTTGATCCCAGGAGGGCAGCAAAAAGAGGTGGCAGGAAAAACAAAAACAAAGCCTTATGGGCGGTGGGGGGTCGGGTGGAGGGACAAATTGTGGCAGAGGGTGGTGTCCAGGGAGGCAAAGGATAGCCAGTAAGAAAGACTGCCCCCATCAGTCCTCAGATTCTAGTGACATTTTAGCTACTGGGTGGGGCAGCCTTCACAGAAAGGAATACAGCAAGGCTAGAAAACTTAATTCTAATGCCACAATCTTAACATTTAAAAAAATATGCCGGAATTGACAGTAGGGGATATATGTCACATTTAGATCTTTCACGACATTCTATATATGTATATCTGTATCCATATTTTAATGTTTTTCATTATATCTAGGAAGATTATTTCAGCCTTTACATTATGGAGATAAGTATAATCATCTATGGACACACAAACATGCAAAAATAATTGACTCTAAAATAGGACCCTTGTTCACAGAAATACAACACAAAGCCTGAAAAAAAACCTATAAATGGATTCCTTGTCCTCAAAGACCAATACCCACCCCCAGGCCCCGCCCCATGCTCCTCTTCTCCCTCCCCACCCCAGCCCCCTTACAACAATGTAACTACAAGGTAGCCTGGCTTGAAGAAATTCACAACCACTGTCCATTCTTGTCACAGCTGCTGGAGACACACAGCCCCAGCTTCAAGGCAGAGGCGGCTATGCAGCACCACGCCCCATGCACAGAGAGAAAGGATGGAAGCCGCGCTGAAAATGAAGGAGGCACCCCAGGGAAGAGCATCCAGACAAGAACAAAAGGGAAACCCTTGCAAACCTGGCCCCAGGATTAGGGCACAGCCACATTTATGGGGGCTTCGAAGGCAAGTTCTCAATCAGGGCTAAATTTCTGTAGCCCTCCTGCAAGGTGGCCTCAGGGATACCTATAAGGATGGGCGTGGCCCCCAATGCCAAGCACACACTGAGTCCTTAAGAAGAACCTTGCAGTCTTTGGACTAGAAAGAAAAAAAAATAACCTTTTCTCTGCTTATCCCAAACCGGAGAACTGGCAAGTGTACATAGAGGTAAGGCAAGCAGCATGCAAGCAGCCTGCTAAACACATGGAACAGTATGAGAGCTGGGGTTCATCCCCCCTCACTGAGGGAAAGAGTGTCAAAATTGAGCTTTTGTCCCGCTCTTTTTTTTTCTTTTTTCTTTTCTTTTCTTTCTTTCTTTCTTTTTTTTTTTTTAATGATCCCATCCACAGCTCTCTGCAAAGACAACTGGTCCGGACAAAGTAACATGCATTGTAAAAGATCCACAATGTTTTTTCAATAAGGTAAAGTCAATGATACCCTGCAGTGATAAAGGAGGATATGTTTACACCTGACACCTTCCCCTGGCAAAAGGATCCCTACCCACCCCACCTCTCTTTCTCCTAAGCAGCGTTTATTCCCTAAGACCAGGTGGACGGCAGGGAGGGGTGGGGTGCCCTTGTGTGGGGTGAAGCTCAGGTGCGTGAAAAAGATAGCATGCTTCAACAGAAGCAAAACCACTTGGGAATAGAGTGCACTGGAGCCAAGAACAGCTTCCTCCTGCCTACAGAGGTAGGGTCCTGCATTGGCAATCTCGAGCACACAGGGCGTTCGAGTTCTAAACACAGCAGAGCAAGTGCAAGCGGACTCATGCCCACAGCAAAATCTGGTGGGTCCGCGGCAAATTGACTATAGTAGCAGGTACAGCTCTGCCCTAGGGCAGCTGCAGAGCCTCCCAGGGGCCAGTTGATCACTTCCTTTGTTCGCCTTGCAAAGATGGAGTAGCCACCCATTCCCCCACTATACACACACACACACACACACACACACACACACACACACACACACACACACACACACACATTCACTACAGACAAAGCACAACCATACTGCTTCATGCTAAAACAAATGTCAGTGTTTTATGTTATTATTGTTTTGCCCCCACCACCACCACCCCTCTTTTTTTGGTAATGCCCATCCCAGCCTGTTGTCTGCCCCTTCCATTCAGGGGCATCATTTCAGCGCATCCCAAAGAAGCCCTGAGCCCGGGCGCGGTATTATGCCGATAAGAGGGGCTCTGGTGAAGATGCGGCTTCTGTACCTGATAATGGCACGTCCCCTCTCCACCCCGCCCTAGGCGCTCGCCCAGGGCATTTGACATCCGCCCGCAGCGGGTGGCTCGCTCTTGCACACAATGGCAGTTGGACGTGCAAGGCACACAGCATGCGCCTACGACCCCAAACTAAAATCTGCTCTTAAAACTCAGCCTTTTCTTGGGATGAGGGGGGGAAATGACATAAAAAATGTAAAATGCTATGAGGGGAAAAAAAAAAAAAACCAGTTGGTCGATTCCCGCTACAGCCACATTAGTTGTCCAACCCGGAATATGACGTACAGAAATATGAACGGGGTGAATGCAGGCAAGAAGGGGACAAGGTGAAAACCCAAGGTCCAGATACCCTGCTACCCTCGCGGAGCGGGAGGCAAAGCCACCGGGTTGGAGCTAGGAGAGGGGCGCGGTCCTGCTCCCAGGCACCCCCGAGGAAAGGTGTCATCTCTCCATACCCCGCCTGGCCAAAAGGAACCTAAAACAAAAAGCACACGCCGCCTGGGGCAGCGCACACTGACACCCCGGGAGGCGCGGGGGTCCAGGGAGGGCCCCAAGCCCTGTGTTATTTGGAAACTACCGGCTGGGGGGAAAAGAGGAGACATAATCCAAAGTTCTCCGCGCCACTCTTTGGGTTTCCTCTTTGTTTTGTTTTCCCCAAACGCCAGGGTCGCTCCGTCTGGGTGGCGCCCGGCGCGCCGGCTGGACTGACCGCCGCTCTCCACCCCCGGGACCCCGGGTCCCCGTCCCTCCCCGGGGACCGGACCAGGGAAGCCAGCGGGATCCAGGGCGCCCCGCCCGCGGCGCAGCTAGCAGCGAGCGAGCGAGAGACGCAGGCGGCGGCGCCCGGCGCCCGGCGCCCGGCGACCCACTCACCGTGATGCGCGGGATGTTCTTCTTGCCTTGGTAGGACATGGTGGCGGCGGTGGCTGCAGCAGCTGCCTCCCTCCCTCCTTCTTCTGCTCCTGCTCCTGCTCCTGCCTGCCCGCGCCTTCCTCAGCGCGCAGCGCCGGAGATCAGGTGGAGCGAGTGGTGCGCTGGCCGCAGCCGCCGCCTCCTCTCGCCTCCGCCCCCCTCCCGGGCTCCCGCGGCGGCTGCCAGAGACAATAGTAAATCTCCCCGGTCCCCCCTTTCACCCCCGACCCTCCCCCCCGCCACACACACCCTCCTCCACTCGCGTTCACGCCCGGGCCTTTTTTTTTTTTTCTTTTGCCGTGCCAGCTGGGACCCCGTAAGACCAGAATGGCTGCTCCGCGACTCCTCCCTCTTCTCTCTTATCCCTATTGATTTTCCTCTTTGCATCTGCCTCACCCACTTTTTCTTCTTCTTCCTTTTTTTGTGACTTACGAGTGCGGCGGAGCCAGCCGGCCCACAGCCACCAGGGGGCGCGAGGGACTTTTCGGGGCGGGGATGCTGCAGTCCCGGGTGGAGGAGGAGGAGCGCGAGCGTCGCGCCCCTGGCCTCGCGGGCCGAGCCCCGGGAAGCGCTCACGCCCGCGGCCAGCCCCGGCTCCGGTTTCCCACCCTCCCGACCCGCATTTCGGACCGGGGAAGGCTCCCGACTGTCCTCCCGGAGCCCGCTCCCCTCCGCCTCCACGCGGGCTGCAGGCGGCTGCGCCGTCTTTGTTACAGCGCAGGGCGGCACGCCGCCTCTGCCGGCCGCTGCGGGTGTAAACCCGCCGCAGAGGCCCCAAGGAAAACCGAGACCCGCTCGCCCTGGGTGCCGCCCGGCCGGCCCGCGGCTCTCCTGAGATCCTGGCGCTGCGTGTCGGAAAATGTGAAAGACAACGCTTGCTCTCACCGGCCTGAGAGGGACTCCGTGTCAGTTACTGGCAACTGTTCTCTGTATCTTAAAAATAGTCTCGAAATAATACGTTGTAGAGGGACTCCGCTGCCTGGCGCTCAGAATCGGTGAGCATGCATTAATGCTGCTCTGTGAGTCAAAAGTAGAAAACACCTGTGGTTGAAAAGCCCCGGCACATTGCTGGTGTGCAGCCATGGATGTGCAAGGAGCACTACTGTTGCTTCCCCTGGGCAGTGAACCGTGGGCACTGCTGAAAATCCCGAGTTTACTTTAGACAGAGGTGAGAGTCCAAAGTCAGTGTGTCATTGGGAGCAAACACATGGCCTTTTAGCACTGGAATATACTGTCCTTTGGCTACTCGCTAAAATGAAATGGCCAAGGAAGACCTATTTGGAGGGGCTTTTGCGTGTGAGGGTTACCTGGTGGTCCTGGTGCAGGAGATCCCTCAGGTCTCCTTGAAAATTATTCCAAACATACCATCTACATAACAAAAATGGCTCACTTTGCAAAAATTGTAAAAGCCCTTTTCGAAGATGAGTCTCACACCATCCCCACTCCCCAGTTGTCATTGCTAATGGCCTACTAAGTATTCTGTAGGTGTCACTATGCACAACTAGGTCTGTGTTAAGAATCTTAAATTCACATTTCTGTAAGGCAGGCCACTGACCACAGTTCTAGCCATCTTTGCATTAAATTGAAGGCCTTTTCTGCAGTAGAGGAACTATATAAAGCATCCACCAGAATAGGAACAGAATACTCAAGCTTGGGCTTTCCAAAACCCTAAAATGAACCACCCTGGGCACATACTGGAAAGGAGGCTAAGCTCCCTGAAACACTCCTTCCTCTCAAGTGAGTTAATCCAAGCTTCTGGTTATTCATGGGTAAGCAGACTGAAAGCAGTCTTCCCAGGAAAAGTCCACAGCGACCTCCACTTTATTTCTGTGATACTCTGGCTAGAAGGATGAATATCAGGCCAAGTCACCTCCCTGTACTCTTTTGCAAAGCCTGAGCAGGGTTTAGGGCCAGAGTCACGCCCAAAACATTTTGCTTTGTTCTTATGCTGAGACCACTAGCCAAGAGTTGTGAAATTACAAAGCATTCTGGGGATTGGCATGCAAATGAGCAGGATTATATTTAGAACAGGGTAAAAAGAGAATTGACTACATACTATGAAACCCCGCAGAGCTCTCTGTATCTTTCCCAAAGATGTGTCCCAAACTTGCTGGATGGGATCTTGCAAGTTCTTAAGAAAAGCAAAAAATATGTAGGGATATTTACAATCCTAAAAAAAAAACCACTGCCTTTTTTTTCTTTTTTAATACTATGGGTTTCTTTCCCTTTCTTGCATCCTATTTAGGTCCTCTGTTCCTGTCATTATAATCCAGAATAGTCTCTACTAAATAGATTTCTACCATGCTTTTTATCACGTGTGTGTGTGTGTTGTTGTTGTTGTTGTTGTTGTTGTTGTTTCAAATTAGAAGACTTGGGGTTAAACTCTTTGAGGTCAGGTTTGCATGCTAGAGGCCATGGAGAATAGGACTCATGATGTGTTTCTCCAGATTGGACTCCAGTGTCAAGCCATGCACAGGAATGCATAATAACCAGCTAATCGGTTCAAGCTGTTGCCACAATCAGAAATGTACGACAAACACAATTTTTCCCCCCTTTTGTCCCCTCAATCATCTTTTTCTTTCTTAAATAAAAAGAAAGTGTCCAAGATGAGTTTGAAGGAAAAAGCCTTCTTTGGCTGGGCCTTTTCTTTGAAAAAGAAAGGCAGCCGTCAACACAGGATGCCTCTGTGTCTGGCCAAGAGAGTGAGAAGTGAAACCAGCACGGATGTTTTCCACAGTAGAATGACTCTGAATGGTTTTCCTTGGATACACAGCAGTGCTTGGCTTTAGGTATCTCAGGAAACTATGAGAGAGGGAAAGGAGACATAGGGAGATTTAATTTATGGTCCCAAAGAAACTTAATTTTGGCCACCAAACCTACCACATTGGTATACTTCCACACCTCAATCAAAGCTACTTTATTCTAGTTGCTCTGGCCAAAGGCATGGCATCAACCTTGACCATGACTCCTCTCCTTCAATCCATCCAATCTGCACTCCATATCCAATCTTTCAGGAAATGTTATTGGTTCTGTTTCTTAACTATATCCAGATTGATGAAGTTAATTCATATATTGAAACCCACAAAACAGAGGTGGCTCCAGTCACTGGGACCATGTCACAAATCTAAACCTAAGTCAGCCTCCACTTATCAGAAACTTAACAGACATGAATCACAATCTTCCAACTCAGCTTAGCTAGCTCATTTTACCCTAAAAAGTAGGACCTACTAGTATTATAAGGAAATCCTTCACCAATCATGCCCTATTTCCATGTTGCTTCTTCTAACTCTGTAAAACTCTCTCTTGCCCCAAATCTCTCAGAAAGTGTGCTCCACTGCTTGTGAAGTCCTGAACTCCCTCAGTTGTTTACCCTTCAATAAAGGACATCAAACTAGTTATGAAGTTGTACTCAACAATATGACCTCTTAATCTGCAAAGCTTATTCCTGTGCCTAACGCCATGTCTCAACGTGGACTGTTGCAGTAACCACCTCACTGGGTCTCTCCATCATTCATTCATTCATTCTCACAATATTCACACAATATTTATCTTGTGCTTACTACACACTATTAGTTTGCAGGTGCTAGTGTTATAAGAGGTGAATAACAATAAAAATGTCCCAGATCCCATGAAGTTTACCTTATACCCTTATTCAAAAATAAGGTACTTGGTGCCCTTCCATGCCTGCTTCATCTTCATGGTACTTTTCACCATATGTATAGTAAACTATCACTGAGTATTATATCTTTATCCCTTTCATTGGAATGTAATCTTCTTGAGGGCAGGGAATGTGTTGGTTTTATTTATAGCTGTATCCTTAGTGTGGGAAAGAGGGCTCTGCCCATAGAAATTGCTCAATAATTATTAGGTGAGTGACTATACGAATTTTTAAAATTGTGTCTGAAGAAAGAGTAAGTACATGGAATAAGCATGTTCCTACAACTAAAAGGGTATGTGATAGAATCTAGATTTTAGAATATCTATATTTGGGGCACCTGGATCTCTCAGTTGGGTAAGGCTCTTCTTTCAGTCCAGGGTGTGAGCCCAGAGTCCTGGGATCAAGACCACATCAGGCTCCCTGCTCAGCCGGGAGTCTTCTTCTCCCTCTTCCTCTGTCCCTACCCCTGCTTGTGAACTCTCTCTCTCTCTCTCAAATAAAAAAATAAAATCTTTTTTTCTTAAATATCTAGGGGCGCCTGGGTGGCTCAGTGCCTCAGGTCACGATCTCAGGGTCCTGGGATCAAGCCCCACATTGGGCTCTCTGCTTCCCCTTCTCTGCCTGCCTCTCTGCCTACTTGTGATCTCTCTGTCAAATAAGTAAATAAAATCTTTTTTTTAAAAACCCTTTTTAAAAAAATTAAAAATAAATAAATAAAAAGAATATCTATTTTCGCTTCTCTAAAAATTCTTAGCATTTCCTGATTTCAGATTTCACAGCAGGTGAATTTAGGCTGGTGAGGAAATCCCTTTGCTAATATGATAGAGTCACAAAATTCTAAGGCAACATACGGGCCAAAGAACAACTCAGTAGAATAGATTTGGTACCTGAGCACTGATTAGAGAGCTATGACTTTGAATAGAGCTGCCATCAAAGTGTATGAGAACACTGGCAACCTTGCGTTAATTTAAAGAATTAAAAAACGATTGATACTGGGTTTTGAGGGAAAGTAGGGACCAAGAATGGTATGTTATTTAAGGATCTGGATTTGGAAATAGAGAGACCTTGGTCCATATTTACTTATTTATTTACTTTTATTTATTGAGTACATACTATGGGCACCTAGACGTTAGGAACTCAAATATTTGAATAAAGCAGACAAAAATCCATGCCCTCTTGAAGCTTACTAAAAATTTTAGGAACGGGACAAGTAAAGGGTTAAAAATGAGAATACATGGAGGTGCCTGGGTGGCTCAGTGGTTTAAGCCTCTGCCTTCAGCTCAGGTCATGATCTCAGGGTCCTGGGATCGAGCCCCGCATCAGGCTCTCTGCTCAGCAGGAGCCTGCTTCCCCCTCTCTCTGTCTGCCTCTCTGCCTAGCTCTGATTTCTCTCTGTCAAATAAATAAAATCTTTAAAAAAAAAATGAGAATACATGATGTTTAAAATGATGGGAAGTACACTGAGGATAAATAAACCAGGAGTGGGAAGGTGAAAGTCATTCTGTTGTCTTGAGTTTGGGCTGGAATTTTACATACAGAGACCACAGAAGGTCGGGTGAGATGATGATAGCTTGATGATGGTAGCCTGGACCAAATGGTAACAGTAGAAGCAGGGAGAAATGGTCACATACCAGATATATCTCAAGGTAAAGCCAACAGTATTTGCTGATGGACTTGACCAGGGTATGAGAAAAAAAGAACTGCGAATTACACTAAATTTGTTGACCTAAGCAACTCAAAGGATGAAGGTGTACCTCAATGTGACAGGGAAAAATGTCAGAGGAATGGGATTGAGGGGAAGATCAGGAATACATCTGTGGACATTCCTATTAAATATTGAAGTTAAGGGGCACCTGGGTGGCTCAGTCAGTTAAGCGTCTGCCTCTGGCTGGGGTCATGATCTCAGAGTCCTGGCATAGAGGCCATATCAGGCTCTCTGCTGAGTGGGGAATCTGCTTCTCCCTCTCCCGCTGCCCCTCCTACCCTCTCATGCTCAAGCTCTCTCTCTCTCTCAAAAATCAGAAATAAAGTATTTAAAAAATATATATCGAGGGGCTCAGTGGATTAAAGCCTCTGCCTTCGGCTCAGGTCATGATCTCAGGGTCCTGGGATCAAGGCCCACATCGGGCTCTCTGCTCAGTGGGGAGCCTGCTTCCCTCTCTCTCTGTCTGCCTCTCTGCCTACTTGTCAAATAAAATCTTTTTTTAAAAAAATTTTTAAATAGGGATGCCTGGGTGGCTCAGTGGGTTAAGCCACTGCCTTCGGCTCAGGCATGATCCCAGAGTCCTGGGATCGAGTCCCCCATCGGGCTCCTTGTTCAGCAGGGAGCCTGCTTCTCTCTCCGTCTCTGCCTGCCTCTCTGCCTACTTGTGTGCTCTCTCTCTCTCTCTTCCTCTCTGACAAATAAATAAATAAATAAAATCTTTAAAAAAAATTTTTTTAAATAAAAATTTAAAAAAAAATATATATATATATCGAAGCAAAATGTTGCACAAGCAGGTGGATATTCAAGATTGGAAATCTAAGGGATGATCTGGTCAGACACACAAATTTGGGAGTTGTCAGCCTCTAGGTATTACTTAACAATGCTGGAGGAGATGAGCAAGGAAGTGAGTGGAGGTACAGGGCAGACAGCTTTGAGGTAAGTAAGCATCCTGTGGGGAAATGAGCAACCAGGAAAAGGAGTGGAGACAGTGATCAGTGAAACAGAAGGTACACCGTGGGAGCATGGTGTTCTGAAGGTCAAGGAACTAAATTAGTTCAAAGAGAAGAATGTACTCACTTTGTGAAATGGTGCTGAAAGTTGAAGGAAGATGAGAAATGAGAATTAATTAGTGCTGAGGGCCTTCACCTGAGCACCTGTAAAATGAGTATCTTAACCACTACCTCACAGTGGTTTTGTAGGGGGGCATATATTAAATTATCCAAGTCCTATTTCCTGAGTACCTACTGTGTGTGTGTGTGTGTGTGTGTGTACGGCGCGGCCTGATTAAGTCGTGGGGGTGAAAACTAATTTGAGTGTTTCCAAGAGACAATCAAATTGGAAATTGGAGACATCTGAGATAGACACATCTTTCAAGGGATTTCATTGTAAATGGGGACAAGGAGGAAATGGAGCAGTAACAGGCAGAGGAGTGGAATCTCATGTGAGAAGTAAGACCATGGTTGTAGGCCTATGGGGCTGACTCTGTAAAAGGATGGGGACAAGAGCCCTATCATCTGTGAATGGGCAACACAGGTGACATCTAGTGTTTGAATGGGGGGCTTGCCCATAGCATGGAGCAAGATGGCTCCTCCACAAGGAAGTGAAGGTGGAGCATGGGATCTTGGCTCCTTAAACAAGAAAGGGCATAAGTGGATAGGAGGATAAAGGATAGTGAACATACTGAAGAATAAATAAGATTATTCATGTAAAACTCTTAGCCTAAAGCAAGTTCATTAGATGGCAACTATTCCTGCCACTACTTTTGCTGTTCGGATTTTTTAAACTCGTTTACATCAGGGACTATGTCTTATTCATCTTTTCAGTGTCCTGCTCTTTCACAATGCTTGAAATAGAGTAGAATTAATGCAGTACAAAATAAATTGAATAGGGACATCTGGGTGGTTAAGCATTTGCCTTCAGCTCAGGTCGTGATCCTGGGATCGAGCCCCACATCGGGATCTCTGCTCAGTGGGGAGCCTGCTTCTCTCTCTCTCCCTCTGCCTACTGCTCTGCCTACTTGTGCTCTCTCTCATCAGATAAATAACTAAAATCTTAAAAAATAAAAATTAAAAAAAATTAAATTGAGTAGAGGGGAAAATCAAGAATATTATCTGCTTTCCTTTTAATATCCAATATATCTAAAATAAGTGATTAGCCATTTCCATAGTTTTGATCACTGGAAATATTTTCCACTTTTTTAAACGAAATTTACATTTTGGCGTATTAACATGGGGAAACATTTTCCTTGATCTCAATTTGAAGAATAGAGGAAAAAAATAGTCCCAAAACAAGTGCAGAATGAGTTCGGAAGGGCAAAAACATATACCAAGCCTTTGTGAAACACATAGGCTATTCCAATATTAGCAAATACACATTTAATCATAGAACCGTCCATTACATCACTTGGGTCCATACATTTTACCCACAGTTCAAACAGGGGAAATCTAAGTCATATACTTCCAGTATGACAGAATGAAAATCAAGGTGGTGATTCATTTGCTATTATTAGATTTTATACGTTAAATACACGGAAATAACCAAACAATTCTACCTTTGACACACATAAGCCAAAAAATTTAAAATAAAAATATTATAGACACACACAAAATATCCCCATGGGCTTATTCCAAAATCATACTTATACCAGCCTGAGCAATGTATACAAACCTACTTCTCCCTGGATAGAGTTTCTCATTCATTTCTTCAGTAGAGGATGGTTCTGCAGACCTCTGGCCTTCCTAAGATTTGATGGTAGTTCATTTCAAAGCCACAGGCAGGGCCACACGGGCTAGGGTTATGGAGTAAGGTTGGGAGGGAGGGAAAAACTACTGTGTGTTCATTTCCATCTCTGGCCCAACACGTATTAGAACCACAGGTGAGATGACATTTGCTACAACAGCAGTAGGAAACTAAAACAGGTAGTAATCAAAATGAATGCAGGACTGATGATCAAGTCGAAAGTAGTACTCCACTAAAATGTCATAATCCCATGGGGCGCCTGGGTGGCTCAATCAGTTAAGTGGCTGACTCCTGTTTGCAACTCAGGTTGTGATCTCAGGGTCTTGGGTTTGAGCCCCACATCATGCTTTGTGCTTCTGCTCGGTGGGGAGTCTGCTGAGGATTTGCTCTCTCCCTCTCTGTCTGCCCCCTCCCCCCAGGCTTGCACACACACACACTCTCTCATATAAATAAATAAATCTTTTTTTTTTTTAAGTCATAATCCTGTGCCCAATTTCTAGATCTGACCTAGTTTTGAGGCTTGCAAAACATTAATTGAAGGAGAAGGAAAGATCTTAGAACGTCATGTCTAGTATGATTCCTCTAGTCCTTCCCCAAGGGGTCCTAGGGCCAACTACTAATGTCACTGTAAACTGGGAAAGGGGGCTACCTAAACATCAGGAGGGTGGATGGATGTAAGTTCCCGGTTGACAATGATACCCAGAGACTTGAGGTCAAGTCATAAATGGACTCCTGGTCCAGTTCTGGCTTACCTTTGGCCCACCAGCTTTATAGATCAACCTACGTCATTTTCACAAACCTCTATTGATTAATTGGAATGGACAAATATGGCAATTAGCATACCTCCACATTGGTTTCTTAGCCTGTGGGGCAACAGCAATGAAGTTGGAAGATCAAGTAGAAGGCTCTAAAACTGTTCCCCATCTTTACCCCACGATGTTAAATCAAGATAGCAAATTTAAAAATTTTTTGCATCCTGAGAGAATGGCCTTAATGACCAAAATGCTATGGGGGTGATAATCCCCATTATATCGTTATTTAAGTCACTTCTCTGGATACTACAAAAGCCAGACAAATCCTAACGCATAACTCAATCAATTAAGAGCCGAAATCGAAAGTGTTCTGACACTCTCCTAGCGCATACTCTCATGTACATGGTACACAGCTACTGAACTACCCAAGAAGTTCTTTTCTATCCCTGCCAGCAAAGCAAACCAAACCAGCTTGCATGCAGTTGAAATAGATGACAGCACACAGGAAGAGTCTTGAGCAGGGCTATAATCACCCTTCCCTCCGTTTTAACAGTCTGAAAATATCTTAAAGAACATCCTATTGGTACACTCTTTGGATTACATCATGCAAAACTGATGAGATGAGCAAGAAGTGACAAGTGTGTTGAGGCTTTGGTAAGATACATGAGCTCTACAGGGTACATGAAGGACACACGAACTTTGTGGGGGAGAAGGCCACCCCCTCAAAACAAATAAATAAATCTTAGGGGAAAAAAAAGAAAAGAGATGAACACGTACTCTAGGTATGGATATGCCTTTGCTGCTGCTGGAGCCTCAGTTCAACACTAAGGAGTCTTTGAAGCATTGGCATGGGTTCCATAACATCACATCAGACTAAGCCGTCTATTTAATAGCAAGTAAGATGTATGAAAGGTCGTATGACTGCAGGATCCAGTAGTTCTATCAAATACTCCCTACCTAGAAGCTGCCATACTAAATGTAAAGGAATGATCTAGTGAAGGCACAATCTACAGAAGCATGAATTCTGGGATGATTCCTTGCAAGGATAAGGCACCATTCTCCAGGATGCACTGTCATTTTAAATCAGTGCCCTTTATCAAGTGTGTAATGTCCCCAAAAGAAGAATACATGAGTCCAAGAACCAAGGGGAAGAAGCAAGAGTGACCCCTCTGACCATCACTCCCAGGGACCCACATGGGAAATGCCTATTTCACATCCCTGCAACTCTGGGTTATTTCGTAACTTTTCACCAAAGGGGAAACGTTTTCCACCAGGGGGCAGAGCAAGAGTCCTAGTGAACTCTGAGTTACTGCTGCTATAGGGCATTCAGGTCTCTCTAGGCCCAGGGACTAAATAGGCAGGGAAGACAGTCAGCAACCTCATAGGATTATCAGATTATCCAGAGGAAGTAGGGCTGCTGTTACACAATGGAAGCAGGGAGGAGAATGTATGACACCCTCGCAATGCACATGGGTTCTTTTAGGAACTACCTTGCCCAGTCTTGATAGTAAATAGACAAGTACCTCAGCCATAACCTGACGAGGGCTTGGTGATCTGGGTCCATGTCCCAATGCCAAGTAAACCACCAGGACCAGTGAAGACGTTAGCTAAGAATGAGGAGAATCTAGAATGACTAGTAGAAGACCATAATGAGTATTATTGAGGCTCTAAGACCAGCTGTGGGAAAAAGGCCCTGACACTCCTCCCCAGAAAAAAAGAGGCACACCCAGATTCTAGAGTTGGGGATCCCAGGCCTTACACAAAAAAGCCAATGTGAGCAGTGTAACGAGGTGTCTGTAACAGACACTCTGAAGGTCCACCCAGACACCCCCCTCCCCACCCGCTGCCCCCTTCAGGATTGAAGGAGGACTCTGTCCTCCAGGTGCTCTCAACCTTCAGCGATGAGTCCTTTCTGGAAACTGCCCTTGTCTCAGGTAACCCGACCCCCACCCCAAGGGCAGCCTGATCCAGTAAGTGGTGAATGTGAGTGCAAAAGGGCCTGGCCTCCTCACCACAAAAGGGTAACAACTCCTAAGCCTGTCAGGTCAGTTAAAGCCTTTTAGACCACATCACAGCTCAACTTCCCCCTCTGCCCAACAATTCCCCCTTCCTTCCCATGTGCAGATGTTGATCCCTAATAAATCCCTGCATGTTATTCTTCCAGAATCTGTGTCCCAGAAAACCCAATGTGCAAAGTGAGGCTGGTATTAAATGAATGTATATGTGGGATAATATTGTTTTACCTAGCCAATATTTTAAAAGGTACAGATGTGGGGCGCCTGGGTGGCTCAGTGGGTTAAAGCCTCTGCCTTCGGCTCAGGTCATGATACCAGGGTCCTGGGATCGAGCCCCGCATCGGGCTCTCTGCTCAGCAGGGAGCCTGCTTCCCTCTCTCTCTCTCTCTGCCTGCCTCTCTGCCTTCTTGTGATCTCTCTCTGTCAAATAAATAAATAAAATCTTAAAAAAAAAAAAGGTACAGATGTCACACTCAAATTAAGGTATCTTTAAAAACTGGAAAACTTGGGGGCACCTGGGTGGCTCAGTCACTTGAGCCTCTGACTCTTGGTTTCAGCTCAAGTCAAGTCAGGGTCCTGGGACTGAGCCCCATGGTGGGCTCTGTACTCAGTAGGAGTCGGCTTGAAGATATTCTCCCTCTCCCGCTGCCCTCCTCTCACTCTCATGTTCTCTCTCTCAAATAAGCAAATAAATCTTTTTTTTTTAAATTGGAAAACTTGGCCATTCTGGGCTCCCAGAAGCACACTGGTGCCCATCAGCTAGAGTAAAAAACTAGCTGCTTTTTGGATGAAACACATACTCTCCCATTAGCCATGTCTGCTGCTTCCTTTTCCTTGAAGAAGGGCTGGCTGACGTTTATTGATGCCACCTGCTTGGTGTATAGTCATGTGAATTTCTGACATCAGATCATGTGGAGATTCTTGACTTATTTTTTTTTTTGAAGCAATTTTAGTTTTTTATTGTTTTTTGTTTTTTGTTTTTTGTTTTTTGTTTTTGATTCTTGACTTATTTAGGCATTAAAGAGTAGGGGCCTCTGTGTCTCAAAGATGAGGTCTCAAAGATGAGGTCCCAAAGCAATCTTTGGTGCCTGTTCAGAATTGAGAGAGCAGTGAGTTCTCTCCAGGGAGCTACCTCCTTCCCCGGGCCACCCCAACTCCACCCCCAGCATGCCCTAAACCACAAGATTGAATCCCGGAACTACAGACCGTGTGTTAAAAGCCTGTGTGAGAACCTGACTGGAGCTGTGGGACTCTATGGCTAAGTGCAGTCAGTTTCACCCTCGGACTGAAAGGAAACACACAGGACTGGATTCAGAACCTATCCCACCCTCCCACCCCATGGAGCACAGAAGCTCCCTCCCAGATGAGGGATGTGAGACTCACCCTTGGATGGAGGCTCACAATAGCAAGCCAGCCCCCAAATGCAAGGTGGCCACTCTAGCTTATATTTTCCAGGTTTCCCCAATCTCTCCAGGAAGGGACTTTGGCTGCATGTCTTTTGGGTGTTTTTTTTCCCCCCTCTGGTTTCCTATAGTCAGTCACAGCAAATGTTCCAGGGCTGTGGGGCCTCATCAGCCTCTGGCTCGGCACCTTTGCAGAGAAGGAGGAATGGCAGAAACATGTGCCTGAAGGTCTAGTCACAGGTATCTATGGGCAAATTTCCGAAGGAGCCGCTGAATGAAAAAGAGCCTCCTCTTGCTTATCCCTGTTATGTCAATAAATGTGCACTTCTTTGTTGGACTGGGCACAGTGCTCTAATCCCAAGTGAAACCCTGGATTTCTGACCTCAGGACACCCAGGATCAACTGGTGACCTGGGCCCAATCAGAGTGCTTGGTCAGTTTTGAAGGTCCCCGTAGTCCATTTTTCACTGAAGACGTGAATATAGCAGCAAGAACCAGAGACTGAAATAGAGAAATGCTGTTTGATTTTCCAAATTCATTTCAGATTGGTTGACTTTAGAATTAACAGCATGAAAACTTTCTGAGCTTTACTTGCTTCATCTGTAAAATGGGTCAGTAGAATAATGGAGGAAATATGCTAACAGAAACATGAGAGAAGGGGCACCTGGGTGGCTCAGTGGGTTAAGCCTCTGCCTTCGGCTCAGGTCATGACCTCAGGGTGCTGGGATCGAGCCCCACATCGGGATCTCTGCTCAGCAGGGAGCCTGCTTCCCCCCACCCCTCTCTCTGCCTGCCTCTCTGCCTACTTGTGATCTTTGTTTGTCAAATAAATAAATAAAATCTTTAAAAAAAAAAAAAAGAAAAGAAAAGAAACATGAGAGAACAGGTCTTATGAAATAGAAAGATGAGTGAGGAGCACCTGGGTGGCTCAGTCGTTGGGCGTCTACCTTCGGCTCAGGTCATTATCCTGGGCCTGGGATGGAGGCCCGCATCAAGCTCCCTGCATGGCGGGAAGCCCGCTTACCCCTCTCCCACTCCCCCTGCTTGTGTCCCCTCCCTCCCTCTTGTGTCTCTCTTTGTCAAATAAACAAATAAAATCTTTTAAAAAAAGAAAGAAAGAAAGATGAGTGGTTCATTTGAAAGGAGTTGCTGGTTTATATCATTTTGACATGGAATGATTAAAAGAATAGGTTGGAAGTCTGTATAATAGTGAATGGATGGAAAATGGAGAACCCTTGCCCAACCCAGCCCATGGGCAGTTCCTAATCTTGCTTCCCCTGCTGAAATCATGTACCAAATTTGATGAAGACTTTCTGGACTTATACCACAGTACACTGAGATCTCCCAAAAAGGTACACACAATTAACAAGTGCATATTTTAACAAGTAACCAAGTCCTGTTTTCATTACTTCACATCCACAAATAATTTACAATGGCCTCCATTTTAAAAATCCCAACGCACTGCTAACAGAGACGAACACATTTTGTTATCGACATTTACCTAGTTTATACATTTCCTAGAGATTCTCTACAGCACAAATGAAAGTAATGTATAAGCAGATGTTAGTAGAACAATGGTTCTGTTGCAATGAGGGTTTAACGCTAATGCCAATGTGGAAAACAATTATCATAAAAGCCCACATATCTCCTGTTCAGCCTTAATTAAAATTAAAGTTTAAAAAAGGGGCTATCTAGTTTCCAAGCAGGGACCCCAGAAATCACTTGTAGAGGTAGTTCTATGGGGAAAAGTTACTGAACTTTTATATATTTACCATATAATTTAAGGTGAATTTACTATAGAATTTAAAGTAAATTTAAGAACTTATATTTATTATCTATTTTGTCACCATAACATTGAGTTTCTCTTTAAGTCTCCTAAGTTTTTGTCATGTTGCAAGTTTGTTTTAATAGGATCCAAGGTCTCCTCATTTAAAATCTTGGGACTGTGAAAGGTTCTCCCAGTAAACTACTTTATCACAAAATTTCTTATAAAAGTTTCTATTCAGTTAAAGGTAGTAACTGTTTTTGTCACAGAGGTCTGATTTGACTCATTAACAATGTGATGACAAATTTACTGTAATCTTGCTAATTGACTTTTCATTAACTAATATAAAAAATGGTAAAGACTCTTGGAAATATATTGAATATTTGAAATTCAATAAATCTGATCCACCACAGTGACAAAACAAAAGATAAAAATCCTACGGTCATCTCAATAGATGCAGAAAAAGCATTTAACAAAATTCAACCTCTGTACATGGTAAATTTCTCTCAACAAAGTGGGTTTAGAGGGAACAAAGCTCAAAATATGAAAAACCCAGAGCTATCATACTCAACAGTGAATAACTAAGAACTTTGCCTTCAAGATCAGGAACAAGAGAAGGATGTCCACTCTCACCACTCTTATTCAATATAGTATTGAAAGTCCTAGCCACAGCAATCAAAAAAGAAATAAAAGGCAACCAGACTTGTAAGGAAGAAGTTAAACTGTCACCACTGGTAGATGACATGATACTATACAGAGAAAATGCTAAAGACTCCACTAAAACACTATTAGAAGTAATAGATGAGGGGTGCCTGGATGGCTCAGTGAGTTAAAGCCTCTGCCTTCCGCTCAGGTCACGATCCCACGGTCCTGGGATCGAGCCCCACATGGGCTCTCTGCTCAGCAGGGAACCTGCTTCCACCCCCCTTTCTCCGCCTGCCTCTCTGCCTACCTGTGATCTCTGTCTGTCAAATAAATAAATAAAATCTTAAAAAAAAAAAAAGAAGTAATAGATGAATTAAGTAAAGTTGAAGAATACAAAATTAATACAAAAAATCAGTTGTGTTCTATACACAAATGACAAAGTAGCAGAAAGAGAAATTAAGACAACAATCTTATTTGCAATTGCACTGAAAAGAAGAAAATACCTAGGAATAAACTTAACCAAGGAGATGAAAGACCTGTACTCTGAAAACCGTAAAACTGATGAAAGAAACTGAAGATAACGCAAACAAATGGAAAGATATTCCATGTTCATAGACTGGAAGAATACTGTTAAAAATGCCCATACTACGGGGCACCTGGGTGGGGGGCGGGGACAAGAGCAGGCAAGGAGCAGAGGGAGAGGGACAACCAGACTCCACGTTGAGAGCAGAGGCCAACAAGGGGCTCCAACTGGACTCTGAGATCATGACCTCAGCCAAAATCAACAGTCGGGCACCCAACCAACTGAGGCACCCAGGTTCCATTCCCTTCCTTAAATTGGGAAACTCCCAACAATCCTTAAGAATCAGTTCAGGCTTTATCTCTTCTAGAAAGCTTTTCCTGACATCTTTTCAGGAGCTTCTGCCAACCTCTAGTACTGGGCTTATAGAGTATGCTATGATTATCTCTTTAATTGGCCATCCTCCCCAGGCTTCTTGAGCAGAAGTGGGGCTCTGTTTAATCAGCATTGTATCCTCAGTGTTCGCACAGTGCCCTGCATATAGATGAAAGCACTCATGAGATGTGGGTTCAAAGACTGCCTTGGATGGCGGTGCCTGGATGGCACAGTCAGTTAAGTGTCTGACTCTTGGTTTTGGCTCAGGGTCTTGAGATCAAGCCCCAGGTCAGACTCAGCTCAGCACAGTCTGCTTGAGAGTCTCTCTCCCTCTCCCTCTGCCCCTCCTGCTTGTGCTTGCTCTCTCTCTCTCTCTCCCTTAAAAATAAATAAATAAATCTTTTCTTCAAATAAAGGATGACCTTGGATGAATCCGTGCTACAGACATGCATACACCTCTGCATGCACGCACACACACATACACATATGCACGCATAAATTCAAACCAAATGCAAACCCTACTTGAGAGAAGAATCCTGAAGGATATTGGGTTGGTGGGGGTGGCAGAATGTTTTGGATAGACTCATGTGCCTGTTAACGGGGTATCATTTAGGCTAACACCTAGTAAAAACACCTTGTTAAAAAGTTAAAGATAACAATTGCAGTAAAACAATTTTTTAAAAAGGTGGGGGGGGGGGCGGGTACTGGATTGGAAGGATCCAAGTGGAGGTATCCAGACAGGCTGGAATCAGGATCCATCATCCACAGTCTTTTACCTTTTGACGCCTCACAGGCCTGCACCCTCATTCTATTTACATGTTTTTTTCTGAATATTTCGCTGCTTTGTCTTTTTCATTCTAATCACACTGAGAGAGTGATAAATTTTATAAAGGTGATCTTTGAAAACTTAAGTCCGCCTGCTTGCCATATGCTAATTAAGTGTTCTCAGTCCAGATGTTTACATGAACCCGTATCCCCCCACCCCTTCTAGCTCTTTCTCAAGCTTCTTGGTCTCTGTCTCTGGCTGTCTATTTGCACTAGCTTTGTTCTTCTTTTAGATCTTCAAAGAGATCACTCCATGAGACCATAGCTATCAACTCAGTCCTACCGCTGAAACACATGAGACTAGAGAAGGCATATGGTTTGCAAACCCTAAGCCCACCCAACCCTAATGACACTATCAGTGTAGGGCTCTGACCTGTTATTCAGAGATCTGCCATCTGTCACACACTGCCTCAATTCATCCTAGTTATATAGGGGTAGGGTGGGCGGGGCGCGTGCCCTGGTCAAAGCTTCAGTACCACTAAGCTGAGTCTCCAATGAAATAAAATGATGCAAAGTATTAGAAACAGAGAGGTAAATGCTGAGCCACAAACAATTACTATTCTGAGAGCCAAAGCATAATGATGAAGTATTGTTGTGAGAAGAGAAAAAAAGTAAGGAGTCAAAAGACTCAAGTTTTGGGGTACCTGGGTGGCTCAGTGGGTTAAAGCCTCTGCCTTCGGCTCAGGTCATGGTCCCAGGGTCCTGGGATCGAGCCCCGCATCAGGCTCTCTGCTCAGAGGGGAGCCTGCTTCTCCCCCTCCCCTCTCTCTGCCTGCCTGCCTACTTGTGATCTGTCTGTCAAATAAATAAAAATAAAAATATTCTTAAAAAAAAAAAGACTCAAGTTTTGGTCATGTCTACTTTATTAAAAAATTGTTTGACCTCACACAATTCATTTACCATCTCTCCATCTCTTTAATAGAGAATAAGTTATTTGCTTCCAACCTCTTTGGGCTGAACATCAAATGAGATCACGGAAATGCCCCTGTTTGGAAAAAAAAAAAATGCACTCCAAAGGTTATATGAACACCAAGCCTCAGTATTATGTTTCCATCATGTTACACACGTATCCGGGACTGATATCCACTCAAAGCCCTATTTACCATTGTTGGTTTCCAAGCCTGACCTTGCATTAAGTACCTCTCTGTTTTTCAAATTATGTATTTCTCCAGATGCACATTTCTACTTTTCCAGGCTGATCTCATTTGTTCATTTCCTGTCCATCTTTCTACTCTCTGGGTTGCTCTGTGCTATGTCTCTTCCTCACTAGCGTCTGTGACACCACCATATTTACCCTCATCTGCAGATCTAATTACCAGAGTAGGTTTACAAGCTCCTTCCAAGCCATCCATAACAAAGCAAAATGAAATGCAACTGACCATGAACTCTGCAGCAACCTCTCGGAACTTGCTGCACGCCATTTTTCATTCTCGGTGGGGTTTTCGCCACTTTCGAGGTCATTTCGTATGGTTCAGAGAACCTCTTAACCCAACCCAAGCCTTGTTTTGTTTTGCTTTGTTGTGTTAATCATATGGGAATCAGACCTTGTTTCTCCTGCCCATAATAAAATAAATAAAATAAAGTAAGATTAAAAAGTAAGTTATAACATGCCAACACATGAAGCTTTATTAAAACCCAGAGAATAAATTAGGGGGTTCCTAGCCAAAGATCTCCTGTCTCGAATCAATATGAGAATGCTCACTGGGATTCTCGCTCTGGGTTGATCCAGAAGAAGACCTAAGTTTTCCGAGTGGAATTCCAAATCCTTGTGTTTCTTTCCAGTGGTAACCTACGGCCAAGTTCCTCCATAAACCTGAGGAATGGGAACGCATAATCTTTGAGGCTCTCTACAAAGGAAACGACTTCTCTTTGTTGTTTTTCTCAATAAATTGGCTGACATTAGAGTCCCATCTTTGCTTCCATTACAACACTTGGCAGTTGCTAAAGACAAAGGAGTCTGAAGAAAAAGAACACAAAGACTAAGCCATGGGTGAATAAACTTGAGAAATGGCTTTGATGACTTAGTATTTCAAATGATTTTCTTGTCTTCTGAGCATTTATTTAGTTCTTGGTTTGGTTTGGTTTGGTTTGTTTTTTTGTGTGTGTTTTGTTTGTTTGTTCTTTTAAGATTTATTTATTTTAGAGAGAAGGAGAGAAGATGCAAGTCGGGGAAAGGCAGAGAGAGAAGGAGAGAATCTCAAGCAGATTCCCAACTGAGCGAGGAGTCCAAGGTGGAGCTTGATCTCACAACCCTGAGATCATGACCTGAGCCGAAATCACGAGCCAGACCCTTAACCAACTGAGCCACCCAGGGACTCCTTGTTTTGTTTTTTAATTGAGGTTCACAATGCACGAGGACTTGGCCTCCTAACTTCTAGAACACATCTCTTCGTCTCTTCCTGAGCACTTCTGGCCGTGGACTTTGCCAGGACAATTTTGCCTTTTACAGTTCAGTTCTCATTCAAGCTCTAAGCGGGTGGACATTCAGGTTGGATAAAACCGTGGTGTTCTTTCTGAACTATCTGAAAGATGTCCACATTTCTTTTAAAAATCCATTAAAAATCGTTTGTTTTTTTTTTTTAAGATTTTATTTATTTATTTGAGAGAGAGACAATGGGAGCATGAGAGGTGAGAAGGTCAGAGGGAGAAGCAGACTCCCCATGGAGCTGGGAGCCCGACACGGGGCTCCATCCTGGGACTCCGGGATCGTGACCTGAGCCGAAGACAGTTGCTTAACCAACTGAGCCACCCAGGCACCCCAAAAATAGTTTTTAATACCACCACCATGAAAATGCTAAGTCTCCATTTCCAAGTAGAGAGAAAATAAAGTGAAAAGCAGCAAGTACGTAAACACCAGAAGTTACTTGTAGTGTTTGAAAAACAGTCTCATAGACATCAGTTTACACGTGGAAGTGGAAAAGCATGAACATGGGACCCAGACGTGGGTTTCTATCCTGGATCCCTCAAATTCTTGCTTTATGAAACTGGGAAATGCTCTTAATCTTTTTGTGTCTGCTTGCTCTTCTACCGAACAGGGATACTGTTACTCTCTGTTGTGGAGCAATGTTTGGAAGAAATGTGCAAAATGGTAACTGGTAACTATGGTGTCTGGTGCATAGTAGGCAATCAGTAAATGTCAGCTGCTTCCCCTGTGCCCCCCTATACACAAGGGCAGAGTCTGTCATCTTTTATTAATATGCATGGCTCACTTTCTCATAATACTATTACCAGGCAGTTATGAACTGCTAAGAGGAAAATGTCCTCTCACGAATTTAATAACAAGGAAAATGATACTGGGCAGGCAGCACTCTAAATGCTTTTATATGCATTATGCCATTTAATCCTCACAAAGGGAGGTAATTTTCCTTTTTCCATTTACAGAGGAGGATGTGGAAGTTCAAAATGGTAAAATGACATCCTAGTTAGTAAACAGGGCCTGGTTCCATGTGTACCAGACGTGTAATACCTGCCGCATAGTAAATTCTTAATAAACATCAGAAACTGGGTGACAGAATAAGATTTATTTTATAATACAAGTAGATACTTTCTTGGAACATCCTTTTTCTTCCTACATATTTATTCATATAACTTACATATCATAAAATTCACCATTTAAGGTGTCCAAGTCAATGGGTTTTTTTAGTGTATTCACAGAGTTGTATAACCATTACCACAACATAAGAATACAACAATTTTCTGTCACCAGGAAAATCCTTTATTTTTTAACATCTGAATTTTCATAGCTTTCTTAGAGGATAAAATACTATTGTGTCAAAAGTACACAATCCTTTGTGTATGGTTGGAAAGCAAAAAGCAACAGCCCCTCCAAAAAATAATGTGGCAGTTTCCTACAAGACTAAACATGCAATAAGTATCAACTTAGCAACTGCATTTTGGGGCACTTATCCCAAAGAAATGAAACTTTGTGTTCCCTCAAAAACTTGTACACAAAATGTTTATAGCAGTTCTATCAGTAAGAGCCAGAAAGTGGAAAAAAACCCAATGTCTTTTAATAGATGAATGGGTAAATAAAGTCTGGTACGCCCACGCAGTGCAATCCTACTTAGAAATAAAAAGGGTCAAACCATGGATAGACAAAAAATAGGCGTGATCTTAAGGCATGAGGCTTCATGAACAACGATCATTTCACAAAATGATACGCTGTATGATTCTATTTACACAACATCCATGGAATGACAAAACTATAGAGATGGAAAACAGGTTAGTGGTTGCCAGGGGACAGGGGTGGAGTAGGTGTGACAATAAAGAGGTAGCATGAGAGAGTTCTTCTGTAATGATGGAACAATTCTGTATTTTGATGGCAATAGTGGTTATATGGGTATGTGTGGGAATTGCTTAGAATGATACACACGCACATAAAATGCGTCTAAAAACAGGTGAATCCTGAATATGGCCGTGGCGCCCAGCTCACATCATTGTACCGATGTTAGTTTCCTGGTTTTGATGTTGCACTGCTGATATATAAGCTGTGACCAGAGGCAAAAGCTGAAGGAAGTGTTCAAAGAACCTCATGTATTATTTTTGCCACTTCATGGGAGCCTGTAATCATTTCAAAATAAAAAAGCTAAAATAGTTTGGGATTTCAAAAGGAAAGTCAAGATAACTTCTGAAAAACCTATCCAAACCTGAAAGCTGGCATGTCTATGATTTTTCAGACCATTCTGATAACCGACACAATGTGATCCTCACTGCAAAAGCCTTGATAGAAAGAGTGAAATCACAACAGAAATTTCTCAAAATGGAAAATTATTCAAGAGAATGGAAAGAACACCTGGAGAGAACAAGAAAAGCAGAGCTTTGAGGCTACTTTACAAACACAAAACTACCTTAAAGAAGTAAAAGATGGGGCGCCTGGGTGGCTCAGAGGGTTAAGCCTCTGCCTTCAGCTCAGGTCATGATCTCAGGGTCCTGGGATCGAGCCCCACATCGGGCTCTCTGCTCAGCAGGGAGCCTGCTTCCTCCTCTCCCTCTGCCTGCCTGCTTGTGATCTCTCTCTCTCTCTCTGTCAAATAAATAAATAAAATCTTTAAAAAAAAAAAAAAAAGAAGAAGAAGTAAAAGATACCAGAGAGGAGCACCTGGGTGGCTCAGTGGGTTAAAGCCTCTGCCTTCGGCTCAGGTCATGATCTCAGGGTCGTGGGATCGAGCCCCACATCGGGCTCTCTGCTCAGCGGGGAGCCTGCTTCCTCCTCTCTCTCTGCCTGCTTCTCTGCCTACTTGTGATCTCTGTCTGTCGAATAAATAAATAAAATCTTAAAAAAAAAAAAAGAAGTAAAAGATACCAGAGGAAAGATGGAAAGATCAAATTAGAAACTACAGAAGTAATCCCACATGAAGGATTGTCTTAACATGTCATCATAATGAAGAAGACGACTCAAACTCTTGAAAACACTCTTAGAAGTAGGTTTGGATGGGGCGCCTGGATGGTTCAGTCGGTTGAGTGTGTCTGACTCTTGATTTCAAGTCAGGTCATGATCTCAGGGTCCTGAGATGGAGCCTCATGTCAGGCTCTGCCCTCAGCAGGGAGTCTGCTCCAGGATTCTCCCCACTCTGCCCTCCCCCTCTGCTCTTCCCCTGCTAGCAAGCCTGCTCTCTCTCTCAAATAATAAATCTTAAAAAAAAAAAAAAAAAAAACCTGTGACCTCTGGCTCTGGATCAGACAGCAGCGATCCTAACACTGACTTCTTCTACTAGAAGCTTTCTAATGTTGGGCAAGTTATTTCATCTGTCTCATTTCACGTATCTATAAAATGGTAGCACTCAGAGATGATCAGAATGCTTTGTGCATTCAGTGAAATGATATAAAATGCTCATACAGTGCCTGGGATATAAGAAACATACAAGGAGGGCCCCTGGGTGGCTCAGTGGGTTAAGCCTCTGCCTTTGGCCTAGGTCATGATCCCAGGGTCCTGGGATCGAGCCCTGCTTCAGGCTCTCTGCTCAGCAGGGAGCCTGCTTCTCTCTCTCTCTCTCTCCCTGCCTCTCTGCCTACTTGTGATCTCTCTGTCAAATAAATAAATAAAATCTTTTTTTAAAAAAAGCAAAAGAAAAGAAACATTTAAGGAGCATTAGCTAGTGTTACTGTTATTACCATATCTCATTTGATTTCATAATAGCACTGCAGTAGACATAATTTGTTTCCATTTTCCCAGGGAATTATAGTATTTGATAGTTATTGGCCCATTTAGGATCACAATTAGACTGTTTAGAAGTAGGACCAGAATTCCTATCTCCCGTGTGCTAGCTTTTTGAGCTCTCTAATTATTATTCTTATAAAAATGTTGTTAATAAAGGATTTATCCCGGGTTATCCACTGAGTAGGATGACACATCAGCCAAAGCTTCAAACATCCCCTTTGTGTTTATTGGTCTGTTAGAGGAGGCTTCCAGATCTTAATAAACCCTCTGACTTTTTTATTTTCATTGCATGTCCAGGCTGTACACATCAGTGTCAGTTACAACTGGCATTCAGCCATGCATAACCCTGTTTGTAAGGGAAGCTGGAAAATGGGAGTTTTTCAAGCTGGGCATTACTGCCTCCCTCGACAAAAATGAGGGCTGTCTTAGTAAGAAAGGAGATAAATGATAATTGGTTAGACAAACACCATAATGTACAGAAGAAATGGTCCGAGATGTAGAAGGCATCTCTGGCAAGAAGGAGGCAGCCAAGAGAGCGAGAGAGTCCGTGGTCGCTCCCAGGGCTTATGGCCCAGCATATGCTCTTCGTGGTTCTGCATAATTTGGCCCTTCGCTGACCGCTCGGCTTTGACTTTTACCCTACCTATGTCCTCACTATCTATAGGATTTCAGGTTCTTAAGCATGCCATGTTTTCTCTTTTATAGATCCTCTACTGGAACACCCCTCCCCCCAGTATACCATATATGCATATTTTGGTAGGCTAACTCAAACAAGCAATGAGGCCATGGGAAGCCTCCCCCATCCCCCAAGTCTTGGTTCAGTCCCCCATCTGTCACTTAGCTCTTCTGGCCCTTCATGCATACCCCTTTTGTTATAGGCATCACACTGCCCTCTAAATGTGTTTGGCCAACTGACCTCCCCCACACTTCCAGAACTGTTAGCATCTCAAAGTCAGGAATTCTATTCTAATTGCACAGGCCAACTCTGTACTTTGCTCCTTTTTGGTTCACCAATTATTTTCCCAGTATCTGGCACCTAACAGGTGACCAATAAACTAATTAATAAATTCAACTCTGAGTATCTCAGTTCATAAAAAACTAGTGTATGTGGGCAGTAATAATCATTATCATGTGTTGGGGGTTTACGAAATTGAGGCACACTGGATTTGGGGCTTTACATGAATTATCTTCATTCATTTTCCTGACAACCCTATATCACACATACACCTGCCAGGCTCATTTTACAGATGGGGAAATTGAGGCTTAGGGAGGTTATTTGCCTAAGGTTATACAGCTAATAAAATGCTGAGCAGGGATCCGAACCCTGGTTGTTTCTACTCGACAGTCTACAACCTTAATTACCAGGCTAGGCTGCTGAAACTCCAGTTGGCTGTATGTTCTGAGAAGGCTCCGTAGCACAGAGCTCCAGGAACACTGAACAGCTGTTTCGTGTACAAATCTCGCTGACTCACTGAAGGCCATTTTATCTTGTCTGATGAGAGAATGAAGAGAGAGAGCACTGAAAGGCCATAGCGGGCTTTATTTTGGGACAGGGAGGAAGCAGGATGACAAATGAAGTAAACTGAGAATCCCACATCAGAGCAGCCACAGATCCAATCGAAGACAAGCATTTCATCAACACCATTCTGACAACCAGCTAATTAAATATCCCCGGGGAGAGGGTTCCCATCTTGAGGCACAAGGGCAAACTCGGAGTTCTGAAGCCTGTTCTCCACATGGGGCTTAGCAAAGCCAGCTTCCCAGATGGCCTGATAATCCCTGAAGCAAGCGTAATACCCCAGCCCCCCTGGAAAACCGGCAAAGGCAGCAGATTATATGGAAAGCAAGCTTAGCATAATAAGAATGATAAAAGCTTACATTTATTGGGCACTTGCAATCAGTCCCAAGCAACTGAGTGGTTATTTCATTTAATCCTCCAAAAGGATCTAATGAGAGAGTACATTATCCCCATTTTACAGACATGGAACCAAGGGACAGCAATTGTGCACGTTACTTGCTGTTTCTCAGCCCCAAATCTATCCTGCCACAGTCTCTCAACTCTGCTTGGCTGGGACTCTGCACACTCCATGACCCAGCACCCAGAACCAGCTGGTTTCCTATTAAGTTCTGCAAACAAAAGACAGCAAATGGACTTGCTGAGAAAGTCCAAGGAAAGGGAAAACCAAAGAAAGGAAAAGCGAACTTCCTTCCTGATTCCCTGTTCCCGCAGCCTCACTCCTGGAGGGCAGGGGTCCCCAGCCTTCAGCGTCTTCAGCCACTGCTACCCCCAGTTTTGCCACACCCTGTCCACAGCACCAGGAGCAGTCAGCTGGAGTCACCCTGAGCCCCACCGATGCAGGGCAGCCCCTCTGAAGACCTCCATTCTGGAAGCCTCATCTCTTTGTTCATCCAGCCTCGAGTGGCTGGTGCTTCTTCGAGCTGCTCTCTCTGGATTTACATCTATGTTCCTTTTTGTTCTTTCAGCTTCTAACACGTGTGTACTCCATTCTCTGTACTAAATACCCTCTGTCCGAAGGACCCAGTAGCGTGTCTGTGATTATGACTCAACCTTGACTGATACAGAGATGTTCAGTATCTTCTCCAGTGTCACACAGTTAGTAAGCAGCATGGCCATGACAGACCTCAGGTTCTCCACAAAGGTTGGAATGGGCAGCTTCATCTGCTGTGGGGAGCGACGATCATCACAGATGGCCAGTACGGATGTGCTGAACCAATTTCTTAGGGCTCACGTAACAATTAGAGTTTTATTAATAATAACATGTATGTATAATGCTTTAGAGTTTGGAAATTCTGCAGCCATTACTTCATATGACTCAGAAAGGAAATATATATATTTTTAAAGATTTTGTTTATTTATTTATTTGTCAGAGAGAGAGCGTGCACCAGCAGGGGGAGCGGCAGGCAGAGGGAGAAGCAAGCTCCCTGCTGAGCAGGGAGCACGATGTGGGAATCGATCCCAGGCCCCTGGGATCATGACCTGAGCTGAAGGCAGATGCTTAACCGACTGAGCCACTCAGGCGTCCCCAGAAGGGAAATACTTTATAGTTAAGGTTATAACCTTTAGAGCAAGACAGACATAAGTCTAATTCTTGGTTAAAGATGAACTTCGTAATAGCTGTGTGACCACTGGCAAGTTACCAAAAGTTGTTGAAACTTTCCTGACCTATGAAATCTGGTAACTAGAACTCCCTACCTCATATGGCTGCTGTGATGATTTAACTAATGTAATGTAACATATATAGCACGTCAAGAACTACACAGAGCCTGAGATTTAATCATACTTACAACCAAACAAGTTAGCCTATTGCTATTTCATAGCTGGGGGCAGAAGACAGGGAAACTCCTGGGTCAGAGACCAACAACTTCACTGCCGGTGACAAAAGCACTAGCCAGAGATGCTTCTTGGTTTTTTTGATTGTTCACGCCCCTCGAGTCTCACGGGATGACACAAAGGGCCTGTCATGGCTGCCGACACATATGGCGGGTTACATTATAGAACACTGTGCTTGGGGGACTCACTCATTTTAGAGTATGTTGAAAGAAGACTACTCCTTGTCTGGGGGAAACATTATCTCATTTGTCAAGCTTCCTCAGTGAAAACACAATCATGAGAAATGATCCAGGAAAAGAGCAGTTCAGGGCCTTGCATTTTGGGGATAACCACGGGAATATGCAGGGAAACTCGAAGCCCACGGTAGACTACCTCTCCCACAAAATTTACTAAGTACTTAGTAACTATAAAGTAAGTGGTAGTTAGCACTGTGAATCTCATAAAACCCAACCATGAAAGAATACTTTCCTGAACTTATGGAGGAGGAAACTGGCTCAGAAAAGTGAAATGACTTGCTCGATGGTAATAACCTTTAGGGAAGTGGTGGTTCTGGGTTCAGAAACCAGAAAGCCAAATCCCATGCCCAAACATCCCCATCAAGATGCCTGTTTGTAAAGATAGGTCACACATACCATTAGCCCAGAATTGGCTATACAGTTTGCAGAGCTCGGTATCCATATTTCTAAAATTCTTGAACTTCAGAATGAGAGGGGCCCTACATGTAATCTATTCTAGTAGTTCTGAACTGACACTTACCAGGAAGCTAGTTGTTGGCTGAGCTTTCTCAGAGGCTACCAAGAGTGGGTGTAGGCACATGAAGGGAAGACAGGGAAAGACCTCTACCCATGAAGGTCCACGTTTATTGGGGTTATGCATAAGATTATATTTTATTCTTTTTTTAAAGGGGAGGTATACCAGAGAACAAACTAGTGATTGCCAGAGGGGGGGAGAGTCGGGGGGGATGGGCAAAATAGGTGAAGGGAACTGAAAGATACAAGCTTCTAGTTATGGAATGAATAAATCACAGGGATAAAGGCACAGCCTAGGAAACACAGTCAATGAAATTATACCCACATTATATAGTAACAGATGGTAGCTACACGTGTAGTGAGCACCACGTAACATAGCATAGCATAGCACAGTACAGACATGTTGAATCACTGTGTTGTACGCCTGAAACTCATATGTAACACTGTGCGTCAGCCATTTTTTCACTAAAAAAGGTGGAGGGGAAGTATGTTCTTAGAAAATCTCAAATTTAACTCAACTAAAATTTGAGGGATTCAGGGTTTTGTTTGTTTTTAGAATTCAGTATTTTAAAAACTTTATTTGAAAAAAATTTCAAACTTAACATAAACGTACAGAGGAAAGCATGATAAGCTCCATGTGTTAATGATATACTTCAACAACCATAAAATTTTGTTTTAAAAATGAAGAGCTGGGGTGCCTGGGTGGCTCAGTGGGTTAAAGCCTCTGCCTTTGGCTCAGGTTATGATCCCAGGGTCCTGGGATCAAGCCCTGCGTCGGGCTCTCTGCTTCCTCCTCTCTCTCTCTCTGCCTGCCTCTCTGCCTACTTGTGATCTCTATCTGTCAAATAAATAAATAAAATCTTCTAAAAAAATAATAAAAAATAAAAATAAAAATGAAGACCCTGGGACTCCTGGGTGGCTCAGTTGGTTAAGTGTCTGCTTTTAGCTCAGGTCATGAGGCCGGGGTCCTGGGATCCAGCCCTGCATCCGCTTCTCCCTCTCCATCCACCTGCCATTCCCCCTGCTTGTGCTCGCTCTAAAATAAATAAATAAAATCTTTAAAATAAAATAAAATAAAATAATAAAAAATAAAAACAGAGATGCTAAGGCCCAGAAGGTGAAGGGATTTGGTCAAATTTGCATGGAGAGTAACAGAACCATGAATCTCCCTCGCTCTCATGACTTTCAGACAAATATGCTCCCCACCAGGGAGGAGGTAGACTCAGATAAGTGTAAGAGCTCTTATATAATGAGATGTGAGAGTACCACGTCAGTATCAGGAATCCATGCATTTTAAATTGCCTGGCCAGACACAAGAATTATCTCTCCTAGCAGCTAATTCAACAGTGTTAGAAGTCAGAAAAGCTTGGCATGACTCCCTGATACACTCTGTGATGAGCTAATTGATGTTCATTCCATTAACCATTTCACTCAAATATTCATTGAGGGTCTATTATATGCCAGAGACTATGCTAACTGCCAGGATATAACTGTGAGAAAGACAGAGTTTGAATAAGTTACTGAAACTTCCCTATTCATCCATTTATTCATTTGAAAATATGTATTAAGCATGACTGTAAGTCAACCCCTGTGTTAGAAACTAAGGGCACTGGGGCGCCTGGGTGGCTCAGTGGATTAAGCTGCTGCCTTCAGCTCAGGTCATGGTCTCAGGGTCCTGGGATCAAGCCCCGCATCAGGCTCTCTGCTCAGCGGGGAGCCTGCTTCCTCCTCTCTCTCTGCCTGCCTCTCTGCCTACTTGTGATCTCTGTCTGTCAAATAAATAAATAAAATCTTAAAAAAAAAAAAAAAAACTAAGGGCACTGCCTTCAAAAAGTGCCCAGGTTAGTGGGAGAGGGCAAACAAGAATTTATAGAACAGTGTTAAGTATCAGATACAAGTTCATTAGGTAGCCCACAAGAGCACCTCACCTGACTTGGGGGGCCCAGGGAGAAGTCCCTGAAAACACTCAAGATAGGAAGGAAAGCAACTGAGAGCAGCCAGTTGTCTCATCTGTAAAATGGGAATCATGGTATCTTGTCCCTCAGAGATGCTGTGAATGTCCAAAGAAACATTACTCTGAGGGCTCTAGCCTAGCACACAGGGAAGGCATGGCCTTGCACATTACTTCCTGTCTCTATCTTCCTATGCACGTGTGCTGACCAGGACCTTTTATCTGTCTGTGGCTAATGATCAATTAAGTCAAGAGCCCACATAGGAAAAAAGCCTTGTCTCCTGCCTCATCAGCACCAGAGTCCAAGCAAGTGAGCAGGCCCAGACCCGGGCCCTGGAAAGGAGCCTGTGCTGCTGGCCATTTCGTTTGGTAATTTCATCCTGTGGCAAAGACCGTACCAAACACAAGCTTCCTCCGAAAGTGGTTTCCTCCTTCCCATTCCCCCACGGAGTTTCCCCACCCCCACCCCCCACACCAAGTGATTGATGTCTCACTGAGGGCCTTTTCCCCTTCAGAGCCCATCTGGCCTTCCTGCCTCAGTCTGCGGGGAGGGTGTAATCCTGTGTCTGCTGCTTTGCCAACGGTTTCTATGGAAATTATGACAATATTACAGCCATTGTGAAGCCGCACCAGTGCTGACTGAATGAGGAGACAGGACGTGAGAGGGGAAATGTGGAATTAAATCTCAACAACCTAAGTCCTCAGAGACAATGACTAGCTTTTGTAACATTCCTATCAACAGTAACAAACAATAACACACAAATATTGTTCTTGCATGAACAATATGAGGAAGGGTTCTCTCTCCAATCCCTCCTAGGGACAACCCAGAAGATAAAAGTCAGGCCCCCAGCAAGTGCTCCCTGGTGATATCAGGCAGTGAGAACAAAGGAACACTTTGGGGAGGGGTGTGAGAATGGAGGAGCCTAACTTGAGTACCTGAACGCTGCCAACCTCCACCATGTCATTCCAACCAGGCTGCCACCGCCCAAGATGTGGTTGTTCACCACTCTCTCCCAATTCATCACAAGAACTTTGTCCAGAATTGCTTATTTAGGGAAAAGGAGGGGTCAGCAGCCATTCAGAGTTCCCACATGTGGAGGTGATAAAGAAGAAAGTAGCCACAGAACTCTATACCATGTAGGATCTCTCCCCAGCACGGCTCCTTACTTTCGCTGGGGCCCGTATTTTCTATCCATTGTCTTCCATGACAGGTTGAATCTCTCTCTCTCTCTTTTATTTTTTTTCCAAGTCCACAATGTTTTGAGGTTAATTTGAACAGGCTTCCCTTCTCTGTGAGTGAAAATTAATGCTTTTACTCAACTTCCGAAGCAATGCTACGTCATTGCAGAAAGGATGGAAAATGCGGCTGAAGGAATAAAAGAAAACACAAGGTATGATCTCCCTGCTCAGAAATAACACTACTGCTAAGATTCTGTTAAACGTCCATGTAATTCTTATTGTGGCTGAGTGTGTGGTGCGGCAGTTCAGATGGGATTTCGGCTCTGCAAGCTGTCTGAGCTCCTATGGATTAGGAGAGCTGTCTACACCTCAGTCTTCCTGCCCAGAGACTTGCGAAGGAGGAAGGACTAAATAAACCCGGAACATGTTCTCTCACTATTATTCTTCAGCAGTATCCTTTTTCGTGGCTCTGTAGTACTCTGCCGTTTAAACAGCCCATAAATTATTTGCTTCTTATAAATAACTTCTTATGAACATAACACAAAAAACTTCTTTTTTTTTTAATTTTATTTATTTATTTGACAGAGGAAAGATCACAAGTAGGCAGAGAGGCAGGCAGAGAGAGAGAGAGGAGGAAGCAGGCTCCCTGCTGCGCAGAGAACCCGATGTGGGGCTCGATCCCAGGACCCTGAGATCATGACCTGAGCCGAAGGCAGAGGCTTTAACCCACTGAGCCACCCAGGCGCCCCACAAAAAACTTCTTATAAATAACCTCTAGTTTTGGGGCGCCTGGGTGGCTCAGTGGGTTAAAGCCTCTGCCTTCAGCTCGGGTCATGATCCCAGGGTGCTGGGATCGAGCCCCGCATCGGGCTCTCCGCTCAGCAGGGAGCCTGCTTCCTCCTCTCTCTCTGCCTGCTTCTCTGTAATCTCCATCTGTCAAATAAGTAAATAAAATCTTTAAAAAAAAAAAAAATAACCTCTAGTTTTCCTTTTGTTTCCTATGCATTACTTAGCAGAGGGGTTCAAGTCACCAAATTTACACCAAATACGCTGGCACGTGGACTGTGGTTGCCACTGAGCAAGAGAAGTCAGAGTGAGGGGCACATCCTGCCCTTAAGAGCTGAGCTAGTGGGGAGGGTGGAAGGGGCGCCGGGCTGGGAAACAGGACATCTGGGGCTTAACTCCCCCTCAACCTCCTCGAATGAACTGTGTAACTTGGGAAAATGACCTAATCTGTCTTTTCTTATCTATAAAATGAGTGTAATTACAGAACCTCCCTCCAAGGGTTTTTGAGAACAGACTAAATTAATACATGTAAAGGACTTTTAAAAAAAAATGCCTGGCACAGCAGTATTCACAAGACCCCAAAGTAGAAACAACTGAAATGTCCGTGAGCTGATGAATGGAAAAACAAAATGTGGTATATTCCATACCTCAAACTAATATAATACTATATATCAACTATACTTCCATAATAAATTTTTTTAAATCTTACGCCGCTAGGGCAGTGAAACCATTCTGTATGATACTGTAATGGTGGATACATGTTACTCTACTTTTTCAAAACCCACAGAATATGCAAAACCAAGACTGAATCCTAATACAAACTGTGGACTTACTAACAAAGTATCAATACTGGCCCATCAATTGTAACAAAATACCACAGTATTGCAAGCTGTCAATAATAGAGGAAATCGGAGGGTGAGGGTAAGGAAGTATACTGGAAATCTTTGCTTCCTGTTCATTTTCTCTGTAAACTGAAACTGCACAAAAAAAAGTAAAGTCCATTAAATTTAAAAAAAAAAAAAACTATTCAGAAGGGACTTGGAAAAAAAAAAAGTGGCATATCCATACAATGGAACATTATCCAGCCATAAAAAAAGAATAAAATACCAATGCATGCTACAACATGATGAACCTTGAAAACATTACACTCAGTGAAAGAAGCCAGACAAAAAAAGGCCACATATTGTATGATTCCATTTATATGGAATGTCCAGAACAGGCAAATCTATAGAGACAGAAAGCAGATTAGCGGTTGCCAGGGACTGGAGGGAGGAAGAAATGGGGAGTGACTGCTAATGGGTACAGAGTTTCCTTTTGGGATCATGGAAAAGTTCTGGAACAGGATAGTGGTGATGACTGTACAACACCGTAAATGGAATTATAGTTTAAAATGGTTAATGTCAACTACGCCCGAATGAAAGAAAGTCAACCACCATACCTCAATTTTTAAAAACTAAATTAAAAGTGGTTAAAATGGTAACTTTTGTGTATATTTTACCACAATTTAAAATAATGCCTGGAATACAAAAAGCGCTCAAAATTTTTTATTTTTCATCCTTATTCCCATCTTGGGGATCTCAGTGCTCCTACTTGGGGGTCTCAGTGTTCCTACTTATAAAATGAAAAGGGAAAATGATCTTTGAAACTGCTCCTAGCTCTGAGACTCTACCTTCTAGTAGGATGAATCTGCCTTGTGATGGAGAAATCTGTTCGGTGAATATCTATTTCCTTTGTTCTCCCTCCCTTCGCAGGAGGGAGGCCCGGAGCCCTTCTTCTGTGTGCTCATCCTGAAGTTGCCATCACCTCTACTGCAAACTCCTTCAAGCACCTGACAGATCCCTGATCGCTGGTGATCCTGAAGAGGCCAATGATGGACTCTCAGTAAGCACCTGTTGGTGTTTACTGTTGGGTCCATGAATGGATGTAGCAATAAAGAAATGAATGAACACTCAAATGGAGAGCCACCAACTCTCACTGCACACCCCGAAGGGAGCCAGCCCCCGCTGAATTCCTGACAGCAAGTCACGTTTCCTGAGCGGTGAGCATACATCTTCCAGAAGGAAGTACACACCTTCCCAAGTACACCCTTTCTCTGAAAACTCCTAAGCACACACTTATAAAGCCATTATTGCAGCTCTCGCAACTCCCCATTTTCAATCTGTTGACGTGTCTTGCACGTGAGCAAGCCTAGCATTCTCCCCGTTCACTTAACAATGTCACATTCTGTTAACAACTCCAAGAGAACCTATTTTCCACCACTTCCTCTCCTCTTTGCAGCTCCAAGCTGCTGGCTGCCTTCACACCTCTCCTTTTTCTAGAACAGCAGCAAAGCTTTATTTTCTGCCTGACCTCCTTCTTCCTAATCGTTTGGACTTCCGGTATTTGTTTCTTTCTCACTGCCATTTCCAGGTTATCCTCTGCAACCAACCCCTTTCCCCTGTCTTTGTTCTTTATAGAACCTTGCCTCGGTTTCATAAATTGGCATTCTATAAAATATCTTGCAATGTTTTCCTCTTCATTTATTTTTAATTTCCTCTTTCAATCTCAGACATCCTGAAAGGACAGGTGTTTCTGAGCCTTTCAAATTGTTTTGTCTAGTTATCATATCTACTTCAAGTTTCTGAATATTTTCATATTGAAAAGTTGCTGAGGGGCACCTGGAGGGCTCAGTGGGTTAAGGCTCTGACTCTTTATTTCCACTCAGATCATGATCTCAGGGTTGTGAGATCGGTAGTGATGGGCTCTGCACTCAGTGCAGAGTCTGCCTCAGATTCTCTCTCCCTCTCCCTCTTCCCCTCCCCCCTCCTCTCTAACAAGAAAGAAAAAAACAAAACAAAACTTAAGTTGCAGGGTCCTCCTCTGCCACTCCAATGCACATACACATATCATCACACACTCACACAGAAGCACACATACACACACACATCCCACACACCCCTGTGCCCCTCTTATATTCAAGACCAGGAGCTGGCAAACAATTGTCCTTAGGGCAAATCCAGCCCACCACCTGACTTCTGTAAATAAAGTTTTATTGGCACACAGTCATACCCATTCATTCACATATTGTCTATGAATGACTTTGTCATACAGACTTTGGTAGTTGTGGTAGACATCTTATAGCCTGTAAAGCCTAAGATATTTATTATCTGGACCTTTATAGACTCCTGTTGTAGACAATTGAGGGATATCTCATCCTTCATTTACAAACTCTTAGCTGACAGCATGTACTGACAGATACTGGCTTCCTTTCAAATCCCCAACACCCATTCAAACTCCCTGCTCCCCACTCAATAGTCTCACTAAAACATTCCCAAAGTGTACCATTGGCTGGTTTCCTAACTCTTGCTTGGTGTGAGAAGAAAACTGTATCTCTGGAAATGTTTTCCCTCCCTACCAATTGTGAGATAATATTATTCATCAATTGTGGTTTTTTCCCTTCTCATTTAGCATCCATTTATCCCACAACTTCTCAATTCAACGGTTTTATTTACTTCTATCCAAGTGATAGGATGTGAAGATGTTAGTAAGAACAAAACAGTCCCTCCCTATCTCACCTCCAACTCAACATAACCACTGCATCTTTTTTCTTTGGACATAAGCTAGCTTCTTGGAAATAAACGAAATAATTCTGCCTTCAGTGGAGTCTGTCTAGAAAAGTGGTGTGTGAGCCCAGGCCTCCTGTAGACCTCGATTTGAGCCTTATCTGCGACCATTCTTTGAATATGATCTGCCCTTAGCAGATAAAGGTGGCTTTAAATCAGGTCAACCTACTAGCAAGCCACAGCATCCACAAAAAATTGTCATTAGGCACTTGGGGCATATCACGAAAACTGCCTGAGCCTCTCCACTTCTTCCTTCTCTTGCTCCTATCTCCTGGCCTCCCTCTAGGCCTCATGGCTTCTAATGTCTTCTGCTGCAGTTAGTATGTTCATCTTTTGTACTTGATCAAATTCAGGCTCTCAATTTTGATTCTGCAAGTCCCATCCACTCACTCTCCAAAGTTTCCCTAGTAGACATTTTATTTTGGATAATACTCTTAATCAAACCAGTTCTAGCACTAGACCCCATTCAGTACCAATGCTTAGCTGCCACCATATAAAAGAACAGCAAAATGGTATATAAAAAGACAATCAGAGAGTCCTTAGGCTAAATTCTGGACTTTGTCTATTTCCTGTTGTAGGATTACAGGAAGTCAAGGCAGCTCTCCAAGATCCGGTTTCTTTTCCAGAATGTGTAGTTATTAATACCTATTTTGTAGAATGATTGTAAGAACTGGAGGTAGCAACGCCTTGCAAAAATAAGTACTCCATAAATTGAGCTATTCGTTAGAACACACCATGAACCTCTCATCTGCACCCCAAAAGCCAAGGACAAGTAAAATTCCAGTAGATTATGGTGAGAACTACTTTGGTAAAGAAAGAGAAGATACTTTTCTCTTTCCACATTTTTATCTCCAGCTAAGATTTAAAATCGTCTTCTTCCCATGTCTTTTACTTTGTCCCCACTTGCCTGGCTCTTGTGGTGTCTTAATCCCATCTGCTGTTGAGCAATGTGGGCCTGGTTGCTCTCCTCCCTCTTATGGAATTTACACAGAAGTGTTCCCTGGTTTACCCAGAGTTCTGCCCTTGAAGTCCACATGGCAAGCGACCACCTCATGCTCGGTAATCCTCCAGCAGGAAAATGATCACACCACATGTCACCATTTCTAGGAATTTTTCACTGACAAATGATAAAGAAATGAACATACACAAAGACTTGGCGAGAAAAAGGTCTATCGCCCTCTTATTTACAATGGCAGAAGAAGAGAAGTAAAAGTGAAACCAAAATTGAAAACTAAAATATCCACGTCCAATTAAAAGAAACTAGTAATTCAGGGTTCCTGGCTGGTAGAGTGTGCAGCTCTTGATCTCAGGGTTTTGGGTTCGAGACCCATGTTAGGTGTAGAAATTACTTAAAAAAATAAAAATTTTTAAAAAGGAAATTAGTGATTAAATATGTGATACCACACAACAGAGTACTACATAGTCATTGTAAATTACATTTTGGAAAATCTTTGATGCTCTGTAAAGATGCCAAAAAAGTTTAAAAAAAAATAAGCTTAGTGTTTTCAGGTCAGAATGAAAGAAGCTAATAAGTTGCCACTCCACTCTAACAACGAGTAAAAAGCTGAGCAAACTGACAAATCAGCAATTCCCCTTAGATTCAGCAAGAAGGTAAAGTTACATGGAAAACCACTGTCCTCAGAATTGGAGAGACAGAGAGGCAAATATAGTCATGACTCACCTGAGCTTTAGTCCACAAGCAAACAATTCCACAGAAGCCAGTGCCAGGGTAAGAAAACCTGAATTGTGATGGAAGAATGGATGGAGGTTCAGTGTGGACAATCTCAAAAGAGTTCAAAACTCCAGGGAGACCCAGTAATGGGAGGCCTTCCCAGTTTTATGACTCTTACTTCCAAGAGCTCCCTGAGGTCCTCAAAGTGACTACAAGAGAAAGAGCCCCTCCCACTTCTGCAATGGGGAGGGGTGAAGGGACTATTTTTAAAATAAACCAGAATATTCCTTTCTTCTTAACAAGGCTTGACTCTAGGAAAATCTATTTTACCAGAGCCTAATTTGCTATCAGAGCTTAATAAGCTACCTGAGGGAAAGGGGAAAATACTCAACACCACATCTATGGCCTTCCACACGAGAGAAGGAAAATAACTAACTCCAGCTCCATTAATCCTTCCACATAGGGGAAAGGAAATACACATCCCCATCCAGTCACCTTTTCCCATCTAAGGGATGGCAGAAGAATGAGAAGCATGATGAAGCCCACAGTCCAAGGGCACAGGTTCGCCAAAAGACTGAGATCTAACCATAAGACTACAGAGTGCTTCCCCTCTGATCCACACTTTACTACTACATTAGTAAAGATTTATTTATTGGAGTTCCTGTTACCCATTTATTATATCCACCTTTCAAGAAAATATGACAAGGGATACTAAAAGGGGAAAAACACAGGTTTAAGAGAACAAACAAACATCAAAACCAGAATCAGATATGGCAGGAATGTTGGAATTACCAGAGGAGGGATTTAGAAAAAAATTGATTAATTTGCTATAATGGAAAAAGGACATGATACTCAAGAATAGATAGATAATGGGGCACCTGGGTGGCTCAGTGGGTTAAAGCCTCTGCCTTCGGCTCAGGTCGTGATCCCAGGGTCCTGGGATCAAGCCCCGCATCGGGGTCTCTGCTCAGTAGGGAGCCTGCTTCCCCCTCTTTCTCTTCCTGCCTCTCTGACTACTTGTGATCTCTGTCTGTCAAATAAATAAATAAAATCTAAAAAAAAAAAAAAAAAAGACAATGTAAGCAGAGAGATGGGAATTCTAACAAAGAATCGAAAAAAAAAAATACTAGAAATCAAAAACATTGTAATAGAAATGAAAAATGGGGGCGCCTGGGTGGCTCAGTGGGTTAAAGCCTCTGCCTTCGGCTCGGATCATGATCCCGGGGTCCTGGGATCAAGCCCCACATCAGGCTCTCTGCTCAGCGGGGAGCCTGCTTCCTCCTCTCTCTCTGCCTGCCTCTCTGCCTACTTGCGATCTCTATCTGTCAAATAGATAAATAAAATCTTTTTTTTTTTTTTTGATAAATAAAATCTTAAAAAAAAAAAAAGAAATGAAAAATGCCTTTGATGGGCTCATTAGACACAGCTGAAGAAGGAATCTCTGAATTAGAAAATATAATAGAAACATCCGAAATGGAGCAAAAGAGAAAAAAAAAAAAGACAGAAAAAAATGGAACACAATACCAAAGAACTGCAGGACAACTACAAAAAGTGTAACATATATATATACTAGTAATATCAGAAGGAGAAAAGAAAAGAGAAGCAATATTTAAAGCAATAATGACTGAGAATTTCCCCTAAATTAATGTCGACAACATATCACAGAAGACCAAGGAATGTCAAGCTCAAGGAACATCAAGTACCCTCCTGAAAAAAAACTATAACTGACTTATCCTATTCATATTTCGGATAATCAGAGATAAAGACAGAATCTTGAGAGATGACAAAAGGAAAAAAAATAAACACCTTACCTATAGGGAAGCAAAGATAAAAGTTACTCTGATTTCTTCTCAGAATCCATACAAGCAAGAGGAAAGTAGACTAAAATATTTAAAGTGTTGAGAGGGGAAAAAAAAAACCCTACAATTCTGATCTTGCAAAATATCTTTCAAAAGTGAAAAAGAACACATGAAAAGACACTCAACATCGCTAATTATCAAGGAAATGCAAATCAAAACCACAGTGAGAGAACACTTGTACCTAACAGGATGGCTAGAATTAAAAAGAAAGAACAAGTGGGGTGCCTGGGTGGCCCAGTCAGGTCAGCGTAGGCCTTCTGCTCAGGTCATGATCCTGGGGTCCTGGGATCGAGTCCTGCTCGGGCTCCTTGCTCAGCGGGGAGCCTGCTTCTCCCTCTGCCTGCCTCTCTCTCTCTCTGACAAATAAATAAATAAAAATTTCTAAAAATTAAAAATTAAAAAAAAGAACAAGCATTGGTGAGGGTATGAAGAAAAAAAGAATCTTCATAAAGTGTTGGTGGGAATGTAAATTGGTGCTGCCACTAACACCGGCTGGAAAACAACATAGAAGTTCCTCAAAAAATTAAAGATAGAAATGCCAGATGATCCAGTAATTCCACTCCTGCATATTTACCCAAAGAAAACAAGAACACTAATTTGAAAAAATACATGCACCCCTATGTTTATTGCAGCATTATTTACAATAGCCAAGATATGGAAACAATCCCTGTCCATCCATAGGTGAATGAATAAAGAAGATGTGATAAATATATAGAATATTATTTAGCCACAAAAAAGGATAAGATCTTGCCATTTGCATCAACATGGATGGCCCTCGAGGGTATAATGAATGCTAAGTGAAATAAGTCAGAAAGAGAAAAACAAATGCCATATGATTTCACTTACATGTGGAATCTCAAAAACAAACAAACAAACACACAAACAAAAAGCAGAAAAAGATCCATAAACACAGAGAAAAAAACGGACAGTTGTCAGAGAGGAAGAGGGTCAGAGAAGGGGCAAAATGGGGGAGGGGGAGTGGAAGATTCAGGCTTCCAGTTATGGAATGAATAAATCATGGGAATGAAAGGCACAGCACAGGGAATGTAGTCAGTGGTATTGTAATAGTGCTGCTTAGTGGGAGCTATACTTCCGGTGAGCACAGGTGAACACAGAATAACATACGGTCTTACGGAATCCCTTTGTTTACCCTTGAAACTGATGCAACATTGTGTGTCAAATGTAATTTTTAAAAAGGGAAGGAGAAATAAAGACTTTCTCAGACAAATAAAACTTGAGGGAATTTGTTGGCAGTACATCTGCCTTCCAAGAAATATTAAAAGAAGTTCTTCAGAGAGAAGAAAAATGAATCAGAGGCTTGAATCTATATTAAAAAAAAAAAAGAAAAGAAAAAGTGCTGGAGAAGTGACAAGTGAAGATAATAATAAAAACTTAAATTTTTCTTATTCTTAATTGATCTAACATGTAACAGTTTGTTCCACATAATAATAGCAATACTGCATTCAGTTATATATGTTTATATATGCTTATGTATAAGTGAATAACAACAATAGGACAAGGGACAGGGCAGGGAAGAATTGGGAATATTTTGTTATTATACAGCTCTTGTACTTGAATTAGTGATAAATGCATATTGTGAACTCTAGGACAACCACTAGTAAAAGTAAAAAAGTATAACTGATATGCTAAAAAAGGAGAAAAAAAAAGAATCATACAAAATGCTCATTTAAAACCACAAAGGGCAGGAAAAGAATGGAAGACCAAAAAAGAACAAGGGAAAGGAACAAGTAGAAAATACAAGCAAATATAGTAAATAAAAGTCCAACTGTATCAATACTCACTTTGAATGTCAATAGTCTACATGCACAAATTAGAAGACAGAGATGGTCAGAGTGAAAAAAAAACACAACCCCATGAGGTACCTGGGTGGTTCGGTCGGTTAAGTATCAGACTCTTGGTTTCAGCTCAGGTCATGATCTCAGAGCCCTGGGACTGAGCCCTGGTAGGGCTCCCTGCTCAACAGGGAGTCTGCTTCTCCCTCTCCCTCTGCCCCTCCCCACCACTCATGCTCTCTTCCTCAAATAAATAAATAAAATGTTAGATAGATAGATAGATAGATAGATAGTTAAAATACAAGAACACACATGAAACAAAAGTAAATGGGTAGAGAAAAACATACTATGCTAACACTAATCAAAAGAAAGCAGGAAGAGCTATATTAATTTCAGATAGAGCAGACTTCAAAGTAGGAAAGCTATCAGGTATAATTATAAAGGGTAAGCTCTCCAAGAGGACATAATAATTCCTAACATATATATGGTTATAAAAGGAGTATCAAAGTATATGAGGAAGAACTAATGGAACTGCAAGGAGAAACAGATGAATCCACTAGCATACTTGGAGACTTTAACACCTCTCTATGGAAAGTGGGACAGATCCAACAGACAGAAGATCAATAAAGGCACAGTTGAACTCAACAGCCCTATCAATCAGCTAGATATAATTGATATCCGCAGACTACCTCATATATCAACAAAAGAGCACACGTTCTTCTCAAGCTCACATAGTTACATTCACCAGGATAAACCACAATCTGAGCTATAAAACACACTATAAAAGTTATAAAAGAAGAGAAATCATATAATGTCTGTTCTCACACCACAGCAGAATTAAACCATAAATCAGTAACAAAAAGATCACAGGAAAATCACAAAATACTTCATTAAACAACACCTTTCAAATAACACATGGGTCATTAAAGAAACCTCAAAAGAAATGTTGAAATATTTTTGAGCTAAATTAAAGTGAAATGTAGCATAACAAAATTTGTAGGATGCAATTAAAGCAGTGGTTAGAAGAAAATTTATAACATTGAGTGAATATATTTTTAAAAATACTTAAAATCAATAATCTAAGCTTCCATCTTAGGAAACTAGAAAAAGAAGACAAAGTAAATCCAAAGTTAGCAGGAGAGAAAGAATAAAAATTAGAACATAAATCAATAAAACTAAAAGCAAGAAATCAATAAAGGAAATTAAACCAAAACTGCTTCTTTGAAAGGATCAATAAAACTGATAAGTATCTAGCCAGAATAACTAAGAAAAAAAGAGAAGACCCAAACTATAAGAAATGAAAGTGGGGCCATCACTGCAAATCCCATTGACATTAAAAGGATAACAAAAAATATTATAAAAAACTCCATGCCCACAAATTTGATAACCTAAACAAAATGAACTATTTCCTTGAAAGATACAATCTAGTAAAACTCACACAAGAAGAAATAAACAATCTGAATAGGTCTATATCTATTTTAAAAAATTGAAACAATAATTTATAACCTTCCTAAACAGCACTAGACCCAGATGGTTCACTAGTGAACTCTACCAGACTTCGGAAGAAGAAATTAAGCCAACTCTCTGTAATCTCTTCTAGAAGATAGAAGCAAAGGGAATACTTAATTCATCCTAGGAAGACACCATTACTCTAATACGAAAACCAGATAGACATTACAAGAAAAGGAGACCAATATCTCTCATGAACACAGATGTAAAATTTCTTGACAAAATATTAGCAAATCAAATTCAATAATGTATATAAAGAACTATACACCATGACCAAGTGGGATTTATCCAAGGTATGCAAGGCTGGTTCAATACAGGAAAATTCATGTAATCTATCACATCAAGAAGCTAAAGAAAAATACCACGAACAAAATCAACAGATGCAGAAGAAGAATTTGACAAAATTTGGCACCAATGCATGACAAAAATTCTTAGCAAACCAGTCACAGATGAGGACATCCTCAACACCAATTAAAATCCTATAGCTAGAGGTACCTAGGTGGCACAATCAGTCAAGCCTCAGACTTCTGGTTTCAGCTCAGGTCATGATCTCAGGGTCATGGAATCAAGCCCCATGTAGGGCTCCATGCTCTCTCTTTAAAATATATAAGTAAATCTTAAACAACAACAACAACAATACCTGTAACTGATATCATACTTGATGAGAAACTTGAAAGAACTGACACCACTCAACTTTAAGACTTGCTCTGAAGCTACATGAAACAAGACAATGTGGTATTAGGTGTGCCTGGCCAGTTCAGTCAGAAGAGCCTGTGACTCAGGGTACCTGGGTAGCTTCATCCCTTAAGGATCTGACTCTTGATTTCGGCTCAGATCATGATCTCAGGGTGGTAAGACAAGGACCCAGGTCCTGTTTCATGTTCAGCACAAATCAGCTCAAGATTCTCTCCCTCTCTCTCTGCCCGTCCCCACTCCTGTGCACTCTAAATAAATAAATAAATAAATAAATAAATAAAATATTAAAAAAAAAAAAAGAAAAGCATGAGACTCTTGATATTGGGGTCGTGAGTTTGAGCCCTACATTGGTCAGGGAACCCACTTAAAAAAATAACAAAATAAAAAATAAACAATGTGGTACTGGCAAAAGAATGCATACATAGATTATTGAATCAGAATAGAGAGGCTAGAAATAGATCCATATAAATAAAGTCAACTGATCTTTGACAAAGAAGCAAAAGCAACAGAATGTAGCAAAGGTAGTCTTTTTCAACAAATAGTGGACTTTAAATCCTTCACAAAAATTAACTCAAAATGGATCACACACCCAAATGTAAAATGCAAAACTATAAAAACTCCTAGAGGATAAGGTAGAAGAAAACGCAGATGACCTTGGGTATGGCAATGACTTACAACACCAAAGGCATAACTCATGAAAGAAATAATGAATAAGCTGAAATTCATTAAAATTAAAAGCCTCTGTTCTACAAAAATCAATATCAATAGAATGAGAAGACAAGCCATAGACCGGGAGAACATATTTGCAAGAGACACACCTGAGGTGGATTGTTATCCAAAATATATACAAAGAACTCTTAAAACTCAACAGTAAGAAAATGAATGACCCTATTAAAAAATGGGCCAAAGACCTAAACAGACACCTCACCAGAGAAGATACACAGAGGGCAAGTAAGAGTATGAAAAGATGCTCCACATCAAAACGTCATCAAATAATTGCAAACTGAAGCATCAGTGAGAAACCACTGCACACCTACTGCCAAGGCCAAAACCCAAAACACTGATAACACCAAATGCTGACAAGGATGTGGCGTCACAGAAAGTCTCATGCAATGCTGGTAGGAATGAATGCAAAATGGTATGGCCACTTTGGAAGATAGTTCAGAGAGTTCTTTTAAAAGTAAATATTCTCCAAAAAAAAGAAAAGGAGAGAAAAGAAAGAAAGAAAGAGAAAAAAGGAATAAAAAAAAACTTAAAAAAAAACAAAAAAACAAAAAAAAACAACTAAATGTTCTCTTACCGTACCAGCCAACAACTGGACTCCTTGGTATTTACACAAGCGAACTAAAAATTTATGTCCACATAAAAAGCTGCACACAAATGTTTATAGAAGCCTTAGTCAAACTGCCAAAACTCAGAAGCAACCAGAACAGATGCCAGTAGGTGAATGGATAAAGAAATTGTACATCCAGAAAATGGACTATTATTCAGTGCTAAAAAGAAATGCGCTATCCAGCCACGAAAAGACATGGAAGGACATTAAGAGCACGTTACTAAGTGAAAGAAGCCAATGTGAATAAAGCTGCATACTGTATGATTCCAAATATATGACACTCTAGAAAAGGCAAAACTGTGGGGACAAGAGAAAGACTAGCTGCCAGGGGTTAGAAGGAAGGGAGGAATGAACAGGTGCAGCACAAAGGACTCTCAGGAGAATGAAAATCCTGTGTGTGATACTGTAATGGCGAGTGGTGTCCTTATGCATTTTTCAAATTCCACAGAATGAACAACACCAAGAGTGAGCCCTAATGTAAACTATGATGTGTGGGTGACAAAGATATATCAGCGAGGATTCCTCAAGTGTGACAAATGTGACACTCTGGTGGAAGACGGGGATAAGGGAGGAAGTTTCGAAAGTGTGGGGGCAGGAGAAATAAGGGAAAGCTCCATACTTTCCACTCATTTCTGCTCTGAACCTGTAAAGCTCTCAGAAATAAAGTTGATGAAAATGTATTAAAGTGGTAAAAAAAAAAAAAATAGGGGCGCCTGGGTGGCTCAGTGGGTTAAAGCCTCTGCCTTCGGCTCAGGTCATGATTTCAGGGTCCTGGGATTGAGCCCCGCATTGGGCTCTCTGCTCAGCAGGAAGCCTGCTTCTCCCCCCATCCCCCCACCTGCCTCTCTGCCTACTTGTGATCTCTGTCTCTGTCAAATAAATAAATAAACTCTTCAAAAAATAAATAAATAAAGTGGTAAAAAATAGTTTTAAAACAGATAATACTGTATACTTCCACTTGGGAATGAAAAACACGTGTGTCATACCCACAGAGATGTGAAGAATATGCCACTGTATTAACGGCAGTTTTCTATGGGAGACTATATGGAAATGCAGTTTAAGTTTTCCTATCGTTTATCTGTTTTTTCCATCTTTGTTTTTTCAAGATTAGTTTTTCATTGTGGGGCCGCCTGGGTGGCTCAGTGAGTTAAAGCCTCTGCCTTCAGCTCAGGTCATGATCCTGGCGTCCTGGGATGGATCCCCGCACCCCGCACCGGGCTCTCTGCTCAGCGGGGAGCCTGCTTCTCCCCCTCCCCTCTCTCTGCCTGCCTCTATGCCTACTTGTGATCTCCGTCTGTCAAATAAATAAATAAAATCTTAAAAAATAAAAAAAATTAAAAAATTAAATGATCTTTGCCTGTCAAAAAATAAATAAAATCTTTAAAAAGAATTAGTTTTTCATTGTGCATTTACATAGCTGGTGCTTAATAAGTGTTTTTTGAATAAACAAGTAGAGAAAAAAATGGGGGTTAAAGGGAGATCTGGGGACTCATCATATTTATCGTGACCCTTGCTATCCACACACTGACCCAATCCCATGTACAAAAAAAGAGTATACTGAACACCCCAACACTTGGTCTCTAGCCTTACAGCAAGCCTCCAAGAGTTGTGTATTTTCTCTTAGAAACTGGTCCATAAAAGAGCATATACCAAGGTGCCTGGATGGCTCAGGTGGTTAAGTGCCCGACCCTTGATTTTGGCTCAGGTCACAATCCTGAGGTTGTGAGATCGAGCCCTGCATCAGGCTCCTCACTCAGCAGGAAGTCTGCTTGGGATTCTCTCTCTCTCTTTCCCTCTGCCCCTCTTCCCCCACTCCTCCACCTCTCACAAATATTTTTTTTTTTTTTTAAAAAGCATGTATCACTGAAGAACTCAAACTGACAATGAACTCATTTATGATTATAATATTAGAACCACTGACTCTTAATGGTTTTGAGCTAAAGATTAGAGATTCACAAGCACTTACCCAATTGGGTGGGTAAGACAAGCCACTAAGGTACAAGGATCTATATGTGTCTATATAATATTTTACTTAGTATTTGTCTCTTTAGTGCACAATGGTCACAAGATATGAATAGAGTTGACTGTTGAACAATACAGGCTTGAACTGCACTGGTCCATTTACATGCAGATTTTTTTTTCAATAAATGCAGTGCAGTACATATATTTTCTCTTCCTTACAATTTTCTTTTATTTATTTATTTATTTATTTATTTATTTGACAGAGAGAGAGAGATCACAAGTAGGCAGAGAGGCAGGCAGGGAGAGAGGGGGAAGCGGGCTCCCTGCCCAGCAGAGAGCCTGATGCAGGGCTCGATCCCAGGACCCTAGGATCATGACCTGAGCCAAAGGCAGAGGCTTTAACCCAGTGAGCCACACAGGCACCCCTTCCTTACAATTTTCTTAATAATATTTTCCTTGTCTCTAGTTCACTGTATTGCAAGAATGCAGTACATAATAAGTGTAATGTAGAAAATACATGTAGAATGACTGTTAATGTTATCTGTAAGACTTCTGGCCAACAGTAGGCTATGAGTAGTTAAGGTTCTGGGGAGTCAAAGGTATACATGGTTTTCTGACTGCATGGGGGTTGGTACCCTCACTCCTGCATTTTTCAAGGGTCAACTGTACATAAGTTATGCATGTAATTTATACATATGCCCATGTATTTACATATACATAGAGAGAGACCATGTTCAAAAAACTTTTGCATAGAGGTGCACAATCAAAAGTTTATAGACCATGGCTGTGGCGACCATCTGATCTACCCCATTCATTTTAGGAAGGAGGAAGCCAAGGCTGAGAAAGAAAGGAGGTAACTTGCCCAAGTTGGACAGTTGGTGAAAGGCTGGGTCTCCAAGCTGAGACTGCTAATGCTTTACCCCGATGCTTTAGCTTTTGTTTGCTGCTTTGTTTATTGTTTGTTTGCCTCATGTCATTGTTTCCTGAGGGAGTAGAACTGTTTTTTGAATGTCACATAAGTCCAGATAAAGAGTACTGGGAAGTCTTAACATGATATTTTCCTAGAAGTTTAAGTTTTTAAAAAGTGCTTACACACCTAAATGGACTTGTGCCTCTTCCCAAATGGAGGGCTGAGCTGCCAGCCACAACCTGCATTCCCCACAACCAGACAGCCTGTTCCTAGTAAGCTCTCTCCCATGCCTCACAGGAACATTCTCTGTAGGAATAACGCCCAGTGGAAATTAATCAGCAAGAGAATCACTGACAGAAAAGCCTTCCCGACAGTCCCCTGGCCATTTTAAACATTACTTACAAGAGCCTGTCAGCAAAACCCTGTCTCCATGGACCATTACTTTGAGGGAACGCTGCCAATCGCAGCATTACTTGGAAGGCACATTTTTTTTTTATGTTCCTCAAATGCCTACCGTCAAACTAAACCAAAGTTCTGCAAGGTTTCAAACACTTCCAAGTTTGGGTAAATAAATATAGTCCCAGATTCGAGTGTGACTTGGGGGCCAGGTAAGCAAGAGCCTTTTTCTCCCAGCCTAAGGGCAAATTTTCCTTGGTCAGAGCAGCTTTGTAAAATTCACATGCACTCCAGGCATTCTAATGATTTAGAGAAGCCTTTATAAACCTAGAATTCTATTTCCAGCTGTCTTCCCTTATGCAGAATAAGGAGAACTTCAGTTTCTCTGGATCATTTTGAAAACTTTTCACCCAGGACCAGAAAAGCACAGGACAAGTGATAAAAAGGTAAGCACCATAGCTCACTTGTTTCAAATGCTCTCCTCCTACAGCCAGAACCCCTACTGGCTTCACAAAGGAAACATCTTGCACAAAAGTGGCCCACGTGGGAAGCAGGGAACTCGAAGTGACCCGTGGCTCCTGAAAGGGCGTTATCAATAGACCCGTGTAATCATAATGTCATTACTTCGTTTTCACTGGATGACAGAGTCTTCACAGTATCATTTGCTCTTGGCAGACCATATATCATAATTCTCCTCCCGTTAGTAATTTCTTCACTACAGGAAAACCTCTGGAAACCATCTTAAGAAATGGTAAAAAATATTTCCTTTCCGTTTAAAATTGCTTTTTTATGCACTTATTGTCGAAAGTTATAAACAAAAAGTTCTATGAGCCAACCATGGACGATTTGGGCAGTATAAATGTCTATCATAAGAAAAATCTAGCTGCATTATTTAACAGCATGTTTATAGGTGGGTCCAGAATCACAATTTAACACCCAAGTCATACCTCAAACTTGGCACTTGGCACTCAAAGTGTAACTCGGAGCCTTTTTTTTTTTTTTTTACTTTTATTCTCCCACACAGTTTTGTTATGAAACTTCTTCATAATTTATTCATTTATTAACTAAACCCATTTCCTTCAGGTAGGAGTTAATACATAGGTATGCTCTAGAAAGCGTATTGTGAGTTCACTGAGACATGTTTTTAAAATCTGTCTTACTAACTTTATATTCAGGGGTGCCTGGGTGGCTCAGTCATTAAGCATCTACCTTTGGTTCAAGTCACGATCCCAGGGTCCTGGGATCGAGCCCCATATCGGGCTCCCTGCCCAGTGGGGAGCCTGCATCTCCCTCTCCAGCTCCCCTGTGTTTGTGTTCTCTCTGTCACTCTCTCTCTCTCTGTCATAAATAAAAAATCTTAAAAAAACCAAAAACTTTGCATTTAACTTGGGGAAAAAAAGATCTTGCAGCAACTGTTTCATAGGCTGAGCAAGTGTTCTAGTATCCTGAATAAGGGGTTGGCAGCAAGATGGAGGAAGGTTCTAGAGGTGTAGTGGAAAGTCTGTCCTTGCCCTGCATGCGAGTAACATGTCAGGAGCAGACACAATGGTCTGAATTAAAATAAAGCAGCAGCCTCCCTGTCTGGAAAGAAGGACTCGGAACTCAGAAAAAGGGATGCTGGACTCAGAAAAATCAGTTTGAATTCTGGCTCCTCACTTATTATCAGTGTGATTTGGGGCTAAACACTTAGTATCTAGGAGTTTCAATTTCCCTATCTGTAAAACCACGTTCTATGATCTATCTATGTCTACATAGGTAGATATCAGGTACATAGGAAGTGCTCAGAAAAGAGTATTTATTATCAAATCTGTGGATGGTCCAAAGCTGGGGAGAGGGATGCTATGTCATAGAATTAAGGTTCAAAATTATCAAGACAGAAAGATGAGCTAAGATGGTGATAAGTATTATAAAAGGAATAAAAATAAAATGCTATAGTTAAAGGTTTGTGGTTTGTTTGTTTGGCTTCTGGTTTTAAGTTCAATTGTACCAGTATGGAATGGAGACATCCTGACTTAACAGCAGCTGATGTGAAAAACTTTCTGAACACTTGAATGACAGAAAACGGACTATGGAGACAATAGCAGCACATGGATACTGAATTATTAGGTGTAATCTTGTACTACAGAAGCATATGTTGTCTATAAATCAAAGAAATGAACTAGCCTAATACATTTTGCCATGGCCACATCCCATCTGGAACACTAGGTTCAGTTCTAGGCACCGTATTTTTGAAAGAATATTTATAAAATATAATATAACCTTAAAAGGAAATTGGAGGGGTGAAAGTCTTACATTACAGGGAGGCTAAAGAAGCTAGAAATATTAAAGCTAAAAAAGACAATTTTAAAGAGAATGTGATAATTGCCCTCAAACATATACAGGGCAGTAAAAAAATCAAAGAGTAAGATTAATTAATTTGTATCAAGTACTTACTATGTGCAAAGTTGTCACTGTTATCCACTCTTGCGGGTGAGAAAGGGGGGGCACAGTGGCGGAGTTATCTATTCAGCATCAAGTAATTTGGGTGGGTGGAGCCAGGTCCCATCCCAGTAGTCCCACCCCAAACCCAGGAGGGATATTAAAACTATATTCCAAATATTTCTAACCTATGTCTTACAGGATCAAGGTAAAATTGCACCCTCCCCATTCTTTCGATCAGATTAATGAGTTGCTCAGGCCAGGGAAACGTGAACCTAAGTCATCTTTGCGACTTCAGCATGGGAGTTCAAGAGTCTGTGAGCAGCTCACCCCATGTTCTTGCCAACATGGGTGCGTCAAGCTGAAACTTCCATCAGGCTATCCATCTAGCTCCCTGCAGGGGAAATGATGAGCGGAGCTGCCCTGCTGATCCTTGCCGATCGGTAGCAGGAGCAAGAAATAAACTGTTGTTTGCTTCAGCCACTAAAATGTGGGGACTGCTTGTTACTGGGGCAATACCAGCCTTTTCTGACAGCTAAACAAACCCACAAGCTTCAAGTCATTGAAGTATCTCAGAATTTAAAAAAAAAAAAAAAAAAAAAACCACTTTATTTTTGTATTTTAAAAGGTCAAAACTAAGAATAGCTTATAGAAACTACAAGGAGGCAGATTTGGGCTTAATTTAAAATTTTTAAAGAGAAGTTTTCCAAAAGTTGCTTCATGAGGTAGAGCACTCCCTGAAAATGTGGTATTTAAATAGAGGCCAGAAGGGACACCTGGCTGACTCAGTCAGCAGAGCATGCGACCCTCAATCTCAGGGTCGTCAGTTCAAGCCCCATGATGGGCCTGGAGTTTACTTTAAGAAATTAGAAAATTTTAAAAATATATAAAAAATAAAATAAGTAGAGGCCAGATGATCACTGTGCAACTATGTAGCAAAAAATATGGCTCACTTAAGGAGGTTTCATGTAGCAAACCTTTATGGAGCACCTCAAATGTGCCAGGCTTTTTAGCCAGTGATAAATCCAAACACACAATCCCTATCCTCAAGGAAATAGCCATCAAGTACATAAGTAGATAAGGTCTGCTGACTCTTTCAGCAGTGTGATTCAACCAAATTAGAGATAATAACATGGACTGCATGACGCTGACAGCAAGCCTGAACTTAGAAATAACCACGTAGCACAAGAAATCCTGCTGATGCTTAAGTTGTATTATTATTTTTCAATTAGGAGCCAAAAGTATAGGGTTTGCAAACGGATGGAAAACGAGAGAATTTCTGGGTTTACAGGAAGAACACTTTCCCTTTCTCTAGTTACCATTCTTAAAACTTGCAAACCAGGCATATTATCTGGCTTACATCAGGGGTGTTCCAGCAAAGGGAACAGCACTGACTCACAGCAATTGTTACCAACCTTTTCCATCACTTCTCCCACCCCATAGAGTCAGGACAGGAACATTACAGTCCTATCAGCTCAGACCTAAAGAGAGGCAATAATCTTCCTGTAACACCATTCTTAAGTTTAGATATCAGTCACAGCTTTTCCAAAATATCGGAAGTTTTTCCTAAAAGGATGACATGAGCAGGGCCTAGGGGAATCCCATTTTCTAAGGACGGTATGAAAATTACAGACTAAATGAGTGATTGTAAGGGACATGGACATTGTTTCCCAATGGCACCCTTACAAAGTATGAAGTTCAGCACTTTCTTTCCCTGGTGGTATCAATAATTAAAGTTTTGTTTGTTTTTTCAAATTTCCAAAAATCAAGCAGTGCAGAGATAAGCTTTCCTTTGACTGGCTCGCTGCATTTGAATGGAAAAACATCTAGAACTTGGGTAAGCATTAACTGTAATTGCTCTGGGGCACACATTTCCATTTCGGGTTATTATTCGTATCAGTATTTACACAATAATATATGCGGATGGATTTTGAAGCCATTATCTACACAAGAGTGATGCATCTGATTACTATTGTTCCCCAACTCAACAGCATCAGTTTGAACTTTGAATACTTGGGCTGTGCCCAGCCCCTGAATGTTCTGAACTATGGTTCTGATTTTCTATGGCATAAACAAATAGATGAGAGCAAGCTGGATTTCAGTGCCATACCTCCAGTCAGTTCAGTGTGGCATGAGTTTCTCAAAAATCCACATACAGAAGAAATTGGCTTTGGCACATGCAGGAGCCGCAGAGAATTTGCAGCTTGTGCGTGTTTAAAGCGCACCCTTATAATACTCTGGCCTGTTTTCAAAAATAAGTGATATTCTTCCAGAGACAGCTGGATCCCTGTGGTACCCAGTCTTGCAACAAACTACGTGCAACATCTCTACAAACACAGATGGGAAATGTCGATCTAGGACAGAAGAAAAGCACTCAGATTTAGGTGTGTTTAGTCTAGTGAGCTCTCACACTCAAAAGTTTCAGGGACAGAGCTGATGTTTGAAGAGGGAAGAGGGGAGACCGCCCATCCTGTACGTTCATCCGGGGACTATGGAGATGACCCCATTTTCCCAGCACCAGTTTGCCATCTGCCCTGGTGACCCGGGTTGAGATTTTAATCGAGGGCCAGAGTGGGGCCAAGACAATCGTGCTGGTGGTTACTCAGACGGAGAGAAGGGCTAGAAGTCACTAAGCCTCCGCGGCTGGGCGCGGACACACCCACCCAGACCCGCTGGCCCGGGGGTGCGGCAAGGAGGCGGCGGGGACCCGCGCACCCCGGTCCGCGCGCACGAAGATGCTGCCACGGGGGGCCCGTGCGAATCCGGATCCAGGCTGAGAAGTCGCGCGGTAGCTCAGCAGAGGATGCCCTTTTCCTTCCTCCCTCCCTGTCCCCCGTCCTCGAGAAAGGAAGGCGAGAAAGTTGGTGCCCGGGTCGGGGCGCCCCGGGTCGCCAAGGGAACGAGAGCTGGAGAAGAAGAGCCCCGGGCCCCCTTACCTTGTCCTTGGGGCCGAGGTTCTGCAAAACCTCCTTGCCGGTGGCGCTCCGGATCTCCACCCCGGCGGGCGCGGGCGAGGCAGGCGAGGCGGGTGCGGGCTCCCTGCCCTCCTCCCGGCCTTGGCCCCGGCGCGGGCTGTCCCCCTCGACCCCCGGCCGGCTCCCCGAGCCGCGGACGCTGCCCTGGTTGCTCCGGGGAGTCTTCGCGCCCCGCTGCCCCACGCTCAGGGCATCGAAATCCAGCGTCTTGCTCTCGAAGGCGCCCTCCACGTTGCAGAACATGCCGCCGTACTTCTGCCGCGGGACCTGGTCCGTGGTGCCCGGCCTGGCCAGGTACACGGGCAGATCGTCCTCGTGGGAGCTGTCCCAGCCCCTCCGGCCCGAGGCCATGGTTCCAGCGCACAGCGGCCCGCGGCTTCGCTCCCCCAGAGGCGGAAAGGGCAGCCGCCGGCAGCGTGCGCCGAGCCACAGTGACTGGGGCGGGAGGAGGCGCCTGAGCGTTCGCGCCAGAGGCGGCAGTGCAGCTCCGGTTCCTGCCAGTCCCCAGCCAGCCAGCGAGCGCGCGGCGCAGGGGCCGGGGCAGCGGCGCGCTCCGCCACTGGACCTGTCGCCCGCCCGCCGCCCCTCGGCGCGCACCCGACCCCAACGTGGCTTCACAGGGTCGCGCGGCCCGGCTGCCCTTCGAAAGTAGAAATCCCAACTTGGCGCGCGCGCGCACATACACACACACGCATGCACACTTCCCGCTCGCCCAACAACCCCCAGATTCACACTCAAGAACTTGCCTCACTCACACGTGCACACACACCCTGTTTTACCCACAATTCCGAGTTTGCTTCCCGAAGACAAATCTTTCTGTCCCGCTCTTGCACACAAACCCGGTTGGCTCAGGTGTGTTCATCTGAAAGCCAAATTCTGATTTACAACAACACACAGACACACAAACTCAGGTTTACCAGACTCACAGTCCTAGACTTTGCTTACTCATAATCCCAGATCGGTCTCATTCTCATTTTAGAACTGTCTCACAACTGTCCCCAATTCTAGAATCTGCCTCACAAACCTGCACCCTCAAAAAAGACCTCCTGAATTGGTTGAGAGACAGAGAGAGAGAGAGAGAGACCCTCTTACTTGGCTGACAATCATAAAAGCCTGTAATTGACTCACAGACAAATCTACACTTAAACTATTCTTGCCTCATATCTAGTGCCCTAGACTGTGCTTTTTACCCATCTATAATGAAACTCACAATTACTTTACAGGTCACAGACACGTGCACATCCCTAGACTGGGCCCTGTAAAATACTGCCACTACCCCGTCATTCGACAAACCCAAAGCTAACCCCTCACATGCTGACTCAAGTGAACCTTCCACACATCAACTAAGATTGACCTCAAAAAAACAAAACTAGAGACTTTGCCTTCTGTGCTACCTCCGTTCCACACAGATTTTACTTCTGCACGTGCCTGCTCTCGCAACCTCATTCTCCTCCCCGAGGCCACCCACAAATACACTAACCCAGACTTTGCCAGTAAACAGAGTGGGCAAATGGCACAGCTCACATCGCATCTGCACACACAGCCTACATCCAGATCCTGCAGTGCCCACATTAGACGAGGTCCCCTTTCAGAAACTCTCTCCTTAATGTATCCATTCAACGAGAACCCAATGCCTACTATGTATGCCTCTTCCCAAGAGACTGGAGTGACGGGGTTAAAACAAGGCAGATGGGGGCCTGCCCTCAGCAAGAGTGGCCTCTGCAGCCACCCACCTAGGTAGCACAGCCACTATCTGGCATGAAACACTGAACTTCCTCTTGTGATCATCCCTCACTGCATCGTAAGCTTCTCGAGGTCAGAGATCTGGTCTTTTCAGTTTACCATTAAATATCTTGAGCCTGGAACATCTGCAGGCACATAAGAGGAACTCCATAAATCCTTTTTGAATAAATGGGTAATGATAAGAATAATAACAACAGCAACAACAGGGAACATTTATGGATCTGTCGCTGTGTGCCAGTCACTACTATAATTGTGTCACATAGAGTAACTCAATGCTCAGAAGCATATGGCAGGCGTCTCTGTGCACACACCATCTTTGAAGGCATCTGCAATGAATTTGATTAACTGAAACTCGCAAGTCCGATTTGGGAGAGTAACTGGGATATTGGAAAATGGATTTGATAGCAGGATTGTGACTGTCATGAAAGGTTGGGGGATGGAAGTTGACGTGAACTCAGATCAAAGACAAGTATGTTGATGCAAGTTGTACTTGCTCCCCATCCCCATGAGGAGAAAGATGCTTACTGAACTGCCCGTGCTCTATCAGATTATTTATGATTCCTTAAGCTGACTTCCTCTGGGACACTGCTCCTTTTTTTGTTTGTTCGTTTTGTTTTAACAAGTGCTGGTTGCCAACAGACCCAGAAGTTCACAGGAGAAATTGGTAATATGGGCTGTTCCCTCCCTCTTTGCTCACACAGGTGATTTCCCTCCTCTTTCCCGTTGCTCTCACCCTCTTCCCCATTCATTAATTTATATATAGACCTTTAGAGGGACATTTGCTATGTGTCCAGCACTGTCCTGGGCTCCCTCCTCTGTCGAACATAATTCTAATGGGAGCAAAGAGATGATAAATAAGAACAATCAGGTCAGATAGTAATAAGAGTTATAAAGAAAATAAGATTCCCAGCTTTTAGATGGGTGGGTCAGGAGAGTCTTCTCCCTCTGACTCTACAAACACCATCGGCACCAGCACCATCAACAATGGCAACAATAAATAAAGATATTAGCTGACATTTATTAGGAATTTATTCTGTGCCAGGCTCAATGCAAAGGACTCTTCATACACATCTTGATTAATTTTGGTTAGTAGTATCTTAATTAACAATACAAGTCACATACTATTATTTCTTTTTTACCCGCAAGAGGGCTGAGGCGCTGAGTAAATGACCAGGTTATGACAGAACCATAACTAGAAGCAAGGTATGTGCAAAAGGTCTGAGGTTTCCTTTGAGAGGGGAACATTCTGAATGTGGATGTGTGTTCCCATGGGCTCGTGTGTGTGGGCGCTTGAGCGTAGGGAAGTCCCATTGTTGTAGCTTCATTGCCTCACCACTATGTCTGTTGCAATGTATAAGCTCCATAATTACATTTGTTGATGAAACATCACATCTAGAAGTCAACAGCTGCATATACACATATGTGTTTAATTAAGAAACCAAAGCAGCTTTTAGAAGAAGGCTGAAATGGGATTGGCTGATCTGACTCCAATTCTGCATCTATGTGGCCTGAGGCTAAGGGTCTTATTTAACTTCTTGATGACTTTCTGCTTTATATTTGCCTCACCCACCTAACAGGATTAGAAGGATTTCTTTCCTTGAGTAAGACATTGTGCTAAGAACTTCCCAACTTCCCAACTTTGCCTTAACCTTCACAACAACGCCGTAAATGTGGTATGATTACCATCCTCACTTTACCAGGGAAGAACACAAAGCCTAGACAAGTTAAGTTTCCTGCCCAAAGTATCACACAAGCACTTCAAGCTAGAATTCAAACCCTACTAGCTAGTCCAGAGCCTGTGCTCCTAAAAACCACCCCAAGACAGAGTTCTGTTATAAGGATTCAGATAGATGATAATGAGAAGACCAGAAGTAAGGTGTTAACAAATCGAAAAATTCTAAGTGCCCCACTTGTTTTGGGGCAAAGATAAATTTTAAGACAAACACTCATAAAAATATCCTACCAGGGGCACATGGGTGGCTCAGTGGGTTAAAGCCTCTGCCTTCAGCTCAGGTCATGATCCCGGAGTCCTGGGATCGAGCCCCGCATTGGGCTCTCTGCTCAGCAGGGAGCCTGCTTCCTCCTCTCTCTGTCTCTGCCTGCCTCTCTGCCAACCTGTGATCTCTGTCTGCCAAATAAATAAATAAAAATATTTTTAAAAATAAATAAATAAATAATATCCTACCAATGTCCTCCTATCAAAGGCATTAGTCTCATGAACATAGGCCAATCTTACCACATCTGTCCCTAGTAAGGTAGAGGATGCATTACTTACGATAATCATGAACATAAAGGCGGCATCGTGCCTCTGGTCACCTTAAGTCACAATTCCCAGGAAAGGGTTTATCTAAAGCAATGTGCAAAGAGCAAGCCGTTTCCATAACGCAGGCAGCAAAATAGAGCTTTCAACTTGTCACACACCAGATCCGATTTGCATTTCCTGTAACTCTGCAGTAAATGACTTGCCACTTCCCATTGACATGACTTGTTATGTGAGCGCATGGCATATCCGATTATAGCTTTAGGGAAATGTATTCGGGAGACATCTTCTATTACCTATAGATCAGCGGAAGGCAGAGACTCCTCTATAGTAAGCAGTCCATGCTCGAGCAGTCCTGATATGGCAGCACACAGAATATCCTTTATGCAAAAGAAATTGCACTGAATTCTTATGAAGCAGAAATCTACCCAAAAGAAGATACAATTTTAATACTAAGGCTGTGCCGCCATGCTCAAAGTAAGGAGAGAATGCAGGAGTTATGCCCTTTTCCTTGATTCAACAGTGAATTTAAATGTTTCCGATCAAAATCCACCTTGTCTTTTCCATCCTTGAATTGCAGGAATTTGAACCTAGGTTATTTCTGTCCCACCCTATAGGTACAGAGATTGGAGACGTCATTTTTCAGCCCACAGATGTCATGTATGTATGAGGCAATCTCTGCAAAATAGTCAGTACTCCACGTGACAGATAGGTGCTCAATAAATTTTAGTTTCCCATTTCTTCAGGGTATATTTAGCTACATCATTAATGTCACAGTTTGTAATAATGAGCTTGACCTTCTCTTGTAACTTCAGCTTTCCAGGGTTTTATGGAACAAATTGAAATTATGATAATGTTTGATACACATGTTAAAAATTCACTACTATTTTCAATATACCCATCACACCTGAAGAATTCTGACAGGCTACTAGAGAATTTCAGCTCAATACTTGGTGACCAAAGTGTTCATTAGAAACCAAAAAGCAGGGGCGCCTGGGTGGCTCAGTGGGTTAAAGCCTCTGCTTTCAGCTCAGGTCATGATCCCAGAGTCCTGGGATCAAGCCCTGCATCAGGCTCTCTGTCCAGCAGGGAGCCTGCCTCCTCCTCTCTCTCTGCCTACTTGTGATCTGTCTGTCAAATAAATAAAAATAAAATCTTTAAAAAAAAAAAAAAGAAACCAAAAAGCAGGTCATTTCTCAAATCTATACACAATGTTAAAACCAGTTTTTTAACATATTTTTAATAATCCCCGTTGTGCATGTAGAAAAATTCCTGCTATTCATAAATATATATATGTAGAGAGAAAAATCAACAAGACTATATATCAAAATATTCATAAAGGGAGAGTTGTAAGATTGTGAGTAAGTTCTAGTTTCTTCTTTCATGCATTTCTATATTTTCCAAAATCTTTATAAATGTGAGTTACTTTTATATACATAAAGATTTACTTTTTTATTTGAGAGAGAGAGCACGAGCAGGATAATGGATGGAGGGAGAGGGAGAGGGAATCTCCGGCAGACTCACTTCTGAGCTCAGAGCGCTGGGGAGGGCTTGATCCCATGACCCCAAGATCACGACTCAAGCCAAAATCAAAAATTGGACATTCAACCGACTGTACCACCCTGTATACCCAGGCGCTCAATAATGTTAATTAATTAGTTAATTAATGAGACCGAGAGAGAAAGTGAGAGAATGCTTGTGAGCACAAGTTGGGGGAGGGGCAAAGAGAGAATCCCAAGCCAACTCTGTGCTATTCATGCCGAGTGTTGGGCTTGATCTCACCACCCTGGGATCATGACCTGAGCCGAAATCAAGAGTTGGCTACCTACCCAACTAAGCCACCCAGGAGCCCTCAGAATGTTTTTTAAAATGTGTGTCCAGGATCTTATTTTAGATAAAAACACGTTTATTGAACATGTTAAAAATTGCTGATAGAGAATTATTGAACTGAGCTATTAGCTCCCTACTCTATTATGAAGATCAATTACCTAAAACAAAACAAAAAAAAATTAGATTCCTCATCAGAGTCAGGGTGTCACCTCATGCAAAAACCGTATCAGCAGCTGGACAACTGAATGTGAAAATGATCATTATGACGAGAACACAAAACGAGGGCTTATAAATGTCCTCGAGGCAAATCCTTTCCACCAAAGGATTAGTTAATAAGACATGACATGATCACCTTCCTACTGAGAAGTTGTTGGCATTTCCTTCCCAATTTTTGTACACTGAGCATCTCTCTTTGATGTTGCTATTCAAATGTTCAAAAGTCAATTCTAGCCACAGAATTTCTTTTTGCCTTAAGTGGGAAGGAGACAATTATTAGGTAGTTGCTGACCAATATGATAAAAACAGATATTCACTTCAAATGCTTTGGGCTCTAGTGTCCTTGGTGTGGGTTCACAGGTACAATTTAATCTCCTAAGTGAAAAAATCTCTAAGGAAGGGCCAGACATAACTATAGGGTATAACAAAATCATAATCATAATCATAACAAAAGACAAAAAAGCTATAAAATGTCCAACTGTTTAACAGGCACAATGGTTCAAAATTTGTTTCCAAGTTCTTATTTATTTATTTATTTGAGAGAGAGAGAGAGAGAGAGGGAACTCACAAGCAGGGGGAGGGGCAGAGGGAAAGAAACTTCCTACAAGAGTAGAGAGCCCAACGCAGGGCTCCATCCCACAACTCCAGGACCATGACTCGAACCGAAGGCAGATGCTTAACTGACTAAGCCACCCTGGTGCCCCTGTTTCCAAGGTTTTAAAGCAATGTGCCTATTTTGTTATTTTTCAGCTATTTTTTCCTGATTTTTGTCCATTTACAAAAGCATCCCATTGGTTCTACGTTATTGTTATAACAATCTCATTCTGATTATTTATTTTTTTTAAGATTTTATTCATTTATTTGACAGAGATCACAAGTAGGCAGAGAGGCAGGCGAGGGGTGGGGGGGAAGCAGGCTCCCTGCTGAGCAGAGAGCCCGATGCGGGGCTCCATCTCAGGACCCTGAGATCATGACCTGAACTGAAGGCAGAGGCTTTAACCCACTGAGCTACCCAGGCGCCCCTGTATTTTAAATAATCAGAATGAGGGGCGCCTGGGTGGCTTAGTGGGTTAAAGCCTCTGACTTCCACTCAGGTCATGATCAGGTCAGGGTCCTGGGATCAAACCCCACATTGCATGGGGCTCTCTGCTCAGCGGGGAGCCTGCTCCCGCCTCTGTCTCTGCGTGCCTCTCTGCCTACTTGTGATCTCTGTCAAATAAATAAATAAAATCTTTAAAAAGTAAAATAAAATAAAAATAATTCTCTCTTACCTATTGCCATCTAAAGATATTTTTAAAAAAGCAGTAATGAATCCTTATCTGTTTTTCTTTCCCTTCTGTCCTTCCTTTTCAAAGAAAATCTCAAAACTACAGAAAAGCAGACGGTACTTTAATCAACTCCCATGGACTCACTTTAGAACTTGTAAATGTTAACTTTTCACCATGTTTTTCCTATATTTTCAAGCAATAAAATATAGTAGAGTTCAAGTGCCCCCTACCTGTTCTACTCTCTCTTCCTCCCTCTGAAAAAAGAACCAATAATCTGTATTCATCTCTCATATTCTCATAGAGACTGCTATCTGTTCTAACTTCATCCTTTCATTGAGATTTGTAAACCTTTTTTTTTTTTCCTGCCAAATAAACTACTGTCCTTGTTTAATGATTTACCCTTAAGGAATAACCAACCAAGACATTTGATATACAGAAACCCCTCACTCCTAGAAGGCTAGCTAAGGCTTGAAGCAGTGCCTGTAGGGTTTCTCCTGCTAAATAAAGGTAATCATCTAACTCATTTATCGGGCACTCACACTCTAAAAGTAGGTGCGTGTCTTTAGATCACGGGGTGTCTATATGGACCAATACTAGCTCGGTTAGAGACAAGCCAAAAGCCAACCTTTTCCTCTTGAAGGGAATATTTTTGTTATCCTCCTCATTCGAGTGGCTCCAGGAAACTGGACATTTACCTTGCACTTAAATTTTAAAAAGATAACTTTTTATTTTGGTATTCCCTTGAGCATAAACTAAATAATGGACAAAGAAAAGAAGTCAGATAAAATGACAGTCTGAAAAGAGAAGCTCCTTTCATTCCAGATACAAATTTGCTGGCTCCACAAGACCAGGCCACATCCTGGCTCCAGCTAAATAGCTCACAGGCCAGAGTATAAATGACAGATACTAAGAGAGATGGAAGGAAAAAATGGAACACGTGGTGAAGAACTCTTTCATTGAGAATGTTATAGCCATGTATAGATTCAGACACGCAAATGCACTGGTAATGCCTTCGTACCCCAGTGCTTTGTCCGAGTTCATTTTTCTGTTAATAAATAACTCCTGGTCTAGGCAGCTCCCTGGAAAGCTTTATTTCTCCAGATCCTTCATAATTAAGATGAATGGCTAGGAAATAGGGTCCCGTCAATGTTTCAAGCTTTTATAGTGATTTATATAGGAAACATGAAGAAAAAAATAAGGAGACAATTAGTTTAAGCATGTAGCCCCGACTTCCTTTTCTTATTACAAAATAGAGTATTCATATGCGATATGATATGTTTGAGAAAAGCCAGGGATTTGAAGTCACAAAATCCGGACTACAGTTATGGCCCATCCCTAGCTGAGTGAATTTTGGGGAATTGCATAAATTCTCTCTTTCTGTTTCCTCACTAACAAAATGTGGATAAAATGCTATAGTATTAAAAAAAAAAAGTGAGTTGTTGCATCACAATTTATAACTGCTTTCTACAAATGTAAACTTTTTTTTCCCTTCAGTGTTTGGCCCCAGTTTCTGTGACCCTGTATGTAAACAGTAAACAAGTCTTGAATTAATGTTATCTAGAATTTTTGTTTTTCAACGGTAGATGAAACTGTATGTAGTAGGTAGCTAATGATTACTAATCAATCTTAGGTGTGACCAAAGAGAAAAATATACTTGGGGAAACCAAATCAGATTACCTTCTATTCCAGTTCTAAAAGTTTTAGACATTTGTCCGCTACAAGCATCCTAGACCCAGGGTAGACTCAGATGTATATGTGAAACATTATATCAAAATACGTTAAAAATAATAAGATATAAATATTTTTAAAGATCAATGTTTTAAAGCAGAGCCCATTAAAGTTTACTCAGTTTTGACTGCAGGATGTCTAACAACTTAATAATTGTTAATAGTGGCTGGTCAGTAGGAACTTTTAACATTTAAAGTACAATGTTAACTTGCCGAAGTGTTTATTTCTTTTTTTTTTTTTAAAGATTTTATTTATTTATTTGACAGAGAGAGAGATCACAAGTAGGCAGAGAGGCAGGCAGAGAGAGAGGGGGAAGCAGGCTCCCTGCCGAGCAGAGAGCCCGATGCGGGGCTCGATCCCAGGACCCTGAGATCATGACCCAAGCCGAAGGCAGAGGCTTCAACCCGCTGAGCCACCCAGGTGCCCCCGAAGTGTTTATTTCTTACCAAAAAAATTCAGTATGACTATACACTGAAATAATATACTTCAAAATTATTAGTTGTACCAAAAAGGATTTTTTTGACTATCAAATGTACACCTACAAAAATATATGTTGCTGTCTTTTGCAATAAGATGGACCAAGCGGTTCTAGGAATAATTAGATTATACATCAAGATGAGTTAATCTAAAGTTCTCAAAACTGTATGTTTATCAAAAACATAAATTAGGATTCTCAAAATAAAATCTCAGGTTAAATACTACGCAAAAATTATAGTTGATTAATAATCAGAGGAAGTATTTTATTTTTAATATATTAATTTATTTTTATGGTTTATTTTTAGCTAAAAATTAATTATTAAACTAAAAAATTTGGATTTATAGGATTTATAAAATGTCTATAGTATCATGGTTGATAAGTCTGGTAGCTGTAGAACGTGGGAATTACCCTTTTAACAAAACACAGGAAGGACGTAATAATGTTAGCAAGCTGGATTATTCATTGTTATGGATATGATTTTTGACAATGGCTGGCAAGTCCATAATTATTTACTTAAAAATTCAATAATCAGTAGTTAAAATACAATAGTAAATCATATAATGATGATTACTTTCACCATGTCGATATTTACCAGTACTTTTTACATCTGGATCCTGAGAAGTCTTTAATTCAGCACAAGGCATAAAGGAAAACTCCCTGTGGGGAGGGCAGATTCAATTTTATTAGAAATACAACTATTCCTGTAGATCTTTAAGTACTTTTCCCAAAGCCCTAGTATACTTGATGATACAGAAATCAAGTTTATTTGCTTTTTTTTTTTTTTACCTTTGAAGACAGTGAATAATGTCTCCGCAACCACTTTGAAATCTGCCTTCGTAAAAAGGAAAACTATGAAGTTTTGAAATTGCCTTATTCATTTCATTGTTTTTTAATCCAAAGATCACTTCTGTTTATTGTCCTAAAATAATTCAAATGCAGAGGAGACAAAATCTGAGCCAAGCCCATTCTCCCTCAGCCAAGGGAGAGCAGAACTCTGCAGGAGCAACAAAAGAGAAACAGTCTGCTTAATCAATTCAATTCATTACATATTTATTGAGCACTGATTTTTTTTTTTTTTTTTTTGGCCAGGGAACATTCAAGGTGTTGCGGGAGTTTACAACATAGGTGGTAAGACAACTAGGGAAGTCTCACGCTGCTTAGCCTGGCATCACTGTTGCAAGAGGATAAAGGAACTACAGATCAGAAAAGGCCCTCTGAAAGCAAACTCCAAGTCACAAAGGGTGAGTTGGGTTTTGACAGAGGAAGATGGGTGAGGTCATTCCTGGCAGAGTGAGAAATGGGAAACAGTGAGCAGGCCTGCTTGGCTGGAAAGCACAATGCTCATAAGGGAGTAAGGGATAACGCCAGGCTTGAATGTGGGAGGACCCCAATGAAAAGCGAGAAACTTGTTGGTTAGGAAAATAATTAAATGCTGGGCCATACCTGCTTTGCAAAATCACCTCACCTACAGCCATGAGTCCCTGGGTTTGATTTTGGCTGTAGCTCTCATGTCAGCATCTGCCCTCTGCCCAAATTTCTCTGTCTGTGTACAACTGTCTGAAATCATCTTTAGGCTCTCTGTCCTATTACTTAAGACATCAATGCTTTTGTAGCTTTAAATTCTGTGAGAGTGGCCCCTCCTGCCGCCACTGCCGTCAGTGTTTGGATTTCCCTTCCCTCCCTGAGTGGGTTCAGGGGGTGCAGAGAATGCCAGAGTGTGAAATCTCCACGAGCAATGCAAGGAGTGTTTGGAGAAGGGGTTAGAGTCAGGAGGCAAATTTTCATCACGGAAAGGGGCAAGTTTGGGGGCTTTTTTTTTTTTTTTAAGATTTATTTCTTTATTTGAGAGAGAGAGAGAGAGCAAACATGAGCAGGAGGAGGAGAAGGAGAGAATCTCAAGCACATCCCTTGCTGAGTGAGGAACCTAAGGTGGGGCTTGATCCCAGGACCCAGAGATCAGACCAAAGCCAAAGCCAAGAGTTGGATGCTTAACAGTCTGAGCCGCCTAGGCGCCCCAGAAGGGTCAGTTTCTAAATGTGTCTTCAGTGTGTTCACGATGAGAGCAGATCTCTTCTCATTCAGGGTTGCAGGTGGAGAGCAGCTGTTGGGAAACCAACAGTTTTGGTTGTTTCCGCAGCAGTGCGGAGAGCTCAGAACTGTGACTGCTGAGATGAGCAGATGTCCACTTGAGTGGGGCTGGGGTGTGCAAGGTAAGATTCGATAAGAGGCACCAAAGAAAGTTTTTCTTGCTCCGTAGATGAGAGTGTACTAGTTCTCTATTGCCGTGTAACAAAGTCAGCAGTTTAAAACAACACAGATTTGCGATCTCGCAGTTTCCATGCTTCAGGAATTTGGGTACAGGTTAACTGGGTTATCTGCTCAGATCTCACCAGGCTGAAATGAAGGTGTCTGACAAGGTTGAGATCTCATCTTCACATTGGGGTCCTTTTCCAAGCTCATTGGTTGGGGGCCACATTCAGTTTTTTGCATTTATGTGACTGCTGGGCATTATCTTGCTGACTGTGAGCCCCAGGGGGACTCCCAGTTCCTGGAAGGCACCCTCCTGTCCTTGCCATGAGACCTCCTTCATCGACAGTTCACAACGTGGCTGTTTGCTTCATCTGGATCAGCAGGAGAATCTCTTTTTTTTAAAGATTTTTTTTTTAAAGATTTTATTTATTTATTTGACAGAGATCACAAGTAGGCTGAGAGGCAGGCAGAGAGAGAGAGGAGGAAGCTGGCTCCCTGCTGAGCAGAGAACCCGATGTGGGGCTCAATCCCAGGACCCTGGGATCATGACCTGAACCGAAGGCAGAGGCTTTAACCCACTGAGCCACCCAGGCACCCCTAAACTCATGTTTTATTGAGTAACCAGGAAGAGGTAGATACAACCAGGGTCTGGGACTGTTGGAGGCCATCTCAGAATTCTGCTTGTCACAGAGTCATCTTTAGTCACAATTTTTAGCAGGTGAGAATCCCATATTGATGTTCCTAATCCATGGGGAAAGTTGTTAAAAGTGGGCCAGCCCAGCCAGTTTTTCTATGTCTATACAACTCCCTCCACTGTTTAGTACTTAATGGTTAAAATTTTACCAAGAATTAAAATAACTATATTTGTAACATTTGAGGATGGCTATGTGGATATGGCTATGGTTATATGATTCAAAATTACATTTTAATAGGTGAATTTTACTATACGATATTCAGGGCACCATCACAAATGCACAAAATGATGTTATGGTGCCTGGTAATATGCATTAATGTACATACCAAATTAAAGAAAATGCTTTATCTCTTTCTGAGAGTCCTTGTGGAACAGTGGAAGAGTGCTTTACGGATCCAGATTTTGTTTCAGCTAGCATCAGTTACTAGCAGAGAGCTCTCAGACAGCTCATTCCAGTCCCCTGAATCTCTACAGTTTGTACAATGGGATAATAACTTACAGACTTACCTATTTGCAATGTTGCTATAAGGATCGAGCTAGCATGTTGTCAGGATGACGTGGTAATAGTGGTAGAAATGTATATAATGTACAAATTCATATAAAATTTAGGGACAAATTCCTAGGCAAAATCTTGATGAGTTATTAGGTGGGCGAGGCCCCCCAAATATTCAAGCCGGAGTAGTCAAATATTGTGAGCCAGAACAGTGGCAGACTCCTACATCACATGGTTACAGTAAAATAGTTCTACCAGTGGGGTGGCCTGGGGGCTCAGTCCATTAAGCATCTCCCTTCAGCTCAGGTCGTGATCCCAGGGTCCTGGGATCAAGCCCCACATCAGGGGAGCCTGATTTTTCCCTCTGCCTGCAGCTCCCCCTGCTTGTGCTCTTTCTCTCTCTCTGTCAAATAAATAAATAAATAATCTTAAAAAAAAAAAAAAGTCCTATCAGCAATGTAACCTTCAGATGTAGCCTCAGCAGCTGCTTTCCAGTTGAGGTAGCCTCAGACCTTCTCATGATAAAGCTCAGAAGTGGTCTTTCAGAGTTGGAGGCTTGAGAACACAATTTAGGTGCACCTGGGAAAGTCTCTAGGCTCTGTGGGAGATGCTCTTATAAGGCATTTTCCATTGAGTTGAAAGAAGTTTCTTCTCTTCCTGTATCTTGTTAAAAGGGAATGATGGCATTGCATTGGGGAAGATTCGGGAGTTCTACTCTTTATACATGTTGTGAAAGCTAAGTGCTAGTCCAAAAGTAATTTATGTAATTCCCACCACAACTAACTTAATGGCATCTATCCCAGTGGTCAGCAAATGACAGTCCATGGGCCATATCCAGCCCAATGCCTGTTTCTGTTTTTCTTTTATTTTTTTTTAAGATTTTATTTATTTATTTGACAGACAGAGATCACAAGTAGGTAGAGAGGCAGGTGGAGAGAGAGAAGGGGAAGCAGGCTCCCCGCTGAGCAGAGAGCCAGATGCAGGGCTCGATCCCAGGACCCCCGGAATCATGGCCCGAGCTGAAGGCAAAGGCTTTAACACACTGAGCCACCCAGGCGCCTCGCCTGTTTCTGTTTTTCTAAGAATGTTTTTATACTCTTAAATAGTTGAGAAAAATCAAAAGATTTCATAATGTGTGAAAATCATATGACTCAATTTTCAATGTCCACAAATAAAATTTATATGAGGACAGTCATACATGTTTGTTTATACATTGTCTATGGCTGCTTTCCCACTGCAATGGCAGAGAGGAATAATGGCAACAAGCGCAAAATTGAAAATCTTTGGATCCAGCCCTTTAGCGGATAACTTTGCCGACCCCTGATCTATACTACTTTGAGGTTGGTGAATGTGTTGCAAAATAGGTTCTCATCACTTCCAGGAATGTTTTTAAAGTGGAGTGATTTTAAAGGACAGTTTGACAATCAATATCAAGACTCTGAACATGGGGGCGCCTGCGTGGCTCAGTTGGTTAAGTGTCTGCCTTTGGCTCAGATCATGATCTCAGGGTTCTGGGATAGAGCCCTGCATCGGGTTCCATGCTCAGCAGGGAGACTGCTTCTCCCTCTCCCTCTGCCCATATCCCGACTTGTGCTCTCTCTCTTGCTCACTCTCTCTCCCTCAAGTAAATAAATAACATATATATATATATACATATATATATACATATATATATATCTATTTTTTTTAAGTGAACATACTCTTGAAATCTGCATGTTAAGATGCATCTGCCGGGTATTTCTGCTGCAAGTGGTTTTCAGGCAGGACGCATTGTTTGAAATAGTGTTGTCTTGTGTCTCCGAGACCACTTCTATTGAAACTCTTTCTGTTACATGGTGTGGACACTTGTAACTTGGGGAAGACCCAGGTTTCACTTCCCTGTGTGTGCTGGTATAGGTGAAAACACTTCTGGAGGAACTGTTCTTTCAGCACCAGGCCCCACAGGTTTCGAGGGTCCTTCCATTACCTGAATGCAGATGGGGGACGGAGGGTCCCTATTCAAAGAGCAAATCCTTACAACTCTCTGAATTCTCCATGTTAAATGGTAACAGCCTCATAACAACTGCAAATCACATAATTTGGGTTTTCTCTAACACACTAGAATGCTCCGGGTTGTTTTTGTTTTGTTTTGTTTTGTTTCTTTGAAGAGTGTGTTTTAACTTGCTTTTGGGAAACAAGAAACAAACAGTTAACAGTTTTATAGTCAGGAAAAGAATCCTGCCCATGGTCCCCATGGTATAACACCCTGTTTTGGCTCTGTTGTGTTTTAAGCTGAAACACTCTGCTTTAAATTTTGACATCCATTTCAAAGAGCTGAAACTGTGTGCCACATGTCAAGAAGGAAAAAAATCTGGACTGAGGTTAACAGTTTAATTGATCCAACTTCTCCCTATTGCGTTTTTATATCTGAAGCCAACTGATGTCCTAGCTAATATGTCTATGTCTGTCAAGAGGCAAACTTTGAGAATGGCCCAGAAAAAGCTAATAATTGAAACAATGACAACAAAAAAGAGGAAGTCATTGATCACGTAAAACAGTTCTGTACATTTCTACTATTTTGTACCAAATAGATTTTGGTTCCATTTCAAGGAGACTGGCAATACAGGGATTTGAAATAACACATAAGCTGCAGCCTAGGTGGTCTCATTTGGATCCCAGAAACTGGAACTATGTAATTCCCTTACATAAAAAATTTCCTGGATCTACCATACATGGACACATCGTTCTATACAGCTAATGTATCAGTCATTGTGGTATAGGGGGGACAAACAAGTAAATTGAAAATGAAAATAAAACCTAAATGCTATCAAAGGGATCAGCTCAGCTGTGGGATGCACACAACCATCTGCAGAAGGTAAGGGAATCCTTACCTTCTAAATCCTTACCTTCTAACCTTCTAGTTCTAAACAACGGATAGGGAGAAGGAAAGTGGTGTTGCAGGGGCATGCCACAGAAGAGATTACAGGTGACCGTTGAATAAAGCAGAGTTTTCCCTCCCTCCCACACAGTCAAAAATCTATGTATAACTTTTGACTGCCTCCAAACTTAACTACTAATAGCTTACTGTTGACTGGAAGCCTTACCAGTACAATAGGCAATGAACACATACTCTGTATATAATAAGCATTATGTACCATACTTTTATGAAAAAGTAGCAAGAGAAAAGAAGATTTTTTTTTGAAGATTCTATTTATTTCTTTGACAGAGACAGATCAGAAGTAGGCAGAAAGGAAGGCAGAGAGAGGAGGAAGCAGGCTCCCTGCTGAGCAGAGAGCCCAATGTGGGACTCGATCCCAGGACCCTGAGATCATGACCTGAGCTGAAGGCAGAGGCTTTAACCCACTGAGCCACCCAGGCGCCCCAAGAAAAGAAGATGTTAAGAAAATCATAAGGAAGATCGGATGCCTTGGTGGCTCAGTCAGTTAAGCATCTGCCTTTGGCTCAGGTCATGATCCCAAGGTTCTGGGATCAAGTCCCACATTGGGCTCCCTGCTCAGCCAGAGGGAGAACTCTTGTCTCTCCCTGCTGCTTTCCCTGCTTGTGCTCTTTCTCTCTCTCTTTCTCACTCTCTGACAAATAAATAAATAAAATCAATTTTTTAAAAAAAAGAAATCATAAGGGAAAGAAAATACATTTATAATGCTGTATTCATCAGAAACAAACAAACAAACAAACCCCATGTGTAAGTGAACTTACGCAGTTCAAATCAGCGTTGTTCAAGAGTCAACAGTATGTGCAAAAGACCAGTGGCAACAGAGGCTGTTTCTTAGTAAGTTTCTTATGGGCAGAGGGGGCGGGGCAAAGAGTATGAGAAATAAAGTGGGTGGATGTGCTGTATCTAAGTACATGCCCATAGTTTTGAATATGTAAACGACTTCATTAGTTAAAAAATAAAAAATATAAGGGTGTCTGGTGGCTCAGTCGGTTAAGTGTGTAACTTTTTTCTTTAAAATATTTTATTTATTTATTTGACAGAGAGAGAGAGAGATCACAAACAGGTAGAGAGACAGGCAGAGAGGGAGGGGGAAGTAGGCTCCCTGCTGAGCAGAGAGCCCAACACGGGGCTCAATCCCAGGATCCTGAGATCATGACCTGAGCTGAAGGCAGAGGCTTAACTCACTGAGCCACCCAGGCGCCCTGTATCTAACTCTTGATCTCAGCTCAGGTCTTGATCTCAGAGTCCTGAGTTCAAGCCCCCACCCCCCACCCCCCGTTGGGCTCCATGCTGGGCATGGAGCCTACTTAAAAAAAAATTTTTTTAATAAAAAATAAAAATAAATGAATAAAAATTAAAAATACATGTGGAAACTCTAGAGGAAGCGGTTCAAAGGAAAGAAGAAGGCATATAAAGGATCTGGTGCTTGGTAAGCCCTCAACAAATGTTAGCTATTATAGTAATAGAAATGCTAAGTTTAGGTCTTCTGAGATGGAGACTTCATTTACTTTCTGTTTGGAGCCAGAACAAAGGGCACAATCTTGGTGGGTTGAGAAGGAATTTAGTATCATGGTTAAGAGCCAGACAGATTTGAATTCAAATCCAGATATTACATATGAGCTCTGTGCCCACAGGCAAATTTTTAACCTCTCTTCGCCTATCACATCGTCTGTAAATCGGAGATAATGTGCTTTATTCACAAAGCTGTTGTGAGGGTTAAATGCAATAATATATGGAAAATAATTAGCACGAATTGACTGGCACAGAGAAAACACTCAAAAATGGTGGCTTGTCTCATTACAAAAGGAGACATAGGACATGTGGCAGGGATTGGGGAACATTCCCAGAAGATGCATGGTGATAAGGACAATTGTCTCAGCTGGGCATGAATTCGTCTTGCTGTGGTCGGGTCTGTTTGCAAAGAAGAATAATCCCACGGATGAATAGGCAGCCAGCCAAGATGGCCTGATCCTCTGCATTGGTTCTAGCCAAGAAACGTCTAAGTGTGAGTAGAATGTGAATCACCTGCTTACTGTAAATTAATTATTATTATTCACTCAGCAAAGAGGAAAAGATGCTTGGTCAGAATTAATCATCTCCAAAAACCCAGTTATTTTAGATTCATTACATTTGAATATGGTAATGAGACATTTGTCACTTTTATAACTCTTTGTGGGGGAGAGTGTCTATTGTAGGATGGGAAAGGATTAACATATAATTTTAAGAGGGTGCCCTTCTTTTTTTTCTTTCTCCATATTTACTAAAGCTCAGGATAATATTTATTGCGTGTCTCCATTTTATAGATAAGGAAATGGGCTTTGAGTTTCAAGTGATTTACAGTGAAATGGAGTTTAAAAATCCGGACTTTTCTGACTCTAACAATTCACAGATCTGGCTGCATATTAGAATCATTTGGAGGACTTTTTAAAAACTAGTGATGATGAGGGCCCACCCCTAGAGATTCTATTGAATTAAAATTCCTTGGTCAAAAGCAACCTCCTTTTTTAAGGTTTACTCAATACATGATTTAAAAAAATTTTTTCAAATATGTCAGTGCTGTCTTCCGAGGAATCAGACTGGACAATAAACGGGACTTCCTCCTCTCCCCATCTCCCTCTGTGTTATCCAGTTCAGAGCATTTCAGAAGCAGGTTGAAAGCTGGGAGAATGAATTCAATCATTTATGCTGTCCTGGGGTGGGGGGGCGGGGAGGGAATAGTTTTTTTCTCCCCTGACCTTTTCGATGAGTCATTGATAGCCTTAATGTGGTGCCTTTTCAGCCTCACCAGAGAACAAATCTCTCCAAACATTCTAAATAATCAGAACATTATCTAACACTTGAATGAACTTGGGCCACATCACTTAACCAGTTGAACTTGAAGGCTTACTTCTCCAAAAGAAAGATGTACCCATTTTTCCTTTTTTTTTTTTGGCACTAAATAGACAAGAATTTTGAAAAGTGGTCTCTTGTTATTTTGTGAAATTGCAGTGATCACACCCTCTCGCTCCTGGCAATCACTCTCCCTCTCTGAATTACACTCACGTCAAGTGCTGGCCTTGGAGGAGAGATGGAACAAAGGCTGAGTCAAAATCTCTTCTTCCCTTGCATGTCCCTATTGCCTACTGACTAGAAGAAATTATAAAATTATTCCACTTTTAAAAAATCCTCTGAAGCAGTGAGTCTTAAATTTGGGTTAATCCTGAGCTCTTATAAGTAGCTAACAAAATTAAGGTCCCTGGGAGAATTTATTAAGATATATATGCTTCAAAATTTGTTTTGACCTCTGAAGGGTCCATAAATTCATATTTAAGAAATTTGATACTATGGGAAAAAAATAAATACGGCTTTCATCTATTGCCTATGGAGACAGGCAGAGAGTTGAAAACAAGACAATGCAAAGCAAAGCTATGATTCAGAATCTTTTAAAAATTTGTTCTGATATAGACAAAACAAAAGCAGCTAAAGAAAATGCAACGTCCCTGTAAAAAAAATAAAAACAAACAAACAAGCAAAAAAACCCCAAACACAGCGATGGTTTCCCTGAGATATAATTTCTTTCTCCTGAATGTAGTGTACAAACTGCTGTGTGTGTGTGTGTGTGTGCATGTGCCCATGCACACACCGATAAGGCTGCCTCTCCCAATCTGGCTTCCCAGGTCAATCAGACGCTCCTTTTCCCTCCTTCTGCCATTTCTGGGTTCTTCATCCGTTTTTTTATCTTTATCTTCCAGACACCCAGTCAGAGACAGCCATGAAGGAGTTTTGCTATCTTCTGGCCAAAAAGGGAGATGATAAAATGAGAGGTCATGAAGGACCTAATAATGTCCCAGAAAATGCTTTAACCGGAATTGGCTGGAAAGGGATTCTAAATGGGTACCTTGAAAATGGGTCTCCTGAGACATGTACAACCCTGATAACTGTGCCTCAGCCCCATTTTCTATTTTGAGTCAGAGGGGAGATGTGTAAGAAATCCTGGGAGAGGGAGGGTGTGGGAGATTGTGTCTAAAAGTGAGAGAGAGAGAAACAGAAAAGGTCTGTTGTCGGTCCATTAAGTGGCCTTGTTTTGAAAATTCCAGAGTTAACATTTTAATGCTTCATTTGTAAAATGGGACAAGACCGTGGAATAATATCTCAAATGAGCTTGATTCTGCCTCTTTCTATCACCTCAATTTGTTCTCCTGTAAATGGAAACGTGGCTCTGAATACTTAAGACAGATGACTGGTAAAATTGTGCTTTTCATCTTTAACCTGATAAATTTTAATGGGGCCGGGATTACATATATGTTTCCTTATTAAATAATAATATTAATAGCTGGTATTTACTGAGCCCTTAGTATATATCACACTTTGTTTATGAGCTCATGTAATCCTTACAACAACCCTATGAAATAAGTAGTGTTATCTCCACCCAAGGCACCAAAAGGGTAGCATGCCAAGGTCACAGAGTTTGGGGAAAAAAAAAACTAAACTAAACTTGTAGATCTGGGTAGGGTTTGATCCAGGGAATCTAGCTGCAAGTCCTATACTCTTAAATACTACACTCTATTACCCCTGAGCTCAGACCTGTTGGGCTTTTCTTCAGTCCATCTTTTTTTTTTTTTTTTTTAAGATTTTATTTATTCATTTGAGCGAGAGAGAGTGAGAGAGAGTATGAGAGGGGAGAAGGTCAGAGGGAGAAGCAGACTCCCTGTGGAGTTGGGAGTCCAATGCAGGTCTCGATTCCGGGACTCTGGGATCATGACCTGAGCCGAAGGCAGTCGATTAACCAACTGAACCGCCCAGGCACCCTCCTCAGTCCATCTTGATGATCCAAGCAATTTAGTGCAATTCAATCTTGTTAAAATATAATTTTCAAAAGTAGGTAAAATCATAACTCTCATATAGATATAAATATGACCTTATGTTAAAGTTGTTATTAACTCATTAATGAGGAGACTAGACATGTGCTAAAACCACACACACATACACAAAAGAGACACAGTTAGAGATCAGGATTACTGAAGTGGGTACGAAGAGGCGGCAAAACTGACCTTCTTCACAATGGGGGACAGAAGCCCACCGGCACATCTAGAGACAAGAATTATTTCACATTGCTGTCAGTTATTTACAGCTTATAGAATTGTGGCTCCCATGTCATCAGAGTAAGAGAACACCAGGATGGGCTACAGACAATGCATGGTTTTCCACTAAAATACTAGTTGTTCTGGAGCACTTGGGTGGCTCAGTCAGTTGAGTGTCTGCTTTTGGCTCAGGTCATGGTCTTGACTGAGCCACCCAGGGGTCCCCAGAACAGATATTATAAATAGTTTTAATAAAGCAGATTGTTAAAGAATACAAATAAAGAAAGGAGAGATTCCTTCAGCTCTGGGAACCTATTAAAATTTCTATATGAGGGCTTTAGGGGAGACAACCCAGTTGGAGGAGAGGACTGGAGGCTATCCTGGAGCTGCTTTTAGAAACCACATAACACCAAGAAAAAGCAGACCATCTCTATTAAAGAATGCCATAGAACAGGGCACCTGAGTGAAAGACCGGCTCTTGGTTTCCACTTAAGCCTCTGGCTCCATGCTCAGAGGGGAGTTTGCTTGAGGATTCTCTCTCCCTCTCCCCCTGCCCCCACCCTCCCTTGCTCACTCTATCTCTCTATCTCACGAAAATAAATTAATTAATCTTAAAAAAAAAAAAAAAAGAATGCCATGGGGCTTAGTAGGACCACAGAAGCCTCCCAAAGCCATCTCATGTACTCCGCTGGAAGTCTAGAAAACTTGCTTGCAGGAAAAGGCACTTAGATTAACCAGGGAGGGAGTAGGAGAATATAGGGGTACTATGCAGAGGGACATCTTGATCCAAGGTACAGAGACCAAGAGAGGGGAGGTAATGTGGAAATGGGGATAATAAGAAAGAGGCAGTTAAAAGTCTGCCTCGGGGACACCTGGGTGGCTCAGTGGGTTAAGTGCCTGTCTTCAGCTCAGGTCGTGATCCCAGGGTTCTGGCTTTGAGTCCCGCATCGGGCTTCTTGCTCAGCGGGGAGCCTGCTTCTCCCTCTGGCTGCTGCTCCCCCTGCTTGTGCTTGCTCTCTTTCTCTCTCTCTCTCTCTCTCTGACAAGTAAGTAAATAAAATCTGAAAAAAAAAATATATATATATATATACTTCTACCTTCTTAAAAAGGATCTTTAAAAAAAGTCTGTCTCAAAACCCAGGGTTCCCTCAGCCTATGCAGCGCTAGCATCTACAAAGCTCTGTTTCCTTTCATAGGGACCTTGATCAGACTCTACTCCTAAGGCCACAGCCCTACTGCCAGCCTAAAAATAGACACTTAATACATATGTCCAGGATAAACAAAAATATGGAAAGAAGAAGGAAGGAAGGAAGGAAGGAAGGAAGGAAGGAAGGAAGGAAGGAAAGAAGGAAGGAAGGGGAGGACATTGAACTTTACTTAAGCACTCTGCTCCAAAAAAGTTCTACCAAAAAAGGAATTCCCCGGGCTTTCCTGTTTCAGGACAGAGCTAACCACAAAGGACCACTCTTCCCTTATGACTCAGTTAAGACCCACTTCCACTCTGCCTCATGATTCCCTTGTTAACTTCTCTCTATAAAAGCCACAGGTCTCCATCTTTTTCTTTGAGATACTCTTCATTAATGAACATTTTCCTCACTCCATTAGTCTGAAGAAAATCATGTATCTGTCCACTGTATCTTTCACAACTGGAAAGAGGGTTCAGGACCTAATCTCTGGGTTTGAAGAACACTTCTGCGGGTCTGTGGATGAATACAGGATGAAGACGTGCAAACCTTTCCTTTGTTTTAACCATGCCCTTTTTATATACATGAAGTGGGGCTGGGCTCATGCTCTTTGAAAGCCTCAGATCACAACTTGACCAAGGAAGAAGAACCATCGCTCGTAGCTCTGACATCTACGTGTTTGTCTTTGGGACACACGGTGAATTCAGGGACTTGTTTCTGTTCCACATTTTTGAGATCAGTGCATCTAACGGAGGGTGTTTTTCCTTTCCCTCTTGGGTGATAGACTGGGATGAAGGAGAAGTTTTGAGTTGACTAAATTATAGAAAGAATCATAGGCATGCATTTTTATTGATCGAAAGATAGTGTTCCAGAGGAGGCTAAAGGTGGATGCAAGCAACAGAGCCACATTTGACCTGCTCAGGGCAAAAATGAAATCAGAGAACTTAGTGGAAGGATGTGGTAGAATTCAACATTTGAAAAAGTTAACGTGTAAGTGCTGCTCTGAGATATAGATGTTAAGAAATGAATAGATAGTGACAGATGAGTCTCTGCTCCCTTCAGCCTCACTGACTCTCTGCCAAAGAATCAAATTCCAGGGAGAGGACAGGTGATTGGTAGGACATGGATCCCATGCTCAACCCTTGGCAGGGGAGGTCCCAATGAGCTGATTGACAGCTTTGTCAAGACTGCAGCCAATGTGGAAGAAATTATATAGCAAAATGGAAGGGAGGAAGGAAGGACTGTTACTAGAGGGAGGAGCCAAGGATTTTTGGCAGGCAAAAAAGTAGCTTTACATAGAATTACCATATGACCCAGTTGTTCCAATCCTAGGTGTATAGACCCACAAAAAATGAAAGCGTATATCCACCAAAAACCCTATACTTGAATATTCATAATGGCACTATTTATAATTCCCAGAAAGTGAAAACAACGCAAGTGTCCATCAACTCATGAATGTATATTCATACAATGCAATATTATCCAGCTAGAATAAAGAATGAAATACTGATACATGTTTCAACATGATTAACCTTGAAGACATGATACTAAGTGAGAGAAGCCAGTCACAGAAGACCACCTATTGTAGAATTCCACTTACAAGGGATGAGCAGGTTAGGCAAATCCATAGAGACAGAATGTAGGTTAAATAGATTAGTGATTACTTAGTGCTGAGGGAACTCGGGAGTCTGAAGGAAGGGAGAAGGGGACTGCCTGGTAGTGAATATTGGTTTCTTCTAGGGGAAAAAAACTGTTTTAAAATTCTATTGTGGTGATGGTTGCACAATCTTGTGAATATACTAAAAATACTGGAGAGTTTACTGTAACTGTACGATATATAATTCATCTTAACAAAGCTTTTGAGAAAGAAGAGACAGCTTTTCCATTACAATACCATTACTGCAATGATGAAATTTGTTCTAATTATTATTTTAACTTGTTAGTAAATGAAGTAGAAGCTACTGGAGGAGATCTTCAGGAACAGAAAGAAGGTCACTGGTCTGTCAGGGTTTCAGAAACAGAAATTATGCCCTTGGATTAAGGCATTATTTTCTGTTAGAAAGAGCTACCAGCAGTGTGGGTCTTTAGTTAGCTTTATAAGTTATTCAAAATCAGTATGGATTATTCTGTCAGTCTGTTCCACGTGTGTCAACCAAACCGAAACAGGTCCTGTCTGGCATGAAACTTACACAAGGCAGCACGGAATACTACAAGGACAGGCTGATGAGAAATCTGAGTTATTGTCATATAGGAAGAAAGAAAGAAAAGAAAAGGAAAGGAAAGAAAAGAAAAGAAAAGAGAAAGAAAGAAAAAGAAAATTCTGGGCAAACAGTAAGATATGGCCAAAACCATGATGTTAAAATAAGAATTATTGAAATCCGGCAAATGCCTATGACAGGTTTTGCTATAATCTGATTACTTGCAACAAGAGGTTGGAAGCCATTGGCTATAAACACCATTATTTCATAAAACTGTATATCCGTGTATTGGATTTATGACATCATGTTTCTAAATGAGAACAATGTTAGTAAATAATTATTATCTGTTAAGGGCTTATGATAGGCCATGTCAAGACAGTCGATGGTTCAGGTGACTAGGGAAGGCCTCCCTGGAGAAGGGAGTTTGGGAGGGCGCCTAGGGTTGGTCAGGTGAGGGCGAGGGGCATTTCCTGCAGGTGAAAACAGCAGCTGTGAAGGCCTACTGTTAACATCAAACATGGAGAGGTGCCTGGGTGGCTCAGTTGTTAAGTGTCTGCCTTCGGCTGGGGTCCTGATCCTGGGGTCTTAATGCCAGAGTGCTGAAATTGAAGCCCCTGTCGGGCTCCCCACTCCACGGGAAGCCTGCTTCTCCCTCTCCCACTCCCCCTGCTTGTATTCCCTCTCTCGATCTCTCTCTCTCTCTGTGTCAAATAAACAAATAAAATCTTTTAAAAATAAAATAAAATCAAACACAGAGCTTATTTTACAAACTAAGATATCCCATGTGGATGAAACATGGAGAATAAAGAAGAGAAACTTACTTTAGCCGCCAACAGGTGCCGAGTACACACATCCCTTCTCACACTAGGCTAGGGGATTTGCTTCTTTCCAGCCACAGAAAGTCTCTATGGGGTCGGTACCATCTCTCTGCTTTACAGATGGGGACTGGGGCTTTGCCTGTGGTTGCAGACCTAGGGAGAGGGAAAGCCTGGGTTTGAACATAGCTCGTTGCCTCCCGAGCCAGTGTGCGGACCACGACCGGACCCCATCTGCTGACTGCATGCCAGCCACCTCTGCTTCTCCCAAGCTTTGCCACCCCTTGATGTGCCTCGGCCCCGGCCAGGAGGACAGGCGGATTTAGCCATAGATTCCTTGCTCTGTGATCCTGGTCTGGAAGCCTGTTGTTAAAGTAAGTAAGATGCTTGAAAGCATAGCCAAAGCTATTAAAATTTTATAAGCCAACTTTACCCAAGATTCTGCACTGTGGATAAATGTCGAAAGGACTTGTTATGAAATCCCATCTTTTAAAACTTCCATATAATTTCTTTCTCCTTAACAGGGAGTTGAGGAAGGTAAAAATAACAGTGTTTTATTTTTACTGGGAAAATAGTACAGTTCTATTTGGGACAATGACTGAAAAACCACTGTTTGGTCAGTTTTCTCCCCCACACTGTGATTTGATGCGGCGAGGGCAAGAAGTCTCTCTTCACTACATTTATAAGAGGCTTGCTTAAATCTATGTAACTTCTCAGGAGAAGTTAGAGAAGAATTATTATTATTAGAGAAGAATTCTCTAATAATAACAAACATCACTCCCCACCCCACTGTTAATGCGTAAGAGTCCTTGTTCCGTATTTCCAATTTACTGTTACTGAAGAAACCGGGAAGACCCCACTCCAGCTTCAACAGATGAAACAAGGGACCCAAACACTTGAATTTCAGTCCAAATTTCGAAAGAAAGTCCTCTTGTTAATGTTTATTATCTTACCATTGGAAAGTCAAATACAAAAACAAAAACAAAGGCAGTGTTTACCCATGATGGCTGTGGATTGGACCCACATTTTGGATACAATTGTCATTCTTTGGGCCTTTTCCTAAGAGGCATTGTAGAATGCAGTCATAACAGCTAAAAATCTGTATCATGTTCTCTTAAGTAAAATCTCGTTGGGAAAGAAAAACACTTGGGAAGTTAGAAGATTAAAAATCTGAGTGGTTTTTCTTTTTTTCAGATATGACCCTTTTCATGGTTTCAATGTTCCACAAAGAGATGACTTAGGCATTTCAAAGCTTTCGCTCCATTCTTTCTGGTTTTCATTTCTCTGTGTTTGCATCATGACTCAAAGTGATTCAAGAATATTCTGGTTAGGTGTCTGGAAAGATAATTTAGTGTGACTAACTATCCCTGTTTGCCCAGGACTGTAGCACTTTCAGGGCTAAAGCTAAAATCAAAAAAGACCTGGGAAAATCGGAACTGGTTACTGCAGGATGGTATTTTTTGGCCTAGTTACAGATCCTTGTTTAAACAAACTGGAGAGGATTCCCCCCCACCCCAACCTGTGTCCTGAGCCCTAATATCCTGCATACTCTGGCAACTATTATTTTTAAAAGCTTCCCATGTTGTTCTGATAACCAGCTTTGGGAGTTTCTGAAGTGGTATAGGTAGTTCCTAAATGGAACTGTTAGGCTCAAAAAGAAAATGGGCTCAAATGGAAAATCCAACTGATAGACTATTTTCTTTTTCTTTCTTTTTTTTTTTTTTTTAGGATTATTTTCTTTTTCTAATTTTTTAGTATCCTCAAAGTTGAATGGTATTCAAAAACAAAACAAATGGCTTCTCTGAGAAGAGGGCCTGTTATAATTTTATTTTATTTTTTTAAAGATTTTATTTATCTAATTATTTGAAAGAGAGAGAGGGAATGAGGGAACGCGTGGGGCAGGAGCGGAGAGAGAGGGACAAGCAGATTCCGTGCTGAGCGTGGAGCCTGTTGCTGGGCCCCATCCCATGACCCTGAGATGAGGACCTGAACCCAGATCAGGAGTCAGGCATTTAAATGACTGAGCCACCCATGCATCCCAGCCTGCTGTAATTTTAAAATTCCACAAGGTGCATATACTCTTTTGAACCTTGATTTTGTCCAAGACCCCAGGGATTGAAACAACAGCTACCACCTGGCTTTGAGACACCTGACAGCTATCATTAGGCTGGAGGATGTTCTATTTCCTGCAGCCTCCCACGTCCCACGGAGGGAGAGAAGGGGAACAGAACCCTGAACAATTTCTGCCGCTCTTAGAATGTTCAAATATGGAGAATCTGGCTGGTTCAGTCTGTAGACCATGCAACTCTTGATCTCAGGGTCATGAGTTCAAGCCCCATGTTGGGCACAGAGCCTACTTAAAAAAAAAAAAATCTTCAAATAAAATGCTCACTTTTCTTGTTTTTTTTTTTTTTACTTTAGATTTCTAATTCTTCTTAAAGTTTATGGTTTTCTGTTATAATTCATGTTTATTGTAGAATATTTGATAAATATAAAAAAATTAAAGAAGGAGAAAAAAACGACCCAACAGCTTGTCTCCAACACAACCAATCTTAAGAGCCTGGTGTATTTCTTTTCTGCATTATTTCTATGTATCACCTTTAAAAACATATAAATATAACGGTGATCATAAGACATACATACAACATTGTATTTTACTTTCCTTTTATTTTTTATTTTATTTTATTCTATTTTTTAACATGGGGCTTGAACTCATGACCCCAACCTCAAGACCTAGCTGAGATTCAAGAGTTAGACCCTTAACCAACTGAGCCACCAAGGTTCCCCTTTTGTTTTCCTTTAAACATTATATTGCTTCCATGTCATAAATTGACCATAAATAGAACTTTCAATGGCTAAATTATGTTTCAAGAGGATGGGCATAACTCAATTTATCAGGCTCTTGACTAATTTTCAAGTAATGCCCTTAAAATAAACTACCAAATGCCAGCAGACCATTAGGAGACAAATAGCCCAAAAACATCATCTAGAGAAGAATCACTATCCCGATAAGTCACTACAACTAAGTCTTTCCTTCAGGTGAAGAGTATGTCCTTCCGCATGAATCTTTCTTTCTTGGTAATTTGTTGGTGTTGTTTTCAATTTAATGATAGAATAGTTTCAGATGAAATTTTAAAAATCACTCATAATCCCACTGCTTTAACATAGCCAGTCAAAGATGTTTAGGCATATAGATTTGTCTATAACTACAATCACACAATGGATGCATTTTTGTGTTCCTTTTTTCGACTTAACCTTGTATTGTAGCCACCTTGCCATGTTATTACACAGTCCTTCTAATTATCCCTTTTAGTGGTTGCATAATCATGTGCAAGTTATTGCTTGTGGCTACATAATTCCTTTGGGTTGAGAACAGGTAACGATTATGTAAAATAAGTGAGGAAGAAAAAAATTACTGAAGCACATTCTAAAGCAGTGAATGTCACTTTGTTATCCTTGGCATCCTCAAAAGGTTACCAGAGTATGGAAGATGAAGATGAATCTGGGCCTGACCCATCTTCCCTCTCTCAAAACACTTTTTCTTTAAGTTTTCTTTCAAAGTATGCTCTTAAAAGAAAAGAAAAACAAAGAAAGAAAGAAAGAAAAGAGAAAAGGAGGAAAGTATAACATTAGATGATACAATGTTGTGGTCAATTCCATCATTTACGAGCTGTATCGCTTTGGGCAAATTACACCAATGTCTGAGGTTCCTTATTTATAAAATGAGGATATTAATTTCCAGTTACGGAATGAATAAGTCACACAGGTGACAGGTACAGCATAGGGGATATAATCAATGCTACTGTAATAGGATCGTATGGTGACAGATGGCAGCTACACTGGTAGTGAGCACTGTGTAACATACAGAATTGGTGAATCACTATGTTGTACACCTAAAACTAATAGAACACTCTGTGTCAACCATCCTTAAATTTTAAAAATGAGGATGTAAATGTCACCTAACTCACTGGATTGTGGTAAAGATTAGATAAACATATATGCGATATACAGATTGTATAGAACAATGGCTGCTGCCAAACTATTGTACAAATGTTGGTCAATAAATAAAATAAAAAACTAGGAAAAAACCGTATCAGGGTAACAAAGCTAGAGCACATTCTTGTGAACGTCAAACCAAGAAATAGAACAGACAGTGACAGATCTGGGAAAGGCAGTGATGGCCCCAAGTTAGAAAAAGCCTTGCCCAGAGTCTTGAGGTAAGATTTCCAAATGATATGCCTAGAGTCACACTTCATATCTATGTGACTTTAGGCAGCTGACTTAACTTCCCTAAGTCCTGATTTTCTCATCTGGCAAAGAGCGGTGTTCATATTAACTACATCACAGGGTTCTTGTGAGCAGTACATGAAGTAACCCCTCCAGAGCCTTTAGCCCGGGACCTGGCCCATCCCGAGTCTTCAGTCCTAGAGAACTAGAACCGTCCCAGGTACCATGGATGGCTGACCACTTGCTGCAACTTCTTGGCACTCCTGCAACTTGTTTTATTTTTTCAAACTACCAAATACTCTGCGTAAGGTGTCCAGATAGGATGGAAAAAAACTTTGGTTTCAGTTTGAAAAGAGACAGCAGAGGAAGGAAATCCATGCCATGTCTCTCTGTAGGTTAACGTGTCCTCTTTTCCTTTTTTCCATTTATTTATTTTTATTTCATTTTGTTTTTATTGAAAATCAGTTAATTAACACTTAGTGTACTATTAATTTTAGAGCCAACCCCCTCTTTTCCATCACCATAGGCATGGCATTTGGGGATCTATGACAACGGCGGAGAGCACTGCCTGAGGAGTTAGGCGACTCACCTCTTGTCCCAGTTTTGTCCTAAACTTGCCACGTGACCTTAAATAAGCCACTTTTCTGCTCCTCTCTTAAATGATTTCCTGTCTAAGATTGGGTGGTTGGACGATAGACAATCTCAAAGATCTCTTTGTCCCTTATTCTCTTCTTATGGCATAAAGAAGTTTGTGTTATTTTTAGAATCCACAGGGCATCCGGGTTTTGTGGACAAGAAGGTGTTATGTGGTACAGAGCAGCATGCAGCGCTGGTGAAGATTACCGTTTGTAAATCCGTTATATTGACTCTTATCTTTTTTCCCTATGGGAGAGAACCTATGGCACCAAAAAGCCAAGAGTTGATGGAGAAATTTCTGGAAGATATACATGGTAAGGTGAAGTGTCTGCTTTTAAAAAAATATTTTATCCAGATATTTGTAGTTGGAATCCATGTATTTAGCTTAAACACTCCCTTGTCTGTGAAATAAAATGAATTACCACCCTGCCTTAACATTGTCTCTGGCTCTACGCAGAGGGGAAAAACATTCTTGGTCAGCGGTACGGTAGAATTAGAGAATGCTTGCCTTATATAGTCATGGTCTGGCCGAGTCATTCCGACTGATATTGTTTGGAATGAAAACTTGACCAGATGTTCACTTATATGAACTAGAGAGATTAATTATCAGTCCTACCATATTATCTGGGAGGGTGGGTATAATCATCTCCAAAGAATTTCCTGGAGCCGGACACAAAAGCTGCCAATTGTAATCACGGCTAACACTTTATTAAATACACACAATGTACCAGGCGCCACTCTAAGGGCTTCACGTGGATAATTCATTTGGCCACACACTACTCCTTGGAGGAAGGTACTATTGTTATTCTTAGTTCATGAATGAAGTCATGGGTCTCGAAGAAGTGAGGCAGCATGCCTGAGGTCACTCTCTAAGAAGTGGTAAGGGTAGGATTTGAATCCAGGAACTTTACCCCTAAGCCTATGCTTTGAAACCTATGCTATACTCATTGCCCTATATAATTAATTCCCTGTCTCAGACCCAGAGTGTTGTTAAAACTTGAACATACTAGGCTCATCTCTAATCTCTCAATGGATAAAGAGGAATTTGAACTTCGGTGAGTCGAAAAAAGAAAAAAACCCACAGTGCCTGATCTGAGGGAAGGAAGAATGTGAAATTCTGGAGAAAACATTCATACACCTGATTAAAAATCTCTTGGGTTCCCAAAACAACATATCTACTGTTTATTCATCTTTTAAAATAATTTGAGGAATGTAACAGGAAACGAAATTGAGATCCCCAATCCTTATCTGCCTAAGATATCTGGAATGTTTTGTTGCTATGATCAAACCCAAGCAGATGTTGCTTGATGCTTCTTGGTTAACCTTAAGAAGAAGCGATAGGAACTGCTGAATTCTCCTCATTTACAGTGGAATCCCAAATATTTCTCTGTTGTTGTTGGGGTTTGCTAGAATTACCACGCTGGTTGACACTGACATTCTTCTCAGTTTATCTTCAGGTCTGAGAGCTCCCTTATTTTGTCAGCATATATTCCCCAACAATATAAAGAAAGCATAACACTTGGGCTATAGATTTTGAAGTAACAGAGGGGTTTGAAAAGTGTTGGTTCTGGATAGGGAGATTGTAGACAAACCTTTTTAAATCTGAGACTGAGAACTCATGTTTGAGTGGCATAATTTTATCTCAGACTCAACCTTACATTCTTTTTTCTCCTAAGAATTGTGCTAAAGATATTTTTAATACAGCGTATTTTTTTATTCCTCTCCGTGTGAAGATTTTCAGCCCATTTGCATGCAACACAAGCTTTCATCTATATAATTAGGATCCCAGAAACTTGCAGCAGTTGGCTGTGACATCTGCATATATGCAATTTTGTGAGTTCAAGCATTGTAATATGACATGTGAATTAGAAGCTTTAGTAATGGGATAAGATAGGGAGGCAGCTTTGACACAAGTATAAATGTGCTAATCACAAGCAATGAAAGAAATTAGAACTCAGATTAAGACTTTGATTAGCTAAGATATAATCTATCCTAATTTTTTAAAAGATTTTGCTTATTTATTTGAGAGAGAGAGCACAAGCAGGGGGAGAGGCAAGGGGAGATGCAGAGAGAGAGAGAGAGGCAGATTCCATGCTGAGAAAGGAGCCAGATGCAGGACTCCATCCCAGGACTCCTAGATCATGCCTGAGCAGAAGGCAGATGCTTAACTGACTGAGCCACCCAGGTGCCCCTTATCTATCCTAATATTACAAGAAACCATCCCTACTGTGCCTCCTACTGAACAGAATTTCTCTAATAGGGAATCTGTTTCCTATCACCTATTTTTTTTTCCTTTCAAGGAGTTTATTTTTTCTGCTATCAAAAAATATACATGATCAATGAATAAAACATAGAAAAGAAGAAAGATTACTGAGGGTCTCTATCTTACCTAACCCTCAGGCTGCTACTTAAATGTTGGCACTCATCTACTTAGTTGTAACTATGTTCTGCATGGAAATGCTACATCTTTCATTTTAAAAACTGAACTTAAAGCTGTCTGTATTTTCTTTGTATGTTTTCTTTATGGAACCATAAGTTTTACTAGTTTTCATAATAGTTTTCCTAATTGTCTTCTGAGTGGATTCATTATAGTAAACTACCTATTTCTAGATTCCTGAAAAACTAATATGTGTCCAACCTTTCTATTCTAATAAATAATAGTTCAGTATTCATCTTCATGCCTAAACACTTTCCTTTTTAGGATTGTTTCTTTGGGTTAAAGTCTCTCAAGAGAGATCACAACTCAGGAATGTTGTATTCTGAAGTTTATTGCAGATAAACATATTTTACTGCCTTATACTAACTTCTTTTTTTTTATTTTTTAAAAAGATTTTTTAATTTATTTGAGAGAGAGAGAGCATGAGAGGGGGGCGGGTCAGAGGGAGGAGAAGCAGACTCCCTGCTAGCAGGGAGCCCAATGCGGGACTTCATCCTAGGAATCCAGGATCATGACCTGAGCCGAAGGCAGTTGCTTAACCAACAGCCACCTAGGCACCCCGCCTTATACTAACTTCTTGAAATACGTTTGTCCCATTATAGAAATGAAGCTTGGAAAGCAGAAATTCACTGTTTCCCAAAGGGGATGTTTTACACCAAGTTTCTAAAATTTTCCTTATGTGCCTTGACCTTCCTGCTACAGCATGTTTCCACCATGAACCTAAGTCCTTGAGTCTATTCACTGGAAGGCTTGCCTTTGACCACTGGCTCTTGCCATCTAGATGAATTCCCTCTTGTGACCTCAGTCTTCCTTCTGTCGTCTAGTGAGACTGGATACTGTGGTCATTTCCCCACATCCACTCTAGGTGCTCTGTACATCAATACTTTGGGAAACTGACCCCACCACAGCTGCAGAAGTGGTCTCTGATTTTACACAACTGATCTTTCACCTGCCCACCATTCCAATATTCTCGTGTCGTGTCAACAGTGACCTCCATTTTGTTAAATCCACTAACCCATTCTCAGCCCTCAACGTCTGGACCTCTCAGCAGAGCTAGCACAGTTCATTACTCCTTCCTCCTTGATATAGTTTCTTCACTTGGCTTCCAGGACCTAATCAATCAGGATCGAATTAAAAAAACAGAAACCCTTTTTCAGTATTTGAACAGAAGGAATTTAATTCAAGAACTCGATGACACAGGTGACAAAAGATGAAAAGCCAAATAGGAGAGAGTGAGGAAAGCAGAGGTTGGAAACAGGAGAAAAGCAGTACCAACCTAGGCTGGAGGAACAAAGAGGAGAGAAGGTACCCCTGGGTTTTGGGGGGAAACAGCAGAAGCTGCAATTATGCAGGATTTGTCTAGCAGAAGCCACGGTTCAAGGAGAGATACAGCCACAACCAGAGACACCACCGCAGAGAAGGAGAGAACATTCTTGGTTTCTCCTTTTGCCCCCTCACTACAATTTTCCATCACTGCCCTTCGTAAGCTAATCCCAGCTAGAAACCAACTAATATCAGAATCCTGGAAAAGCAGGCTGCACTGGTAAGATCCACTGCCATAAAAGGTCAAGTGAGGGAAAGATGAGGGATCGACTGAGGATCACAGGGCCAAGTTGGGCACAAGAAACTTGCTTTATCCCATATTCACTGGTCACTCCTTCCCTGGCTTTCTACTGTCTTCTACTCTTTTCCATGTTCTCTTAATATGCAGTTGCTCCAAATCCCAATCTTTATTCCCCCTTTTCTTCTAGTTATCCACAAATGCTTAACAAACTCCACCAACCCTAAATTCTTTAGAACAACAATTTATTGTCACTTCTTAGGATTCTGTGGTTTGACTGGGCTCAGCTGGCCAATTCTCTCTTAGGATCTATCATGAAGTTTATGGTGAACACTGATATGTCAGTGAGATGTTATTTTAGGAATGAAGGACATATTACATCAGTTGTGAGGAACATGGCTGACAGCCCTCCACTGTCAGTCTTATTCAGGGAAGGCCTCTGAGGGTCACCTCACCCAAGGTCTCACACTCTTCCCAGAGTGGCCCATATCCAATGACTGAATTGTATGTGAACATTTAGTCCAATACTTTCATCCCAACTCAGGATACTTATAAGGGATTATCCCATGCTCAGGACTCCCTTAAAGAGTCAGGTGAGACTTCTGATGCGATTGCTCAGAGTCTGATTCCTCCTTTTGTGAATCCTTCTTCCTTCACTGCCCTTCCCTTCAACAGGTCTTCATCCTCCAAGCACTCCCTAATGGACCTCCTCTCTCCCAAAATCTGCTTCCTAAGAAACTCAGCCTACAACACGGTTGCACTCAGACAGTGGCTGAGGCCACAGTCATCTAACAGATTGACTGTATGATGGCTCACTCACAAGGCTGGCATTTGATGATATCAAACAGGACTATCAGTTGGAATGTCTACATATACTCTCTCCATGTGGTCTGGACTTCTCTCAGCATGGTAGCTGGGTTCCAAGTGGGACCATTCCAAACATAAGTATTGAAGAGACCTGGGCATATTATCACTTCTCAGAACATCTCTTCTTTTGGTCAAGCAAGAAACAAAAATTCCAAGTGAGGAGTGATAGATTCCCCTCTTAATATGAGGAGAAACACTTCCCTACAAAGGGGCAAGAAAGGGACAGAGGCTATCTTTGTAGACTTTCAACCACATTTTCTCCTCTCTCTACTCCATTAAAACTGCTCCTGTCTTAATCACCAATGATTTCTATATTATAAATCCCTTGATTTATTCTGTTATAATTTCACTTGACAGCAGTATCTCTCACTTCTTTGATGATCTCATAATATCTATTAACTGATGGCTTCACAATTTATACTCCTGCTCTGTCCTGTCTTGCAAACTATGACTCCTATTTTCAGCTATCTTCTTATCATCTCAAACTAATGTGTCAGAACTGAATTCCTAATCTTCCACTGAAAGCCCACTCTTCCCACAGCCACTTCTTCATTCATTGTTAACACCCTTCTTACAGTTGCTGAGACCAAATAACTTAGAATCATCCCTGAGTCTTGTCTTTTTTATAGTATCTAATTCAATAGAAAATCTTCTTAGCTCACCTTTCAAAACATACCTTGAATCTACTTTGTGCCTCTTCTTGCTACCACTCTATTCTGAGAAGCTATCTTTTCTCACCCCGATCACGTCAATAGCCTCCTAACTAGACCCTCTATTTCAACTCTTGTCCCTCTATAGTCCATTCACAACTCAACAGCTAGATGGTTCCTTTTATTTTTTTGTTGTTGTTGTTTTTATTTTTATTTATCTTAGAGATAGAGAGCAGAGGAGGAGGGAAAGGGACAAGCTGACTTTGCACTGAGATCAAACCACATGCAGGGCTCCATCCCATGAATCTGAGATCATGACCCCAGCCAAAATCAAGAGTCAGAGGCTCAACCCATTGAGCCATCCAGGTGCCCCGAGGTGGTTCCTTTTAAAGCAAGTCAGATCATGACATTTCTCAGCTGAAAAATCAGCAGTAGTTCCCCTTCTCATTCCACTTGATAGTCAAGTCTTTTCAAATACTCAGAAGACTTACAGAATCTGGTTCTATTATGTCTCTGACCCAATCTTGCTTTTTTGATCCTTCTCTCACACCACTTTGGCTTCACTGCCGTTCTTTGAATGTGCCATTCTTGCTCATGCCTTAGAGTCATTGTATCGGCCATGTGCTCTGTTGGAGGGCTTTTTGTGATGATGATCTGATTGATAACTCCCTCCTTTACTTGAAGGTCTTATTCACATGTTGTCTTCCTAATGAGACCTATGTTAACCATCTAATTTAAAATTGAAATCATCGGGGCACCTGGGTGGCTCAGTGGGTTAGGCCTCTATCTTCAGCTCAGGTCATGATCCCTGGGATCCTGGGATGGAGCCCCACATCGGGCTCCCTGCTCAGTGGGGAGCCTGCTTTCCCCTCTCTCTCGGCCTTCTTGTGATCTCTCTCTCTGTCAAATAAATAAATAAAATCTAAAAAAAAAAAAAATTGAAGAAAAAAAATTGAAATCATCTATTTCAACTTATAACCATCCAATTCTCCATTTCCTCTGCTTTTTCTTTTTATTCCTCAGCATTTATCACCTTCTAAACTATATAATTCACTTATTTATTGTGTTAATGTCTATCTCCCCTCCCCAGTATGATATGGATCTTTATTTTGTTTATTCCTGTGTTCTGAATGGTTAGAACAATGCCTGACACATAATAGGCACTGAAATATTTATTGAATGAATGAATGAATCATTGTAAACCAGTCCTTTCCCATCAGTCCATGGACTCCACCCAACTGAGAGTTTAGATCAGGACAGTACTTGTGACTCAGTTAAGGTCAATGAGAAGAAAATCTTTTCCAAGTAATTTTGGAAGTTGCTCACTTTTCTGAGACAGCTTCTAAAAATCATCTTTTCTGATCTTCTGTATGATATGACATGAGGATATGAAATCTGGAGCTGCTGCAGCCACCCTGTCATGAGGGTAACTTCTTCAGAATAAGGTGTCAACTTGGAAGGTAGAGTAGAGTGATGGAAAGATGGCTTCTTGATGATAACACTGAGTTGCTGAATCAAACCAATTCTGAAGCCTTTGCTAACTCTGAATCTTCTATTTATGACAGGCAATACAGCTTCCTTAGTTAAGTCAATTTGAATTGCATTTTGATTACCTAAAATATAGAATACTCTCTGAGACACCGTTTCAGCAAGATCTTGGTTCCATAGTACAGAGATACTTCAAGGGTTTTCTAGGATGATCCCTTCAAAAGTCAACATTTGTTTTCTGAGTTCTCCAAAATGTTCTCTAATGTCATAAACTGATTCAAACATATCCCATCCATCATATTTTCTTGGATCATGAATGTTTTTGTAAAGAGTAGATCTTTTAATTTTTTATTTACCATTTACTTATTCATCAAATAATATCTATTCCTATGTTCTGATAACTGATCCTAGCAAAAAGCCTTACATATGTCCACTGCTGAGTTGTGATTATTTGAATCTATTTCTGCTCCAAGTATCAATAAATGGTATGGCCTCTTATTACTTCTCTGACCTTATTGCTTACAACTCTCTCCCCCTTGCTTAATCTATTCTAGCCATGCTAGCCTCCTTGCTGTGCTTCCAAAGTACAAGCACTCTGCTATCTCAGGACCTTTGAACTGGACATGAGTCTGAAGCACTCTTTTTGTAGTTGTATTCCTGGTTTCCACACTCAACTTCTTTTGAACTCAAGCCTTTCAAATGTAACTGTAATGGTTAATTTTTTTTTAATTTTTTATTTTTCATTAACATATAATGTATTATTAGCCCCAGGGATACAGGTCTGTGAATCACCAGGTTTACACACTTCACAGCACTCACCATAGCACATACCTTCCCCAATGTCCATAACCCAACCACCCTCTCCCTCCCCGCCTCCCCCCAGCAACCCTCAGTTTGTTTTGTGAGATTAAGAGTCTCTTAGGTTTTGTCTCCCTCCCAATCCCATCTTGTTTCATTTTTTCCTTCCCTACTCCCCAAACCCCCCACTTTGCCTCTCAACTTCCTCATATCAGGGAGAGCATATGATAATTGTCTTTCTCTGATTGACTTATTTTGCTCAGCATAATACCCTATAGTTCCATCCACGTCATCGTAGATGGCAAGATTTCATTTCTTTTGATGGCTGCATAGTATTCCATTGTTTGTATATACCACATTTCTTTATCCATTCCTCTGTTGATGAACATCTAGGTTCCTTCCATGGTTTGGCTGTTGTGGACATTGCTGCTATAAACATTCGGGTGGACATGTCCCTTCGGATTACTACATTTTTATCTTTTTTTTTTTTTAAGATTTTATTTATTTGTTTGACAGGCAGAGATCACAAGTAGATAGAGAGGCAGGCAGAGAGAGAGAGGTAGAAGCAGGCTCCCTGTTGAGCAGAGAGCCCGACACGGGGCTCTATCCCAGAACCCTGGGATCATGATCTGAACCTAAGGCAGAGGCTTTAACCCACTGAGCCGCCCAGGCACCCCACTACATTTGTATCTTTAGGGTAAATACCCAGTAGTAAGATTGCTGGGTTGTAGGGTGGCTCTATTTTCGACATTTTGAGGAACCTTCATGCTGTTTCCAGAGTGGCTGCACCAGCTTGCATTCCCACCAACAGTGTAGGAGGGTTCCCCTTTCTCCGCATCCTTGCCAGCATCTGCCATTTCCTGACTTGTTAATTTTAGCCATTCTGACTGGTGTGAGGTGGTATCTCATTGTGGTTTTGATTTGTATTTCCCTGATGCCGAGTGATGTGGAGCACTTTTTCATGTGTCTGTTGGCGATCTGGATGTCTTTTTTGCAGGAATGTCTGTTCATGTCCTCTGCCCATTTCTTGATTAGATTATTTGTTCTTTGGGTGTTGAGTTTGATTAGTTCTTTATAGATTTTGGATACTAGCCCTTTATCTGATATGCCGTTTACAAATATCTTCTCCCATTCCGTCAGTTGTCTTTTGGTTTTGTTGACTGTTTCCTTTGCTGTGCAAAAGCTTTTGATCTTGATGAAGTCCCAATAGTTCATCTTTGCCCTTGCTTCCCTTGCCTTTGGCGATGTTTCTAGGAAGAAGTTGCTGCAGTTGAGGTCAAAGAGGTTGCTGCCTATGTTCCTCAAGGATTTTGATGATTCTTGTCTCACATTGAGGTCTTTCATCCATTTTGAGTCTGTTTTTCTGTGTGGCGTAAGGAAATGGCCCAGTTTCATTTTTCTGCATGTGGCAGTCCAATTTTCCCAACACCATTTGTTGAAGAGACTGTCTTTTTTCCATTGGACATTCTTTCCTGCTTTGTCAAAGATTAGTTGACCATAGAGCTGAGGGTCTATTTCTGGGCTCTCTATTCTGTTCCACTGACCTATGTGTCTGTTTTTGTGACAGTACCATACTGTCTTGGTGATGACAGCTTTGTAATAGAGCTTGAAGTCTGGAATTATGATGCCACCAACTTTGGCTTTCTTTTTCAACATTCCTCTGGCTATTTGAGGTCTTTTCTGGTTCCATATAAATTTTAGGATTATTTATTTCATTTCTTTGAAAAAAAATGGGATTTTGATAGGGATTGCATTAAATGTGTAGATTGCTTTAGGTAGCATAGACATTTTCACAATATTTGTTCTTCCAAGCCATGAGCATGGAACATTTTTCCATTTCTTTGTGTCTTCCTCAATTTCTTTCATGAGTACTTTATAGTTTTCTGAGTACAGATTCTTTGCCTCTTTGGTTAGGTTTATTCCTAGGTATCTCATAGTTGGGGTGCAATTGTAAATGGGATTGATTCTTTAATTTCTCTTTCTTCTGTCTTCTTGTTGGTGTATAGAAATGCAACTGATTACTATGCATTGATTTTATATCCTGACAATTTACTGAATTCTTGTACAAGTTGTAACGGTTAATTTTACATGTCCACTTGACTGGGATAAGAGATGCCTAAAGAGGGGCGCCTGGGTGGCTCAGTGGGTTAAAGCCTCTGCCTTCGGCTCAGGTTATGATCCCAGGGTCCTGGGATCCAGCCCCACATTGGGCTCTCTGCTCCGTGGAGAGCCTGCTTCCTCCTCTCTCTCCCTGCCTGCTTCTCTTGCCTACTTGTAATCTGTCTGTCAAATAAATAAATAAAATCTTCCAAAAAAAAAAAAAAAGAGATGCCTAAAGAGTGGATAATAAATTATTTCTGGCAGTGTCTGTGAGCATGTTTCTGGCAGAGATTAGCATTTGAATCAGTATACCAAATAAACATGAGAGGGCAAAATCCAAATCTGAAGGGCCTGGATAGAACAAAAAGGTAGAGGAAAAGTAAATTTGATCCTTGAGCTGGAACATCCATCTTCTCTTGCCCTTGGACATCAACAACTCCTGGCTCTTGGGCCTTTGGACTTAGATCAGGACTCACCACTGATTTCCCTGGTTTTAAGGTCTTCAAGCTTGGATGGGAACTACAGCACCAGCTTTCCTGGACCTCCAGCTTGCGCATGGAAGATTGTGGGTCTTTTTCACCTCCATAATGGTGCAAACCAACCTTTCATAATGTGTCTTTTTATCTCTACATATATTTATGTATGTATGTATGCATCTATCCCTCTGTCTGTCTATCTATCTTTTCTTTGTTCTGTTTCCCTGGTATGTCCCGACTAATCCACCTTCTCAGTGAGGTCTTCTCTGACCTTCCCATTTAAAATTATACCCTTTTCACTTCACTCTCTATCTCCATTCCTGTCTTTATTTTACTCCACAGTACTAAGAGCCTGTCTCATGTAATTTTAATATATTTACTAATTTTATATCTGTCTCCCTCGGGACCTAATGATCTTGCCTATTTTTTTTAATTAATATAACCCCAGTGACTTAAAAAGTGCCAGACACATGTGTAGGGACCCAGTGCATGTTTGTTGAATTCATCAATGATGATGGAGCAAGTTTACACAAGAGAGTATAGATAGAATTAACTACCTTTACAGTGAAATCACCCTGCCTGCCTTTTATATTAATGTTCTACATGGTACATTATCACATGTGGTGATTCTCAGTAAATATTTCACAATGTTGAAGAACTGTTGAGTATCTTCTTGCAAATAAAATGTCACATACAAAAAAACATGAAAGTGTGTGCATTTCATATTGCACATTTTATATGAACCACAAGGAGGAACATAGTCACAGACCACCAGTGATGTCCTTGTGTGGAATTAGAAGTTTACTGGGAGCTAATCTGGGTCTCCTACATGTTCTCAGCTCTCAGAAGTCACCTCGTTCCCTTGAGATTAGAGCTGTATTTCCTGAAGAAGCCGATCCCCCCATTTACATCTCTATTCTGACATGGTGTTCAGTAGCCATGAAATACCTCTGCAGGGTAATTATACCCTGCAATATAGTGCATGTCCCAAACTTAAACTTGAGTCAACTCTGGGTATGTATGTGAATTCTCCAAGTCAACAAAGAAAATAACAGAAACATCTCCTACTTAACTGAATATATGACCTAACAAAGAAAGAAACTGTGGTTTGGAGGAGGGTTCTAAATTGTTTCTTGCAGAACTAGATGACATAACCTCTACATTTTAAATTTTCTTTTTTTCCCATCTGGAAAAACCTAACTCTGGGAAAAGGCCTTGTAGATTTACAGATGAAATGGCACCCTGAATGGAAATGTGAGTACAATCTGAGATCAGAAAAGAAACATCTGCACTATAAGCTGATGATAAGCACACATGGAATGCAGATAATAAGATGGTTGGAAAACAGGTGTTTTCTTCTCCCTGAATCTCCCTTTGGTTCCCAAAGAGTGAACCACAGATGGATGCCTGGGAGCCCAGTGTGTTTCACTACTCTTACACAGTTCTATCCAGGGCCCAATCTTTGCTCTATCAGGTTTCATGGTCAAGGCCATGGTCAGGGCGACGATCATGCTTGCTCTATCCTGGGAGAATGAGGCTAGCTCCTTTAGAGAACTTCTTGACAACAGAATCAGTGTATGTGGCATACAAGGCAAACATAACTTTCTAGGACTAATACTGAGGGTCTCTCAGAAGTATTAGCAATGATTTTTTAAAATAATAAGCCAAGGGGCGCCTGGGTAGCTCAGTGGGTTAAAGCCTCTGCCTTCGGCTCAGGTCATGATCTCAGGGTCCTGGGATCGAACCCCACATCGGGCTCTCTGCTCAGCGGGCAGCCTGCTTCCTCCTCTCTCTCTCTGCTTGCCTCTCTGCCTACTTGTGATCTCTGTCAAATAAATAAATAAAATTAAAATAAAATAATAAGCCAAAAGACTTTGCCCTAGTGATGAACAGAAGAAAGAATGAATGGATATGGAGGTATAATGGAGTATCTTGCCAAGACAGACTGATACAAGGCACTTAAGTTTTGGTGGTATAGTAAAGTTGTTTAGGTATAAACAGGAGTTAGATCTAACAAGGTGGGCACTCAAAAAAAAAAAATAGGAAAATGAACAGATTTGCTAAATCAGTGAGTGAACCAATGATCCGTATTCAAATCCCAATTTAGCAGATGTTTGGTTTGTGCCTGATTTTTAATCTCTTCTACCCTCTACTTCCTTCAGCTACAAAATGGTAGTAAGTAGGATCACATAAAAGAATGTACATAAAGTGTTTACAACAGCACAAGCACAGAGCAATTGTTCAATAAATAGGATCTATTTTTACTATTCTACTTACAGCTTCAAGGTAAGCAAAAAGCTGAAGGATGTAAAGGGAGGTGCACACAAAATAAGAGAGTTGGAAAAAGTCCAAGGGTGATGATGATGGTTTCCACTCTTCCACCAGAGTGGTGCTTTCCACTCTGACATGCTTATTTGCATGTCTGCCAAAGGATCTGGAGACCTTCCTACTAGCTAAATAGATGGCTAGTTCTACCCAGTACACAGAATTATATAATTGTTTATCTAGGTGGTCACATGGACTGCATAGAGACACCTGAAGACACTCCTGCACCATGGTTCCCTTTATATATTTGATGTATTAACAATCTGCACAAGATTTTACTGATTGCTGTTTCTCTAAAAATGGTGCCAACATGTTGACTTTGGTAGATCATAAAAATATGTCGTAATTTGTTTATTCATCTATCTTCCAGGTACCAAATATCTAACAAAGGAATCAGCAAAGATGTAATTGCAGGCCTCATGAAGCTGACAATTGCACGGGTAAGACACAAATCAAAGAACCCAACATACAATAAGTCACTGCAAGTGTAAGTAGTGTTGAAGATAAGGCTTTCGGTGGTAGGGATTTCTGATTATTAAATTTATGCTGAAATATTTTGGGGAGCAAAAAGGCATCACCAGATGTAGGAATGACTGGGTGAGTAAACATGAATCTTTTCTCCCAAAGGACTCACAGATGACTATTTTTTTTTTTTGCAAGAACCTTAGTAAAATGCATTTCAACATTGAATCTAAAATAGCTAATTTTTTTTTTAAAAAAGAAAGAAAATTCCTGCTGTGCAGAGCAATGGAAATGGCAAGACAAATAGATCTGTGGAAATAGAACATCTTTCTTCATTTTTCTGAACTTGGGAGCAATTTTGAATGGAATTATTAGCTTGTGGGGAACTGACTGGAATGTGTGGTTTGGTTGCTTATTTGCTTACTTCCTTAATTTTAGGTGATTTTGTGGTAAGGATGGAGTCTTTTCTATGGTTTTGAAACTGAACTAAATAAGAGTTCATCCACACAATGTGCAGTGTGCCAATAAAAACTAATATCAAGCTTTTACAGTGAAGAAAGAGAGGCTGTTTATTGGTGTGGCACTCCCCAGAAGAACAGGGAGCTCACACTCAGAAACCCAAACTCCCCGATGGCTTACAAGCAGGGGTTTTTAAAGGGTGAAAACTCAGGGTAAGGTCTCAGGGTCTCAGGTCATGCTGATTGGCTAGGGATTAGGTCAGCCATAATGTTTCCTTTCTTGATCATCTTGTCCCTCCCGGCAACTTCCCATCTGGTTTTGGGGAGACTGTAGTGAGGAGGTCGTTCTGCTGCAGGCGCCTGGAATGTAAAACATTCTCAGCAGATGGCATCAGTGGCGCCATATCCAGCAGAAGTACAAAGGCAGAAGTTCTACATCCTGTCACTATTACAAGCTGCAAAGAGTTATTATTTTCTCTTGCAAACAACATGTTGTGTTTGTTATCTCAAGAAGAAGACCATCCCACAGACTTCTGAGGAGGCAACTTTGTTATTTCCTGAGATAATTTTGCAGGTTTCTTGAACATAACTAAGGGCCCCGTGACTCTGGCCAGAGGCAGCTAGGAGCCCTGCTTCTCAACTGTGAGGTCTGCGGGACTTGGATCTCCAGGTTCACTTCCTCTGTGAACAAGGATGGAGACTGAAAGTTTGTGATTCTGGGAGGAGAGAACAAGTACCATCTTGCACCGAGTTGGGACTAACACCAAATCCAAACTTTATCAAGGATCCTCTTAAAACTTCTTCTTGAGGGTGCCTGGGTGGCTCAGTGTCCATCTTCGGCTTGGCTCATGATCCTAGGGTCCTTGGATTCAGCCCCCCATCAGGCTCCCTGCTTAGCGGGGAGCCTGCTTCTCTCTCTCTCTTTGCCTGCTGCTCCCCCAGCTTGTGTTCTCTCCCTCTCTCTCTCTCTCTGTCAAATAAATAAATAAAAATCTTGAAAAAAACCCAAAAACTTCTTCCTGAAGTATAACAGGACACAAATTCTACGTGTACAATTCACAGAAGTAAGCAAGCATACCTGTGCAACCACTTCCTAGGGAAAGAACTAGAATATGGCTACAAATTCTGCTCATGTCCCCTCCCAATTACTATTCCTGCCTCTCCAAGATCATTACTACCCTGACACATAACACTATACCTTCACCTCACTGTACAGTATTCAACTCTGTATAGTCATTATATAGCCTTAATTCTATATATTCATTGTACATAAACGAACCCACTGGTATCTAATCCTTTGTGTCTGGCTTTATTTCTCTCAGTCCTATTTTGGAAAGACTTGCCCATGTTTTTACATGTATTTGGAGTTCATTTTTTATTATTATTGCTATGTGGTATTCCATGGCATGAATTTACTTATTTAACTATTTTTTTAAAAGATTTTGTTTATTTATTTGACAGACAGAGATCACAAGTAGGCAGAGAGGCAGTCAGAGAGAGAGAGAGAGAGGAGGAAGCAGGCTCCCTGCTAAGCAGAGAGCCTGATGCGGGGCTCGATCCCAGGACCCTGGGATCATGACCCGAGCCGAAGACAGAGGCTTTAACCCACTGAGCCACCCAGGAGCCCCCATGGCATGAATTTATTTATCTGTTCTACTGTTGATGGGCACTGGGGTTACATCCAAATTGAAGGTATCAAGAAAAATGCTGGGATAAACACCGTTCTGAAGATTTTTAGTGAGCAAATGTATGTATTTCTACTGAGCACACATGTAGGAGTGAAATAATGCTAAACATCTAGGAGTGGATAATGCTAAACAGTTTTCCAAAGGGGCTACTCCCATTTTCAGTCCTCCTGGCAATATATAAGAATTCCATTTGAATTCGAGAATGATCAATCTTTTTAATTTTAGCCATGTTGGCAGGAAATAGCCTCATTTTAATAATGTTTCTTTAGGCATTTTTGCTCTGTCAGCTAATTTTACTTTCACTTATAATAGTTGTATATAAATGTCACTTTGTCATAAATCATCCCATAAAATGACATACTCTACAAGCTTTAGTCTTTACCGGTTCCTGACTTTAGTACTTTATCTTCCACATAGAATAGTAATAATAATAATAGATAAAATTTGCTGAAGGCTTACGAGATTCCAGATACTCTATTCATTTATCTTAACATCATTTAATTAATTCATCCCTCATAACACCCCTCAGTGATAGGTTCTACAATTATCCTCTTTCTAAAAGATTAGGAATTGCCCAGAGAAATACACTGATTTGCCCGAAGTCACATGGTTAGTAACTGGTGACAACTGGTTTAATTCATAAGCAGTCCAACCTCAGAACCAGTGTGTAAAAACAGTTCATGTTACCATGCATTAACACACAGCAGAAAATCCAGCATCCTACCATTATCCCCCAGAGTCTGGGAGGCTTCCACTGTTATCCTTTCACTTTTCCCCATATTGCTGACTTTTGATAAGAAATCACTGTCACTCTTATTTACTTGTCCTATTCTCCCAAAGGCTGGGTATGAATTGCAACATTTTTTTCCTCAATTTCCTTAGAATATCCCAATTTAAGGGAATGCGTGATATCAGCTGAAGACAGTCACATCACATCATAACAAAGCAAATTATATAAAACTTCATGTAAGGTTTTCATGTTAAAATCCTCCTGCCTGGCAGCCTACTGAACAATTTGCCACCAGCCAGCTTCTCTGTAGCTCTTCTCACTGATGCCATTTTCTTATTCCATTTCATTTTCTCTTTGTTATTTTCCTTTCGTCTCTCCTAGGTATAAATTCAGCCCAAAAATGTGCATTGTAGACCTCTTGGATTGCTCTAGAAAACTATCTTGCTCTGTTATGCAGAACTCTTGAGTTCTTCTGACCTGATTGTTTGGCCTTTCATTCACTCTCATGGGGGTCTCCATTTTCTCAACCAAAATGGATGACCGCAATGTTTTGCACTACAGCCTTTTCTATCAACCTGATCAAATTCTTAGCCATGACCTCTTCATCCCAGTCTCTCTTTGGGTGGAAGAAAACTTGTACCTGTTAGGGGGAAGAGCTGCTGTGACAAACCCACGTCAAAATGCATCATGGCTCCCATACAAGCAAAGTTTCTTTCTTGCCCACATAAAACCCATAGAGGTGTTCTGGGTTGGTAAGCTTCTCGCACCCACGGGATGATGCAAGCACCTCGGTTCCTTCCATTCCGTGGCTCTGCTTCCTTCAACACATAGCTTCTCAGATTTCTGTCCTTTTTTCACATCAAGTTGGGAAGGAGAACGAAAGTGGAGGACCAGAGCTGGGAGTTGTGTATGAACCGCCTCTGACTGCTAGGCAGTCTGGAACCCATGTTGTGGCTGTGGGCCCCAGAAGAGTGGATGGGTCTGGTGACAGGCTGGTATAGTCTCTGTGCCTGACCAGTATGGAACTTTGTTGTCTCCTGTTATGAATTGTGCCATCTCTCCGATGCTTCTTACACCAAAATGATTGCAACAAAAATAGTTTCTGTCATTCTGGCATATCTGTACATGTGTCTAATTAGACACAAAACAGGGAATGCACCTATGATATGGGTTTTGAGTGGCTTCAGATGCAATGAGACCAGGAAAGGAAGACAAGCAAGAGGCCAAGGAGCAGGGACAGGAAAAGAGGGAAAAGAGAAACAGTCTACTGGCATTACCAGTCCCAGGGTACTTCTTTGCCATGATCATGTCTTTTATTTATAAATCCTCTATGTTCAAAGCACTCAACAAAAATGGATACTTGGTGATTGCTTCCTGTGAGAGAGAAATTAGGAAGGATATGATTTCACAAATGGGGGAAATGGGAATTTCAAAGAGGCCATAGTCACCAAATAAGGAATTCTGGGCAAGAATATAGACTTTCTTGTTCATTTCATGTAATTGCTAAGCACTGTGTCTGTGTGTGGGGGTGGTGGTGTGTTACGCGTGATCCACCCCGTCCAATTTCCCCTCCATTGCTTAAACCCACCTCCATGCTCCTTGCCAAAGAAGCTGGTTGCACTGGTCCAAAATTGACGTTTTCCCTTCATCTTTCAAAACTATTTTCATTTGGAACATGCTGGAAAACTGGCAAATTGTGTTCCAATTAAATTACTCTTTTTGTCTTCAAGTGGTTGAAAACCTTTCAGTCTTTCTCACTCCCATTTCTACTCTCAGGCAGTGAGTTCTTTGGTTTATCTACAGATCTTTACAGAGATTTATCTATAGATGTTCATTCTTCCTCAGATTATAAGAGGCAGGGACAGGAAGCAGACGTACATGGGGAGGGATCGGTTTTTGACTTTTGGATACTGAGATTTTTCCCCCTCATTAAATTTTTGACTATTTATAATGGTAGGGAAAACAAAGGGATAATTTGATGATTTTTTTAGGTGAACTCACAACCAAAGTTCAAGAATTGCATGTTTTACCCACTGAGCCAGCCAGGGACCCCACAAAGGGATAGTTTGAAGATTTAAAACAACATGTTGATAAGAACAAATATTACCGATGATACTGATATAATAGAGACAGGTATTTCTTTACCCATATACACTCCTAAGTGGGAAATATTTCCCCATATTGAATAAAAATGGGAAAATCTCTGTGTGCTACCTTTGTGGTGAAGAAAGAAAAACTACCCTGTTAGAGCTTACTCTGCTGAGCTTACTCTGCTGAGAAGTATTTATTTTTAAATTTTTATTTCAAAAGCAATTAGCTGAGGAGCTAAAGATTGGCTGCAGAGAATCTTGGTTCCAGCACTCTGTGGTGGTGTGATACTGAGCAAGTTACTTACTCTTTCTGTGCCTTACTTTTCTCATCTATAAAACAGAAATAATACTAATAACTACTACTACTAATAATAATAATAAATAACCTCTCAGATTATTTGGATGATTATATGAATTACTGAATGTAAAATGCTTAGCACAGTAGGCTGGCACAAACTACCCGATCTACAAGGGGAAAAGTGATATCCTCACTGAGAGATTATCATCTTGTTGACCAGAACCTTTGTTCCTCAACATGCCCATACACACATATAACACACACATGCTCCAGGAATGTTAATACTGGGTGTGTATTGTACCAAGCTTTTATCCCTGAACACACAAACATGTATATGCTCACATACATATACAACCTATTTATATGCTTGATCTAGCAGAAATTAAATTGAGGTCTAATAACAATCCTGTCCTATGACTTGATTTTTCCCCCCACTTCATGGTTCTTGGGCTTTATTCTAAGTCTATTGTAAAGATCTATTGAACAATTTTTCCTTAGGAATCTATACATTCAATGCAATCCCTCTTAAAATACCATCAGTATTTTTCACAGAGCTGGAACAAACAATCCTAAAATTTGTATGGAATCAGAAAAGACCCTGAATAGCTAAAGTAATGTTGAAAAAGGAAGTCAAAGGTGGCATCACAACTCTGGACTTCAAGCTGTATGACAAAGCTGTGATCATCAAGACAGTACAGTACAGGCACAAAAACAGTGATATAGATCAGTGGAACAGAAGAGAGAACCCAGAAATGTGCCCTTGAGTTTATGGTCAACTAATCTTTGACAAAGCAGAAAAGAATATGCAATGGAAAAAAGACAGTCTCTTCAACAAACGGTGCTGGGAAAATTGGACAGCCACATACAGAAGAATGAAACTGGACCACTTTCTTACATCATACACAGAAATAAACTCCAAATGCATGAGAGACTTAAATGTGAGATAGGAATCCATCAAAATCCTAGAGAACACAGGCAGCAACCTCTTTGACCTCAACCAAAGAAACTTCTTCATAGACATGTCTCCAAAGAAAAGGGAAACAAAAGCAAAATTGAACCATTGGGACTTCACAGAGATGAAAAGCTTTTGCACAGCAAAGAGACAGTCAACAAAACAAAAAGGAATAGGAGAAGGTATTTACAAATGTTTTATCAGATAAAGGGCTAGTATCCAAAATCTATAAACAACTTATCGAACTCAACACCCCCCCCAAAAAAAAATCCAGTCAAGAAGTGAATAGAAGGCATGAACAGACATTTCTCCGAAGAAGACATACTAATGGCCAACAGACACATGAGAAAATGCTCAACATCCCTCAGCATCAGGGAAATACAAATCAAAACCACAGTGAGATACCACCCTAGACTGGCCAGAATGGCTAAAATTAACAACTCAGAGATAAACAGATGTCTGTGAGAATGCAGACATCTCTGTGAATATAAGTGGAACCCTCTTATACTGTTGGTGGGGATGCAAACTGGAGCAGCCACTCTAGAAAACAGTATGGAGGTTCCTCAGAAAGTTAAAAATAGAGCTACCCTATGATCCAGCAATTAAACTATTAGGTATTTATCCAAAGGATACAAACATAGTTATTTGAAGGGGCAGATGCATCTCAATGTTTATAGCAGCAATGTCCACAATAGCCAACATATGGAAAGAGCCCAGATGTCCACCAACAGATGAATGGATAAAGAAGATTGGTATACACACACACACACACACACACACACACACACAGAAATACTACTCAGCCGTCAAAAACAATGAAATCTTGCCATTTGCAATGACATGGAAGTATATAGAGGGTATTACGCTAAGTGAAATAAGTCAGAGAAAGACAAATATCATATGATTTCAGTCATATGGGAATTTAAAAAACAAAACAGATGAACACTGGGAAGGAAAGGAAAATAAAATAAGATGAAAATACAAAGGGAGGCAAACCATAAGAGACTCTTAACTCTAAGAAACAAACTGAGGGTTGCTGGAGGGGAGGTGGGGGAATGGGGTAACCGGGTGATGGGCATTAAGTAGAGCACTCGATATAATGAACACTGGGTGTTATATGCAACTGATGAATCACTAAATTCTACCCCAGCAACTAATAATGCAGTATATGTTAACCAAATTGAATTCAGATGATTGATTTTTTTTTCCTTTGTATTGTATGAATGTGCTGTTTACTTACCTAGTCTTCTACTGAAGGACATTGGGGTTTTTTCCTTTAAATTTTCATTTTACGAGTCAAAATAGTGAAAGTCCATAGTAAAATTAAATCTCCCTTTGAAATATTCAAGGAAATGTAATGAAGCAGGAGTCATAGATTCCAAACTTGATAAAGATCATGTGTTGTCATTTTAAGAGGCTCTGCTATAACATGACTTGTTCAAGGTCACACACCTACTAAATGCTGAAATGAGACTCAAACCCACGTCCCCTGGCTTTCAGTAGGTGTCTTTGGTAGAAGTGAGATATTGGTCAAGGCCCTGGGCTTGGAAGAATTTGATTTTGATCTTAAAAACTGGGGGTTGAAGATAATGAGTGAGTCACCCAGGACCTCATGGCTGGTAAGAAATAGATGATACCTTCTTCCTGACTAAACCCTAACCAGGCAACTCTGAGTCTTCATCAGGACTAGACTTCAATTTTAATCTAGAAATACTTGAACAAAACACTAATATAGTTTCTAGTAGCTCAAGGCTGTATCCTTGGGATGACCCCTACCTCTTTAAAGTGGCTGAGAAAACTCAAGGTTGCCAAAAGAATTTAGTGGTTCCAGCCAGCAGCTGAAGACAGGGCCTGGTCTCCCAGCCTCTGTGGGAGGGAAGGGGCATAACTTCCCTAAGGGCTAGTGAAAGAACCAGATGGATTCCACATGGACCAACTCTACTGAGCCCCTGCTCACCCCTCTCCTTTTCTCCTTTTAAAACACCCAGTCACTCCTGTACCAATCAAAGTTGAGTTCACTCCATGCTGAATTCCTTTCCTACTCCAATAGGATATTATGATGAAAATCTGTTTTACCACCCTCACCGGTTTCTGGTTTCATTTCTCTTTGACACAAAACAAGGCTCCTCTAGAACCCAGATAGCCCTTTCTAATCTTGAGCTTTTCAACATATCCTAGGATTTTGTTTTGTGGGGGTGGGTGGTGGGGACCAAAAGCAATCTGGAACACTGCTGTGTTGCTGAGTCCAGTAGCTCTGTCTGCTGGGAAGTTCTGCTCCGTTTTTTCTTTTTCCTTTCTGAAACGTAAATGTTTAACCCTGGGACTGATAGTTTCTATTCCTCTTGGCAGCAAAAAGAGAAGAGATTATGGGCAGCTTTTAGTGAGCTCACTGTGACCCCATGGGTCTCCCAGGTTTCCTGGACTTTCCACAACAGTTCAATCTTGGAATTTCACAATCAGCAGCTCTTTACCAAATGTAATTTATTCATAGATATTCACTAGGCCTTTATATTATTATTTTATTATTTTTATTTTTATTTTTATTTTTAAGTAGGCTCCACTGGAGCCCAGCATGGGCCCAAACTCATGACCCTGAGATCAAGACCTGAGCTGAGATCAAGAGTCAGACACTTAACTGAATGAGCCACTGAGGTGCCCCAAGACCTTTTTAAAACCATAGATGGAGGGGTGCCTGGGTGGCTCAGTGGGTTAAGCCTCTGCCTTCGGCTCAGGTCATGATCTCAGGGTCCTGGGATGGAGCCCCGCATTGGGCTTTCTGCTCAACAGGGAGCCTGCTTCCCCCCTCTCTCTGCCTGCCTCTCTGCCTGTTTGTGATCTCTCTCTCTCTGTCAAATAAATAAATAAAATCTTAAAAAAAAACATAGATGGATATTACATTAAGTTTTAGATACAAGGTTGAGAAAAAAATGGGACAGAGGATAATTTTTGATGGAGAAGAAGGAAGGAATTGGAATTTGGGGAATCTGAAAAGGAATGTCATGCAGAGTCAAGATCACTGATTAGTTGCCTAAGTAAAGGGATTGTCAAGTGGGAAGGGAAGTTTCTTTTTTGCTTTTCTTTTTCTTTTATAAATATAGCCACCTGTTGAGATATAGTTCACATACCTTATAAATCACCTATTTAAAGTGTACAATTCTGAGGTTTTTATGATTTCTCAGAGTTGTACAACCATCACCACAATACATTTGAGAACATTTTCATCAACCCCTTCAAGCAAATTTTACCCTTTAGCATTTACTCCCCATTTCCCCAACCCCCTCCAGCCTCAGGCAACTACTAATCCATCTCTCTTACTATAGATGTGTAGCAAAGGAAGGTCTGTTTTGTTATGTTTTCACCTATCTAGCCATTTCTAAGTGTACAATTGAGTAGCATTAGCGCATTCACTGATGTGGTTTTCCAATCATCATGACCATTCATCTTCAGACTTCTTTTATCTTCCAACATTAACATTCTGTACCCATTAAACAATAATTCCCTATTCCCTTCCCCCCCAATCCCTGTGACCACCATTCTACTTTTTCTCTAAGAATCTGCCTCTTCTACATAGATCATATAAGTGGATTCACACAGTATTTGTTCTCTTGTGACTGGCTTATTTCACTTAGGATACTGTCTTCAAGGTTCATTCATGTTAGAGCATGTATCAGAATTTTTCCCTTTTTAAGGTTGGATAATACTCCATTGTAGATCTAGACCACATTTTGTTTATCCATTCATTTGTCAGTAGATATTTGAGTTGCTTCCATCTTTTGGTTACTGTGAATAGTGCTGCTGTGAATAGAGGGGTTCACATATCTGTTTGAGATCCTGCTTTTTTTAAAAAAACTTTTTTTTTAAAGACTTTATTTATTTATTTGATAGAAAGTGAGAGAAAGAGCATGAGCAGGGGAGGGGCAGAGGGAAAGGAAGAAGAAAGCTCCCCACTGAGCAGGGAGCCTGATGCAGGGCTCAATTCTAGGACCCTGGGATCATGACCTGAGTTGAAGGCAGAGGCTTAACTATCTGAGCCACCCAGGCATCCCTGAGATCCTGCTTTTAATTCTTTGGTGCAGATAGCCAGAAATGGAATTGCGGGAATATATGCTAATTCTATCTTAATTGTTTTGAGGAACTGACATACTGTTTCTCACAGAGGTTGTACCATCTTACATTCCTACCAGCAACACAAAAGGGTTCCAGTTTTTCTACATCTTTGCAAACATTTGTTATATTTTGGGTTTTTTTTTTTTTTTTACACAATAGCCATCCTAACAGTTGTGGAATACTATCTCATTATGGTTTTGATTTGCATTTCCCTAATGATTAGTGATGTTTTCAAGGGCTTACTAGCCATCTGTATATCTTCTCTGGAGAAATGTATATTAAAGTCCCTTTACGGGGCAGCTGGGTGGCTCAGTGGGTTAAGCCTCTGCCTTTGGCTCAGATCATGATCTCAGGGTCCTGGGATTGAGCCCTGCATCCAGCTCTCTGTTCAGCAGGGAGCCTGCTTCCCCCTCTCTCTCTGCCTGCCTCTCTGCCTCCTTGTGATCTCTCTCTCTGTCAAATAAATAAATAAAATATTAAAAAAAAAATAAAGTCCCTTTACCCATATTTGGTTTTTATTTATTTACTTGTTTCTTTTACCCATATTTGAATTGTATTGTTTGTTTTTTGTTGTTGTTGAGTTGTAGGAATTTTTTGTATATTCTAGGTATTAACACCTTATTGGATATGTGATTTGCAAATATTTTCTCCCATTCCATACATTGCCTTTTTACTCTGCTGATAAAATACTTAATGCACAGATGTTTTAAATTTTGAAGTTAAACATAGAATTGTCATTTGATCCAGTAATTATGCTAATGGTATTTACCCAAAGAATATGAAAACACTAATTCAAAAAGACATATGTCCCCCTCAGGACACCTAGATGGCTCAGTCAGTTAAGCCTCTGCCTTTGGCTCAGGTCATGGTCTCAGGGTCCTGGGATCGAGTCCTGCATCGGGTTCTCTGCTCAGCAGGGAGCCTGTTTCTCTCTCTGCCTCTGCCTGCTTGTGCACTCTCTCTCTCTCTCTCTGACAAATAAACAAATAAATAAAATCTTTAAAAAAAAATACATATGTACCCCTATGTTTATTGCAGCATTATTTACAATAGCCAAATTACAGAAGCAGCCCAACTGTCCATCAATAGATGAATAGTTAAAGAAGATATGGTGTATATATATACATATATATACACACATATAATATATACACATATATATAATATATATATAACAGAATATTACTCAGCCGTAAAAATGAATGAGATCTTACCATTTCCAACAACATGGATGGAGCTAGAGAGTATAATGTTAAGTGAAATAAGCCAGTCAGAGAAAGACAAATCCTATATTATTTCACTCATATGTGGAATTTAAGAAACAAAGCAAATGAACAAGAAAACAAGAGACAAACCAAGAAACAGACTCTTAACTATGGAGAACAAACAGATGGTTACCCGATGGGAGGTGGGCGGGTGGATGGGTGAAAGAGGTGAAGGGGATTAAGAGTCCACGCATCATGATGAGCACTGAGTAATGTATAGAATTGTTGAATCACTATATTGTACATCTGAAACTAATATAACACAGTATATTAACGATGCCAGAATTAAAATAATCAATGCATTTTCGGGGCACCTGGGTGGCTCAGTCTGTTAAGTATCTGACTATGGCTCAGGTCATGATCTCAGGATCTTGGGATTGAGGCCCCCGTGGGATTCTGTGTTCAGCAGGGAGGCTCTTCTCCCTCTGCCTTTACCCCTCCTCCTGCTCATGTTCTTTCTCTCTCTCAAATAAATAAATAAATAAATAACATCTTTTAGATTTAGTGAGTGCACATGAGCAGGGGGATGGACAGAGGGAGAGGAAGGAGCAGGCTCCCTGCTGAGCAGGGAGCCCTATGCAATGTAGGGCTTGATCCCAGGATCCTGGGGTCATGACCTGAGCTGAAAGCAGACACTTAACCAACTGAGCCACCCAGGTGTCCAGTGAATAAAATCTTTTAAATAATAATAAAAATGTTTTAAATTATAATATCATCTAATTTATCTATTTTTTCTTGTATTTCTGGTGGTTTTGGTGTCACCTCTGAGAAATCGTTGCCAGATACAACGTCACGAAGATTTTTGCCTGTGTTTTCTTTTTTTTTTTTTTTTAAGATTTTATTCATTTATTTGACAGATAGAAATTACATGTAGGCAGAGAGGCAGGCAGAGAGAGAGAGAGAGGAGGAAGCAGGCTCCCTGTTGAGCAGAGAGCCCAAAGCGGGGCTTGATCCCAGGACCCTGGGATCATGACCCGGGCCAAAGGCAGAGGCTCCAACCCACTGAGCCACCCAGGCACCCCTCTGCCTGTGTTTTCAAGAGTTTTATAGTTGTAGCTCTTATGATCAGGTCTTTAATCTATTTTGATTTGAGTTTTGTATATGGTACATAGTAAGGATCCAACTTCGTTTTTTTGCATGTGGATATTCAGTTTGATTAACATCATTTGTTGAAAGCAAAGCAAGTTCTTAAGGGAAGAGTTAATGTTTTATTTTGGGTTCCTTTGAAGCAGAGCCTGTGACAAAAACTTATTGACAATTTATTTAGAAGGTGATTTCAAGAAGCAGGCATGAGGGAAAGGGACAAATGACACAGAAAAGGATAAAAATCTAGTAAAAAGTTCTACTGAGGAGGCTGCTGCCATTATTCACAGAGGTTCAGTTTCATCAGGACATCTGAAAACTACCTGGGATATCTCCCAAAAAGACCCCTCTGAAAAACAGGGAAATGAGACACTCCTACTTTCTGTCTCCACTGTCTGAGAGTTACCACTAGGTAGATGGGAGACAGTCCTCTGTCGGCTCTGAAGGCTCCTAAATGATGTGTGGGTAGCGTGGCCTGCTGGGCTTTGAAAAAGATCTTCTGTGTGGTTCTCACCCGGAGACACTGGCTAGCATGCCTCAGCTTGCAAAGACCTGTGCTCAATAGCTCACACGACGCATGTGGGCCAGGAGTGGGATGTCAGCTACCAGAACTGTCTGCTATAATCAGTAACCAAGAAATAAACAAGGTCTGCCTCAACATCTACCAGAGGGCCCGCTGTGGGCCCAGGCCGATGCCTGCAGGGTAAAAGGCAAGACACTTACATTCTTTCATCGAGCGTAAAAGATACACAAGGCTATGCTCAGGAAGTTAGGAAAATGAACCAGAGGATCCTTATAAAGGTAGGGTTTAACAGATACAGCAGCTATGCAAATTCCTCATCTAAAAGAAAGGAAATGATCAGAGCTGTGCAGGAGATGTGTATGGGAGGGAGAGGAAGTTTCTAGTAACAGGTAATAAAGGCTTCATGAGAAAGATTGCATATAAATGGATCCTGAAAAATGATGTTCATTTATTCATTCAAAATATATTGATTGATATGTCTTCTGTGTGGCAGGCATTTTCCTAGGTGCTAGGGATTCTGTAGTAAGCAAACAGAAATAGTCCCTCTCTGACTTGCACCCTAGTAGAGAGACACAGGCACTGAGTTATTGATTAATTTATCAATTAAATAAGCAAGATACTGTCAGAAAGCATTAAGTGCAATCAAGAAACCGAAACAGGGGACGCCAGGGTGGCTCAGTTGGTTAAGCGGCTGCCTTCGGCTCAGGTCATGATCCTAGGGTCCTGGGATTGAGTCCCACATCGGGCTCCTTGCTCAGCGGGGAGCTTGCTTCTCCCTCTGCCTCTGCCTGCCTCTCTGTCTGCCTGTGCTCACTCTCTCTGACAAATAAATAAAATAACATCTTAAAAAAAAAAAAAAAGAAAGAAAGAAAGAAACCGAAACAGGACCATCGGATAGGGTGCTGAGATAGGATGGGGTAACCGCAGACAGGGGCGGTCAAGAAATTTTCTACAGAGAAAACATCTAAGCTGAGACCTAAATGATGTTGCGAAGGTGTCACCCCCAAAACAATCAGAAGTAATTCTTCCAGAATAAGAGAAAATGCAGAGCCAAAAACAGGGAAGAGCTTAGCATGTTTGGGAATAGAAACATCAGTGATTGAAGAGAGTAAGAGCCAAGGTATAGAAAGGGATGAAATGGAGTCAGATGGATGGGCCCAGGCCGGGTCACGCAGAACCCAGCAGGCGGCGTGAGGCCTTTGGACCACATCTATATGCTAGAAAAATCACAGGAGAATTTTAAGCCAGAGAATGTACTAATTTGGTTTCTGTTTCTTTCTTGCTTTCTTTAAGATTTTATTTATTCGTTTGAGAGAGAGAGAGAGAATACAAGCAGGGAGAGAGACAGGAAGAGAGGGAGAAGCAGACTCCCCGTTGAGCAGGGAACCTGATGTGGGACTCAATCCCAGGACCTTGGGATCATGACCTGAGCTGAAGGTAGACACTTAACCATCTGAGAGATTTCTATTTCTAAAAGATCATTCTGACTGCCATGTGGAAAAGGGACCACACAGCCTAGGAGTAGCATCACTGTGCCCAGTTCAGGGACCCTTGTTGGGTCATCTAGGATGGGCTTGGGATAGTTTAGTCCTGGCTGGTTGCAGGAGAGAGAGGAGGGGAAGTCTGGGATTCCATGTTGGGGGTAGACTTAAAGGTCGCCTTTGGTTGTGCTCTGATGACAGCTGGGAACACAGGTAGAAACACCAAGGTGAGGCAAGAAAAGGTCTGACAAAGAAATGAGACCTCTTTCTTCATGAATGGCCAAAGCAGGGACTGATAAATAGTGGTGGGGATGTGGCTTTGAAAAAGATCAAGAACTCTGAACGCCAGGGGCGCCTGGGTGGCTCAGTGGGTTAAAGCATCTGCCTTCAGTTCAAGTCATGATCCTGGAGTCCTAAAATTGAGCCAGCATCGCATCGGGCCTTCTGCTCAGCAGGGAGCCTGCTCCCCCCACCTCTCTCTGCCTGCCTCTCTGCCTGCTTGTGATCTCTATCTGTCGAATAAGTAAATAAATAAATCTTCAAGGAAAAAAAAAAAAAAGAACTCTGAACACCAGGCAAGGAAATCAGACTTCATTCTGTAGGCAATGGGAAGTAACTGATGGGTTTTAAAAGAAAAGATTGACAAGAACCAAGCTGTGCTCTTAGGTTTTGCCATTGTTGGGTCAAATAGCACACAGAGATGACAACTGCGTGTGTGTGTGTGTGTGTGTGTGTGTGTGTGTGTGTGTGTGTTTGAGCAGGGAAAGTTAGAGCTATTTGGGCCGTATAAAGCCCCAGACTTCTTTGGAGGTTAATTTACTTCTCTGTTTATTGACGTTGCTATGGCGATGTAAAATGCTAGCCAAGAGGACAGAGAACAGTCCACTGTCTCTGTACTTAATAATCTGATTTTATGTAAGACATCGAGAAAGAATGCAATAACTCAGGCCCGTTGCAGCGAGCAGTAAGAGAAACCAGATGCGGCTGAGCTCACCTCCTCCCAGGCCACACCAATGCCTCTCCTCGGGTGCAGGGTTTCGGGCCCAGCTGTCCTGGCACCACCAGGCCTGGCATTTGGAGGAACTCATCCTGCATTCTGCCCCGTCTCCCCATTGCTCTCTCCAACCAGAAATTTGAAAGCAGCCCACAAAGTGAAATCCAACCCAAAGGAGATGGATAAAAGAATTCTGCCTATAAAACGGGGTTTGCAAAGGGAAACTAGCTTCATTGGTGATGCAAACTACTCCCTCCTGGTGTGTTCCTTGATATGGCCCTGAGCATGGCTTTTTGGAGAAGCTGCAGATTCCTATCTAGATTTGCATGTTTCCACTTTCTTTCAGGAAGTCAGTGTTTGGAAGCTGGTGGTCAGGTATTTTTTACCCCTAATGAGAAACACATTCTTTCTGTTGTTTAGGATAAAACCAAGAATTTTTCACTTTCCTCCGTGTCCCTGTAAAGTGAACGTTATGTTCTCTAGCTGGATTTTTGATGTGAGTGGTAAAAAACAAAAACCAAAACAAAACAGAACAAAATCTTAAAGGAAACCTCTCATCGTTTCTGAATTCTAGACCCTGGGCATTCTAGGTTTTTGATAATATTTTTATTCATTTCACAGCTTTCGGGCTCCTTTCAAATGCCAGACACCGTAGTAGGCACTAAGAATACAGTCGCAAGCACCCGGGCCCTTCTCTAACTGTTGTTAGAGCGATCCAGAGAAAGATGGTCAGTACGATTTCATCTTTGCCGTGCACGTTTCACTGTGGTCCCTCTGTTACCTGCACGGCCTCCCTTCAATCTCCCAGCAATCATACAAAGTATTAGCATTCTCCTACTTGCATAAGTGAAGAAGCTGGGGCTTCATTGCGTGGCAGAGAAACGCACCGATCATTAGGGCATTTATGCTTGGTGTGATTTAAGAAGTTAACAGAAAGACCACGGGCACACTGAAAGAGCAAAGACACTGTGTTCCCCGGGGTTAAGGGTGAGATAAAAATGATTAGTCCTTAATACCTTCGACCAAATAGCTCTCTAAAATGCTCCCCAGCTGGGATGTTGTGATTTATAAGAAAAATAGATATTTGGTCTTCTTCCATGGTTCCTGGCTCACAGCTCCCCACACCCTTGGAATTTCCTAAGTGCTGAGAGGATCAATGCATCTTTTGTTATGTTAATTAGGCAACTCTTGGAAAGAGCCTAAGAATGGGGGCTGGTTGCTGGTGGACCCCTGCTTCTGATTACGGTTGGAACTTTTCAATCCTACTCTGACCTCCGGGGAGGGGTAAGGGGGGCTGGAGATGGAGCCCAACTGCCAATGGCCGATGATTTCATTAATCGTTTGTATGGAATGAAGCCTCCACAAAAACCCAAAAGGACAGGGTGTGGAGAGTTTCTGGCTTGGTGAACACATGGAAGTCCATGGAGAGGGGCACCTCCAAGCAAACCACACTCCAGAAAGCACAGCAGTTCCATGCTCTCTCCCCAAATATCCCCTCCACCTCTCTTCCACCTGCCTGCTCCTGAGTTAATATCTTTTCACAGGGGTGCCTGGGTGGCTCAGTGGGTTAAACCCTCTGCCTTCAGCTCAGGTCATGATCCCAGGGTCCTCAGATCAAGCCCCGCATTGCATCGGGCTCTCTGCTCGGCAGGGAGCCTGCTTCCCCCGCCACCCTGCCTGCCTCTCTGCCTACTTGTGATCTCTGTCTGACTTGTGATTTCTGTCTGTGAAATAAATAATAAAATCTTGAAAAAAAAATCCTTTTACAATAAACCAGTAATCTAGTGGGTAAGTGGGGTTTTTGAATTCTGTGAGCTGCTCTAGGAAACTGACCAAACCTAAGGAGAGGGTGTGGGACCTCCGACCTATAGCCAGTTGGTCAGAAGCAAAGTTGGGAGGTGGGGCTGTCATCTCCAGCATGTGTGAGAAAGGGTGCTTTTGTAGGACTGAACCCTTAGCAACTAGGGTCAGAAGCTATCTCCCGTCAGAAGTCTGGAGTATTGTAGGCCGTATGGGGGAAACCCCGTCCCCAGATTGGAATTGGTACCACAAGCCCTACATCAGCATGGCAGGTAGCTGAGAACCATTCCTACTGAGAATGGAACAGGAATGAGGGCCAAAGGCAGTCAGGCCCAAGATGGGCCACATTGGATATTATTTTTTTATTTTTTTTGGAGGGGGGATATTATTTTAAATAAAAGTTACATAGGAGACAGCCTGTGCAAGAAAAACACTCATACCCTCCTCTGTCCCCTGGAAAGCAGAAAACAAATCTTCCAAGTGAAAGGTGCTCACCTAATACTGGGAGGTAAAGAAGCATCCTTATCACCAGAGATGGGAAATTTAGAGCAGAGAAATCTGTATACAATCTTTGTGTGGCACCTGGGTGGCATATTTGGTTAAGCGTCCAACTCTTGATTTCTGCTCAGGTCATGATCTCAGTATCTTGAAATGGAGCCCTGCCTTGGGCTACATGCTCGGCATTGAGTCTTCTTAAGATTCTCTCTCCTTCTCATCCCACCCTACTCTCTCTAAAAAACAAACAAACAAAAAACCCAAAAGCAAACTTTGTTACTTTGACTGATTTACTACCCCAGCCCAGTATCTGTTTAGAATTCCTTACTAACTGAAGCTTCCAAAGTGAAATTTTCTTTGCGCTGTCCACATCATAAATTTATTGTCTCCTTGTTTAAAAAGCATAAAAACCATCTGCCTTGGGCATTTCTTTAGGTCTCACTGTCATTACTGGGCCTCTGCGCACACACAATAAAACTTTGGGTTTTGGGGCACCAGGGTAGCTCAGTGGGTTAAGCCTCTGCCTTTGGCTCAGGTCATGATCTCAGGGTCCTGGGTTGGAGCAGGGAGCCTGCTTCCTCACCACCCCCCCACCACCACCTGCCTCTCTGCCTATTTGTGATCTCTCTCTCTCTGTCAAATAAATAGATAAAATCTTTAAAACAAAACAAAATGAAACTCCGGGTTTTTTCTTCCATCAATCTGTCTCATGTAAATTTAATTCTTAGTCTAGCTCTAAGACCTTGAAGGATAGAGGAAGAGTTTTTTCTCCCCTTCACAGGTCTCCCTCAGTCTCTCACCTCGGACAGTCTATCTTCATGCTTTTCTTTATTAAAAAACAAACAAACACACAAACAAAAAAAACCTATCCTGGGGCACCTGGCTAGTTTAGTAGGAGAAATGTGTGACTCTTGATCTCAGGGTCATGAATTTGAGCCCCATATGGGGTATAGAAATTACTTAAATAAATAAAAAACTTTAAAAAAATTATATATATATATATATATCCCATTTCAACAACTGCTAGGTTTTGCCCTGGCTGAGTATTATTTCATCAATTCCCTACTTTCTGTGATTGCCTTTACTCAAGCTCCTTATGGTATTGTCAAGCTCTTTGCTAATATTGATTTATTTTATTCGATATGCATAAAGTGTTCTTTTCCCGTAACGTTAGAGGATTTCAAGAATTGTTCCAAATCTGGTACAAAGTAGTTGAAGTTAAATCTCGTAGCCTTGATAACTTTGTATTTAACAGAGTAAGAGCTCCCTTGCTGCTGATCTGTGATGACCTCATAAAATCACAATACCTATTACATCTAGCATGTGCTAGAACTGAATTCTGAATCAATATGATGTATATACACTTAAAATCAGAAGAAACTACTCCAATAAGCAAAGACTAATAAACTTCAATATAACACAGAATATTTTTTAAGATAAATTAAACAGATTCACACCATCCACTCCAGGTTGATTTTCCAATAGTAAAGAAGAATGCTTGCAAATCACAATAAGAACTACTCAACTGTCCTCCTTTATAATCTAGCATGAGGGGCCTTAAAATGAACATCAAAAATGTATGCAAGACAAGAAGGAGAATGCTCATTTAGAACAAAAGTGCAAAGTAATATACTGAACATTTTAAAGTGTTCATTTTATAGTTCTTTCCTGCCTACGTACAAGACATTGGGGAGTGTCTACAAAATTTCCACCATGCCAGATATGAGATAGACTTGGTAGCAAAACCCTGAGTGGTGTTCATTGACTTACTCAAGAGCAAAGTGGCAAGGCTGTTGCCTTCAAGAACAGTAACAAGCCCCAACAAAATCTCTCTTGTTTGGGGAGGATTTTCCTGACACTTTAGAGTGAATCATGTCCATTGGTATTACCCCCACTCTGACCCTATGACTTTCATCAATAACATTTGTCACAAATGCAATTTCAACAAATATTTGGGTAATAATTTGTGTAATGAATGCTTTTCTCATTAGAACATAAGGTCCATGTGTCCTATCACTTTTTGAAGGAATCCAAATGTTTTCTCAATATTGAATTTATATAAGTTCGATTCATTTTGTTGAGTGAATCAGAGGGGAAAATTTACTCAAAACGATAAACCAAAAAATAAAAAGAGTGATTTCAGGCAATAAACAGGAGGAAAAGAAACCCTTAGCTTGACACACATTTAAAAAAAAAAAAAAAAGAGTGAATACATTGAAAATGAGCCAAGATGAGTTCTTTCCCAAAATTTTGAAACTAAAAGAATGGTCTTCCATGACAGTGCCTGTACTTTTAATTATATTGAGAAAGTCTGTAATGATATACATGTCCTTGTGGATTCAGTCATGCCTTTTAAGGTTTTGTATTTTGTTGTGATTCTATCTACATATACTTGGAAAATAACAGGGCATTTTTGCATGCGACTCATGATTCATTCCATCTGCAGAGAAGACCACAGTCAAACGCACACATTTGGTGTTTTCTTCCACAGCTCCTTGAATACCAGGGGACTGTCACCCACAATCTGAGAGCTACTAGGTTGCTGAAACATACCCCCAAATTGCTCCCTGTTGGAAAAGTCTGAGGTTCATAAACTCAGTGTTTGGAAGTAAGGTGAATAAGCAGGTCTAATCCTTAATAATTAGCACAGGTGGGGCGCCTGGGTGGCTCGGTGGGTTAAAGCCTCTGCCCTCAGCTCAGGTTATTATCCCCGGGTCCTGGGATCCAGCCCCACATCGGGAATCTCTGCTCAGCAGGGAGCCTGCTTCCCTCTCTCTCTCTGCCTGCCTCTCTGCCTACTTGTGATCTCTGTTTGTCAAATAAATAAATAAAATCTTTTTAAAATAAAAAATAAAAAAATAATTAGCACAGGACCTGCAGAATCTTGAGAACGTCTTTCAGCCTTCAGTGTTGCACAGTAAATACGGTGGCATGTACATTTCTGAGGCTTCTTTTCAGTAACATAGATATCCATTAAGAAGGAAGCAGGAATGAGGGAGTAAATACCCTCACCTCTACCTCTGGCTCCTCCTGTTCTCTACTTTCTTATTGCTGCTTCCCATCTGCCAACCCCAACAGAAGCCCATGGGCAAGGGCGTCTGGACAATACAGTCCAAAGACATCAGCATCTTGAGGATTCTTGTTCAAGATGGTGATATAGGAAGACCCTGAGAACACACCAAATTACCCCTATTTATAGGACAATTCCTCCTGAAGAAGAACTGGGGGCCAACTGAACAGCTTGTGAACAACCAAAGATAGAAAGAAAGCAAAAAGAACAGAAGAGAAGGGGAGACAGACATAAGCATCCCAAGGCACAGTCTAGTACAGAGAAGGACCTAGATTGGATCTACGGGGTCAAATGTTGGGTAACCAGCTGTGGTAAAACAAGAAATACATTTGGTTTTTGTCCTGCTTTCCTGGCACAAAACTCTATAAACCCTTGTCATTTTCCAAGTGATAGAACTATCTTTTGTGATTCATAACAAGCCTTTTCAATCACACCTGAGTTTTTATCAATGAAGTGACTCCGGGTAAGGTCCCCATATAGGTTCAGCATGGGCTGAGAAGGAGTAAGTAAATTAGAGGGAGATTAAAGGAGATTAATGTTCCAGAAAAACTCCTGAACAGGAAGATTTGATATGCTTCCAAGCAGAGGAACCCATGGAAGTGCTGAAGAGTGGCCTGTCCAGAGCCGGTGTGGAAGGTCCATGCCTCTTCCACAGACTTGGCCCTATGCAGCTCTTCCATCTGGCTGATAGAATTATATTCTATTATACTTACGAATTATAATTCCTGAGTTTTATCCTTTTATACTAAGTCGGTAAGGTAGTAAGTAAATGCTTTCCTGAGTTCTGTGAGCCTCTCTAGCAAATCAGTGGAACCTCCAGTTTATAGCAGGTCGGTCAAAAGTTGAAGAGATAGGCCAGAACTTGCAGATGGCATCGGAGGGTCTGGGCTGGGCCCTTAACCAGTGGGATCTGACGCTACATCTAGGTGGATAGTATCAGAACTCAATCAAATTGTTGCAGAATGGCTTGATATGTGAAAAACTCAAAAGTCTTGTGTCAGAAGCAAAATAGTGTTGCAGTAGGGAACTGAGAGCAGAGAAGATACACAGAATGGTTTTTCCCTGGGCTAGCCCAATGGGGAAACTCATGCATTTGTACACTCCATGGCTTTTAAAGCACTCATTAAGTCCACAAAGTCAGGGACAGGGAAGCTGACAATGGGATGGAACAGAGGAACAGAGCAGTTAAGTCACTGGCCCAAATCGAACGGCTAGTAAGAAGCTAGTAAGTAGGCCCAAACTTGAACAGCTAGTAAGAAGCCCTTTGCTTAAAGATCTGAACTTTGTTTTTCTGGTGTCTTTGATGTTTATGCTTCCCACCTTCCCCCCTTTCCACGAACACAAGATACCAATGAATCTAGAAATTTTTGGTGCTATGGCTAAACACTATGGGTGATTTGTGTTGTGTTCCCTTTCTGTCTATTGGGGGATTTTATCTCTGTTTATAAAATATTACCTCTCCCCGTTTATAGTATTTGTTGTTGGTAGTGTTTTCGCTGTTAAAGGGTCCAGAACCTTTCAGACCCTCTGTGTAGATGACTTATGGTTAACATGATGCCTGATTATTCATGCCACAGGGCAGAAGAGTTGGTGCTTGTAAACCTACCCAGGGCTGCCCCCTGGGGGCTGGAAAAAGGAGCCCCTTCCCTGTAGGGAGTGGAGCACCTGACGGCTAGAATGATTGTGAGCCCCGTGTGCTTGGTTGGTAGCCCTGAAAACTTACATAGGGACCTTCTATTCTCTTCTATGCCAATTCATGGTTTTCTTGTGCCTTACTTTTCTTACCCCTTGGCTGGCCAGATCCAGTGAAAATTACCCAAATAACTTAACTTCTAAAAATTAATAGCTGTTTCTTCAAGAAAACTCAGAAAGCAAAAGGCAAAACTGCCCATAATCCCATCACCAGAGAGAACATTTTCATCTAAATCCTTCTATCTTTATTTTCTGTGTGGATACCCATGCCTATTTATACAAAATTTATTTTAAAATGGAATTATTCTATACACACTGCTTTGCAGCTTACTTTTTAATCCCATATGGTGTCTTAAGACATAAATGCTTTCAAATTTCATACAGAACTTTTCTTGGCTATTTTATACCCAGAGATTGCTATGGCTAGCAATGAATGCCCTCTAGTTGGAGCAAATGACAGGTGACATGCCAGCTTTTCACACTCAAGTGTGCATATGATTCACCTGGGGATCTTATTCAAATGCAGGTTCTCATTCTGGAGGTCTGGGGTAGGACTTGAGGTTCTGCATTTCTAATAGGCTCCCTGGTGATACTGATGTAGCTGTCTATGGTCTGCACTTTGAGAAACATACAGGTGTGCTGGAAAAAACTCCAATCTAGGAGTCAAAAGCACGTGTCAAAATTTTGGTCATGAATTTTGGATAAGTTTCTAAACCTCTTAACTTGAGTTCTCTTCTATAAAGTTCTCCATTTCATAACAGTCTGAAAATGCTTGGCGCAAAATATGGATTTAGCTGTACAGATTAGTTATATGTGTGTATAGTTAAACTATGAAAGTACACATTGAACCGAACTCAGATCATCATAGAAAAGCTACTTGAAGGAGAAATACAGCTCTTTCTTCTCGTATCCCCTATGCCCCAACTCCCACTGCACCCAAAGCACAAAATCTGCTCTCAAAATAGAAAAGAATGTTCTTTAAATGGGCTTCTTGTGCTTTCAGAAGTCTGAGACATGGAATTTAGAGAGAGACATTGATCCACTTTGACCTTTTTAAAGCGTTCAATAAAAAAGCGATCTATAACCCAGTGTGACCCAGATGGCCCAGCATAGCCTCTCTTTGCCGGTCAGCAGATAGCAGGTTCATTCCTTCTCTTATAAATATACTAACATCACAAATAGATGTGTAAACTGCATAAAATCCACTTTTCCTCTTTGTTCTTTGTCTATTTTTTCTGTCCTGGTGCCAGACATGTTCTTCTTCCCCAAATCTCCTTTCCTGTGGCCTCCCTGTCTTGCTGACTTCAACTTCCTCTCCCTCCAAGATCTTCCCCTCTGGACCCTCCATATCCCTTTCCTTATGAAGTTTTTGGCTTCTCTCGTGTTTTATCTTCATATGCATTTCTCTGCTCAATAAATGGCGCCTCTCCAGGAGTCCAGTGGGACCTTGTGTTTTTCTTGCCATCATCATTGCATTTGATTTTTTCCCCCTCTCTTCAAAAGCAGAAGAATATAGAATTAGACTTTGTGTTTGTCTTTTCATCTATGGAATTTTCCAGTTGCATCATTTTATAATTCCTGATGCCTTTTTTTTTTTTTTTTTAAACAGACTCTGGCCTCCCTGACAAAGGTAGGGGCAGAGGGAGCCAGGTCTGACCTGAGAGAAATGACTTGTTCTACCTGCTCAGGGAGCCACTTGGAGGGATATGGGTGGGTCATCTAGTTTCCTGAAGAGGAGTAGATGCCAGGCTGAGTAGGTCTGGTTCCTGCCTGTGTTCCAGGAATTTCTTTTTATGAAAACTGAAAGAGCTAATTCTTAGGTGCTGTTTGATTCTGGACTGCTATAATGAAATTCTGAAGGCTTCCCACTGAGATGAAAATTGGGGGATTAGGTTCTCTTGAAATACCACCCTGGGTGGGCTTAGCTTGTGGATAGTCAGTTAGAGCTAGACAAAGGAAAAAAGTGAACTAAAATAGTTTTATTAATTGACTAAATCAGTCCAAGATAAAATTACTGAGGCTTACATGTCCAGATCTTAGTAAGCAAATGCTGTTCTTTGTTTATTCCCATGGAGCCTAACATACTCTCAGGCTTTTTAGCACTAGGGTTTTCAAACCCTTCTCTGCAAACCTTTAACAGTGGGGGAGGGGCAGAAGAAGGACAGCTTCTTTGCTGTGACCTGGCCTTTCTTTCTTTCTTTCTTTTTTTTTTTTTTTTGACAGATTCCTGATTCTATATAATAATTGTTTGTACCTGTATGTGGTGTGTGTGTTGAGGGGGCAGTTAGGGTTAATTTAAATACATATGAGATTGCTCAAATCCTTTTTAGAATACTGGATATATTTTTGATATAGAGTCCACTTTTACAGAAGAGAGGTAATGCCGGAGTGAAAAGAGAATGAAGGGAAACAAAATATACCACTTCAGAAAATGCCTCTTTGGCATATTGATTATTGTGAGCTGATAATTTTGAAAGGCTGCGGACACCAAAGAATGTGAAAACCACATAGAAGTTACCCTTTTGTAAGACATTTCCCTTTATGAGGGAAATCTCTACTTGTATGGGTGTCTCCCTCTCTATACCTGGAAGAGGGGGATGACCAGATCTCTAGACACTCTCATCACTGAAGAAAGCATGGACTTAAATCTGCATAATAACCATACCCTTGTTGGCTGTGCTTTACTTGGAAACCTCCCATAACTGGTCTTCCCACCCCTCAGCCCAAATGCAAAACATGTTTCTTTCGTCTGTAGCTGGGGTATTTAATTCTGGTAAATTACTCAAGTTTCCCTGGCTATGTCCCATATAGATAGAAGGTACACATTTAACTAAACTGTTTGTTTTTCTTCTGTTAATCTGTCTTTTATTATGGGAGTGGGATTAAGGGTGGGGTCTCAGCCAAGAGCCTAGAATGGTAGAGGAAACAATTTTTCCCCTCCCTTATAGCAGGAGCAATAGGGGAAGCCAACAATGAAGATAGTTTTTAATATATTTTAGAGAATAATCATTAGGAACCAGATCAAGGAGATTGAATTTAAAGAAAATGAAAGACGGAACAAAACTGATGAAGGTTACATGACCTTTAGGAGTGTGAGGATAATATCTTGGACTCACCTTGATGATACTCCATACATTGTTGTAAGTTGTTCCCATCTCGGAAAGAAGCTTCTCACCCCGCTGGTTACATCTTATATTTATAAAGTGGCTTCTATTTATTGAGTACTTGCTATGCAGATAATAACGTTTCTTAGGTGTGCAGGGCAAGTTTATTGTCACCATCTTGTACTTACCCTTGATGATGCAGAATTGGACGAAGGCAAGTACAACTGGCAACATTATGAGACACAGGTTTTGCTAGTTGGTCTACAGCATTCCTACGCAGAGAAGTCTGAACCTCATCATTTTCCACCTGCAGGAAAACAATAGCCAATGGTCATTCTTTAATGGACAGTTTTGAGTTCCCTCTCTCGAAGGACAGGGGAAGTCCATTTATGTCTCCATAAGTCAGAAGTTCAGGCTTTAGGGTGTGCCAGGACAGTTGTGGATTTTGGTATATAATGAGTTGCAACAATCACCCTTTCTCTTTCCTGGAAATGACCGTAATTCTCACGAATAGTTCAAAACATAATGCCTTGACAAGCATCTCTGTTTATTATCTATTATACTGGACTTTAAGCACTACCTACTCCTTTTTAAAATTTGTAGATGGCCGGGAAGCCTGGGTGGCTCTGCCTTTGGCTCAGGTCATGATCTCAGGATCCTGGGTTCGAGTTCCGAATTGGGCTCTCTGCTCAGCGGGGAGCCTGCTTCCTCCTCGCTCTCTGTCTCTCTCTCTGCCTGCCTCTCTGCCTACTTGTGATCTCTGTCAAATAAATAAATAAAATCTTAAAAAAAAATTTTTGTAGATGGCCTGTGGTCAAAAAAAGAGGAGATTTTGGGACTCTTGGGTTAGAGTGGGGATGGGAAGAGAATCAAGCATCATCCACGGTTTTGACAGTAGTGGTTCTGCTTTCCATGACAATGAAAATTAAGTGACCTACTGTACCTAAGGACTGTGGAACAATTTTTCTGTTCCACAGTCCTTAGGTACAGTAGGTCATTTAATTTTCATAGAACTTAGTGGCTGCATTTTCTCCCACTTTTTCAACTGTGGAAACCAAGTTTCAAAGAAGCAATATTAAGTTAATCAAGACAACATAATCTGAGCAAAGAAAAAAGCTAGGCTTTTTACTTCAAGGACATCAAAGGTCCTATTCCTTACCCTTGTAAGGGTAAGGGAACTTCTGCTAGTGCAGAATACATCCCCCATTACTACCCCACTCCCAGCTGCAGGGAGTAATGGGAAGGGAGTGTCACAAAGGTCTACTGCTCTGATAATTGCTCCCTAAGTAGTTACCAGTCCACTCCAACCCACTTGGGTTGTTTGGTTTTGTTTGGAAAGGGGGAGGAGGGCCTGTCTGTCTGCCAACTACTTTATTCCTTAGAACTGATAGGTCTTGGGATTCCAGTTTAAACTTCATTTTGGAAAATCTGAGCCCAATGAAGCATGTCATGGCCACGTCAGGGTGGGTTTTTTCATTCTTTCTTTTTTTCCCCTTAGCCAAGCAGAGTTGAATGGACAGGCTCTTGGCAACCTCATCATATCTATTATGTTCTGATCATTATTTAAACAAATGGTATTCAGTAGGGTCCAAGTCCAAGGGACGGGACACAGAGAAGGCTTTTTATCAGTCAGCTGGACTGGTCGTCTCTTTCACGAGTCTTTTGTGTTCCCCAAGGGTCCCTCAAGTGTGGAGCAGTTCACAAAGGAATGAGATGGACACAGCTTTTGTCTGGGGTGGGACATCCAATCAGTCCCCTTTGACCCTTTGCAGATGTCTTGATCCTTTTGGTGATTTTCTGTCTCTATTCAAATAAAAAAGTGGGTGTGAAAAAAGCCAACACACTCTTTAGGCACTGGGAGCTGCAGAAATGGAGAGTAATGTGCAGGTTTACTACAAGATCTGGTTTGATAAGCTATCAAACCTGTAGTTGGTGTAGGCGCTCAGACTTCAGCAGAGAAGAAACAGGTGTTGAAAGATGCTGGCTCTGGAGATAGTGTGCCTTGCTTCCAATAATTATCCAAGTGATCTTGAAAAAAATGCCTTAACCTATCAAGACTTAGGTCCTTTGTCTGTACATGGGGGCAATAATTATAGTTATTTCATAGCATTGACTGGAGGATTAAATGAAATGTTGTATTGTAGCTTGCTTATTGGCACATTTTGAAGTTTTATTAAACTCTCACTTTTATAATTAGAGCTGAGAATAGATTTATGGAGGGAGGTGGCCTTGGGTACTGGAAAGGAAAAAAATTATAGAATATCGAGGCCCAAGTCCAGGGAATCACAGGCTTGGGAGAATAAAGACATCTGCAATTTATCTTTTTACTCAAGGTGCAAAGCTGGTAAAAATTTTACTCACCTGAAAGGTCTCAGGTAAACTTCATTGGTTTAGCACGCTGACCCTTAACATAATTGCCCAAACCCCATTCCAAAGAATAATAGTACAAAATATTTTTTATTAAGTTACCTCCCTGAACACTGTAAAAAAAAAGGGGGGGGGTGTTCTTTCACTGAATATATTTGAAAAAACTCAGCATATTTGGCAATTCCTGATCAACAGTAAGATAGCGGCTCAGAGCAGGCCTATACGAAAAGAACAAAATCCAGCATTAACCAAATAAATCTGAATATGAAGTGTTTGTTGTTGTTTCTATTGCTGTATCTGTTGTCTGGTGTCAGGAAGCAGAAGGGTGCACATACTTTCTCTAGGAAAGATGTTGGGGTTTGGTGCCGACTGCCAAGAAAGAATTCTTGAGACATCTTCAGAGCAAAAAGCTCGTTTTATTGAAGCACAGGGACAGGACCCTTGGGCAGAAGGGTTGCAATGGGGTTGTGAGGAGTCGCCCATTATATTTTCAAGTTGAGAGCAGGGGTTAAGGTGAGAACAAGCCTCCAAGTTATTTTGGAAAGAAGGTTTCCAGGATCCTGAAGGGGGCTAGCTATTGTTTGGAAAAAGTCATTTATTACCGTTTATAGTAAACCCTCAGTCACAAGACCCTTCAGATGCCTATTAGTGGGCCATATGTTTGGAGGATGATTGGTAACATGTATCTTGGGGTGGTGGTGGTGGGGAGGTAGAGATAAAGTTTCTAATGGAATTTAAATGTTAAAGTAGACTTACAAGATCCTGGGTGGTTGAGTTAAGATTGGCAACTGAGGGACACCTGGGTGGCTCAGTGGGTTGAGCCTCTGCCTTTGGCTCAGGTCATGATCCCAGGGTCCTGGGATTGAGCCCCAGCATCAGGTTCTCTGCTCAGTGAGTGGGGAGCCTGCTTCCCCTTCTCTCTCTCTCTGCCTGCCTTTCTGCCTACTTGTGATCTCTGCTTGTCAAAGAAATAAATAAAGGGGCACCTGGGTGGCTCAGTGGGTTAAGCCTCTGCCTTCGGCTCAGGTCATGATCTCAGGGTCCTGGGATCGAGCTCCACATCCGGCCCTCTGCTCAGCGGGGAGCCTGCTTCCCTCTCTCTCTCTGCCTGCCTCTTTACCTAGTTGTGATCCCTCTCTCTCTCTGTCAGATAAATAAATAAAATCTTTAAAAAAAAAAAAAAAAAAAAAAAAGAAATAAATAAAATCTTTAAAAAAAAAAAAAAAAGATTGGCAACTGAGTTCCCAGAGGAAAGTCATTCCATCTGTTTCAAGGACTCATCAGTGGCCTGCAAATAGTAAAGGAATTTAATTCTTTCTTTTGCCTTTGTTTCCCACATCATACTGACATACTGAAGAACACAGGTCTATGAGACATGCATTTTTTTTTTTTTTTTGCCACTGAGAAGGATTTATTCTTCCATTAAATAAAACTATAGCCCTCTGAACTGTTCATTTAGAGCTACAATTCCAACCAAGATTTACATTAAGATTTTTTTTCTTATATCAAAAACAAGACTCCAATGCAAAGAAAAAAAATCACTCAGGAACAAAAATTTAAAGCCCTCCAAAGAAATTTCTTTTACATTTGAAAATAAAGGCAGATGTTATTACTTTACACTGATGGAGGCCCCAGGATGCGCTCACAATGTCCTTACGCATCACAGAGCAGGTTATTGCCAATTGACACAGCGCTCTCCCTCGAAGGCACAGAGAGGCACACAATGTGTCCTTTGCAGAAGAGGCTCAAGGTTTTAGCTTACAGAACCGTATGTTAACGACAGGTGCACTGAGTGGCTATCATGTCTTCATATTCTTTGTAAGCGATTGAGCCTTCTGGTTCTGAGTCTTCTGGTTATCCCCAAGAATGGAATTAGTTGTAAGCTGGTTCACCCAGATGTGTACCATGAGAGCAAGCATTTGTGTGCAGTACATCTAGTCCATCAAACAATATTCTCTACAGGAAGTCTGGGTAGCTCAGTTGGTTAAGTGTCCAATTCTTTTTTTTTTTTTAAGATTTTATTTATTTATTTGACAGAGAGAGAGAGATCACAAATAGGCATGGAGGCAGGCAGAGAGAGGAGGAAGCAGGCTCTCTGCGGGGCAGAGAGCCCGATGCGGGGCTCGATCCCAGGACCCTGGGATCATGACCTGAGCCGAAGGCAGAGGCTTTAACCCACTGAGCCACCCAGGTGCCCCTAAGCGTCCAATTCTTGATTTTGGCTAGGGTCATGGTCTCAGGGCTGTGAGATCGAGCCCCAGGTCGTGCTCTACACTGAGTGTGGAGCCTGCATGGGATTCTCTCTCTCTCTCTCTCTCTCTCTGTCTCTGTCCCCAACCCCCACCAGCTGGTGCTCTCTCTCTTTAAAAAAAAGTCTCTTGCAACAATCATGGGGACACCAGGCATTTCTGGTGGCTCGAAAGGGCAGTAATTCTGAAGGCTCAGGAGCTGAGAAGTCTGAGTGGGTGGAACCAACAGGGGAAAGTACTCTCTCATGATATTGGGACCTTGCAATAAAGTATGACTTTCAATTAGCTGAGTTTGCAAGATATTTTCATTATCAACTTGCTTCTGAGTACATACAAAAACTTTGCCCCCTCCAATTCTTTCCTACTGTAGTATATAGAGTGTGTGGAAGGTCAAGGCGTTGGGTAGAACTGAGAATGTTGTGGAGTATGTGTTAGGCATAGAAATAGAAGGACAAGGAAGGAAGTCAGAGAAAGAGAATGGTGAAGTCATGGTCTCTGTTTGAAAGAGAAGAGGAAAAAAATCTACACACACACACACACACACACACACACACACAATATATATGTATACATGTATTTGAGAGAATTTGAGAGAATGTGTATACACATGAGCCATATATATAAATTAAAATATTATCCTTATAACAAATCAGTAGCCATTCTTTTAGATTTATCTAGAAATGTAATTTGGGTTTTGGGGGAGTAGAAAAACCCTAAAGATAACTGATGAAAATTTCAATGTTTCAAATGCTTTTACAGCTATATAACTGTAGATTAAAATCTGCTATGACTAAGCTTTTATGAATTATTTAGCATCTCATAGGTTGCTGGCACTGCAACGTGAGAATTTCCAATTTCTGAATTTTTTTGGGTCTGAGCCCACCCCATCAGTCTAATGCACTGGGTCTTGGGAACTCTTTTTAATGTATTCCTTGGTTTCTGCATCTGTAAACTGAAAATAATAATTTTGTTTCTGGGTTTTTAGGAAACAAAATAATATACTGCAGTCATTCCCAACCACCTGTCAGTATGCTGGGGTTAGTTCCGTAACAGAGGTAAAAGAAGAAAAATAAGATCAGTTTGATGAGTGTTAATCAAATTTTGTACAATTTTAAAAATGGAGATAAGTTCTTTCTACTCTTTGGCTTAAAATCTCTTTTACTTTATAAAATATTTTTGGAGGTTTCTCCTTATTTTTGCCCCGCTTTTATTAGTAGGTAAAATCTCAAAGTCCCAGAGCTTCTATAGTGGTGACATGGAAACACTTGGCCCAGCATAGACCTGAGTGCTACTGTGATTTTTGCTGCCTGTGGGAAGTTACCCCTCTAACAGAGGAGAGAGAGCTCTTTAGATGTAAGCATTTTGGGGTTAGTCCCTCTCAAGAACAGAGTTTTGAATGGTTGCCTTAAAGATGTTATTGGCGCCTACAGAATGAAATAAAGGGAACTTCTCACAAGGTGTGGGCTTATTAGCGCTGAGCCCTACAGACAGAACAAACAGCCCGCGGAATTGGGAGAGCGCCATGGGGCTCTCTTTTCCAAATGTCTCCGGCTGCATCACACAGCCAAATACTACTGATCTCCTGTTAGTCATTGTTTGGCATTTTCTGTGTCTCTTCTGTCCCCTATTCATGCTCTGATTTCTGCAGGCTTATTCCTTAATTCATTTAACAGCCATTTACTGGGGTCCATTGTTTGTCAGGTATCATGCTGAATATTTTGAATGCTTCATTATCTCATTTAATTCACACAGCAGTTTAGTGAAACAGGCATTATTTTCATTCTCAATTTTCACAAATCAGCAAATGAAGCTCAGATGGCCCGTGTGGCACGTAAGCCCCATTCAGCAAGAGAGTCTCTTAGCTGGGTTCAAGCCCAGGTGTCTCGTGGTCACAACACGGACCATGGAAATGCAATCTCTCCAGTACAGCAGGGAGATCATATGGTGGCAACATTAAAAGCAAGGACTTTGGAAATGTATAGGTCTTGGTTGTTGCTGCTGATGTTTTTAGTTTGTTTAGAAAATGAGGCCAGTAATTGAGCTTAACTTTTATGGTGGCTGTAATGATTAAATTAAATGCTGTATATACATTCGTGGAACACAGTAAGTTTTGTGAAAAGGTGATGTCAGTAATAATGTTCACTTTAGTAATTGGACTGTGCTGTGATTTGTATGAGTCCTTCCGGGAAATGAGAAAATACATAGACCATGTGATGTGAAGAAGGAAGTCTGGGTGGGGGGTTCCAAGTTGTGTGGAAGGTTTGAAGGATTATAATTGGAGGTGAAAAGATGACTGTAGGTGAGTTCCCATCTGGTGGGAGCATCCTTGTTGAGCCCATCCTGGGGGCCCTGGTGACTTAGGGATAGAATCCTAGTTTGTCTCTGACCACCATGTTTGCAGAGCTTTGCCCCAGTTCTCTGGGGGAAGGGAAATGATCAGTGAGGGAGAAGGTTCACACGGCTGAGACCTCATGAAAGCGGTCTGTATGCATGGAAAGCTGAGCCAGGCCTGAGGGGACGCCCCCCATCCTGGCTGTCTGGTTTGTGTTGAGAAGCGCAGTCAGTCTCTGATTACCTTGGCTCCAAACCCTTTCTCACAATGGTCCAAGAACTGAAAGATTAGGACCCTTCTGGCAGTTGCTGGCATGTTCTGAACCACAGCTTTTGAATTTACTCCAAACTTGGAAACCAGCTACCCAGTGGAGTGTATGGGGAGGGGATTTCACATGGGCAAGAACCTGAAGGGAGAAATTGCTATGGGTGGAAATGAGGTCATGGCTCCTGCTACATAGCATTTCCTGCAGACTGGAGGACTGGAGCCATGATTTAGATATCTTTTGAAACTAAAGTCCACAATTATGATGCATATTTAGAAGCTGGCAAAATTTAGGAAGCATGTCATGTTAATTTATCATTTATTTGCACACCTTTTCAATGTAGACATGCCTCCAACGTCCTAAAACTTCTCCAGAGGATGACTCATTTCTCCTGATTCTTATCTTGGGTGTTGTTATCTGAAAGGGGTAAGGAGAAATGTGTCTAATGTTAATGAATTTTTTTGCATTTTTATACATTTCTATATATACCCTAAATAGGTTAGTTAGGAGATACTGAGTGTCCACAAGCTGCATTGTCATACGTAAATACGTATGTGTATGCAAATGTATCCATGTGCATTGCCACATACCTGCACACATATATACATGCATGCACACACTTAGCTTCTCATTTTGAAATAATTATAGATCCATAGAAAGTTACAAAGATAGGATAGACAGTTTCCTTTGTACACTTTGTCCAGTTTTCCCCAATGATTACATGTTGTCTAACTGTAGCATAGTACCAAATCACAAAAGTGAGATGGCTACAAGGTACAGTTTCATCTAATTTGTTCCAGGTACAGGTTGACTTAATGGCTGCCTGACCAGAGATACAGAACTATCCCCTCACCGCAAAGATTTTCCTTATGCTACCCCTTCATGACCACCCTATCCCTTTCCCTCCACCATCCCTAATCCCTGGCAACTATTAACTTGTTCCCCATCTCTGTAATTTTGAACTTTTGAGAATGTTACATAAATAGACTTACAGAGTAGGTGGCCTTTCGAGGTTGGCCATTTTCAGTCAGCATGATGCCCTTGAGATCCACCTGTGTCAGTGAGTAGTTCATTACCATTCATGGCTGAGTTAATATTCTACGGTATAGTTGTACCAGTTTGTTTAAGCAAGTTTTCCTTTTGAAAGGATTTTCAGTTTTTGGAAATTATAAATAAAGCTGCTATGAACAATATGTACGGGACTCATTTGGATGTAAGTTTTCCTTTCTCTGCGGTAAATGCCCAGGAATGTGCTTGTTGTTGCACAGTAAGTACATGTATAGTTTTCTTTTTTTTTTTTTAAGATTTTATTTATTTATTTGACAGAGAGAGATCACAAGTAGGCAGAGAGGCAGGCAGAGAGAGAGGAGGAAGCAGGCTCCCTGCTGAGCAGAGAGCCCCATGCGGGGCTTGATCCCAGGACCCAGGTATCATGACCCCAGCCGAAGGCAGAGGCTTCAACCCACTGAGCCACCCAGGTGCCCCCATGTATAGTTTTCTTTTAAGAAAGTGCCAAACTATTTTCCAGAGTGCCTATACCACTTTACATTCTTTTTTTTTTTTAATTCTTAATGATTTTTTTAAAAGATATTATTTATTTATTTGTCAGAGAGAGAGAGAAAGAGAGAGCTCAAGTAGGGGGATGGGCAGAGGGAGAAGCAGGCTCCCTGCCAAGCAACGAGCCTGATGTGAGACTTGATCCCAGGACACTGGGATCATGACCTGAGCCAAAGACAGATGCTTAACAAACTGAGCCACCCAGGCATCCCACCACTTTACATTCTTATTAGCATCAGATGAAAGATCCCATTTCTCCACATCCTTATGGTATTTGGTATTGTCACTATTTTCCATTTTAACTGTCCTAATAGGTATGTAATGACATCTTATCATGGTCTTAATTTATATTCTCACCAGCTGCATTGCCATATTTACATAGCCTTACTGAGATAAAATTCACACACCATATAATTCACACTTTGCATATGTACAATTCAGTGGCTCTTAGTTTATTCACAGAGTACTATATCCATCATCATAACAATTTGAGTATTTTTATTACCTCAAAAGAAATTCCTTGCCTCAGTGTGCCTAGGTGGCTCAGTCCGTTAAGCATCTGACTCTTGATTTCAGCTCAGGTTGTGATCTTGGGGTCCTGAGATTGAACCCCGGCGGGGCTCTGTGCTCAGTGGGGAGTCTGTTTCAGATTTTCTCTCTCTCCGCTTAACTACTTTTTTGTTGTTGTTCCTTATGCTTTTGGTGCCATATCTATATTGATGCCATATTTCAATGCCTAATCCAAAAGTATGAGGATTTAAACCCTCTTCTAAGAGTCTTATAGTTTTTTTTTTTTTTATAGCTCTTACATTTAGGTCAATGATACATTTTGAATTAATTTTTTTTTAAAGATTTTATTTTGACAAACAGAGATCACATGTAGGCAGAGAGGCAGGCAGAAAGAGAGAGGAGGGAGCAGGCTCCCTGCTGAGCAGAGAGCCTGATGTGGGGCTTGATCCCAGGACCCTGAAATCATGACCGGAGCTGAAGGTAGAGGCTTTAACCCACTGAGCCACCCAGGCACCCCTTGAATTAATTTTTGTTTATGGTGTGAGGTAGGAGTCCACATTCATTGTTTCTTTTTCTTCCCTCCTTCCCTTCTTCCTTACCTTTTCCTCCTTCCCTCCCTCCCTTCTCTCTTTCTTTCTTTCTTCGTCTCTCTATTTATTTATTTTGGAGAGGTACCAAGAGAGAGGGTGGGGAAGGGGCAGCCAGAGGGAGAGGGAGAGAGAGAATGTGAAGCAGGCTTCATGCCCAGCACAGAGCCCAACACAGGGCTCAATCTCACAATCCTGAGATCATGACCTGAGCTGAAATCAAGAGTCAGATGCTTAACAGACTGAGCCACCAGGCACCACCACCTTCATTCTTTTTCATATAGACATCCTGTCCGAGCACCATCTGTTTAAAAGACTACTTCCCCTTTATTTAATTTTCCTGTCAGTCTTATAAAAAATGAACTGACTGGATGCTATATTGTTTAGAGTTGTTTTTTTTCTATCCCAAATCTCTAGTTCCTGAGAACTAAGCAATTTAAGCCTCCAAAGGAAGAACTAATGCTTGATCTAAAGCTCCAGGAGCAACAACCTTCAAAGCTGGCAAGAGTCACTCATCCTTTATCTTAAATGAGATCCAGATACTTTTTACAGAGCAACTTTAGATAGAGATGAGAGAAAATACAGTCCAGTGGCTTTGGGTCACTGGAGGGGAGAAGGGAAACAGGACAAAGAGGCAGAGAATGTAAGACAATCCCAAACGTCAACTTTCCTTCTTTTCAGTTGTACTTTAATTAGTCTTGGGTTTCGATTGTTTGCTTGGTCTCCCTCTATTCTCCAGTGAGTACAATATAACCTCACTCTGGCTAAAAATGCAGGATTCTGCATCAGACACACAGGGACTTAAATCACAGATCCTTTATTTTGCTACTTCCTTTGTTACTTCCTACTTGTTCCATCTCTCCAAACTTCAGTTTATTTGTTAGCAAAACTGGGACAATAGTCATGTCTACCTCAATGGATCAGTGAGTACTAGAGAGTACAAATACATGCTTAGCACAGTGCCATGACATCTTTAAAATATTATCTACTACTATTATTTTCCTTATTCAGAATAAAAAACTTATTTGTCCCCTGTCCCATTTCCTTCGGTCCTGCTCTGTAAGATAGGGTAACCTACTAATATGATTTTTAATCCTACCAGCTTTTTACTAAATTTGAAATATTTTTCTTATGGAGGAGTTGAGAAGATTTCAATTAAGTTTCTGTTTAACTTCTTGATGTATTATAAGCTGTATTAAATTACATTTACCGTTTGGGGGTTTTAAGGCTCCTAAAGTCATAATAAGCCTCTATTTTTTTTAAAGATTTATTTACTTTGGGGTGTCTGGGTGGCTCAGTGGGTTAAAGCCTCTGCCTTCGGCTCAGGTCATGATCCCAGGGTCCTGGGATCGAGCCCCACATTGGGCTCTCTGCTCAGCAGTGAGCCTGCTTCCGCCTCTCTCTGCCTGCCTCTCTGCCTACTTGTGATCTCTGTCTGTCAAATAAATAAATAAAATCTTTAAAAAAAAAAAGATTTATTTATTTTAAGGGATGACACAGGGAGAGGGAGAAAGAGTCCTAAGCAGATTCCTCAATGAATGCAGAGCCTAACAAGGGGCTCAATCTCCCAACCCTGAGATTATGACCTTTGGCCAAAACCTAAGATCACAACCTGGGCTGAAACTAGGAGTCAGATGCTTAACTGACTGCGCCATTCAGGTACCCCCATATTAAGCTTCTACTAACACATGACAAAAAGGGCAAAAGTCCTTCGGGTGCCTGGGCGGCTCAGTTGATTGCACATCTGCCTTTGGCTCAGGTCATGATCTTGGGGTCCTGGGACTGAGCCCTACGTGGGGCTCTCCACTCAGCAGGGAGTCTGCTTCCCCTTCTCCCTCTGCCCCTCCCCACGAATCCTGTGCTCTCTCTCGCTCTCTCTCTAGAGGAAAAAAAAAAGGTAAAAAAGTAAGGGCAAAAGTCTAAAAATCTGTAAAACTCTGTGGCCCTTTCACTTATTCCTATGATTATAGACAAGTTGCTCACCTGTGAGCCTCACTGCTTGTAAAACGGGGTGAAATATCAGACTGGACTATTGTATGGAGTAGCTAGGACATTCCAATGAGGTAAAAAGCATTCAGAGGGGGGAGTGCCTGGGTGGCTCAGTCAGTTAAGCATTCAGTTCTTAATCTCAGTTCAGGTCTTGATCTCAGGGTCGTGAGTTCAAGTCTTACACTGGGCTTCATGCTGGGCATGGAGTCTACTTAAAAAAAAAAAAGTGCAGAGCTTTTAAAATGACAAAGTTTGCCCCACCTGTAAGATGATCTTTTTATTTTATTGAAATATGGAGCAAAGTGAATTCTGTGACAAAACACCAATATTAAATTTTTTTGTTATTTTTTCCATTAATATTATACTATAGTACCGTTAGCCTTAAGAGATATAAAGTGAACTGTACAGTTAAAAGCTTTAGCTATGAAACAAAGCAAAGAGTCAAAGACAGAAAAAAATTGTTGTCAGTCAAGATTCTAAGGTGAAAAAAAGATTCTAAGATGTTTTGAAGGATTAATTAACATTCAGTGTATTTTCATATTCTCTTCTGAAAGCTTTAGTGGACTGGCTGTATTAACACTTCCTTTGTGGTATTATCTTTGAGAACAGGAAATAGAACTCAACTTATAATTTTAGGAGCCTTAATTTTAAGGCCAAAGAAATGGTCCCACAGGCTCTGGTTATTTAAGAAATAAGATACTCCAATCTCTGTGTGTATATGTATGTGTATGGTAACAGTAAACTTATTTCAAGTTCATTGATTTTTTAAAATGTATTTTTGCCTTTAAAATTTCAGTATACTTGGGGTGCCTGAGTGGCTCAGTCATTTAAGTGTCTGCCTTTAGCTCTGGTCATGATCTCAGAGTCCTGGGATCTGAGCCCTGTGTCCGACTCCCTGCTCAGTGAGGAGTCTGCTTCTCCTACTCTCTCTGCCCCTTCCCCTACTCATGCTCTCTTTCAAATGAACAGGTAAAATCTTTTAAAAAGTAAGTAAATAAAATTTCAGCATACTTAACACACAGTGTTTTATTAGTTTCAGGTGTACAATACAGTGATTCAACAATTCTATACATTACTCAGTGCTCATCATGGTAAGTCAAGTTCACTGATTCTTACTGTTTAACATCAGGTTCTTTTGTTAAATTCAAGTATAATTATTTACAGGTATTTAAGAATAGGATCTACGATAGAACTCCATTACCCTAAAAGTAGCCTCAACCTTTACCCATACACCTGTATATTTACACAGAAAGATGTCTAGGATAATGTTTATGTATTAATAATGATGATAATTTCTATGTGGTACAATTTGGGGTTAAATTTTACTTCATTTTTCTATTTTTCTATATTGTTTGAGAGGTTTTCCCCAACTTAAATTATAAATTTGAAGTTGGAAAATTGGTACAGAGTCCCATGTAGCTTCTCTCTATGGTAACAACTTTTTTTTAAAAGTTTTTATTTATTTATTTGAGAAAAAGAGAATGAGCAAGAGAGATAGAGAATGAGGGAGGGTCAGAGGGAGGACCATGCACCCTGTTGAGCAGGGAGACTGATGCGGGACTCGATCCTGGAACTCTAGGATCATGACCTGAGCCGAAGGCAGTCGCTTAACCAACTGAGCCACCCAGGCACCCAATAACAACATTTCTTAAAAAAATATTTATTTATTTGCTTATTTGAGAGAGAGAGAGAGAGAGAGAGAATATGAGTAGGAGTAGGGGCAGAAGAAAAGGGCAAGAGAGAATCCTCAAGTAGACTTCCCACTGAGCATGGAGCCCAGTGTGGGGCTTGATTCCAGGACCCTGAGATCATGAACTGAGCCAAAACCAGGAGCTGGCCACCCAACCAATTGAGCCATCCAAGCATCCCTATGGTAACAACTTTTATAACTATAGTACAATGGCGAAACCAGGAAATTATCATTGGTATAGCACAAACTACAGACTTGATTCAGAGGTCACCGGTTTTTACATGTACTGATTTGCGGCAACTGTCTATCTTAACTCTGTTTATTCCTCAGTGAGCGCTGCTATTATAGGGCGGGGTGGAGTACAGAGCACACCGCACTTTCTAGGGATAAACATATACCTGCTTTGAAAAATCACATTACTTATCACTCATATGGTAACAAATTGGTAGGAAGTTTTCTCATCCTTCCAAAATTACTAGTAATGATGGGCTTGAGTTGGCTTGTACCAACTCTGAGGGCCAATTGTTAAACATTCTGGAATTTTGTCATTGGTAGTTTGAAAGCAGCCACGGTAAAAATGTTTATATTTGAGACATCTGCCAAGAGTATAAATCAAGTCTTCCCCTCTCTTCTGAGAGTCTGCTTACCAGCACACCATTGTTCACACGGCATTTACAGTTGGTCTTGGCTAATCCTAGCTGTCCATACAACTCTTCTCATCTGGGTCTCACTGTAAAACCTTATTCCTGGTAAGACATCCCCTTATCATTCATGATGGTTTTTTCCCTCAGGGTCGTAAAACAGGGCAGCTAGATAATCCAACAAAAATGTTTTCTGTTAATGGATTCTAATACTTTAATATATGGCCTTTCTGGGTAACTCACTTCCGTTTTGCCCAGAGACGTTCTCAAATATATATTTATTTTTAACTCCAGGAGAACGTTTGAGGGCATGTGAAAGATAAGCAGCAGAAAAGTTGTTTGAGGGTGGAAGGAGCAATGGGGCAGGCAGCTGTGGGTTTCACCCAAAAGCAAGAACAGCACTGCCTTCACTGCCCATCCTTCTCTCTGTGGAGCTACAGGGAGTCATGGGGCCCTCTCTGTTAAGGGAGGTGATGGGAATGGGGAAGAGAACTGTGTTTTATACTTCAAAAGAGGCAGAAAGCCAAAGAGATTCTTTGAGGTAGCAGTGTGAATATATGAACTTTTATTTAGTGAAGGGCCATATCCTTCCATCTTTAGTTAACATGTTAGCTACGTTTCTTCTTAACTGTTAATATTGTTGAAGAAGAAGAATTCAAGTGAGTAAATTTGAAGCTCTAATTGGCTTTATAAGGTGATTCATGAATTGGGCACCATGCCACCTTGCAAGTAGAAGGGGGTACCAAAAAGTTGTACAAAATGGAAGGTTTTGTGGGGTTCCATGGTGTAATGGTTAGCACTCTGAACTCTGAATCCAAAATGGAAGGTTTTTACAGGAGAGCGGGTGGGGCAAGGAAGTTATTGGCAAAAAGAAAGGAAGGAGTATTTCAAGCAAAGTCATTTTCCTTAGGGAGAAGAGCAGGGAGTCTTATCATGCAGATGACCTCATCTTCCTTTGAGGGGTGAGGATGGAGAAGGTCCACATGACAGATTACCTCATCGGTGCTGACCAGAAAATTCCTGACTGACATGTTAAGGCTACACTTCTGGGGGTTGGGGGGGAGTTGAAACTGTAGTTAGGTTAGGTATTAAGCCCCTGTTTGGTGACCTGGACTAGCATAAGTGACTCCATCTTAGGTTTCTGGTTTTCTTTTTAATAGTATATTAATTGGGACGCCTGGGTGGCTCAGTTGGTTAAGCGGCTGCCTTCGGCTCAGGTCATGATCCCAGCGTCCTGGGATCGAGTCCCACATCGGGCTCCTTGCTTGGCGGGGAGCCTGCTTCTCCCTCTGCCTCTGCCTACCACTCTGTCTGCCTGTGCTTGCTCTCTCTCTTTCTAACAAATAAATAAATTTAAAAAAAATTTTAAAAAAAGTACATTAATTGTAGGCAAATAAATAAATAAATAAAAACAAAAATTTGACTTTTCTATTCTGTATTCTCCCCTTGTCTCTGTATGTTGCTCATTTAACAGACATTTGCAGACTAACTGTTGGAGGGGAGCAAAATTTGCCACCTCAAATGTGTTTCTCTGGCATGTGGATTTCTTGGGTCTGATGATTTTTTAAGAACAAGAAGACTCAGCAAGAAACTTTGACTTTTCTCCTAATTACCTAAAAGACTTTAGATAGAGTTCCTGTTCCAATAAGGGAACTAACACCATAAACAAGTCCTGTACAATATGAACTAGATGTGGTAGACAGGGAGGAACTTGGCAAAGGACGTTTGTTAACATTTCTTTCCATGCCCCACTGTTTTTATATGGCCCAGCAAACATTTGCTTACTGAACCTTTACTTTTTCATCTTTCTGTGAATTGTCTTCCTTCCCTGTGAAGTCCCAGGCCTCTATCTTCTTCTCCTTAATCATGGATGGCAAATAAGCCTCAACTGCCTGTCTATGGGCCTCCTATTCTTATGATGCCCCTGTGAGTTCTTAAATTTGATTTTCTCCTGTTAATCTGTCTCATGTCAATTTAACTCTTAGACCAGCCAGAAGAATCTTGAAGGGTAGAGGAATGGTTTTCCTCCCCAACATGCTTTATGGATAGACTAAGCCAGGTACTATGGGGGAATAGTAAATATTCTCTCAACTCAAAGCACACTGGTAGTACAGTATAGTGCAATGAGCACAAACCTGAAAGTTAGATCTGGATTCAAATTCTGACTCAGCCAATTGCTAGCTGAATAAACTTGAACAAATTACCAAGTTTTAATGTGTTCGTTTCTTCATTAGTAAATGCAAAGTTGTTAAGAGCATGAATGATAATAATGAGCCCCAACTCTATAGGGATCATTTTTTTTTTTTAATTTATTTGACAGACAGAGATCACACGTAGGCAGAGCAGCAGGCAGAGAGAGAGGGGGAAGCAGGCTCCCTGCTGAGCAGAGAGCCCGATGAGGGGCCCAATCCCAGGACCCTGAGATCATGACCTGAGCTGAAGGCAGAGACTTTAACCCACTGAGCCACCCAGGTGCCCCTATAGGGATCATTTTTTTTTAAGATTTAATTTTTTCAAGTAATCTCTACACCCAGTGTGGGGCTCAAAACTTACAACCCTGAGATCAAGTGTTGCAGGCTCTAAGTATGGAGCCCGCCAGGTACCGATGTATGGGGTATTTTATGTAGCTTAATAATGTTTTATTTTATTTCACTTTAATTTAATCCTTATCATAACTTTGCCAGGTAAGTTGTATTATTTCCATCTTATGAATGAGAGATTTGAGCCAGAGACATTCATTAACTTGATCAAGGTCATAGAGCTAATGGGGAACAATGTTGGGATTCATAAGATCACTCTAGAGGCCATACAGCATATGAAAAAGCTCATAAAAATTCCTAGATGCATAGTAGGGGCTCAGCCGTTGTATATTGTTATTTACTTAATTTATAATTAATTAAATGTTAGTTATATTGATGATTATAGTAATATAATTACATATTACAGAAGGTTCTATGATGTATTATACATGCCTTAATTATATGAATTAATTACATATATATATTTGAGGGGAAAGTTCACTAAATGTGGAATCAGATTATCTGAGCCATGTCTTGGCTCTGCTATTTGTGACTTCTACCAGTAGGGAAATCATGCAAATATTCTCATTTACACAGAGGCATGCTTGCCACATGGTAGCTGTTCAATAAATGTGCAAAAATAAAGGAATAAAAAAATGAATAAGCAAATGAATAAATGTTTAAGATCGCTTCGGATCTTAAAAAGCAACTCTCCTTGTGACGTACACAAAGAAAAACTGGCAGGGACATCCGGGCTCACGATGCAGCGGACCACAGAGGGTCCCCACAGTGCCTCCCGGTGGTACCAAGCGGTACTGCAAGAGCATCGCGCAGACTTCCCAGCCGCACCTAATCCTTGGTATATTGCCAGGGATTTTGCCCAGCTACTTATTTGCTCCCCGTCTACAGCCAATTAACTCTTGCCCAAGCAGGAAGACTCACATAAATCACTGCTTATTCATTGAACATTGCGATATTCTGGTCGCATATGTTTTTCTTGGTTTTGTCAGAGCCGCAGGAGTCAGGGCTGTGAAAGCAGGTATGTTGTAGTACTGTTCTTTCATACATTATGCTCTTGTATTATCCTTTGTACTTTTCCCTTTCACACTCACAAAGTTCTTCAAACCTCACAAATAATCAAAATGTGAGTTCTGGGGCCTGACAGTGACTGCGCCCTTGCACACTGGTCACGCGTTAAAACTTCTGGTACTCATCTTGCTACATGTCTCATGTAATTCTGACAGCAGCCCAACAAGAAAAAGGATTTTATTCTCTCCCTTTTACAAAAAAGGGAGGCTTGGAATGAGTCAGTAACATACCTAGCAGCGGAGGTGGGACTGGGGCCAAGTCTGCTGGTCTTCCAGACACATAACGTCTCTCATAGCAGAAAAAAAAAAGATAAATAGGTCATAAAGAGAAAAGACCAACATGATTGTGTCTCTGCTTTACTTTCATCAGTAATTATAAGAAAATGGGAGCACCTGGCTTATTTTGAACCGTGCTTTCCCATAGCAGCCCCTATACAATCAGGGGGACCCAGTCCTAAGAAGCAGGGATGCTTTGTCAATTACACAGTGACTTACAAAGTGCTGTTTATGGTTAAGAATGGCAGCCTGGTGAAATAAAGGCATATTTAGATCATGCTTTGTGCAAACAAGAATTGTTGCTGTTTTTCAGGCTTCTTGGGAGGTAAATGTGTTTTAAGGACAAATCCCCTATTTTTTTTTTCTTCAAGAATTCCTTTATGAAACATAATATGTTTTGGCAAAGACATTTAAAACATAATACTGTTATGTTTTTAAAAATGCAAGTGCATTCACATAGAGAAACACTAGACACAGTAACATACCTTCCCTTGACTGCTCCCTGGGGAGAGCTTGCTTCAGAGGTGGAGAATTAGGGAGTGAATCTGATGAACTGCCTTGACCCCTTTTGTCTGGTGTCTGAGCGAGTTTGGAATATTTAGAGACTGTGTAATTGGTCGCCAAGTTTCTCTGAGCCTTTGTGCTTGCAAATGAATTTGCTGCCTGGGTAAAGACAAAAACTCAGCTTCCCTGAAGTAAAGGACAGGCTGCAAAAACCAGGATGGTGAGAAAACATAGTAGGGGAGTGGGAGAGGTGGTGCCTCTGTTCAGATGATTACTTTCACATAGGCGTGTGGAAGAGAAACACAAAACCAAGGCACACAAAATACCGCGTAACATCAGCTTCAGATTTTCCTTGAGCCAACACTCTTTCCTGGACTTTTGGATAAATGTTTCCCTCTTGTGGTCAGATGGTAAAATGCAGGGGGATGGAGAATTGAACCAGGATAAGGTGAAGGGAGCTGGGAATTTTTTTTTTTTTTTTTTTTTTGCATATATTTTCTGAAGAGTTTTTGGTTTAAGGAATAAAACTCTCCTTCCAAGAGAAAGAGAGGGAAAAGAAAAGAAAAACCAAAAGGAAAAAAAGGAAGGAAATAAGAAAATATACAAAACCTCAGAAAAAACAACAAAATAACTTTCCCAAAAAATGGCCCAATTTACCTATTTCCCCCTCCATGGAGACTTCTTTTATCAGCTAAACAAGAAGTGATTCCTCCTTCCACAGCCCCATACATGAACAACAGAATCAGAGTAATTGAGTGAGATGCAGCTGGGTAGTCGAGACAATGTGACACACTCAAGACTGGAAGCTGAAAAAGGCATAGTCTCTGCCCTCAAATAGCTCAGACTCCATTGGGGGGATGGTGGGATCAAACAGAGTGAGTGATTTTAATATACACGGCAAATGACAAGTGAGGTACACACAAATGCCTTTGGAGAACAAAGGGTATTTTGTTCAACTCTTGAAGACGGTGATGCCTAAGCTGAATCTGTAAAGATAACAGTTATTCAGGACATCAATGGCCATGCTAAGGGGAGTGTGAGCTTTGTTTTCTGGAGTTCCATTAGATCAAATAGCAGCCTTATATTGGCCAGAGTGTACCCCAGTTCCCACTCCCCTGTTCATGTTACATGTTTGTCCAATAAGCATTTGAGAATTAACCCCAGGTAGGCATGGGAAACCAAGAAGGGATTTTAATGATGAGAACAACCTGGTCCGATCTGCACATTAAATCAAGCTGGAAACAACAGGTAGGGTATATTCATTATTTTTCTATTTGACTTTTTTTTTTTTTTTAGCTCTTCGCCTAACGTGAGGCTTGAACTCATGACCCTGAGATCAAGAGTCCCACGCTTCCCCACTGATTAAGCCAGTCAGGTGGCCCTGCAGGGCATATTCAAAGAGGGGACAGCTGGAAGCAGTTACTTTACTAGGGAGCTGCTGCAAGGATTCAGGTGAGAAACTCTTAGTAGATGCGATGAAGAAGAGACAACTGACAGGTGGGGGAGGGCTGAAGTCACTGGAAGTGTAAAGGATTGAATGTGGAGGGTGAGGGAAAAGCAGGAGAGAATGAGGGCTATGAATCCATGAAAATCCATCTCTCGCTAAGTTAGGGAACAGGGAAGGAGCAGGTCTGGAATGAAAAAATTAACTCAGAATACTTAGTGGTTTTGGTTTCGTCATGGCCTTTAGTCATCCTGGATTGATCACCCCCCCCTTTTTTAAGATTTTATTTATTTGAGAAAGAGAGAGCATGAGTGAGGGAGGGGCAGAGAGAGAGGGGGAGAAACAGACACCCTGATGCAGAGTTTGATCCCAGAACCTTGAGATCATGACCTGAGCCAAAGTCAGCCTCCTAACTCCTGAGCCACCCAAGTGCCACCTGGATTAAGTTCTATTTCATTGTTTCCAGGCCTGATCTGTCTTACTTTACTATAAGTTCATCAGGAGCAAGGACTGTATCTTGTCTCGATATTCCTTAAATGCCTTTTGAAAAAGTACTCTTATCAAATTATTAAAAATGTCATTTTTACACAAATAAGTAAATATACATCAAAGTGTTATGTACGTCATTAATTAAAGAAACCAGGTGAACACTTAAGCTGGTTCAAGAAAGGTTTGAAGAACGGGATAAGATAGGCTGAACTCAAGGCAATATGTGGGAAACCCGTGGGTGAATTCGTACACAAGACAAAATCCTAATCTTTGGGCTTGTCTTTTTCTATCAAGCTGAAAAAAACAAAAAAGGTCACACCTTACCAACTTTCTGTAACTTGGTCTTTACTGTACCAGGCCGTGAAACATCGAGTCTCTCATGATCGTGGCATTTGCCCTGGAGCAGATAACTTTCCAGCTGATGTGTTAGAAATCCCCTCTGAAATGAAACTGTAAAGATACACATTCATAATTTTGTCTTATGCTTACTTAGGATGTTTTTCTACATACTTTCCTACAGTACTTCTAAGAATACTTCCTGTGCATTTTTAAAAAGATTTTATTTATTTACTTGACAGAGATCACAAGTAGGCAGAGGCAGGCGGTGTGGGGTGGGGGGACAGACTCCCCACTGAGCAGAGAGCCCGATGCGGGGCTCGATCCCAGGACCCTGGGATCATGACCTGAGCCAAAGGCAGAGGCTTAACCCACTGAGCCACCCAGGCGCCCCCTTCCTGTGCATTTTTACAATTTTCAGTTTATTTCCCATGCTGTATAAACATAGATTTGAGGTGGTATAAATTACAGGCAAAACTAAATTAAAAGCCAAACAATAAAATCAATGAAGTAAAGAGAAAATAGAAAGACTTGATAGTATGCCATAATTAAATTTTAGATTCGTTCGTGCATTTCTAGGTAGTAAGGGCAAAATAATTTATACAGTAAGTTATCTCGTATTATAACAGAATAAAAATCCTGTTTCTGAGGTGGTTCTTATTTTGTGTTTCCTCCTCCTCCAAAATTCTAAAAAAAAAAAAAAAAAAAAAAGTGTCTATAAGACACTTATAGAACTTCACATAGATGACACAGAGGTAGTGGCCCCTGTCCTCAACATTTTATAGTAATTGCAGGCACAGATTACCAGTGATTATTTGTTATAGACCCTTTTGGTCAAAACCAATAACTTCATCCTTTTAAGTGCATCTGCACGCAAAAAAAAAAAAAATGTATTTGTTCAAAACAGATTTTTATGTGGATCATTTTCAGTGAGAAAAAACCCTATAACCTCACATTCCATATGTAACTGCTAAGTTCCTTAAATAAAAAAAGCATGATTCGTCAGCCATTTGGCACAAACCTTTACCATGAGGTAGGTACGCATTCGACCGCATATCTGTCTCTCTGCCACTGACTGTGCTCGCTCACCAGGAGGTAAGAGACAGGGCTGCATCCTGAGAGGGTAGGCTCCTCTCCTGGGGAATTGTGGGAGGAAGTGTCTCCCATCCCCCTCACTCTTTCCGGGAGACAGGGGCGGGGTCCTTTGTTCTTGAGCTAGGAGAAGTCAGTTGAATTGCTGACATGTTGGCCTATTTGGGTTATGTATCAGAATTAGAGTCATCAAAACAGAGCTTTTCATTTATAAAATTAGATTCCATAATAGTAATTGCCTATTTCATGGCATGTTGCTATGCTTGGTACCTTTATCAGAGACGCTGAGTCAGTTGGCAGTCTTCGTTGGATGTCGATAGTGATGTTTTGAGGGCTGCAGCTATGTTTTATTCTTCTCTGTTTTGAGGGTTTGACTTGGCACACAAGGGGTCCTACAAACGAGTAACAGAAGGTTGTAATGAACTGATGAGCAGTGCTTTTTGCTAAAGCACTTAAGTTACCGAAAGAGCTCAAGTTAAAGATAAATGGGTACAACTGAAAGAAAAAACTGTCTTAGTGTGGGTTTTTTAAGCCCACCCACAAATACCAATATTATTTTTAGAAGCTTTTTTTTTTAAAAGATTTTATTTATTTGCAAGAGAGAGTGAGAGAGAGAAAGAGAGCACAAGCAGGGGGAGTGGCAGAGAGAGAAGCAGACTCCCCATGGAGCAGGGAGCCTGATGCAGGGCTGGATCTCACGACTCGGGGATCATGACCTGAGCAGAAGGGAGATGCTTAACTGACTGAGCCACCCAAGCGCCCCTATTTTTAGTAGTTCTTAACAATGACCTACAAAACTGTACCTCATATTGTGCCATCTTGGTTCTTTGTTTCATGCATACATGGACTGTTTGCTTTCTGTAAGCTCTTTGAGGGTAGACACATGTATGCCAGTCTGTAAGGACTGGTCCATAACAGATGCTCACATGATACATACATGTTAACTTGCTACCTCTAGTGGCTCTCTATGGTAGGGAAAAAAGGTAGGTGGATACAGGAAAAGAAGTAATATCTAGAATAAGGATGACCAATACCTGGCAAGGTTCTCTCCCAAATTATACTCGGAGCAGGAATGCTAATCGATCATAGGTCTCTCCTCGAATGTGTAAATTCTGCCTTGGACTCTTCCCCATAGTGCTCCTGGAAGGTACAATAAAAATTCAGAGTGAATAGATGAGGAGAAATCCATTTACTCTTCTCGATGTAGAGTTTGATCACTGACATTATGCTAATAGCTCTGATTCTGCTTTACCTTATTTGTCAAAAGTAGATAAGAGGACAGTTAAACAAAACAAAAGCAAAAACCTATGAACAATGCAAGATAAAGTTTTAAAAAATGCAGCTTGTTTTATTTTTATATAAACTAAAACACCAGAGCTCATTGATTCCTATTAAATACATAAATTATAAAATGACCATTCATAAAACTTTACATACAATAAATTGATTCCAATCTCTATGGTAATACATACAGTGCATGTACATGTTCAGTGTACTTCAGGGGATCATCCTGGTGAAACTCAGTCAATTGATATTTTTCTCCCATTAATGAACAAGCACTGAACCAATAGATGGAGTCATGCTAATGAGATGGAGATAAAGAAGCCCAAATGAGGCAGTTGATCAGATGAAAGCTCTGAGAAATTGGTCCTCTGGCTACATTAGCACAGTAGGCATCTGGGAATCAAGTATTCAAATACATTGGCTCTCTTCTTGAGTCCCCATAGAGTTGGATCTTGAAGGTTAAAACATGCATGAACCCTTGCTGGAATGAGATTTCTAGCTGATAAAATTATGGGAATTTTGGGTAATATTAATACTGTAGTTTGTACTAGACTTTCTGTTGCTCTTCCTAGAAAACCACTGGCATCACTACCAGGCTGGTTTATGGGGCTGGGTAATTGGAAAGCCAATGAGTAGTTCCTTGCCTCAGTCAACAACAGGGAATCGTGGTATTGAACAGAAGGTAGGGGAGGACAGAGAAGAGGCAGGGAAGGAGGAGAAGAGCACAGACACCAGATGCTAACCAAAAATATGAGTTACTTAGCAGCATAGAAAAACCCCTTCCTTAAGTCCTCAATCCTAGGACAGAAGTACACATTAAGTAAGCGCTCACACCATCACCTATGTACAGAATATATATGTTTTTATATGTACATTACATATCTATAAAAGTGTTTGAATTTTGATCTGTCTCATAGGAAGTTACTATAGTGAATGGGGGGGGGAATAGGCACATTTTGTGAGATGTCAGTCAAATCTAAGTGATTGCTCTTATTGATGGATGCTGGGGATGTGCTTATTGGAAACCGCATTACCCACACTCGAACGAGTTTGTAGAGTCTTGACTGTAGGCAAAATTGGACTCAAAGTTGTTTATCTACACCATTTCCATCCTACAGATCTTTGCTATAACAAGGATGGAAATAAAAGCATGGGTGCAATGACCTTAATGCAAAAACACAAATGTGAAAACAGGGAACTTCACCCAATCAATCCCTGCCACCTCTGAGCATGATACACTAGGTTGAATATAGCAAATTATAACCTATTTTTGCCACATTACTCCTTGGAATAGATCTTTAGTAAATTGATTAAACACTGGACTTGGACTTTCAATAGAAGGTTTATTTAAGAAGAACTAAATTAAATGGCAGCAAAGGAATGTGAATCTTCCTTGCCCAGTACTGAAATGGAGTTAGAGGATCAACTCCAACCTTCTATTATGTATGAAGCCTCTCACCAATACACCTGAAATTCAGTCTCAAGGTAATATAAAGAAGTGACAACGCAGTTGAATGGGAAGAAAACTTCTGTCCTTTAAGACCTTGTGACCTACTTTTTTCCCTTTAAAAAGTATCAACTTAAGGAGAGGCCTGGGCCCATCCTGGAAGTATTAACTCATGGCATAAAGTCATCTAAGATTTGCTTTGATTACTGATCTCTCAGAAGTTATATTGAACTTTTTCAATACAGTAGATAAATGTATATATACACACACACACATATACCATGTATACATGTATATATATACATACATATATAGTGCCACTCTTTGACAGATCAAAAAAATGCAATTAAGTATTTAAAAATGTCTATGCTGTCCATCTACTTTGATGTAACATAACACACATGATCCAATTATTTAAACATCAACACAAAAATGATATCATTTTTACAGTTCCCATGAAAACCTAGGCAGTTTTTCAAACACTTCCTTTTTAAACAATGAAGATATGAATTACATTGAAGACATTAAACATGTGAATTACACAATGGGTTTACAGAAAAAGTTGACAATAAATAGGCAAAAGGAACAAGTTTATCAAAGATTTATTATGAACAAAAATTTAGTTGAAATTAAACACTGTAGCAAAAATTATTTGGCAAAACTTTATTTCTCCCATACTAGTAGAGAACAAATGTCCCCTTTCAGCTCCAGTGATGACCCATGAACCCTCTACATCATGTCTATCCTACTGAAGAACCAGGCCACCTATGTGAACCGTTATTTGTGAGTGGAAGAAAAATCAAAGCAAAATTTATTCTTTCACCCCTAAAACCTGACTACTGGCAGGTTTGACACAGGATAAAAGCACATTCAAATGTGTTTCCTAAAATAAAGTTTGGGTGGCATTAAAGAAAAATGGTTAGACAGTCAATTTAATAATAGAGGCTTTCTAGTATGACAGCCAAATATAGTTTTTGATTTTGTTTTTCCTTCCTTGTGAAAATTTTCCTGTCCTGAATAACTATCCAAATTGGGGCTTTCCTTTTTTTTTTTTTTTGTCAAACTATTCTTTAATATCATTAGTTACATTTACTTTCCAAGAGATGAATACTTTGATAAGAAAAATTAACTAAATGAACCCTGAAGAATGTCATCCCGACCACTACTGACTTATTGGCCAAATGTGTCAGGGTAGTTCAGATACAGAAATTAAACATCAGAGTGGGGATTATGTACTCTCTGTAAGAAGTGGGCCCACATTCAGCCTCTCCATTACTCATGAGACACCCTTTACTATTGCTGAACATAATATGCAAGGGAAACATTCATTTAAACAGGATTCATTTCTGTGGATCCATGAGTGAAACATACCTTTGTAACTTTGTTGATGTTTTTATAATTGTTGAAGTGAATAACAGAGATGTATTTATCAAAATATTTAGCCTCATCCAATGATATCTAAGTTTTGAGGATCAGGAGTAAGACTTGGTAAAAACATACCCTTTTAGCCTAAAATCTAGAGAACTTTGCTTATTTCCTGAAGGTTAAACAAAAAATATGAATCCCTCCCTTTTGCATTTGTCCTAAATGCATCTAAAGCTGCTTAGATGGTCATCCTACCTGTATTGCTTGTGTGTGATTTTCTGTGTATGATACAATCAGATTTATAGCAGATAAGGTACACAACCAAGCCACACTATTTTTACAAATGTCTCTAATCATTTAAATCAAAGTCAGTGCTTGGATATAAAATTTAGCATTCAAGTTTCTTGGTGGAAAAAGCAAGATGAAGAGAAGGAAAGCAGGTTTGACATAGCAGATGGAGTATGGATTTGCACAGACATACCCTGGATTGTCCACTAAAGGGCAGAAGAGAAGAGTTGAAGAGGGAAGAGTAATTGATCCTCTTCCATGTACTCTGAGATCAGAAAGGGTTGGGTCACAGACTGTAGGGTAGTGCCACCTTCTTTAACATTGCCTGCACAACGAATGTGCTCTTCATACCAAGTAAAGAAACTACCCAGTTGAATAAAGAACCCAGCAGGATGATTATTTTGTATATTCCCAGTAGGACCCATTACTGTACATCTCCCCAAAATGAAAGGGATGATCAGACTAATTATGTGATACTATCAGTAGATTCCACACCTTAATTTCACAGTTGGCTCTCCTGTGACTAAAGTGTTTCTTCCTTATCATGGCATGCATACACAATAAGGAGAGCTAGGAGATGTTTCTCAGGGAAATGACGTTCTTCGGTCTTGTTCAAAAGCATGAGATGATCTGCTTACTATAGGTTATCAGAGATCCCGGCCCTGGATCTCCCAACCTTTATTGCTAGCAATATCCCAGGTAGTTCAATGGGAAAGCTTCAGTGCTGCGGTGCTTAGATTTAACCAAACTGAAGCACTATTTTATTACGTGTGGGACTCTTTCTCAACAATACAAGAAAGTCAAATAATATAGCAGTCATGATTTTACAAAGCACTTTGTGCTACTTTAAGCACCTCTTGTTCCAGAATTGAAAAAACAAAACAAAACCTTTATGAAAAAGCATTTAACCTCATTTTGCAGATGAGGAGACTGAGGCACAGAGAGGTTAAGTGACTGGGCCAAAGACACCTGGGTCAGCAGTAAAGAGGACAAAACATGGGACCCTCAGCATTCTAGCCTTTCTTGGCCTATTCTTCAGTTCCTGTTCTGGCTTGGAAAATGCCAGCGTTAAAAACCAAAGAATAAGATACAGAACTCACGTATGGAAGGATTTGCGTAGCATTTCACAGAAAGAGTTTCTGGCTCCCTACACACATTCTTTATGCATGGGAAATCTAGCCCTGTAAATAAAACCTTGACAATTTGAAAAATTGAGGCTGTTTTGTTATCTACAGTAAATGAGGTGTTAAATTTGTTTTTCAGGAACATTTACTGACTCTCAGAGCTGAATCCAAGACTCAGTATTACATAACTTAGGAAAAGTACCAGTCTTCTACTCTTCTCTGGTAGAAAACGACCTTATTGGTAACGTACGTTACCACTTCTATATAAAAAAAGTAGAGCTATCTTGTTGCTGTCAGCTCTCTGGGGGAAAAAAAATGTTATCAGTCTAAATGACAAGAGGTCAGAATGCTCTAGGCATATCAGGATACTTTAAAAAAATCATCATAATTTTGTTGAACTTTTGCATCTCTGTGGCAAATGCAGCTGTTGGTAGAAGTTTACTTTTCACCTCTACTGTGTTTTTATTCAAACTGTATAACATATTTATTTGCAGGCAATTTTAAGCAGCCATTTGAAAACCAGTATTTTGGAAATGGATTCAGAGATGCTCTCGGGCCCGTGTGCCCTAGAGATAGATGGTAGCATTTTTAACAGAACCGAGTCAGGGAACTTGTGATTTAGGGCATCATCTTCTTAATTTTCAATATGAATGAGATCAGTCTGTTCGTGGAGGAAGACAGATGTGACAGAAGGCCAAGGCAGCATCAAATCTGCTTTTATTTCTTATGTTACATTCGCCTAGGTCCTCCGCCTTGTTGCCAGTTGAGTGGGGGGGGGTCACTGTGGTCCGCTCTCATCTGTCCTCTGTGGAATGCATTCCACAAGCTCCACCTCTTGCAGAGAAACAAACGGGAGACTGCTTTCCTTCCCATTCACATTGCAGACGGCTCTGTTCCTGAGTTTTAAACAACAATAAAGACAAAAAGCAAATCCCTGTAGTAAGAAACCAGACTTTTCAAATGAAACATTTTATTGTAAATAGCTCCTCATAGGTATTCCTCGTGCTTCATTCCCCACCCGCCCTTGTTTTTTCCTTTGTTTTGATTTTTGAAAATGTTTATTTCAGGACTAGTGTTTCCATGGGGTGTGGTGTTACATTAAAATGATCCCCCTGCACAGCAGGGGGAGAGTGTTTCTTTGTAACTTTGGTTCCATGCCCAAGACACATCTTTCCTTGATCTGCTGAAACTGTTTCCATTGCTGAACTTTTTCTTTACACAATATACGTTTATAGTTCTTTTCTTCTGGTTTGACATATACATGTTTCATTAAATGCAGCATATATTGTAGATTTTCAACAGGGTCATGTGGGAACTGTCAAGTAAGAAACCTTGAATAATGGCTTTAAAATACACAGTTGTAGTCCTGGCTACAGGGTAGTTCTTAGCTTTTGATCTCCCTCTCACTGTTGTAAACATTTCTGCCATCTTTGAAGGTCTAGAAGCATTTGCCTTTCTGGGGTCTTATCCGTGTTTTCGGTTACTCTGAAAAACAGAGGGAAAATTCTTAAATCATCATTTCTGTCATTAGCTGAAGCAGGAAAATTCTTTTTTTAAAGAAAAAAAATTATTCTTTACCACCTCTTTGAGCTCAACTATCTAATCCCAGTTACATAAACAAAGTCTCTAAGCTCAATCCCTTTAATTTTAAGTGAGAAAAGAGAACGATCTATTTCAAGGGTTTTATATATGCATAGAAAGCGATGAACAGGTCTTATTTCATAGTAAGCGGCCTGACATAATAGCAATTATCATAGTAGCCTTTACTTCTGGGGCCTTCCAAGACAACACCTTAGAAACTCAAATGAATGATCATACCCCCAAAATTAAATATAAAATTATAAAACATAAAATTATTTTAAAAGCAGGTCTTGTCTATCTATGCCTTTCAGTGACTTACTTTTATGTCATATTTCCTCCTCAACAATTGTATCCAGTGGCAGGTAGTCTCCACTCTGAGGTCTTGACCTGGGGATTCCCTGGGAAGTATGCCATATAGGTTTCTTAATTGGCTCCAGAGATGTTCCTGAAAAGGTACTTCCCTGGACTATACCAGTTAGGACTCCTAGCCCTATTTCTCTTTAAGTCTCTGTGTCTGAGTTTTAACTTGGTTAGATGTTAAGGATATAATACTCTCTTCCCCCCCAAAGCTAGAGATGGCACAAAGGACGTGCTATCATGCGCTGCTCAAAGACTTGGCCTTTAGAGCCTCAATAACTTGGATGGAGAAAACTGGGATTTCCATTTTTTCACTGTATGTCCAATGATAAGTTATTTCAATTCTCTAAGCCTTCATTTCTCCATCTGTAAAACAAAAATACTAATTCTGTAGCAGGACTTTACTGGTGTTGCAGAAATAGTGATTAATATCCAAAGTGGTGGGAAGCAATGCAGTTAGTACCCCAGGAGATTTCCAGTCCACCAACCAGAGGCAAATGAAAGATTCAAAAGAGTTCCTGCCATTAGCACCAGTCAGAAATATCTGGAATTCATATCTACAGAGGCATGTTGCTCCTAAAGACTAGATTAGACATGAATGAAAGAGTGATAGGGTTACAGAGAAGGACCAGTGGGAAGGAAGTACAGTGGGTTAGATGTAGGAGGGAGAGACTGTTGGTACTTGCACAAATGAGACTCACATTCTAGTGTTCAAATACAGAGCAATGCTCACCAATTGCACATCTTTCTTTGTCTATCTGGGCAGAGAACTGGAGAGGGATGGTGGGGCAGAGACAGGGGCAGGAGATTCCTTCCCAGAAAGATGCTGTGGCTGGGAGCACCAGTGCTGAAATCCAGAGTAGTAATGGAAGGGCTTGGGTCTCAGCCAGTCAGGGAATACTGCTGTGGGCACACACTGTACAGCTTCTGAAGAACTCACACATATGTTCCCCCAAATGGCCAGTCTTTCATCACCTCTCATAGAAAGGACATCAAGCACTGTAACTGCCAGAGAAAAGCATCAACCACCAGGGAGAGAGTCACAAGCACTGTCAATGCAGTTGAGAGGCATGTACTCTTTTCCCTCTGCCTCTTCCCTGCCCTCCAGGAGAACTAAGCTTTGAAGAGGGAAGAGGGAGAGATCTCTTAGAGCCAGAGCATGAATCTATCCTACACCTGGGATAGGGAAGAAATGAGATTAGATAGAATCTGAGGTTAAATTTTAAACTGAGCCAGACTTTTAAGAACTGAAAAACTGGGGAGCCAGATTGAGATTTATTAAAGAATAAGAGGAAAATTAGAACCTGAGTGAAAGCCATGTTTTGAGAAAAATAGATTATGTTCATATTTACATCCCACTGAGATAAGAGCCCCAAACAACTGGCTACAACTGTAATACTCCTATATTCCCTGGTAGAGAAGAAAACTGATCTTAACGTACATAAAAGGTGCTTTAAGGTGTGTGTTTTTGTGTGTAAAATATATGTACATATAAAATACATACAGTGCACGTGTATTTGTATGGGTAGAATAAATATGTAAACGCAAAAGGGCAGTCTCCCAGAATATTAAATTTGTGTACAGTGAGTATCTGTAAAGGAACTAGGAACAGAGCCACATTTATTCAGACGGGCATTGTGAATAACTGAAGTCCCATCCAATGGGCCACCATCAATGACCAATTTTCAGTGAACCAAAGGTACACTGTAACAAAAACTGTAGAGAACATACATTCGCCTTTGATTGACAAGGCCCTCGGGATATGACAGAACCTCAGGAATTCCTATGAGTGGGTTGCTTTAACATGACCGAGCTTTAGTTTCCTCCTCTGCCACACAGTGATTGCAGCTACCATTTCTGAGAGTTTACTACATGCCAGCAGACCGTAAGTGAATGAGCACAGTGATGTCATGTCTGACTTGTGATTCCACTATCCAAGTACCTACTACACTGCCTGGTTCACAGATGACACTCAGCAAATACGAGTTGGGTTTAATGGACAGGCTACTTATGTTCACTATTCTTTAGGGTTTTCTAACTGCTAGAAGTTATAGTTTTGATCCTTTATGGGCCACATATTTAGAGGTATATTGAGTCACAAACTGTAGCTACCTCCTGATCCCTAGTTATCATAAAGAACCCCAAATCCTGGACAGCAGTCACTCCCTCTTCCTACTTCTGAGGTCTCTGTAAAGGGCACCATCACCCAACAAACTGTACCATCCAGACCCCTAAGGGTCTTCCTGACACCTTTCATTTCGTAACCCTCATATACAATTTATCATATGGTAAAATAGTCAATAAAGGGTAGCTCTTATTATTACCTCCAACTTACAGATGAGGAAACCGACCCTGTTAGGTAGTTGGGTTAAGAGAATCCTAGTGGGAAAGACATAATGATAAATTAAACAAAACTGAAGTCAGAGGATCAGAGGAGGCTTCCCTGAGTCGCTGATTTTACACTGACATGGGTAGGACAAATGGATATTATTAACTAGTTGACGGTTGTGTGGGAAAGACGTTCCAAGTGGATAGAAGCACATCTCATAATGCATGATCCAAGACAGAATGTTTACTGTGTCCTAGGAACTTGGCTTTTAATGAGTCTTTCTATATGCCATGTACTATACTGGTTGCTTTACTTATATAATGTCATTTAATCCCTAGAGAAATAGTAGAGGCTATCACTTGCTAATCTTTTATATTAAGAAATTAATATTTATAGAGGCATAATAGTATCTATTTTGTAGGATCTCTCTATTAAATAAAATAATAGATATGAAATGCACTCGTTCAACCACAAAACAGATGTCTTCTTTCTCTTCTTTACCATAATATCATAACTATTATTAAGAAATATTTATGGATTGTCAATACAAGCTAGGCGCTATGTAGGCATTAGGGTTACAGGATGAATAAAACATGTATGGTCCTGGCCCTCATGAACCTGGACACAATGAGGAATACAGGCATTAATTGAGAAAAATGACAACAACAAGAACCAAAACAACCTAAATGCATGTAAAATTTGTCTGGGAGTACAATCAAGGAAGACTTGCCTGTGGGAGTCACAAGTGAGCTGGGATCTGAAGGATGAGTGAGTAGGTGTTTACTAGATAAAGCAGGGCTGAAAGTACTGTGTGCACAAGGACTGTGTGGGCAAACCCTTGCAGTAGGCACAAGGGACTAAGGCTCATCAAAGAAGCTTCTAGAGCAAGAGAAAGCCCAAGAGGCTGTTTGCAGTTAGACCATACTGGGCTCTGTTTGGCCACATTAAGGGAATGAGATTTCACTCTAATGATGATGCTTTCCCAGGCAGGGGGCATGCTTAGATTTGTGTTTCCTAAAATTCACTCAGCTGCCATGAGGAGTGTGAATTATTAGAGCGTCTAGAGAAGAAGCACTGAGCCAGGTGAGTAGGACATCACCACCACGGAGTTGGGGGAGAATGTATTTATTCATGTATTCTTTCCTTTGTTCACTCATTTTTTTTTTAAGATTTTATTTATTTATTTATTTATTTAACAGAGAGATACACAGCAAGAGAAGGAACTCAAGGAGTAGAAGTGGGAGAGGGAGAAGCAGGCTTCCTGCCCAGCAGGGAGTCTGATACGGGGCTCCATCCCAGGATCCTGGGATCACTACCGGAGCTGAAGGCAGACGCTTAACGACTGAGCCACCCTGGCACCCCTGTTCGCTCATTCTTCAAGTTATTCTCCAATGACACATAAAGAACAAATCAGATAGCCATCTTGTTATTATAGTCCCATACTACCCAGGGCTCTGACCTAACATGTCACAAATCTGCTTTCTCAGTCATTTACCCAACCATTTACTCATTTATCTGTCTAGCCTTCAGTCCACCTGTCAACTTAACATGTGTTCAGCACTTACTATATAGAAGGCACTGCTGTAGACCTTGAACATACAAAGATCTATAAAGCATAAGCCCTAGTCTATGCTTTCTTAATAGTCTAATCTATAAGACAGGGAAACAACCTCAGTATGACTAGATGAAGACTAATAAATTTATCTACACAAAGAAAGACTGATTGAGGCGCCTGGGTGGCTCAGTCAGTTAAGCGTCAGCCTTTGGCTCAGGTCATGATCCCGGGGTCCTGGGATCAACCCCCACATTGGGCTCCCCGCTCAGTGGAGAATCTGCTTCTCTCTCTCCCTCTGTCCCTCCTCCTGCTTGTACTCTCTTCCTCTTTGTCAAATAAATAAAATCTTAAAAAAAAAAAAAAAAGGAAAGACTGACTAACTGGCATACAATGATTCATCTTATCTCTTAACAATATAAGAGAATAAGGAACAAAATTTTTCATCTTAATAAATATAGTAGAGTCATATTGCCATTTATTTTCTGCAGGTCACCCCCAGGCCTTGGCAGGAGGGATTGAAAAAATATAAATGTAATAAGAAATAAACATTTGCATAATTTCATGGAGAATTTGTAACTAATCAGTTGTAGCTGGCTTTTTTTTTTTTTAATTTTATTTATTTATTTGACAAAGCGAGAGAGAGACCACAAGTAGGCAGAGAGAGGGGGAAGCAGGCTCCCGCTGAGCAGGGAGCCTGATGCAGGGCTCGATCCCAGGACCCCGAGATCACCTGAGCCAAAGGCAGAGGCTTAACCCACTGAGCCACCCAGGCGCCCCATAGCTGGCTTTTTAAAAAGAGTTTTATTTATTTATTTAAGAGAGAGAGAATGAGAGTGGGGAGGGGCAGAGGGAGAGAGAGAGAAAAGCAGACTCCCTACTGAGCAGGGAGTCTGATGTGGGACTCTATCCTAGGACCCAGAGATCACAATGCCAGCCAAAGGCAGACACTTAACCAACTGAGCCACCCAGGCACTGCTATGGCTGTTTTTATAATACAGTTAGTTTGTTTATTTATTTGACACAGAGAGAGAGAGAGAGATCGATCACAAGTAGGCAGAGAGGCAGGCAGAGAGAGAGGGGGAAGCAGGCTCCCCGCTGAGCAGAGAGCCCGATGTAGGCCTTGATCCCAGGACCCCGAGACCATGACCCGAGCTGCAGGCAGAGGCTCAACCCACTGAGCCACCCAGGCACCCACAGTATTTATTTTTTAAGTCTTTTTTTTTTTTTAATCAGAACAACAATACAGTATTATTGGTCTTTTAACCTGTTTTATGTTATTAGACAGGAAGTGAAAATAGTGAACTATCAAGTTCAAGTGTTCATGGTTGACACTGGGATCATTAAAAACGAACAATGGTATGTAGATGAAAAATCATGATCACCTGTTCTTGGTCTGGTCTTCCAAACTGCATAATGAACAGAGTTGTTTCTGGTATGTTCTTCATTAACATGTCCCTCTTCAGAAGAAGAGGATTTTCAGTGGGTCACTATAACCTGGATATAACAATAACCTGGTGATAGCTATTCCTGTACTCCTCTCATTTTCTTCTTTCCTTTGTCTTCCTGTATAACTGACATGGAAGAATTTGTGGTACACTGTTTATTTAGAATAAATCTACAGAATGCATGCGCAGATGGTATCTTCTGAAACTACCTGGGGTTCCCCTGCTTAAGATGAAAGTCCTGATATAATCTGTGCAGCTGCATTTAGCTGCCACTGAGAGCAGTAAGGGTGCTTTCTTGGCAGCCTTCGGCAGCTTCTAGATCACCAACAAAATGACTTAAGTAATTTAACTGCAAAAAGAAAAAAAAGCATGGGTGGCTCCACTTCAAGGAGGGTATCTTTACATTAATTTAAGTGAGTCCTTGGGTTTAAGAGCAGAATATAAATCCTTAATTTAGTAGGAAAAATATTTTTATGGTTATGTGCAGTACACCTTTACTACCTGCCAAAGAGCCAAACATTTTTCTTCCTTACTTCTTCCTATCTCTCCTTCATCTGCTTTGGAGATAAAAGTGGCATTGATCAATTTCCAGTCATCTTATTTAAATCTAGAATACTTCCTGAAAAGAGGAGACAAAAAGGAAATTACTTGTTCTGGTTTAGGTGGTAAAATACTAGGTAATGCTAGAAGTTATAATTCCTTTTTTTTTTTTTAGTTTTTTAGTTTTTGTTTTTTTAAAGATTTTATTTATTTATTTGACAGATGGAGATCACAAGTAGGCAGAGAGGCAGGCAGACAGAGAGGAGGAAGCAGGCTCCCTGCTGTGCAGAGAGCCTGATGTGGGGCTCGATTCCAGGACCCTGGGATCATAACTTGAGCTGAAGGCAGAAGCTTTAACCCACTGAGCCACCCAGCTGCCCCTATAATTTCTTTTTTTTTTAAAGACTTTATTTGTTTGTTTGTTTTAAAGATTTTATTTCTTTATTTGAGAGACAGAGAGAGCACTGAGTAGGGGGGAGGAGTAGAGGTAGAGAGAGAAGCAGACTCCTCACTGAGCAGGGAGCCTGATGTGGGGCTCAATTTCAGGAACACAGGATCATGACAGGAGCCAAAAGCAGACACTTAATCAACCGAGCCAGGTGTCCCAAAAGACATCTTTGTTTTAGAGAAGGAGATAGAGAGCGAGACAGCACTCACGAGTTGGGGGGAGGAGCAGAGGCCAGAGAGAGGCAGAAAAGCAGACTCTCCACTGAGTGTAGAGCCTGATGCAGGTCTCCATCCCAGAACTGTGAGATCATGATCTGACCCAAAACCAAGGTCCCAGACTTAACTGACTCAGCCACCCAAGTGCCCCTACAAGTTATAATATCAAAGTTATAAACTGACAAATTCAGTAAATGTGGTGCTAAATTTTTGTATAATAATAGCTAAGAGTTGCTGATTATGAACTAAGTTCCAAGCAATGTGGTAAGTCTTTTATATGTATAATTGCATTTAGTTCCCTCAACATAATACCAAGTTGTAGGTAATATAACCATTTTACAGAATAGGAAACCTCATCTCAGGTGGATTAAAGTTACCATGACATAGCTTGTAAATGGTAGGATCCAAACATAACAGTTTATCTAACTTCAAAGCTGTAACTCTAAACTACTCAGTCATTTTCCTATACCTATTTTAAACTCCCCAGATTCACCATCACATTAATTTGCTGTATTATTATTAATTATTATCATGACTTTTCATTCAACAGATAATTACTAAGTGGCAGTTTTGTGCTACTCTGGAAGAAAAGCAAATTAAGTCCTATACAACCCCCAGAGTCACAAAAAATGGAAAAAGGAAGAGAGATGAGCACACTGTAATTTCAAAACCTACTAGCCAAGCAGTACTACCCACATTGCACCCTGACTGCTGATATACATGATCACCAACGGCGCTCACAATGTGAGAGAAATGCCCTCTTTCCTTTGTGCGGCAGCATGGTGGTTTGTAAGCAGCTAAGAGCCTCTAGATAGAGGCTGTTGGCGTACAAATGCCAGTCTTGCTGAGTGTAGCTCTATTTCCTTGGGAAAGTCCTGTGTTGGTGTGTCTCCAGCTGTGAAGAAAGGAATAAAAGCAGCCCTTGATCTTGGGGGTGCCTAGATGGCTCAGTCGGTTAAGCGTCTGCATTTGGCTCAGGTCATAATCTCAGGGTCCTGGGATCCTGGAGCCCTGCGTCTGGCTCCCTACTCAGCAGGGAGTATGCTTCTCCCTCTCACTCTGCCCCTCCTCCCTGCTTCTGCTCTCTCTCTCTCAAATGAATAAATAAAATCTTAAAAAAAAAAAAAAAGCAGCAGCGACTTTACAGGGGGTGTCATTATATCTATTGCTTAGAACAGCCCTGGGCAAGGAAGTGTTAGCCATTATTGATGTGAATGTTCAAACCTACTCATTTTCTAACCAGTATTTTCAAGTTTTGATTCTTCCCTCAACTACTTGGGTAGTACTTGGGTCCCACTAAACTTTGTCTGTCCTATGTATTTATTATTTTTCGTTGGGGAGGGCTACTCATTTTCTCATGCTCTAGCCATTTCTACCCTTTCCTAGAAAATCTTACCCATTTTTTCTTATATTATCATTCTTTTTTTTTTTTTTTTTTTTAGAGAAACAGTGAGCAAGCAGGAAGGGGGGTGGACAGAGGGAGAGGAAGAGAAGAGAAAGAATCTTTTTTTTTTTTTTAAGATTTTATTTATTTATTTGACAGATGGAGATGAGATCACAAGTAGGCAGAGAAGCAGGCAGAGAGAGAGGAGGAAGCAGGCTCCCTGCCGAGAAGAAAGCCCGATGTGGGGCTCGATCCCAGGACCCTGAGATCATGACCCGAGCTGAAGGCAGAGGCTTTAACCCACTGAGCCACTCGGGTGCCCCGAGCAGAGAAAGAATCTTAATCAGGCTCCATGTGGGGCTCGATCTCATGAGCCAAAATCAAGAGTCAGACACTTAACTGACTGAGCCACACAGGCACTCCTATTCTTACTCAATTTCAGAGCCTCAGTCCTCTTCCTTATGTTCTGCAAGGCTACCATCCTGATTGCCAGACAGGATGGCTATCAGTCAGAACAGAAAATCTTTTGGAAGATAGAATAAAGCCAGAGGGTTGATTATATGAGGACATAAACTTCCTGGGCATATTTGCTCAACTCCTTTGTAACAGGTCGTGCTAAAACACTTTTGTTTGTCAGTACCACATCTAGGTAACAGAGTTGATACCCATGGAAAGAGAAAGTGTTTCTTCTTTATTTTTCAACTTGCTATAGAAAATGTTGAAGAATAGGAAGTCCAGGAAAGATCCCTGTATAATACAATAGGAAAACTAAAGTTGCCACAGACCATGATACCTGGATTTAGAAGAGCACCTGGCCCTTCCTCATTTTTAAATACTGTTAATATGAGTTGTGGTTTCTGTACCTGAGTAGACATCAGAATCACATGGTATGCTTGTTAAAGACACAGATTATTCCTTGCTTTCCACCTCTCCCACCCTCTTTCTCACCTCCATCTCCAATAACTTGATCCATTAACTTGGAAGTAAGCCCTTGGGATCTGTTTTTCATAGCTCTGGGGATCAGTGTCCAAGATTATTTATACATGTATTCGTGAGACATAGACTTGATAATTTAGTAATAATAAAACTCTTATTTTTCTAAACTGACATTGAAAATGATCTTATTTGAAAAGAAGATCCAATTTCACTTAACAGCCTGCTTTTTTGAGTTCTGATGAAATCAGATGGAGAGAAAGGGTTAAGAGTAATCAGTCATTTTTAGCTTATTAGACTTAAAGGATCAGAATTTTTAAGTTGGAAGAGATACTAAACATAAACTCAAATTTCTTCATTTTGCAGACAGGGAAGCCATTCCTTCTGCATAATGGAAGACTGATGAGAACACTGAGCTTCACAGACATCATAACCTTCCAAAGCAATACGGTTAACTAGAACAAAATTCTTGATTTCCAAAATACTTGATGGTTCCTTTATTTCTTTCATAATCACCCAAGTGGATTGGATCTGCTTCTCGCTTTTTTAATTTAATTTTTTTTTAACTGAAGCACAGTCAACACACAATGTTACATCAGTTTCAAGTGACTTTTTTTCTCATTTTATGGCATTTAAGCTAACCAAACTAAGTGGATTTTTTTAAACAAACAAACATGGGAATAGTAACTATATGTAGCATCCTTCTCATCACATACCTCTTAGAACCACATTTTGAGTATTAAATGCAATCTTACCTTTAAGAGGCACCTTGACATCAAGGCCATAGAATAAAGGCAAGAGAGAAGAACAAGAATAGAAACAGAAACTGCAGAAGAAAAAGAAGAAGATTATGTAAATGTGAAAATTTCTGTACTGTCATTCATGTCGTACAAAACCTCAAGCTTTTCCACTTTGCTCAAGTCTGATCACTTGTCACATATACACCAAGTACCTTCTGTTTAAAAAAAACTGTATGTTTTACTTATCTATTGACAAAATAATTCGATGAATAACCAGAGTCAACTAACATCAGCTCATACATCTTGGAATCCTGAGGGGGTCTAATAGATAATGGATTTAAGCTTGTAATTTTATAAATGAAAAACATAAGCACCGAAGAGTTAGTCAACAGTCTAATTGCCTGTAATGTTATAGCATAATAAAGCCTGGAGGTTAGCCCTCCCAAGTCCTACTTCAGTCCATACTATAGTCTACTTGTTAGTGTGTGGCAGGGCCTACCAAAAATACAAAAATATGATCAGAGCATACATTTATTCTTAAGGCTATCACTGTTTGGTTAATGTGACAGGTTTTAGGAGTAAGGCAGAACAGGAAGAATATTAATATGTAAGGTAAAGATATGATAAATCATCTACCATGGGATACTTCTGAGGTAGAAATGGGGACACTATTAGTAATTATATCAGGGCAGCAGGCATAACCTGGGTGTGCCCCGGAGGAGTGAGGATCTATAGTATAAAATGGGCTTGCACATCAGAGGACACTTTTGAAAATGAATGCATGATACTGTTCGAACCTCTGTGCTTCTCAGATAGTTCTCTCCTTCTTGACTCAGAAGTTAAATGGAGTCTGATTTGTCTCTCTTCTCTGAAAACCTTCAAAAAGAAGCAGATACTTGGGGGGACAGACATGCTTATGTAGCAATGGAACATAACCAACTGCCTACTAATTATTAAAGGTCACAAGTCAGATTTTTTTTTTCTTCTTCAAATATCAATTTCCTTGATGATTACTCTTACAGAGTCTGTCTTAAACCTTGTTGTCACAATTCGGGAGTATTCTGTTGCCCACGACATCTTTGAATTAGGGTTGTCTATGGTTTCCTCATGTTGAGCACATTATCCACACGTGTCTTGTAATGCCCTGGTTTATAGGACTCTTGCTTCACTGTAGCAAAATTGTATGGTCAAATTATAAATATGGTGCCAGGAGCCACGTATTGGTGACTTTTTATTAGTCTGGGAAACAGAAACTCTGTCCTTCTTTTTCAGTCCTTGAAGATGGAGAGTGGTAAAATGACACCCATAGCAGGAGAAGATGTAGGGAATGGGAGGCTTCCACTACTCCTCTGAGGAGGTCAGACACTGGCACTACCTCTCAGAGCATCAGGAGATACCCATCACCTCATTGGCCCTGAGATTCTTTGTCCAGGCAGTGTGGTGGGCTGAGTGTAGCACCTAGAGTCAGACACCCTAACCTCTGGACTTGATTTGCCATGGACTGGTTATATGGTTCTAGGTAAGTTGTTTATCTCTCTGGGCTGTTGTATTGTCTGCATAAAAGGGGATACCGATATCCACTGTGCCCATCTCACAGAGTAACTCTGCATGGGAGTCAGTGAAGCCGATGACCCTGGGAGTGCTCGGGAGGAGGTAAAGCTGCACAGCTGAGGCAGTTCTGCTGTCTGTAGTTATCACGTGACGTATACTGTGTCCATGGAAATTAGGGACAAAGATGGGATATCTCAGGTCCCCTCAGGAGGTGTTCAAGTATCCCAAGGAAAAGAAAGAGAGTATTTCTGGTAAGTGATCCTTCGCATTTTCTCTAGGCTTGTGTGTATGAGAATGGAGGCAAAGGGAATAGAAGGTGTGTCACAAACCTCATCTCTCATTCAAAGCTCCAGTCAGAAACCAACCAGATTGTTTTGAAGTGGCTTAATTTACTATTATATGTGGAATATACTGCTTTGATAGCTGAAGAATCCTTGTTTGCCATCATGTACATTACCCCATTACCATAAATGGTTAAGAAGTTCAGATATGTGACACGACATATTCAGGAAATTCTGATAGGGAACATAAACTTAATCTCTTGCCTCCTAAAATTTCCATGAAATTTATTAAGAAAATGCCTATGGGAGTGATATTAATAGATGTATTAAAAATCCACCCCCCCCCTTGCAGTTTGTTTTTCCTTAGATGAATGGGGACTGAACCAAACTAAAGTTTCTGGTTTTAATTCTGACTTCCTCCTTCAGTCAGCACAGAAAATGACTAAAACCAGGAGCTTCAAAAATGTAGAAAATGAAGGACATCAGGCATGTGGTCTGACAAGCAGGGAAGCTGGGAACAACCCCTGCCTCTGTGGGTCTTCCTGCCAAACCCTGGGAAGTCAGACTCAGTTCGCGGCACTCTACCTTTGCCTCATTCAGTCTTACAGTGCTAAATAGCACATTCTGGAAATGAGAACCATTTAAATTTAAAATTTTGCAGAGGATGTGTACTTTATGTTTGGAAATTTATAAAATTATACTTTTTAATCAAACACTTTCAGAGTTTTGTCGTCTTCACATAAGTGACTTCAATGGTTCTTCAAGGAACCCATGGGAAAAGGTGAGGGCAAGCTTTATCATCCCGTATTTTATCGGTAAGGCTTAGACACAAGTCTAAGTCACATACCAAGGTCAAACAGATATGGAAAGCCTACATAAGAATCCAGGTGCTTATGGTCTGGCTACTGGCCCCTACCGATTCCCTGTGACCTCACATTTAGGGAGTACTACAGAAGCAACCTTGATGAATAAAATCCTTTAGATGGTTTTCTGTTTTCTTCTTGGATGCCCACGGGAGATGCTAGAAAATAGCTGTATTTTTCGCAACATAGGAATTCAGACTGGAACTCTAGAGAAAGCCTCTTGCCCTCCTTGCTGTGTTCCTAGCACTGGTGCTCCAGGCATCATGGGTGGGAGCATTCTTTGTTGTATGAGACTGTTTACCTCACTGCAGCTTGCTTGGCACCCATATGAACCCTCTCCCTTCTCCGGCCATGCACATTCTGAAATGCCCTCTTTAGGAACTACTATGCATTACCCCTGAAAGTGCTGGTTGACTTGGAGGACTCTTTCCGACCATTGGGGGAAGTGATATGAAGGCATAATTACCATGTGTCAGCCTAAGTTTCTGGACTTACTGTCAAGGGGACACTGCAGCTCAAGAAGAAAGTGCCTTTTGTGAAGAATAACAAGAATGGTTTTTTTTCCCAAAAAGGTACCAAAAAAATTTTTAAAAGAAAGAGCAAAGTAGAGTCACAAAACTCAAAATGAAGTTTTAGAAAGGAAATGAAGGTAAGAAAGGGGAAACTGAGGAAAGAAAACATGCATAGCAAAGAACAGGAATCAACACAAAAGGCAAACATGTCCAGGCGAGGTTGCTGAAGGCAGAAACTTTGCTGCAATGCGGGCGCCTGCCTGGCGGTGAGGGTCATACTGACTGTCACTACACCTGCCTGGGCACGACACACAGTAACCAAGAAGAAATGAAACACAGTGAGTGAAACTCATATTATTTTCTGTTCTAAAGCGTAAAGACTGAAATTCATATTGAACACATACCTTTTCTTCTAAGTCCTTTATCTGTCGTTTCTGGATGTCTGTTTTATCTTCTAAGTCACGAATTCTCTGAAGAAAGAAAAAAAAAAACCCAAAGAGTTAGTGGGCATTAAGTTAAAAAGATAAGTTAACAAGAAGACTCTTCACTAACCTAAAATGCAGAACTTCCTACGAAAACATTAACATTGGTACTCGCAGCTGGAAACATCACAAATCCAGGAGATTGGATGTTTCAAAAATCACCCACACTTATGGTGCAAAAGCTAATTATACATATTATACATATATTTTAAAATTTGCTGCCCCTGTCTACTACGTGCATCCTTCCAGACCCTATCCCTGTGAGGGATGGGTAGTTCACAACCCACTGCTCTTGGGCTTGGCCATGAGACCTGTTTGGCAGGTGGCATGTGTGTAGGAGTGAGGAGCTGGAAGGCCACTTCCTCGTAGAGATAGCAGTATGTCCCAGAACTAGTGAGCAAGAAACCAACTTTGTCATGGTCATTTGGATTGGGATTTTGGTTGTTTATTACCAAAGTTAAAAATGGCTGAAGGTGAACACACAAATGCAAACAATCCCATTGTTTTTTGCTACCCTTTCTTTCCAACCTTATTTCAACTCTGCTTCAGGGCGGAATTTCATTACAAAACAGGATTTGCCAATTCTCATAAAACCAAGTAGAGATTATACTTCACTAAAAATTCCAAGGAGGGAAGTGATTAAATTAGGGTAAAACTAAACATAGTAAAAATAGCACAAGTAATCCTAAAGACAAAAATGTTAGTTCTGGAACTGTCTGTGAACTTACCTGTCAACTACATGGTAAAATTCCAGTGATTTAAATAGCACAGATTTGAAACCAAGATTACATAGACAATTATTTGCGAGTGAAAAATAGTCTTCCAATTTCGATCTGGCAATCCAAAGGCCTTTTAAGTTTACAGCACATGGGTATACAGTGTCAGCTTGTTATTTAAATGCCTCTTTTGGGAATAATCAGAAAATGGGGAATTGGAGTCTGAGAAGAAAACAGTGGAAGCTAAATGCAGTGATAATATAGAAAGAGAGGTTTTTATAATGCAATGTGGGGAGAAAAAGGGAAAGCTAGAACAAAGAATACTTGAACTTGGAAATCCTATCTCCCTTTTCTCTGAAACAATGGTTCTCAATTGAGGATGACTCTGCCCCTCAGGGGCATTTTTTTAAAGTTAGTTAATTTAATCTGAAGTATACGATTCAGTGGTTTTAGAATTTCACAAAGTGGTGTGACCATCATCACTGTCTGACTGGACATTTTTGAATCACATGTGGTCACTAATCACATCTGGGATGGGGTTGCAACTAGCATCTAAGAGGCAGAGCCCAGGAAGATACATAGGACAGCCCCCTACCATAGTTATCTGACCAAATGCAGGGACTGAAGAGACTGAGGAGTCTGGTTTAAAGGGAAGGGGTTAAGGTGCATGCAGGAGTGGATGAGAAGTTTTGGTCAGAGAGACTATCAAGGCTGACCTTGAAATTAGAGGACAAATGAATGCTGGGTACAAGAATGGGCCTGGAAGCTAATGGTGTGGGTACACGGGAGTGATGTGTGTGCTTGTGTGTATTTCCAGGCACCAAAGCTACTCAATAAAACAATGCATTTGCTAGACATTTCCACCTTGAGTTTGCACATAATTCCTTGATATGTCTACTGGATGTGGAGGCAGTATTCTACCAATAAAATCATGGGCCTCGGAGATTACTGCAATGTCTCTTTAGCCATCAAGTGTATGCTTGTTGGGCAACTTCCTACATAGGACAGGACTTTGCTAGATGTAATGGAGAGTCCAGACACCAGTGAGTTCTTGATCTCAAAGAACCATTCCAGTCAGATGGGGAGACAAAGTTTGAAACACAGGGAAAAGCAGCTCAAGTAGAAAAGATAAATGATGGCAAAACCATGTTTAACTTCATCACCAATCCCTAGTAACCAGGACACTGTTGAGTACAAAGAAGCTGTCTCTACATGTTGATTACATGAGTTATTTCTGTTAATGTGTGTTGCATGCTCTATTTCCTTTTCCTTTCCATCCGCTTGCCATCTAATCCAAGAGGGATCCCTGTCAGGTCCAAATCAGATCCCTTTTCTACCTATCTTATCTGTATTGCTAATAAGTCCACCAAATCACTGTATTGGCATCAGCACTGGTGTGACAGCTCACTGCCAGCCCTTCCTGTTTCTAATTTAGTACATCCATCTACAGCAGCTGTGTGTATTCCTGACATGTGAAATCATCAGGGTAGTCCCTGAGTTTAAGGGGGAGAGGAAGAGGAATAAGAATAAGGGAGATGTAGCTAAGCTACACTCAGAATATAAGGCCAACTCTTTTAAGGTCCAACATGATTTAGCCTTGTCTTACCACTCCAACTTCACCTCATGACCACCCTCTTGGCTCTCTCTGCTCCATTTTTATGGCCTTCTCTCTGTTCCTCGAATATTCCAAATGTTCCCACAATAAAGACTTAGACTCTGCTGTCCCTATCTTCAGGGACACTTTGCCAAGATCTTTGTGTGGCTGGACCCTGGATTTTAGACATCTTTAGAGAGGCCTGGTCTGACTAGCCAGTCTAAATCCTGTAGAATCCTGTAGAATCCTCTACTCCCAAATTTTTTCTCCACAGCACTCATGGACACTCTCTAAATTGCCTTGGTCATTGTATTTTGTGTTGTTGCTTTAACTCCCTTCATCTGTAGGATAGATAGATGAGAACAGTGACCTTTATGTCTTTGTCCACCATCACATTCCTAGTCTCTGGCACAAGCAGGCCCTCAATATGGTTGTGAAAAAGTGTGTAACAGGGTACGCAGGACAGATTTTTTTTTTTTTTAGTAGTATGCAGTCCATTATTATCAGGGAGAACATCCTAAGGGAAATAGATCTTAAACTGGGACTGGAAAAAATGAGAATATTTAGATAAATGAAGCAGACATGGAAGGGCATTTTAGGAGTGATCAGGCAAACAAAGGATTGGAGATGGGAGTCATGGCCCCAGTAGTACCAGGAAGAGGTCTGCATGAGTAGAGAAGAAGGTACGCTCTGCAGATTATCTCAGATCAGGTTTTCAGGGAAGGGGTAAGCCAGCTAATGAAGGACATGGAGAGATCTGCATAGGACCAGATTCAACTGGAAATTAGGATCATAGAGGCTTCTGAGTAAGAATGTACCATCAGAAAAGGTGAAAGAATCTGCAGTGATACGTATGATAAACTAAGGAGAGGAGAGCTGGAAGTCTTCCCCACAACTGGGTCCCCAAGGCACACTGCATATGGTTTTTTATGCCCCTTGTCAAGAGACATCAATTATAGTTATTTTTCTTTGAATTAGTCTCCTGTGACTCCATCAGTAGGTCCTTAGCTTTGTAAAGGCATGGTCCATGCAAATTCTCTATGTCTGGCATGGTGTTCAAAGTCTAGGAAGTGCATTTAAACATCTGACTGAACAAATGCATAGATGATGGAATCGGGTTACATCAGAGGACATCTGGCTGAAGCTGGGCCTGCTGCAGTATTGAAAGGTCCTTTATATACCTGGGGTTAAAAGTATGGACAAAATGCAACAGCTTCAAAATCACTTCAGGAGAGGGGCACCTGGGTGGCTCAGTGGGTTAAGCCTCTGCCTTCGGCTCAGGTCATGATCTCGGGGTCCTGAGATAGAGCCCCGCACAGGCTCTCTGCTCAGCAGGGATCCTGCTTCCCACTCTCTCTCTGCCTGCCTCTCTCCCTACTTGTGATCTCTCTCTCTCTGTGTCAAATAAATAAATAATAAATAAATAAAATATTTTAAAAAAAAATTTCAGGAGAAATGATAGATGGATGCAGTGCTATATTAACTATTAGAGATAAAAGACAAAGAAGACTCCAGGGTTTCCAGCCCAAGTGCTTCAGGAAATGGTAATTCTACTGACAAGGCAGGCAGATGGGGAAAGAAGGGAGCAGTAAGGATAAGAATGAATATTTAGCTCTGTTTCATATGTGAAACATTCAAAGAGAAATGTCCAATGAATAGTTAGGAATATGCTCTAGGATTTAACTGGATCATACACTGATGTATGACAAATTCTGGCCAAGAACTTCTGGAATAATTCTCTCAAATCAGAACTACTGATTACAATGGCAGACAAAGAGTAAGAAATAAGAACTAGAAAAGGCATTTTCTAGTGAACATTTGCTTGAGAGATAGAGAATTTCAATGGGAATCTGTGGGGCTTAGAAATGTAATATACCTATCCATTCAGACTGATAACTTAAAGCAAACAAAACCATGTCTTTCAGGAGTGAATCACCTTAGCTGGTTAAAGACTCAAAAGAGATGATAAGCTTTTAATAATAAACAAATTCAGATAATAATTTGTACATCTTAAAAATAAACACTGCTGTGGCTCCAATGGCACAACTCCTGATTTGTTTAAATTAATTAAATGCTATTGTAGCCTAAGAAATTTATGCAGAAGACATTTTCATTCCCCAAAGAATGATGCCAGGGAGTCTATTATTAAAGGATTTGAAAACTCTTTCCAGGGTCAAAAAAATCAAAAAAGTTTACGATGGAATCTGAAGGGCCAATGAAACAATCGTGCATGAGCTGACCATCTCCAGGACAAATGGCTGCCGAGTTCCCGTTACCTTGGATAGTCTGTCTGACTATAAAGATTCACAGGAACCCTGGCTACATCGTAGGTATGCTAAGTGTCATGTTCCCCGTAAACTATTCTTTTTTTTTTTTTTTAAGATTTTTTATTTATTTATTTGACAGACAGAGATCACAAGTAGGCAGAGAGGCAGGCAGAGAGAGAGAGGAAGAAGCAGGCTCCCTGCCGAGCAGAGACCTCAATGTGGGGCTCGATCCCAGGACCCTGGGATCATGACCCGGGCCGAAGGCAGAGGCTTTAACCCGCTGAGCCACCCAGGCGCCCCCCCACCCCCCGCCCCGTAAACTATTCTTACTGGTGTCATAAAATAACCTGCTCTTTGCCCACTCACCTTGAACTCTGAAGACCACACGATTCTTACTTCTTCCATAGTCCATCTGGATTTTGTACCAGTTCCTTGTCTCAGCTTTTGAGTACCAAACATGACAGCCTGCCACTGTCAATTTTGGGATTCTTCTGGAATCTGCTTTTTGACCAGGGCCCTAGTCCTCATCTGTCAAGCTAAGACATGAACTGAGAGTTGGAATTAAGAATTTTGGCTATCAATTGAGTGTTCTTGAGCCTTGCTGGTCTCGATGAGTCCCATAAATCAGAGATAATTCAGGTTGTGTATGACAGTGTAGTGCAGTGGTCAGATGCATAGGTCTTGAGTCATGCCTACCTGAAGGGTCATGCTGGTTCTGGAGCTTGCTATCTGGGTCATCTTGGGCAAAATTAAGCTCTCTTATCATCACTATCATTATCTCTTCAATTGGGATCATAAGAATACTTACCTTAGTGGGCTACTGTGAAGATTAAATACAAGGATGCAAGTTTAGTTCCTGACATAGCAAAAGCCAGTAAGTAAGCAGCAGCTTCCAGACATTGTTGGTGTTGCTGTTTGTTCTGGGAATAAAGGAAAAGGCCCTTGTTCTCTTTTACTCTATTCAGATAATTGGATTAGGCTAGGGTCTGGACTGGGATGAGTAACAGAACAGTGGCATTAGTTCTGTCCTGAGGAGACTCTTTCTTCCCTGCATAAGGGAGCTAATCAGGCTCCAGGATACTGAAAGGGTATTTCATGACAAAATAGTTCCCAAAATAGCAGCAGTATGCAATACTTCCAAAATGCCAACTTCCTTGAGACTGAATCTTTACAAAACTATCTTCCTCTCTCTGAGCCTAGGTGGAAAACAATAGTTATTTGCCTCTCTGAAAATAGTTTATAGCTCCTGGGCTTCTCCACACCCATACTCAGTACCATGTGCTTAGTACTAAGTCCCATTTGCTTAGTACCAACCCTACACAGATGCAGTCACTCAGTCCTCACCTGATGGGCTTGCTGTAAGAGCTCCATTCTCTCCTGAAGAATCTGACAGTCATACTCTCTGCTCTTCCTCAGCATCTGCCGCCGTAACTTTTCTACTGCTGTCCTCAGCTCCTCTTGCTGTTTTTCACTTAACAATTCACCAAACTTGATAACAGTTTCTTGCTGCAGAGCATTGTACAAAGTAGCTTCTAGCTCCTGGATTCTCTGGCAAACAGAATTAGAAAAGTCTAACTTTGGAACTTAACATTGATGTGTGTCAGGTGAACGGAGACGCTTGTGTTTATGGTGGTGGGGGAGTCACACATTGTTATAGTCATACAGGATCATAGCAATATGATAAACTTCAGAGCTTGTCCAGCCTGACTACCATTTTGCTAATCCCCTTTGTAGGATTCCCTAAAAGCCATCTAGTTAACAATACGTGAACTTCTCTGATGGGGAATTTGTTCTTTTTCCTGGGGTCCTGTCCATTTCATTTAGAGGAAGTTCTTACTATACTAAGAGAACTGTCTATCCTTTTGTTCCCAAATGTAGCTGAGAATAAGTTTGTTCCCTTTCATTTGACAGTCCTTCAGATATTTAGACATCTATCATGGTGGCTGTACTTTTAGAAATAAGCATTGAAAAGTGGCCTAAGTTGGAATACTTGAAATGGGAGATACATTTCATGCATAAAAGGCCACCTCTCTACCACACAACACATCTATGAACTTGAAGATGGCTGCACAGTCTCCACATCTTAAAATACAAATTGAGAGATATGATCTAAAAATGGCCTAGAGTCTTCAAAATTGGTTTGTTGTTTTGTTTTTTTTTAATGCTCTGAGAGTTACAGCTGTTTTAGCTATAAAATGCCTCCTTGAGTATTCTCTGTTTTAGGTGAAGTGTTTATTGCTCCTTATATCCTAGTTATTTTTTTAACATGCCTCAGATATAGGAGCCCAGACCTACAATCTTACCCCGTGACTTTGACAGAGGTGGATGGTCATGCCTCGGTAAGGGGTGTTTTCCTAGCTCTTGTGCTGGACTAAGCAGATCTCATCTTTTTAACATTAAATTTGGTTGTCTGAATGAGTACTCAGTCACGGGACACACAAACACACAACGGAACCCTATCATGTACAGGTGGAGGAGGCACGGATAAGAGGGTAGGAAGGGAGGGGGAAAGTGCTTCCTTCTTCATTCTCCAGGGATCAACTCTCATTTTCTCCTTTCCCCATCAAGTGGTGCTCAGAATCTCTTACTCATTTTGGAAGGGAAGACTAATTCATCTTTGTTACAAGCAGGGGTGAAGTGCTTCACTCTTATCCCCAAAGTGACTCAGGCTGCTTCCAGGAAAGCATTATAAAAACCTCTACTAGCAACTCCTTGAAATGTTCCTCTTTTAAGTTTGGTCTTTTTCTCCTGAGTCATAACTGTGAATTAATGGTGGGGTGGGGGCTTAGAAGACACACAAGCTGTAGTTCAATATTAGCAATTATGGATTACGAATTTGGTACGGGGAATGAAGCAAATGTGCTCCTCAGTAAGCACAACGTTCAGTAGGAGAGAAAAAGGCACAGCCCATTCACCAAAGAGCCTTCCATACTGTGGCTGGATTATGGTAGTGAAGGCCACACCAGCATTACCTGCTTGCTTTGTCAGGCAAAGTTCTTTTACTCTCCAAGCCTTCATTCTCTCTTATGTGATAAAGGAATAATCAGATTACCTATACTTCGCAGACTTGTTGGGAGAAACATGTGAAGTAAAAATGTATATAGCAGACATTAAAGACTCTATCATTCTATCACTAAATTAGGCTCCCAAACAATTGGATTTAATAAAATTTCTCTTTAATCCACAGTACCACCCAATCTGTCCTTCATTAAAGCATTTTATAATAACATACACTTAATTTTTTTAAATGAAGCATAATTAAATACTTATTAAGTTTTGTAAGATTATTCTAATAGGAAAGAGGTAGGGAAGTATTTGTTCTAAAACCGGAACTGGAAGCCACTGAATGAATGACTTCACGTCATGGTCTATCCAAGCACTTGGCGTGACAAGTGAACCAGGATGCTTTACTCCACGGTAGAGAACTGTGAACACTCTGGGTGTCTTTAGTGCTTGCTGTACCTACCATATATGCTTGGTCGAGAGCTTGTTTTCTGTAGTCTAGTTCTTCCTCTAGATAGCCTTTTATTTTGCAGAACTGTTCCTATAAAAAGGGGGCCATAATGAGAAATAGAAAGAGTCAATTGAGTTTACTAGGAAGTGATAAATTGTACTGATTAATATAAATTGTACTGATTAATTCTTCTCAAATTTCAACATAAGACAAGTCATTAGCATTTGCAGGGTCAAAGATATTGTCTGTTAGGGAAATGGGAAATAGTTCAGTTTTCATAGCCTCACACAGGGAATGTGAAAATCAGTGGAAAGAAGTATAAAAGATAGAATGACCAATCCACATGGAATATTTTAAAGGATTTTTATGCCAGTCCAAGAGAGTACATGGTTAAGGGCAGATCTGATTTTCACAAGGTAAGTTAGTAACTAGTAAGTATATCTGTGCCAATATATTGGCAGGGTCTATTTTTGTAAGAATGTTTAGGAATGTAATATGCACAGTGGCATAATAAAACATAATAAAAATTATTCAAAATTATTTGTGTACAATTAGCAAACACAAAGATTGATAATGATTTAGAGAATAACTTAAGAGAAAGCTTCTGCTCCTGCCACAAAACCCGGACGAGCTGGGACTTCAACCTAAAGTTCCCCTGCTTGTCCTCAGTTTCCACATCCATGCTCTCACATTGCTAGCATCTTGCCATTAGCATTTAAAAATAAATCTTTGTGTATGATGTAACCGCAAAGTACAGTCAATTCTTTCTTTGTGTGCTTAACTGAAGGAACAAGGACATCTTCCAATACTGGAGGAAACTTGACTGAATCCACTTTGGAGAGACTGTCTGCATGCGGCAATTGTGCTGGTGACTTTTCTGATTACCTCTGAGCTCCAGAGCCTAGAACAGTGCCCAGTACAGGCTGACAGGGTAATTAATAATTTGTATATCTGAAGAGTTTTCAAGGTTCTTGGGTTGTTGTTGTTTTTGTTTTTTTAAGGATTTACAGTTCTTGTCACATGCTTTGACTTTAGAGTCTAACCTTTTGGCAAAATAGAAAGTCCATGTAAAAGATAGCAAAAGATGTGTAAGTTGTCACATACTATATAAATACAAGTCATCCTTATTATAGGATTCCCTAATCTGATAGGAATCACTACCTGGTTTTTAGTGTAATAACACTAATGACAGTACAGTTATAAAATTCTAATGTATTCCTTTAAGTTATAATCAATAATTCTTGTGCTTGGGAACTTAAAAAAATTTTAATTGTAGTAAAAGACACACAACATAAATTTTATGCTCTTAACCATTTTTAAGTGTACAGTTCAGTAGTGTTAAGGATATTTACATGGTTAAGGAGCTAATCTCCAAAATGCTTTTCATTTTGCAAAACTGAAACTATACCCATTAAACAATAACAACACCCCAAGTTCTCTTCCTTTTAGCCCCACAGCCATTGTCTCTACTTTCTAGGAGTTTGACTACTCTGAATACTGACGTAAGTGGAATCATCCAGTGTTTGTCTTTTTGTGACTGACTTATTTCACTTAGTATTATGCCCCTGAGGTTCATCCATGTTATATCATACAATTTCCTTCCTTTTTAAAGCTTGAATAATATTCATTGTATATATAGACCACATTTTGCTATCCATTCATCTGCTGATAGACACTTAGGCTGCTTCAATGTTTAAGCTATTGTGAATAATGCTGCTTTGAACATGGCTGTACTTTTTGAGACTCTATCTTCAATATATTTGGGCATATACCCAAACATGGAATTGCTGGATTGGATGGTAATTCTATTTTGAATTTTTTCAGCAACCACCATAGTATTTTCCTTAGCAGCTACACACCATTTCACATTCCTACCACCAATGCACAGGTTCCAATTTCTCCACATGACCACCAACATTTATCTTGTTTTTTGATAGTGGTCATCCTAATGGGCATGAGATGGTTTGGAGATTTTTAAAATCAGAGTTATACCCATCATTTCTGTAATTTTTACTATGACTCTATATGGTGGAAAAATTATTTAGCCTAAGAAAAAAAACCACTTAATTAAATTTTTCTTCAGTATTAGTTTATAGAAATATTATAAAAATACAACGTATTTTTGAAGAATATAACTTGAAATTATGGGATACTTCCAGGAGTTCTGTTCCATAGTTTGTACACAAAATACTGGGAAGCTGCAAACTTGCTTTTCAGTGCCAGATAAAACTGGTAGAAAATAGTTGTTTTCCATTTGCCTTGTCAATTTTTCTTTGTTTTTCTGATACCTCATCTTTGTACTCACCATGTCACTTTCCAATTCCATCATTTTCTGGTGTAGAGCAGCCTCTGCTCCTTCAATTTGCTGGATCCACTAAGGAGTAAACAAGACAGAAAAGTCTGAAACGATTGCTTGATATGGTGTATATTTTGCAGTCTACTGAGCTGCTTTGTCTATTCTTATATCTCAGAAGCAGAGGAGAACTGAAGTGAAAACTTGGTGCGTTTTATGTCTTAGGTCAGGAAATATAGTCATACATTCATTCATTTGTTCATTCGTTCAACAAATGCATTCATGGATGTCTACAATGTGTCAGCCACTGCATTACATACTAAGGTTTTGATGGTGAATAAGACCAACATGATTTTCTTTTTTTTTTTTTTTTTTTGGCTTTCCTTAGAGAATACCATAGGAGGCTTTCTTGGAAGTGACAACTGCAACAGAGTCTGATGAATCTGAGTCAGAGATGATTAGGCAAAAATGACAGGACGGTTTCAAGCAGAAGAGATATCCAATTCTCCATGGTTGGGGGGAAACATGATAAAAGAAAGAAGGCCAGGTGAGATTGGAGAAATGGCAGCTTTTCAGTGTATGAAGCTGCCAACAGCTAAGTGTTGAAGAATCATTTTTGTTGAGTAGAGACATTTTAAATCACATAAAAAAAAACCCACCTTTCATAATACTTAGAATATATCATCCTGGTAAATGGCACTGATGTTAACACTGATTAGCACCCTGAGTAAAATTAGATCTTGAATAACACGGCATGAACTTACCAAATATTTGGTTTAATAGAACAAATTATTATAATGGGTCTCTCCTAAGTTAAATATCAGCTTATCCCTCAGGGAGGCAGCTGGGCATTATAATCGCGGGGGTTCTAAAGGCACACTACCTTGGGTCTAATCCCAATTCAAGTTTTTCATACTGTGCAGCCTTAAAAGGTTGTCTGATTTCTCTAAGCCTCAACTTTCTTTCCTATAAAATAGGTTAACAATTTTGAGGATTAAGGGATAAAATTAATGTAAGGCGGTATTCACAGTGTATTGAATATACTGGGTACCCAATAAATTCTAGTTTGGGGTTACAATGTATTTTTGTACTTCTATACTGTTAGAAATTTGCCTTACTATTAGAAATTTCTTTTTTAGTTTATCTGTGATAAATCATGTGGTACACTGAGCATTTTTTCTATATACCAAGGCCTTGATATTCACAAGGTGACACCATGTCTGACAGCCTCTTAGGTGAAAGAAGAAATGCCCAGGAAGACTGGAGGGGATACAATCTGAGTTCTTGTACATGTACGTGGCTTCCCCCTGCAGCAAATTCCATCAAAAGTCATGGGTAAATAGCCTCATAATGCAACTGTATGCCATCAAGCTTTATCAAAATGCTTCTTTTCACTTGCTGCCCATTATCATTGAGAAACAAATTCTCTTGTAAAGAGTGTTTTTAAGAGTATAGTAAATTGAAGCAGTTCGGTCATGGGCTTTAGATACACATTTGTGTGTTGACTCGAAGTCCTTATTACTTGTGATGCAGGAGAAGTTCCTGAAGCCCACATCTCAATGTCTTCATTTGGAGAATGCAAACAGTGGATGAATATAGGACAGCTGTAAACAACAATGAGATCTGTGCAGTACCTGGCCCATAACATGTTCTCACTATGGTCACTGTTCTTACTATTTTTTTTTAAGATTTTATTTATTTATTTGACAGGGAGAGAGACAGGGAGAGCACAAGCATGGGGAGCAAGAGAGGGAGAAGCAGGCTCCCCGCTGAACAGCGACCTTGACTCAGGGCTCGATGCCAAGGACCCTGGGATCATTACCTGAGCTGAAGGCAGCTGCTTAACTGACTGAGCCACCCAGGTGCCCCTCTTGCTATTTTTTTCTGAGAGAGAGAGAGAGAGAGAGCAAGCACAGGCAGGGGAAGGGACAGAGTGGGAGGGAGAGGGAGAATTTGAAGCCAATTCCCTGCTGAGTGTGGTTCCTGACATGGGGCTCGATCCCCTGACCCTGAGATCATGACCTGATCCAAAATCAAGCATCATACACTCAACCAATTGAGCCACCTAGGCATTCCTGGTCTTACTATTTTTAATATAAAGTCACAAGATGATTTACTTGGTGGACATTTGTCTAGGTTCAATCTCTGATTATATTATATATCAGAGATTATATACATAATCTCTGATTATAATCTATATATAGATTATATTCCTAGGCAGCCGAATGCTATTCAAAGTTGCAGTATCAGAAACTTCAGGATTCACATTTAGAACTCCTGGGAGGGGCGCCTGGGTGGCTCAGTGGGTTAAAGCCTCTGCCTTTGGCTCAGGTCACAATCCCAGGGTCCTGGGATCGAGCCCCACATCAGGCTCTGCTCAGTGGGGAGCCTGCTTCCTCCTCTCTCTCTGACTGTCTTTCTGCCTACCTGTGATCTCTATATGTCAAATAAATAAATAAAATCTTTAAAAAAAAAAAAAAAAGAACTCCTGGGAGATAGAAATATTTATCTGTGATTCCCAAAGGTAGAAGGTGACTTTGAAACTTGTGAATTGTGAAGACCTGCACAGAAGGTAACTGCCCAGACTATAGGAGCACTAGTTCTTCCACTTAAATCTTCAGTGCTAAGCACACTGTCATCCCTCCGTACATGTTCAACTGAACCCCTCATACCTGTCTTGCAAAGGAGGTGAGTGGAGGCACGAACTAATTCACCAAAGCTCTAAAAGAGCAGGTCCTATGGGCTCCACATAGGGCACCTCTTGCTTTCAATAAGATGCTTAAAGGGAATTTGGGTGCAGCAGTTAAGAAGATCATGGACTCTGCAAACAGACTGCTTGAGTATGAATTCTGATTCCATCATTTTCTAGCCGCGTGACTGGGCAGTTACCTACCTACCTTCTCTGTGCTTTGGATGCCTTACATATGAAATTCCTCGCATAGAACAGTCATACCAAGACTTTGGCAATTAGAACAGTGCCAACTGCAAAAGAAGCCCTATGCAGGTGTTAATTACGGTCAAGTTCAAGTTGCACCACCTATCACACAGGGCAGGGAATGGAAGATTTCTTCCAATAATTTAAGTAAATGTGAGGCACAGAGACCCATTTCCCTTTTCTTTTTCCTATTTACATTTTCTTTTCCATTTACCTCTCATTTCCTTCATGTCCGAATCCTTGCCTTTTACAGAAAGGCAAATTTTCTTGGTATTCCCAAACTAAGGTGACTTTTCTTGCAATAAAGAATTATAGTCCTTTAGGAGTCCAGCTGAATGAGACACTCTGGCTTTTGCTGCCAAGTAAACGTAGCAGACCTGGGAATACAGACTGTGTTTTCTTCATCCAACTGGATGTCACTGGAACACTGTCCTGTGGACATTCACAGTCACTTGTTCACTCCTTCAGTAAACATTTGTTGACCACCTCTTAGATGTGCTCAACTGTTGTGAAAAGCTAGGCAAACAAATATGGATATCATATTTGCCCTCATGGAGCTTAAACTCTAGCAGTAGGTGGTTGGGGGGCATATAACAACAGCAAAAAATGAGCAGCCACGTTATAGTTGTTAAAAGTCATAGTAGCCAGATGCGTAGTTCACTGTGGAAACAGAGAAAAAAGCCCCTAACTGGGCTTGGGTGAATAAGAAGGCTTCCCTACGTTGGGGATGTCTAATGGTTCAGATTTAGCCAGACCAAGTTAGAAAAGGAAGACGGGAATATCTTCTAAGCAAAGAGAACAGTGTAAAGGGCCAAGGGATGGAAATAGTGATAGAGATGGAGAGAGACAGAGAGAGAAGATTGGGGTCCCAGAAGGATTTGTATATGGCTGGACCTTAGCTATGAACCAAAGGTTCACAGGATTCCAAAAGTGGAATCCTGGAGAAGCAGCTAAGGGCCAGATCCTCGAGGTCCTCATGGCAAGTTCTGGATTCTAGACCTTAAGTTAGAGATAATGTGGTGCTATTAATTTTTTGTGGAGAGGGAAAGTGATAGGTCTGTAATTAAATCATAAAGGAAGTAAGTTTGTTACAAAGCAAATTCCAGATATCATTTCACAGGTAAATACCTCAGTATAGATCCCTAACAGATAAGGCCTTTAAAAAAAAATCCTTAATTCAAAGACCATGTTTATACCTTGCAAAATGAACATGAACTCCTTTTGTTATCTCATTCCTGGTCCTATTAAAATCTCCCCAGCTGTCAGCAAAATGTTCTTTTCTCCGCACTTAGTGTCCTTGAATCAGGATCCAAAAAAGGATCATTTCAATATTTCTTAAGTAACTTTTTATTTTATAGCAGTCCTTGCCTCTCCCTACATTTTTTTCCCTTTATGTCATGGTATATCAATAGGTCATTTGACCTGGAGGATTCCCTCACTTCAGACTAGAGAAGGCAGATCAGCTTATTTATGGTTTCACTTAATTTATAACAAACTCTACGCATTTAGGAATTAAGAAAGCATCTCAAGGAATTTATACAGTTGTCACTGTATCCAACCAGGTACACAAGCCTCTCAGGTATGTGCTGATTCTTGCTGCACCCTGAACACAGCCGTCATTAAGCTTCTCCACTTGGCTCTTTGTCTTTCTTCCTACCATTTACCAGGTTTCGACACAAGGGGGCCAGAGCACACTCAGTGTTGCTCTTCTGCCAGTCCCCAGGTTGGGCTTTCTGAATGAGACTGCAATGAGCCAACACCAAATTACAGAATCAGTTGGGGAAAACTGGTCTGTAAGCAGCCAGGGAAGAGCGCATAACAAGAGCCAGGCACCATTTTACCATCTCTTGACAAAACTTTTCCTTACTGCTGTCCCAGTTTGGGAGGAATTGTTTGGATAAGGTAATCCAGAAAGTTTTCCACTTTTTAAGCGACTACAAAGCAAGTATTATCCACCCACCCCAGATCAGTGTGTAGAATTTTTTTGTGTGTGTTTCCATTCTATTGGGGTTGTATCACCCTAAAAAAAAAAGGATACTTATTAGGTATTCAGTAACACAAAGTCATGTGCAAAGAGACCATCCTTCAACCCTACCCTGCTCTTTAGGTGTGAAGTCAGACATTGAGATGATTTGAATGTTAGTTTGATGTATTACCTTTTCTGCCAAGGACAGCACAGTGCTGGCCTGAATTATGGCCACTTGTTCTTCATTTCTTAAGTTCTGCCAAAAGAGAGAGAGAAATAAAGAAAAGAGGCTGAGGATAGTTACGATAATTTGCACTATCTGAACATACTGCCTAACTGCCTGCCATAGATACTACCACATATGCATGTATGGAACATAACATTCTACTTAGTAACAATTCTCAACAAAAAGTTCATTCAAAACATGTAAAAGGACATTGAATGTGATTTCTTTTATATCTCTAATACTGATTTGATTTTGTGTTTCACTGCATGCATACTTAGCTAATAGGTTATGAGAAAAGCAGAAACCAAAATGAAATAACAAGTAATCTTTTCATAGTGGTTTGATGTGATTTAATGGATTCTGTTCTCTCCTTTGATGATTTTTCAAGGTAAAAAATGGGTAACTCCTTCAACCTATATACATCATTCCTATAAGATCTCAATGAATGGTCCTCCCACTGAATTAATATGCCTTGACCCTGCCTGGAAGGTGTTTTTAGAAAGAAAAGAGATTATAGTTTCCTGGTCCATTTTTATGGGGCTGCCACCAACCCTACTATTTAGCAGCATTTGCAACTGCATGACTGATTAATTTCATGCTAGATGGCTCCAGGCAACAGTGAGAAGGTAATTAGCTTTAATCACTGCAGATGTGGTCGGCATTCAAACGTGAAACCAGCCCATGAAAAGCACTTCACCAGTTCCCATTTCTGCCACTGCCTTCCGGAGAGCCTTACAACCCCTCAACCGACTTGTTTGATAAATGATTGATTCTCTTCAAAGAGCTACAGCCTTAAGTGAACATAGCTTCTCACTTGCTATTATTTTATACATGATGCCCTGGCAAGTATTTCTTGCTTCTCTTTGGGCAAATTCATATATTTACTGCCCTTAATCAATTCATTACTTACCCCATTATCACCCAGGATATCAAGCTGCTTTATGAGATCAGGGATGTTCACATCCTGCAATATCAAGGAATATATTCAAATCAAAGACATAAATGCGGCTTACTATTCTATCACTGCTTGACCTGTAACAGTGAGAAGACATTTTAAGAACCATACTTCCTTGGGTTGTTTTCAGTCAGGCACACATGGTTTTATGTTTTCACTCTGCTTCTTCCAAGCTGCGTGAACCTGGCAGATAACTTAACAGTTCATTCTCAATTTCACCAGTTCCAAAATACCTCCTTCATAGGCTGATTTTGAGGATAAAGAGATGGTATGTGAAAGAGTCTAGGATTGAATTCTTTCATTAAATTTTTTTCTTATTAATTGCCAATTTTTTTGAACTATGATAAATTGTAGGTAGAGAGAAAAGTAACAGGTAATAAATAAAATCAACTAATTTCATTCTAATTAATGGAATTCTGACCTTGTTGAGATTTTGACTGCCACGTAGAAAACTACAGCGCATTCCATTTTTTAGCATTAATTTCATGCTATGGAAAATAGCTCATTTTAACTCTATTTCTTGAGTCAGTTTGAAGCAGCTGAACTCTTTGAAAAAGTTCCCCTGCATATAAATTTCATCCACTAGAGTAGGTTGTTTGAGATTTATCTAAGAAAAGTATCTCAGGAAAAGACGAAGTAAAGTCCTTTTCATTTAATTAGAGCTGAATTAAAAAAAAAAAAAGCCAACAAACTCCTCTGTTTTACAAATTTTTGCGCAGTTGAGGAAGGACAGAAGTTTAAACACCATGAAAGAGGTTTAGGACAGAAAACAAGGAAACGCAATTTTACTGCCTAATTTTCCTCCCACTTTTTACTTCATTAGTACACCTCTCTCCTCTTACTCACATCCAGATAGCAGTCCATCCGACCCCTACCACCAGGAATGGGGAGGTCTACCTCAGTTTCACAGGTAAAGAGAAGGCAACAAAAGCAGGTATTATTTGGAAGCTCAAGTAGGAGCAGGAAGGACCATGCACAAGGTCAAGGAGAGACCAGGAACAGCGGGAGGCTTCCCAGCTTTCCCTCCGGGATAGATAGCCACCACGTGATTTCATTACATTGAAGGACAGTATATTTTCCAGGAGATGGAGCCACCTCCATTCAACCTTAATGTTTAAAATGGATCCCAATATCCCTAAAGACAGAATTACATTTTATCTAAATGAACAACATGTTATAAATCATAAGTCCTTCTAAAAGAAAAATCTTCCCTAAATTAAATGTAATCGAAAGAGATGGTGGACTAGATGATCTTTAAGGTCTCTTCAAACATCAAAATTTCAAGCTTATGAATCCCATGGCACTTAGGACAGCATAACAAAGGGACTCAACAAATACTTTATCTGGTATACTTGAAATCTGTTTATCAAAGTACTGAGTTTATTTAATATTTTCCCTAGATAACTAAGGGTAATTATTTTAATATTTTGAATCTGTATCTTCTTTACCCTGCTCTGTTCCTGTGTTCTCTGCTATCCCCGTTCATACATCTTTCACACATCTTTTTTAAATAAATTAAAAAAAAAATTTATTTTAAGTAGGCTCCAATGCCCAACGCGGTACTCAAACTCACAACCCTGAGTTCAAGGGTTTACTAATTGAGCCAGCCTGACGCCTAGATGCAACTCTTTTCAGTTGCTACATAGTTGGTATCAAAATAACACCCAGTGATTAAAAAACAAAAGTGATGAACAACCTCCCCTTTTCCAAGTCCCAGTTTTTCTACTTTTTACAAACATAAAAAATTGAGTATCTGCCTACCTTGACACCTTCTTTCATACAGTAGATCTGTAAAGCACTCACACCATCAGAGAATGGGTGAATTTGTAGGTTAAATGGAGGGGATCGTCTCTCTCTTTCCTTGAAATACAATGAAGAATATATGGGAATTAAAAAAAAAAAAAAAAGAAACAACTGAGCAAACACTAAATCAGTTGTGTATGTTCTCTCTTTAATGCTATTGCAGTAGTTTATCAATGTCATGTGGCAAAAAAAAAAAATCAAACTCAAGATGTTCATGCTTTAATTTAATGGAAAAGAACTGACTGATCAACTAAGAGGTATAGTAGAAGAATTTATAGATGCTGTCGTTTAGTCTTGCAAATTTTTTGATCAGAGAAATGTCAGAAGTGAAGTTCCCATTTAAACTATACGAATATTTAGAGCTTTCAGGTGTCACAGAGAATGGTCTTTTGACCCATGAAGTTTTATGGCTGCTAACAGCCTTTTTGTATATTCAATCCACTCGAGCTTTATGATGAAGATATGTGAGCTACTAAACAGGACTTTACTCTTTCTCACTGAGGAAAACCAACTTCTAACTCTATCCAGATCTAATTTGAAAATAAAACAAAACAAAACAAAAAAAACAACCCCCCCAAAAAACCCTCAAAAAGAAACTCCTGGCAAAATAAGAGAGCCATCCAATGGGAAATTTTCTTATCTTTATGTATCCACATACATTCAATGAGATTCTAAGCCAGGTTCTTTTTAAAAAAAAATTTTAAGTAATCTCTACCTGCAATGTGGGGCTAGAACTCATGACCCCCCAGTCAAGAGTTGCACACTTTTCTGACTGAGCCACCTAGGTGCCCCAAAGAAGTCAGGCTTTTTCATTTTTATTTTTTTTTAGAGAGGGAAAGCAGGGGGCAGAAAGAGAGATCTTAAGCAGGCTCCACTCCCACTGTGGAGCCCAACATGGGGTTTGATGTCAACCCTGAGATCATGACCCGAGCCAAAATCAAGAGTCAGACTCTTAACTGCCTAAGTCACCCAGGTGCCCGTTTTTTTGTTTTGTTTTTTTTAAGCAATCTCTACACACAGCATGGGGCTTGGACTCATGACCCCGAGATCAAGAGTCACATGCTCTACTGACTGAGCCAGCCAGGTGCCCCCCAGGCCAGATTCTTTGTGATACAATAAAAATCTGATTTGATTGATATGTTTTACTAAAAAAAAAAAAAAAAAAGACTGAAATTTGGTCAGGTTATTTCCTAAATATTTCCTAAAACAAGTTACCTTGCTTCTTGGCCTTTTGCATAAATGTGTTATAGATTAAAAAAGTTTACTCACGAATTCAAGTGTGTAACAAAATATTTTTGTATATAGCACAATTGGAAATATAATTCTTGAGGTAACTTTTTTTGAGTCACAATTCAATGAAGGATGGAAATGATTACTTTAAAAGCTATGAAATATCAATGAAGTTTGAAATCTATTATGTAAATTATTTAAAAATTATTCATTCTTGTTCTTGAAGGTAATCGTGTCGAAAAGTACAGTATCTGAGCAGACAATTCTGACTTGCATCAGGTCTTGGGTAAGTTGTTCAATCTCAATTGCCTCATCTATAAAATCTCAATTATGGGTGTGAGGTAGAATGACAGTAGGCATCTGAAATGCTTAATTTAGCATCTCACACATAGGATGTGTCCAGTGCATGTTAATTGTTACGATTATTTTTATTATCATTATCATTATCATCATCATTTCCTTACTTCTAGCTCTAGGTTTCGAAACTCCAGCAGCTCATTCTGGTCTCGGGCATCCTGTAGTTCCTGTTGTAGCCGGTGATTTTCTGCCTCCTGTTTTTCTATCTAATAAAGTAAATCCTCAAGTTAGGTGAACATTGCAAAAACCATCTACAATTTAGCAAAGCAAGCATGGAGAGCACTCATTTAGTTGGTGAATAAATCATCCAGACCGTGAAATAAAAAATCCCAAGTAGATGTGAATAAAATAAGTCTTAGGGTTTCCCTCTAGTTATCCTTTGGTTGACTTTTTGCATCATAGGGGAAAATGCTGTAAGACACCTGCATTCATTGAGATAATGTCTGGAGACCCTCTGAGTAGTGAATCTGAGAGTACTAATTAGGCCTTTGCTGTGGGGTCAGGGATCGTGTCCTGGCACTACATTTAATGGTGTACATAGTGGAGACTGATCCCTCTTGTTTTTGAGTTACAAATGGTCAGAAAAATTTCATATAAATAGCTCTGATCATATACAAAATTTTACTGAGTTCCAGTTACCTACAGAATAAAGCCAAACTCATCAATATGGAATTCAAAACCTTTATACTCTGGTCAGCACCTAGCTTTCTAGCCTTAATATTCTCACGGTCATCTCTGTACATGCACACACTCACATGTGATCACACGCACACAAGAATCGGGAACACCCCATCTACCCTGTGGACTAACTGCCAGGAGTTGTGTCTTTGTTCACCTCTCTGCCTAAAAGGGGATCCCTCCATTTCCTTTTCTGTGTGAGGAACTCCTACTTTTCCTTGAACACAGAACTCTAACATTCCCTACCAAAAGAGGCTTCCTTTGTCTACCCATTTAGAAGTGACACCTTTTCCCTCTGTTTTCCTGTAAGAATTCTCCTATAACGTGATGAAGCATGGAATTAAGTTAATTATGTAAAACATGCCTCACCCTATAAGACAGGTCCATGTCTACAAGGGATCAAAACATTTTCATGATCTGTAATAGGTTTGGGGCTGCCTTGAGATATGAGCTGTGTGAGTGGGCCTTACGCACAGGAACTATTTAAAATCTTGAATTTAAGAAATAACAACCCAGGGGCTTTTAATCATAGGATGAATCTTACTTTCCCAAGTATACCCACTTGAAGTAGGATGCTTAGCTTTATTGTCACTGTGGTTTTCTTTTACTCACAGAAACTTGAGCCCATAAATTCCCCCTTTTAGCCCAAAGAAATCAAGACTGAACAAAATCAGACAGAAGACATAATGGGAATTAGTTTTTAAGTGTAAAGAAATGTAATTAACACTTATTACTGGGCATCTCTAAGACTACTAAAAACCTTTTTCTCATAGCCTCAGGACATAGAACAATTATAGGAAAAAAAGACGGGGAACCAGTGAAATATTAGTGACATTAATTAATGTAGTCAAGTTTTTTTACACTTAGATTTAGATTTACATTCAGATATTTGTGGTCAAGTGAACTTTCAAAAGTTTTAAGCAGTTGACTTAGATGACCAAAGAGTGTCTACTACTTAGAATTTGGATCCAAGATGGGATATTTGGGGAGATTTCTGGTTTTGGCAATTAACACTGGCAATCAGGTCAATGGCTCACAGGACCAACTTATGATGAATTATCTTTATAAAGACCCTCCACCCCCGAAAGTACCAGTTCCCAATCCTGGAATACCCACCCGCCTTCTCACATCTGCGCTGTCTCGTCCTTCAGAAAGGGAAGTAGGCTAAGGACTTTGCTAGACTAGAGGGGAGGAAGGATAAGCATCTTCTTTCCTTTCTCATGGTTATGAGAGTGTTGTGGTTAATTTCAGTAGCCAAGGCTACTGAATAGAGGTAGAAATAATCCTAAAATAATTTCTACATAACAAATGGATGAACCTACAGAATTATTTCTCTTATTCAAATGGGCTTTCAAAGTCCGTTTTTTCCCCCCAAGAATAATATATTTTGCAATCTTTTCACTAGATTTACAGAAGGTAAATACTAAAGACAAAACCACCTTAAATTTAAAATGGTCTCTGTTATATTCCATTGCCCCAGTCAAAGCCTATGTTCAGAGACAAATCAATTATATCTACTGGGCCTACACCATGCTTTTGCATCTTGATTTGTTGAGCAACCTCCTGGACATGCTGTTTTGTGCCTTAGATACATCTTTTAAAATATCTTCCATTAAAAAAATATATATATATATGTATATGTATATAAATAGCCAAGATTAGCAAAACGATTAAAAGTGAGAACACAATCTATTCTGGGTTGCAGCGTGGTCTTGGAGTCATATTCGGTCACTGCCTTGCACAAAATAACAAGTCCCATTTGTAGTGTACTTTTTGTAGATGGACAACCACATAGGATGTGTGCACCTGTGGGGGTGTGTGTGTTATATATATATGTATGTATGTACAGTACACAAACAGTATATATATATACATATATATATATATGGTCAACAAATCAATAGGCTTTGGGATCACATCCCCTCAAGTCGGCACAACGCCAGCACAGAGCCATGCACACGGGCCACTAACTGATGGTGATGGCGGTGACAGGAATGCGGTTGAGCACGCAGCAGAGGAGAGCGCAGCGCCGGAAAAGCCTCCCCTTCCCCAGCCCCGGTGCCACTCCTGAGAGGACCCCCTGCTGCTCCTGGATCTCTCATCGTTTTCTCCTCTGCCCCACTAGGGTGTTGCGCCCAACATACCTTTTCTAAAAGCTCCTGGTTTCTCTTAATGAAAAGTTGTTTATCTTCTACCCAGTGTGAGTCCTGTTTGACAAAGAATATCGCGCAGTCAGCATTTCAGAGTGGCACAAGAGGGCGTGTGTTGTCAAACCACTTGGCCAGAGTCGTCTTCTCACCCAGGTTGGTGGCCTGCTGATGGTTGGTAAATGACACCCACCCCTTGTTATCAGCTCCTTCCTCAAAAGACATCGGGGCCAAAGTTGCCAGGAAAATTTCACCCCCTTTTCATCGACACTCACTAATCTCTAACTTTTTCAGACTGAAAAATCCAGGACCAGCCTTCTGGGGACTCAGAAGTGACCACACAGGCAAAAAGTGAAAAGGGTCAGAATGCACACAGGCTAGATACGTATGGATGGAAAACATTAAAATGCAGAACCATAAATGTAGCATAGAGGCAAAGAATGCAGCTGGAGAGGCGGGTCTTTGTCTCAGCAGCTTGCGACCACTCTAGGCTAAAAGTACAGGGCTCCTCTTCCTCTGGCCTTCTCTCTCTTGCCCAACCTCATTCGTGTTGTAGCGGGGTTCACACTCTGGCCAGAAAAACACCAGGGACAGAAACATCGAGTTGAACATTCTGACACAGTTTGAGAAAGGTCACTGTGGAGAGCCAAGCCATGTCCTGGGTGTGGCCCAGGCACAGGGGCTAGAGGACAGTCGGACTGAATTGTTTGCATGTGCAGAAGAGCCAGCAACCGAATGCCTACCTGCCCTTTCTGAGCCAGAGTTGCTTCCAGATCTTCAATTTTGGCTTTATACCTTAGCACCTCTGCTTGCAGCTGTTCTTGAGCCTAGTGAAATCAAAATTCCAGAACTCAGTAAGTAAAATAAATGGTAACTCAATATTTCCCCCCGCCTTATGTTTCTTCATCAGAACTCAACAAGGGAGAAAAAAAATGTATATGACCAAAGAACCTTTTAAAATTATCTTTAGGATCTAAATTCTTGCCTAAAACTTTCCATGGTTCCTTTTACCACCAGGTTAAAATTCAAAGTCTTCAGGTGAGATGTGAGAACTCCCATTATATTTGCAGTGTTTCCCCCACCACTCATCAACAGAGTTTACCCCTGATCTGCTGGTGATCTCCTTATTTCCTAAATACACCTTGTAACCCTACATTTCTCTCTTATTTGAATAATTCCTCTTCTGGAAAGCCTTCTCCCTCTTTGCCTCTCCCAAAACTTGCCATTCTTTCAGAGCCAACTTTGTGCCCTAAATCTAAATCTAGATCCAGATGTATGTATGTATGTATGAATGATGTGCATGTGGGGTGAGTATGTGTATCAGCATTTTTGGACACTGATCTTCTATGGAGTAACCTTAACTTCATTTGTTTTCAGATTCTCTTGTCTTCTTCCTACATAGGACCTTATTTTCTATGAAAAATTAGTGGGTTCTTTGTTTTTTGCCCATACGTATATTTTCTACTTAAGATCTTGATAGGTTCTTTAATATAATGTGGAATAAAGTCAGCATTGGAAGAGATCCTTTTTTCTTCCTTCCTTCCTTCCTTCTTTTTTAGGGGGAGAGAGGGTAGGGAGGAACAAAGGGAGAGGGAGAGAGAGAACTTCAAGCAGACTCCCCATTGAGGAGCCTGAAAGAGGGGCTCGATCTCACAACCCTGACAACATGACCTGAGCCGAAATCAAGCAATGGATGCTTAACTGACTGAGCCACCCAGGTGCCCCGCCCTCATCCCCCCTGCCCAGTTCTTCCTTTCTTAAAAGTAATCTCTTGGGGCACCTGGGTGGCTCAGTGGGTTAAGGCCTCTGCCTTCAGCTCCGGTCATGATCCCAGGGTCCTGGGATCGAGCCCTGCATCAGGCTCTCTGCTCAGCGGGGAGCCTGCTTCCTCCTCTCTCTCTCTGCCTGCCTCTCTGCCTACTGTGATCTCTGTCAAATTAAAAAAAAAAAAAAAAGTAATCTCTATACCCAATGTGGGGCTTGAACTCACAATCCTGAGATCAAGAATTGCATGCTCTGACTGAGCCAGCCAGGTGCCCTTCCTTTTCTTATTCTTCATTGGGAGGAGAATATATCTTTGGACTGTTGAACATTATATTTAACTTTTTCAGATTAAAAAAATCCGAAACTTAATTTCACTAATTATTTTAACTTTAAATGAGCATGGACTACAATCTATTTTTCTCTTTTATCAAAATGATTACATCTTTTATTTTCATGATACTCATTCATCTATGTTATCTATTTTTGCATTTCTTTTTTTTTTAATATTTTACTTATTTATTTAGAGAGATGGGGGCATGTAATCGAGAGTGGGTGAGGGCAGAGGGAGAGAGAGAATCTCAAGCAGACATCATGCTGAGAGCAGAGCCTGATGCAGGGCTTGATCTCATGACTCTGAGATCATGACCTGAGCCAAAATAAGAGTTGGGACACTTAACCAACTGAGCCACCCAGGCACCCCTATTCTTGCATTTCTACTTTCTCTCAATTTACTCCATTACTCTTTTTCTAACATCTTGATTTGTTTTAGACTATTTTGCTGAGAATGGTCAGAGATGGTCATGGCCAGAGATAACACTAAATAAACCTTTATTTATTTATTTAAAGATTTTATATTATGTATTTGACAGAGAGAGAGAGATCACAAGTAGGCAGAGAGGCAGGCAGGGAGGGGGGAAAGCAGACTCCCCACTGAGCAGAGAGCTTGATTTAGGGCTCAACCCCAGAACCCTAAGATCATGACCTGAGCCGAAGATAGAGGCTTAACCCACTGAGACACCCAGGTGCCCCTAAACCTTTATTTAGAGGTGGGGGTGAAGTGAGAGGAAGAACTGGTTTCTACATCATCACCTCTTCAAAAAACAAGATGTATGCCATTATCTTAATTAGCCAACACTATGTTGGTGAGAATGCTTCATACATGCTAATCATGAAAACCACAACTATTATGTATTAGGGAATAAACACGAAGGAACACACATACATCCCTTTCTAATGACTGCCTGCCTATCTATTCCAAATCACAGTGTTTTTTAATTTATTAATTTTTAAAAGATTTTATTTATTATTTATTTGACAGAGATCACAAGTAGGCAGAGAGGCAGGCAGAGAGAGAGAGGGGGAAGCAGGCTCCCCACTGAGCAGAGAGCCCGATGCGGGGTTCAATCCCAGGACCCTGGGATCATGACCTGAGCCGAAGGCAGAGGTTTTAACCCACTGAGCCACCCAGGTGCCCCCACAGTGTTTTTTAAAAATGTTTATTCATTTATGTATAAATATGCATGTGTACGTAGGTATGTTACAATTTAAAAATATACAACTATAATATCTATCCTGTCCCATTAAACAAGTACAAGTAGGTCCTACAACACTCCTCAGCATAACATACCCTTTAAACTGGGAAATAGGATAAAATCACTGGGTGGGCATAATCCTTTTTGTCCCATGTAAATTAATCTATGAGGCAGTTATGGCACTGGTGGTTAGGACTGTGAACTCAGAAACATGAGGTTGAAACCCTAGCTTTCATCTAACTGAGCTATATATCCTGGTTTCAACCTAGCTAATCTACATTTAACTCCTACTAAGCTATTATCTCCTCTCCTATAAAAAGGACATAGCTAAGAATAGCATCTAACTCATAGCGTTGTTTGAGGATTGCATCAGATGATGTATGGAAAGTGCTTACAACCAAGCCTTGCCACACTGCACTCACAAAATTTTAAGTATTAGTATTGTATGTATGTGGCTTTTTTTTTTTTTTTAATAAGCTTATGAGAGGCAGTCGTGATGTAATGGAAAGAACATGTGACCCAGCAAGATTTTAGGTGGAATCCAATCCAAGTTTTCTATTAATTAGCTATGTGATCTTGGGCAATTTAGTTAACCCCTCAGAGCCTCGAACTCATCTTTTATAAAACACCTGCCTTAGGGTGGTGTCATAAAATTAAATGAGATGTTGTCAGTGAAAATTCTTTGGAAGTTGTCAATGTAATGCTGTGCACTTATTAACTAAGAGAAGAAAGCGCTAACCACAGAAGTATTTTTTCCAAGCAAGAAGCTAAAAAAAAAAAAAAATGGCTTATCAAAATTCAATATTGCCTAGCTTTGAAAATATAAGCTTTCAAATAGCGAGAATAAGAACTACTATCTTTAGGGGTGCCTGGGTGGCTCAGTGGGTTAAGCCTCTGCCTTCGGCTCAGGTCCTGATCTCAGGGTCCTGGGATCAAGCCCCGCATCAGGCTCTCTGCTCAGCGGGGAGCCTGCTTCCTCCTCTCCTCTCTGTCTGCCTCTCTGCCTACTTGTGATCTCTGTCTGTCAAATAAATAAATAAAATCTTTAAAAAAAAAAAAAAAAAGAACTACTATCTTTAAAGGAACAAAAGCATCGATCTAAGGTGGTTCTAATGTCTCTAGATGCAAGGTTTGTTGACATAAAAGATAAAACAGTTCAAAAGCCGCAGTGGAGAGGATACAGGGGAAGCTGTCCTACTGATATTTTTATGTGCATGGTACTTTTATGTTACGACTGCTGCAAGTCAATTCAGAGCCCTCTCACCAGATGTATACTGACCTTGGCTTCCCTTTCAGCATCGATGATACCTCCAGTCTGCTCCTGCAGGAGGGCATATGCTCTTTGGAGAGCCTGATATTCTTTTGTTAATTGTCGAAATCGTAGCTCAGATTCCTCAGCTGCTAAACTCTTGAGGTTACAAAAAAAGCCAAAAAATAATTAGGTTATGTTTGGGTCCTGTGTTCAATGTGAAACACTGACATTTGTCCACTTTATAAAGAGAAGTAAATATTTGTTTGCTACTGGATTTGGTGTAATTTTATTCTTTTTTTTTTGTAATTTTATTTTATTTTATTTTTCAGTGTTCCAAGATTCATTGCTTATGCACCACACCCAGTGCTCCATGTAATACGTGCCCTCCTTAATACCTACCACCAGGCTCACCCAACCACTCACCTTCCAAAACCCTCAGTTTGTTTCTCAGAGTCCACAGTCTCATGGTTTGTCTCCCCCTCCGACTTTCCCCAACTCACTTCTCCTCTCCATCTCCCAATGCCCTCCATGTTATTCCTTATGCTCCACAAGTAAGTTTTGTGTGGGGGAGTGGCAGAGGGAGATAAAGAATCCCAAGCGGGCTCCACACCCAGTGCAGAGTCTGAGATGGGGCTTAATCTCACGACCCTGAGATCATGACCTGAGCTGAAATCAGGAGGCAGACACTTAACCAACTGAGCCACCCAGGCACCCTGTGATTTTATTCTTAATTTTAAAGTATCTACATAGACACAAACACTGTAGTACTTTCAAGATGGACATCACAGAAATACTTAATGTTTGTTAATATGAGGCGTTTGTTTATTTATACATATCTAATGATTGGTAACTCTTTTGGTTTGGATTACAGTCAATTTTGGATCCAAATGAGAAGTTACACCTAGCTTTGGGATTCAAATGGGAGGAAATGATAGAGTTTTAGTCTCAATTCTTTTCCATACATCCATATGCAACAATTTCTTGATTGATCTTGAGATAAACTTAAAAATATACTTTCACAGCTTTAGGTCTCAAACTTCAGAGCATAATATAATCACCAGGGAGCTTTGTGAAAAATGCAGATTTGGGGGTCTACCCGCAAGATCCTGACTCAGGAGTTGTGTAGTAGAGTTCAGGAGTTTTCACTGTGACTGAACCCCCCTAGATGATTCTGACAATGGTAGTCTACAAAGTACACTTTGCTAAACCCTGTCCTCAACTGTATCTAGAAGCTTGTTCTTCTAAGCCTCTTCCTCGGTCCTCACCTTCCTTGTGAGAAGAATTTGGGATAGTAACTTTTAAGTTTGAAAAAAGTCTTCAAGTTACAGAACAGAATTTTAGACAAGTCGTAAAAGGGTTACATGACGTTGGCGAAGCTATTTTCCAAGAGGTAACAAAGTAAAAATGGAACTATTGTGTGATCATTTTGCACAGCTCAGAAAGGATATAAGAAGTGCAATGCTTTCTCTCCATTTTAAATGAAAGATTTGGTGATAATATCACAGAAGACTAGAGAAGTGGAAAAGCTTACTTCATCTAAGTCATCATCAGGAGTAGCTGGTGTTCGGTCAGTTCTAAACGAGGCCATGGATGATGTCTCTGAATCCATGGAGTCCTCATCATAGCCAATAAATGGGTCCAAAACAGGCCTCTAGGGGAGGGAAAGTACATATCTACTGAAACAACTAGAAGTGGGTAAAGTCAACATATTATCAGGCCACCATCAACCGGCATATGTGCAAAAGGATACAGAAGACAGGGGTCCTTTAGTGCTTCTTGGAGGAAATAAACACTCTGGGCATGAACACAATAATTCCTATAAAAGTGTGTCTCCTTTTGTTTCACTCATGATGTTTTTGAGGAATGTTCATGGATATTTGGCTCTCCTCATAGAAACATTGGAGCCTCTTTTACATTACATTTTATACCATGAGGAGTTTATGTGATTTGCTCTTTCCAGTACTTAAAATATAATCAAGACATTTAAAGTCCAGGCACCTATTCGGGATTATCAAATTGTAAGTCTTACCATCCAATCCCATATCCAAATCAAATAACGTACTTGATAAAAACAAAATCAAACAAATAAAACAAATTAGCAAAACTCTGTGGATTATAAGAAACTATACAGATATGGGTGGACTGAGAGTACCGTTACTAGTAATCATTATCAGAATAGTATCCAAGTGAAGTATCCATATCCAATGGAATAATAAAATCAAACTACTATCAATAATACTCTTCAAGAGAATAATAAAAATATACTAATAATTACAGGGTGAGTATGAGACACTAATATTGTTCACCAGGAGGCATTAAATCATGTGTATCTCTTGCATGTTCTTGGTAGTCTGACTCTCCAGCTTGTCAGATAATGCCTTCTACATCAAACCTAGTGCCTTATTCACTCAGATAAAGTCATAATAAAGCAAACCGTAAAGGTTAAAATCCATAATGTAATAATTTTTGGACTTCTAAGAACTATTAAGAGATTTTCTTCTGGCAAATAGAGCCCATGGTCTGCTGCTGTTTAGGAACATTTGATTTATCACATCTTTGCAGGAAGATTCCTTGGCAAGTCTCACTTCTCTCACAGAGCTTGTGGCAAAAGCCTGATAACCTAGTTTTCCCATTACCTTAATTGGCTTGGAACTTCTTCTATGTTTTCTCCTACGGATGAGCTTTTCTCGGTCCTGGAAAACAGATGAAGAACTCAGATGTTGAGTTGGTACATGTTTCCCTCTAGGTGCCCCCCACCCCCCCGCAATGATAGAGTTGGTTTTCCCCTGAGGCATTATGCCTTTCTATTTAAAATAAGATTGTGTTTTGTAATTTTGGCAATTTTAAGGTTTGCTACTTACAGATCTTTTTAAAGATTTTATTTATGTATTTATTTGAGAGAGAGCGAGAGCGAGAGAGAGAGCGCACAAGTAGGGGGAGGAGCAGAGGGAGAGGAAGATGGAGGGGAAAGAATCTCAAACAGGCTTCACACTGGGTGTGCTGGGCTTGATCTCATGATGCTGAGATCAGGAACTGAGTGGAAACCAAGAGCTGGTTGCTTAACCAATTAAGTCACCCAGCTGCCCTGCTACTTACATATTTTTTAAGTAAAAATACACTACAACTTTTCCTGATAATCTATGTGGATCTGAGAGCCTCCCAATAAGGAAGTACACTGTCTTCTTCATCAGAATCCTTTGTTACACTTGACGATCAAGTAGCTATGAAAATACTCATATTTTCCCAAAGCACAATTTTTCAGTTTTCTCAAACCCAAAATTACTTTCTATGTAAGTATTAAAAAAGTGCTATTTTGCATAAACTTTATTCTTTTCATTTAATCAGGTGAAAGGCATAGCAAGCTGTCTCAGACTCTCATTCTCACCTGTAGCCTCTGAAGATGGGAACAGAGTATCTACTGGGTTGGAGTAATCTAGTGGATTTTTTGGGGGGGAGGTTGTTGTAGTTGGAATGTTCTGGGAAACTCAAAGAATATCTAGAAATCACAATTGATTTCTTTTCTCCCCCACCCCCCCACAATCGATTTCTTGATTCATTGTTGCTGTGGATGGAGATATCCTGGGAATTTGGTGCTCATCCACTAAGTACCCCCACATATTTACTGTACAAATTTAAAGGTAGATTAAATAAGTGACACTTAGTTTCTCTGAAAGTCTGGATAATATGCGTCAACACATCAAATTCCCTTTTTTTTTTTTTTAAAGATTTTATTTATGTATTTGACAGAGAGAGAGCACAAGTAGGCAGAGTGGCAGAAAGAGGGAGAGGAAGAAGCAGACTCCCTGCTGAGCAGGGAGCCCAATGAGGGGCTTGATCCCAGGACACTGGGATCATGACCTGAGCCGAAGGCAGCTGCTTAACCGACTGAGCCACCCAGGCACCCCAACACATCAAATTCCTTTAAGAACCTTTTAGCTTAAGTTCAGATACTCAAAGTCAAGAAAAGTATGGCTGAGTGATTCTGGGATTTTCTAGAAATTAAGGATGTGGATGTGAAGTAAGAGGCACACTGCTTTAGAAGGCCATATTTAATACATGGTCTCGTTTATGCCAGTGATGTTAACCTTTAGGATTTCTTGCCATGTAAAAATATTTTTATTATAAAACCTCAATATATCTGAAACTTCTGAAAATTTATACTTAGATTACTCTAATACAGTATATGCCTTTTAACTCAACATAGACGATTTTAAAAGGATAAACCACAGATAGTTATAACCTGAAGTTATCATCTTTTCTCCCCTCAACAGCAATAAATCAGCTTGCTCACCTTACTCTGGAGACACTTGCCAAACCCCCCAACCCCAATTGCTGGTTCTTCAACTCTCTGGGCCTTGGCTTGGTCCTGAAGTGAGAGTGACCAGAGATAACAATAATGGAATAAAGACAGAGAGGCAAAGAGGAAACTGAAAGGCATCTGAAGGTCTTAGTCCACTGCTGCTGGCAAAACAGGCCTTGACCAGATGTAAATGGGAGTAATAATGGCTCTATAGGCACTGAGGTCATGGTCAGAAGATCAGGACTGGAATTTCCACTCTGTCATGCAATTACTATGTCACCTTCTGCACTTGACTCCCTGTATCCACACTGGAAGTTTGTGTGTGGTGTTCAGGGCAGAGTGAAAAGTGCTTCAACAGAGGTTCATTCAACAAATATTAAACTGTACCTATGTGCTAGACACTGAATTAAATGTTGGGAAATAAGAGGCATATGATCCTGTTATTATTGGCCAAGTATTTAATCTCCGAGCCTCAGAATCTTGATACTGGAATGCAATTATAAGGTATACCCACACTACCTACCTACTCACATGATGATGCATTTGGAAGTTCTTTTAGGGTGTTCTGCAGCCACTATTTGTGTTACCACACTAGTTAACAAAGGATTATAACTGAAAATGTATAAAACAGTTTAATAATATGAACTATTTTTGGAGTAGAGGCTCTTCAACCTACTTATGTATTGAATATATAAACATGGACCTTTGGGGCTAATCTGAAATTATTAAGTGCTTCCAGTGTATGTTGATTTCTCAGCTACTTGCCCTTGGAAACAGCTTTGAGTTTATAGGTTCATCAAGACCTACCCTTGTGAGCTCATCAATAATGTTCTGCTGCTCAATGACTTGAAGTTTTAAAAACTCTGTCTCTTGTTCTTCATTAGCTTGATCGAGGTCATTCAGAGATTTTAATTTCTTTAAGGGTGGGTGGGATGTTATTTTTTCTCTCTGGATTAGAAAAGAAGAAAGTATAGGTAGAGACTTTAAAATTCCCAAACTTGAACAGTTCACATAAAATATCTGTAGAAACTTTATGAGGCTCCAGCTAAATGTGAAAATTGCTCAGCTTCACAGATGCCATCAATGAAAACCCTCAAGTATATTTTATTTTCTACAAGTCAAAATCATCAGGGATGTCTGAAGGTCTCAAGAGCTGTGCTGTAAGTCTGTTAAGAGTGCATGAGCTTATCACTGTCCATACATAATTCAAGTGGTAGCATCTATTTCTCAACTATTACGCAATGTCTCAGAAGATGAGAGCACCCATTGTACAGTTCTATAAAGAGCACGTTAGTGAAATTCTTGGAAGGAAGTCTCTGTGACTGAGGAGCTATGTTGAAAGTTTGCTTCTCTATTGGGAAGATTTTGGAAAGTATGCAGATCCCGAAGCACTCCTACCATTCTGCAAATTTAGAAACCCCTTTAAATTCAGAGCCAGCAACTTTCTCTTTCTTTCTTCCTTTAAGGTTCCTTGTTTACACAGGGAAAACCCCCAACTTTCATGAATAGCATTGTATTTTAAAAACAAACTCAGAAAGAGCAGCAAGTCAGGTTAGTGGTGTAATATAAAGAGGGAAGCTGCAGTCTTGCAGAGTCTGTGATACACACCATTTCCGAATTTTCCTTGGTAACGGCTTTTAGCTTCTCTTCCATGCGTTGCAAAGACACCATCAGCTCATCATTCCTCTTGGCGAGGCACTTGTTCCTTTCCAGAAGAGGTTTACATTGTTTCTCGGTCTCCCGCACACGTTTTAACTGGGAAGACATAAGTTATAATTTGTCTCTTGTGCTGGAGTGGATGTGGGGACAGGAGGAGTGAACCAACAGGGGTGAAACCTACCCAGAGCCACCTTGGTCTGCTTCTCTCTGTGTCTCAGAACTGACCATGTCCATCCTTCATTTAACAGCCCGACTGCTTTGTTTTCAGTTTCCTCTAATGGTTTGCCATCAGAGTATTCACAACTCTGTATCAAGTACTACCTTCAAGGAGGTGTGGCCAAGGTTCTGCTTTTGGAAATGCTCAGGAAGAACAACTGCATGCCTTGCTTGCCCTTGATTCCTCCAGCCCAGGTATCCTGTACACTCAGCCCCCATCTCATGCTGCTCATACCTCTCCCCAGGCCTGCAATGACCCCTCACTGGCTCAGAGAGATAAAGCGGCTAGTATGAATCACAAGTCACTAAGTGGCGCAACCAGGACCCAAACCCAAGCCTGGTTGTCGCCAAAACCTGTTCTTCCCATGAGAAATGTTGCTAAGACTCCTAAAACCGTACCAAGGCTGTTCATTCATTTTTTAAAGTTGGTTTTTTTTTTTTTGTAATCTCTACACCCAATGTGGGGCTTGAACTCATAACCCCAAGAGCAGGAGGCTCATGTTCTTCTAAGCCAGCCAGATGCCCTAAGGATGTTTATTTTTAAGAAAATGTTACTGAGGAAAAAAAAATACTCTCAAAACTTTATTGGTATTTGTGTTTAAGAATATTTCATTCTCGGGGCGCCTGGGTGGCTCAGTGGGTTAAGCCTCTGCCTTCGGCTCAGGTCATGATCTCAGGATCCTGGGATCGAGCCCCGCATTGGGCTCTCTGCTCAGCAGGGAGCCTGCTTCTTCCTCGCTCTCTGTCTCTCTCTCTGCCTGCCTCTCTGCCTACTTGTGATCTCTGTCTGTCAAATAAATAAATAAAATCTTTAAAAAAAAAAAAAAGAATATTTCATTCTCACCGAGCTTAGGAAAAGTATGATTATATTCTTACCCACCCATAATTAAGAGTGACCATATTCTGGTTTGCCAGTTAGTCTAAGGCAGGGTTTCTCAACGTCTGTACTCTAGACATTCTGGGCTAGATATTTCTTGTCATGAGGAGATGTCCTGCATTGTAGAATGTTTAGCAGCATCCCTGGCCTCTGCCCGCTAGATGCTGGTAACATCCTCCTAGTTGTGACAATCAAAAATGTCTCCAGATACTGCCAAAATTGCCTCTAGCTGAGAACCACTGGTCTAATTTCATGAATGCTATCTTGGGGTAATTGTTAATAGTCCCCCCCTTTACTCTCAAAACTCCCTTTTACACTCAAAACTCTCATTTGGGTGACCTATTTTATGGTCCCTCTATACATAACAATTTCCATTTCCATGTGAAAGTTCCTGTGCTTAGTTCAGTGATTTTATACTAATGTTTCTGAATGAGTGCGTATTGGGGAAGGGGTACTTTAGCAAGGAAAGTGGTGGGATCTATCAATCAGAACCATCTGATAAGATTGTTTAAAGTACTCACTCTTGTTTTTGAGAATCTAACATTTTCGGAAGTACTGGGGTAGGAGAATTAGCTACCTATAAATATTTGAAACAGCTGCTTGTGGGATTCTAAAACAGTACTTCCCAACTGTATCCTAACTGCCATTTGGAAACTCATTTTATATCAAAGGCCAAAATTTTTCATAACCTCATTTAATCCTCAGATTCGAGTTTCAGTGTCTGAAGAAACCATATTAAATATGAAACATATACAAGGACAAAAAGTTATTCCACTAGGTTCACTATTTTAAACTTCGTCTCTTTTCTGAAGGTCAGTGACAAAGGTTTTAAACAGTTAAATTTACTTAGTAGATGCTATTTACAGAAGATGCAGAAAAACACATGTAAAAGGAGATATCAGTAATTCTATCATACCATACATTAGTAAGCATAGATCCAAAGTACCCAAAAAAAGGGTTCCTTTTAAAAGATATAACTTAAATATTATAAAGTGTGAAAGTCAATATAGATATTTATGAAACCACCAAAAAATATCCAATATAGTGCAACTGACATCAGACCAAGACTTTAAGTCAAGAAGTATTACTAAAGATAAAAAAAAATCAGGATGCAAACATTTAATAAATCTTAATTTACATGTACCTAGTAATATAACTTCAAATATATATATAAAGCAAACTCGACAAAACTAAGAATAGATATGGACAAATCTGTTGGGAGAAGAAGCACACAGAAACAGTATAAAGATATAGGAGATTTTAAACAAGACCACTAATGAACTTGACTCAAAACCCATGCAATGATTGCAGAGTATACCTTCTTTTTATGAGAACATGGAATATTTCTAAAATTGACAGTATGCTACCATTAAAAAGTAGATTTCAACAAGTTTTAAAGAATGAAATGATACAAAGTATTACTGACTAATGTAACATTGTGTGTCAACTGTACTTCAACTTAAAAAAAGAAATAATACAAAGTATATTCTCTGACTACAATGGAATTAAGGTAGAAATCATTAGCAGAGAGATAACTCAAAAATCTTCAAATGTTTAGAAGTTAAGCCTTACGGTGCTAAGTAAACCATGGATTGAAGAAGAAATCATATATTAGAAAAGATTTTCAAATAACAATACATTATCACATTAAAAAATGTATGGGATGAAGCTAGTCATGCTTAGAGACTTATGACTTAAAATGTATATTTGGAAAAAACAAAATGCTGAAATTATAACTTCTTTGTACCAAGAACTACCATTAAGAATGTACAATGTGGGGCACTGCGGTGGCTCAGCGGGTTAAGCCTCTGCCTTCGGCTCAGGTCATGATCCCAGGGTCCTGGGATCAAGCCCCGCGTCGGGCTCTCTGTTCAGCGGGGAGCCTGCCCCCCCCCCCCCACCGCCTGCCTCTCTGCCTACTTGTGATCTGTCAAATAAATAAATAAAATGTTTAAAAAAAAAAAAGAATGTACAATGTAAGGCACAGAGCAGGATTTTTTTTTTTTTTTTTTTTTTTAAGATTTATTTGAGAGAGAGAGAGAGAGACAGCATGAGAGAACCTGGGGAAAGGGCAGAGGGAGAAAGAGAAGGAATCCCTGGCAGACTCCATGCTGAGGCTGGAGCCTGACATGGGCTCGATCTCAACACCCTGAGATCACGACCTGAGCCGAGACCAAGAGTCAGACACTTAACCGACTGAGCCACCCAGGTGTCCCCAGAGCAGGATATTTTAAATACAAATATAAAAAAATGATGTAAAGAATTCCTAATATTAGTAAGAAAATAAAGGCAACACAAAAGAAAATTTTATGAAAAACAAAGGGCAAATCACACAAGGACACCCCAAAAACCAAAAGATATTTGATAATTCACTCAACCTCATTATTAGGGAAAGTAAAAATCAAAATCTTACAATCAGAATATTGCTCACACCCACCATACTGACTAATATAATCAACGATCTGTGCATGTTGGCAAAGCTGGGGAGAAAGTGCCAAGTCTCCCACATTGGCGGTGGGAATGCAATTGTTCTCCCAACTGTGGAGACCCAGCAACCAGTACTGAGGCTGACCACATGCACACCCTACGACCCAGTCACTCTGCTCCTTGGTAAGTTATCAGCAGAAATGAACACATTTTCTCACCAAAGACATGTAGCAGCACTACTAACATTGAAACTGCTAAGAAACACTGTAAATGCCCATTAATAATCGAAGAGGAAATATACTGTGGTGTACAATAGAGTAAGAAAATGAATACAATAGAGTAAGAAAATGAATGAGTGACACATGTAATACAGTGAGTGACTTCCACAAATGTAATACTGGGCAAAAAAGCCAGACACAGAAGAGTGATTACTGTAGGATGCCATTTACGAAACATTTAAAAAATGGTGACGCACGTCTACAGTGACAGAATTCAGTGAGTGGATTAGTTCTGGAAGGATGTGACTGGTAGAATTCCCAAGAGAGGGAGGCTCTGAGGCACTGGTAATCTTCCAGGTACTCATCTGAGTGGTGGTAATATGGGTGTATTTCTTTGGGCATGTTTATTAAACTGGACCTTTATTATCTGTGCACTTGTCTTTATTATGTTATACTTCCACAACATCTTATAAATTTTCTTAAACAAAACGCTTAAGAAAAATCACCAAAGAAATAAACAAGTAATTCTGGGCAGAACTCACCAGTTCGTTTCGTTCATCTCCAAGCAGGGTGTTCCTGTCTTCTAATTTTCTTATAGTGGCATTCAATTCAGCTATTCTCTTCTGATTTCTTCTCAAATCCTATGCATAGAAATTAAAATGGGTATTTCTTCCATAACACTTTTCACAAAATTTGGGAATTCCACTCATAAAAGTAAGAGGTTTGGTTCCTCTCATCTGGCTTACGAGGTGAGAGTACAATGTTCTGTATTCAGAGAAGAGTAAATATTTACTGTCTTCTAACCCTTGATATTCACTGCTTGGGTTGAAGACCAGGCCTGATTGAAACTGCAAATGAATTCCATGTGGCAGATACTCTCTGGAGCCCTGACTCCTGGCAGGGTGACTGGTAGATGGTTGGATGAGCCTCTCAGATTTGTGAGCTCTGAGACTAAGGTCATTTAGTGATTACATGAGGTTCAAGAAGCATCTCTTAAGTCATGGCTGCACATTGTTTCCCACAGTTAGGACAAATGTCCTATCATACTTGGCCAAAGAATAGAAGATAGGGCTGGGCTTTGAAAATTCCTACATACTCCTGGAGAAAAAGGTCAGAGTGAGAAGGTTGGTGTATGACCTTCATGCCTTTGTTGGTACATTTTGCCCAGAGCTACTGGTGTCCCCACTGTCATAATAGCCATGGATCACTTTATACATGGCTCTCATGGACTGATTCCATGCTCTAGCATCCATAGGACCATTACAGACTTTCAATTCCATTATCATCTTACACTAGTAAGATAATAAGGTAGTGCTGTACTGTTGACAAACCAGATTCCCACACATTATATCTCCAGATTCATAAAATCCTAGAGGATTTAGCAGAACAGTGAAGATTCAGGGAGGTCGTAATTCATTCAAGGTCTTGCGGCTACTATCAATAGATCAATAATTAATATTTATTGAATGTTAACTATGAACCAGACACCGTGCTCAACATTTTACAGACTTTCTTCTAGACCTCTGACCAGCCTTACGGCTCATTAGTGCGTCTCTTTCACAGATGAGGAAACTCTGAGCAGGAAAATGATTTGCCTGAGGTACACGGTAAGTGGCAGATCCAGAATTTGAACTAAAAAGTCTGACCCTAGAGCCCATTCTCTAGACAATTTTGCTGCACTGCAGGTAAATGTCAGGGATAGAACTGAAACTTACATCTGCTAAATCCTGGTTCCGCCACCTACAGGGATATATATATCCTGAATACCAATTCATAAATTATTCATTACTTGGTTCTAAGTACTACTTTGGAACCTATCTCTGTTCCTAAATAATACATTTTCATCTTTTTAGCAGCTACATAATTTGAAAGGTTTAAGTTATGAAAGCAAACTATATACAAGCTGATTTCTCTGGCCTCAGTTCTTAAAATAATTTCTCCTATAAAATGATCAAAATCCAGGGTAATAAGTGAGAAGTTCAATCAGACTAGAAGCTTTCAGAGGATGATTTAAACTGTTTAGTTTTTTATATAGTCACACAGTTTGACTCTGTAGATGACAACCGGCTTCTCCAATTTCCAACCCAATGGTTCACCCAAGGGAAAATTACCAGTCTTGGCAAGAATTTCACCTAATTTATGACTCTTATAATAGGCTGAAGTTTGGATAGGTATCACATGGGTAGAAAAATTCTATGGAAAATTTAAAAAGACCTGTAATTCTCTTGTGATCTGCTAATGCAGGGCAGACCACTTTGTTGTCTATGAGTTTAGAAAACCCTGTTCCCAAGATACTAGCTGGTTTTATAGGAGGAGGTAGAATTGATTTCTTTGTAGCAAACAGGAAAAGAGCTTAAGTGAAAAGTAAAACTTGGGAGCTAAATAAAAGATGACTCCTGAGTTCTTTGTTTCAGCTCAGACAGACTTACAGGGCTGCCGCAGTGCTCAGAGCCGTCTCCTGCTCTTCCCGGAATCTCTCTTTTCGGACTGCTCATGTTACACTCGGCCTCCTTGACCAGAAAGAGCTGTTCATCCAATGCCTCCTTCTGCAGCTGCAGTTTCTGTACATAGCCAGTTTGGGTCTCCAGTTCCTTTTCCAGGGAAAAGATGATCCTGTCCTTGGCTTTAATCTCATCCATCTGAATTAAATGACACCCAGGACATTTTATTTTAACAATGTTGTAAAAAAAAAAATGCATTTTTACAATGGTAGGAGTTTAACTTCTTTCTGCTGATTGTTATGGGAAAAAATTATGACTGTGACAGGTATACTGAATTTATGAACAAGAGAAGGCAACACTGCGTAATGAAAGGCTATCCTAGGATAATGAGGCATCAAAGAGAGTAACTTTTTCTCTCTGGTATATCCTGTGTAGATGCTTTAGTTCAATATATTGTTTGAAATAGTCTAGGTCAGTTGGATTTAGAAAGGAGAGGTTAACTTTAAAAAGGGTCATTTGTAAAATAAAATCGGTCATTTGTGTTAATAAAGACAGATACTCAATATTCCATTACAGTGTTTCCCAGGACAATTTTTAATGTTCCTTCCTGTTTGGAGGAATAGCCTCTAAGTTCACTTTAAACAGCAGCATGCACTATGGTCATTTTCTGCTGACAAAGCTGCAGACTTTCTAGGACACTAGTCAGTTCCTAAGGCCGGTATGTTTGCAGTCAGGTGGCAAATGTGGAGTGAATTCAGGAGTGAATTTGGAACATGGTTCGTGTTAGGTGGATCTTTCCATTGAGCAAACAGCTAAGGCAACCATTTTATTACCATATAAACCATGCTCGGGACAAGAAGAGGAATGGGAAACACCTGGTAATATTAGCCACTGTTTCCCCTCCTACATCTGTGGGACATATTTATGGACCCCAACACTCACTTCTGTTAAGTCTCAGCATGGTCTCAGAATTATTTGTCAATTAAAGGCCATAAGCATTTGATATCAACTGATCAGGAGCTTCACTGGACTGAAAAATTTCTGCCATTCCTGGTGAGGGCTAGCGAAGTTAATGACTTTAAACAATTTCTGAAGAAAGCATAACCATTAGGCAAAATCTTTCTTCTCATTTTATTATATTTCATAAGAATATTTAAAATGGAGATAGGATAGAGACATTTAATACAAATGATATTATACTGTTCTCTTTATAAAAATGTCTCCTTATTTATAACAAATCACTTTGTGTAAATCTTTCTTTGCTGTGTTCCTTATATAAATATGCCTATGTATATATTTGGAACAAAAATTGATGCATAGTCCCATTTTTCCCCAGGTAAGTATCTGCAAGCTCCTGCCTCTCAGTCACAGGATTACATTTTAGATCAATGTTGGAAGGACATGGGGCTAAATTTTGCATGGTCCTGTGATATCATCTGATAACTTGATGAGTAGTCAAACACTGTCCTTTAATTCCAGAATGAAAGCACTGTCTTTAGTTTCTACCTCCTTGTAGAAGATTTGAATCCAGTGTTTTTCTTAACTAGGTAGTACATTCATTTGTTAGACCTGTCATCTACGATGTCATTTACAGTTTACCATGGTTCCATGCCTCCGTGCTCCTAGTTGGTTCTGATGTACCCTACCTAAATGAACTTGCTGGGAATCACTCCCATACTACCCATATTATCATCCTCATCATGGCCACATCCCACATCATAACTAAAATTTATTGATTTTTTACAACATTCAAGGCACTATCCTCAGAACTTTACATACCTTATCTCCTCTTATAACAATCCTATCACACAAATTTTGTTATCACCATTTTACAGATGATAATTGAGGACCCAAAGGGTTTCCAACTTTGTCATAATCCTATAGTTAATAAGAGGTGAAGCCAGATTTTAAGTTCAGTCTTCTGACCCCAGAGCCCATTCTAACAGGCCATGCAGTAATGGTCCCAACATTACCCTTACCCTTCCAGCACTTTCCAAAGTAGTTTTCTTTAGAATATCCAGTAATCAGTGTCGATGAGTCTCTATTGCATAGTGATTGTAAGCATAGACTCAGGCTTCAGAATACTGAAAATCTTCCAAAATTCTAGTTCTTAGATGGGAAGGGGTGTCTACCAGAATTCCCTGGATAAATTTTCTAAACAGAATGGCTTTCATTTCTCTCCCTTCCAGTTCCAAAAAAATGGATCTGGGTGTGGGGGTAGTAACAGAACAAGAAGAAAAAATAAGTACATCTGTACTACTGAAAAACTTCCCATGTTATTCTGTTTGCACCCAGTTTTTTAACCACTCTTGAGGTAGCTTAGATTTTACATTGTTACTAAGAGAGAATGCATCGTCTACTTTAGCAGTATGCTGGTGAAAGGAAGTCAGAGAAGGAACTACAGATCAACAAATGGATATACTTGCAGATTTTATATTGAAAACCATCAACAAACACAAATAGTTGATGTACAACATCCTTTTCATTTACCCACCTGCTGACTCCAGAGTTCATAGTCCTGGTTCTTTCTTCATCAACTGTTGTCATTTCAAAAACCAAAGGCAAGGCAGAGACCAAAGTTTCTGCACTGTGTTTGGTTTTTATTGTCAACCAGGGCAATAGAATGAATTGCAAAGAATTTGGAAAGTGTGGCAAAGGTAACATTTTATGGTCACACTATATTGTAGTACAAAGAAAACGACACATTTAGCTTTTCAAAATATTCTATGGTAACCACTTTTACTTAAAATCGAGATCCTAGAGATATGGTCCAAGGAACATAACTGGAGTTCTTACAAAATAATTGCTTAGAATTGGCAGACACAAAAGGGAAGTGTAGTTTTCCTAAGAAAATATGATTATTTTTAAAGATTTTAAAGTACTCTCTTGGGGCTCGAACTCACAACCCTGAGATCAAGAGTCGCATGCTCCACCAAATGAGTCAGCCAGGTGGCCAGAAAGTATTATTGTTGGAGAAGCATAAAGTGCATTCTAACAGGTGAGGGGTAATTTGATAAGATAGGATTAAGATATAACTAATCCTAAACATTCTGAGTAGAGATGCATGTAAATGTTTCTTCTAAAATAATTGGATGTGGTCAACTTAGGACATTATGGATTTCACACAATAATTACATTTGTTTTATTTTTAGGTATAGTGAGAGACCAATGTGGTTTTTGGCCATACATATTAAAAAGAAAGATCCAACTCTATAGGCTTGAAGTAAGTCTTGGAAATTGGCAATAGCAAATAAAGTACTTAGGAATAGTTTAAAAATTATAGTGGCCACTGTTTTGAATGGCTCTTATTTATTTTGAGAAAGAAGATCTGTTTTAAAAATGACCAGGGTTCTTATGGCTCTATTTCTTGTTTTCAGACACAGTTCCTGGAAAGAAGACAGGTGAATCATTCAGGATGCTCTCAGCGGCTGCCATTTCAGATACCCTGAAAGCCACAGAAACTTTCCCCACTCCTGTAAAAAGCCAGTGACATTTTATAAATAGGAAGCCCACAAAACATGTTGATTTTAGAAGAGTTCATAATTTAGAATATTTTTATAGACATTCAAGAAAATAGGAGTCATTGAAAAGATACTCTCCGTATATGGCTGGAAGAAGTCAGTTGTTATGAGAAAGGTGATTCCCATGTTTTCTACATTTTACAATTCCAATTTTGGCTTGGCTTATCTATCCGTTTATCTACTTACCTACCTACCTACGGACTTATCTTGTATTTTGGTCAGTGCTAGACAGGAGGTGAGCACTATTTATAATCCGCTCATGAGAAACACCTGTAGAAGCATAACCATGGCATTCTACAACCTGGGGAGAGAATGGTTGTACGCCGACGTACTGCCCTGGGTTACTGACCAGCCTCCGAATGTCCCGCTCTGACTCCCACTTGATCTTGGAGATGGCTTCCTGGTGGGACTGGTGCTCACTCCTAAGGTCGCCGGCCTTGATCTTATCCGCCTGGATCATATTGCTTAGAGCCTCGTCCACCTGCTTCTTGGCAGTTTTCAGGTCCGCAATTTCCTGTAAGAGCTTAAGGCGCTCGGCATCAAACAGCTTCCGGGCCTCCTCCCGGGCCTCAATGGTGAGCGCTGTCCTTACTTTGTCACTGCTGCCGTCCCGGAGAGCACACAGGGCCGACTTGAGCCTCTGGATCTCTCCATCCCGCAGCTTCACTGTCCTTGACATTTCTTGCTCGTGCTGCTTGATGAGATTCTCCCTCACAGCCTGCAGCTCCTTCATCTTCTCCTCATGGAGCTTGGCTTTGAGTTCTGTCACCAGGACCGTGTGCTTGCGCTGCTCCAGCTCACGGATCCTCTTTGCTTCTTGAGTCTTCTCTCTTTCAAGCTTAGACACCTAAGGGCAGAGAGGCGAAAGGATGAAACAAGGTGAGCCTCAAAGGGAAGGTGGGCTCCTGAGCAGGCCTGTAGCTCAGAGGCCTGGGCTCTCCCAATTCCTCACCTTTTCTTGTTCAGTCACTGAGTGCTCAGAGGGAAGGGAACCACAGGCCCCAGAGCTGGGAGGACAGTATGGGAAGGAGGAGATGCCTGGGGATGCTTGTATTATTTGGTGCAGACAGTATCTGAGGTTTGGGGCCCTCACTATCCATCTGTGGTCTGCAGACAACCAACACAGGCATCACCCAGAAGCTTGTCAGAAAGACAAGCTTGTCAGACCTACAACCAGGACGTGCATTTTAACAAGTCCCCAGGTGATCGTATGTACATTAAAATTAGGGCACAGTGCTATAACGGTTTTCACCTTGGTGGGGAGAAGTTCAGAACAGATCACCTGCAGAGCTTTTTAGAACACATCCCTGGCTAGGTGCAAGCTGATACATGTGGGCATCTTAGGACAGTTCAGAGCTCAAAATTATCATTAGACTAATAAAATGGTGCCCAAAGTGATATTATAAATATTTCTCCTATTTCACCCTTCTGTTTCGTCTGCTGTAATGGAGAAATGAAACCAGCTGATATATCCTCAACCTCACCTTTTTTGTATGGCAACTTGGTTCTACCACCAAACATTATGCATAAACACACACCAGCCCCAAACACTGTGGTTCATTGGGCAACCTCTCTGTTCAAGGGGTCTGGTGGCTGTTACTTCTGCATGCTCCACGGATGTCCCTTTGTGTCCTTCCCTGCCCCACTCAGCAACCTCTCCTGCTCCCCCCACCAACTAACCGTCCAAGCAGTTTAATAAAGTATTCCTTCTAACGTTTAGAGCTTTCGGGTATTTTGGTTAAACAAAATCTTCTGTTTTGCTTCACTTCCGTTGATAATGTGGTCTCCTTATAGATTAGCCATGGCACTACCTTAAACTGGCTGAGTCTGGCTCTGATTCAGTAGATCGCGGGGGGACCTGGCATGTGTGGCTTGGAGAAGCCTCTCAGCAAATGTTCTTTACTATCGTCTTCCTCCCCCTCCTCGTCTGTGCTGTCTTTGTTCCTCTGGCTCTGTCGTGTACCACAGACACAGAATTACACAATCACTCCCCCCCTCCTCCACACACACACACAGTAACCTGGAAAAAGGGAAGAATTAGGGAACCCTGGGAGTAATATCCAGTTCAGTGAAACTGGGTCTCCGCCATTTGCAAAATAGGAAAGTTTCATGAAAAAATCGTGAAGAGCCTCTCCAGCTAAAAAATGTTAAGATTCAAACTCCTTACTGAGATTCTTGTAATTATAATGGAAAGCGTGTGAGATTTTACTTACCTTAATAGTACCTACCTTTGGCTAGAACTGGATTTTCTAAGTCCACATGGCAATTTATGAATATTTTATTTTAAAGGCATAGCAATTATTACCACACTGGATATTCTAAAAGAACTCAGGGCACAAGGAGACTTGGGAAAATAAATAGCCAGGCATCCTTATATGACTGTCTTTGATCTTGCCTCCAGCTTCGGCCAGAGTCCCTTCCTAGATGCTTACTATTACATATGCTCTAGACCTGCGCTGTCCAATACGGTGACCACTGGCTACACAGAGCACTTGGAATATCCCAAGTCTGAACTGAGACTTACTCTAAATGAAAATACACACCAGAATGTAAAAACCTCAGCAATAATTTTTATATTGATTACATGTTAAAATTATAATATTTTGGATGAATTAAATACAGTATGTTATTAAAACTAATGATTTCTTTTTTACACTTTATAATTGTGGTTACAAGAAATTTAAAAATCACATACATGCCTTGCATTTGTGGACTGTATTGTATTTCTCCTGGACAGCTTTGCTCTAGGGTTCTTGGTGTGTTGAATGAGACATGCTTTCATGATGGTGATATTTCTCCTAGTAAATCCCAGTCTTTTCTTCTTCTTTTTTTTAAGATTAATTAATTTATTTATTTTTTTGAGAGAGAATGAGCATGGGGGGGGGGGTTGGGGCAGAGGGAGAGGGAGCAAGAGTCCCAAATAGACTTCACAGAGTGTGGAGCCAACCCTGGGCTCAATCTCACCATCCCGAGATCACCACCTGAGCCAAAACCAAGAGGCAGATGCTTAACCAACTGTACCACCCAAGTGCCCCAGGAAAGCCCAGTTCTGACCCAATTTATGTGCTCAAAAATCATCCAGGGCTCCTTTATGTTGCTGAATAAAACCCAACCTTTCAGCTTCACCTTTCCTGCTCTCAGAAGATTTGGTTGGACACCCCCAGCTTCTGTTTCTGTTTCTCACTCTACCTCTCCTCACCTGTTCCACACTATGTCCCATACTATCATTATGTGATCTTGTCATTTCTCTCAAATTATAAACACTAATCTTTTATGTGTAGACTGGAGGTGAATGAAAAAGAAAAAAATGAAAATACAGGTGTATGAAAAATATATTCCAGTCTGAAGATAAAAACAAATACAAACAAACACTGGCTTTCTTGTCCATCACTTGAAGGAATCCACAGAACCCAAAGAAAACTCAAAGGCATTGATTGATTACATTCGGCATTTTTCATGTCTGCTTATTTTGGTTGCCATGGAAACTGGCATTTTTGCAGGATTTCTAGGTATGACTTGTTTCTTAAGCTTGGGAGAAGTGTTTCACTATGAAGCAGACACAAAGGATGCAACTGACATTCGGGAAGGAAAAAAGCCAATTAAAATTTTTATAGTAAAATCACTTTCTGAAACTTATTTGCAGCTCAGACTATACCAGTAAGAAAATAGAATTTACTATCTTACTGTACACAAAAAGAGAAAGAACTGCTCCCGACTAACAAGGAAAAATATATAGATAATACTTTAAGTGAAAAAAAATACTTAGAAGAAGAATCAATTTTGATAAGTGCTGCTGGGTCACATAACAGCATTTATTGAGGGCTTACTGTGAGTTACAGTTTCCTAAAGACTTCACACACATTACGGCGTTTAACCCCGGCAGCTCTGTGATGTAGGTAGTATCTGTGTCATCCGAATGTCAGATGAGAAAAGTGAGGACAAGTCTCTGCACAAGCACAGTGTGAAAAAGGCTACTTAGCGCCCAGCGTGGGCCAGCAGCCAGGTATGGGTTGAGTCCCAGACCTCCCTATGCGCTTAAAAAAAAAAATTATTATTCATTTCATTTCAGTTCAGTTCAGTTTAGTTTTATTTGGGAGAAAGAGAGAGTGTGCATGCACCAGCTGGGGGAGGGGCAGCGGAAGAGGGAGAAGCTGACTCCCTGATGTGTGCAGAGCACAACTTGGGGCCCTTGAGGGGCTCGATCTCACCACCCTGAGATCATGACCTGAGCCAAAACCAAGAGCTGGGCTCAACCAACTGAGCCACCCAGGTACCTCCTTCCTGTTAATTCTGAAACCTCTGGCAAACTGCTCTCCTCCCCAGCCTCCATTTTCTTATTTGTTAACTGGGACTGGGGGTCTCGTTCTCATATGGTGAGGGCTGACTTAGATAACAAATTAAAAGTCCTTTGGAAAGACTGGAACACCTGGGAGATTAATAATTATTAATACATGGTTAAATAGTATAGTATTAATTTTGATGAATATTGTTGATGCCATATTGGTATTATTATATAATGCAATGCTGTATTAATACCAATGACATAAATGTAAGAACCCATATTATCAAGATAGACTAACATGACTATTACTATATTATTAAGACCATAATAACTGTTCTCCTAACAGAAACCTTGAAAACAAAGGTACAATTGGGTCTCCTGGAGATATCTTGAGTTCCCTGGCATTGGTGGCATCTAATCTTAACTTGGAAGAGACTCAGATTATGTGTGTGCAGGAGTGGGGTGTGGGATAGGACAGAGTAAGGGGATGAGCAGTGAACAGGAAAGATACAGATTCCAAATTCCTTCTCCCCTGGAGGTTTTACGGAAGAAAAAAGTCACCAGGAAAATTTAATCCTCCTGGGGAGAGCTTACACTGTGTCAGAAGGAGAAACATTCTGACTACTACCCCACCCTGGCCTCACATGGTATTTTCCTTTCTAGTCTGGCCTTTGAAAGCCAGTGTAAATTCTGCCGAGATAACGATGGTGATGTCTGAGCTTTAATGTGACCTTAGAAATCTAGGATGAAGGGTGCCTGGGTGGCTCAGTGGGTTAAGCCTCTGCCTTTGGCCCAGGTCATGATCCCAGAGTCCTGGGATCGAGCCCCGCATCGGGCTCTCTGCTCAGCAGGGAGCCTGCTTCCCCCTCTCTCTCTGCCTGCCTCTCTGCCTACTTGTGATCTCTGTCTGTCAAATAAATAATAAAATCTTAAAAAAAAAAAAAAAAGAAATCTAGGATGAAAACCTGGATGGCCTGGTCCAAGGTGAGGAAGCTGAGAGGTTATCTAGGTAAGACAAGCTAACATGAGCTTGGGTGTGGATTATCTGCACTGGATGTTCTGGGATATCTAAACTCACAGTAGGCAGGCAGGGAGGCTCATGGGCGCTTAGTAACTCGCAGTCAGAAGATATGAAGCTGCACTATAGAAGGTTGTTTATAAGGGAAATTTTATACAACCCGTAGAGGTACAAAGGCTTCTATTTTCTCATTTCTTACTTCTTTTTTTTAAAGACTTTATTTATCTATCTGACAGAGATCACAAGTAGGCAGAGAGGCAGGCAGAGAAGAGAGGAGGAAGGAGGCTCCGCGCCGAGCAGAGAGCCCAATGCGGGGCTCGATCCCAGGTCCCTGAGATCATGATCCGAGCCGAAGGCAGAGGCTTAACCCACTGAGCCACCCAGGCGCCCCCATTTCTTACTTTTAGACACAAGGCTTCCTGAACACAAAACTAAAGGCGCATAAAACAAGAAATGCTGCATCCCAAATTGGGGCGCTGAGCATGGAGGCTTTGGAGCAGTCATTTGAGGACAAGGGTTGGCTGATTTTCTGGGAGTTCTAGAGGCAACCAGATACTCAGCATTACCCAGGTCATTTGGGAATTTCCATTTTAGCTCCTCTACTCCCTGTGTCATCGGGAGCACATTAGAACTCATTTTCTTTCTCCGTGAAATTGGAATAGTAATCACACCTTGCTTTCCTCCCAGAAAATGAAAAAATAGAAGCCTTTGTACCTACAATGAAGGCTGTCTCTGAGGGAAAGGAGGGAGCCCTTGGGAATAGGTGGGGAGAGGGGGGTTCCACATCTCACAGGAATCCCTAGTGAGCTCATACAACCCTGGGCTGCAGATCATGGCCTCACGGTGTCGACAGGAGAGACAGAGGAAAACACTAAAGTCTAATGGCTCAGAGAGCTTGCGCAAAAAAAAAAAAAGACAGACCTGGGTGGAAATCTTTTCTTTGCCCGAGCCTGGAGTTTTCCATCTAAATAAATACTGTAACAGTATTTCTGCTATGGGGTTGTTGGGAAGCTTTTAAAAGGGAACATGAAAATGTATTCCACAAGCAGTATTGAGCATCTCCGGCATGCCGGGCAGCATTCAAAGTACGGAGGACGCCTTCCTTAGTGGATCCCTTAAGAAGACATGGTCTCTTATACATAACAAGCTTACATATTACTGGGGACAGTCAGGGGGCGGTTAGGCTGTGGGCAATGCATAAGCAAAAGAACAAAATCACTTCAGGCAGTACAAAGTTCTATGCCGAAGATGGAGCAGGGTGATGTGATAGAGTAAATGGATGTCAGAGCGTTACTTGGACCAGGTAGTCAGAGTGGGGCTGACACCTGTGGGTCCTAAGCGCTATCTAAGTGCAGGAAGAGCCAGAGCACATGGCTGCCTTCCCTGACCAATCCCTACCATTTTGGAGGGACCGTAGCACCTCTCTGCTGCCCACAATCCATTCATTTTAGAGATGGGAAAATGCAGGCTCAGAAATGACAAGGACACATGTCACAGAGGCCCCACTGTGTGTTCTTTCCTCTCCACCCCGTGGTTCCATCTTCTTGGGCGTTATACTTGGAGTTCAGTCAGAATGACCTGCTTACCTGCTTATTACTATCGGTGCTTGGAAAATCTTTCAGACAAATTTCTATTCATTAGATGTTGATTATGTCTAGTCTTTTTGTTTCATTTCCCTCCAGTGGAAATGCAGACCTATGAGAGAAGGATTCAGGTATGTTCATACCCCCACCCCCAACACTTTGTTTCTTTCTTTGAAATTTGGTTAATAGTGGAGAGTAAACTTCTGATATTCTCTCTCCCTTTGCCTAATGCTTCCAGTTTTTTCAAGATCTTCACATTTTTAAAGAGCACAGGTAGTACAAAACATGGAAACAACCTAAGTCCATCAGTGGATGAATGGATAAAGAAAAAGTGTACATATTATATACATATACAGGCTATATAATATATATATGATATGTACACAGATGTACACAATGGAATATCATTAAGCCATTAAAAAGAAGGACATCCTGCCATTAGCAACAACAGAGATGGACCTTGAGAGTATTTTCTAGGTGAAATAAGTCAGAGACAGAAAAACAAATACCATGTGATCTCACTTACATGCAGAATCTAAAAAACTTGAACCTACAAATACAGAGAAGAGATGGGTGGTTGTCAGAGACAGAGGGAGGGGGCTAGGAGTATGAGAAATGGGTGAAGGGGATCAAAAGGGACAAATTCCTAGTTATAAGATGAGTAAGTTCTGGGGATGTAATGTACAGCATGATCACTATAACAATACTGTATTGTAGTTTTGAAAGTTGTGGAGATCTTACAAGGAAAAAATTTTACAACTGTGAGATGATGAATGTTGAATAAACTTACTGTTGTAATCATTTTATAATACATGCATATGTCAAATCATTACACTGTATACCTAAAATGAATATTATATATATCAATCATATCTCAGTAAAACCAGGGAAAATATATCACAAAAAGGAAAACAAGAATGTAAACTCTAGAGGAGAGGCAAAGGGAGTGGAAGAACTAGCTCTGCCACTTCCTAACATGTGACTCTGGGTGAATTACTTAACTTCACTCAATCTGTTTCCTCATCTGTAAAATGGGGATAACAATGCCCACCTATGATTAAATCATAATACTTTTTAAAAAAGATTTTATTATTTATTTGAGAGAGAGAGCATGAATGGGAGAAGGGGAAAGGGGGAGATAGGGACAAGCAGCCTCTGCTGTGAGCACGGATCCCACCATAGGGCTTGATCCCAGGACCCTGAGATCAGGACCTGAGATGAAACCAAGAATTGGATGCTTAAACAACTGAGCCATCCAGGTGCCCCTTGACTCATAATACTTAACATGCTTGACACAAACTAGCCACTCAAGACCAACAGACACACATATACATCCTTATGAAGCAGATACTGCTATTTTCCCATTTGATGGACGAGGAAAGGAAAACACTGAGGTATTTTTATAACCTGCTCAGGGTCACTTAGGTGGTACATGAAAGAGGTGTGATTATGTCAGGATGGAATGTGCTTATTACAGCATGTGACAGATAGTAAACATTCAATAAAGTGCAGCTATTTTTGTAATCACTTTAAAACATTTATGACTCTGCTCTGTCGGCAGTGTGTCCTGTAAATGTCAAGGGGTGATGTATCTTTCTGGAAAAATGACTAATGCTCCACTATTTCAAAGGTTTCCACTCTTTAGCCCATTTCCCAATAACTGAACTGTCATTTTATCATCATAGCTTAGGAGCCAAAGTGAGAATATGAATTCACATCTCGGAATTGTTTATATTCTCTCTCTTAAAACGTGGACTTTTGGAAACACAATCATATTTATTTTAATAAAACTGCTTTATAACTTGCTTGCCCTCTAAATTCCCTTTGCTCTTTGGGGAAGGCTGCTGACAGGCAGTGGGGTTTTGTTTTAGTCCCTGTGCTGGGATTGCAATTAACTGCCACGGAGAGGGAGATGGGGGCTGGGGTGAAGACAGCAGAGGGAAGGCTAAAGACAGTGCTTTTATGCATGAGGCTGACTTTCAGGCTCTTGTCAGAAGAAGGGGAGATTACGCTTGACCTGCTGACTTAGAGACTACGCCCTGGATAAACAGGGAGCCATGTCCATGCTCAAGAGTCACCCCTTTTAAAAGTGTTGAACGTGTGGAAAATTGGCAGTGTAGGGTCTGCAGGACCTCTGCCTTTCTGAAACCTCTTGAGTTTGCTCTCTATAAATCATCATCAGTTTATAGTTACCAGTCTCCAGACCGACAGGCTTCTCCCTATGAATGTAGTTTGTCATCCTGTCGTTACTACAATTAAAGGAGTCTGCCTCCCTTGAAATGTTACATTGCCCCAGGAAAGTTAAAACCAATGAAATGTTTTTAGACCGTGATACCTGGATGGAATCTTAAGAGTCCCCTCTGTGGGGACTGCCTGGACCGTCTGTTAGAATTCCAAGTCCTGGCTCTCACTGTGCCTGCTTTAGCAAAATCCACAGATTGTGGGCCCAAAGGTCTCAATTTTTAATAAGTTCCCCCAGGTTATTCTAACGCACAGTGAGGTTTGAGAGATACAGATATGGAGAAAGAGATTCAGTCATCTGAATTACAAATCAAGATACTGAGAAACTTAAATTTGTCCCCGAGGAGGGATAAACACAATGCCCTGGTCTTCTGACTCTCAAACAAATGCTTTTATTTTGTTTTGTTCTGTTTGTTTGCTTTTACGATATCATATTCCTTTTAGCTTCACGGAAAAAGACTTCCTGCATAAATTTTACACTGGGGTCTGGTTATCCAAAGTTTTTAAGGCTTAGCTGAGACAGGAGGCTAAGGGTTCTGGCAGATCCAAGCTTTATTATTGCTGAACCCACAAGAAATAGATTTTTAGGAAAATAAATGATTAAGATTTAATAGTAATGTCAAGGAAGAAGAGACAGATAAAAAATGACAGGATATCAGTTTTTGATCGATAGCTTGGTCAGGAACATTTATTTTTGTTACTATACAAAGAGTTATCTAAATAGGGCAACTTTGTGCTGACAGGCCGTCTCTGGTTTGCAGGGAGCAGAAATGTCTTACGTGTGTCAGATATTTGAAAATGCTTTCCTATTCGTGATCCCCTATTTGATATCCACATCACTCTGGAGAAGTAAGTGTTAGCATATCCAACTATGAGATGAGATTCAGAGAAGTAAAGAGACTTCCCTAAGCCTAGTTAGTAACTGATTCACATGCAGAGCATATTAGAAAATTTTACTACAAATAACTGTTTAGGAGTTTACCATGTGCCAGGAATCTCTCTGAGCACTTGATAGGAATTTTCTCATTTAATCATCACAACGGCTTTTTATTTTTATTTTTATTTATTTATTTTTTAAATATTTTATTTATTTATTTGACAGAGAGAGAGATCATAGGTAGGCAGAGAGGCAGGCAGAGAGAGAGGAGGAAGCAGGTTCCCTGATGAGCAGAGAGCGCAGAGAGCCCAATGCGGGGCTCGATCCCAGGGCCCTGAGATCATGACCTGAGCCGAAGGCAGAGGCTTTAACCCACTGAGCCACCTAGGCGCCCCACAACGGCTTTTTATACTTGTCTAATTTGACCCTCATCACAGTAACAAGTTACTGGTGAAGAAGCTAAGGTATAAGGAAATGAATCACTTTTCATTCATTCCTCTACTCATTCAACAAACCCGTGATAAGCTTCTCAGTTCTATACATTTATTTAAGCTGTAGGGATACAGAGGTCTGGTAAGACTCTGCTTTCGTGGAGATGACACTGGACAATAGAAATAAGCACTAAACAAGGAAATGGATAAATACATAAATCAATATGAAATGAATCAAAATAGACTGTGGGAATAACTGGACATGGCAAGTATTATGTCTTGGACACTGGGGCAGATGAAAGGTACTGGAGCTGACACCCGAAAAAGGTATACAGCTGCCTGGGGAAAGGGGGTAAAGCCCCTAAATGTGATCAGCCTAGCTCTTAATCCAGCAAAGAGGATGGAACAGAGTCATCTGGGGGTGAGGAGGAGGAAGCAGTGGGAGAGGAGTCAAAGAGAAGTGGAAGAAACATCCTGTAAATAGTAGGGAAAATCCTTTGACTTTGAGAAAGGTAGAGAGCCACGGATGGTTTTAAGCAGGGCAGTGACCTGAAGTGATGTACTTTAGAAAGCTTGGTCTGTACCAAAGCGGGGAGATCCCATTTAGGGCACAGTGGAACTTGGCCAGGGTCATACAAGTGATGGGGAGATAGTGGGGCTGCAGGTAGTCTCAATGTTTAGATCTGGTTTTCTGAGCCAGGCTTCCTAAGGAGGCAGACATCAGTCTTACCAGCCTGCTATCCTCACCTTCTGTGAATCCTGTGCTCGAGGCCCTCCTGCCACACACAAGAGAATCTCCATAAGGACAGGGGTTGTTGCTCTCCCCGGCAACTGGCAGAGAGGAGCCACTGGGGCAGGGCAGCAGGCAGAGCCAGGCCAGAGCCCTTCTCAGGGCTGTGACCCTACGTGGCCTCACTCACCTTGGACTTCTCTTGATGCAGCTCTATCTGGATGTCTGTGAGCTTGGTCCTGAGGTCTTCATTGGCAGCTTGAAGGGCGACGATGAGCGCTTCGGGCTTCTCGCCCTTATTTCGCCCTTTCTTAGACATTGTTCCTTTCTGAAGGGAGTCTTGTTTGTGAATGCCTTTCAAACAGGTGCTGCCATGTTACTGCTTTGTATCGTGGGTGTGATGTTTTCAGCATCTACTGCGTGGTGCTCCTTGGTAAGGTCTCCTCAGGTGCTGCCCTGTAAGCCCTGGGAAGAGGCAGAGATGGTGATTATGGCTGTGGCAGGGACCTGGGCTAAGGGCCAGGCAGGGTGTCTCAGCCTGAAGTACTTGTATAATCCTGCTCCTGAGGGCTCCTGCCCCCAGATCCTCTCATCCACTTGGCACATGAATTTAGAGCCATCTTTCAAAAATGTGGTCTGGTCCTATCAATGCCCTGCTCAAAATCCTCCAAAGACCTGTAAGTATTTGAATATATTTTTCACATCTTGGAGTGCATTTTAGGTCTAAACCTGCCTATTCCCCTAGCTTATCTCCTCCATTTCACTCACTTACTCTCCAGGCCTAAGAAATCCCCTTTATGGGGTGCCTGGGGTAGCTAAGTCAGTTAAGCGTGTGACTCTGGATTTCCACTCAGGTCATGATCTCAGAGTTGTAAGGTTGAGCCCCACCGCCACATCAGGTTCCATGCCCAGTGTGGAGATTCTATTTCTCCCTCTCCCTTCGTTCTCTTTCTAAAAGGAAAAAAAAAAAAAAAAGCCCTTTATTATTATGTTTTTTTTTAAGTAGGCTTCATGCTCAGTGTGGAGCTCAATGTGGGGGTTGAACTCATGGCCTGAGATCAAGACCAGAACTGAGATCAAGAGTTGGTGGCTTAACTGACTGAGCCACCAAGGCACCCTGGAAATGCTCTTTCATTTTGTGATTCTTGCTCCCTTCCCATAAAGACTTTCCCCACCCTGTTCATTTCTCTCCATGCTCTGCCCAGCCTCCTCACTAGTGTTCCCTTGTGTCCTCATTCCCACACCCTCAGACACAAACATGTTAGTTTGGCTAACTTTTATGACCTTTCAGGTCTCAGTTTCCATATCAGTTCCTCCTGGAAGAACCTCTAGATTATTACATGCCCTCATTATTTAATGGTGGTCACATCTCCATGAATCCGTAAACTTTGTGAGGGCAGGAATACATTATTCCTATGTATAACTTGCTTCTCAGACTCCATCTTAAGACCTGCGACATAACAGGTACTTAACTGGTATTTGTGAAAGGAAGTCAACTATGTGATGACTACATGTTGCCCTATAGAAAGTCCACAGTTTAAGAAAATCCCATATACAAAGAGCTAGAATCATACAATGGATAAACTATGGGGAGGGGATTAATTGTACTGTGTTAACTGAGTGACACATTTACTCAGTCAGTCAATATTGTTAGAGTTCTGTCTTTATGCTGTGGGAGGTACACTATGTTGAAACTGAAAATAAGAGTCCCGAGACAAAAAATAAATAAATAAATAAATAAAACCTTTATGTCTCTATCTGCCTATCTTCATCGTTATCATTGTCAGTCATCACCATCACCTATCTGATAACTGCCTTTAAAAAAATAAACACTACTTGTTTCAGAGTAGACAAGAACTGTTCCCTCCAATGCGGTGACTGAGGAATGTCCTTGAAGACGGTGGCATTGCTTGGAACTTGAGGAGTAGGATGTTAACAGATGTAGAAACAGATGAGGCATCCTGAGTGAACGAAATGCAGGTGCTGAGATACAGGGAAAATACACACACACACACACACACACACACACACACACACACACACACAGCAAGTATTTTGGGGGGGGAAGAGGAGGCCTGCTCAATTAACCCAGAATATAGCTGATGGGCACTAATGCTGGAAAGGTTGCCTGGAAATGATAGATTGAAGAAGACCTGGAACACGAACCTTAAAATTTTGGAATCTATCCCCCCCCGCCCCCCCAGTAAGCAGTGGGTAAGCTGCTGAAGTTCTTGGCAGGTGGATACCCTAACAGGGAAATGCTTTGGTGTGGTTATTCTGGTGGCAGAGTGGGGAGAAACTGGGGACATGGAAACTGCATAGAAGGCTACTGAACTTGCCAAGGTGAAAGATGATGCAGCCTTAAACAGAACAGTACCAACATGAGAAAAAAAAAGAGGTATGTGTCTTAATTTACAAATTCTTAAATATGGGGCGCCTGGGTCGCTCAGTGGGTTAAGCCTCTGCTTTTGGCTCAGGTCATGATCTCAGGGTCCCAGGATCGAGTCCCACATCGGGCTCTCTGCTCAGTGGGGACCCTGCTTCCTCCCCTCTCTCTGCCTGCCTCTCTGCCTACTTGTGATCTCTCTGTCAAATAAATAAATAAAATCTTAAAAAAAAAAACCAAAACAACCAAATTCTTAAATGCTTCGCAGGAACGAGGAGATCAGAAAAATATGGATACTAAACTGTTAAGGTCAATGTGAAAAACATGACAAGATACTAAAGAAAGTTTCTCACACAACCTTTTAGAAAATTGGGTATTGTGTACAGGGAAGTGCTTCGGTGCAAAACTAAGGGGAATTCCTACTGGTCACCCATATGCTCCAGCAGCTGCTGTTCTCTCAATCCCCCTGGTATTCAGCCTGGAGGACCATGCTTGGATCCTGGGCTTTCTGCCATCCCCACATGAGCACCGGGGCCATGCCCTTTGCAGTGTGACCCTAGGGGAAGGGATAGGAAGAGGTTAGGAGGTAGGGAGGACCAGTCTGTCTCCAGAAGTCATGGAACTGTCCACCATATTCTACCCTAAGCTGGATGTTGGAGTCGTTCTTCACGCATATTTTACAAATGTTACCAGATCACTGAAGTACATAGCTGGGAGATGTCGAAGGGGCTACCATTCTTTGTTTTTAGAACTGAAATGAATTAACAAGGATTTATCATATTTTTATGACCAATACTACTAGGCACAAAGATAAATGAGACAGTGTTTAATTTCAAGCAGGTGCTAGGGGAGTGAACTCACATGTTTTTGTTTAACATGTTTCTCTTCCTCTTGCTGATCTCTAAATGTGGCTGGTCCCCTGGGCTCCCCAAAGCTATCTACACTGGCTCCACCTAGAGGGTTATGGCTCCCCATTTTATATCCTTAGACCCGACCATTCCCCAAACCGCGACTCAAATATTCAACATCTTACTTACCAAATCTATTTGGATATCTGACTGGTGTATCAAACGTAACCTAACATGGATATCTTTATTACTAGGTCGTCATAGCCTCATTCTCTCCAGGTTTTCCCATATCAGTAAATGCACCATCATGGGCCCAATTGTTCCAGACCTAAGCTTAGAAGCCCTCCTTTCAGGGCACCTGGGTGACTCAGCGGGTTAAGCCTCTGCCTTCGGCTCAGGTCATGATCCCAGGTTCCTGGGATCGAGCCCCGCATTGGGCTCTCTGCTCACTGGGGAGCCTGTTTCCCCCTCTCTCTCTCTGCCTGCCTCTCTGCCTACTTGTGATCTCTGTCTGTCAAATAAATAAATAAAATCTTTTTAAAAAATCTAATTCCCTTTGGTCAACTTCTCTCAACCCCCTACGGTGCTCTCAGAACATAGAGAAAGGAGGAATTTGAGAAAAACTTCAGTCACTTCATAGCTTTATGGTCTTCCTGGATGAAGAAAAGGCTTTTCTGATTAGACACAGAGGAATGGCAGAGAAAGAGACTGAGAAATACTGGAAGCCACAAACTTGCCAGATGCATTTAAAGAAGGTTGGTAACAGGGAGAAGACAAACTGGATTAGATTGCATAGGTCCCTGCATGACTGATGGTTAGATTTCATTGATAATGATTAGATTTCATTATGTAGAAAGGAAGCATTTGAACATAAGTATAATGACAAGAGCTCAGAGTGACTGCTTTGAGCTTGACATTCGACTAAGCACACTTGACATACTGCTTTCATTTCATGGTCCCTAAAAATAGGGGGAAACGAGTCACAGAAAGATGAAGTAACTTGCCTAAAATGACAGGATCATAGTCAGTGAGGCCTTCATGCCAGACTGGGATCCAGGCTGTGATGCCCAGGTTTGCACTGTCCCACGTTTGCATTTCAGAGAGGTAGCTTAGGCAATGTGATGGATGGTGAGTTCCCAGGGAGAGTCATATATCCCAGAGAGAATATGGTAGACGGAAAGCAGGAAATCAGGCTTCTTCATTAGTCCAGGTGGGCAGAATATAACACTGAAGCTACCCATGGCCGGGCGATGAAAAAGAACGTGGCAACTCTGACACATGGAGACTTTGACTGAATCGTGTCTTCCTTTTAAACATTATTACTGGCTTGAACATTCTTCTCTGCCATGGTAAATAATGAGTACCAGCTTTCTTGCTGGTATTGCTTGCGGCAAAAATGTGCAGTGCCATAGTCATATTTTACATTTTAATCTGTAATCCTTTCTCCAAAAATATAATACTATGTGCCTGACTTCATGTATTTTTTTGTCTGGGAATTATTTTTAACTTAGTCGCATAAGGGCTAGGGAAAAGAAGAGGGTTAAAAAAATTAGAAACATGTTCAAGACAGAAAAAAAAAATCACAGAAAGTTACTGATAGTGTCAGCTCATGGATACTGTAAGGTGAGCATCCATTCATAAGGATGATCCTTACATCCTCCTGGTGAAGGCGAACTTTGAGAAGCCTTTTCTGGCAATCTCACAATTCTCATGTAGAATTTTACTACTGTACTACTGTGCTTCTGTCACCCTGTGCTGCTTCCCCCACCACCTTTTGGACAGCTTTACTAAGATAGAATTCACATATAAAATTTGCCCTTTAAAAAAAAAGTGTATTAATTCAGTAGTGTTAGCATATTCTCACTATTGTACAATTGTCACCACAATAAATTTCAGAACTTCTTATCACCCCAAAAACAGACGCTATACCTGTAAGCAGTCATTCCCTATTCCTCACCAAACTCTCACAGCCCTAGGCAATCACTGATCTATTTTTTGTCTCTATGGATTTGTCTATCTTGAACATTTTTTATCAAATGGAATCATACAATATGTGACTGGCTTTCTTTCACTGTAGCAGAATAATGGTCAAGGTTCATTCATATTATAGTATATACAGATATTTCATTTCTTTTCACGGCTGCATAATATTCCACTGTATGGCTAAAACTGCATTTCATTTATCCAGCCATCGCCTGAAGGACAAGTGTGCTGTCTCTGCTTAAGTGGCCTGAGGTGAGCCTTCCAAAGAAGCCACCAGCCAGAAGACCTCTACATAGACAAAAAGTCTCACTGTGCATTCATGAACCTGACACAGCAAAATAAATGCCTTTTTTTTTTTTTTAAGAGAGAGAGAGAACATAAAGGAGGGCACAAAGGTATCACTCCAAGCAGATGGAATGTTTCTGGACCACCCCCGGAGCCTGTGCAATGACAACGTCTGACCCAGCAGGTGATCTGGATTCAGGAGGAATAGAAGCCTAGTTCACTGAAGGGCCAATCCTCTTAAAGGTATCAGATAATTAAGAGATAACTTCTCAGGGATCCTTGCATTTTAAAACATGGATCATTGTTTGAGAGTAAACCTTAATGTAGAAGTGGATTCTTGGGGGCGCCTGGGTGGCTCAGTGGGTTAAAGCCTCTGCCTTTGGCTCAGGTCATGATCCCAGGGTCCTGGGATCAAGACCCGCATCGGGCTCTCTGCTCAGCAGGGAGCCTGCTTTCTCCTCTCTCTCTGCCTTCCTCTCTGTCTACTTGTGATCTCTGTCTGTCAAATAAATAAATAAAATCTTAAAAAAAAAAAAAGAAGTGGATTATTGATGCAAGAATTATAGTCATTATTCATTCATTCACTCATTCAAACATTTAGAAGAAATATAAAGTAGTGTTTGGGAGTAGAGCTTACCAAATCTTTGGTATGGTTGTGCTAAAATCTCCTGGAAAGTTTTAGCAATTCTAGAGCTCCATCTCTTTACATTTTGATGTAGTAGTTGCCAGGTGATTCTGATGCCAGACCATTTTTGAGAATTTCTGGTTAGGAGAATGGGCTATGGGCCAGACACACTTGAATTTAAGTTCCACCTCTGTGTTTAATAGAAGTGGATCATGGATAAATTTCTAGTTATCTGGGACTCAATATACCTCATCTCTGAAATGGGGTTGAGGGGAAGGGGGATATAATATAGGACTATGACATTGGACTATTTGACAATTAAATGAAAAAGTGTGATAGTCTCATAGAGTTCATGACAAACAGTTACCACTTACTGAGTGCTCTCTTTGTACTAATGGCTAAGGTGGAGGAAACAAAATAGCCTATAATAGAAGTGCTGTCCTCAACATCCTTAAATTGAGTAATGATGGAAGATATGCAAGAAATAATAACTCAAGAGCCACATTTAAGGAAGGCCTCAAATATGAACAACGCGATTCTTATTCTTGGTTCTCTACAGACTCATTTAGGCACCGACACAAAACCTGAGAGAGGGAGACCACACAATTCTTTGTCAGATATATGGCCACATATTTGGACAAGAATGTGGCCACTATCTATTGAGCACTGTTCTTGGCTTTTCATAGATGTTAAAAAATCTAAGCATCATTCCTATCCTTCAGTGGCTTCCAGCCTATAAAAGGAGACAGGTGTTTATAAAGAAAGAACAAGTTCTAGAAAGTCATGACTGATATAGTTGGTAAATGCTGGGGCAGTGCCTTACTTTGGATTAAGGAAGACAAACACTTATTAGAGAAAGTGTCATGTGAGCTGAGCCTGAATGAGGCTGAGTATCTTACTGGGTTCTTCCTCCGTGCCAGGCACTCTGCTAAGGTACACTAACGTTAGGTACTAACTCATTGAACTGTTTCAATTTACCCTTTCAGATATTTACTCTTATTATTTCTTAGACAGGTAACTGAGGATAAGAGAGGTTAGTTAACTTGAAAAAGTTACACAGTTAAGAAATGGCAGAGCTGCAACTCAAAGACACATCTGTCAGCAGTCTCCAAAGCTGCTGGTGTTTTTTGTTTTTTTGTTTTGTTTTTTGAGAGAGAAAGAGCATGCACATGCATGGGCCTTGGGGAGGGATAGAGGGAGAGGGAGAAAGAGAATACCAAGCAGGCTCCACGCCCAGCAAGATCTGACACCCCGCTGGATCTCACAATCCTAAGATCATGACCCAAGCAGAAATCAAGTAGGACACCCCCACCCAAAGCTTCTTAACACATTAACACTTTCTTGAAAGACAGGAAGGGTTCAGCTCTGGTTGTGGGTAGGCTAAAGAGATGGCAAAGTGTGCAAATATCAGCTGGGGGCTTACAAAATAGAATAGTAGAACGCAGTGGTTAAAAGATTGGACTCTGCAATCAGAAAAGCTGGCTTTGAATGAACCTTCCTAGCTGTATAATCTTAGGAAATTACTTAAACTCTCCAAGCTTCTGTTTCTTTATTATAATATGGGGAAAGGGATATATTTACTGCAGTGAGCTCTTGCAAGGAATAAATGAGCTAAAGTGTGTCGAATGATTAGTAAATTATTATCACCATCATTATCTTGGTTATTATTTTTCTATTTTTCTAACTATCCATGAAAAGCCAGCTTAGGTTTTAAGAGAAGAAGAAACACATTTATCACCTGTTCATGTTAAAAAGACAGGCCAGGGGGCGCCTGGGTGGCCCAGTGGGTTGAGGCCTCTGCCTTCGGCTCAGGTCATGGTCCTGGGGTCCTGAGATCCAGCCCCGCATCGGGCTCTCTGCTCAGCGGGAAGCCTGCTTCCCTTCTTCTCTCTCCCTGCCTCTCTGCCTACTTGTGATCTCTGTCTGTTAAATGAGTAAATAAAAATCTTAAAAAAAATAAAATAAAATAAAAAATAAAAAGACAGGCCAGGAAAAGCACAGAGATCCCCGGGAAGTCTAATGGAATTCATGGTTATGCTTTTTAGGCAATGGGACCTGCGTTGACAGGATCAGTATGCCCAGGAGTCTTGGCTTTGTCGCTGGTTTTGCCCTAAGTTATAAGCTGGATAAAGTATTATTAATCTTGGAGTTTCCAATAAGGCTGTTGCCTTGGAGTCATGATTTGCAAAGCAACTGTAATACAAAAGGGCTAAAGTTCATATGTGTGAAGCTAAAAAGCTTCACCACTGCTCTGTGATTAATATTTGGGTATGTCCACTCTACCAAAGCCTTGGGAGTTTGTTTCGGCCATTCCCCCCTTTTTTCTAAACATGATGGCTTGAGTCAAATGTTGTTAATGTTTAAAATGAATGAATTAAACTGCTTGCTTGATTCCTGGTGACATGGCCGAGATACATCAGCACTCCTTAAACCTTTCTCTATTCAAGCAAAAAGTCTCACTATGCACTTATGAATCAGACACAGCAATTTGATATAAAAGACAGGAGGCTGCTGTTTAAGCCAGTCCAACCCTGGAGTCCTAGTTTCCCTATATAAAGGGAATGTGGTGGTGTGGCTACAGAGTCAAAGACTTTACCCATTAAACATCTGTTAGAAGAAAAGGAATCTGAACGGCTGACATTCAGCATGGTAGTGATTATGCATGTTCAGGATTGTAGGGTACCAGGCATATATGTCTTCTTATGTTTGTTTTTCTCTCTCTCTCCTTGTCTTGCCCTCTTTATCACCTAATAATAGTAGCAATTATTATTATAAATTATTTAAAGCTAACACGTTAAGGGACACCTGGGTGGCTCAGGTGGTTAAGCCGCTGCCTTCGGCTCAGGTCACGATCCCAGCGTCCTGGGATCAACCCCCAAGCCTGGAACCCTGCTCAGCAGAGAGTCTGCTTGTCCCTCCATCTCCCCGCACCCATCTGTCCTCTCTTTCTCTCAAAAAAAACAAAACCAAAAAAAGCCCCAAATTTATTACTCCCAATGAATGTGTTTTTTTTTTATCTCAGGTTTAAAACTTCACATCAGAAACATACTTCATAACATGTAGAATAAGAGAGTGCTCTCAGCACACATATAAGAGACATCTAACCTCTTTAAGAGGGCTTCTTAGGAAACTTGGTAGAAGTGATGTCAAATCTGGGATCCAAAGCAAGGAGGATTCATCCAGAACTGTTCTATTCCGCAAACCCTTGGCTCTGCTCATGCATGCCTTTCCCTTTCTCAACATCCTGGTGAACTCCATCCCATGCATCCTTTTTTTTTTTTTTTTTAAGATTTATTTATTTATCTGTGGGGGGAGGGGCAGAGGGAGAGGGAGAGAGAGTCTCAAGCATACTCTGGGCTGAATGCAGAGCCTAGCATGGGGCTCCATCTCATGACCAAGGGATCACAACTTGAGCAGAAACCAAGAGTTGGTGGCTTAACTGACTGCACACCCCCATTCCCCCTTCCAAGCATCCTCTAGGGCCCAGGTCTGATGGAATCAGTTATTCCCTCATCTGGGTTTCCATTTTCACTTTGAAGATACTTTGTTAAAGTATTCAGCACTCATTCCTCAATTCATTTACTCATCAATTGACATAAACTGATGAAACATCTTGAGCAGGGGATGCCTGTGCTAAACTTAAGAGACAGAGTCCTTTTTCTTCCCAGAGGAGGAATCAGCAGTTTGTACAGTGTGACAGTTGCATATATAATAGTAGATCGGAATCACAGGCATCTTGGTGGGTCAGGAAGGACTGCTTAGGGAAAGTACTACAAAAAAAAAAAAAAAAAAAAAAAAAAAAAAAGACGTGCCAGCAAAGGATTGGAGGAGGAAATAAGAATGTCCCTGGTTGGGGTCCCTGGGTGGCTCAGTGGGTTAAGCCTCTGCCTTCGGCTAGGGTCATGATCCCAGGGTCCTGGGATTGAGCCCCTCATTGGGCTCTCTGCTCCGCGGGGAGCCTGCTTCCTCCTCTCTCTCTCTCTGCCTGCCTCTCTGCCTACGTGTCATCTCTATCTGTCAAATAAATAAATAAACCTTAAAAAAAAAAAATGAATGTCCCCAGTGGACAGAGCACTGAGTATGAAGGTCTTCAGGTAAAAGAGAATATGAATGATGCTGTAGAGAAACATACAGGCAAGAGCTTGGAGGGGAAAAGCAATCTTTTCAGAGAGACAGGCAGAGAGCAGCTGGTGGAGGACAGTTTCAGCTACATTAAAGGAGACAGACTTCACACCCATAGCATGTGTAGTTACTGAAAGATTCATACAAGTAAGTGGCCTGACCACATTTTGAAGTCAGTAACAATCCTCTGGCAACTGAGGATGGAACAGACTAAAGGGGTAAAAGAAATGCAGAAAGGAAAGTTTGGAGGCTGTGGTCATAATTCATTTAGACTGTAGTTATTTTTCATTTACACTATATTTATTTTTTAGGTGACTGAGTCCCACTTAAGGGTAAAACTGTGTTTTATTCATCTTTGTCCTTAGAGGACCTGTCAAGTGACCACCATGAAGTCCAACTGAATTAATATTGATCTGAATCTGAGGAAAATACTGAGATTGAAGGATGTGTTTTACAATTTCTACAAAGATCATTTATAATTAGGTCTATTATGGGAAATTTCTTTTACTTTGCAGGAGCCCTTGAATGACTGTTTTGATTTCAGGCAAAAGTTAAAGCTTGGTGTAACATTTAAATAAACAATAAAATTAAATGAATTTTTATCTAAGCCATGTGTTGAGATTTCATAATCCTTGCTGCTATCTATCATACTCCCAAGCTTAATTTCACTCCTCAGCACTGAGTAAGTCATCTTGCACTGTACTCTTTTGTCTGGGTTTAGAAGGCTTTCATAAGGGCTAGTTAAGCAAAGTAACTCTCAGTGCTATATTGCCTTTTTTTTTTTTTTTTTTTTTGCTATATTGTCTTATTTGCATTGTCCTTTCTTTCTGGATTCGAAGTGTTTCACAGCTGTTAGAACGAGAAGTACCAACCTCATTGCACATAGGGGAGAAATCCCAAGCACAGCAGTAAACTATTACGTATTCAAGGTCAGATAGCAAGAAGTATGCCTCAGAGCCCCTTTCCCAAGGCAGGCATTCACCCTGTATGTACATCTTATTAAAAACAAACTGGTAGATTAAGTTAAAGAAGAAAACCCGAATCACTGAAAGAAGTGGTCTTCAGATAATTATAAGTGATAGCAAGCTTTTCTATTTTAGGTATAAGTGAAACATATATAACCTATTCTGTTTACTTGTTTTCAAAGACCTTGAATTAAAAAAAAAAAAAACTATCATAAAGGCACTTTTGCAAAGTGTCACACGTGAGCAGAAATTTCTATATATAGGAGGTCAATCAGGTGTGCCTGCTATTAAGAAAGGGGGGTGCAGAACAATATCAGTATTAAGATTTACACTAGGGCACCTGGGTGGCTCAGTCAGTTAAGTGTCTGCCTTGGGCTCGGGTCATGATCCTAGGGTTCTGGATTGAGCCCTGCATCAGATTCCCTGCTGAGCTATTCTCCCTTTGCTCACCCCCCACCTCCTCCCCCCTCGTCCTCTATCATACTCTCTCAAATAAATAAAATCTTTAAAAAAGAAGATTTATGCTGATTAATATGACTTAAGTAGAAGCACATCAAGTTTGAATAAAACAACTTCTGGATATACTGTGTGGTTTGAGTAGAACTGCATTTAATTTTCCACATTCTACTGAAGAGAATCTGGCTATCACTATTTTCCCTATGTTATAAGACAGTATGATGTAGTATAATATTACAGAGTAATACAGACTATTCTATTTTTTTAAAGATTTTATTTACTTATTTGACAGAGAGAGAGATCACAAGTAGGCAGAGAGGCAGGCAGAGAGGGGGGAAGCAGGCTCCCTGCTGAACAAGGAGCCCGATGCGGGGCTTGATCCCAGTATTCTGAGATCATGACCCAGGCCAAAGGTAGAGGCTTAACCCATTGAGCCACCCAGGCGCCCTGAAACTATTCTTTTTTTTAACATTTAGGATTCTGTTTTGGATTCTGTCCCAAAGGCCAATGTATAACTACATTTTTTTTTTCATTTGATGGGATCTTGGAACCAAGACCATAAGAAGGACTAATGGAAGGTAGTTAGCCTAACCCCAATGTTAAGTTATATGCTATAGGAAAATAATTTTAAAAACAGATCAACAACTCTCTCTTGAACCACGGTTAAACCACGGTTACTATGTTAGAGTTGAAGATGATGCACAATGTTTGTACCAAACAAAACTGCATGTACTATGTGCCAGAGGAGTGGAGAAAACATATGCACGTGCACACATGTACACACACACGGACAAGGGAAAGTGCAGCAGGATGGCAAGGACCATCTTTCTCTGGCTCCTTGTTGAATTTCAGTGCCTAGCACAGTGCCAGGCACCAAGTAGATGCTGAATAAGAATTTCTGAATAATTAAATGACTTCAGCAACAGAGAAGTCCTTATGGTTAAGGCTGGGACATGAAGGATGAACAGGAGGAATCAAGGACAGACAGGTAAAAGTGGGGAATAAATTATAGATCACAATGTCTGGTGGGCAAAGTTAATTGTGGGGAACCAATGGATGGACAACTGGAAAAATAAAGAGAGAGTAAATCACGCATGTGCTGACTGCCTAGATACTGAATTTATGTATTTTTTAATAATTACAAAGAATCTGATAAACATTTTTAAGAGGAGAGACATGATCCAATTTTTTAAAAGGAAGATTAATCTTAAAGTTGTGTGCTGGGCAGAATGGAACAGAAAGGACTAGAAGTTAGAGGTCCAGATAGGGATCCATTGCCAATATTCAGAGAGAAAGGGAGGACTTTGGATTAGTATGGAGGGAAGAGGGTTTTTTCTTCCTTAAGCTAAAAGAACTCTTATTCATCTCCCCACCATCATTTTCTTCATCCTCACTCAAAACCTTTTCTCTTTATTGAGCACTCAGTATGTGCTGGGCACTGCACAATTCATGTGCACCTGCCCATTTCAAACTTAGAGCAAGCTATGAGACGCACGTGCTTACTGTTCTCCATTTATCATTGAAAGAACTAAGTTGACAGGAGACCCGTTACCTCACTTAAAGTCACAGAGCAAGGTAAATGGTATAGCTAAGGTGTGTGTGAGCCTGAAGCTTCTTACAGACTTGAGTCCCTATACTTCTCTCATCTGGTGTGTAATGTTTGAAGAGTCCACATAACGTGCTGATTTGGGGAAGTAATGCCAGAAAGAAGAAAAGATCAAAGATGACAACCAACGCTTGTACCTGGAACATTAGAAGAATGTGGTACCATCCACAAACTTGCAAAGATGAAAGGAGTCACACATGTGCTTAGAAATGTTAAGACCTAATATTTTCAGTATGCTTAATATAAGCCAGGCAGTATACTAAATAACATATATTCATTTTCTCATTTAATCCACAACATTATAAATACTACAGATTGGGGGGAAGCCCAAAAAAGAAATGCGGATTGTGCAACAAAAGTGTGCTGGAAGCCAACAGCAAAGTCAAGACATAACATGGACAGCCTCATTCCAGAGCCCGTTTGCCCAGTCACTATGCTGTACCAGAAACACGTCAGTTTGTTTTTAGAGAAATCACATTTCAGGGTGCACAGTAGTATCTTTTAATTATTTATTATTTACCTACTTTTAAAATTTTTCTCCCACCTATTCGAAAACAATTCCCAAGGCCTCAATCAGATAAATGCACTTCAACATAATGAGATTTAAGACATTTAACATGAAGCCGACAGTACGTGTGTACATATGTATAGAGATAGGTGTTTAAATTGCAGTAGTTTTCTTTGAGTAGTAGATGATGGGAGATCTAAGTTTAAACTTCTTAAGGCTTTTCTTCTCCCTCTCCAAGATTTCTTTAATAATTGTTATATAACTTCCATAATCTGAATGAAATAATGTTTCTTGGGGTGGGGTTGGGGGAAGGAAGAAGAATTCAGTGAGGAAAGAGGAGCAAACAGAAAGTAAGAGTAGAAAACCAGCTGGAGCCGGGAGCGAGGCTGGAATACATAGGCATGCTTTCAACATCATATGATGAAAAGCTGGAATTAATGCAAGCATGGAGATTTTTGTTCCTAAATCGGAAATGCTGTGGACTTTAAAATGCCCCTTCTCTTTGCTGAAGAGTGAACCAGCCATTAGACAAAGCAAGTCACAGCACAACTGTTAGCTTCATAAAATCAACAGCTGAAATCAACAAGATCAGAACAGACTCCTTCTGAACAGATGTCAGGCCCCTTCTCAGGAAGGGACTATACAGTCAATTAGATTGGACCTTGAATAAATCATTTTTTGGAAATCACTGGGAACACTGTTTTGTTTTGTTTTAATTTTTATTTATTTATTTGACAGACAGAGATCACAAGTAGGCAGAGAGGCAGGCAGAGAGAGAGGAAGGGAAGCAGGCTTCCCGCTGAGCAGAGAGCCCGATGCCGGGCTCGATCCCAGGACCCTGGGACCATGACCTGAGCTGAAGGCAGAGGCTTTAACCCACTGAGCCACCCAGGTGCCCCAGGAAACGCTGTTTTTTTATCAAACCTACTTTACTCTTTCTTCACTGTCCGCCAGCCTTGCCCGTGTATACTTCACAGACTCAGGAGTACAGATCACTCAGGGAAATAAACTGTATTACCTATGAAATATGAAATTAACTTTTCTTCCTTCAGTACCTCTATCCCTTTTTGCTTCATAGAGGCAGAGAATTTCCTGGGCTTATTCACCACTTTTAACTCCACTGCTTAGCATAGAGCCTAACAGTAGGTACTCAGATATAAAAATGTTTATTGAGTTAAGTAAATGAAGCCAAAATGGAATTTTCAACAGCAAAAGTAAAGAACTCCTTCAACCCACAATATATTTATGTTGTTCTCCCAAATAAGGACTATTACAGGAGGAGGTGTAATTCACAATCTACCTAATGGTAATGGCATTTTACCCCATGTTAAACTCTGGAGTATATTAATAGTATCTAACTACTTAGAGATTTAAGCAATATACTTTCAAATGTAAGCAATTTACTTCTAAGAAACACATTTTCCCCCTAGTACTTTCTTTGACTTATTACTTCCTGACACAAAAAGTAGGAACTATGATTGCTCATTTAAGGTTTGAAACCACTTCTATAGACAGTCTTACTAGGAAAAGTAGTCTCAAAGGTTCAAATTTTTTTCTCCACATGGACCTTACAGGAAATTCTGAGAACCAAATTTCCTCTTTGGATGGTAAGCAATCTTTGACAGTTCCAAAATTCTGAGGCCCTAGCTTATGACATTCTAGATCATAATAGCATTTGTATAGATAATTATTAAACTTCATCTGCTTACTCACCTCATACTGTGACAGATGAATGCTACTGCTACCGCTAATCATCATCATTATTATTATTGGCTATTTACTACTGCTAGCCGCTGTGCTAAGCTATTTAAAAGCATTATCTTTTATCTGAGGTGGGTGTTAAAAGTCATCTAGTCCAGCCCTAAATGTATCATTTATGAATCCTCTCTACAACTCCCCATTGGGAGACACCGATATTCAAATAAAGAACTGCAGGCCTGAAGAAGTGATGAGTTTTGGAAAAGAGAAGCAAAGCAGACACTGTCAGAGCACAGAGGAGATCCAGTTCCCTGGGGAGGACTCAGGCTGCTTCTAACAGAAGGCACAGCTGAGCTGAGGCTTGAAAGATGAGAGAGCACTTGTCGTATGGTTGAAGGAAGAAGGAAGAAGTGAATAAATATAAGATTTGGTAAGAATCACAGATGTACCGAGACTTTTGATTAACTGGAATTGTGAGGATGGGGAAGGAGAAGGAATTTGGAAAGGGCTCATTTTTGTATCTGATATTAAGCTCATCTGAATTCTTACTTTTCAAGTAAAACTTTCAATTTGGGATGAAGGGTTCCAGATTCTGATCTGTACAGTGAAAAATTGTTAAATAATAACTCTTAAACTCTTTCTGTATGTCAAGCACAGTACTTACCATTACACATTTATTATTTCACAAAAACAATGAGATAGATATAATTTTTCCACTATACAAGAGAAGAAATTAAAATTTAATATTTGCCCAACTTTACTCAGCTCGTATATCTATGAGCCACTTGTTCACTCAGTTGTTCCTCGAGAACCTGCAATGTGTCTGTCAAAATTAAGTGGGTCAGCCTGATTTGAAAACATTTGTTTTTACCACTACACAGCACCTGTCTCTCCCTTAGCATCGGAAAGAGAAACTATATTTTTTCCTTTTCGCATTTATTAGTTTTTAAATTTTTTTTTTTTTTTAAATTTGAGAGGGGATGGAGAGAGAACAAGCAGGGAGAGGGGCAGAGGGAGAGTGAAAAGCAGATTCCCCGCTGAGCAGAGCGTCTGACTCAGAACTTGATCCCAGGATCCTGAAATCATGACCTGAGCCAAAGGCAGATGCTTAACCGACTGGGCCACCCAGGTGCCCCTCACATTTATTATTATCTTTACAACTCTCAAATGACTCAGGAACAAGTCATATTCTAGAGAAGTCAAAGTGTGAGGCTACTAAACACATTTCTTGCCCAGAGCATGACGGAGATTTAACACAAAGCTGTGTATCATTATTTTAGCTATGCTCTGAATGCCAACTGAGTTCATTGCTTAGGCCATTTCACTGATAAACCCCATTTTTCAGGGCACTTATAATCTAGCAGTTAACAGGGGCGCCTGGGTGGCTCAGTGAGTTAAGCCTCTGCCTTCTGCCCAGGTCATCTCAGGGTCTCAGGATCGAGCCCTGCATCGGGTTCTCTGCTCGGTGGGGAGCCTGCTTCCCTCCCACCCCCGCCTGCCTGACTACTCGTGATCTCTGTCAAATAAATAAATAAAATCTTAAAAAAAAATCTAGCAGTTAACATTTTTCCTGTGTGAAATAGGCTAAGACAAGGGAGTACTTTACTCTAGCAAAATAGTACACACAAAATAGCTATTAAGTCTTAAATGATCACGTGAGAGAGATAACTAGATAAGATGGGATTTGAAGCCTAAATCTAGGGCTGTGGTGGAAAATCTAGGGCTTCGTACAGAGACACACAAAATATAACCGATAGTGGTAAATAGGAATCATTAGTATTTTCCTTGTATTCATGCAGATGGGGTAACAGAGACTTCGTGAAGGCACACAATTGGCTTGCAGCCCAGAGCTGGTAAGTAATGGGGTGAGGCTATCCTCCAAGCTGTTTCACTGGAGAGCCCATTGTCTTCACTCTATCTCTACAGTACCTCCCTCATAGGGAGCTGGTGAAAACGACATGGAATAACGCAGGTAAAGGGTTTAGCAGAGCATGTGTCATATAAGCACTCTCTTTAAAATCAGTTTGACAAGTACATCTGAGCATTTAATTGCTGCCAATCACTGTTTTTGGTCCTGAATAAATACAATAAAACATATAAAATAGATGTGTGACTCATGGAGCTAATGTGTTACATGGGAGAGACACACAATAAGCACGATAAATAAAGACATAAGTACTATGCTGGATGATGACAAAGTGCTATGTGGAAAAAAAACAAACCATAAAGCACAGAAGTGACAGGAAGTGTCCAGGTGGGGTTGTAACTTTAGATAAGGAAAAGTCTAACCAAACAGGTGCTATTTGTCCAATGGCCGGAAGAGGGGAGCCATGCAGATGCCCGGGTGGTGTGGGGGTAGAGGGGGAGCACTACAGGCAGAGGGTAGAGCAAGTACAGGAGCTCCGCAGCAGGCGCGGACATCCCAGTTCCAGGAACTGCAGGCAGCCAGCTAGGCTGGAGGGAATGAGCAAGCGAGGTCAGCAGCCAAGTTGAGGGCAGACACGAATGGGAGGGCAGTGTGTGCAGACCATGCTGTGCTTTTTAGGCTACTTTACATCAGCTTGGGCTTTTACTCGGCATGAGGGCCCACTGGAGGGTTTGACAGGAGGATGCCCTGATCTGACTCAGGTTTTAGCATTTCACTGACTGCAACAGGAAGAGCAGAACTGGCAGCATGTGTGACGCACAGAGACAGGTTTGGAGGCCTCGGGAAAAATGCAGGTTTGAGGAGGTGGTGACTTAGGCAGGGGTGGGAGCTGTGGAGGCAGTGAGAAGGATCAGATATACGCTGCTGTTAAGCCTTCTTAAATTGGCATCTGGCCAAAATTACAACCTGGTCCATCAATTTTTTTTTAATATTTTATTTATTTATTTGTCAGAGAGAGTACACACAAGCAGGCAGAGAGGCAGGCAGAGGCAGCGAGAGAAGCAGGCTCCTTGCTGAGCAAGGAGCCCGATGTGGGACTCGATCCCAGGACCCTGGGATCATGACCCGAGCCGAAGGCAGCGGCTTAACCAACTGAGCCACCCAGGCGTCCCCTGGTCCATCAATTTTTAAGCTGAGATGAGAAAACACAGAGGCCTGACTGAAGTTTTAAACAATGTGCTATACTTTGTCTTTGAAACGTATTAAAAGCTCCCAGTCTAAGAAAGGCATTACGCCAAGCACTGCAGATGAAAGAGATGAGGGTGACTATCCCTGTCCCTTTAAAAACTTAACTCTATTAAGATGACAGTATACCTGACTATAAGCAGCACAGTGTGGCCATATGCATTCCTCCAATAATAATATACTGGGTGCATTCCTCCAATAATAATATACTGGGTGAGGTTTTAGGTGCTGGAGATAGATGAAATCCTGCTCTTGTGGGGTTTATATTCTAGTAGAGTGAAACAAAAAATTAGCAAGAAATAGAAATTACATAGCAAATTAAAAGGCAATAATGAGGGACTTCAAAAAGATCAAGCCCATATCTGTGCAACACTCTTAATGCTGACATTATGAACAATGTAATGTCCATGTAAAAATAACTGGCTTAATAAGGTGGTATGTCCAGTCTACAAATTAGTATGCAGAAGTTTAAAAATACATAAGTAAATCTAATGAATCAATGAGACTAACTTTACTTTCAGACAGATAATAAAGAGCAAGATAATGAGTGAAAGAAAAAGCCCGATGTTACACACACACACACACACACACACACACACAATCTCTATGTACACGTGTACGTATATAAAGCCACAGTATATTCTAGAATGATAAATGATAGGGTGAAAGGCACCACCTTGTTTAGGAATCAAAAAGGCTTTCTAGATTTGTATCCTGTGGAGAATGTAGTTCCAACTCTTCCTTTCCCAACCACGGGCCAGTCCATAGGCAACCATCCACAGCTCTGTGGCTTTGTGGCCACTGCACAATCCATTGGTAGCCCTCTGCCCCACCTTGGCAACAGCTCTGACAATTACATACTTTGATCTACTCCAGAAAAGCTGAAACCCTTAAAAAGTACAGGGTTGGTCCTGGGTGAGTACAGGATTTCTTCAGTTTTCCTCCTGTCTTCCAAGGCATTCCTGGGGGCTTGGGTGTGACCAGAGCCCCTACTGGCCTCCTTTCTCGGGCTCTGCCACCATCTCCTTGAGCAGTGCCTCGGTCCACTCTGTCTGTCCACCCCCTCCCAAACCCCTCCCCGGATCGCAGATCACTGTGTTTGATCAACCACTTCTGCCAATGTGCTAGCAGATTAGGTTTGTGTTCACAAACTCTCCCAACCCACCAAAGCATGAGTTTTATTTTAAAAAGCGATTTAGGAGGCACAAGTATTGCATGAGACTGTGTATGAGGAAACTAGCTGTTCCCCATAAACCACTGTACTTAAATTGAGTTATTAAAATGATTATTAACTCTCCCACCCTTTCCATGGTACACACATTAAATGTTATGATTATTATTAACCTTCTCACCTCCTCCACAGGATACACATTGGGAAATGCTATTACTAAGTCCCCCTCCCCCAGTCCTGCTCCTTCTGTCACTGGGAAGGCATTCACAGAAACTATGCTAGTTAAAGGCCTAGGATTTTAGTCCTCCCTATTCCTAGAGCTGCCTAATAGTCTCTCTCCTTATTTATCTATCTACCAATTTATTTATTTAATTTAGATTTAATTAGCCAACATATGGTACATGATTAGTTTTTGATGTAGTGTTCAATGATTCATTAGTTGAGTATAACACCCACCACTCATCACATCACATGCCCTCTTTTTTGAGCATCACTGAGTTACCCCATCCCCCCCTTCCACAACCTTCAGTTTGCTTCCTGGAGTCAAGAGTCTCATATATGGTTGTCTCCCTCTCTTGTTTTTTCCCCTTCAGTTTTCTCTCCCTTCCCTTATTGTCCTCTGCACTATTCCTTATGTTCCACATATGAGTGAACACTGTATGGAGGTCCCTCAAGACCTTAAAAATAGAGCTTTCTTCTTATTTATAAGCTTACAAGGTATTCGAACATGCTTTATCTCATTGATATTCACAATGAGACTGAGGCAGACCCTCGTGTTCCCACGTTAAGATGAGAAAACAGGCTCAGAGTATGCAGTCGCTCACCGGTCTTGTTACAGGCTGGGGTGTAACTTAACTTATCTCCTTACAAACACATGTTCATGTACCACAACCCAAGCTTTGTCCCTGAAGGAGGTTTTGGCACAAAGACTTTCTCTCCTATAGCCTTGCACAGAACAAGGGAGTGTTTCCCCTCCTACTCAAGAACACATGAGGGTGCTGCTGGATTAGGAGGATGGGAAAGAAGGAGCCTGGGAACCAGAGTGAAGACTACATGGTTTGCAACTGTCCACACCTTGTGTGAGGACATCTGTATGTGAGCCCACTGGGCACACCTGCAGGTGCACATTCCTGAGCCTCTTGGCTCCTATGTTTCCCTGCACAAGTGTCTGTTTCTGGATCCTTTTTCAAATAGAATGCTCCCTAACACATCACATTTCCCTTGCAGGGTCCTCTCTTCCTTAAATTCTAATGACATCAGCTTAAATATAACTGACTCAAGGAAACTGTTGTAGGCTGAGTGTGCTAAAAATTATGGCCAAGTTCAAAGTCCCGGTACCTTTGAGTGTGACCTTATTTGAGAACAGGCTCTTTGCAAATGTAATCAATTAAGAGGAGGTCTTACTGGATTAGGGCAAGTCTTAATCCAGTGAATAGCGTGCTTTTAAGAAAAGGAAAATTTGCACACACACAGACACATACAGGAAACAATGCCTGGATGAAGGAAGCAGAGATCAGAGTCATGCATCGACAAGCCAAGGAACACCAGGGATTGGCAGCAACCACCAGAAGCTTGGAGAAAGGCACGGAAGAGACCTCAGAGCCTCCAGAAAGAACCAACTCTGATGACATCTGGGTTTCAGATTTCTGGCCTCCAGAACTGAGAAAGAATACATCTTTGTTGTTTTCATTACCCACTTTTTGGTAATTTGTTACAGTAGCCCCTGGAAGTCTTCCTGTTTTTTCCAGATCCGGCCAGGTTCTTCTGTACATTTTCACAGCATTGGCTATTTTCTTCTAAACAGCGTTATGTCACAGTCTATTGATTTTATCAGTTATTGCCCCACTAAAATGGAAGCCCTGTGAGAACAGATGATGTGGGGTTTTGCTCACTATAGTGACAATCATAAAAACAGTACAGTCTGCAACAGAATATTTTTTAAATAAAAGAAAGAGGAAATGAATGATTAGATTGATGAATGCAAGAAGAGAGCAGAGCACTTACAATTTTGGCCCGAGGGTTTGGGAGAAGCGTTCACCTGAAAGCAAAACAAAGATCTCTCTCTCCATTTCTCTCTGTCACAGAACTGTCTCTCTCCCCTCTCTCAATCTCTCTCTGTCTCTCTCTCTTGCTTGTGCCAAGTTAGAATCAGAACATTTGTCTTTTTAAAAATCTGTGGGGAATGAAAAGATTGACAAGACAGTTAATATCAGGGAAAACTGTCAACTCTTAACACTGATGATAAACACTGTAAAACTGTGAAAAATGAAAACAAATGATCTCTTTCTACAAGTTAGAGAAAGTAGAAGCTCTTGATCATTTTGTCTTATCAAACAGCACAACAGTAATTATTTGTACCATTAATTTTGTATACAATCTAAAATGGCAGACGATTTTTATTTGATGAAAACAGTAAAAATCAGACATATTTTTCTATCTTTAGAGTTAGCTATTTATAAATATAGTCAGATACTCATATATCTTAAAAATTACAGAAAAAAATGATGTTGCACCATGGTTAAGGGCAAAAGCTTTGGAGTTAGACCCCAGGCAAAAAGACCAGCTTTAACCAACTACAGTGGCTACATTGGACTTGGACACATTATTTAACTTGTCTCTGCCCAGCTTTTAATTTCGCCTCATAGGGTTGTAGTTTGGATGAAATCAGCTAATATATGCAAATACATACAAGAGTAATTGGCACACAGTAAAACTCAATACATTTTAGCATTCTTATTACTATTAGACATCTGACGTTTGATGAGACCTCGGTGAGTAGTCATTGAGATAATCTCATCCATTTATGTCATAACTATAAATTACAAATCATTTTCTTTTCTCATCTTTCAGAATTAAAAAGTGATGAACAAAATAGGCTGGTGAGTGATGCGTGGGGTTAGGAATGGCGAAGAGATTCTGAAAACACTTTTCTTTGTAATAAAAAAATGCTGAAAGCTTAATTATTTGGGGGGGCGACAGGGAGTAGGGGGGATATGATAAAATGTCCAAAAAAATGGAATTATAATGCCTTATTTCCATTTTAGTGGAGGCATTAACTTATTTTTATGGTAATTTAAATTAAAGTTTTTGTCCTTTAGTCCCAGTCTTGCCAAGTTACAATTTCAAAGGATTTTTTAAAACTTGGGTTTAATGGCTTATGTGGTTTAAAGACTTAGAATTCCAATTAATTTGGGGGTTGAACTTCTGATTAGACACGTCAGATTTCAGTATAAAGTCAAATGTATTAAGCATTATCTGTGGTGTTTCCTCCTTCCCAAAGAAATACTTTCTTACTACTGACATTTTCAGTATCTTGCTTGTTAATGAATTTTACGCACAATTATTTAATATATTTAATCTTAGCTCTTCTCTTGGTGTCAGATAGGATCACCTTCATCTAACCTGAGATTTAATGTTGACTTGTCAGCTGGCAAGTGCTACACTACTGCCTACACTGGAAAATTGCTGAGGTTTAAAAAATTTCTTTAGGGGTGCCTGGGTGGCTCAGTCTGTTGGGTGTCTGCCTTCAGCTTGGGTCATGATCCCAAGGTCCTGGGATTGAGCCCCGGATCGGGCTCCCTGCTCAGCGGGAAGCCTGCTTCTCCCTCTCCCACTCCCTGCCTGTGTTCTCTCCCTCGCTGTGTGTCTCTCTCTGTCAAATAAATAAATAAAATCTTTAAAAAATTCCTTCAAGCTTCTATTTTGGCTAGAGAAGATAAAGTTCATTTTCCAGGGGGATGTTAGCAGCTCCTTTTCTTTTTGGGTGTTTCCAATCTTGTCTTTGTGGCTAATTTGGGGATCACAATCATATGATGGGCAGTGAAAATAGAAACAGGACTCCTCAGTGGGCTGTCCACACCACAAGCAGTCATTACCCCCGGCCAGAACTTTCTGATAGATGCAAAGGCCATGCAGGAAAATGAGCTATCCCAAGATTCCTACAGGTACTCTAATTGTCTAGTGAAAGTGATAGGCTATGCTTGTCAAAGCTGCTATCTGTCATTCTTCTGGACTCTCTCCGTCTTCGTGCCTGACAATTTCCATCTGCAGTTTTCACAGTCTGATGTATAATTTGGTCTCTCGTGCCTCTCTGAATTTTGCCTCCTCTGTGTTACTTCTCCTTTTGATACTGTGTATTTCTCAAACTTTTCTTGTCTCTTAGTGTTGTTCAGATTCATTCTTTGTTGTTGAAAGAGTCAGAGTTCATCTTTGCAAAAAATACAGTAAAGATGGAAACAACTGTCAAATGAAGAAAATAAAACAGAGAAAACAGAAGTTGCTTTTAAAGGCATAAAAATCAAGTTTTACATTGCTTGTCCCTTTTAAAAAATTTATTTATTTGAGAGAGAAAGACGAAGTAGGGGTGTCGGAGGGGCAGTCAGAGAAAAAGAAACTCTTAAGCCGAATTCGCGCTGGGAGCCCAACATGGGGCTCGATCCCACAAACCTTGGGATCACAACCTGGGCCAAAACCAAGAGCCAGATGCTTAACCGATTGCATCACCAAGACACCCCTTATGTCTTGTTGTTTTGACCAAAGTAATGAATATGTGTGACTCAAAACTTACAATAATTATGACAAATTTCGTGTTTGAGGTTCTAAACTGGAGAATGAATAAACTGAAGGCACAGAATGATAGAAGCATAGGCAAGCAAGTCAATCTGTTTTGTATGTGACCATTTTTGGCCATAGGACTAGAAGGATTTTCTCCCCTCATTCTCAAAGTTAGACTATAGATGAATATTCACAATCAAGTTAGAATCAAACCAAATCAAAGACATGATAAGATTAAACACTCAGGATTCTTATGGAGTGATTTTTGTACCAAATTTGGCAGTTTATAGATAGCTACCAATCCAACTAAATTAAGGGCTCTTTAGCACAAGCTTAAACAAGAAAAACCCTATTCATTGGTTGACTGGATAAAAGGGAAAAGCAAAATGGCACCAACTGCCTGGTTTCCCTCCACACCCATTTTAGAAGGTTGAAGACCCTCAAGGATCAAGGCTTTCTTCCTTAACACTTAACATAGGTAAAATTTATGATGGTTTCTCTTAGTCTGCAGCTTGACCTCACCAGTTCCCATATTTTCTCTCTAAGGAGAGCCAGATGAGTAGGATTCCTTCTTATGGCATTATCTAACAGGGATAACAGTGCTCCAACTGGAGCAGGCCTAGCTTGTGCCCTTGGCCCAGACATTTCTGTTCTTCCTTAGCTTCTGACCAGCAAAGTAAGGCTTGCTTCTCTCTTTTCTTCTCCTATTGTTATGGAAGCGAAGGTGTATCTGTCTGTGTTTGGGGAGGGGGGCAGAGAGAGAGAGAGAGAGAACATCAAAGAACTAGCTAGCTCAGGGATTTTTCTCCCTCATTTACCTTCATTTATTATATAATGATTTATAGAAGTTAAGAACTAATGTTTGGCATACCTGCTTGACTTAGGTATAAGTTAAACAAATCAAAACTTTTTTTCTGGTAAGGTTATGCAGAATAATACATATTTCTATTATACAATTGAAAGCCACAGCACATCCAGTATCTAAAATCTGAATAAAATACTAGAATATTGCTTCCATTTCAAAGGAGAGACAAAAACAAAACAATATTCTGGGGAGATCTCAATATTACAGGTCATTACCTGTCTTAACTCTCTTCAATCCAACAAGGTTAGGTAAATAGAAAAATAATGTTAAGACACATCCCAGTGGAGACTGACAAAATTTAGTAAGCAGATACCAAACGCCAGTCATGCTTAAGATTGTTTTATATGGTACGAGGTTTACTGAGACTAACCCATTGCACAATTTTGGGAGATGTCATTCATGTATGCTCCCTAGAATTATGCGAAGTGGTGATACAAAAATAAATACAATATGGTCTTTCATTCATGCCCTCTGGCCTACAGAATGAAGACAACCTCTCTGGCATTGAAAGCTCTTTACTATCTGACCCAAATTTCATTGATCACAATCCATGTAGTCTAACATTTGGTTATAAAGAATCTATTTGCTACCCACCTTTTCCTGTAATTGGCCTATACTCTTCCACCCCTTCTTGTCTTGCTCATGCTGTGACCTCAATCTCATAAAGCAGATTGTATACAAAAATATAAATATATAGGTATGCCTTAGTATTTTCCATATACATATATATGTGTATATATATATGTGTGTGTGTGTATATATATCTGTGCATACTTTATACATATATAGTAGGAAAACACTAAGGCACACCAATTATATGCCGTAGATAAAGGACATTGAGAGAAAACAGAGCTGGAAAGGTAATTTAGGCCAGCTAAATGGGCTAAATGGATTGCTGATGGTTTGAATAGGTGTGTGACATGAACAAAGTTGTGCATTAGTAAGTCAAAATGGGTTACAGTAAGAAAATTACTGCAACTGTTAAACAAGATAGATTTAGGCTTTAACCTCAGTGGATATAGAGAAAACAAATGTAGAAAGATTTCCAAAGTAAGAGAAGGTAATGGATGAACAGATCCTGAAATTTATCTACATTGGTGAGAAAGTAATTAGAGAAAGATGGGTGCCTGGGTGGTTCAGTTGGTTAAGCATTTGCCTTAGGCACCGGCCATGATGCCAGTGTCCTGGGATCGAGTCCTGTATTAGGCTCCCTGCTCAGAAGGGAGCCTGCTTCTCCCTCTCCCACCCCGCCCTGCTTGTGCTCTCTGTCAAATAAATAGATAAAAACCTTTAAAAAATAATAAGTAAAAATAAAGAGAAAATAATTACCGAAGGAGTCTTTTATATGAGTAAGACCATGAAGAAAGAAGGTAGGAAGACAGGTAAGTGAGGTGGGAATAAGGTTGAGTGGCTTGGGAAATAGAGATGAATTAAAAAGAATTTCTTTTCCAGCCATACACTGATCTAGTTTTCTTGAACATTTTGCCTACCTAAACACCTAAATTTACAGTTAACAACAAGAGCAACCACTAATAATGGACCAAAAATAGGATTCCAGAAATGTAAACAAGCACCACAGATGATTCAGTCTTAGGGGCATCAGTCAAAATGTGATGATTCTTGAACACTAGGAACAGGAACTAAACCCTAGTGTCTATCAAGAATATGGCCTTTTATTTTATGAAGGAGCCTGCATATAATTGGGTTAACAAAGCAAAACAAAACAAACACCTAATTATCAGCAAACTCTACCAGAAGAATACCAAGGAAATTGCCACAAGTCATCCATCCTTTACGATGGTGTGTGACCTAAAAGTATACTACCTATGTTAGTTGAAAACATGCTGGATGAAAAACCAGTGATCTAAGTGAACAGAAGGAAGCAAACTGAAAACCTTTTTAGAGAAGCATACTGTCAAAACAGAGCTCAAAAAATTCTCCCAGATAAAGTTCTAAGGTAGAAAATTTTACTGGGAAAGAGGAGCAGACAATAAAAACAGAGTTACAAAGATTCAAATATTGAAAACTTCATGCACAGGATATAAGTTATATATGTTAAAATATTAAAAAATAAAGAGATTTTAAATATAAGGACTAATTATAAAATACACAATTTTTATAAAAATGATGAAAATGGGACACCTGGGTGGCTCAGTGGGTTAAGGCCTCTGCCTTCAGCTCAGGTCATTATCCCAGTGTCCTGGGATCGAGCCCCGCATTGAGCTCTCTGCTCAGCAGGGAGCCTGCTTCCCCCTCTCTCTTTGCCTGCCTCTTTGCCTACTTGTGATCTCTGTCTGTCAAATAAATAAATAAAATCGTAAAAAAAAAAATGAGAATAACCATACAAATAGACTTTCTAAAATAACCAAAATTGGGGATGCCTGGGTGGCTCAGTGGGTTAAAGCCTCTGCCTTTGGCTCAGGTCATGATTCCAGGGTCCTGGGATCGAGCCCCACATCTGGCTCTCTGCTCAGCAGGGAGCCTGCTTCCTCCTCTCTCTCTCTGCCTGCCTCTCTGCCTACTTGTGATCTTTGTCTGTCAAATAAATAAATAAAATCTTTAAAAAACAAAATAAAATAAAATAAACTGAATCTTTATAAGTGTAACAGTAATTTAACATTTAGAAAGGAAAAAAATAATTATAGTTGAAAATTAAATGGCTGGTGACTATCATGTTAGATACAGATGAAGAAACATTTAGTGAACTGGAAGACAGAGCTAAAGAAATTATTCAATAGTATGAACAAAATGAGATAGAAAAAAATGTATATGATGTTAAGACAAATGCAAATCACAGTGAGAAAGTTTAATATATATCTTATGGTATCTCTAGGATAAGAAAATAGGCAAATCTGGAGAGAAGTAATATTTGAAGAGATAATGACAATTTTAGAATTTAGCAAGTCTTATGAGGGAAATTCAGCTGTGTGTTTGAACTTCCTTTATTATGTCACTACTAAATGTTCTGAGCCAGGACCAAGCCCAATTCTCAGTCTGCAGCCAGAGCTGCAGCAAATCTCCAAAGGAAAAAAAAAAAGCAACTTCAGATCTTCAGATCACCTCCCAAAGGTCCTCTCTTTTCTAAAATTTTAGTCCCTCTGGTCTCCCTTGCTTCTACAGCTCTCTACAGGGCTTTAAAATACAACTTGGGTAATAATATTTGGCTTTTCTACTTATTTGCAGTGGGAACATGGACCTATTATGAACTACTTCATTCCAGCAGGAAGAAATTTAGGGATGCTTCTTTGACATTTGAGCATATTCAATTGGTTGGAGCATTTGTGAAGGGGGGAAAGTGACAGAGAGAAATAGTGGTAGCTAGGAGTGAGAATATGCAGAACCTTGTAGGCTACAGTAAGGAGTTCATTTTCCCAGAACTCTAGCATCAAAATATTGTAAGGACCAATGCCATGAATGAAAAAATCTCTAAGGAGAGACACAAGATACAGAGAAGTAATATGATTCTGGATAGTGGTGAATGGGTATCTTGGGATTACATGAAAAAGGAGGCTTGGATTCAAAAACAGTAGAATAAGTGAATCACACTGCCATCAGATACTGGGTTGTAGTTGAGTGGTAGAGGCAGGATATTTTAAAGATGAATGGAATGCAAATTGTTTCTCCTTACACTCACAATTAGTACAAGTAAGATGAAAAGCAGAGAGAAAAGTAGTGGGAGAGCCTTGTTGGCCTAAGCTTCAATGATACTGAAAACTATTGCCCCCTCGTCTTATATTCCATCATCTCTACATTCTTCCAACAACAGACCCTCCTTCAGTGAACCATCCCTTTTCCATTCTCACCCCATATGATTTCAGTAGAGATAACTGCTTCCCCCTCTACCTCTCTCCTACTTGCCTGGCAAAAGTTTGGTACATGATCCAGAACTGGTTCTGGCAACTGGTTCTAGGATGGACACAATTTTGTCTGGTGAAACTCAATTCCAGGACTTTTTTTTTTTTTTAAGATTTTATTTATTTATTTGACAGAGATCACAAGTAGGCAGAGAGGCAGGCAGAAAGAGGAGGAAGCAGGCTCCATGCTGAGCAGAGAGCCCGATGTGGGGCTTGATCCCATGACCCTGGGATCATGACCTGAGCTGAAGGCAGAGGCTTTAACCCACTGAGCCACCCAGGTGCCCCTCAATTCCAGGACTTTTCATGGAATTATTTTGCTCAAGTTGATGGAATGTTGGTCTACATCTGGTAGTGGCTACCTTGCAACATTAAAGAAGAGCTAATAAGACAGGAGAACCCAAAGGAAAGAGATTGAGAGTCAGCAAGACAGAACACTGACAATCCAAACATGCTTGAGTATAGTTCTACTCTAGACTTTCTATTTACATGGCATAATAAGTTACCCTTCCTGCTTACATCAGTTTGATATCACTTGCAAAAGAACAACTCCTGACAAATACACTTGAAAAAATTTGAATGGATATTATTTGTTTGCAACAAAATGGGAGTTTCACAAGGCATTAAAAAGAGCCAGTCTTAGAATTTCAAGAGTAACGAAGTTCAGAGATAAAAGAGCATGTTTTGGCTTGCTTCAAGTCTCAGAGCTAGCTAGTTAATGGTAGATCTAGTGATAAAATCCAGATCTCTCATACTTTCTTCTCTCAGGAAGAGATAGTGTTGTGCTCTCCCTTTGTCTCCTTGCCTCCCCTACTGGGGCCTTTGGTGCTAAAGAGGAAGAGGGATCTCCAACATCAGAGGTGCGGCAACATAAGAAGAAAACCAACGGGGGAATGGGGGTAAAGTGGGGTGGGTATCCACTCTCCTGCAAGACTAAATTGTCTATTAAAAATCAATCAACTTCTCCACTTCTCCAAGGAAATCAATGAATCCTCTTTGATAATCAGCATGACCATTACTCAACAGTGAAGTCTGACAGGTTTTGCTTCCTTAACTTGTACAGATCTTCAGCTGTCAGGTAATTTTTGTAGTTGATAAGGCTGATTATTCTGACTTTGAAGAAAGGATCCGACGTGGAGTTAGGAAGCTTCTCAGAAGCAAAATGCTGCAGCATGGCTGTGTGTAAAGGCAGTCTGAGGCCCAATAGAGCTGTGTTTGTTCACTTTTCTGATGGATCCAGCATTTACTGGATGAAGCCAGAGAGAGAAAAATAGCACTCAAAGCATAGCAGAGTGTGAATAACAAGGTACAGGCAAACATCTGCACACAAATCAACCGGGATAATTTTATCTCATCATCTGCTATAGCCAGGATGCATGAGCAGAATCTCTTCAGAATCTGCTCATTGGTGCTTCAAGAGAGATTATTCCTTGCTCTTAAGGACAATTATCCTCTGATTACTTGATTCCTTGAAATGCCTTTTGAATCAGACAAGCCCATCATGAATGTGTGGAAAAACTTGTCTTCCTCAAGCTGGGTTTGAACCCCAGAGTTCCAATACAGTCTTTATCTTTTCTACACCTTAAAAAGTAGATTATTAGAGCCAGAAGGGAATTCGAAGAGCACTTAACTCAGAGACAGTAAATGGTCACTTGTTAAGTAAAAGATATGCTTGAGGTGCTCTGCGACTCTTGCAAAACTCTCTCCACTTTGGGCTTCAACTTTCAGACCTGTGAAGTTAGAGTTGGGTTAAGTGAAATCTAAGGTCCATAGGGCAGAAATACTCTGACCATCTATCTTCAGGATAAATGTGGCTGGGAGGCTGGTCATTTAGTTTAACACAAAGCATTGGAAGAAAGCAGTTCAATCTTATGCATAACTAAGGACTTGCAATTTAAAGCTATAATCCTTTTGTTTATATACCAGAAAAAGAATTTTTTTAAAGTGCCATTTTGGCATGGATGTGGGGAAACACTCCTATACTATAGTAGAAGAATAATCTAGTACAGTCTTCCCATACAGCTATGTGGCAACATAATTAACAACTGAAAATGCATGCACCCTTTGACTTAGACATTTTACTTCTAGGAATTTCGACTACGGGTAGAGTTGCACATGCGTGAAAGACTTTTGTGTAAGGCTAGTCACTATAGCATTGTTTGTAGCAGCAAGAGACTGGGAACAATTTAAATGTTAGTATCTACAATGGAATAGCTGTGCAGTGGAGTATCATGCAGCTGTGACAAAGAGAATGGAGAGAAAAGTCTTAAAATGTGTTAATAAGGAATTATTTTTTGCAGAAATGAATCACTTTAGCTACCTCACTAAAGAAAGACTTAAAAGGGATTAAATCTTGAGTATCAGGAATGGGTTCAAGGCCAGTTAGTACATCCTAACAAAGAATTGACCAGAAGTCAATTCGGCAGTCGGCACTGGTAAGGATGGGGGTGGGAATTCTGGCTGAGGTATTCTATTCATGATCTCATCCTCTGTCTTGTGCCTCTTCCCAATGACACCTGTCTGTTAACATCCTCTGTCATAAATACTCAAAATTCTCTTTCTTAACACTTTGAATGGCCATCTCTTAAAAAAAAAAAAAACAAACAGTTATAGTATTGAATACCAGAATGCACCATGCAGTATGACCAAAAATTAATGTAAATTCTGCCATTTATCCTAGAAATGACAATCTACCTATTACCTCTATCTGTCAGAAGGGAAAACACAGACACCGAGAAGCTTATAATCTACCCAGAGAATGACAGTCAGTCAAGGGTTCTTTCTGCTGCCAAAGCTTATGTGTGTTTGTCTTTGTGTTGTCCTCCTAGGACATGTGAACATTTTTTTCTTTGAGGACATGTGAACATTTTTTATACAGGAAGTTGAACAGTTTAAACAGCCACTACTACAATTTAATACACAGCAATTAATCCTACGTGCCAGGAATTGTGCTGAGTGCCTGGGAAGTGCGGCCAAGCTGTAAAGTCCCAGAAAGGACAGAAACGAACACGTGCTCCCATGGATGCTGGATGCCCATGATAGATGTATAGCCAATATTGATAAATACACTGCTTCCCAAATGTCAGACATTTTCATATGACTCTCACAATTTTCACTATAGTTACATGCTACCAATAATATTATTTAATTTTTCTTTGAATCACCTTATTTTTTCCTTAAAGTCTATCTACTTTAGCCTTCGTCTAAGAAGACATATTTCTAAGACCAAAGTTCTGGTGTGTTAGTAGTATTTTTCTACTAAATGCTACAGTAAATATATAATAATAAGGAAAAAATCCATCCTTGTCCCACTTAACATCACACTTTAGGAAATACTGGATTACTGCCAAATTGTGGTAGAGTGACAGGGTCCTCTCCCCTGACCCATGAGATTCTCTCATTCAACTTTCAACAATGCCATTCTTCACAGAAATGCAATGTGCAGCTACCAGTTTTGCTAGCATTGGTACATCCTCCCTGGTGACATATCCCACTCCAAATTTGACAGACATACACATTTTCCATCATGCATTCTCCCCAAATGTTTGACTAAGACTGCTGATGTGATATGTAACATTGGGTTTGTGACACTGAATTTGGTGAGTCAATGTTTGCTACATAAATAAGGTTCAAAATAGCAAGTAAAGAGTCTTCCTAGCAAAAAGGAATTGAAACAAGAGGTGGGAAAGAAGCCATGATCTGATTTGATATTTCCACAGAACTTGGGCTGTTTTGATATAGGCTAAACATTGACCAGTCTGAGGAAAATCAGTTACAAAAAGGCTTAAGCTGGGAATGACTTTTTATTTATTTTATTTTATTTTTTTTTAAGAATTTATTTATTTGACAGAGAGTGAGAAAAGGAGAGAGAGCACAAGCAAGGGGAGCAGCAGAGGGAGAGGGGGAAGCAGGCTCCCTGCTCAGCAGGGAGCCCGATGCGGGACTCGATCCCAGGACCCTGAGATCATGACCTGAGCCGAAGGCAGAGGCCCAACCCACTGAGCCACCCAGGGGCCCCTGGGAATGACTTTTTAAAAGATTTTATTTATTTGTTTGACAAAGAGAGAGAGAGCGTGAGCGCACAAGCAGAGTAAGGGGGGGAGCAGCAGACAGAGGGAAAAGGAGAAGCAGGCTACTCGCTGAGAAGGGAGCCTGATGCGGGGCTTGATCCTAGGACCCTGGGATCATGACCTGAGCCGAAAGCAGACGTTTAACTGACTGAACCACCTTGGCGCCCCAGCTGGGTATGATTTCTGAGTACTTTCTCCTAAGAGTAAAGTCAGAAAGAAGGGAGATTTAAATTTATATTATATAGTCCCAACAAATATTTAGTTACTTTCTAAAAGATTTCCTTAGGAGATATTCTTGGAAGTGTTAAATTATTGAGTATAAAAATATTATACACATTTAGATACACATGATGAAATTCTAACAAACTAAGGTTCAAGTGACAATAGAAGCACAGTATCAATTAAAAAAAAAAAAGACAAATGAAAATAAAAGTAAAATTTAAAAAAGGAAAGTGGGCCAAAGAAAGATCCACACTTCTCTCAGCAATGAGTTTCAGACATTGACTCTCAAACTTTGAAGAGATTTAGCATCACCTGAGCAGTCAGTTAAAAACTACCAAAGTTAAGCTCCATTGCTATTCATTCTGAATTAACTCTGAGGTGAGAACTTGGAATCTCCATTTTTAGCAAGCTCCCAGGTGATTCTGACGTGCAACACACTTCACAACTTAACTGACAGCTAGTCAGGTGGGAGGAGGAACAAGTTGGAATTACAATTACCAACATTTATAGTTTAATTATGATTAGTTTAATCATCAATCTACAGAGTAAACACCTCTTTAAACCTGTTATTTTTCATCCACTATTTTAACCTCTGTTTCTTCCACTCTAATATGACCCCCACACACTTCAATATTCCGGAAACTGAGACACTGCTTATGATTGACGTATTTTCTTTTCCTGAAAGATGTTAGTAAATCAGTGTTCCAAAATACAATGAATTGTTTCTTAGTCAAGAAATACATTTGTGAGTGACCTCAAAGGTTCACAGCATGAGGCCATTGTATAATACTGTGGACTCCTAGGTTTGAACTGTGGGTACTCTGAAACCAGTGTGTAGCCTAGGTTACTGCTGGTGAGTGAGGCTAGGCAACTGCCCACTTCCAAAAGCAGCCTTACTCTTTAGAAATGCAGTGACTTTCCTAATGTACACATGCTGCTGAAGCAAGTACTTTGACTTTCCTTAAAGTAAAGCACCATCACCACCTCACCAACAGCACATTTTCTTTCCTGGTGAAAATCATCCCCCTGAGATAGCTAGTGATTGGCCCTGGTGTGGGTATGGAAAGACCTAAGAATGATCTTTGTATCTAAAAAAGAGTTCTTGAAAAAATCAAGAAGTTGAAATGTAGCAGCAAGTAAGATCTATTAAATGAATCATATACACAGTTTAGATTTGTGGAGCTGGCTTATGTTTAAATGATATTTTATGGGGCACCTGGGTGACTCAGTGGGTTAAAGCCTCTGCCTGTGGCTCAGGTCATGATCCCGGGGTCCTGGGATCGAGCCCTGCATCAGGCTCTCTGCTCGGCGGGGAGCCTGCTTCCTCCTTTTTCTCTGCCTGCCTTTCTGCCTACTTGTGATTTCTGTCAAATAAATAAATAAAATCTTTAAAAAAATGATATTTTATAACTGTGTTAAGAAAACTTCTTTACATTAGGGGAATTGAGAAGGTCTCAGACATCTGCTGAGAATGTTAGGGGTGTACATTATGCAATTATTATATGAACTTGCATGTATTTGTGTATGAAGAGATACACACACAAATAAGTAAGTCAGAGAAACACAAATACTGTATGATCTCACTTAAATGTGGAATCTAAAAAAACCAAACTCATAGAAACAGATCAGATTTGTGTTTGGCAGTGGTGTGGACTGGAGGATAAGGGAAATGGATGAAGGTAGTCAAAAGGTACAAAGGTACAAAGGTACAAAGGTATAAGATACTAAAGTTCTAGGGCTATAATGTACAACATGATGACTATAGTTACCAATACTGTATTGTATATTTGATAGTTGCTAAGAGAATAGATCTTAAGTTTTCATCAAGAAAAATTGTCACTATATATGGTGACAAATGTTAACTAAGTCATTGTGTTAATCATTTTGCTATATATACATATATCAAACCATTATGTTGTACACAAAAAACTAATGCAATGTAATATGTCAATTATATTTCAATAACACTGGAAAAAATTTAATTGTATACAAAAAAGGAAATATACATGCACATGTTCCCTTAAAATGTTTATGTAAACATCTATAATTATTTGTATATGCACCCATGCCTAAAATTACATACATGTAATTATTTCTATGCATATGCACATGGGTCTATATAAGCATCTCTATTTAAATATATACATATATACTAATGTATATAGTATGCCCTTTAAATTATGTAAAAAATGCAATTAAATAGTTTCTGTGGTCTATCGTACTAACAGAGCAAGTCACATATTAATGACTTACTCTGAAATCTATATAAATCAGAGGAAAAACGTTAATCTTTCTTTTATTGTTCTGTTTGTATTATTTTTTTAAGATTTACTTATTTATTTTGAGAAAGAGACTGAGAGCCCAAGCGGGGGGAGGGGCAAAATGAGAGGGAGAAGCAGACTCCCCACTGAGCAGGGACCTCGATGCTGAGCTCCAACCCACAACCCTAAGATCATGACCTGGGCCAAAGTCAAGAGTTAAATGCTTAACCAACTGAGCCACCCAGGTGCCCCCCTAAAAATTTTTCCAAAAATATTGTCACTGTTTTATAATATTACAAAAATACATACATTCTGCGGTGACACACGATTTTATCAACTCTTCCAACAAATATAGTAGCTATTAAAAAAGAAAAGTCAAATAAAATACCTAAAACCAACAGGTATGCACAGCAAAGTGTCAAGAAGTGAAAAACACAATATACAATCTTTTGCAATGGGCTTATTTCACTTAGAAGTAAAAAATCGTGGGACGCCTGGGTGGCTCAGTTGGTTAAGCGGCTGCCTTGGGCTCAGGTCTTGATTCCAGCGTTCTGGGATCGAGTCCCATATCGGGCTCTTTGCTCAGCAGGGAGCCTGCTTCTCCCTCTGCCTCTGCCTACCACTCTGTCTGCCTGTGCTCACTCTCTCTGACAAATAAATAAATAAATAAAATCTTAAAAAAAAAAAAAAGAAGTAAAAAATCGTAGAAATCTAGTCTGAGCTTGCCACCTACTTAGCTGGGGTGACCTTCAGAAATAAGCCAATTACCTTTTGAGACCCCATTTCCTGGTCTGTAAAATAAAGATTATAATACTTGCTTTATCTCCTTTCAGAGTTGTTGTGAGGTTCATTAAGATAATATATGTGAAAGTAGTTTGTATAGTGCCATACAAATGAAGGTTGTAGTTCTCTACTTCAATACCAATATTTTAATGGTATACAACTATATATTATTATGGCGCAAAGAATTCAAAATGCATCAAGGCTTTGCTGAAGAGAAACATAAAATGATAGATGTGATGGGATACAGCTCTGAAAACTTAATTACATTATGCAAATGCAAGGTACTACTATTATTTTGTATCTTGATGCAGATTTCTGGATCAGTTATAGGGACACATTCCAAGGAGTGAAATGTCTAGGTAACAAATGACTGTTTCTGAACAGAGAGGAGTAAAAACATTTACACTATTTTTTAAAGCCAAAGTCTTAGGCTCTTACATTTTTCTGAAAATTATTCACTTTGTTGAAAAGGTAACATGTTAAATGACAGCATTTTACAAAGATTAGAGACATGAATGGATCCACCTTTAAAGAAAAAAACTGCCCTTATTTTCATGTTCATAGGGATTCTGAGAACATGGGCTTGATGGAAAAGACAACAGGACCATGACTGGTGATTGCTGGTCTACAGGAGTTATGACAAAATGGTATATTCTATTCAGTTACTCCTTTATTAGTTTATTCAACAAGTATTTCTTTTGCATTGGGTACTATGTTTAGAAATGGAGACTCAGTACTGAATAAAAGGCATGGTTTCTTTCCTTCCTGGACTTTTCAATCAGGCAGGAGAAGCAAATGTTAAGGAACACGGAAGCAGGGTGACCTACTAGTGACAATGAAGACAGCTTAGAGACAGATGTTGTAAAACTGAGGGAAACTTAATTTTATTAAGTCTCAGTTTCCTCTTGGATAAAAGTGGAATGGTACTATCACTGACCTCATGAGTATTTTAGAAAATTAAATGAAACAATGAATGTAAATTATAGTGTGTAACACACAGTAAATTCTTATGAAATGACAGACTTTAAGGTGCTCATAAAGAGATCTTTTCCAGTCATACAACTTTAAACTAGTTGCACAGACTTTATGCCATTTAGAACATTCTACAAGGAACCTTGCTTTATCGATAATTTAGATTTTAAAAGTGTATGTATGTTTTCATTTGGAACGTTGTTTTCTGATTCAAATCCTCTCTGTTCTGATCTTTGGCTTTGTCTCAGCTCTTCGACTACAGACCTACTATTAGCCCTGTGTCTGAAACTCTCCTCCTGTTCTGGGCTGACCTTTTTGGCTACACTCCACACTTATCTGCAGAAGTCATGCTTTGCAGCTACTCCAGGAAATAACTAGAAGGTCCATAGGATCAAGATTTCCACTGGGTTTGTGCTTAGCCCCGGGAAGGTATCTGGTCAGGTTTATTTGTGATAAAGCAATTTATGTACCCTAGGTCTCAGTTTCTGCATCTGTTAAATGACAAGATTATTTGCCTTTTTATCCATCATTTTATAAAGTCCTGTTTCTCTTTCTTTTTAATTTGGCATGAAAAAGATCATATTTTGCATATAGTCCCTTGTGAAATCATATGAATCAGTTTTAACAGTAGGAATATGCAGGATAGGTAACAAATTTAAGTCTTTCCACTAATAATGCTTACACAGGCTTCTCGCACATTTCTTTGTGTGGCTTTCTTGCATCATAAAATTGCTTTGCCGATATCAGTTAGTGGAAGGGGGAGGAGACATTTTAAAACTAGGAATTGGATGTTTCACTTGGTTGCTCTCTCATCCATCTTAATTTAGACACCATAACCACACAGCACCTCGCACCCACCCCTCCCACTCTGACGGAAATAATGGCAATGTCTATGAATGTTTAAAAGCAAAAATGGAAGGGCACACATTTCAGCTTCAAACGTAGACACTTCCCATTTTTTTTCTCAAATAAAAGCTTAAGCAGTAACCTTTCTGAGAATTCTGAATGTTGAAATAAATACTCTTTGTTATGCTGAGATCATAAACCCAAAAACACATATCAGAAATATGTGTACAAGGAGGGCAGGAAAGTGACAGTATAGGGAACTTTATCAAAAGTGGCCAGCTCCAAAAATAAACCATACCATCCTGAATATTGATAATATGTTGTATAAATGTGTGACATTTTATACTTAAAATATTTCTAGCCAGGAATGATAGAATGCAGTTGATTCAGCTTTGTTTTCACTTTTAAGGACTGTAAAATTAGCATATCTTTATTATACTAATACAAAATTACTTAACATTTAACTTTTTTGATAGTTCACAAACTAAACCTTTTTGCAAGTGTGAACATTAAGGGGGGTATTTTTTGTCACCATTTTAAAGATTTATTTATTTGAAAGAAAGAGAGCACACAAATGGGTGGAGGGGCTGAGAGGGAGAGGGAGAATCTGAAGCAGACTCCCCACAGGGCGGGGCCCGAGGGGTTGGGGGGCTCAATTTCACGACCCTGAGATCATGACCTAAGCCGATATCAAGAGTTGGATGCTTAACCAACTGAGGCACCCAAGCAACCCCATATTTTAGGAGGTATTTTTAACAAACAGCAATAATTTTAGAAAAAACAATATCTGTATTTATAAATACTGAACATTCACTAAGACCAGATACTATTCTCAGGGCTCTGCATGCATCATCAATTTACTTGAAACAGTCTGAAGAAGTAGGTAATCCCTGTTTTAGTTACAAAGAAATTAACAGTAGGAAAAACAGAAAATGTTTAAGTACATTGGGGATTCTCATTAATTAATGGCAGACCAGATAATTCTGACCAGCCCTCAATCAATAAAGACAACTTAAAAGTCTGGGGAAAAAATTTCAAGTTTTAAAAAGCACTAAAGAACAAACAAGAACTGTAAAGAATTCCTGGGCTGAGGGGCACCTGGGTGGCTCAGTGGGTTAAAGCCTCTGCCTTCAGCTCAGGTCATGATCCCAGAGTCCTGGGATCGAGCCCCGCATCGGGCTCTCTGCTCAGCAGGGAGCCTGCTTCCTCCTCTCTCTCTGCCTGCCTCTCTGCCTACTTGTGATCTCCCTCTCTCTCAAATAAATAAATAAAATCTTAAAAAAAAAAAAAAAGAATTCCTGGGCTGAGATTTGGGGAGAAATAGAAACCCAGAGTCAAGAACACAGAGCAGTCAAGGGCTGGTTTGATGGTATTTGCTAATCCAGAAGAGATGGTCAAGAGGCTGAAGTGAGTTTTTGATAGACTAATGAGACTAGAGAGGAAAAAGCTGGGATCTGGGTAAACTGTCCTTGCTTTGGCCTGGGACCTTAGAGTGCTGCATACTTAAAGAAAAGATGAAGTAAAAGTAATGAATATTCATAAAGACTCCTGGCTGGCTGTGAGTCATCTACATGACCCAGAAAATCTCAAACTCCAAACTTAAATTAAGGTAAATCCCAGATTGCTATTACTCACAGAAGACTGGGAAAAGCAAAAGGAAATTGACGTGGAACGCTCAAACAATTTCTACTAACAATTATTGAAATACCATGCTCAGCACACATTCAAAGGTGACATGAGGAAAAAAGACTGCATTTGTGAGAAACCAACAGAACCAAGAGACAACAGAAGCAAAGTCTTCAAGTACTGTAATCACCAAAAAGGTCCCATAAAACAACTAGGGTTACCTAATTCAAGGAGATAAAAACTGAGCTTGAATTTTTGAAAGGCAACCTCGTAATATAAAGAATAACATAGAAAAGACATTATAGAACTGAGAATGAACAACAACCAAAATTAAGAAATCAACAGATGAGTTCACTGGCAGTCTAGGAACAATAGAAGAGAGAATCAGTGAACGAAAGACAGGTCAACCACGGAGAGATCAAGACATGGAAAATGATATAAGATGGAGGAGAAGACATTGAGGATGCTGCATTTAAGTCTGGTGTATGTTCAGTGGAGCCACAGAAAGATCCAAGAGACAGAAGGGGACAGAGGCAGTGTTTAAAGACATAATGACTAATTTTTTCCTGGAATTGATGAAGCATGCCAATCCATGTATTCAAGAAGTCCGTTAAATACCAACAGGAATCAAAGACAAAGGGAAAATCTTAAGAGCTATCAGAGCAGAATAGATGGCCAGACTGCAGAAGAGAGTGGAATGATACTTTCAGTCTGCCAAAAGAAAGTAACTGCCAAATGAGAATTCAGTGTCTACTAAAAATATCCTTTAAGAATGAAGGTAAGGGGCACCTGGGTGGCTCAGTGGGTTGAGGCCTCTGCCTTCGGCTCAGGTCATGATCCCAGGGTCCTGGGATCGAGCCCCGCATCGGGCTCTCTGCTCAGCGGGGAGCCTGCTTCTCCCTCTCTCTGCCTGCCTCTCTGCCTACTTGTGATCTCTGTCTGTCAAATAAATAAATAAAATCTTAAAAAAAAAAAAAAGAATGAAGGTAAAATAAAGACATTTCAGATGGACCTTAAAGAAAATTCTGAAGAGTATTCTTTGGGCAGAAAGAAAATGATACAAAGGAGAAATAAGGAACAGGAAAGTGATGAAAATCTGGGCAAATCTAGGGGCACCTGCGTGGCTCAGTGGGTTAAGCCTCTGCCTTCGGCTCGGGTAATTATCTCTGGGTCCTGGGATCGAGCCCCGCATCGGGCTCTCTGCTCGGTGGGGAGCCCCTCTCTCTCTCTGCCTACTTGTGATCTCTCTCTCTCTCTCTCTCTCTGTCAAATAAATAAATAAATGAATAAAATCTTAAAAAAAAAAAAAACCTGGGCAAATCTAAATGAACACAGACTACTTTAAAATTTGAATATTTCTTGGGAATATTTATGGAGTCTGTGAACCATCATTACACATTACAGGAAAGAACAGCACATGGCTTAAGAAGTACCTATTGTGTTGTATCTATTAGCTATCACTACATAGTTTGTCTTTTCATAATAGCCCAGGGATAACAATCCTAAACACAGTAACTCTTAAAAAAAAATACAATGAATAGACAAAAACATTTTTCACAAAATTATTCACAAAAATAAAAGCACACAGTTCTAGAATTCCAAAGGGATAAATAATGTTTTAAGGACTAGGAGGAAGACAGGTGGATTAAAATCAGGCTTTGAGAACTCTAGACTATGTTATAATGACCAGATTAGCACAAAAAGAATAGAATAAAGACTTTATAACTGCTAAATTTACAGAGGGAAGCAATGAAATGATTTTAAAAATTTCCTACTGGAATGCCTGGGTGGCTCAGTCAGTTGGATCCAACTCTTGATTTTGGCTGAGGTCATGTTCGGGGTCCTGGAATGGAGCCCCATGTTGGGGTATCCCCCCACTCAGTGGGGAGTCTGCTGGTCTACCTCACCCCTTACTCCTCTACCTTCTCCCCATTCGTGCACTCTCTCTCTAAATTAAATAAATAAACATATTTATTTTTATTTTTTAAAGATTTTATCTATTTATTTGAGAAAGTATGAGAGAGCATGAGCAGGGGCAGGGAGAGAGTGAGAAGCAGATTCCCGCTCAGCAGGGAGCCCAAGGCAGGACTTGATCCCAGGACCTGGGATCATGACCTAAGCTGTAGGCAGATGCTTAACTGACTGAGCCACCCAGATGCCCAATAAATAGATCTTTAAAAATAATAATAATAAAAATTCCTATTAATCCAAAGAAATTAAGGAAAGAGAAGGAAAAAAAACTAATATAGAACTCTTGGGGCAAACAGAAAATAGATAATGAGGTAGTAGATATAAATTCAAATATTAGTAATTATACTATGTTTCATCAAATTACATTAAATTAAATTAAATACATTAGTTAAATGATAAAACTGGCACACTGGGGAAAAAAACAAGCAAAAAATCCAAAATTACATGCTCTTTAAAGAGCCCTAGCTATAATACAAAGGTATAAAATAGTTAAAAATATATAAATGCATATTATGTTATATATAACATAAAAACATAATTGAAAAAAGTGCTGGCTGCATTAATAACTAAAATAAATTTAACTAGGAATAAACAGATTAAATTCATAATGATAAAATTCAATTTTCCCAGAAAGATATAAAAATTCTAAATGTGTAAGTATCTACTTATCTACTAACATAGCCTCAAAGAACATAAAGCAAAGTTGACCAAGTTATAATTTAATGTGGAAAAATCCAAAATTATAGTGGGAGTTTTTGGTTTATTTTTTTAAACACTCCTCTCCGAGTAAAAGATGGCCATTTCAAGCGGTGCCTGGCTGGCTCAGTCCGTGGAGATTGTGACTCCTGATTTCGGGTTCATGAGTTCAAGCCCAAGCTGGGTATATAGAAATTACTTTAAAAAAAATAAAATAAAATCCTTGGGGCGCCCGGGTGGCTCGGTGGCTTGAGCCTCTGCTTTCAACTCAGGTCATCATCTCAGGGTCCTGGGATTGAGCCCCGCATCGGGCTCTCTGCTTGGCGGGAAGCCTGCTTCTCCCTCTCTCTCTGCCTGCCTCTCTGCCTACTTGTGATATCTCTCTGTGACAAATAAATAAGTAAAATCTAAAAATAAATAAATAAAATCTTAAAAAAAAAAAAGATGGTCCCTTCAAACCATCTAATGACATTATTGTTTTTTAATCCTATTTCTTCGATACTCAAGTTTAGGAGGGAATGGGTGTTACTTTCCTTATCTTTCCCAGGGCTAGGACTTCTTAGGAAAGTTTCACCTTTAAAACGAGAAATATTTAATATCAATTATGGAATACTGTAATATCTGTCAGCAGGTATTAGTCCTAGTTATCCTGGGTATCCATTAATAGTTTTCAATACAAAAAGTATTTGAAGGTACAAATTTTATTATTATTTTTTTTAAGGATTTTATTTATTTATTTGACAGAAAGAGACACAGGGAGAGAGGGAACACAAGCAGGGGGAGTGGGAGAGGGAGAAGCAGAGTCCCCACCGAGCAGGGAGCCCAAGGTGGGCCTTGATTCCAGGACCCTGCCTGAGCCCAAGGCAGAAGCTTAATGACTGAGCCACCCAGGTGCCCAAAGGTACAACATACTAAAGACAGTGAAATGAATAATTTCTAAATGGTCCTCCACATCCTTAACATTTTAAAGAACTCATTGCTCTTTGTACTCTCTACCCAACTTTGCTGCAAACGACTAATCTAAGTATTTTGCTTCTCGTTGCAATTCTCACCCTTGCAGTTTTATAAATACCTGTGCGCTTTTTTGGGGATTCTGTTATAAATTGCTATCACAGATTTCAGGCCGTGTCCTTGCTCTTTTTAGTTATTCCCCTCTTCCTTTCCCTACTCTTTTTAACCCTTCCCTTCCCTTCTCTCCCCCAGCTCCATCCCTTACATTTTTTCTTTGTTTTTGATTATGCATTTTGCACACAGGAGGTTCCTTGCGTAAGGAGTGGCTGTTTCCTGAAAATTCCTCTTCATGATTTCCCCAAACTCCTAAATCTTTGAGAAATTCACACCAGCAGGCTCCAGAATATCATAAACTGAAATTTCTTATTTCTTTTTTTCTTAAAGAATAAAGGGTATTTGACCCGAGACTTTTCAAGTACAAGACCAGCGAAGTACAGCCAATGAAAGGATAACATGGGGCAATGGTAGTGGATGGTGACAATATTTGGGTGACATCAGAAGTGCAACTGAAATCTCCTAAAAAGTATAAAGTTGAACAAGAATAAAAATGATCTGCACTAATGCTTCCGCCAAGCTCAATTTTAAACTAAGTAACCATTTTCCTCACTTCTGCAAACCTCCCTTCCCCCCTTCTTAGCCTTTTGTTTCAGAAACTGGTACCACCCCAAACACAGGACAAACCAGGCTGACAGCACAGACACAATTCCTGTCAAAACTGGCTGGATCCTGTATTTCCCTCTAAAGCCCCCCAGCCACTTCCAGAGGGAGTGGGGAAACTTGGAGGTTTCGAAAGCCTGAGCCTGCTGCAACTTCCTTGGCCCCACAAAGCAATAAAGCCATCATTCCTCTTTACACCCAAACTCTTCTTCGCATTACATATTTTGGCTCTGGGGCACAGAAGTCGGTTTTTGACAGCAAAATGAAGAAACTAACTCATCTCATGTTAAAGATGTCAAGTCTGGTGTTCTGACTGATAACACAAAACTAATTTGCTGTTCTCTTGATACCACAATACCTAATGTTCTCAAAGAGTTGTCTGTTTTAAAAAATTAGGTAGAAAATCGCTATGGTTCCTTTTCATTCCCATCCTTTTTCTCAACACGTGCAGCCCCTTTCATGTTGTACTGCAGGAGAAAGCCCGACTTTCACAATGATTACAGTTACACAGCATGAACAAAACACTTCTGGGACAGGAAAAACAGTGTGTGATTAATTACATTTTGCATTTTGAAAAATGTAACCACAAATTATTAGTATGGTATTGAATATAAAGGAAATAGTGGGAATTCCATTTTATTTAATAGCGGAAATTTTACAACATAATACATAACTTTTGCATTTCAGTATGGTTGGATTTTCTAAGCTACCTGGCCTTTCAGGCCCTGTTACTCTCAATTTAATATCAGACCTAGAGAAAAGCACTATCATATGTCCCACATAACCAGACACAACAAAACCCAGATACATGTGTATTTTGTAAATATGTCAATTTACATGGTATTTAGTATCCTAGCTAAATATTTTATAAACTAGCATAAAATACTGAGGTTTTAATGCCCACTCTTTGGCTTACATAAATCTTCAGAAAACAAAAGAGTTCCATTCGGCACTATGAGAAAAGATTTTATCTTTAGAGAATGAAAATGATTAAAGTCAACAAATTCACAGCCTCCTACATATGTTAACTAAAACATGGAGACCATATAGAATAAAAAAGTAAGAAACCTTTGTGTGATTAAAAAAATTATTATTCAGACAGGGTAGGGGAAGAGTTTAATACAACAACTTTGTACATTCTAGGTGGTACATTCTATTACAATGCCCCATTTGGATTATTAACATTAATTGTGGGCAATGCTATGGGATGAGGTTTGACCACTGTTTTCAAAAAAAGAACTCTTCACTCACTGCTGGATGTTCGGTCACAGACAATTTTTAAAAACAGGTAATCACTGATCCATATATAGTAAAAAGTTAATACCCCTCCTTAATATTCACAAGATGATTTTCTCTTACTCTTCTATGCCTTTTGACAGTTATTTTTAGTAATTATTGCTCTGCCTGTGCCTCATTCATTATGCAGTCTGTATAAGCCATCATTACACATTACAGGAAAGAATAGCATACAGCTTAAAAAGTACTCATTCTGAAAAACAAAAAAAAAGTACTCATTCTGTTGTATCTATTAGCTGTCACTACATAGTTGTCTCTTCATAGTAGCCTGGGGATAATAATCCCAAACACAGTAACTCTTAAAAGAAAAAAAAATACAGCGAATGGACCAAAATCCTAAAAAAGAGATATATAACGGATCTGGGAGAACTGTGTCAAAATAATCTTATAATCTTCCACTATCTGTGGGAAGGCATATTCACGCCTCCAAAGGAGTTTTAATCAAATGCAATTCAATGTCTAGAATATGCTATTTGTTATAAAGAAGACCAATTCACTTCACCAGATACCTAATTGAGGACTTACTTTGTGGCGGGCACACTGCAAGCTAACAGGGTTACAAAAACAAATAAGAATTTAATTAAATAAAGTATTCCTTTATGCATAATTCAAGCCCCCCCCCCTTTTTTTAACCCTCACTATTACCAAGCACTGAGCTATGTCCTGAGGATACATGACACCTGACCTCAACTCAGTTTTTCATTCTAGAGAACTTAAAACACAAGGCAGTTTTCTTTTACCAGCTAATGTGGCATATTATCAGAAATGAAGGCCCAGGTAAACATGCCAAACATGCATTTTCTAACACCATTACTTATGTCCCTTTCCTCTTCCTTGTTATCACACCTGCAGCTTTGTAAAATGAGACAAGGTGCTCTACAGCAACATGTTTTTATACCTTTCTTGCTCTTCAATAACAATAAAAAAAAAAAAGAAGGAAGAAGGAAAACATCTAACCTATTGTGTACTTATTGTGTGCCAAGCACTGGGCTAAGTGCATTATAGGCTTTGAATCTTTAAATCCATCTAAAAACTCTATCAGGTAAGAACTATTATCATTTTAATGTAATGAGAAGAAACTGAGGTTCAGAGTAATTTACTAAAATCCCTTGAATTAACCGGGCTAATGAGGGGCTCAGCCCAAACTCAAACTCAGGTCCATTATGTGGGATGGTGATACAAGGGGAAGATCTTCCCACGCACACCTTCAATATGAAGTCTTCCCAAGGAGGGACCCTTTGAACTGATTTTTAAAAGAGTTGGATCAATAGTTTTCTTTTCCTTTTTAATCACTGTCCAGATGGATGGATGGATAGATGATAAATAGAGAGAGAGATAGAGTAGGTAGGGGCAGATTAGACAGATAGATGAGAGATGATAGACAGATAGACAGATAGTGTACTCCCACATAAGTCCCTGAACTAAGAATTGGCCAACAACAGTGCAAGACACTGTCCAACACATTTAACCCCTCCACATTGGTTCTCCCCATCCTTGCCTTAATTCAATCCTTGCCTAGTTCACCTACTCATTTTCAAGAGAATAAAATGAAGCCACTTGAGTCAACACTCCAGAAACTGGAAGAAGATGCTCAAGCATCATCGATAAAAACTGGGTAGAGTGGGAACAATGAAGGACAGAAAAATTGCCAAGCCTGATATCTCTAAAGTGTTATAATTTCAAAAGGTTAAGGCAAGGTTAGATGCTGTTAAATAAAAAGCTTTGTTCTGTGAAATATTTATTCCCTGAAAATCTTTCCCTGCAGAGCAAACGCAAGATTTTGTCTTAAAGAGGAAGCAATGGAATATGGTGGTTAGGGAAGCAGACTTCATTCAAGGTCAGCTGTGCCTGGCGTAATGGGCTTGGTCATTTTCTTGTCTGCAAGACTGCAAAAGTTGTGTATGTTCTCTAAGCCTCACTATCCTATCTATGAAATAGGAATATTACCTGAGAATATGCTTGCAAAAACTAAATAAAAATAATGTATGTAAGGGCTTGGTATTATGTTGGGCACTGTGGCTGGCACAAAGAAAATGTTCAATAAACGGTCTCATCAGAGTGACATGTTGGGATGATTTCCAACATACACACTCATATTGTTGTTGTTTTTTAACTGGGTGATTTCAGGTCATTTTTGGTTCATCAAGAATGCAAGCGGACAGAGAGGCGAGAAGAATTGTGGCAAGTTTGTTAGATTGGAACAAAGCCAACGAACATGGAATAAGGGTGAGTGTCCCAGGCTGGATGTATAGAGGCCACGCGACAGAGAGACAAGAATCGTCTAGTTCCACTTCAAATGGACTAGGCGGGAGAGGTCAATGACGACAACGAAGATCTAGTTTGACCATAAATGATATGGCCTGGAATTTTCTGCAAAGAAATCACTAAGATGAAAGAAATCCTTGGGGGATGTAAGGCAACCTAGGCTTCTGAGTAAAGCAATGGCAAAATTCCATTTCGCTCAGGACAGACTGGACTACATCTGCTCTCCTCGTGTCACTATTCCCAGTGCTCCACACGTATCCAGGGCTGGACAATTCTACACAGCCTCCTACTTCCAAGACCTGACAACAAAGGGGGCCTCCTTGGAGAGATTCTGGGTGAGGCTTTCACATGAGTGAAAGCGACAGAGCCTCAAATCATGTGCTGAATGCCGCAGAGGTTCTGCACTGTCTCTTAAATTCATGGCTATGTTTACCAGGAAAAAGCCTCAGGTTTAGAATCCCATGGAACTCAGCAATGCTCCCCTCTTCCTTTTATCTAGATTATTTTCCTCCACGATAATCACAACAATAATTTGGAAAAATAGGTCACCTATATTTCAAAACTATTTTGTTTCAAGCCATCTGGGGCTGAGGATGATTTTGAAATGAGCTGTTCTCGGTAGCATGGCAAAAACCCGACAGAGTACATTTATTTGCACATCTGCCAGGGCAGCAGCATTGTCCTGGGTATTTGATATTCAGAAGATGTATCAAGAATTTGAGCCTTGGAGAAACAAACTACTCAGCATTTCAATTAGAATCAGTGTGTTGTGCATACAAAGCATCACTACAGAAAATCTCGGAACATGTAACACATGGGCTTTTGAAACTACATATTGCCAAGCTTTGCAAATGAAATGATATTCTGCAGGGGTGATCTCTTCCTCTGTCCCTGAGTAGTTGTTCTAAGAAAGATGGTTAACATACACTCCTGATTTGCATCTCCAAATTCCTATCATCACAGGTTTTCAGTCCGTGTTTAATGAATTATTGTCAGTACATAATTGACTCTATATAAATCTTTGATTAAATGGCATCTAAGAAAGCAGGTCATGTGACTCCATGAGTGTCCCATAACACCCAACATAACTATAAAAAAGATTAGCAGTTTCATTTGGGACTTGTTGCTGTTGGGGGGGCCTTTCCCCCATCTCGCTGGAATATTTCTTAATGTTCTTCTCTTTGCCATGTGTTTGGGGGGTCTCCAGGGTTCTATTCACAGCTGCTATTATCAAAACTGGAAAAAGAGATGGCTCCATCTCTTGTAAGAAGTAGAGTGTGCTAGAATTTAAAGATGGCAAATTCTCCCTATCTGCCTTGATAGTGGATACTGGAAAAAACAGAGGGCTTATTGTGATCCTTCAGATAATAATGAGGGATACTACTATAATAATAATAATAACAGATGTACATGGAACACTTTTTAGGTGCTGAGGTTCTTACCTGTACCATGTCACAAATTCTTACAAACCTGATGCAGTGAGTACTGTCATGTCTATTGTTTGAGTCAGGAAATAGGCTTACAGAGGTTTAACAGCTTGCCCAGTGTCATATAACTGGTACTTTTTTCATGAGATCAGGATTTTTAGCCTGGATCTCTCTGACCTTCGAATTTGCTCTTAATCTCATGCTATGATACTTCTTTATCACAGTATGAAGTTCTGAATGTCCACCACCATCCTGCCATATGATCTTACAGTGTTATATTAGAATACTTCTGTCTTCCCAGCACCCACAAGGAAATATCTGAAATTAAAATCTTTATGACGCTTATTGAATTTAAAACTGATAGAGATTACCTATACAAAACCGTTATTCATAATTAAATCATGGTCTAGGTGAGGATATTTTTAATCCATTAAACTCTGAGGTTCTTAAGGGGAGAAAAAGTATCAATCATTTCATCTCCATTGTTGAGCACAATGGTTGAAAGGTAGTTGTCACCAAGAGATGTTTATTAAATGCATGCGTATAAAAAGGGGAAAAAAACCCTTCACTCATGATAACATCTTTCACTTTATTTGTGAGAGCAGTTTAGACATAGAAAACCTGAAATGGGCACTGTCAGCCCAAGCCAGGCTCTGTGTTTGGCAAAGGAGGAAGGAACAAAGGAAAATGTCTGTTTTTATAGTTCTGTTGTTACTGTACTACCTCGTTTTTGTCTTTTCTAATTATTATGCTTTTGTACTGGTATTTCTTATTTTGCTCCCGATGTCCTTTGTTTTCCTTCTTATTCGTGATAGAACTTTCCATCCTTGTATTTGCTGCTGCTGTTTCAGCATCTTTGTGGGCAAGGTTATTGACAAAACAGATTGCTTTCCAGGAAGAACAGAAATTGATTTGGGGGTAAGATTTACAAACTACATGCAGATCATAACAAACTGCTAATAAACTCCTTTCTGTATATAATGAGTGTGAACACAGAGCATGATTTATTCTCTGTGTAAAAGGAGGAGGTGTAAGGGGGCACCCTGAGGGCCCTTGTAGACGTCTTGTATGAGGAGGAAATGTTCTACTATGAGAGAGAGCTGACTCCCTCCTTCCAGGCAGATTTTCTACCAGTTTTGCAAGGCTCCACACAGAGGGTAAGAGCAGAAATCCCCTGAAAATAGATTCTTGTGGATCTGCATATGCCGGGGTCAGCACCTTAGTTTGAGTCCTGCCTCTGTCAACCATGTAACCCTGACCAAATTACTTTAAACTGTCTTAATTCCCTTGTCTGAAAAAAGCACCTGGTACAAAACTCAAATTCACAACTTTCAGAATATGAAAGTGATTTTAAAATGATAAAGCCCACTTCAAATGTTGTTTGTTATTATTATAGGTATCATCTTTCAAATGTTTCCACCAACTGAATTCTCGTATTTCCTAATGCTCAGCCTTAGTCAATCATTGGCCATCTCGAAACTGTTTGTTAGTCATGGTACTAAACGTTTTTAACTGTTGTGCTTTGTAGCAAACGTTGCTATTAGTAATTCAATTAAGTACCACTTCCACAAAATAATGAAGTCAGCACAGTGGACCAGAATGAGTACCGGTTTAGAAGTCAGGAGTTGATAGTTTTGGTCTCAGTTTGGAGTCTAATTTACTACACGCAAGGCAAATATTTCTCCTCTCTGAGCCTCCCGGCAGATTAAACAAGGCAATTTCTATAAACAAAGGTCCTTTCCCATCACTCATTCTGTAACTTGGCTTAAGAATGGAACATAGTAAACTATTTCTCACCTACAATTCTCAAGACACACAGATCAATGGATCAGAACAGAGACCCCCAAAACAAACCCACATTTACATGGTCAGTTAATTTGTGACAAAAGAGGCAAGAATATACAGGAGGGAAAAGACAGTATTTTTAATAAATGGTGCAGGGAAAACTGAACAGCTACATGTAAAAGAATGAAACTCGACTGCTTTCTAACACCAAACACAAAAATAAACTCAAAATGGATAAAAGACCTTAAATGTGAGACCTGAAACCATAAAAATCCTAGAAAAGAACAGAAGCAGTAAGTTCTCTGACATCAGCCATAGCAACATTTTTCTCAATATGTCTCCTAAGGCAAGGGAAACAAAAACAAACTATTCAGAATATATCAAAATAAAAAGCTTTTGCTCAGTGAAGGAAACCATCACACACACACAAAAAGATAACCTTCTGAATGGGAGAAGATATCTGCAAATGATACATGTGTTAACGGGTTAATATCCAAAATATATAAAGAACTTATACAACACAACACTGAAAAAACCCCAAACTATCCAATTAAAAAATGGGCAGAAGACCTGAATAGACATTTTCCCAAAGAAGATAGATTATTAACAGATATAAAGATGCTTAACATCACTAATCATCAGGGAAATGCAAATCAAAACCGCAATGAGGTATCACCTCACACCTGTCAGACTGTAAAATCAAGAACATAAGAAACAACAAATGTTGGTGAGAATGTGGAAAAAAAGGAACCCTTGTGCACTGTTAATGAGAATGTGGAAAACAGTATGGTGGTTCCTCAAAAAATTAAAAAGAGTAATACCATATGATCCAATAATTCCACTATTGGGTATATACACAAGGAAAATGAAAACACTAACATGAAAAGATATATATGCCCCCATGTTTACTGCACCATTATTTACAAAAGCCAAGACATGCAAGCAACCTAACTGTCCATCAATAGAGAACAAACTGGTGGTTGACAGAGGGGAAGCCATGGGGTTTGGCAAAACGAGAGAAGGGGAGGGGAGATATAGGATCCCAGTTATGGAATAAGTAAGTCACAGGAATAGAAAGCTGAGGAATAGAGTCAAAGATATTATAACATAGGGACACCTAGGTGGCTCAGTCGGTTAAGCCTCCGCCTTCGGCTCCAGTCGCGATCCCAGGGTCCTGGCATCGAGCCCCGCACCGGGCTCTCCATTGAGCAGGGAGACTGCTTCCCCCTCACCCTCTGCCTGCCTCTCTGCCTACTTGTGCTCTCTATCTCTCTCTTGAATAAATAATTTTAAAAATCTTAAAAAAAAAGATATTATAACATAGCTATAACAGGACAGAGAGTAGCTATACTTCTGGTGAACACAGCATAATGTACAAACTTGTCAAATCACTAAGTTGTACACCTGAAACTAATGTAACATACATAGTGTGTCAACTATACTCAAATTAAAAATATGACTAATGTAATAAAATAAAAATAAAAAAATAATAGAATAATCTAAGAAGAAAAAAAGTTGGGTTTTCTAGTTCATTTAATTTCCCGATTAATTAAAAGTAAATTTTATTTCAATCGTTGCCAAGAACACTCTAGGAAAATTAATCTACTTGTTTTATAAAATATTAGCTACAAATGGGTATTTTAGAGTTCATTTATCAAAACTCTGGATTTTAAAGGCTTCTGATGTTGAATATTTATAGGTATCTTCCACATATATTTTATATGAATCTTATATTGTTTCAACTTTAAAATACTGAAAATACTCAGGTAACTGGTAGCAAATTAGAAAATTTAAGGTCACTACTTCACACATATTCAATATTGAGTAGTACAACTTTCTAACTGAGTTCCCAAGGGAAGAGATAAGTTTACTAGAAGACACTGCACCTGATAGGGAGAGATTTGTGGTGTCCCTAGTCACTATTACTGCACGAGATAAGTGATTTGTAAAAGTGATTTGTTCATTTATCTCTCTTACTACAGGGTTGAGCCTTTATCTTTTTAGGTAAGGTATTTGCTCACTAACTATCTGATGTCAGGCCCAGTAATCTGCACTAAAGAACATAAATTTAGAGAAAAAAAGGCCAGAATATTTCTAGAAACATTTATTGTAATGGAAACTTTGGATGCTGTATTTAATTTTAATTTCTTTTTTTTTTAAGATTTTGTTTATTTATTTGTCAGAGAGAGTGAGCACACGCAGACAGAGAGGCAGGCAAAGGCAGAGGGAGAAGCAGGTTCCCTGCTGAGAAGGAGCCCGATGTGGGACTCGATCCCAAGACCCTGGGATCATGACCTGAGCCGAAGGCAGCCGCTTAACCAACTGAGCCACCCAGGCGTCCCTTAATTTTAATTTCTTATGTTTAAGTATTGCCTGATCTTTCAGAAAGAAAATACTTCCCACTTTACTGTCAAAACATCTCCTAATGAAATTAATTATGGAGCTGAAGCATATGATTATCACTAAGTTTTTTGTGTGCCCTGTTCTAGCCTTGCTGTAACTCTGCTCTTGCAGTGTTATAAATCAGAACTATAAATAAAAGAAGGATGCAAATTTTTGTCTTGTCATTTTTTAGACCAAGACACTCAAGTTCTTTTTTCTAGAGACAGGGAGAAATTAAGAATAAAGAATTCACTAACAAATAGCACTGAGAATTCAATTTCCCTTAACTGAGATGGTAATGATATAAATTTAGAATTGAAGTCCTCAAAGGTGGGAAATGTTAACATTGAGGAGGATATTCCCAAAATTCTCTTACTTTTGTAATCTTTAAGGTGTGCCTTGTGACCAAGAATGCAGTTAAGCTGTGACAGATTTTCAGATTTTGCTATTTAAAATATCACACAGGGGGAACCTGGGTGGCTCAGTGGGTTAAAGCCTCTGCTTTCGGCTCAGGTCATGATCCCAGGGTCCTGGGATCGAGTCCCGCATCAGGCTCTCTGCTCAGCGGGGAGCCTGCTTCCTCCTCTCTCTCTCGGCCTGCCTCTCTGCCTACTTGTGATCTCTGTCTGTCAAATAAATAAATAAAATCTTTAAAAAAATAAAAATTAAAAAATTAAAAAATAAATATAAAATATCACACAGGTATTGTTTCCAACAGCCGCTGATAGTGAGATTCTGCTCTGATATAAAACATGTTCATTCTTCTATTGGAAAATAACATTCTCATTAAAGGGAGCCGGAATTCTTAATTAATTAATGTGAGTAACTTACATGTCTCAGTTAATACAAGTGTCTTACTGAACACATACCTACAAATATACTTTTTCCTCCCCAAAATGTTAATATAAATGTTTAAGCAGCAGCGCCTTGAAGACGAGAAAATTTAAGCTGTGCATTTTGTAAGAAAATTCAAGGTATGGAAATTCAATGTACAGGTCAGGCAATTCCTTAGTACTGAGTGCTAGTTTTGAATTTCCTTTATAGAAGTGTTAGAACTGTTAGGTTAATAATGGTAAGTGTGTTAGTAAATATGAAGTTGATGACTAAGAGCCTGGGTATTAGAATAAGAAAAGACTTTGGATCAAACCCTGGCTCTGCCACTTACCAGATGTGTGACCTTGAGCCAGTTACTTTTCTAAATCTTAATCTTCACATCATAAAAAGAACGTTAGTTACCTTCCATGACTGTTATTAACATTGAATGAGATCATGAGATGATCATAAGTAGAAGAATGTTAATGTTAATCTTTTAACTAAGTCCTAAGAGAGAACAGATGCTACAAACTGATCAAAATATAAGGGCTGTGTGTGTGTACTGAGAACCACTTTTATGACCGTTAGGTCTTCACCCAAGGATGTTAGAACAAGAGGTAGGATATAAAATGTCTGAAGGTGGAGAAAAGGGGGATTTTGTTTAGCTGATTTTGGAACAGGCTTCAGAGGATGGTATGTCACATATGCTCCTTAACCCTCCCCAAAGAGAAGGAGTGCCTTTCCTCTCCATTGAAACTCATTGGGGCCTTTAATGTAACCACTGGGAGAGCCTGATATCAGTCTCCAAGAACTTTAGAGGCAATGGACTTGAGTCTGACTCCCACCGAGGTAATCTGGAGAAAAGCAAAGCCTGGTGAGCTGTTTTTTGGAACAGGGGAGAATTTCTGCTGTAACAGCTTTCCCTCTAATAGCAGATCAAAGAACATGTGAGTTTACACTCAAGTTTAAGTCACATGAGAGGAAAAGTTGGCCAAGGGTTGCTTTTACTTATACCCAGGAGAACCACCTGGAAGAAGCAATGGGACTCCAGCTGTGAGAGTCCATATGGAGGGTCCTCCCAGACAACCAGCAGTGGAGTGACGGGGTGGTTCATGAGAGTAACAGTTCCAGGGTCCACATAAGAGCCTCTGAGGAAAACCCAAAAATGTCCACAAGGCAAGAGTCAGCTTTGAAATCTTTTCTCTCGTGGAAAAAAAGAGAAAAGGTCCGTAAGAGAAGAAAGCATGAAACCATTTTGAGGGCACCTGGGTGGCTCAGTCGCTAAGCGTCTGCCTTTGGCTCAGGTCATGATACCAGGGTCCTGGGATCAAGTCCCACATCTGGCTCCCTTCTCTGCAGGAAGCCCGCTCAGTCTGTTGGGCATCTGCCTTCAGCTGGGGTCATGATCCCGGGATCCTGGGATGGAGACCCGGATCCGGCTCTCTGCTTGGCGGGAAGCCTGCTCTCCCTCTCCCACTCCCCCTGCTTGTGTTCCCTCTCTCGCTGTGTCTCTCTCTGTCAAATAAATTAAAAAAAGACCTTAAAAAAAAAAAAAAGAAAGAAACCATTTTGAAACAGTATCAGTTCAAGTGAAATCAATTTCTATATCCTCCTTTGCCGGACCATTTTCCAAAGCTCCAACCACAGAGGAGGTGGTGGGTGAGAAAAAGATAAGAACACCCCTACACACAGACACACAGACATACACACACACACACACACACAGAGCAAAGGCTAGCCTTCAGTGTGGGTGGGAGAAAAGCCAACATTAAATCAACTTCAGAGTCGTGATCATCCTCTGGGACTAGACGGCCTAATTCCTAAAATGAGATTATCTGTGATTTTAAAAGATTGCAGGACTTTCTATCAACTGAAACTGACCAGAAAACCACAACCCCCATCCATTTTCTGTATAGGGTCATAGAAAGACTATGTTTAGTAGACAAATTTTAAAGGAATAAAAAATAAAAATAAAGTGTTTTGATTATGTTCTATGAATTACTTGTTCAAAGTACAACTGACTATAGGAATGAATTTTTTAATTTTTAAAATTCTTAATACACTGGGAAACCTTCTTCATTGCACAGTAGACTCTTATCCATACAATTACATGGTGGTTTTTTATGAGCCGCACTCAAGATGCCACCATGGAGAAGGTGGGCTTATACAGTCAGTGCAATGTTATGTACGGTAAATAATATGTAGAGTGCAAATGCATGTAGCACTAAGACCTGATGCCTAATTACAGATTCAGAATGCAAGAGACACATTAATCTCCCCAATATAAAGAAAAAATTAAGGAATGACTGACTGGCATTATGCACATAAAAAATACACATTTATTGCCAGTGCACCCTGAAGCCTGACTGAACATTGCTGGGGGAAGGCAGGGGTTAGGAGCTAGCTATCATGGCAACTCTAAAAAGCAGGTCTCATCACACACTTGTTTCTAAGGAATAAGCCACTTGCATGAAATTTCTTTTTTCTGCCAGTTGACTTTGAGCTTTTCCCACGCTGGAACCTGGTAGTTGTCTCAATAAACCTTCTCTGCAATTCCAAGTCTCTCTCCACTGATGCTCGGCACACTTGCATTTGCAAAAACATCTGAACATCTTAGAAGTAGTATGGGATGCTCATAAAAATCCTCAAGTTGTTGTCTTGCAGGTTCTTCTCTCATCTTCCAGGAATCCCTGGCATAATAAACAGGCTACAGCAATGGTGACTGGCACTATGTATGTACTCAATAAATGATAGCCAGGGTGGGGAAAAAAGTGGGTCATTACATTACTGCAACCCCTCTCAAAGAGCGTAAACCTCCCCTATAGGGTTGGTGAGGAACACTGTCCCCCAAGTGAGCTGTAGTTCCTTTTATGTGGGAAGAATATAATCATAAATCACTAGAGCTAGAAGGCCCAATGAGGAGCTTTGCTGCAACACCTTACAATATCCTACACAGCTAACTCTTCATATGGGCCGCACTTCCTAGGATGGTGTTGACCAGTGCACAGTGCCCTGTCCATCCAGGCCTGGAATTACATTACAACTACATCCTGCTGCAAAAACAAAAACAAAAACAAACAAAACAAAACAAAAAACTCAATTAACTAAAATACAAACATGTTGAGCTAAATTTAGGTGTAGGGATATCACTACATGAAAATTTTTTACCTTACCTAAATACTAAAATGATATCAGTACTTCTCCAAATGTAAATTAAAAACATTTGCACAGAGTATGTTCTACATAATTCTGATGATAACCACATGGCAAAAAACTTAGATACATAATTTTTAAAAACATGTACCTTTTCAAGCTTTTGAATGTGAATGTCAAAATGCTATCTCTTAGAGAACAGAATTGTGGGTGGCATGTATTACATATCTCTTCCTTGGAACTTTATTACTTTATTTTCTACATTTTCTAAAATGAACCCATATAACTTGTTTAATATATAAGAAAGTCAAAGTTATAAATATAAATATATATACTTTTTCCTAGAGGCAAGGAATTTTGCATACCTCCTTAATTAATCCACCAGAAAATTAAGAAATCTTTGCTTTACTTTTTAACTGTCCATAAAATTTGGTAACATATTCATTATTTGGTGAAGAAAATACTTATAAAGAAAACTGATAGAGATGAGCAATAATCATTTTAGATTTTAACATAATGGAAAAGAATTTTTTCTTCCACAATACACAAGAAAGTGTTTTCTTTCTAGCTTCAGGGAAAGCTTGTGAGCTATAATTAAATACTAAATTAACACTACTAGTTTAGAATTAATAGTACAATCAATATCTGAGCCTGAATGAAATGTGAGTATGGGCATCAGCAAAACTGCTGAAAAGAAATAGCACTTGAGATAAATTCCATTTGCTGTTCCAGGTCACCTAACCTTAACAATCAAGGTGACAACAGTATTAATGTTGACCAAATTAGGAAAGGTTCAGCTCAAGATTTCATTTGAGGGGCGCCTGGGTGGCTCAGTGGGTTAAAGCCTCTGCCTTCAGTTCAGGTCATGGACCCTGGGATAGAGCCCCACATCTGGCTCTCTGCTCAGCAGGGAGCCTGCTTCCTCCTCTCTCTCTGCCGGACTCTCTGCCTACTTGTGATCTTTGTCAAATAAATTAAAAAAAAAAAGATTTCATTTGAACCCACATGTGCATGCACGCACACACACACACACACAACATTAAAAGACAACAGCTTTGCCATTATCAAACCATACTGCCAGACAGTATGTTACTTTAATACAGCATTATCTGTAACCTTGTCTCTTCCCCACAAACCACGTGGATCATATGTATGTACACTACTGTATTGCATTTTCTGGTAGTTTTTTGTGGACCTTTGATGGGATTACAGCATATTTATTAAGACAAAGACACCCTGAGCTGTCACAAGAAGATGGCTAGCAAATACTGATCTACTGGCTCAAATGTGCATATTATACCCTGATGCTTGTTTATTTGATGCAACCAAAAGCAGCTCCCCCTCAACCCTGGCCTCCCAGGATCATACCCTCTGAGATCCTGTCTTCTTAAGTTGATTCATTCTTGAGCTCTTCTGTGGCAAGGAACAAGCTTATTTTAATTCATTCATTCCTTCATTTATTCAAGGACCATTTATTAAAACCCCCAAATTTATAAGGAATCACAAAAGACCCCGCACAGCCAAAGAAATCTGGAGAAAAAAAGAACAAAGCTGGAGGTATCACCCTCTTTGATTTCAAATACACCACAAAGCTGTAGTAGTCAAAACAGTATGGTACTGCCACAAAAACAGCATCGATCAATAGAATAGAGAGCCCAGAAAAAAACCCACCCATCTATGGCCAATTAATATATGACAAAGGAGGCAAGAATATACACAGGGAAAAAGACAGTCTTCTCAATAAATGGTGTTGAGAAAATTGGACAGACACACAGCAAAAGAGTGAAACTGAACCACATCTTGTATCACACACAAAAATAAACTCAAAATGGATTAAAGGCTTAAATGCAAAACAGAAACCATAAAACTCCTAGATGAAGACAAAGGCAGTTAAAATCTTTGGCATCGGTCCCAGCAATATTTTTTTGGATCCGCCTCCTCAGACAAGGACAACAAAAGCAAAAATAAACGAATAAGACTACAGCAAACTAAAGAGTTTTTGCAGTGAAGGGAACCATCAAAGAAATGAAAAGGCAAGAGACCAAATGGGAGAAAATATCTGCAAATGATATATCTGATAAAGTGTTAATATCCAAAATACATAAAGAACTCATACAACTCAATATAAAACAACAACAACAACAACAATCCAATTAAAAAATGGGCAGAGGACCTGCATAGACATTTCTCCAAAGATATACAGATGGCCCAATAGACACATGAAAAAGGCTCATCAATACTAGTCACCAGGGAAATGCAAATCAATATTAGAGTGAGCTATCATCTCAAAAGTGTCAGAATGAGTATTATAAAAAAAAGAAAGAAAGAAACAGCAAGTATTGGCCGAGGAAGTAGAGAAAGGGGAACCCACAAGTACTGTTGGTGGAATGAAAACTGGTGCAATCACTATGGAAAACAGGGTAGAGTTTCCTCAAAAAATTTAAAAAAGAAGTACTGTACAATCCACCAATTACACTTCTGGGTATTTATTCAAAGAAAATGAAAACACTAATTTGAAAAGGTATAATGCAGCCCTGTGTTCACTGCAGCATTATTTACAATAGCCAAGATATGTTAGACACATAAGTGTCTCATCAAGAGATGAATGGATAAAGAAGATATGTGTGTGTGTGTGTGTGTGTGTGTGTGTGTGTGTGTATAATGAGATACTACCCCGTCATAAAAAAAGAATGAGATCTGGCCATTTGCTACCAAATGGATGTAAGTAAAATAAGTAAAGCTAAATAAAATGCTAGTAAAATAAGTCAGAGAGAGAAAGACAAACACCATATCATTTCACTTATATATGGAATCTGAAAAACAAAACAAATGAACAAACAAAATAAGACAGAAACAGACTGAAAGATACAGAGAACAATCTGGTGATTGTCAGAGGGGAGAGAGGCAGGAGGATGGGTGAAATAGGTGAAAGGGATTAAAAGGTACAAACTTCCAGTTATAAAATAAATAATGGGAATGTAATATACAGCATAAGGAATACTGTCAATAACATTCTAACAACTATGTATGGAGATAGATGGTAGCTTGACTTATTGTGGTGATCACTTAGTAATGTATGTAAATGCTGAATCATTATGTTGTACACCTGAAACTAATATACTATTATATGTCAGCTAAACTCCAATAAGAAAAAAAAAAGAAGTACTTACTGAGTATTTACTATGCACCAGGAAACAGCAAATGAAGCAGGGCTCGTGCAGATCTTTCAGTCTTGTGAGGGCAGACACATAGTTATAAAACAAAACTATGTATGCCGTGGAAAGAGTAAAGCAGGGTGAGGGGAGAGATGGGGGTTTACTTATGCAGCATGGGGAAGAACGTGTGTTGCTAGTGCTCAATAAATGCCTATTCCATAAGTGAATGAGTGCAACTGTACATAGTCTCATATTTGTTCAGTTCAACGGTCCTTCAAGAAATGATGTTCTGTGTTTAACTCTGTTATCCTCTCTCCCAGGTGTTTCCATCCTAATTTCTTGAATTATCATCCTACACTATTTTTATGTTAGAAGCAAATTAATTATTGAAACATAAATATTAACGGCTTAGAAAAACGTCTAGCACAATGCTTGGCATATAGTATGTGTATTACAAGGCTGGTTGACTTACAGCACTGAAAACCTGAAATGGAACTGTATTTTGACTCTCCCTCTAAAATTCCAAACACTATCCCAATCCTCTCTCTGTGAGAAAAATTTCAGATAATAATTGTAACCATAATTGACCTTACTGGGTTCTTACTGTGATAAATAAATGAGCTGTTATGTTAATTCTTTAGATAATCATCTTATGAAACCTCATACCAATATTATGAAGGAAGCACTCATTGACCCTTTCTTTTCTATGTATAAGAAAACATTCTCAGAGAGGTTAGGTGACCCACTCTGTACCACACAGCTTGTATGGGATATGAAAGGTTTGGAGCCAAGGTTATCTGATTTAAGCCAAGCCAGCACTCTTCAACACTCTCACACACACTGTTTAAATAAACTTTATATTATCCATTCAATTTGAAATAGCTTTTATGTAGAGGCTGTTTAACCTGTTAAAGGCACAAAAAGCACTCATGGTACCTGAATAACAGCACTTGAGTGGGTGTGTATATGGGGGCAAAACGCTCTCTTCTATTTAGAATCTGTGTATTCCTCACAATAAAATGCGAACACTAGACTTTGATCTCAAAGGAAACCAACAGCCCCAGATATTTAAAAATCTCATCTGTTCACTGATAAGATGAAGTTGAAGTTGGGCAAGACAGAAACCCAGATTAGTACATTATTCTTATTGTCTCTCCATTATCCTAGAAAATAATCCATGAGTGAATTACCTGATCGGGCAGTCTAGTGTTACTCAGTTTTTATTTGAGACTATTCCATAGAACCTAATGGATGCCAGGAATCTGTCTAGGGGATTAGTCTACCTTCTCTTGTTTTTGGTCTAGGATATTACATTCTAGTTGGCTCTGGTTTCCTTGTGAACTCTCCAGGGCTACCAGAAGTCCCCTGAAGTGCTTAACCATGTAGTAATGTTCTTCTCTGAAAGGAACAGAGTTAAAAATCAGAACTGAAAATCCTGCTCCTCTTTTGAGGATTTTTCCAAGGTTAATCAAAGCCTGAATTCAATATCCCTTCCCTGCAGCACCCAGCTGTTTCCCTCTTTCTCTCTCTCTCTCTTTATCCCTTCTTCCTTTCCTTCCTAACAAGCTGCTTCATTTGTCTCTCAAAGAAAAAAGACAAATAAGCCAACACAGAGAGTTGTCCTGTCTCCAAAGGGTAGCTGGAGATAGCAACAAGACTCAGGATGGCTAACGAAATTTTTTCCCAACTACTCTTGGCAAAGCAAACCAAGTCATACCCAGCCTGTCATGGAATATTTTGTGATGACAAGGAACACTACGCCTATGATAAGGAGCCACCAGTTTCCAACTTGACCCTTTCTTTGTATAACATTATTAAGAACATGCTCAGATTCTTAAACATTCATTGAGGAAACATTCTGTGATATTTATAAATAAACTTTCAAGGCCAGCTGTATTAAAAAATGAATAAAAATCCAAAACAGTTGTTCACAATTTGTTATATATTTTAAACCTATTAATCATCAATACCATTTCAAAGTAAGAGATGAGAAGAAAAATAACTGTGCTGCTTACAAAAATAATTACAGTATTTACTTATTAATCAGAGTTCACTAAAGTCCTTAAGGTCTTGCAATGTGACAAAACTTTCAGATTTTGTGACGGATGTATTTCCATCCTGCCAAGATATCTCTCTGACTGTACATAGATCCTTACTTGCACATGACATCGAAGTTCAAATGGGAGACTCTGGAAATGAGGTCTGCATTCAGCCCCTATTAGAGGCCCACTGGGCGCTCCCCAAACAACATGTCTGTTGGGAAAACACAGACTAACCTTGGTGGGGTGAAACTTTGATGTATACTAATAAACACTAATGACCTGAGGACAGCATATTAGCAAAAATGTTTGCCAGTGCAGGAAAATGAAGACTAAAACTGTCTTGAAATGATCTGGACCACTCAAGATCTCTTCTTTCAGACCCCCAAACTTTTGCATTTGTTGCATTTTGCTTGATTGACTACTCTTTATTAAAACAGAAATTACCAAGAGTAGCAGTCTTGGCTTGCAGTCTCTGCATCTCTGTAATGACTAGTGATTGTCTTTGCTGTGGCCTTGGAGTCCACACAAGAAGATAAGAATGTCCATCATTCCGTCATCACTACAGACCGACATGCAGGTTTCAGCTCTTATGTCTGATTTTTATGGCCTTTTGTACCCTTTCCTTACTGCTAACAATTGTATTTCTCACATCTGCTATTGAACCTGCAAATAATAGACTCTCCTCTGACCTGTCCTTTTGCTTTTCTCCTGAGAGCTTAAAGACTAAGGAACCAACTTTGATGGCTGAGTTTAAAAACAAAAATAAAAAACACAGTCTTGGAGTAATGTCATTATGAATTCCAAATACAGGACATTAACTTCAGTACCTGAACTTCTGTGAATTTATTTTCGTTCTTTTGCCTATTCAGAAGCTCTCTGAGTTTCAGATTCATCACCCATAAGATTGTGCACACAATTTAGGTAAGTATTAATATAGTCATATAGTACAATAGAAATAGAGGACATGTCCTTATAGTAATACAGATAGACATTTAGAGTTATTAATGTTTCTGATTATTTGCTGTACACATAGATGAGGTTTCCAGAGAGCTGTATTCTGGGGAAGTGATCCAGATTTTGAAATTCTGAGGGTACACAATGCAAGTTGAGAAAACCTAAATATATGATTAGAAAGAAGTGGACCTTTGCACTTATGACTCAGCCAGACGAAATAGATGCACTTTCTCAGCATTGTTTGGAGCATCCAAGCTAACCTAACACAGCAGTATCCTAATCCTTTCATTTAGGTGTGTCTGGTAGAGGTATTTTCTGATTTAATTGTCCCTAGAAAACCCTGATGACCTAAGTTCTACCCATGGATTAAAAAATAAGAACAGAATTAATCAGAAATAGACCTTGAATCTGTCAGAAGAATCATTTTATGAAGCCAACTGCTCATCTGAGACTTTTTTTTTTTAAGATTTTATTTATTTATTTGACAGAGATCACAAGTAGGCAGAGAGGCAGGCAGAGAGAGAGGGGAAGCAGGCTCCCCGCCGATCAGAGACCCCTATGTGGCTCGATCCCAGGACCCTGGGAACATGACCTGAGCTGAAGGCAGAGGCTTTAACCCACTGAGCCACCCAGGTGCCCCTCATCTGAGACTTTAGATACCCTTACGTTTTAACTATTATTTACAGGGGCACCTGGGTGGCTCAGTGGGTTAGGCCTCTGCCTTCAGCTCAGGTCATGATCTCAGGGTCCTGGGATTGAGCCCCGCATCGGGCTCTCTGCTCGGCAGGGAGCCTGCTCCCCACTCTCTCTCTGCCTGCCTCTCTGCCTACTTGTGATCTCTCTGTCAAATAAAATAAAAATAAAATCTTTAAAAGAACTATTATTTACATAAAAAAATATAAATATATAGAAAACAATAAATGTATGAAATGAAAATAAATAATTTAGAAGTGTATTATATATATATGCAAAGCATTTATCACAGAGCTTGAAACATGTAAAGTATTCATGAAAAATTAGCTAGTCCCATCACTGCAGAATTATCTGCCAAAATATCAACCAATTATACGACCTATTTTTGTACACACATCTTTATTCATTCATTCACTAATATAAAGATATACCCTTTTTGTTTTTGTAAAAATGATTATTACTCAGGAATTCTCACATACATTGGAAGCATTACTACTGTTCACGTATTTGACCTTATAATGGGTAACTCAGTAGTCCGTTGGTTTGCTTCAGCATAGCTTGTTTCGTGATTTCTATGTCTTTAAACATTTATAAGCCAATTATTCTGCTAATAAAAAAATGTAGTCACTGAATGGGCCAGGGCCCATAAATTAGTGCTTTAAGGCAGAAGATTGAGTTTTTCTCATAATAGCTTTTCCCAGGACTAACCCTCCATGCAGAAAAAGCTGTCTTATGTGTTCAGTGTCCATTAACAATGAGGCAGCATTCGAATTCCAAGGACGTGAAAAAGACTCTATGAATGTACAGATGTTCTTTTACTTGCCCACGTGCCATAGAGCTGGCATATCTGTACCCAGTAGAGTCATTACGAATTCTTACAAAAAAACAAGGTCTTTATCAATTTTAGGGGTGCCGTGGTGCAAACAGAGAAGGCTGTGTAATCAAGTGAGGAAAATGAACTGCTCCCTATTTCTCAGCTGGGGATAAAGGCTGAAAATCATGACCTATATAAACACCGCTGTCAGAGAAACCGTTTCAAACATCACTTCTATCTAGCTACCAACAGGTTCTGTTAATCGGGTATATTAAACAAGTTGAAACACAAAAATTGCAACAATGAACACAACTGGCCTGAAAACATGAGGATGTTAGCGATAAAAACTAGTCGTTACCAAAAATGTAAATAAACAGACAGAGGCTGACTTTTTTTCTGATGTGGTCTCATGGCCACTTGGTCTACCCTATCATATGTAATGTAAACTAATTCAGTAGACTTCCCCTTGTCTCCTCTCGTCCAGCCTCTGCTTCCTGCAACCCATCTTCAAAGGGCCATGGAAGTTATTGCTGACCTTGTCTCTTTCTCCTCACAATCATAAGTGACTCCCCCTTATCAGATCTCTTGGTTTTATTTAAACTGCTCCAAAGTTCAGCTCGAGATGATCTTTTTCAGGCTCATTGTCCCAGACTCCTCCCTCATCCTTTGTTCCAACCAAATTGAGCTCTCGCTATTCTCCATATATGTCCTGCCTTTGTATCTTTGTATGAGCTATTTACTCAGTCTAGAATGTCTAAATGCAAAAATCTCCACAAAGCCCGGGTTTGCTTAACTGTTTACTTGCTGACATATATTCTTCAAAGTGTATCTCATATATGCTATCTCCTGGGAGGAGCCATTCTCCCATACATTATAATTTATAACAAGACCTGGGAACATTTACTGAATGTTTTCATCGTGCTAGGCACTTTACTAAACGTTTCACAGACTTAAGCAAAAAATGAGAAAAGTATAACATTGTGAAAGAGTGCAGAATGCTAGGGTTCAAATCTTGGCTTTATAGATTGTTTGCTGATCAGCTTAGGAATTTCTTTACTTTCTGTGTATACAGTGTTGCCATGTGTAAAAAGGAGATAGTTATAATAGAGCTAATACTAAAAACATTATTATAGAGATAATGTGAAATGATAAAGCCCTTGGAACAATTCCTAGCACACTGTAATTACAATATAAATATCTGGGCCTGCTATTACTATACCTCACAATATGCTACAAGGTAGATGTTGTCATTATTCCTATTTCAGAGATAAAGAAATTGAGGCTCACTAATGTTGAAAGTATGCCCAAAGTAACATAGCTAACAGGTGACAGATTAGAACGTACACACAAACCTGTCAATGGTAAACCTCGATCTTTTCTGTAATGCAGGCAGACTAGCTGTCTTTGGTTTCAATCTAGTGGTTTTCCTGACTGGAGTTTAAACAATAACAACCTGTCTGCTGACATTAACGGAATACTCACTATGGAGTATGTGTCAGGCACAGTACTCAATGCTTCGTGCATTAGCTCATTAACTTTCATAGCTGACTTCACTGGAGACCATCGTTACCCTCACTTTACAGAGGAGGAAAGTGCTTTAGAGGAACTTGTTTGGTCACACAGCTTACAAAGTGACAGAGCTAGGACTCAAACTTAGACTCTTACTTAGATGATACTCTGCCTTACTTTTAGCTATAATTATTCCCTTCTCTGTTCTTCCTGTTCCCTTAGTGGAAACTATTTCTCTGTCACTGGGCACTTGATTAGCTGTGCTCATGTCTGACACCACTGCCAACTGTCAATCCCCTGAAAAGCTGGACCCTGTCCCATTCACATTGCCTGGAGAACAGTGTCTTCCAAGTAGTGGAAGCCTAAGAAATCTTGGACTGAACTGAACTTCATGTTAGAACTTGGATCATAAAGATTCAAATGTTGCATAGAAAATATTTTGCATATATGCTGACACTTTAAATTATTATGACAAAGGGCTTGAATCCAGTTCCTCTAAGAATGACTAATGAATGAGAGACAACTTTCACATTAGTTAAGAGGCTCAGCCTTGAAATTGGATTGAGCTGGAATCAAGACCCAAGCTTATTAACATTTTTGCTTGTTTTACTTATCCATTCTAAATGTTATTTCCTTATCTTTGAATAGAAGAATAATACCTCCTTCTTAGGGTTTTTGATATTACTAAATGAAAATATTCATGAAAGTTACTTAGCACGGTGACCCATGCATGGTAAGCACTCAGCAAAGTTGGCGTGATAAGTAAAAATTATGTTTTTAAAGTCAAATAATTAAAGAATAGCTCCTTGATCATCCAAGCAACTGCCCTCGTTCAGATATAAAATTCTTCCTGAAGGAGGATCACAAATATTATGAAATAAACTTGAGTGAAGGTGTGAGAAGAGAAAATAAATAACTCTCCAGGAAAAGGTGCCCTGAAAGGGCCAAGCATGTGAGAAATGGCAGGAAAGCAGGCCATTTTGTGGTAAACAGCTTCATTCTTAACCCAAGGGACACAGTCTCCAGAGGGTACCTTTGTGTTGTTAAGATGTGTCATGAAGGCCCCACAGTGAGGGTTTCCCTTTGTTCTCCAGTCTCAGTGAGAGAGTGAATTTCACTGCAGTACTCATTTATTTGTAAACTCTGATCTCTAATTTACTAAGAGTTGCAAGACTGAGACTGGGTGAAAAGTATTAGAACCAATAAGAAAAAAGAGTAAGCACAAATTTCCCAAAGAAGGTATCATTCACATTGCCAGCAAATACAAATATATATGTATAGATATATTCCTTTAAGCAACAAGGAAGTCTGTATTACATGAAATTACAGTTTTAAAGATTCCTGATTGTTATGGACTGAACTGTTTTTTCCCAAAATTCATATGTTAAAGTCCTAACTCCCAATATGGCTGTATTTGGAGATAGGGCCTTTGAAGCAGTAATGAAGGTTAAATGAAGTCATAAGGATGGGACCCTAGTTTGATAGGACCAGTGTCCTTACATGGAGAGGAAGACACCAGAGGTCCTTCTCCACATAACAGGAGGAAAAATCATGTGGGACAAAGTGAGAGGCAGCCATTTATAAATTGGGAAGAAACGTCTCACCCGAGACCAATTTGCTTGTACCCCCATCTCGGGCCTCCAGAATCGGGAGATGAAGCCACCAAATCTGAAAGTATTCCATTATGATAGCACAAGCAGACTCATATACTGATATTTGTATTAAACAATTTCCTGTCCTCCTATGAAAATATTGGTTATATTTTTCCGATGAAGAGGCAGGATGGCTTACTGAATAAAGGACTTTTGTGTCTCTTTCAAGTCAAGGAGTCCACTTGGGAGCTGTCGTTTGGATCTTCTAGCTTTCACACTTCAGACAAAAAGAAAAAAATATTAACACCCCCACACATAACACTTGTTTTATAAAGTATCTCTTTATTAGGGATCTCTTCCCTAAGTACCTCCCTCCAGACATTAAGCACAGGCAAAGTTCCACAGGGAAACAAAGACCAGTCACACAGCAGAAATCAGCACAAACTTAGCTGATACAGGCTCTTTGTTACATGGATTTTACCCTTTGTCCTTCTGAAATTTAAATTCTTCCTGGTTGGAAGAAATTTTACAATTCTGTCTTTTTAGTCTAGCCACCCTTGGTAATTGTTGGTCAAGGACAGCAGAATAAAGCCGGGGCCTGCACAGACAAATAAGGCTCTGCTGACCTTCTAGGATTGCAGGCTTAAAGAGGTACTGTGGCTTACCACTGTTCGAGAGCAGTCATTCATTCATTCATTCATTCTTCCAAAAAGTATCTTTTGAAGCCTCTTCTGTGTCCAGTACTGGACAAGGCTCTGGGGATACACACAACCCTAGTGTGCACCAGCTTACAAACCAGTATGTAAATACAGACTACCAATTAAAATTAACAAATTAATAAATAAGGTATTTTTCCAATGATGGAAAGTGCTTAAAAGATCATAAAAAATAGTAGTGACTGACTTTAAGTTGTCATGTGGAGTGAGTCTGAATTGCAGTCACACTAAGATGGGGTGAGGAAAATCCAGGACAACTGTACCAAGGCCCTGGGGAAGGAATCAGCTTTGTGTGTCTGAGAATCAAAGGCAAGGATGGCATGGCTGGAGTAAAAAGGGGCACTAGATCAAAAGAGCCAGGCAGAACTTGATCAGGAGAGTTGAAGTATTCTTACTGTTTTGAGAAAACAAAGCAGAGATTTAAGTTAAATGAATCTAACCACAGACAATTACCCATAGACCAAATGGAGCCTCCAGCCTGTTTTGGTGAATCAAGTTTGTCTGGGGCAGAGCCAGGCCCAGGAGCTTAAGTATTGCCTATCCCTGCCTCTGTGTACAAGCTCAGAACCCAGTGGTTGTGACAGAGACCGGATAACCCACAGCACCTAAAATCAATTTACTATCCAGGCCTTTACAGAAAAAGTGTGGTCTAGTGGAAGCAGGGGGAGCTGTTCAGAGTTTGCGTGTCATCCACTGGAGAGACGATGATGGCTTGGACCAGACTGCTTGGGAGCAGTACAGAGGTGGGCAGGTAAATAGATCTAGGGCAGGCTTTGCAAGAAGAGCTGAAAGAATTTGCTAAAGGATTAAACATGGTGGGGGACAGAGGAGAAGGCAGAGAGGTATCAAAATATTCTTAGCTTTTTGGGATGAACAATGGAGTGGATAAGAAGGTCATGTGCTGCGTTAGGGAATTCTGGACGGGGAGTAGCTTTGTGGGGCAGGTGAGAATAAAGAGCTACTGGGGGGGGGGGGCGCCTGGGTGGCTCAGTGGGTTAAAGCCTCTGCCTTCGGCTCGGGTCATGATCCCAGGTCCTGGGCTCGAGCCCCACATCGGGCTCTCTACTCGGCGGAGAGCCTGCTTCCTCCTCTCTCTCTGCCTGCCTCTCTGCCTACTTGTGATCTCTATCCGTCAAATAAATAAATAAATCTTAAAAAAAAAAAAAAAAGCGCTACTGGGGAATGTTCAGTTCAAAAAGGGAAATGCCTTTTTATAAGGCCTGGGGGTTGCCTTTGCTTTTTCAATCCAATGCAGTGACTCTCAAAATAACCCAATGACTTCTTCTCCTTCCCTGTTACATAACACAAACAAAAAAGTCACACACCCAGGAAAATGATAACTGACATTTCCTTGGATGCTAAACTATAAACATTCTGCAGGTAGGGCCATGCCTGCATTCTTCACTATTGGGTCTCCATGCCTATCCTGGTAGCTGCCACATAGCAGCAGCTCAATAAATACAAGTTTTCAAAATATACTGAAAAAATAATCAGCAACCATCTACTGAGAACTTTCTATAACATCAGGAACTTGATGTCACAAAAATTACATTATGTAATCTTTATAAAAATCCCTCAAGCTAGGGGCACCTGGGTGGCTCAGTCAGTTAAGCATCTGACTTGGGCTCAGGTCATGACCTCAGTGTTCTGGGATCAAGGCCCATGTCACATTCCCTGCTCAGGGGGAGTCTGTTTCTCCTTCTCCCTCTGCCTTTCCCCACTGCTCATGTTCTCTCTCTAATAAATAAATAAAATCTTCAAAAAAAAAAAAAATCCCACAAGCTAGTTGCTGATACACCAATTCTACAGAATTAGAAACTGAGACTTAGAGCAAGGGTTCACAAATATGAATGCCTGCCCTACAGAGGTGAGTTAGGGGGTAAAAATGGGTGAGAGGAACCATATATTGAATAATGGGAACTAGTACAATGACCTCCTTCCTTATGCCATCCATCCAACTGCTTATTAGCGTCCATCAGGACTAGCTCTTTGAAAAAGCAGACACCCAATATTGCCAGGTCTGATCTTCCAAGAGAAGCTGGAAACCCAGTTTATTTTATAAATGTAAAATCTCTCAGTTAAAGGAAAAAAATAAAAAACAATGTCCTAGAGCAAGCATTAAAAAATCCGGTCCTAGCAAGCACCCCTTATACTTTCCTTTATGCATTGTCTCTCCGGCTGGGAGAAAAAGCTCATCTACTCCTTAGTAAATATTATTGGTGAGTCTGGTGTAACACACTGTCCCTGTGTGCTCAGCCAAATGTATTTTTTGTTGAAGATGCTTCTTATAATAGCTAAGAGTTGCACTAGGCACTTGCTTTTTGTGTCTGGAACACTGTAGCCATTCTCTGGTGTTTGAACATCTGCCTGATGACTACAGTGAAAGCCCAAATCATATTGTGCAAGTGGCTAATGAATTCATGCAGTCCTCCTGATGCGCTGATGCAACAATGCTGACCTCACTGTGCCAACAAGCCCTGTAATCTTAGAACTAGAGATACCAAATGCTTCCTTTTTTTCTTGTTACTAAGTCTGGTTTTTGGACACTGGATATCATGTTGATGGTTCCAACTTAATTTCACAAAAGTAGGAGATTAAAAAATGCCATCACGGGCTTATCATTTCAATTTTAGCACAACTACCTCTATACTAGTGTAACAAGGAGGGAAATAAGATATTTAAAATATCTAACAAATCCAGTTTGGTGAACAACTACTGAATACCAATTACATGCCAGGATCTGTGCTAGGTCCCAGGATACAAAATGAACAAGCCATTGCCCCTGCCAACAAGTACTCATGTTCCAGTGGGGGAAACAGACTCATAAATAATAATAGATTAAGACACATGTATAATAGAAGGATTACAAAATGCTCTGGGAACTTGAATAAAAGGATGATTAATAATGACTTCATGGGGGTGGAGTTGGGAGAAGTCTAGGTCAAGGGAAGCTACATAGAAAAGGTTACAACTTAGCTCTAGCTTTAAGGTCGACTGGCAGTTCACAGGTGCATTCTGGGTAACACAAGCAAGAGCTGTCAAAGATTACCATGAGTTAGGTGTTGTACTGAACACTAACACCTCATTCTTCACAACTATCCAATAAATTAAGCTTGTTTTATATTCCCATTTTTCAGGTTAAGAAACTGAGGCCCAGAAAGGTAAAATAATGTAGCCAGGGCCTCACAGCTAGTTGTTGACAAAACTTGTAGACTATTTCATATCCGTATGACTTGAAAGCCTGGGCTTTTAGACATTATACTCTATCACCAGGCCGAATAAGCAGCATGTAGACAAGAAATAAAATTGTCTGAGGGTCAGCAATCAGTCCATTATAAGTAGAAAATAGTTTACATTCACGTGTATTGGGGTAGGAGGTGCAGGTAAGGAGCAGCTGGGAAAATTTCAATATAAGGCTTACAAACTTGGCCCAGACTTTAAGACTACAGAGTTGGAGCTTTACTAGATAGGCAAGGAAGGACCCTGGATGCATGAAAGAACCACAATAATGTGATCAAGAATGAGCTCATTAGATAAACCCAGGAGCTCTGAAGTAGCTTTGGAGAAGCCAAATGCCAGAAAAACTATTAAAAGGTTACTGAAATAGTCCAGATAAAAGATGATGATGGTCTAAACTCAGGTACTGGCAGTGATGATAAAGAAAAAGACAAAGGTGTATAAAGATGTTGCAGAGGGAGAATAAACATGATTTCAGAATGGCTGATTGGAGGGATGAAGGGGAGGTACCATGGGGGACACTAGGGATTCTGGCTTGAATAACTGGTTAGGTGTTGATGTGGAATTTGGAACATAAGGGGCAGGTCCATGGACGTTCAAGTTGACAAGTCAAAGAAATAATTGGTAATATAAAAACTTTTCTTGAAAATACAGATTTAGGAGCCATAAAAGGGGGGAGATCATCTACATCCAGGCAAAGTGTGACAATGAGAGGAAAAAAAGGACGTTAAGACACACTAGGAACACCAGCAGTTATACTCATACATGGATGTTCCCAGTAAGGTTTAACCTGACAATAAACATGAGTCTTCCCAGTGCCTCTGTAATCTGTTTTTGTTAATTGTTTGAAATTAACCAAGCCTGAGTAGCTTTTCTTTTTATAACTAGTCCATGTACAAGCATTTAATGCCTGGCGGATCTGAGCCAGCAGATCTGAGCTGGCAAATCTGATACCCCTGTATCAGCGTATTGAACCTATTCTGATTGGGAACCTACAGTGAGAACTTAGCTCATTTAATGAATCTACATATGCATATATACTCTACACTACTTTAACAAAAAAGAACACAGGTTACCTACAAATGTCTATATGACAGTATCATAAACAGATGAATGTATCACTGCAAAGGGAAGGGTCCATTATGAATATTTAAATGTTTTTTAAAAAGAAACAGTCACTGTGATTACTAGTGTTTCAGCAACAGTGTATTAAATGGAAGTACAATGCTTTGAAAGAATTACTTTTTAAAGCATATTATATAAGAATTCTATCGAAGACAATTTGCATATTTGTTGTCTTTACAGGAGAAATCATTTGTCAGTAAAGGTTGAAAAAAAACAACAAGGAGGCTCTTGCCCTCACCCCTTACCCTGGTACGTGCAGGGATTAGAACATTCTAACCACTTAGCTTTAGAATCACTGCATACTTTACCTTCTGAGCTATTCAGAAAGGCTCTGTTCATGAAAAGTTCTCATGGTTATGAAACAAAAAAACTTGTCCAACATGATATGTTGTATTTATATTTCTTTTTATTTGAGGATTTGAAAAAGCTTTACAAACAAGACCTAATAAATCTGTTTAAGGCAGTTGCTTGTGGGAACTCTTCGCCCCCGAATGGAGGCTGGGGGCAGGTAAAGGGAGATCAGAGACAGAGAGGCGACAAGGAGGGTGGATAGGCACCCGCTGTCATCTGAAGTCACCAAAGCAGCCCAGGGCTGCACACATTTGTCCTGCAGTAGGACTTGTCAACATAAACAATTAGTGCTCTACGCTTCCCATGTGATGGCTGCTACGTCTAGATTTTGCCATCTGTTAACACAGGTGAGGAACAGTGAACAAAACACCACAAATGCACAGGGTAGGGAAGCAGAAGAAGGGAGACAAGAAAGAGGAATAATGACAGTGCTTCGTGTGTTCAGCAAACTGTGCTAGACACTTTCACATTTATAGTATGTACTCAGTAAATACTCTCATCCCCAATTTTAGCTATGTTCAATGAACATGAGGAAGAAAATAGCAGAATTTGACATAAATGCTCTAATTTATTTTTTTTATTAAGAAAACTGGTTTTTGTAAGGAAAAAAAAAGAGAGTTCCTGTGAATTAAAACTGCTAATCATAAAAGAAGCTAATTTATTTATCAGGACTTGAAAGCATGAAGGAAAGAGGGGCACAGCGGGGGGTCAAAATCAGCCTATATGCTGTGTACAGTGATTACACCCAGGTAAGAACCATTCCATTCACAGAAAATACTACTACCAAAAATGAAGAACCTAAGGGATAAAGGACAGAAGTAGCCACTGGGATAAAGAATACCAGTTATCCACAAATCTCTTCTCTAGTGGAGTGGATTATTCAGAGTAGGGAAACTTCTCATAAATGAAGTCACTGCCTTAGTTCCTGATTTTGATAGCAGAGCAGAGGCTGTGATGTGGCATTAGGGAGACATCTTACTCTCTCTATCCACAAGATTAAACTTGTTCTTAGATATTTATAAAAAACTGAAGAAGACCTTGGAAAAATTAGTTTTCACAAGACAAGAAAACTACTGAAATCAACCAAGTCAGGTATAGCATCCCAGGGGCTCTGTTGTCAGATGGGCCTGGGTATGAATCCAGCCCTTGCCACTTAACCTGGGCCTAGTTCTGTAATCTAGTTATGTACTCTCTAGACGCAGTTTCTTTTTTTATGACATGAGTAATAATATCTATAATATCTACCTCCCAAGGCAACTGTCATAATGAAATGAGATAAGGCATGTGAACATTTAGCAAAGTGTCTACCAAGTAGTAAGAACTCAACATACATTAGTTTTTGCTGGTAGCAATTTTTAATAATCCTGGGATGATAATGCATCATCATTGATGTTGCTTAGTATCCATCCATACCATTTAGAAAAGCATTCTGATGATTTTTGATAAATACAGATATAATTTTGACATATATATTTGATTTATATATATAAATTAATATAAAAGTTTACATATACTTATCAACCCATAACCTGCAGGATCTGCTGCTTCTTTTTCTTTTCTGGAATGTATCAAATACTAATAGTGATTAAGTTGTTTTTCTTTTCAAAATATAAGCCATGATTTTTTTTTTAACTTATGCATAAGCCGTATCATGTGTTACTTAATTTTAAGGACAAATTTATCTACTTAAATATTATTCGGGGCCACCCTGGATGGCTCAGGCAGTTAAACATCGAATCTCGATTTCAGCTCAGGTTATGAACTCAGGGTCTGTGCTGAGTGTGGAGCCTACTTAAGGTTCTCTCTATCCCTCTCCCTCTGCCTCTCTCCTTACTCATGAGCTCTCTCTCTCTTTCTCAAAAAAGATTTTTTCTTAATGTTATTCATTACAGACTTTATTTTAGGAAAAATAGTCAGAAGGAAGAATGAACAGTTTACTAAAGATTCAGCAGATGAGTCCCTGAAGTTTGATTCGTCCAATTAAAATGCTACTAGACCAATTATGAGAACACAGAAATACTAGGGTAATCAAAATAGTGTCCACTATTTCTCAAATCTACAGCCATATCGAAATAGTTATAGAAAAGTACATGGCAATGCAACAATTAAATAATTTTTTTAAAAAGATTTTATTTATTTATTTGGCAGACTGAGAGAGTACAAGCAGGGGGAACAGCAGAGGGAGAGGGAGAAACAGGCTCACTGAGCAGGGAGCCCAATGTGGGACTTGATCCCAGGACCCTGGGATCATGACCTGAGTCGAAGGCAGATGCTTATTAACCATCTGAGCCACCCAGGCACCCGCAACAATTAAATAATTTAAATAATTGTTGTCAGTAATGGAAAGACTTAGTAATTGCTAAAATGTAAATGACAGTTAATTTTAGGAAAGGTAAAAGCAACTTCTTTAAAAATAAGATGCAATATTAAAGAGAGTAAAGAAAATTATTTTGAAAATACTTAGATATCCTACCATTTATACCATATATCAAACTAAGCATCAGGTTGTTTAATGGGTTAATAACTAGGACTATCATATCATAAAAAACTAGCTAAAAATGGACTAGTAGATGTTCAAAAGTGCAATAACATTTGAAAGTTTGAAAAATAGAAACTGTAAATTACAAAGAAAAAGTTCAACAAAAAAAAAATTCCACAAGGAAAAGGTCCAACAGAATCTATTATAAAAGCTTCAGGGTTTTTTTTTTTTTTTTTTTTTTAATTTATTTGACAGAGAGAGAGAGAGCACAAGCAGGCAGAAAGGCAGGCAGAGGCAGAGAGAGAAGCAGGCTCCCCTCTGAGCAAGGAGCCCGATGCGGGGCTCGATCCCAGGACCCTGACCTGACCTGAGACCATGACCTGAGCCGAAGGCAGCAGCTTAACCCACTGAGCCACCCAGGCGCCCCAAAAGCTTCAGGGTTTTATACAATGGAAGTCCCAGTAGAACACACAGATAGATACTATATATGCATGTAAAAAACAAACAAACAAGAAAAGGAAAACAAAGGTCCTAAGCGCAATTGATGAGGCCATGTGTAGTCCAGGTGTGATAGTAAGGTACTTCACACACACCTAATGTCACTTATTGGAAAGCGTTCACCATCTACTCTATTACTCTTGGAAACCTATCTATCTCATCATACCATGGTGTCTTCTTTCATTTTTGGTGATAAAGGACTTAAGGGATAAAGAGAAAAACAACAACTTTTGGTCTGAATTTTATTACCAGGCAAATTATTCCCAGAAAATAATTAAGAGGAAGAGTAAAAGTGCATGTCTAAAGATGTTCATATCAGAATGACTGAAATAAAAAACACGTAAAGCAACAAATATTGGCAAAGATGTAAAGAAAAAGGAATCCTCATGCACTGTTGGTGGGAATGCAAATTGGTGCAGCCACAGTGGAAAACAGTATGGAAGCTCCTCAAAAAATTAAAAATAGAATTGCCATACGATCCGGTGATCCCACTACTGGGTATTTCACCCAGAGAATACAAAACCACTAATTCGAAAAGACATATGCATCCTCCTGTTTATTGAAGCATTATTTGCAATAGCCAAGATATGGAAGCAATCCAAGTGGCCATTCATAAGTGAATGGATAAAGAAGTTCCTGTTAAGTTAAAAAAAAAAAAAAAAAAAAAACTAGTAAACACACTAGTGGAGATGTTAAATAAGTGACTGAATCTGGACTTCCAGGAAGTAGGCCCGGAAATGGCGCTGTCATCCTCCAGATGAGTATTTGTGAAATGACCTGGGGAATGTAGCTAGACAGCTTAAGAAGATCTGGGATGGAGCCTGAACTCCAATACATAGACGTAGCAAGTAGAAAAGGGACCAGTCACAAGAAGAGGGAGGAGGGAATTCAGGGAAAAAGAGAAATAAACGAGTGTGTAGTAATAGAAACCATAAAGGGAAAACCCATAAGGGACTGGTGAATCTAATCTGAGAGGTGAATCTAATCTGAGACGTCAATTCCCTAAATTGGCCTTATCTGACACATCAAGATACAAAAAGGTCAGGAAAAGGACTAAATGACCAGAATTTGGCATCTCAGTGGTCACCGGAATTTGACAAATGCAGACCCAGGAGAGTGATGGGATCGGAATCCGTTCTACAGCTGGTTAAGGAGAAGGTGTGTAATGAGTAGGTGCAGGCAGCACTGAGAAACAGCTTTCTCAACAGGTGTTGCTGGCAAGGGCAGAATATAAATGAGGCAGTGATTAAAGGCAACATAGAAGTCAAAAGAGATGCAAGAGCGCATTATATGATGATGTGAATAGTCCAGTTGAGAGGAAGAAATGGATGATTCAGGAAAAAGAGAACACAACTGCAGGAGCAAAGACCCTAAGAAGGGGAAAGGAGCTCTACTCTGGCCTCCACAGGCAGGCACCCTTTCACTGTGAAAGGTATGAGGCCCATACACATGACAGAACTATGACCTTCTGTAAGTATTAGGCAGGCGGGAAGGAAACAGGAGTAATTGAAGAGTTACACAAAGGCACTAGGGGAAATCTTCTAGTGTCCCTTAGTATCTTTATTTATAGTAAACAGAACTTTTTAAAGAGGTTCTCAGGGTGCCTGCGTGGCTCAGATGGTTAAGCATCTGCCCTCAGCTCAGGTCATGATCCCGGGGGCCTGGAACTGAGCCCCAGATGTGGCTCCCTGCTCAGCAGGGAGACTGCTTTTCCCTCCCCCTTTGCTCTCAGGCATGCTCTCTCTAGAATAAATAAATGAATTCTTAAAAAAATTTAAGAGGGTCTCAAAAAAGCTCCTAAATCAAGGTGTTCTTATCAGTTATACAGCAAGAAAAGAGCTGACAAATATATAATTTTTCCAATTATAGACAAAACACTTGGACTACTATATTTTGACACTCTGCTGCTCTTGATGAGAAACACTATATACCAGCCACTGTATTAATTCTTCATAGAGTTAATAAATGCCTATTTGGTCTTGTTATGTACCAGTACTAAGAATTTTATAAATATTAACACATTTAATTCCCTAAATAAGATTGATTATGTAGGTAGCATCATTATCCCCATTTCACATATGAGGACTCTGAAGCACAGAGAGGTTAAGTAACTTATCTGGAGCCACACAGCTAATTCAGGGAGCTAAGACTAAAACCAAGGCACTTTGATGCCAGAATCCTTGCCTTCTGAGAGTGTTTTCACATGGCCTTTCCTCTTTGTCCCTTCTTCTTCTTAAAAGACACCACTCACATAGGATTAGGGTCCCACTCTAATGGCTTTAACCCTAATTACTTCCCTAATGGCGTTAGCTCCAAATACATCACATTGTATGTCACATTCCAGGTTAGGGCTTCAGCATGTGGATATGAGGCAAACACAATCCAGTCCATACCAGACTGTTTCCAATTTTTTGGTAGTATAAGTCATACTGATGGCAAATGATAAAGTGATTTTAATAGCATAATTGCTAGGTCAAAGGATATGTCATTTAAGGCTTTTGATATTAACTGCCAAGTTGCCTTCTGGAAATGTGTTCTCCTGGGAACTCTTGCCAGCAGAGCATCAGGATGAAAACAGAACCATTTCAAAGAATATATGTGTGTAAAAATCTCTAGCCCTGAACTAAATCTTAGCTCTGTCATGACTTAACTGTGACAAGAGGGAAGTGACCCCAGACTATTACTGGTAGCCATTTGTTTGTTCCTGCAATTCCACCTGAATTCTGGGAAGTGCAGAACAACTTTGTGAAGACAAAAAGAGAGAATAGCCAGATTGATGCATTCGGACAGCTTTCTTTAGTATCTTTGCTGCTTGTTTTAAATTACTCCCTTTCAGTTCTTCACATTGTATTAATGGGATGAGGAAACCCAGTTTATCTCGCTGACAAAGAGGAACACAGCAGGGCAGAAGAGGTGTGGGAATGTGCTGGTTAATTTGGGATGGGCTCTGAGGCTGTCTTGTCTAGCTTCCTGCTAAGCTAACACAGTTGAAGGGGAGCCTTTTCACATTCGGCTTTCTGTCCATAAATACTCTGTTCTGCTGTCTCCCGCTGGGGTCAGGTTACACAGGCTTCTGAATATCTGAGAGGCACTGCAGGGAATTAAGTTTGGAATCACTGCTTTCTCTTCACTGCCTTTTGTTCCTGGAGTCTGGTGCCTCCACAACTGGAAGACAATTTTAATTTGGAGGCAGAAAGGAACCTCTAAATGAAATAGAGAGAAGGTACATTCTTACATGCAGGGAATAGAGAGAGCTTGTCCATGTATCCATGTCTTTAACATGGTTCCTGGGCTAGAGGAGTAGTTAATGAACTGGGCACTTTGAGGCTGAATCTAGTTTTGTAGAGTGGAAAAAATATCACAGAAGAGGGAAAGAAAAATTCCCTCAATGGGAAGGCAGAAGAGGGAAGGCTATTTAAAAGCAAATAACAAAAGTTGACTATATTTAATGTTTTCATCATTACATTTTACCTCACTTATGACAAACAAAGCAAGAGTACGGAAAAGTAGAAAATTAAATAAAATTGTAAGTGACCTATCACATAAAGTGACTTCTTGTCAGTCAGACAATATGCTGGAATGCAAAATGTTTAGAGATCCAGAGGGAGACAGCTGTAACCAGCTGTGTGGCCTCAGCAAAGTAAACCTCTCTCAGGTTCACTCTCATCCCATGACATAGGAGGATACTGATACCCACTTAACAGAGTAGTTATCAGGCATTAATGATAAAACATGCAAGACACCTAGCATGCCATGGTATATGCCATATAGAATTCACTCATAAAACAGAGGTTTCCCTCCATTCCTGACAGGAGGAGGAGGACTGTAAATTTTTCAACCTTTCAATTTAGATGTAAAGACAAAATGAGAACATTTGAAACAAGGACAACAATTATGTGCTAAACAGTGTGGTAGTGATCGCAAGTATGTTAGGAATTTAGACAAGGGGAAATCTGAGTGCACCAGACTACTCTGCCAGTCAAAGATTCGCCTAATTATTTTACATACTGGGTGTCTGGGATAAATAGCAGAGAAGCAAAGCGAGGCAAAAAGACATTGAAAGGGGGTGAGAGGGATGGGGGATGCAGAAGCAAAGACACAAATAAATGGTAGAGAAGCTGAATAAAATTAAGCAAAAATGACAAATGAAACTATGCAACTGATCTATAATTTATGGAAAGAACAATGCTCATAATGGATACATTTAAAAAACAAGCAGAATGACTAAGAAGACTTACAGTATGAGTACATACTGAATAAATACTAATAGATGACAGGGGCGCCTGGGTGGCTCAGTGGGTTAAAGCCGCTGCCTTCAGCTCAGGTCATGATCCCAGCCTCCTGGGATCGAGCCCCGTATGGGGGCTCTCTGCTCAGCAGGGAGCCTGCTTCCTCCCTTCTCTCTCTGCCTGCCTCTCTGCCTACTTGTGATCTGTCTGTCAAATAAATAAATAAATAAATAAAATTTAAAAAAAAAAATACTAATAGATGACAATAATGGTTTATCAGAATTCATTTGAAGTAAGAAAACGATCTATGAATATAAACCAATTGGTCATATTTTCAAAAAAAGAAATGACCCCAATATTAATCTGCATAACTATTAATACAAAGAACATCAAGAAAGCTCTATTTTTAAAATTGTTGGTGATGATATAATTACTTTGCTTTGCTTAACATGATCTTGGGGCTTCAGTATCACTACACTTTAATATTGACAGGACACTGCTGTTGGTCTTCATTTGGCTTGCCTAATTCCTAGGGTTTTCATTCTCTGCATTTACTTATGGTTGACAGTTATTTTTTTTAAGAATTTGTTTATTTATCTTTGAGTGCGTGTGCCCATATGCACATACCCACACACAAGAGCAGGGGTGGTGGGGACTGGCAAAGATAGAGGGAGAGGCAGAGAATCTCAAGCAGACTCAGAGTTAAGCACACCACAGCCCTATTTGGGGCTCAATCTCACGATCCTGAGATAATGACCTCAGCAGAAACCAAGAGTCGGCTGTTTAACCAACTGAGCCACCAGGCACCCCAGTTGATAATTATTTTAACTCACATTTTTAAAAAAGTAACAATGAAATCATTTGCCCTAATATGAAAGAATATGAGCTCTGCCTTTCACCTACCTAATATCCATCAGGAACCTTCCAAAAATGTTGAGGTAAAGTTAACTTCAAAAAGTCTTTTTGGTTTGCTTCCTTTCTTATTAGTCAAGTAATAAATGTTCATTGGGAAAAACTTAAAAGACAATAGAAAATTAAAATTAAAAATTAAGTTCACCTCTATTTCTTTTTTAAGTTTTTTAAAAATTTTATTTATTTATTTGACAGAGAAAGAGAGATCACAAGTAGGCAGAGAAGCAGGCAGAGAGAGAGAGGGAAGCAGGCCCCCCACCAAGCAGAGAGCCCCATGCAGGGCATGATCCCAGGACCTTGAGATCATGACCGGAGCCGAAGGCAGAAGCTTAACCCACTGAGCCACCCAGGCACCCCATTCACCTCTATTTCTACCACTTAACACTTTTTATATCATACTTCCTGCAGGACTTTTCTCTCCATGCATATATGAACACATTTTTGACAGGCACAGTGCTGTTAGGTTTACATTTTTACCAAAGGTACTCTAGATATCTTTCCATGTCATTAAAAAAACTGTTTAAACTGTAATGTTTAAAATGTTGATAACACAGGCCCTCTGTAATGTTCTTTTACCAGACCTTCACTATATTCCAACCAGTGAAAGCAATTTTACATTTTGTAGTCAGATATTACAAACTCAAAGGTTTAATTAAGATGTGTTTTTGTGTCATCTGCAATTTTCTCACCCCTTCCTGAATTCTGATTTACTCCTTAGGATTATGTTTCCCCCTTCTTCTCTTTCTCTCTACCCCTACCTTCCCTCAAGGAGACTGTAGGTTAATGGGGGAAGTAAGTCGGGTCCATAAATAATTGTAATTACTACTAGAGGTAAATAACAAAGCAAACAGAAGAACTTCCAAATTCAGAAGAAGATTCCTTCAGTGTGCACATACACTTATACACTGGATGGCAAAGGAATTAAGAAAAACCTTCTATTCTGTACTTATTTTTTTTCTCCTTTGAAGGGGAACAACAGGGGAAAAAAGGAGGTGATATCTTTTCTCTCTCTTTTTACAATTGGAAAAACAAAAATCACTAATGGACAGGATACCTGTTCACATCACCCAGAGTGTCAGCTAAACAGAGATTAGACTCAGGATTTCTGAATCTCAGGTTTGTGCTTTCACAACGGCACAATGGTTCATCCTAAAAAAATACCTAATATTCCCATACAAAACTGTGGGAAAAGAATCCTTGTCAAGCCAAAGGATTCTTTAATTTTTTTTTATAACAGCAAAGTATGTCCTGAAAAATGGAAGAGAATAAAAAATACAAAAATAAATATAATATAATATAATATAATATAATATAATAAAAAATATAATCCTGTATTCTTTCATTGATTTTTTTCTTTCAAGTAAGGCTATATTTATACCTTGATCAAAATATCACACAAAAGTTGGGGAACCCTCTTGGGTCCCCTCCCTCCTCAGGAGCTTTGTATTATCACTTTGCCTTCACTCAATAAACCTTGCTTTGCTGCCCACTAAATAAATTAAATAAATAAATAAATAAAATAAAATCACACAAATGCAAGCCGGCTTCCAACATGGCCCCTAAAAAGAAAAATCTAGGAAGTGACTTTCTGAATGTGCCACAGCAAATACTTTATGTGCCAGAGAATGTTCTGCCTGAGGGGTCTATTTACCACACATTCATAATGTTGAGTGGAAAGAGACCTTAAATATAATCCAATATAACCCTTTAAATAAGCGAGAAATCCTCTCAATAACATCTCTGTCAATCAATCATTCACCTTGTGCTTGAACACTGGCAATTACTGGATGCAGTATCTGGGCTGAAATCAAGAAAAAGTAAACACAGCACCTTTATGCACTGGACTAATTAGTCCGGCAGCATACCAAATTATATGTCTTTTAAGCTGTGTGGCTTGGATTTAATGAGTTGTTTGCTGAATTAAAAGTCAACATCTCTCTCTTTCTCTCTCTCTCTCACACACACACACACAAACATACACACTTGTACACAGTGAAAGAGGAAAATGATCAAAAGCCAGTATTGCTATATTACCTTGGGAAGCATTTATTATGACACAGGACTGACAAAGAAAACAGGATGAGCAGTCACAGACTCATAAACCTCTAGGTTTCTGGCTAGAATAGTCATGTAATCTAGCCCAAGACTTTCCTTTTGCTTAAAGAGAAATAAGGAGTTTAAGAGATTTGCCAGGGTTTTATAGGTTTCTGCCTCGGTGGCATTTGACTACTCCCAGAGAGGGAAAGAATTTAGAGATTTAATACAGAGGTTCGAGTAATAATCAAAGCTCAAAAAAGGGAAAACACCAAAGTGAAGGCAGGCGAATCAGAATCAATACTCTCATCAAATACTCAATGACCTTTCCCCTCTGGATTTATATTTTTCCTCATTTTCTGGGATGCTTTTTATGCATTAAATACAGAAAAAAATAATAATGAAAAGAGTCCCTTGACTGTAACTGGAATCAATGTATCTAACATGTTTTCCATTACTTACTGTGCACATGGCCTCATTAGATTGACTGCCACGAAGGGTTCAAACAGAAAAAAAAAAAAACTTTAGAAAGCCATTCATAATTTTCTCTTCAGGATTTAATGGTCATTTCATACTTGTCTTATAGTCTCTTTCCTAATACATCCCAAATGAAAAAGCTTCAGGTATGCTGGAACTCAGAGTCCAGTAAGAAAATATGTGCTGCAAAGTGCTTGGTTTATGTGGTTTAGTTTTGCCTCATTTTGAAAATCCATATTCTGCATTATTCTCTGATAAAGGCCAGTAGTGGCCTGATTCCCTGTGGCTGTAACATTCTTTTTTAACTTCAAGGAAAAGGCAGAGTACAATGCCCCTCCCATACTTCTAGTTTCATAAACCCAATCTTTGTGAATTTACTATATTTCTTCATTTGTGCTCCTTGATTGATGTTCTTAACCAAGTTTTCTTGGTTAGATGTTCACATGTTTGATACCCAATTTGCAAACGTTCTTATGTTCTGATAAAGTCGCTGTGTCTCTTAGCATGATTTTAGAGTCTAAGTGCTTACTGCTTTACGGTACTTTTAAGAATGAGTCTTAACTCATCTTTGTAGATTTCCCACTCTCTACTCCTCCACACATACACCTGAAAGACTACATTATAGGTGTCAAAATTATTTTTATTTTATTTTTTTTATTTGACAGAGAGGGAGGAGAGAGAGAGAACAGAAGCAGGGTGAGCAGCAGAGGCAGAGGGAGAAGGAGGCTATCCGCTGAGCAGGGAGCCCTATGTGGGGCTCCATCCCAGGACCACAGAACCATGACCTGAGCCAAAGGCAGATGGTTAACAGACTGAGCCACCCAGGTGCCCCTCAAAATTATTTTTAAACTTAAATATTTCTTTGTATTAAAGCCAGACCACAAATCTAAAGAACACTAACTTGCATTCAGTTTGAAGAAAATATTAAATTCCATTTTAATTCAAAATATACAAATATATTCCCAGTTTTTAATTGAACAGGTTTACCAAGTGATGTCATGAAGAAAAACAGGTAACCTTCATTTAGTTAATCACATAAGAAACAAGATATTTGAGTTACCTTAAGATTCATCCCTGAGGGGCGCCTGGGTGGCTCAGTGGCTTAAGCCTCTGCCTTCGGCTCAGGTCATGATCTCAGGGTCCTGGGATCGAGTCCCACATCGGGCTCTCTGCTCGGCAAGGAGCCTCCTTCCTCCTCTCTGTCTCTCTGCCTGCCCCTCTGCCTACTTATGATCTCTCTGTGTCAAGTAAATAAATAAAAAATCTTTTAAAAATTTCATTAAAAAAAAAAAAAAAAGATTCATCCCTGAGATAGGGATAGGGATAGGGTGCCTGGGTGGCTCAGTTGGTTAAGCGACTACCTTTGGCTTAGGTCATGATCCTGGAGTCCCAGGATAGAGTTCCACATTGGTCTCCCTGCTCAGTGGGGAATCTGTTTCTCCCTCTGACCCTTCCACTTCTCATGTTCTCTCTCGCTCTCATTCTGTCTCTCAAATAAATAAAATTAAATCAATTAATTAATAAAATAAAATACACAATGTAGCAGTATCTAGGTGGCTCAGTCGGTTGAGCATCCCACTCTTGATTTCGGCTAGGGTCATGATGTCAGGGTCCTGGGATGGAGCCCAGCATTGGGCTTCACACTTGGGGGTAGTCTGTTTGAGGATTCTCTTTCTCCCTCTGCCCGTCACCCAGCTCACACTCTCACTCTCTCTTTCTCTAAAATAAATAAATAAATCTTAAAAAAAAAAAAAAAAGAATGCTGTAATAATCCTCATTTAAGATTTCCAATAAAAATGAATCATGGGGGCGCCTGGGTGGTTCAGTGGGTTAAAGGCTCTGCCTTAGGCTCAGGTCATGATCCCAGGGTCCTGGGATCGAGTCCTGCATTAGGCTCTCTGCTCAGCAGGGAGCCTGCTTCCCTTCCTCTCTCTCTGCCTGCCTCTCTGCCTACTTGTGATCTCTTTCAAATAAATAAATAAAATCTAAAAAAAAATTTTTCTTAAAAAATGAATCATGACTGAATCACATGGAGTTAAGCTTGGAGTTCTGTCCTATTAACACTGAGTCTATATAAACTACTGTGAACTAAAACCACGGAAGACGATGACAATATGACGAATATCCAAGTGCAAACGGAAAAATTAAGCTTTTAAAGAAGTTAAATATTTGGCACATAGAATATCAACTTTTTCAACTATATCATTGGGTTCTCAGACTATTTTGCGACAGGATCTTGTTCTCAAAACTTTAGGAGGAGGACACCCAATGGGTATTTTTGTAGAGAGCCTGTATCCTGTTCTCTTAGCCATTCCCTTCTCTCTGCAGCTTACCAGAACACTGTGGCTGTATGCAAACACCAGTTTGGAACCTCTGATGCAGAGAGCAAACCTTCCACCTTCCGGAAGCCCTGCAGAGTCACTTCAGATAGTTAAGTATGGGTTTACAGATGATTTACTGATTTTGATGACAAAATCTGTCATTTAAAAATATCCACATTTTGCTAATTAAATAAGTAAAAAACATTTTAGTACATTTGGAAAACATAAAAAACTCAATGAAGACCTTTTTCATAAAGTCACCACTCAGAATTAATTCTTATTAATATTTGATTTATACTATTTTAATCTTTTAAAAAGCATATATGTATGTTTGCATATTTTTTCTCTTTTCATAAGATTGGGATTAAATTCCATGTTTTGATTTTTGAGGTTTTAACTTAAAAGACGTTATCTTACATATAGTCTTATGTTACTAAACCTTTTTCTACGGCATACTGTTTGAAAGGCCTCATTGAATTCCATAGTTGGGATAGGTCACAGTTACTTTATCATATATATTGGATCTATACAGAGACAGATAAATCAAAGTTTGTGTTTTGTCACCCAAACCTATTCTTACCAAAATTCCTGCTATTCACTATAAACAAAAATTGAAACAAAAAAGTCTTCAGTTGCATGAATTTTAGCACCATGGACTATAAAAGCACAGAAACTGTACTGTTTGTAGCATTAAGTTCTGGGATTTGTGCCGCTCGGTCTATTTTGCACTTGGGGATTTTTTTTTCCAGAGATAAATTCCTGTAAAACTGCTCTCTGAATCTCTTTAGAGAAAAAGAAAATGTTCATAGTTTACAGAACTGTGGAAAACACAGCACAAAATGTTTTCTTGTTCCTTTATCACTTGAAAAAAGTAGGAAGGAAAACTAGGTAATTTTCTTTTATTAAAATACATTTAATGCCTATTTAAAATTTTGCTTTTTTTAAAAAGAGAATCCCAGATTATATTGTACAAATACACAGCACTCATGCATGATCAAATAGTTACTTAAACACAAAATCTCTACATGGTTAATAATAGGACTGGGATTCATTCCATCCCTCCCTTGTTTTCTTTCTTCACTGAGTGAACTGGTTATATGGACTTTGTTCTTGAATATACATTTTTTCAGAGTGTTGCTATCCTTTACTTAGCAAGAACTGGGTCTTGATTAATATTTTAACAACAACAATAACATTCAAAATATATTGCCTTTCTCTTAGCTTACTTTAATTTTCAGGAGCAAAATCAAATTTTCATTACAAAAGGGAACTAATTAGCATATCAGTTAAGGGCGATTTGGGATGGGAGTCAGACATACTTGAGATCAGAGTCTGCTTCCATCAGTCACTAGTTAGTAATCTTGATAAAGTTTTACACTGCTTTACCTCAAAAAACCTTAGTTTCATTTTGTATAAAATAGGAATACTATTACTTTCTTCAAAGCATGTTGGTGCGGGGTATGCAATGACTTTAGTGCAACGCTTGGCATCTAGGCAAAGTAGTAAAATAAAAACCAACACAGTAACCACTGACATTAATGTCAAGTATGTTTTGGAAAGTAATCTTTTTTAGACATTTTTAAACCAAAATTCAGTGTAAAAAGTAGATCAATACGCCTCAACAATCTTTATTTGTTAATGGCAGCATTATTACATTTGGCTCATCAAATGAATGATATACCTTCGGAGGAGAAAGGTAGGATTAAATACTGATTCAAAACCATCCTCATCAGCATGTGCATCCATAGTTTAAGCTTATTAGCTAGACGCTGTAGTGGTCACTTCACAAAAACAGAGAAGACTTCGGCTGGCAATGGTGGGATAGTTATACATTCTGTGTGTTAATATGTGCAAACATTCTATTAAATTTGACCCTTTTTCCTTGTGAAAATGTTAAGTTCCTTTCGGACAGGGACAAGGGCTAATTATCAGAGTCTATGAATGCTCTCACTCTTGAGGAACTTCACTTAGGCTCTTGTGGCGTTAGTGATGATGATGATGATGAAGCACACACGGGAACTATTTTTTCATACATCTGCCCAAAGCTCTTGATTTATTTGTTTCCAGATACAGACACATACACTTAGATTATATGTGAAAAGAAGAACATGGGAGGAAGAACCAAAAAACCTTAAGTTACCTTAGCACCTCAGTTAGGGCTTAAAAGCCAGGTTGGATCATGTCCAAATTCTTTGGCCCTGATTCATGTGACTGATGTATCATTTGGTTGTTCAGGGGCAGATCTTAACAGAAAAAAAATTTCTGAAGTAAAGAAATCTGGATTTGAGTTCCATACTCTTCCACTAGTCATTAGGTGATACTAAGCACAGGTAGACACTTTGAGCTTTACTCTATGGATGATTATAAATAATATAATGTAATATCAAAGAATGTAACATAATATATATCATCTTCTCTACTTAGATGTTTGCGAGAATTTGAAGTATCAAAAGTTCTTTGTAAGTTGTAAAATAAAGTTTTAAACACTTATCATGAAAAAATGCCTAAATGTACTAATTATAAAAAAGATGAATAATTGATGGGGCATAAAAGGAAACACTTAAAGTTGCAAATTAATCATTGTGTCATTGTGACTGCCCCAAAATCAGATCAATAGCATTAAAGTTCACAGAGTTCATTTTTATCAAATGCTTATCTGCTGGGTCATTTTTTACATTCATTTTCAGCTTCTATACTAAGGAAATCTGTATGTTTCCCTGAAGAACAAAATACATGTTTTATTGGGAAATAAGATGGTGTAGTGAAGTGAAAATGGGCTGGCCAGGAATTAAGAATACAACTGTCTCAAGTGCCAAAGAGTTAAAGTGAATCAAATGAGGGGGAAGGAGGCTTGGGCATCAATGAAGCACACGCTGTAGAGCAGAAGACCCACCCAGAACAGTACCCATTACCCAAGTCCAGATGTGTTTGTCATGACGAGATATGGGCCTTGTGATGCCAGATTTTTTTTTTTTTTAAGATTTATTTGCTTATTTGAGAGAGTCAAAGGAAGAGGGAGAGAAATCCTCAAGCAGACTCCCCACCAAGCATGGAGCCCCATACAGGGCTCAATCCTAGGACACTGAGATTATGACCTGAGCCAAAATCAAAAGTCATCCACTTAGCTGACTGAGCCACCCATGCACCCTCAGATTTTCTCATTTTCTAAGAGGAGACAGATACTCAGGTGTTCCTTTTTTTAAATGTTAAAAGTATATAATCAAGGGGTAAAGGTGTGTTTTTAAAAATACTAAAATACTGTGCTGAAAGCGTAGATTGTTGTTTACAAGCACTTTATGCATGTTTACAAACAATTCCATGAGCTGGGGCCAATCCACAGGCTCCAGCTTTGAACTACTGTGCTGTAAAATCGGATGGATCTTACTTCAATCTCGACTCTAAACTCACTAACTGAATGATTTCAGCCAAGAAATTTAACATATCCAAGCTTCATTTTCCTCTTGCAAAGTGGGAAGAACAATGCCTCTGTTGTGAGGATGGCAAAAATGGACATGGATGGAAACATTCTAATAGATCTAACAGATATACCCACAGGCCACAGCACTGATGATTGTGAAAAGGAGGATGGCAGGACAGTGGGTACCTACAGGAACTCAATACAGCTCTTTTTCTCTTTTGGTGGATAACTTTAAAAAAGTAAATTGTTCTGTTTTCTCCTTTTCATACTTGTTATACTCAGAGCACATCAGATATTATTAAGAGGGTCAGGGTTATCTCATTCATTGTTGGAATAAACTGTTTTACTTGAATTATAAAGGACATTTTTAAAATGATGGATATCCCCAATTCTAAAGAATAGAGACGAGTCAGCATCAAGTCTAAAAATGTTTTCAGATTGACTCAAAAGACAGGGCTTCTTTGCAAAATGACAATCTCCTGAGCAAAATGCTTTTCCACTATTTCATCTGCTCCCATCTGTCATAAAGATCCTTTTGTTAGTCAAACAGTATTTAAGGACATCAAGAATGTGGTAAGTGATGGCACCATATGAACTAAGAACAGATCAATTCTGCTTAGATTTCAGTTAACTGCACAGCCAAAGATCAATGTTTCAAAGCAAGAGGATTATAAGATAAATTTAGACAGTTAATGTTTTCCAACTATACAAATGTTAAAGTTCAGTAAGCAAATGACCAGTGACTGACTAGCAATATGAATCCTGCCTCTTTATTACCTTCTAGGGGCCTTGGCAGAGCCATTTAGGTCTGATTTCAAAAACTGTAAATAAAGTGAAAGAAGGAAAGTATAAAATCACATATTATAGTTAAAAGAGATTAGATAGTATGTACAGTCAAACTTGTCTAAACAAAAGCACTGGTATGAATCAGGCATGTTTAAGCATGCATGCAGAGACTAGGTTCCTTTAAATTTATAGGGACAAAAACCTAATGGTCACACAATGGTGGAAGAATCAATTTCCCTGATATCAAGCTATTTTCCTTTCTCTTGTTTCAGAGGTCAGCACCGCACCCTGAGGGTCCCCAAACGTGCACAATGTACCTAAGAAGAGAGCAAGGTGGCTAAAATGTTCTCTCTGTGTAAAACTGACTAGGGCAAGGGCTTCCTTGTTCCTTCATTTTTTAAAATGGTTTATTTTTAATGATTGCTGATGCTTTAGGCATCTGGCTCAAACAGGATAAATTCTTTTTTTTTTTTTTAAGATTTTATATATTTATTTGACAGACAGATCACAAGTAGGCAGACAGACGGGCAGAGAGAGAAAGGGGAGGAAGCAGGCTCCCTTCTGAGCAGAGAGTCGGATGCGGGGCTTGATCCCAGGACCCTGAGACCATGACCTGAGCCGAAGGCAGAGGCTTTAACCCACTGAGCCACCCAGGCGCCCCAAAACATGATAAATTCTACACTTTGTAGATGGTTTTATTCAATGAAGTGTTTTAAAAATAAAAGTAAATCATAATACAAATATTTTCCTTAAGAAATCAAAATCACGTATTTTCTAAAATATAAAATTCATTTTATGGTTGACTAATTGCCACTTATATTCCTCCTTAACAGATATAGGAGACAGACACTAAACCAGTGGAGTGGGAATAATTCTTTCCTCTGGGTCTAGGTAACCAGAGCAGAGCAGATAATGCAGAAACCCCAGTAATTCCAGAGTCCACATCTTCTTAATCTGTATTAGCTAGGAAATTCATAACAGAGCAAATTTGGGGTCTATAATATCTTCAAAACACCTAGATCCTTCTGTCTGTCTTATCAGTGCCAATTAGCAGAATTTTGAGAATTCAGAGTGTTGATTTTTTTGTACCACCTATAGGCTGGGTACTGTCGTATAAAAAAATTATCAATTGTCTTGCTATTCTTTTAATAGCTTGTCATTAGAATGGCACCTATCGTGGATTTTACAGAATGGTACTTATTTAAAGTATTCTGACTAGTTGTTTTCATGAGCATCCTTGCATTAAAAAAAAAAAAAAAAAAGCTTTTGTTCTGGAAAATACATTTAAAGTAGATATATCTGACCTAAGAAGAGTTTATGGGACATAATATATTTATAGTTTAATAATATAAATATTATAGTTTAATGTGTTAATAGTTTATGGGACATAATGACCACAGAGCATGAACTATGAACTCAGCTTATTTTTGGAAGGTACCTTTCTCCATGAAATGCTGTGAAAGAAAGGACCAGATAAGGAATGTGGGTAAGAAACCTTTGCTTGGTTTTCATTTTCATGGTCATTATACTGGTAGCATTTTCCAGGGGAATATTTCCAGTTTGGAACAGAAGCCATGAGGAAAATATCACCCTTTTTTCTTGAGCACATGCTCACAAGGCTTTTTTAGAGTCCCGGTGATCTCAGCAAATTTCGTTCTTGAAAATAACCAGCGAATTGTATTCTGACCAAACAGTGTCAACTAAACTTAGTCAGACTTGGTTTTCTATGTATATTTTTGCTGCAGTTAGATTCCAGAATTTCAAGCACTGCAGTAAATCATCTTGATTTAGATTCAAACAAAGAAAGGGAACAAAGACTTCTACCTCATACTAAGTTTCAGAACTTCCATGAAAGCAAGATGCCTCCTTAATTTATCTTTTGAGTAAAATTATTACTTCCATTTCTGTTTAGTCTTAATTTCTGGATACAGATATGAAGGGATGATTTATTTATGATTAGTGAATTTACTGGAGTGGATTTCCAGAAAGCAAAATAACTGTGAGTGTGGATCATGTAATTTGATGCTAATAATAATTAAATTACTAATTTATTTTAATAAATTCAGTGAATCCAACGGTATTCCCTTACTGGTGGTGTCATTATTTCTGACTTGCAATTTAGTTTTGAAAGGGAATAAAAGGAGCCACAGAAATGTTCCCCGCTTTTCTTACTTATGTCATAGCACATAGTGAACAAGTTTTAATTATGGATTTTTTTTTTAAGATTTTATTTATTTGACAGAGAGAGATCACAAGTAAGCAGAGAGAGAGAGAGAGGGAAGCAGGCTCCCTGCTGAGCAGAGAGTCAGATGCGGGACTCGATCCCAGAACCCTGAGATCATGACCCAAGCCGAAGGCAGTGGCTTAACCCACTGAGCCACCCAGGTGCCCTAATTATGGATTTTTAAAGTGTGATTTACTGCCTTTAAGAATTTGATTTCCCTTTATTAAAATCTTAGAGAAAAAAAAATCTTAGAATCCTGAGAACGTCATAGGTATGAATACAATCCACTTTGTTTTTGCAGCCAAAATAAAAGGATGAATAATCACAGTCCAAAAAACTACCTACCGGTGGAAAGCTATCCCACAGCCTTAGGCAGAGGTCCTTCAGGAGACCATCCATCCATCTAGTCGGTCAGTCAACCAACATTTATCAAGCACGTACATTGTGCCATTAGATTTGTCATTAAGGGTTTCATTTTCTGCCCTCATAGAGTTTACAATTTACTGAAGGGTGAGGAAAATCAAGTAAGCAAATAAATAGATCTACAGTTACAACTTTGATAAATGCTATGAAGGAAACCCACAGGGTGCAGAGGATAATAGTGGAGATATACTTAAGGAAACCTTTTCAAAGAGTTATATTTAAAGCCCAAACTTAAAGTATAAGGAGATTCCAACCATTCATATTTTAAAAGGGGAAAAATCAGATGACTGGCCTTCCTTTTTTTTTTTGAGAGAGAGATTGCTAAGGTGTGTGAGCTGGGGAGGGTTTGTGGGACAGAGCCCCACCTTGGGCTGCTCACTCAGTGTGGAATCTGCTTGGGATTCTCTCCTTTTCCCTTTGCCCCTTCACACTTGCTCATTCTCTCTCTAAAAAAAGAAATAAAATAAAAATAAATAAGATAAATAAATATGCTTTCATAGAGGATTTGACTTGGACACAGAGGTTAAGACTGTAGGATACCACCACCATACTGAGGAAAAAGGACAAAAATCTGAAAGAAATTTATTTTTGTTTTGTTTTGTTTTGTTGTACTTATTTGTGAGCTTATGCTAGCATCTGATGACATTTCTAGTGAGTTAGACAAAGATTTCATTAACTTGGGCTTAAAACTCACTCATTATGAGCAGAGAAGAGATAACCAAGATTAATTTAATACCTATTGTAAGATGCAGTGGCAGGTCAGGGTAACAGATCTCAGATTTCCTGAAAATAATGCTTGACTCACAGCTGCTGTAAATCAAGCAGGATCTACCTGTATCATGACAACTATTTCAAACAAAGTATAAAGACCCCTAATGGGGAAAAAAATCTTGAATCATCCGGAAAAAATGCACATAGAGATTAAAAATTTAGTAGAGACCTATTTCATCGACATGGAAAGACAGTCACTTATATAAAGTAAAAGAACTACAAAACAATGCTTAGAGTATGCTCCCATTAATAAAATTGTATGTCTGAGTGTGTTTATATTCACATGTTAAAAAAAAATCTAGAAGGAAATTTTCCAAAATGCTAACAGTAATTATTTCTTGGTGGTAGGCTCATGGGTGATTTCCTTTTTAATTTTTTTCTTTTCTTTTTATATATTTCTGTATACCCTTTTTGTTTGTTTCTCACAATGACGTATTTTTTAAATGTAGAAAAAAACCTTTAAAAGATAAAATTTCACTATACTGGTAAATATTGATTTAAAGCAAAATGTCTTTAGTGTGACAGATCTCACTTTCCTGCAAGCTAATTAATTTTAAAGGACACTTCCCAAATGTGGAATGATAGTTCAGATGGCATAATTTGCTCTTTGGCCAGGGCTGAACTGCCAAACAGTCAGACACAAAGAATGTGCCTAGTGCATTAGCGAAAAAAGGAAGACACCAAAAAAAAAAAAAAAAAAAAAAAAAAAAGAATATTTTTTGAAATTTCAGTGAAGTGTAAAAGTATTTGCATAGGAAAAATATTAGAAAGTTACTGAACTGATGTACACTTTTTTATTTTTATAGATTTATTTATTTATTTTTAGACAGAGTGAGTAGGGGCCACGCAAGCAGGGGTGGGGGCAAAAGGAGAGAGAGAGAAGCAGACTCCCCAGTAAGCACAGAACCTGACAAGGTGCTCAATTTCACCACCCTGAGATCATGACCTGAGCGGAAACCAAGAGGTGTTTGCTCAACTGACTGAGCCATCCAGGCGCGCCCTGATGTATACTATTCAATGATTTAATACCATTTTTAATTTTAAGAACATGAAAAGATGAAAAGGTGAAAAGATGCTTGGGACATATAGGTAAGAGGTATGGCTGAGTTTTTTTCAAAGTCCAGGATCTATAGGAATCTTAATTTGGTCCTAAGCGTAGAAAAAAATTATGTTACCTCCTAACCTGGATGTTACTAAAAATAAAGACAATACTTAGCCATAAAATAAGGACACATCAATCCAACAAAGTTCTGATTTTTCCCAGACAAATGCTTCTATGTTTTTCTAAAATATCAAGAATCCCAGCTTTTCTCCAAAATCTTTGCGTGCACCATTTTGCGGGGGGGGGGGGGGGGCGGCACAGAGGCTGATACCCTAAACATACATTTAGTCTACTTAACAATTCAATATGATCAAAGAGCAAATCATGACACCTGACATATTAAAAAAATTCAAATAAAATGAGTCACATTTAATGCAGATTTGTTATGTTTGATATTTTAAAATTCTAATTAGCAAGATAATATGTTAAATGTTCTAACATGGCAGATTTGGGCTCATGGGATTTGGAATTCAGGTCCAATTAGACCATTTACCAAACCCAAACTTGGACCAGTCTAACTTCTCTGAGCCTGTTTCGACTTACTTAAAATAGTTATGATGACACAGTTTTCCTGGCACAATAGAATTTGGGGGAATATTAGATGAAAAATAAAGAATGTAAAATGACTTTGAGAACTATAAAAGATTATATTAATAATATAAGATGTAATAGTGGTACTTACTACAACTATATTGTTTTCACGTCTGTATGTCTTAGATACCCCAAGGAAATTCTATGTTCCTAGGATATGCAAATTGTTCTAGTCATATAAGAGCTCTACAAATAGTCTGATTATATGATTGCTCTTGTGTAAAAAGCTTTTTAATCAATAGAGTAATACCTGGGATATACAAAAGGGAGGAATTATAACTGACCTCTCATAGTAATACTCAAGTATAAATCTGGTTTATTTATTTCAGAAAAAAACAGACTGTTGAATTATGCTGAAACTTCCATGATAAATTTGGTTTTCTTTTAGGTTACAATCATGGAAAACAAAGAATTAATCCTTTTATGAACCTGTGAGAAATACAGAAAATGGTTTCGTCTTTTCAGATATTTTCTAAGTCATCCTGATGGAGAGCAGAAGCATGTACCTAAATTAAAATATGTTCTGAGGTCACTTGAAGAAATAAGGAACATCCTATCACAAAGTGAGGAATTAGATAACGTATGTTTTACTCTAATTAAAACAAATTTTACTAAAGTTTAAATGCCAGTCAAAATATTTAATATTCCAATAAGAATGGCATTTCCAAGACAGTGTTTGAGAAATCAAGAATTAATCAAATTTGAATATTGCTAAATAATACATTTAAACAATAACCTGCAAGTATCTTTTATATACTTTGTTCTTTCTGACATCACCTTCAAGGCTCTTGAATTATTTTGTATCTAGACCCCACTCAACTCCATTTTAGTTTTCAAAATTAGCCATACAAAAGGGAATAATTTTAATATGGCTGTTAAACATCACGTTCCACAAAGTTGCTGAAAAGGGACTCTTATGAAGAGGCCAGTGTTCAGTTCCCTGCATCCTGACAAGGTAAACATATAATATTTTCTAAGCAGATGGTCAACCAATTTCTTTAAAAATATTCAAATTTTGTAATTTAGAAGCCCATTGCAAAATGGAGTCTTACTGTTATAGATCTAGAAGTACCAGATATTAAACAGCTAAAGCACACTCTAAAATGGACAATTTATACTAGAAAAAGCCAGAGAAGTTCTTGAGAAAGAATCTAGTCTATGCCATCCCAAATAAATGCATGTCTAGGGTATACTCTCAGAGGTCTTGATGGAAGAAGAATGCACTGCTTTATCTGGTTGCCCAGTTGACAACTCAACTTTGCTATCAGGAAGTTCCACATTCTGTATTTCTAATCTTCATTCTTCCTAATGAAGTTGAAGCTCATTGACTATATTTTAGGTTCCAAACAACCCCCAGCTCTTCTGAAGCAAATGACTGTCATCTCTCAATTTTCTCTTGTTCTAATGAAATAATCCTAGATTCCTTATCCTTTGTTAGAGAATACAACCTGTAGTCTTTAGACACACTTGACTTTTGTGTGGCCTCTCAATAAAGGCCATATAATTGTCTCAAGCTGTGGGATCAAAAACTAGGTCTAAGAGTCCCATCAGGGTCTGACCACATAGGTAAAACATGCTACTACCGAGAGTACTGTGCCGACAGCCTACAGTCACTGGCCTCTGACTAAACTGTACCAACTTCACCTATAAACCACAACCCAGTGAAAAATCAACACAAAGGAAATAAAACAAAGCCCCAAGATAGCTGCTTTCATGCATGAAACAGGGTCAACTGCGTCTTTATTTCTTAAAGCTTATTATAGATATATCTGAAATCTTAATTTTTGAAAGTCAAAGTTATCATTTAAAAGATTTAGGATGCAGTGTGTTATAAAAATTTTATGTGACATATAAATCCAGTACTTCTTTCCTTGCTCTACTTTATTTAGTTATAATTAGGGACATGATAGCATGACTTTACAGTGTTGTGAATCTATATAATATATAATATGCTGTGAGTATATTAAATCCATTTTTCCCATTAAGTCTCCCTATATATAAACCAAATGGAACATTTATTCTCTGAGAAATTAAAACTATAAACTTCATTCAAATACATGTAAAAATTTTAAATGAAGAAGGGGCAGTGAATAAAATAAAATGCAAGATCAAGATAAAAAGTGTTACTTTACATTGTAAAAAAAATGTTTGCACCGACAATGATATTGTTTGAGAAGAGATCGATGGATAAAACTAGTCCATATGATGAATGTAATACACTTTTACCTGCAAGGATTTTTCTGGCTTTAATTCAATGAAATCCATTCTCCTGAGCATTAATGGAGTCCTGTACCCTACTCATCTCCGGCATCTTCAGTCTCCTGAGCTGCCTTAAAGCCTTGACATATAAAAGGTCAAACAGATCCTAGTAAGCATTTGTAAACTACACAGCCCCCCATTTCGGGCTACCTGCCATACATTCTCTTGCTAAGCTTTGCTCACTCTCTTGTTTCATTTCATTGTATAAGCAGGCTAATTTGGAAATAGCTAGGGTATTTGGGAACACCTAGATTTTCAAAACAATCCCACTTTCCTACTTAACCACCTAAAGAAGTGACCCAAAATACAATATTTGAGAGAACTGTAAAATGGTGCCTGGATACTGAAGGAATGAAGACCAAATAGCAAGCACCACTATCAAATAAAATGAATGCATTTCACCTTCCAGCTCATGTGTGCTTCCTGGACACAAGGCACAAACATGAAAGGGATGGAGTAGAATTTCAAGAAAACTGATTTGTTTCAACATTTACTTGGCAAGATGCTGGACACAAAATAATATCTCAAGCCACCTCCCTTTCCCATTATTGTAAATTCAGGGCTCTCAAGTCACCCCCCACAAAACCAATTAAAAATGAAGAAAAGGGGCAGGCTATGAATTCGCATCTAGTGCTAATATACAGATTAAATGATAGGCATCTGTCCTAATTGGCCACAATGAAACTAAGGGACAATAACAAGAAAAAAATCTCACATTAATCTAAATGAAGCAAGTGAATAATATAAACCAGAAGCACAGTTTCAAAAATATTCAATTACCTCCAAGCATGCAAGGGCATTTGTAACCCATAAATATGATTGCAGAGCACAGTATGCATATAAATGTATTTCATAAATGTACTACTTATGCTAAGAAACGTGTATATATGATATGCATTTCCATAGGCTACACATTTGCATGTTCACAATCACATCTACCTACTAAAAATCAAACTCTATCCAGCAAATGCTTTCTCAACAAGAGTACATCAGAATATGAAGTAGAATGCTAAATTCTGAGGCCACCTTTTCTTAGCGATGAAGGAAATAAGCAAAATCACCTCATAATTAGGCCGGGAAGCTTCGGAGGCACCAAATCGGTTTTTGAAGAAGGCCCAACCCTGTATGTGAGAGCTGCAAATTAAATGAGTCCTTTCAATAACACCCATTTCTTGTTAGCTCTTTTCCCACCCCCTGATTCTGCTGCTAAGCTTGCAAGGAAAGGAACCAAGTGGCTCAGTCTGCATTCTGAGCCAGTTCAAGATAAAATCAGAACACCATTTTTTTTTTTTTTTTAAACACAGCGGATGCTTTCTTACTTCTCTCTTCCTGGCAACCTTCCTCTCTCTCCATCCCCATCTCTGTCTCTACATCTTCCTCTCCTACTCCGAGGGAGTCATTGTTCAAGTGCTGGCCACAAATGTATACAGAGGTCCTTTAACCGGCAGCCAAACGAGGAAGATAGCCCCACAGTCTCCTACTTACCATGCTGAGACCTGGAGAAGCTGTTGAAAGGAGGGAAAGATGCAAACTGAATCCATTTTCCTTGTGACCGTGTCGGATGCAGCCTCCGAACCCAACATCAGCACTGCTGCTGGGATTTTGTTCCCTCACTCTCTGGTTGGCGATAGTGCGAAGAGGAACCACCCTTCCAGCCTCACTAGAGCATCAGCAGTCGAGGCGGCAGGAGCAGCGGCATCACCACTTGGCCTCCTCCCTCTCGGAGGATGGGGTGAGCTCAGAAGCAGCCAGGAACTTGCAGCAGACACCTCCTCTGGCTCCTCCTCTCCTGCCCCTCCCCCAAAGCCCCACCCCTGCTGCGGTAGAGGCTGCCTGTCCCGGCAGCTGCTGGTTGTCGTGGCAACGACCAATGGTGAACCACCAGACTAAGGGGGAGGGGAGATGGGTGAAATCAGCTGCAGGGGCTGGAGGGGAGTGAATTTGTGCTGCTGCCCTCTGGGATGCTCTTGGTCTCTCCTACCTGGACTCTGGGTCTTTAAAAATGGGGCAAGGGTGTGTAGGCACAGGAAGAGAATAATTTAAACGTAGTCTAAATCAAGACTGAAACACAGAAAATAACTTCGCTATTTTTTGCTCTTACTATGGTTTTCCAACAAAATGTATTACAATTTGCCATCAGAAAAAAATAATAACAAATGGAGAAAATCATATCGTGTACTGGGATATTATAATCACTCTAAATATGTTGTCTCTGATAGTATCTTTTACTCAATGTCACTCAAGATTGTTAAAAGGCAAAGTAAGTGGCTGGACTGCAATAAAGTAAGTCTGAGTCCTTAACACTACTCTCTGTTTGTTCTTCTCAAGTGAGTCACTTGGTCTCACTGTTTTGCCAGTTCTCTCTCTGAACAGGACTTGGAGGTATTTGGTACCCCTGTGGAAAAGTAAATTGGAACAGAGGGAACAGAAATTTCTTGAGCAACCACACGGTTCTCACAAGCACCAACCAGCTGGTGGATAGTTCCAAGCCTTTGTAATATCAAACTCCTGGAGTGTTAAATTCCCTGCAAAAAATTCTAAGCCATTTTCATGGACACCATTTTCATGGATGCCTTTTTGGTGTTCCCAAGCCAGCTGGTAATCAGGGTGGTAGGCAGGAAAAAGAAAGTGAAATCAGCAGTGTTCCAAGTTCTTTGTGAGTTTTGTTTCTAACTATAAATTATAGATAACACAAGTATTTATCTCATGCAGTAGTTGTAAATAGTAAATGAAATAATGCATTAATAGCACTTGGCATGTACTAAGCATGCAAATAAATGTTTACCAGTAGTAGTAGTGGCAGTAGTAATACATTGTAGCTGCCTCTTAATTCAAGGGATCAAGGGTATAGTATGGCAAATTCAGACAAGGCAAAAAAATTAAGGTGAGAAAACAATAATGATAGATGCGTTGGTGATGATGATGGCAAAGACAGAAAGATCCTGAAAGAATAAAGTTTTTCTAAAATGGGACAGTCGAGGATACTCTAAGTCTTAAAGGACTTAGATAAATTTCCCAAATTCACACAGCTAATTAATGATAGGACCACAATGAAAACTCTGACCCTCCTAATACTAACATTTGCTCCCCCCAATCATTACAGTTTTCTGCCACTCCTCCACAGAATGGAGATACCTTTTGTTCTTAACCCATAGGGTTATTTATAAGTTCAAATAGGGTTAATGTAATTTTCAGAGTCAGACAGCCTGGGATCCATTTCTGGTGCCAGTATTTACTATAGATATGACTTGACACAAAAATTAATTTCCCTGAACAGATGTTTTTGGAAATAATCATAGAACCTCGTGGATTCCTCATGAGAACTGAACAGAATGATGTATGTAGAGCATTAACACAGTGTCTAGTACATAGTAACTGTTCAATAAATGGTAGCTATGATTATCTGTTGCTCGTTCTTAAATAATTAATATTAAAATGTAAGGTTTTTTTTCTTAGATGGGGTCACTCTTGATGCCAGGGCCTTATCCAAACAAAACTAAATGGAAGATAATTAGGTGGTCAAGGAAAGGGCTGCAGTCATCCTCACTACCATCCTTGGCCTTACCTCTTGGTCCTCTCCTAAGGGAAGTCTGCATCCTGCTCTGTGCAGCCAGTGGTTAATGCCTCCCACCAGAGGCTGAGCAACCACACAGTCTGCGCATACGTCTACATGAGCATCACATAAGGGTAGTCATGCAATAGGAAGGAATGGGTTGTCTTGCCTTTTTTTTGTATTCTTCTCTGTATTTCACCTTCTGCTGTCTCCACAGAGACGGTCATCTAAGTAAGCAGAAAGGAAGGCTTCGGGTTGTAGAAGCTCAGACATGTCTGGGTGACAGAACCCGCCCCACCAGGCTCGTGAGGGAGCGTTTCATCTTTCACGCCAAGAGGTAACTTGGTTGAGTGAGCCGTTCCAGTTTTCTCTCCTCCCATCAACACAGGCAGAAGCAACTGAGGGAGAAAACAGAGTTTGGTGTTCAAACAATTTAGTCATTCAAATGCTCTCCCATCTTCTGCCATATCCATGAAGCACTGTTATCATTATTTTGTAATAGTTTTTTAAAAAATATTTAATTATTTGCCATTTATCTACTTTATTTGTTATTTTAAAATGAAATCTGTCTCTGCCTTCACTAGAATATAAATAAAAATAACCATCATAAAGAGAGTGTCCTCAGAGAAAAGAACTCATAGTAAAACCATACATTTTGGGAGACTGAAAGAGACACTAACTTTATTTGTAATTTTTTTAGAATTTTCAAATTTCATTCCTTCTCTCCATTGTCATCTCCTCTCTAATCATGCTCTATTTTTCCATGGTATTTGTCATCTTCTAATATTATGCTCTACTATTTATTTGTGCTTCTACATTTTTTGTTATCTGTTTCTCTCCACTAGAACGTAAGCTATGAAAGGGCAGGGATTTTTGTTTGTCTGTTTTTGAACAGTTACTGACCTCTATTAGGTGCTCCATAAATATTTGTTCAATGAATAAACCAGTAAATAAACAAAATATCAACAACTTCTGCCTTGAATCATGTCTATATAACCTATTGTTATAATAGTATTTGTCCAGTTATGTATTTTTTATATTTCTCAAAATTAAAAACTAAGATAATTACACGAAGTACCTTATTAGCATAATGCATATTAGCATAATGTCTGATGCATATTTTAAACATACATAGTTATGAAAATGGAAACGTTTGCTCATGCATATTCAAAGTCATCTAGCATATCGCCGGTAGTATGCATCATGTTATTTGAGAAATACTGATTTTGTTCTAAGAATGTCTTCTCCAGTAGTACTAACAGTAAGCAGACTGTCTACCTCCTCTGGGACCTTTCCAATTTTGACTTCTGGATTTTATGAGATGTCTGAAAAAGTACAGGGTGTGGGTCTTGGCTTCAAAAGCAGCATTAAATTTTCAGGAGAAACCACAGCATAATGGGAGGAAGCTGCAAAGTGTAGGCTCTGAAGACAGACTTTTTGGATTGAGTTCATGCTTCACCATTTGTTTTCTGAATGACCTTGGGCAAGCTGCTTAATTTTTATATGCCTCAGTTTCTTCATTATATAACATGCTATCACTACCTACTTCATTGAGTTGTTCTGGAGATCAAAGCTTTTTGCTGCAAAAACTAACAAGTACCTGGTATGTAATAAACAATAAATAATATGTAGCTCATATCATGATAAATACTATTTTAAATAACTATGGTTATGCATGCATATCATTCTGGATGTTTCCAAAACACTCAAGGTTATTCTAAGAACCTGTTATGACTGCAGACCAACTTTTAGCAGACCATGAGGATTTCTAGAGATGTTTATCTCAGAGGTAGGCCAATGTCTTGAAATTCCCCCAAAAAGGGGACAAAAAGGGAGAAGTCACAGTCAGAAGTAAACATTTATTCTTTGTCTACTCTGTAAGAGGTTATTAACATATTATGTATTTACAGAGAACATTAAATGTAAGCTGTCAGGATCTGTCTGAGTTCATTAAGAAAAAAAGACATCATTTGGACCTCACTGAATATCCTTTATCAATACTGCCAGTAATGGGGCACCTGCTAGCCAGTCAGTAGAGTATGTGACTCTTGATCTCAGCGCTGTTAGTCTGGGCATAAAGCTTACTTAAAAGAAAATAAAATCTTAAAAAAATGCTACCAGTAAGCAAAAATATTAGAACCCTCACATGAACACCATACTCCTAAGGCCAACCATCTTATGAATGATTGCCTGCATAGTAGGTGGACACACTGGCCTTTGCTCACCCTGTTTCCTCTGGCTGTGCCTTCCCTGTCCCAATTCTTCAATCTTAATGATTTCTCCATTACCTCCTCTGGGGAGTCTTCAATGATACCAGGATTAGCCTTAGAAGTGATGTTCTACTGAGGCTTTCAGAGGGGAGGGGGTGGGGGTTAGGTGAGCCTGGTGGTGGGTACTAAGGAGGGCACATATTGCATGCAGCACTGGGTATGGTGCATAAACAATGAATCTTGGAACACTGAAAAAATAAAATTAAATTAAAAAAAAAAAAAAGAAGTGATGTTCCCATTGTCCCCCATCACATCTTTACTGCTGCCCTCATGATGCTGAATGGCAAATAGCTTTTTCTTTCTTTTTCTTTCCTATTTGACTGTAAGCACTCTGAGGTCAAGAATATACTGTTCATTCATTTATTGCTATGCCAACCTAACAAATATTTATTGCTAGCTGCTACTGTGTACTGTTTTAGGGGCTAGGGATATAGCTGTGAATAAGACAACATGAACACATTCTCCATGGAGATAATAATCTAAGAGGAAAGACAGACTACATAATTAAGTGTAATTAAATTATGTTGAGAGCTACAACAGACAACCATCGGAAATTCTGATATAAAGGGAAGAATCTAAAGGGAAGATATAACTGAGTTCAGGAGCCCAAGGAAGATATTACTGGAGGGATAATAGGGTAGGGTAGGGACAATTGGTTTCAGGAGAAGGGAAGAAAATGTGCGAAGAATATGCGAGTTATTCATGTTTTATTTAATGTTCACACCTAGCATAGTATCTGTGCATATTATGGGCACTTATGTGTTTGTTGAAAGAATTTGCCTCCTTTCCCCCCAACGACTCACACACATAAGCACACAACTTCTTTCCATTATGCTTTGTTTCTGTTAATTTATTCGAGAAGTTAGAGTTTGTCAATAGCTAAGGAGCTGGCTGACTATGTAGGATGAGAAGAAATGAAGGGGGGTCGAAAGAGTAACTGTTTTTACAGTAGAAAAAGAGGTGTAATGCTAACAGTGACCACTGTTCCATTACAGATTTATTAAGTAAGATTTACATGAGAATACAAACCTTTGCTTTGATATTGAGATATGAAATAGTTTTTCCCTTTCAGGTCCAGGGCAATTGTATATTACCCAATGGCAGACAACAGATGGACTTAAGTTCTCAGCAAATTAGGGACACCAAAGAAATGAGAAAAGTTCCATTTCAGTGGTCTTTTCCAAAATATTGCAATCAGAAAATCTACAAATAAGCTGGTTTGACTTCAGAATATATGCAAGTTTCATTTTAATGTTAGCATGGTTTTTACATTTAGTTGTCTATGGGAGGCACCATAATTTTCATAATTCTTACAGTGCCTAGTAACTTAAAACATCTTATTACACACAGCACTAAGAGTGGAGAACTTAAGCTATGTAACAAAAAAGCACATACATCCCAGAGTGAACTTTTTTTTTTAAAGATTTTATTTATTTATTTGACATACAGAGATCACAAGTAGGCAGAGAAGCAGGCAGAGAGAGAGGAGGGGGAGAAGCAGACTCCCTGCTGAGCAGAGAGCCCGATGCGGGGCTCGATCCCAGGACCCTGGGATCATGACCTGAGCCAAAGGCAGAGGTTTTAACCCACTGAGCCACCCAGGTGCCCCCAGAGTGAACTTTCATGATGGAGTTTACCATCTAGTGGGTGGGGCAGCCAAAGAACAAGAAAACAAATCAGTAAAGTAACAGCAAAATTTCATGGGGTTCCTGGGTGGCCCAGGCAGTTAAGTATCCAACTCTTGATTTTGGCTCAGGTCATGATCTCAGGGTCCTGTGATCAACTCCCACCTCAGTCTCTGCATTCGGTGTGGAGTCTGCTTGAGATTCTCTCTCTCCCTCTGACCCTAACCAGCCCCCGTCAAGGCGCACATGTGCGTGTACTCTCTCTAAATAAATAAATAAATAAAATCGTCCTAAAAAAATAGCAAAATTTCACAAGTGCTTTGAAGCAATGAACCACAGAGGAAGATGAGGAATGGGGGTGGGGAGAATGGGCATGACTCATTATGGAGGCGGCATTTAAACTGAGAAATGAAGTATGGATTATGGCAGTCATGAAGGAGCTGAGAAAAGAGAGGTTCACATGGAAGGCTGAGCTCTGAGGAGAAAGAAAACAAGGAATAAGAAATACTTTTGAAGGTCTATATAGCTGGAAATGGTAAGCATGGTGGAAAGTGGCAAGAAGGGAGGTTGGGAAGGTGGGCAGGAACCAACTGGAGTTTTTTGTAAATGTAGTGAAGAGCCATTGAAGAGCTTAAATTTCATTTAAAGTATTGTGGGGAAGGAACAGGTAGTGGGTAAAAGTGGATGCCCTTAGGGTGCTATGGACATCTAGGCTGGAGGTGATATTGGTTATATGAGGTAGTAGCAGGGGATATAGAAAACACTGGACTATTTTGAATGAATACACTTTAGAGGTGGCATTGTGAAGACTTTCTGGTGGATTGGATCCTGGGGCTGAAGGTGAGGGGGATAGCAAGATTGTTTCTAAGTAGACTGCCAACGCTGCCATTTCAGAGGTCACACTGGTCCCTTCTATAGGGACGAAAGGCCTCAGTGCTCTGACTCTGGGAAAGTGTGGGGAAACATAAAGGGGTTCTAAGTGCCCCAATTCCAGGGGCCTTTCCTCCCTCCCTCCTCAGACTTAGAGCTTTGGAGAATTAGGCTTTAAGGACCAGAAGAATCTATGCACTGGACAAGTCACCAATGAGCTCCTGGCAATGGAAGCAACTTGGCTGAGAAGGGTAGATGAGGTCTGGAAGAATACCATAATTTAGATTCAGAAAACTCCCCAAATCTGAAGAAGTGGATTGCCATCAAGAAATGGCCTTCCTTGGTCTTGGAAGTCTGTGCCAGTTACCAGAGGCGGTGGGGCAGCAACAGTGGTGAGCGGGTCCTTGTGGCCTAGAAAAATCCTGCAAAAATGTCTCTGCACCCATCTCTTGAAGACCTGAAGGTAGACAAACTTATTCAGGCTCAAACCGCCTTTTCCGCAAACCCTGGCAACCCAGCAATTTTGTCTGAAGCTTCTGCTCCCATCACTCAAGATGGAAATCTCTAACCTAAATTGTAACCAGAGCTCTCCCAGTACATGGGCCTGAGTTTAAATGAAGAAGAAATCCGTGCAAATATGGCCGTGGTCCCTGGAGCACCAGTTCAGGGGCAGTTGGTAGCAAGACCTTCCAGTATGAACTATATGGTGGCTCCTGTAACTGGTAATGATGTTGGAATTCGTAGAGCAGAAATTAAGCAAGGGATTTGTGAAGTCATTTTGTGTAAGGATCAAGATGGAAAAATTGGGCTCAGGCTTAAATCAATAGATAATGGCATATTTATTCAGCTGGCCCAGGCAAATTCTCCAGCCTCATTGGCTGGTCTGAGATTTGGGGACCAAGTACTCCAGATCAATGGGGAAAACTGTGCAGGCTGGAGCTCTGATAAAGCACACAAGGTACTCAAACAGGCTTTTGGAGAGAAGATTACTATGACTGTTCGTGATAGGCCCTTTGAACGGACAGTTACCATGCATAAGGATAGTACTGGACATGTTGGTTTTATCCTTAAAAATGGGAAGATAACATCCATAGTGAAAGATAGTTCTGCACCCAGAAATGGTCTTCTCCCAGAACATAACATCTGTGAAGTCAATGGGCAGAATGTCATTGGGCTGAAGGATTCTCAAATTGCAGACATACTGTCAACATCTGAGACTGTAGTTACTATTACAATCATGCCTGCTTTTATCTTTGAACATATTATTAAACGGATGGCACCAAGCATTATGAAAAGCCTGATGGATCACACCATTCCTGAGGTTTGAAAGTCATGGCACAATGGAAACTTCACTGAACTCCAGTTTACTTCTTGGGCAACTTAACTTTATATTATGTACATGAAGCTTTCTAGGAGCCAGAGAGCATATGCTGCATGAAGACCTTTCTATCTTACATTATGGCTGGGAATCCTACTGTTTTGATTGGATATCTTGTTCACACTTCAAGATCGTTGTAGCCTTACCCTGATTTTACAGATGTGAAACTTTGGACAGATTTTAACTGATTTTCATAGAGTAGTTTCGCTACTGGAAACCTGATGCTTTTACAAGCCATTATGATTAGAATGACTGATGCAGGCTTAGCTCTGTGTTAGAACCAATCACCTTTATCTTACATATCAAGTAGTGCTGTTCATATTACCTTAGTACTATGGTATAATTGCATTTTTAATGTGTAACCATAGTACATGTAGAATGACTGCTTTTGATGTTTTTTTTAGTTCTGTGTGTGTGTGTGCATGTAAAACACCAATTAAGTACACTGGTTTCATTCCATGTAAGCATTATACAGTGTATGTAGGTTGCTAGAGATTGTGTTAATCATCATTTAATTGTAACCACCTTTACTTAATATGCTTCAACTGTCGCCTTAACCGTGTTAAGCATCTAGAATAAAAGCCAAAATATAACTATTGCTGCCTTTCTAAAACCCAAAATGCAGTTCTGTGTTAAACTGAAATGTACACTAGCCCAGCACAATGTGATGGTACACACTGAGCTATGGCATAGCTGCTTAGTTGCATTTGAGATTTTCTAGTCAATTGTGTAATGGAAATTTCTTTCTTCTAAAACTTACCGGTATTACTTTCCGAGAAATGATTCACTATATATTAAATGTAAAAATGCTTATACCAAATAGGATAAACTTTTGACTCCCTTTATTCATTTGTAGATTAAGTGGAATAATACCTAATTTTGTCTTTAACATTCTGTAACCTCACTACTTTGGGATGGTCTTAGGATGTTTCCCAGGCAATCTGTTCCATTTCCTGAGCCCTCCCAACAAAATGGAAGTGACACTTTATCCTGATTTTTTTCTTTATGGTTTATGCCTATTTCATCTTAATTAAATATATATAAATTTAAAAAAAAAAAGAAAAAGAAATGGCCTTCCTCGATCCCGGAAATGCAAATCAAAACCACAATGAGATACCACCTCACACCAGTGAGAATGGCTAAAATGAACAAGTCAGGAAACAACAGGTGTTGGCAAGGATGTGGAGAAAGGGGAACCCTCCTACACGATTGGTAGGAATGCAAGCTGGTGCAGCCACTCTGGAAAACAGTATGGCGGTTCCTCAAAAAGTTGAAAATAGAGCTACCCTATGACCCAGCAATCACACTACTGGGTATTTACCCTAAAGATACAAATGTAGTGATCGAAGGGGCACGTGCACCTGAATGTTTATAGCAGCAATGTCCACAATAGGTAAACTATGGAAAGAAACTAGATGTCCATCAACAGATGAATGGATAAAGAAGATGTGAGATACACACACACACACACACACACACACACACACACACACAATGGAATACTATGTGGCCATCAAAAATGAAATCTTGCCATTTGCAACGACATGGATGGAACTAGAGGGTATTATGCTAAGCAAAATAAGTCAATCAGAGAAAGACAATAATCATATGATCTCTCTGATATGAGGAATCTGAGAGGCAAGGCAGGGAGTTGTGAGGGGTAGGGAGGGAAAAATGCAACAAGATGGGACCAGGGAGGAAGAAAAACCATAACAGACTCTTAATCTCAGGAAACAAACTGAGGATTGCTGGGGGGATAAGGTGGCTAGGTGATGAACACTTGACAGGGTATGTGGTATGGTGAGCACTGTAAATTGTGTTAAGACTGATGATTTACAGACCTGTACCCCTGAAGCAAATAATACATATGTTAATTTAAAAAAAAAAAAAAGAAAGAAAGAAAAGAAAAGAAAAGAAATGGCCTTCCTCGGATGCCTGGGTGGCTAAGTTGGTTAACCATCTGCCTTCAGCTCAGGCATCAAATCCTGAATCTGGCTCCTTGCTTGGCGGGGAGCCTACTTCTCTCTCTGTCTGCCATTCCCCATGCCTGTGCTCTCTCTCTCTCTCTCTCTCTGTGACAAATAAATAAAAACTTAAAAAAAAAAAAAAAAGATGGCCTTCTTCTACTCTGAGCCTCCTGAATATTTAAACCATATTCTCTACCACAACTAGTTTGGTTTCTTCCTGGGTTATAGTCCCAAGTCTGCTACCTTCTAACTGTAAAACCCTGTAACCATATCTTCCCTCAACCTTAATGTCCTCCTCTATGAATCCAGGGTAGAAATTGCCCTTGCCTACTAAATGGACATATAAATGAGTTATGTTTATAAAAACCTTAGCACATGCCTGGCATGTAGACAGGTCTCTGTGACTACTAGCTGTTCTGTTACACCCACCCACACATCTGAACCTTTCTTGTGAAAGCCTTTATAGCCCCAAACATTTGTTTACAGATCTCAAATTTTAGAAAATGTTTTTTCCCACCTCAAACCCCCAAATGATCTTTTAGATACCTCAAACAGCTGAGGACTTATTTTTGTCTGGCTGATATGCTAGGTGCAGAGGCACTGAAAGGAGAAAAGAGTTGTCTATGAGTGGAGTTTACAGACTGCCTGGTATGTCTCATATTTATGAGCCAACTTTCTTTAAATATTTACATTTTATTACTATTCGACTGGTTTCTTACAGTTGATCTGAAGTGTGAAATTGGGAGCCTGGAGCTTGCTAACAATTCCATGTTAGAAAAATGCACAGTGAAGGAATTTGTGTTCTGAGGGTTCCCCCCACTTCCACACAACCTCATGAGGAAATCTTTGAGATGTCTGTATCTTCCCACTGCCTCCTCCTGAGGCACTCTTGCTTAACAGACCCCCAGTTCTAGCCACTGGTACAAGCTATAACACTGGTACACTGGTATAAGCTCAAGAACCAGAGACTCCCATTATGGACCAAGTGGGCTTGATTCTAGAATGGGAATGATGGAGGGAAGGCTAGGTCAAACCCAGAGGGGGAAGCTCAATTTTGGGAAAGCCACTTTCCTCCTTTTAACTCTTTTAGGCCTCTCTTCTTTTTAATTCCAAATTCTTTCACTTTTCTCTGCATCTGTTTCTCCTTATAATAAACTTCTCACTCTTTAACAAAACCCCAAACCATCTCTCAAATAAATCTGTAAATCTCTTAACTCTTGTTGATGACTAGCTTTCAAAATGATAAAATTAGGATCCTCAGGCAAATGCAAAATGTACACATTAATGATTTTATTTTAATTAGCTAATTAATCAGAACTATAAGATGCTAAAACTGGCCCAAAGAGCATTTAAAAAGCTAGATATTTATAGGTAAAAAGGAAATCAGAGGACAAAAGTGGTTTTACTTATGCAGTCTCATGTGAACTTTAAGCCTTGAGATACAAATTTATGCACAGGATTAATCTTTATGACCCTGAATAAACTATGCTTCTGGTCGATCTTTTGTAGGTCATACTAGCCAGTCCTTGTGCCACCTGAATCAACAGATGAAATGAATATTAATCTTTTCTACTGTCCTGGGGAGAGACCTCACATAGGATGTTAAGAGCACAATGGTCTGGTACTGAAGTCAAAGAAATGGAATTTCATACCTTTTCCCCTAAACTTTCTTGGTCTTGTCAGATGATTTTTTAACTTCAACTGGATCACAACATGCCAAGGACAACAAAACCTTTTAAGGAAATCTTTGAGGTGTCTTGTGTCTGCCCACTACCTCCTCCTGGCAAAGTTAAATTTGGGGGTTCTCATTCCAAGCAGTGTCTTTATCTCTCACAAAATTCTCCCATTTTACAACTATATTTATGGCAGAGAGATAAATAACTAAAAGTATAGGATAAAAAAAGAGAATGAGTGAAAAACAATGTTTCCAGGTGGAACATGGCCCTGGGCCTTACATCAGCCTGGACCTCATCACACTGGGGGTGGGTTAGGGTTGAAGGGGGGTGGTTTATGGTTGGAGGGGGGTGGTGTCAGCTTCCCTGTATTTTGTGTGGAAACTGAAAGATCCATCCTACTCAACACTTCCACACACTGAGGCCCAAGTAGTCTTGCTTTGCCAACTCTTCTAAGAGGCAGAGAGAACTGTTCTAATCTCACTGAAAGAGCTTTACACAGAGAGAAAAGAGCTTTCTCCTTCCCTAAAAGAGCAGAAGGCAGAAGTGCAAGCCAACTCTCCCTACTCTGAAAGGGACCACTATGCATGTCTGCCGAACAAGGATGGAGGGCATCGGTACACAGGGGGAACTGGTCCACTGCTGCTCCACAGAGGAGACGTGGCCTTATGCAGAGTGGTGGGAAGCATAGAAATCACATGTTAAAAGCATCTAGAAGCAGCAGGGTCTGTATGTTCAGGAACACCAATTGTGAGAAGGTTAGACCAGAGGCTTCCACGCTGATTCTTGAGCTCACATAATAATTCTCTCGGTGATTTATACAGAAATACTGAAACAGAAGATGTGGAGGGCTTAGGGAGTGAATCTGGCAGGAATGTAACCCACCTTTCAGTGTGAGTAGGTCAGGGCTCATTCATTCACCCAAGCAAGTCCAGATTCAAGATATCTTGGTTATACAACAAGTGGTTATCTTTAGGTTTGATCTCCAACTCCTCGTATCTTTCTTGCAGTCAGGTAAACTGAGACTGAGCTACAGACATGCAGTGCAGCATCATGCTACGCCCCCATCATTTGTCTGATTTATCATGCTTCCTCGCCTCCACAATACAGTGCAGGAAGATAGGTAGAAAAATACAGATTTTTACTCAGAGAAGTTGTTCATGCCCAAACCACCTATTAATTTCATGGTTTGGCTTAATAAAAAAGAATTTCTTGAGGGCACAGGAAGAAGAAAAGGATTTTTGCTCTATGAGTTTCCCTTGATTTGTCTAGTGTGGTCTGGCAGAGGCCTTCATAGACCAGAGTCAAAGTGAGAAACGAAGCTGAGAGAGAGGATATCATGCCTCTCCTGTTTCGTAGAATCGTAAGTTTTTTTTTTTAAAGGATTTTATTTATTTATTTGACATACAGAGATCACAAGTAGGCAGAGAGGCAGGCAGAGAGAGTGAGGGGGGAAGCAGGCTCCCTGCTGAGCAGAGAGCCCAATGGGAGGCTCAATCCCAGGACCCTGGGATCATGACCTGAGCCAAAGGCAGATGCTTTAACCCACCGAGCCAACCAGGTGCCCCTAGAATTGTAGGTTCTGTGGCCACTACTTCTCTAGTGTCCCTTCTAGTGGAAGCTCCTCTTAGAAAGCCTACCACAATGCAGCCCCAATTCCCTAGAGAGTTCTGATAGTCACACATGTGGGTATTACAGACAGTCCATGGGTTTTACACCTCGGAAATCCCCCGGGGGTAATTTACATCATCCCAAGTCTACACAGATTCAGATTTTTACACTAATATTATGGAAAATTGGGCCAGACCCTTTTCCCAAGTTTGGGGGGTTTGGCCTTCAATATGAGAGCAGACAATCAGTGGTAGAATCAAGACTGTACTACTGTTAAACCATCCTCATATCTTGTGAAAGGGTAATGCATAAGAACGCCATGAATATAGTGAATTTAACATCCCCTTCCAGGCTACTGAACCATCCAAGATGAGGCCTTAAAAGTTATTACAGAAGGAGAAAATTAAAACTGAGTGAGAAAAATGTCCCTTCTTTCTACATCTCCGAACAGCTCAACTTCCAAGCCTTCTTTATTTTATCCATCGTCACTGAGTAACTGGAGACCCAGACAGGAGGAACAGATCACACTGCTTCATGATTATTTTCACTAGATTCCCAGCAAGCTATAATCTGCCTTTGCAACATGGGACTATTTTTAAATACAAGCGCGAAAGGAGATGTGGAATACTGAACTTCATGCAAATTCCTCTTTAACTTTTTTTAAAAAAGATTTTATTAATTTATTTGAGAGAGAGCACAAGCAGGGGGAGTGGCAGGGAGAGGGAGAAGCAGGCTCCCCACGGAGCAGGGTGAGCCCAACATGGGACTTAATCCCAGGACCCTGGGATTATGACCTGAGCTGAAGGCAGTCACTTAACCGACTGAGCTACCCAGAAGCCCTCTTCTCTAACTCTTAATATTTGTCCAGCCTTCATAATTGAGAGTAGAGTTTTATTCCTTCTTTTGACACAGTGGAATGACTAGTGACTATCTGGTTTTGGTACCTAATTACTTCGAATTAAAACACCTACTATGAATCAGAGGTGATGAGGCTCCTAATATTTTCTCCATTTTCCCAAACATTTTTTATTTTGGCCCTAAGACATCACAGCATGAGGATGTTAAAGAGGAAGATAAAGTGTTTTATTAAGTGTCTTAATTTCCCAAAATTTTCTGGAAAATTACCTAGGTCTGACTTTACGCAGAGATCTGTACAGAGATACTATAGAACAAGTATAGATTTGCTTCCTATCTCTTCCCTGAAGGAGAAGTCCTCATTTCCCAGACCTCAGTATGGGCTATAATGCCAGAAAAATATTTTATGCCTAACTGTGGCCCCTGTGACCTAAATTAGACTAAGTCAAAGGCCAGGCCTTTTGTAGGTCATCATGATAATCTTTATCTCTTGAACCAAAGGTTGGAATGTCCTCAGATCAAACTGGGTAAGTCTCTATAATCAGGATTTTAGGAGCAAGTGATAGGAGACCAAGAAAAAAGAGCTTCATACTTTGACTAAAAAAACATCTCCTGGGCTCCCCAGATTTCTTTAATCTAAGCTTTAGCTAATATAACACCAAATAATTGTTTGTTTCATCCAGTGTCCTCAATCCTCTTCCATCCCTTCTTCCATTCTGCTTCCTATTCTCAGATCAGAGAGATTCATGTATAAAATGGAGGATGAGAAAATGGCTGAGACTGAAAATTCCAGGTACATGATGGCAATTTTTTAGTCCAGAGCTTGGTCTAGAAGACCAAACTTGGAGAGGAATCCTGATGCTGTTTCTCTTTTTTTCTTTCAAGACATATTGGAATGATGAGCCACCAGCATTCCTACTGTCCTGGAAGTAGGGCATCTCCCCTCCTTCTTCACTGCTCAATAGAGAAGTGACTCCACAGCTATTATCAAGGTCCCTGCAAGACCCTTAGTCTTTCCAGCTATGCATGGCAGCTGCAGTTGTAAACCAGAAGTATACCTTTCCTTCACAAGTTAACAGCCTTCTTCAGTAAAACACATCTTGCTTAACTCTTCCTCTAGTCTTGGCTTGATTAGAAATTCATCAACAAAATATTGAATCGCACCCTGCCCCAGCACGATCTCCAGAACTTGTTCAGTCTAACCATAAAGACGAGGATCTTTTCAGTCATGCCTTCTGACATGATCGCATATGAATTATGGGGCAGTTGTGGATCTACTCTGTGTCCTATAACACTAAACAGTATGGGATTGGTTTTCACACATACATTCTGGTGAACAAATGTGCCACAGCAGAATCAAGGGGAATATGGCTTCTTGCTGTCTTTTTTTTTTTTTTAAGATTTTATTTTATTTTATTTTATTTTATTTACTTGAGAGAGGTGGTGGAAGGGAGACAGCACAAGCAGGGAGAGAAGCAGGCTCCCCACTAAGCAGGGAGCCCAACATGGGGCTCAATCCCAGGGTCCTGGAATCATGACCTCAGCTGAAGGCAGATGCTTAACCGACTGAGCCACCCAGGCACCCCTCATGCTGTTTTATCCTATTTCTCCTTTCAGTCACTTTGTACTCTGGCCAAGAATCTCAGCATTGAGGGCAGACAAAGAGGAGTAATACAACTCTTTGCTTTATGTCATATATTCATCTTCCCGACATTCTTTTCTACTCGTGTCTTTGTTTTTATGTGTTGCCTTTAAAGCCAAAAGAGAGGATTTTTTTTTTTTTTCCACTGAGATACTCCTGAGGACTCCAGAAACAGCAGTCTTAACAATGCAAGTTTACTATCAGGGAAAGCCTTTCAGACAGGGCTTCATAAACCTCCTATAATTTGTGCTCTGATTTATGTTGGCCCTTCTTATGTCTCCCATATACAAAGGGATAAATAGACAGAGATTACTGTGAAATACCTAGGCTGTCTTATACTGAAAGCTGCAGGCAGAACTTCAGTCACAGACAGCTACAACAAGAGGAGTCCTTTGGAGACAGGTAACCACCCTGTGCCTCCAGGCTGGGACAGAGCACACACTTTTTCCCCCCAGATTTTTATTTTTAAGTAATCTTCACACCCGATGTGGGGCTCAAATTCACAACCCCAAGATCAAGAGACACATGTTCCAGCAAATGGGCCAGCCAGGGGCTCCCATGGCATACACCGTTAAGAGGCATAATGACCATTGCCCCTTCCTAGATCTTTTTAAGTCTGGCCTTTATGACCAGAACACACCATTGGAAACTATCTTATGAAATCAGATTATTATAAAAACAACTTCTGTTGAAGAGGCTGTAGTGAAATAGACATTCTCATAGATAGCTTGTGTGAATGGAAATTGGTAGTGAGAGGCAGAGGGGGCTGGGGGTGGAGAGAGAGAACACTAGCTCTGTCCACAGAGAGGGCCTAGCAGCAATGACACACCAGCACCCCAATCATAATTTCTAAATATCATTAAAAGGAAAGAAGCCAGGGATCCTTGGGGAAGTGGCTGATTCCCGGGATGGGGCAGTAAAGTACAAAATGAGCTGGAACACCTTGCCATATCAAAAAATAAGAGAGTACTCAAAGAATGATGGGACACTTCAAAAGTCAAAGGAGACTATCTGAAAGGACTGCCATTAGCAAAATATGGGAAAGCTGGAGCATAAAAATGAATAATGGTAGTAATGGAATATAATCCATATAATAAAATTAGAATCCATGACCATATACTGTTATAAACAAATAAAGTAGAATGACAGGGGAGAAGGAAAAGTTCTTTCTTACAGTAGAATGCCAACCACTAACTATACAGAGAATGATCCATCATCTGGCAAACCGTCATTTTGCAAACATTATAAAATATGTTTAGGCATGAATCATCAATAGATCCTAAAACTAGTAAGTGCAAGTTTGATGAGGAAGAGGATATTCTGAGTCTCCAACTATCCCCCAACAAGGTCCCTATTAATTACAAAGGGCAAAATAGTAACTTCTCAGTGAAGAAAGCTAAGCCGGTTCACATCTCTTTAACCAAATAATTACAGTTAAAAGCCCTAAGAAGAGGACAAATAGAAATCACGTGCCTCTTTAACATGACGCACTGAAAAGAATACCGGACGACTTTTAAAGGTATTTCTGCTCAAATGTCTTATGTATCAATTCTAATCCATGAAGAAACAGCAGACAAACTGAAATTGAGAGACATTCTTCAAAATAACTGACTTGGCACTCTTCAAAAATGTCAAAGTAATAGACAAGGTAATAGAATTGAGAAAACCTTCTAGACTAAAGAAGACCAGAGACATGATTATTATTTTTTTAAAGATTTTATTTATTTTATTTGACAGAGAGAGAGATCACAAGTAGGCAGAGAAGCAGGCAGAGAGAAGGGGGAAGCAGGCTCCCTGCCGAGCAGAGAGCCTGATGCGGGGCTCGATCCCAGGACTCTGAGATCATGACCCGAGCTGAAGGCAGAGGCCTAACCCACTGAGCCACCCAGGTGCCCCGAGACATGATTATTATTAATTGCTGTGGAATCTGGGACTGGATCCTGGGGAACCAAAATAGAACAATTTGCTATAAAGGACATTAATGGAATAACTGGCAATACCTGAATAAGATATATAGATTAGAAAGAATTATATTAATGTTAATTTCCTGATTTTGATAATTGAACTCTTGTTATGAGAGAAATTGTCCTTACTGTTAGAAAATATGCATTAAAGTATTTAGGAGAAAGAACATGATGTCTGGAACTTATCTCTGTAAGTTTTGTTTCTCCTCCCCTTTCTTCTCCAGTTCTTTCTAACTGTCTCCTCACCTCCTTCTCTTCCTCCCAGTGTTGCTGGAGTGATGCTAACAAGAACCTCAAGTACACACTATGCAAATGGAAAAGAAAGTCTCTTCTCTCTCCTACAGTTTCCTACTCTCGCCAGCACTCTCCAACTGGTAGAATTGCCTGACTGGTCAAGCAGCAATGAGATTTGCATAGCCCCAGCCCTAATATCATAAATCAAAGTACTGAAGGGTAAGGACAAGATGTGAGAGACAGTGCCTCCTTGTCTCTTAAGCTTTCAGAGCTTGTGGGAGTGTCTTCATGACTTATACTTCAGTATGAGAGACTCAGCCTTGCAGGGGGAGTTTCATGTTGCAGCTTAAGGAGGCAGAACTCTGACCTATAAGCACTCATAATTCCTGGTGTCCTTTCTTAGAAGGGATTCTTTCATCCCATTGGACGAGAGCTATATGCTCTATTCTTGTGGTAAGAAATTTCTATAAAATTCTCAGGAAGATTTTCATAGCACTTATGTTGGGAGTTTACTTGAGAATCAAGTATTATAAGCTCCTTCTCCAGGGAAGACTGTTCAGAAATCATCTACTTCTTTTCTCCAGACTTTATTAGATGTAAGATTCTTTCATTGCATATTGAGTGTCTCTCCCTCCTAACGGCATAACCAAATCTCTCCAAATTTGACCTTCAAGGCTGAGATGTTTATTTATATTATTTTTAATAAATGATGCCTTCTGGAAGAAGATCATCAAGTTATAAATCAGCAAACTGTGTGGTGTGCTCTGTTTAACACCAAAGAATCGGGGTGGGCTTTTACATGTACAATTTGAGAGCAAATTCAGCAATGCAGAATTGGGAGGAATAAAGCTTCATATCGCATGTTCTATTGTGCTCCCTAAATTCCCAAGGATTTTTCCCCATTGCCTTAAGCCCTGACATGTAGAGAAGATTGGCAAGAAAGAACGGATTCTGTGCCTTTATTCCTTGAGATTTTTGCCCACTTTATAATCATGCTTAATGGCAGAGAAATGCAATCAAGAGACATCAGGTGAAGAAACTGCTTTTTGCAACCTCTGCTAAGTCTGTCAGATCGGTCTAGGAGGGGCCTTCATGCCCCGGTTCTTAGCATGCGAGACCCAGTCTGTGAATACTTTAAGAAGGTATACATGTCCAGGTTTTCTGTTGCTCAATTAAAAGAAAGCAAATTATCCTGTCAGAATCTGAGCCTGATACCTCATTATTGAGGTGGCCGTTGTCTGCCAGGTTTTCATTCAGGTTTCGTCATTGCACTGTGGGTAGCCATGACAAGTCAGAGTCTCCAAAGTTAGACACGGACACTTAGAGATTATCTAATTCCACTACTTCCTCCCAGATGGGTTAAATTTAACTCCTTAGAATGAAAACCTTGGAAATGCTTTAACTGTGGGGCTTGAACTCATGACCCCAAGATCAAGAGACACATGCTCCACCAACTAAGTCACCTGGTGGTGCCTCTGTCTAGTTATTTCTTCATTAATTTAGGGAGGGCTTACTATTTGTCAGGAAACTGAGAAGTAAAACAAAACAATCAATATACACCTAAAATTCAAGCCGAATCCCTAAAATCAGTTGCTATTATTGGTTATCTTTTTTCCTCTGAGAGGAAAAGCATCACTTGCACTATAGACTGGAGTTAAGGGCTCTCCCTGGAGGCAATTTCTAACAGTGCCCTGGGCCCCTCCCTCCCAGCAGTCCTTCTGGGCCAATCAAATGTCCCCTTCATAGAGCTACTCTGAATAGGCTTCCTGCATCAAGGAGAAACCCCGAGAAGCTGACACTGAAAACATGTTTAAGCTTCATTTCCTTCTGTTCTTCCTCTCTTAGAAAACTAACATTTCATAATATGTCTCTGAATCCAGACATTTATAATTCATTTAATTTTTATCATGCCCTGATAATATATTCCTTGTCCTTTCTCTCCTCTTCTCTGGCCTCTAGTATGCTAGCCCATGTTTTCTTAAGCTTTGAGATACACTGTAAACCCTAGCCCCACCTCAATCCCTGATGGACTACTTAGATTTGACTCTGTGGCCTGAGTTGAGTTGAGTTCCTATTTCCCCAAGAACTTCTACCAGACGTCTTGGCTGTGCTCAGGGTTACACTCTATGCTGAAATCACAAAATGTTTAATCAGTAGGTGCCTTTACAGGCATCTATTATCCCCTCCTCTGTCCAAAGACTGGACTAATACTAAATATGGAGGTGCCTGAAAGCTTTATATGTGATTATATGTGATTGCTTAAGCCAGCTGCCGTTTTGGTATCATCAGGAGAGATTTCTTTAATTCACTTTCTAAGGCTCTGGAATAAACAGGGCCCTAATATTAATGAAAAGTCCCTTCTCCTTCAGAGTTTCTTTCCTCTAATTTGTTGACTCTCCCAAAATGATAAAGCCAGCCAGTAAAAGACTGACTAAAGAAAATGCACTTAGTTTAGAGGAAATGAGTAAAGCAGGTGCTAGAAGAGGTAGGAAATGAAATACAATCTTCTGTCTCCTCTGCTGGACTCCTGAGGTCCTGCTCCATGGCTCTCACGTGACAGGAGGGCTCGGTGGAGCTGAATGGCTGGGGGATTTTCTTAGCCCTGTACCCAATCCAGGAATAATTTTCATTGTTGATCAATTTTATGATGTAATTATTCTTCAAGGAAGTACACTTCAAATGCCCTATAGAGACTGCTTATGTAGGTGAGTTTAAAAACAGCCAGACCTTGCCTTTTCCATCCTCCCCTCTCACAAATCTCACTGCTTGGGCACTGATATGATTCTCTGCCCATCCTTGCTGAAAGGAAATACCTCAAGTATGGTACAGTAAAGAGCATCAGGAGTACGTTCTCTGGAATGGGACAGAGTTCCCTGAAATTAAGCATTTAGGAAAGTAGCCTCCATTAAAAGGACAGTGAGAGAAAGACTAATCAGAGGGTCAAGGTAAGCAAACACGGCAAAAACAAGTTTACCATGAGCGCAGGTTTACTGCAGGACCCAGATAATCATACAGAATATGCCACACCAATCTATAGAAAGAAGTCTTTTAGTCAGAAACTCCTGTTCATTTTTATAATAGTTTTTTAGGCCTAAGAATCACTATTTCTGATTTTAAAAATTCTCATATGTTTCAATATATGGATCATCCTTGGTGTAAGTGCTGAAAGTTAGTGATTTTGTATTTACCTAGTGACTTTTTAAAATACCAGTTTTTACATTGAAAATTGACTTATCTGTGGTCTAGTATTAATACTGACATAAAAAAGGCCACTAAAATAGCTCTTTCTTATTTCAACCAAATCTATTTTCCAAAAGAAAATGCTGGAAAAAAATATTTTCCACTTACTACATACTGAAAGATACAGTACACACTGAATATATACTCCTTTGGTTACTTATGGTAAAATGCAAACCTTGGCTCATCAGTCATTCTTTCCCAGGGGCTTTGAGTAAAGAAATGCAGTGCTCTATCTTAGGGGAAGTAACTCCATTCCAGTTTTCCTGAAACATCAATAAAAAACCCTCTTGTTGGCAGCAAAGAGTATGTACCCATTTAAATTAAGTTGATCTGGGGAGACAGATGGACATGTCTTAAAATCTGGCCTGCCTGGGGCATAAGATATATCCAGCCAGAAATGTTGAGAAAACAGCAGGTTAAACAGTAAGATAAGATTTACAAGCAGGGTCAGGTAAGTGGCTAACCAGAGACTCGGCAAAGAGAACTGGAGAGTTGGGATGGAGGGAGGGGAACACTAAAAATGTCCATCACATGGGTATAATATTGGTGTGATCTGAGCCCTGGGAAATCCTACGCTAATGTTTGACTTGGTTTTGCTCTGTCCCTTTCCTTACATTCTCTGGCCAGTCCTGTCCTTAACACCCCTTGCACCAGTGGTTTTCCTTCTCTCACACTTAAAGTGTTCTTTCTGAGTTTAGGGGGAACAACTTATCCTAGCAAATATCCTTGCCCACTTGCAGCTAATTTCAAATGATTACCTTGAAGTATGCTTAACTGGTTTCTGGAATGTAGAGGCATCGGGGGAGAAACTAAAGTATACATGCCTCTCTACTCCTTCATTTCCAAAGGGAATTAGACAGGTGGTGATTTGGTGACTGTCAAAGGGGAGAAATCAGAAGTCCAGGAAGATACAAGCAAGTATTTCCATCTGTCATCCAACTCTTAGTTTTCCTTTTCACAGAACAAAAAACAAGTGAGCCCTGAAATTTACTTTATTCTGAAAGGATGCGTGGATAATTACACGTAATCTCATTGGCTGGAATCAGGACCACACCAGGCATCATAAAGAGCACCAAGTCTTCCCACATGGCTTTTCTGGGTTCTAAGAGAAACTTCATGTCAGACAATACAGGACTCTCAAGGATGCACAGGTCAGAGTGGAGAGGACTGCTCATACTTTCTCTTTCCATCCATTCTAGGGAAGTTCACAACTTCCTCTCCTAGGACCAAAGCACAGACCTTCTCATTGCTGAAAAGATACTGTTACAATGCTGAATTTTTCCTTACTTCCTTGCCTAGCACCTGAAAACAACCTGCAGACAGTGTTGTTATGAAAAAGCAGGAGTTGTCTGAATGTTAGGGAGCCTTGTTCTCTGCCTGCTCCAGTGACACTCAAGAGTATTTCACACTAATTCCTTAAAATAATCCACATTTTACTTCTCTTTTTTAAAACTTACATCATTGATATCATCCTCTCTGCTATGCTTGGCTGAAAGTATTTTGTATCAGGTAAGTAACTTCTGGCCATTGACTATTTGAATGTCTGAGAGGAAAACTCTGTCTAGTTTTCTCAAATCATAATTAATAAGCCTCCTTCCTCACTAGGTGGGCAAAATATCCCTTTTGGTTCTCATAGATACAATTGGTAGAGATGATACGCTTCACTGTCTTGCAAGAGAACTCTAGCTACACATGGTAAAAACAAAGAAAGGCAAGATCAGAGGAAAGTAGAAATGAGAGAAGCAAGGGCATCAGTTACACTGGGGTAGGATTTGGTAGTAGGGGCATAAAACAAGTGAGAAATCTAGCATGTTCATTTTGAGAACAGTGATAACTTTTCCTTGCAGACAACTTGCCCCTATGCCTAGGTATGTTTCCCCCTGCCTTACGGGTTTCTCTCCTCTGACCTCTAAGAAGCCTTGTTTTCACTGCTGTCTACACAGATGGCAGGGGGCTAATCAACATCAATCTTCCATCCCTAGACCTTGTCTCCTTTGATGGCTGTGCTTTCTTTTTCCATAGACAGTGGTCTTTTCTCCTGTCCTAGGTTGTTCAGAATTTTATCTATTGAACAGAAGGAGTAGCTCATCCAAGAATCCTCCAGGCTCAGGACATTTTGCTTGATTATGCCTGTGATCAGCAGCAGTCTCACGGAGGAGCCTAGGGAGGCTGAGTATCTAAGGCACTTACACCTTTGGACTCACAAGAGGCTACCCATTAGCAGTAGCTGTTGTGGGAACAAAAAGGGGTAGTGGTAGGGGCAGGGGCTCTTTGGATGAGAAGGGAACATCTTCTGTATACTTCTTTCTTCCCCAGACTGACATCTTTTTGTGCTGGCTCACAGACCCCGCATATTCTTTGACTTTTTATCCTTGCCTTCTTTCCTTCATAAGACTCTGATTTAGCAGAGGAAAGAAGGGGAGTGAGTGGTAGTTCTATTCCAGGATCCATCAACACAGCAGCTTCATCTCTGGATAGGATCTGATCCTTCACCCTCAGCCTGGACCAAGTTCTTGTGTAGCCATCCTCTTTAGCCATGCCACACTGTTCCCCTGGCTGAGACGCTCAGCCCAATTTCCCAAACAATATTCTAACTTAAGGTAGAAAACAGTGACTAGAAAGAGCAGACAACTTTGAAAAATAGTTCTCTCACAAATTTTCTAAACTGGAGGTTTGCATCTGTATCAGTCAGTGTCATGCTGAGAAGCCAGACTACTCCAAATATTTAGAAGAGGCATTTAATGCAAGGAATTGGTTACAATGCTCTTAAAAGGGCTGAAGGAATAGAAGAGAGAAGAGTGTTACCTAGAAACTAAAAGTTGCTCTTGACTCTGGACTGGAGCCTCGCTCGCTTTTGCAGGAGGTGCCAGAGGTGCTGTCATTGATACTGAAACTGCCCCCTGCAGTTGAGCAGGAATGCAAAAGTTTATAATCCTGCAGCTTCCGTTTGCGCGCACACTTCACAGCTAAGCAGGAACTCAGATCATACTCCTACTGATGCTGCTGCCATTTCTTGATGTACCATCAATAACAGAAAATAAAATGACTTTCCTCTTACCTCCTTTTTGTGTCTCTTAGCCTCATGTGTCAAGGGAACCTGGGAAATATAGTTTGGGGGCCTCCATTTTTCCAATCTTATAGAAAAGAGTACTGGAGAGTGGGGATAGAGCTGACAATTAGCAGACAAAGAATCACCAGGGTCTACCCCTGCCCCTTAGTTATTATGTTCATTCACATCTCTTCTGCCCTTAAACTTCATTGAACAACAATTGCAACAATATCATACTCTTACTTAACACAACTAGCTACTTTGCTTACAAACAGGAATGTTCAGACCCTGGATATCCTGTAATCTAAATACTTAATTATGTAGAAAGAAAGAATGTAAGAAAGAAATCATATGTAACTGCCACCAAGTCATCATTTCTATAAACATAGCAGGTCTTGAGTCTACAGTAATAATCGTAATTCACTCTTCTCCTCACTCCATGTTCTCTTTGACCTCAAGCAGCACCTCATCCAGTTAAGATTCTTTATCTGGTGGAGTAATTCAAACCTCAGCTCTTAAAGTTCTTAGTCATCTTTTTTGTTGGGTTGCTTTAGTTTTCCATTAACTGTGTTAATGAACTTAGAAGAAATGAAGAGGCACGCTGGTGAATCCACTGGGGTCTAGACATAATCCGCCCTGTCCCCAATGTGAAATAGCATCCTCCTTAATAATAGAGATCAAGACCCCTGCTTTGCTTGTTGTCTCAGTGGCATGAGGATACTCAAACAGCCAGGTGATGATATAATCTTCCAGTTCAATAAAACCATTAGGTCATGTGGTGGAAACATTGTCCCTTGGGAATTAAAACCTTAAAAAAAAATCAGTTTAAATTCATAGGGACAAAAAAAACCCCAATTTTTTAGGGGCTCCTGGGTGGCTCAGTGGGTTAAAGCCTCTGCCTTCAGCTCAGGTCATGATCTCAGGATCCTGGGATCGAGCCCCATATCGGGCTCTCTGCTCAGCAGGGAGCCTGCTTCTCCCTCTCTCTCTCTGCCTGCCTCTGCCTACTGTGATCTCTGTCTGTCAAATAAATAAATAAAATCTTTAAAAAAAACCCAAAAAACCCCCAATTTTTTAAATGATTATTTCATTGGGGCGCCTGGGTGGCTCAGCGGGTTAAAGCCTCTGCCTTCGGCTCGGGTCATGATCCCGGGGTCTTGGGATCGAGCCCCATGTCGGGCTCTCTGCTCAGCAGGGAGCCTGCTTCCTCCTCTCTCTCTCTCTCTGCCTGCTTCTCTGCCTACTTGTGATTTCTGACTGTCAAATAAATAAATAAAATCTTAAAAAAAAATGATTACTTCATTTATTTATCTGAGAGAGAGAGAGAGAGAGAGAGAAAACACAAGAGTGGCAGGAGGGGCAAAGTGCAAGGTAAAAGCAGACTCCCGGAAAGCAGGGAGCCCAAAGCAGGACTCCATCCCAGGGCCCTGAGATCAGGACCTGAGCCAAAAGCAGACACTTAACCGACTGAGCCACTGAGGTGCCCCCAGAAAAACAAAAAACATATATATTTAAGTTGTTCATTACCATACCTTTGTCCCTTGCTTTCCAAAGGTGTCTATTCCGGTTATGATTGAAACAACAAATTTTGACTGCTGGTTCAAAGTATATGCCACACCCTTAAGAAGAGCATCATACCTTCAGAAGGTATTATCTGCTAGGAAATACTGTAACTGAGTCTTCAGAAGATCATTTAATGATCTATAGAGGTGGGTGTTTCTAGGTGATAAAGTATATCAGAGTATCAGTGAATTCCTTGAGTGTGGCCCCAATGACTCACTTTGTTTTCTGTGGCATAAATTCACTGATAGTTGTAGTAGGCTGAATAATGGCAGCCCAAAATATATACTTACTAATCCCTGGAATTTATTAATGTGTTATGTTATATGGCTAAAGGAATCTTACTCATGTGATTAAGTTACAGATCTTGAGACAGGGTGCTTATCTGAGATTTTCTGGGTAGTCCCAATGATGTGACCACAAGTATCCTTATAAGGGGGATATATTGGCACAGGAGAGGAGAGGTGATGTTATGATGGAAGAAAATATTGGAGTGGTACACTTCAAAGAGGGAAAAAGAAGCCGTAAGACAAATAATGCAGATAGGCCATTAAATGTTGAAAAAGGCAAAGCTTCTCCTCTCAGAGACTTCAGAAGGGACCAGTCCAGCTGACACTTCCAGAATGGTAAGAGAATAAATTTGTGTTGCTTTAAGGGGTCCAATGAAACCAACCTGCCACCAAGTAGCAGTCTGGTTCCCTCCGGAATAATGTTATTACAGGGACTCAGCATCAGCTTTTACAGTAGAGTGGATTTTCAACAGAGGAGTAGGCCAGATCATGCCTGGTGAAATCCATGATGTTGAGCCAAAGTGTAATTTTCATTCCTACAGCCAGAGGCAGCTTTAACCTGACCACAGTGAGTTACCGTCAATTAAAAATAACTTCACATCATTTTAAGAAGGAACCAAGAGGGTGCCTGGGTGGCTCAGTCAGTTAAGTGGCTGCCTTTGGCTCAGGTCATGATCCCAGGGTCCCGGGATCGAGTCCTGCATCGGGCTCCCTGCTCAGTGGGGAGTCTGCTTCTTCCTTTCCCTCTGCCCGCTGCTTTGCCTACTTCTGCTCTCTATCTCCATCAAATAAATAAATAAAATCTTTTTAAAAAGGAAAAAAAGAGAGGGAGGAGTCAAGATGGCGGAGAAGTAGCAGGCTGAGACGACATCGGGTAGCAGGAGATCAGCTAGATAGCTTATCTAACCATTGTGAACACCTACAAATCCAACGGGAAATCGAAGAGAAGAAGAGCAACAATCCCAGAAACAGAAAATCGATCACTTTCTGAAAGGTAGGACCTGCGGAGAAGTGAATCCAAAGCGACGGGAAGATAGACCCCGGGGGGAGGGGCCGGCACCCGGCAAGCGGCGGAGCGACGGAGCACAAAATCGGGACTTTTAAAAGTCGGCTCCACTGGGAGACATCGCTCCAGAGGCTAAACTGGGGGGAAACCCAGGCGGGGTCAGCATAACCCCAGGACCCGCGGGGTCACAGAAGGACTGGGGGTGTCTGAGTGCCGCAGAGCTCGCAGGTATTGGAGCGGGGAAGCCGGCTATAGCGACAAAGCCGAGGAGTGAGCTCTAAGCCCAGGGTTACCTTGTGCCGGTCGCAGGCTGGGTGGGCTCGGAGCGCGGCCGGAGGCCACGGAGACAAAAGCGACCCGGCACTTTTCTCCAGCTCCAACAATTGACTGCTTTCCTCGAGGCGCGACCACAAGCCAGGGAGGCGGGGCTGTTGGGCGCTTTGCTCTGAGAGCGCACTGAGGAGCGGAACCCCAAGCTCTCGGCTCCTCCGGGCCGAGAGATTGGGAGGCCGCCATCTTCATTCCCGTCCTCCGGAACTCTACGGAAAGCGCTCAGGGAACAAAAGCTCCCGAAAGCAAACCCGAGCGGATCCCTTAGTCCGGCCCCTGGCAAGGGCGGTGCAATTCCGCCTGTGGCAAGGACACTTGAGAATCACTACAACAGGCCCCTCCCCCAGAAGATCAACAAGAAACCGATCCAAAACCAACTTCAGTCACCAAGAACAGCGGAATTCCACAGCAGGAGAAAGCAAATCCTACCTGGACAAAATGACAAGGCGGAAAAACTCACCTCAAAAAAAAGAACAAGAGGCCATACCGAAGGCTGGAGACCTAATCAATACAGACATAGGTAGCATGACAGATCTAGAGTTCAGAATGACAATTCTCAAGGTTCTAGCTGGGCTCGAAAAAGGCATAGAAGATATTAGAGAAACCCTCTCCGGAGAGATAAAAGCCCTTTCTGGAGAAATAAAAGAACTAAAATCTAACCAAGTTGAAATCAAAAAAGCTATTCATGAGGTGCAATCAAAAATGGAAGCTCTCACTGCCAGGATAAATGAGGCAGAAGAAAGAATTAGTGACATAGAAGACCAAATGACAGAGAATAAAGAAGCTGAGCAAAAGAGAGACAAACAACTACTGGAACACGAGGAGAGGATTCGAGAGATAAGTGACACCATAAGACGACACAACATTAGAATAATTGGGATTCCAGAAGAAGAAGAAAGAGAGAGGGGAGCAGAAGGTATATTGGAGACAATTATTGGAGAGAATTTCCCTAATATGGCAAAGGGAACAAACATCAAAATCCAGGAAATGCTAAGAACGCCCCTCAAAATCAATAAAAATAGGTCCACACCTCGTCACCTGATAGTAAAATTAACAAGTCTTAGCGACAAAGAGAAAATCCTGAAAGCAGCCCGGGAAAAGAAGTCTGTAACATACAAGGGTAAAAACATTAGATTGGCAGCGGACCTATCCACAGAGACCTGGCAGGCCAGAAAGAACTGGCATGATATATTCAGAGCACTAAACGAGAAAAACATGCAGCCAAGAATACTATATCCGGCTAGGCTATCATTGAAAATAGAAGGAGAGATAAAGAGCTTCCAGGACAAACAAAAGCTGAAAGAATTTGCAAACACCAAACCAGCTCTACAGGAAATATTGAAAGGGGTCCTCTAAGCAAAGAGAGACCCTAAAAGTAGTAGATCAGAAAGAAACAGAAACAATATACAGTAACAATCATCTTACAGGCAATACAATGGCACTAAATTCATATCTCTCAATAGTTACCCTGAATGTTAATGGGCTAAATGCCCCAATCAAAAGACACAGGGTATCAGAATGGATAAAAAAACAAAACCCATCAATATGCTGCCTACAAGAAACTCATTTTAGACCCGAAGACACCTCCAGATTTAAAGTGAGGGGGTGGAAAACAATGTACCATGCTAATGGACATCAGAAGAAAGCTGGGGTGGCAATCCTTATATCAGATCAATTAGATTTTAAGCCAAAGACTATAATAAGAGATGAGGAAGGACACTATATCATACTCAAAGGGTCTGTCCAACAAGAAGATCTAACAATCTTAAATATCTATGCCCCTAACATGGGAGCAGCCAACTATATAAACCAATTAATAACAAAATCAAAGAAATACATCGACAGTAATACAATAATAGCAGGGGACTTTAACACTCCCCTCACTGAAATGGACAGATCATCTAAGCAAAAGATCAACAAGGAAATAAAGGCCTTAAATGACACACTGGACCAGATGGACATCACAGATATATTCAGAACATTCCATCCCAAAGCAACAGAATATACATTCTTCTCTAGTGCACATGGAACATTCTCCAGAATAGACCACATCCTGGGTCATAAATCAGGTCTCAATCAGTACCAAAAGATCGAGATCATTCCCTGCATATTTTCAGACCACAATGCTCTGAAGCTCGAACTCAATCACAAGAGGAAATTTGGAAAGAACGCAAATACATGGAGACTAAACAGCATCCTTCTAAAAAATGAATGGGTCAACCAGGAAATTAAAGAAGAATTGAAAAAATTCATGGAAACAAATGATAATGAAAACACAACAGTTCAAAATCTGTGGGACACAACAAAGGCAGTCCTGAGAGGAAAATATATAGCAGTGCAAGCCTTTCTCAAGAAACAAGAAAGGTCTCAAATACACAACCTAACCCTACACCTAAAGGAGCTGGAGAGAGAACAACAAAGAAAGCCTAAACCCAGCAGGAGAAGAGAAATCATAAAGATCAGAGCAGAAATCAATGAAATAGAAACTAAAAAAACAATAGAACAAATCAACAAAACTAGGAGCTGGTTCTTTGAAAGAATTAATAAAATTGATAAGCCCCTGGCCAGACTTATCAAAAAGAAAAGAGAAAGGACGCAAATAAATAAAATCATGAATGAAAGAGGAGAGATCACAACCAACACCAAAGAAATACAAACAATTATAAGAACATACTACGAGCAACTCTATGGCAACAAATTTGACAACCTGGAAGAAATGGATATATTTCTAGAGATGTATAAACTACCACAACTGAACCAGGAAGAAATAGATAACCTGAACAGACCCATAACCAGTAAGGAGATTGAAACAGTCATCAAAAATCTCCAAACAAACAAAAGTCCAGGACCAGACGGCTTCCCAGGGGAATTCTACCAAACATTTAAAGAAGAATTAATTCCTATTCTCCTGAAACTGTTCCAAAAAATAGAAATGGAAGGAAAACTTCCAAACTCATTCTATGAGGCCAGCATCACCTTGATCCCAAAACCAGACAAGGATCCCACCAAAAAAGAGAATTACAGACCAATATCCTTGATGAACACAGATGCGAAAATTCTCACCAAAATACTGGCCAATAGGATCCAACAGTACATTAAAAGGATTATTCACCACGACCAAGTGGGATTTATTCCAGGGCTGCAAGGTTGGTTCAACATCCGCAAATCCATCAATGTGATACAATACATTAATAAAAGAAAGAGTAAGAACCATATGATACTCTCAATAGATGCTGAAAAAGCGTTTGACAAAGTGCAGCATCCCTTCCTGATTAAAACTCTTCAAAGTGTAGGGATAGAAGGCACATACCTCAATATTATCAAAGCCATCTATGAAAAACCCACCGCAAATATCATTCTCAATGGAGAAAAACTGAAAGCTTTTCCGCTAAGGTCAGGAACACGGCAGGGATGTCCGTTATCACCACTGCTGTTCAATATAGTACTAGAAGTCCTAGCCTCAGCAATCAGACAACAAAAAGAAATTAAAGGCATCCAAATCGGCAAAGAAGAAGTCAAACTATCACTCTTTGCAGATGATATGATACTATATGTGGAAAACCCAAAAGGCTCCACTCCAAAACTGCTAGAACTTATACAGGAATTCAGTAAAGTGTCAGGATATAAAGTCAATGCACAGAAATCAGTCGCATTTCTTTACACTAACAACAAGACAGAAGAAAGAGAAATTGAGGAGTCAGTCCCATTTACAATCGTACCCAAAACCATAAGATACCTAGGAATAAATCTAACCAAAGAGGCAAAGAATCTATACTCAGAAAACTATAAAGTACTCATGAAAGAAATTGAGGAAGACACAAAGAAATGGAAAAATATTCCATGCTCATGGATTGGAAGAACAAATATTGTGAAAATGTCTATTCTACCTAAAGCAATCTACACATTTAATGCAATCCCTATCAAAATCCCATCCATTTTTTTTAAAGAAATAGAACAAATAATCCTAAAATTTATATGGAACCAGAAAAGACCTCGAATAGCCAAAGGAATATTGAAAAAGAAAGCCAAAGTCGGTGGCATCACAATTCCAGACTTCAAGCTCTATTACAAAGCTGTCATCATCAAGACAGTATGGTACTGGCACAAAAACAGACATATAGACCAATGGAACAGAATAGAGAGCCCAGAAATAGACCCTCAACTCTATGGTCAACTAATCTTCGACAAAGCAGGAAAGAATATCCAATGGAAAAAAGACAGCCTCTTCAACAAATGGTGCTGGGAAAATTGGACAGCCACATGCAGAAAAATGAAATTGGACTATTTCCTTACACCACACACGAAAATAGACTCAAAGTGGATGAAGGACCTCAATGTGCGAAAGGAATCTATCAAAATCCTTGAGGACAATGCAGGCAGCAACCTCTTTGACCTCCACCGCAGCAACTTCTTCCTAGGAACATCGCCAAAGGCAACAGAAGCAAGGGCAAAAATGAACTATTGGGATTTCATCAAGATCAAAAGCTTTTGCACAGCAAAGGAAACAGTTAACAAAACCAAAAGACAACTGACAGAATGGGAGAAGATATTTGCAAACGACATATCAGATAAAGGGCTCGTATCCAAAATCTATAAAGAGCTTATCAAACTCAATACCCAAAGAACAAATAATCCAGTCAAGAAATGGGCAGAGGACATGAACAGACATTTCTGCAAGGAAGACATCCAGATGGCCAACAGACACATGAAAAAATGCTCCACATCACTCGGCATCAGGGAAATACAAATCAAAACCACAATGAGATACCACCTCACACCAGTCAGAATGGCTAAAATTAACAAGTCAAGAAATGACAGATGCTGGCGAGGATGCGGAGAGAGGGGAACCCTCCTACACTGTTGGTGGGAATGCAAGCTGGTGCAACCACTCTGGAAAACAGTGTGGAGGTTCCTCAAAAAACTGAAAATAGAGCTACCCTACGACCCAGCAATTGCACTCCTGGGTATATATCCTAAAGATACAAACGTGGTGCTCCGAAGGGGCACGTGCACCCGAATGTTTATAGCAGCAATGTCCACAATAGCCAAACTGTGGAAAGCGCCTAGATGTCCATCAACAGATGAATGGATAAAGAAGATGTGGTATATATACACAATGGAATACTATGCAGCCATCAAAAGACATGAAATCTTGCCATTTGCGACGACGTGGATGGAACTAGAGGGTATCATGCTTAGCGAAATAAGTCAATCGGAGAAATATAACTATCATATGATCTCTTTGATATGAGGAAGTGGAGATGCAAGGTGGGGGGGTTTGGGGGGAGGTAGGAAAAGAAAAAATGAAAAGATGGGATTGGGAGGGAGACAAACCATAAAAGACTCTATCTCAAGAAACAGACTGAGGGTTGCGGGGGGGAAGGGGGATGGGAGAGGGTGGTGGGGAAATGGACATTGGGGAGGGTATGGGCTATGATGAGTGCTGTGAAATGTGTAAACCAGACGATTCACAGACCTGTACCCCTGGGGATAAAAATACATTATATGTTTATTAAAATAAAAAAATTTAAAAAAAAAGGAAAAAAGAGAAAGAACCAAGAAAATATATAATTATTATTTTTGATTAATAAATTTTATTATTTTCAATTAATAAATTGTATTATTGTCCATTAATAAATTATTGATTAATGGAAAATAATTTTTATTTTATGTTCATATTTTATCACCATAATCTATCTGGAATAACAGAATCCATCTATCCTTTGCATTTATTTTTTTTAATTTTTTTTGAAGATTTTATTTATTTATTTGACAGATAGAGATCACAAGTAGGCAGAGAGGCAGGCAGGGGCGGGGAGGGAAGCAGGCCCCCCTCTGAGCAGTGAGCCCGGTGTGGGGCCTGATCCCAGGACCCTGAGATCATGACCTGAGCCGAAGGCAGAGGCTTTAACCAACTGAGCCACCCAGGCGCCCCTATCCTTTGCATTTAATTGAAATTTGTTTTCAGTCTGAAAAAGTATGATTTCATCTTAATTTATGGATTTGTAGTTTTGGGGAGACTCTAAACCTAAGAGTTATTTGGGAAAGTTCATTTCCCAAGCATTTATTGAGCCTCCTGAAGACAAAGATATGGATAAGACATGTCCTCTGCTCTTACAGGACTTTAATGAGAGATACAGATCACACAAGGGGTAACTAAAGCATGACTCGTAAGTACATGCTGAGTGGTGTGCACACAAGGCCAGCAGAGCTCAACAGAAGGGTACTGACCCACCTCCTCCACCCATACAAGAATAAAGTAGTGAATGAGCAGAAGAAAAACGTTTTCCAAGTAAAGACAAGTAGATTTAATGTGTGAGGGAAAAAGGGCAGGGTAACTGCAGTTTAAGTTCAGCACTTAGGCAAAGGTTGAATCCCAGCAGGTGTACGAGGAAGTAAAAGCTCTTCTTTTATCCTGAAGGCCACAGGTTCCTACCATCTTCGCATTTAGGGGAATTTTTTTCAATGTCAATAATTGGAATGTTTATTATCTCTCAACTGAGAAAATACTCAGAGACAAAAACTTCGTTTTTAAAGTTAAAAAATATAATCGTGTTTTTAAGTTATTTTTTAAGAATCAAAACCTCAGGTACATGTATATGAACACTTTTGCTACTACTTTGTGGGAGCTGTTCCCTTTGCCTACCAAATGCATGGTACATGTAGACATTACCTGATCTTTTTTATTGTAATTCACACTGACAATATTTAATGTATAGAGGAAGCAGCAAGGTGTAATGGAGTCAAACAGTTAGGCATTTTCATCCTGCTCTTCTTTGGCAGTAGGCAATTACTGAACCTCTTCAAGTTCAATATCCTCACCTAGAAAATGGACTAAAAGGTCTTACTTAGATTGATTTTTAAAGGAGTAGATATAAATGACCTTGTGATATAAGGGGAAGGGAAAGATTAGGAAGAAAGAGTGTCCTCACAGGAGGGACACACTACTACAGGAGAAGCCAGTGTAAATCCTAGGTTATAGGATGATGACTAAGGGGTTATAGGATGATCACTGGGAGAGAATGAAAGGAATGGTCTAGTCCCTGAGGGATCAGGAAGATTAGGCTGCTTACTTGATGACAGCAAATACCCACTCCCTATCAAAAACAAATTCACCTACTTAGCAAGTTAGAGCATAAGAGTAGAGATATGAGTGGGGGGGCTATATTCTAAGTTCCAGAAGAGGAAGGATGAAGGAAGACTGACAATGTAAAAATAGTGCCTGAGTGTTACTGTCTATATCATATACTTTATCAACAACAACAAAACCCCCTAATAAGTTAGAGTATTTGGACAATATATTAAAATATTGATAGTTTTACTGGTATTACAGGTCACATGTCACAATATGAGGGAAATAAATGGGCTCCATTTTAAGTTCCAGTTTCTCATCAATAACTACCAGGTGTTATGGAGATTAAGAAAGGTCCTTCTACAAAATACTCCAATCTTTTCAGCTACTAACCTTTTCCTTTCTTCCACTGAGAACAGAGGCAAAAGCACATACATTATTCATCTAAGGCTGATGAAGGTAAGAGGTATTGGAAGAATAGTACAAGACTCCCATTCACTTTAAGGAAGTAGTCTGGAGAAAATTTTACATTTTCCCTAATCATAATATGATTAATAACCTTTATATTCAACATGTAACGATTCAGAAAAAAATTCCAGTTGGTCTTCACTCTTGGAAATACCTAAGAAATAACTCCATGAACAGATAATTCCTGGAAAACTCAGTCTACCTCCTTTCCCCAATCCCTGACAGCCATCAGTCTGTTCTCTATATCTTGTGATACAAGAGCTTGTGTTTTGTTTTGTTTTTTAGATTCCATATGTAAGTGAGACCATATAGTATTTGTCTTTGTCTAACTTATTTCACTTAGCATAATGTTCTCAAGGTCCATCCATGCTGTCATAAATGGCAAAATTTCATTTTATATGGCTATATAATATTCGTGTGTGTGTGTGCGTGTGTGTGTGTGTTCCACATTTTCTTTATTCATCATCTATCAGTGGACAGAGGTTATTTCCATATCTTGACTATTAAGGATAATACTGTAATGGACATGATTGGGTGGGGAGGGGTGTTAGGGTTTATTTTTAGGGTCCTTTGGATTATGACAAGGAAAGATTCTGATGCCCTGACAGTGGGAGTATCTTTTAATGAAAGCAAAATCAAATAATTAATTAATTAAATAATTCATTAATTATTGTAGCACAGTAAAACTGTAGCTGTAACTGCAGAATCATTATTATATATTATAAATATTATATATGTAATTTAAAATAAAACCTAAATCAGTTTTTGAAGGTCACAAAAATATAAATACACAATATTCAATCAAGTAGAAAATAAAAAGTTAACCACCTAATTAATGAAGGCACTATTTTTCCTATAAGGATGTCTTATTTCTTTTTAGGTTTCTACTGTTCAAAATTTCATCACAACCCCATTTAATCAATATATTTAGTTAAATTCTTTATTTTTTTTTAAAGATTTTATTTATTTATTTGACAGAGAAAGATCACAAGTAGGCAGAGAGAGGCAGAGGGGAGCAGGCTCCCTGCTGAGCAGAGAGTCCGATGTGGGACTCAATCCCAGGACCCTGAGATCATGACCCGAGCCGAAGGCAGCAGCTTAACCCACTGAGCCACCCAGGCACCCTAGTTAAATTCTTTAAACATGTGATTCGATTTTAGGGATCTACTAGGAATTCCAGAGTTGGTATGACAAACATGATAAATATTTTAAGCTAAAGATACCTGAGATTCAACAAAAACAGAAGGAAGGGTCCCCATGTGGCTCAGTCGGTTAAGTATCCAATTCTTGATTTCAGCTCAGGTCATGATCTCAGTGTTGTGAGATGGAGACCCGAGCCAGGCTCCATGCTCAGCACAGAGTCTGCTTGAGACTCTCTCTCTCTCCCTTTCCTTCTGCCCCTCCCACTCCCGGCCCTCTCTTTCTCTCAAATAAATAAAGCTAAAAAACAGAAACAAAAACAGAAATAAACATTCTCATAGTTTCTCTTATCTGACAAAAAGCAGCAATTTCTGGGAAATAAGGCTGCCATAAATTCCCTCTTTGAGGCAGGTCTAGTAGGAGGAAGAAGAATAAGAGTGTACTACTATAAATACAAATATGGTCCTGAAGCAGACAGACCACTCACACCTGCACAGACAAACATGGCCAATTTTTAAATCTCTATTCCCCTAAAAACCCATTTGCCTTTCCTGAAGAAACCTATTTGTTTTTTCTATAGACGCCTTTACTGCTCTCTCTCTTTCCTCTATTGAATTGGGCATACAAGTCTATATGAAGTTAACTATTTAGTGAGCTACCTATTTTTGTTAACTTCCATATGCACATGAATGATTTTTTTTTTCTCCTGTTAACTGGTTACCTGTCAGTTTAATTTTGGGGGCCTAGTCACTGAGTCTTATTGGTTGAGGAAAAGTTTCTTCCCCACACTACAATTTTCAAACAGGAGTGTCACAAAATGTGAAAGAAGAAAACTCAACTTCTAATAAATGTTGAATGCCCTCAGATTCTTCATATAAAATTAATATTTATTTATTTATTGAGCCAGTGTACTGAGAATGTTTTGTGGTTGTATAATACAGGATACAAGGTGCCTCGTTAGCGCAGTAGGTAGCGCATCGGTCTCATAATATGGGATACAAAGACACTTATAAACTCAATTACTCCCCTTGGGAAACTAAAATAAAGAAATGAACAAACATGGGGGCACCTGGGGAGCTCAGTTGGTTATGCATCTGACTTTTTTTTTTTTTAAGATTTTATTTATTTCTTTGACAGACAGAGAGCACAAGTAGGCAGAGAGGCAGGCAGAGAGAGAGGAGGAAGCAGGCTCCCTGCTGAGCAGAGAGCCCGATGTGGGGCTCGATCCCAGGACCTTGGGATCATGACCCGAGCTGAAGGCAGAGGCTTTAACCCACTGAGCCACCCAGGCCCCCTGCATCTGACTTTTGATTTCGGCTGAGGTCATGATCTCAGGGTCATAAGACTGAGCCCCAGGTTGGGCTACATGCTGGGTGTGGAGCCTGTTTACTAATCTCTCTCCCTCTGCCCCTCCCCCTTCTCTTGAGCATCCACACTCTTCGTTCCTCAAAAAAAAAAAAAAAAAAAAAAGGAAATGAACAAACATGAACACACTTTCTTATATTTCAAGGTTGACTGTATACAGTTAAATAAGAGAAGAACCCAAAAAGTACTATAGGAATTTAGAAGAGAACAGTTTGAGGAACACCTGGCTGGCTCAGTTGGTGAAGCATGTGACTTTGGATCTCAGGGTAATGAGCAGGAGTCTTGTGTGGCCTGTAGAGATTACTTAAAAACAAAATCTTTTTAAAAAGAAAAAAAAAGGGGAGCCTGGGTGGCTCAGTGGGTTAAAGCCTCTGCCTTCGGCTCAGGTCATGATCCCAGGGTCCTGGGATCGAGCCCTGCATCGGGCTCTCTGCCCCTTGGAGAGCCTGCTTTCTCCTCTCTCTCTGCCTGCCTCTCTGCCTACTGGTGATCTCTGTCTGTCAAATAAATAAATAAAATCTTTTAAAAAAAAAAAAAAAGAAGAAGAAGAAGAGAACAGTTGAGAAGGCAGGAAAAATTTATGGGAGACCTAACAACTGAGTGAAATGACAAGTGGAGAGGGCTCCACCCAAATCAACTGATCCCACATATCTGGAAAGTGAGGTGTGAACCCTGACATTGTAAAGAAGTGCAGAAAGCCAATATTGTGGTTAAAAAAAAAAAAAAAAGTCTAGAATGAAGGCAGGAACACATGTGGTTTTATATTCCTGAGAGCTTGTAACCGCTAAACTAAATCAGAACTTTCCTTAGTAGATAATGTGTAGCTACTACAGCTTTTTCACCGAAGTGTAACTATTTTGTGGTTTGGAGGCATTCACTGGTTCAGGAAGCGATGGCGCTGTAAAGAGGACACACGCCACGGTATGTTGGTGGGGAGGCAGGCTGAATAACCTTGGACAGGCAGAGCATCGAGTCAGGTACATTAAACAACATCAGAAGTAATGCTGGGCTTAGTGACAGCAATTCCCGAGGAGGTTGGATTTGAGGCATAGTGTGCTTTAGGGAAGTAGTCCATTGCCCAAGATCCATGGAAAATTTCTTTGGTCCTCACTTTGTAGCTCAGCTCGATATCAGAGATTTTCCAGTGAGCATGGACTGGGGAAGGGGAAACGGTGTTTGGCTGTGAAACATGTTTAGTGCCTCCCTCGAACCTCAGAGTGTTTGGGATGCCTAGAAAGCCAAGAAAGAAGGAAAGGTTAGAAAACTTTGGGGAGCCCAGGGCTTCTGCAGCAAAAGAGTACTCAGACATTCCGGAAATTGACAAGCACATAAAAGGAGCAAAAAGCAGGGGCCACTTAACAAAAGTTATAGGGGATTAAGAAAGAGTCCTCAGAGGAGGTGATACCTGCATTCTGAGAAGCCAAGAAAAAGACAGATGGAGGTGTGTGGGAATGACGTGTGCTTGTGTGTGTATGTGTGTATAGGAATCATGGAGAAGTAAAACAATGAGGACGATTCAGTCAGAAAAGTAATGCAATGACTAGAGAACACGGCAGATTCAGAAAACCTGCAGTAATAATTTTGAAAGAAGGAAAAGCCATAGGTGCTAACTGTTACAGAAGGCAGAGACAACGGGGAGCAAGTAGTGGGAGATGGATAGTTAAACATGACAGAGAAGCCAAGGAGCTGTGCACTTTGACTAATTCTAACGTTCAGTCCATGAGAATCTCCGTTTTCTCATTACTGAAATGAGGACCTCAGAGTTCACGGTGAGGATTCAGTGGGAGAATGAATTCATGGGAGGCATTTAATGTAGGCACTGGCATGTAGAATTACTCAACACAGGTTAGTTCCTATGAGCTTTATTATTCCTTATTAAACTTTTACCTGATGCAAGATCTTTAAGGCTTGAGGGTTATTTTCTATTAAGACATTTTTTTGCAGGTTTTATAGATCTCCAGAAGTCCCCCAAATTTTTATTTCAAAAGTTGTAAGTTTAAAAAACAAACATATAATTCATTTCAGCACATAAAGAAGATTTAAAAAGGTGAAATTCAACATGAACAGTTCAAAATCTAATAAGGTGCTGGCCTTCCAGAGCCACATTCAGTATAAAACTTACTAAATTTGGGAGCCCAGGTGGCTCAGTCAGTTGGGCTGCTGCCTTCAGCTCTTGGGTCATGATCCCGGGGTCCTAGGATGGGGCCCTGCATCAGGATCCCTGCTCAGTGGGGAGCCTGCTTCTCCCTCGGCCTGCTGCTCCCCTGCTTGTGCTCACTCTCTCCTGACAAATAAATGAATAAAATCTTGAAAAAACTAAAAAACAAAAACTTACCAGATTTTCTCTGTCTTTCTGCTTCTCATTCTTTTTCTACTCAGGCATTTACATCTAATTTTTTTTTTAATAGTATGCATGACTCTTGCTACCTTTTCCCCCTCCTACTTCCATAGGTATGTGTTTTTCTTACTTATTCTGCTGTTTTCTCTTTGTGTTTACTTTTTTGTTTCTGATGCAAGTTTTGCCTTGGTGACTCCTAATCCCCAACTTTCTCTTATTTCTTTTACTTCCTTCAGTAGGGAATAATAAAAAGCCAAAAAAATAGTATTAATTTTATTTTACACTCCTTATTCATGACTACACATGCTATGAGGAGAATGTGTTACCCACTGACACCTAAAAAAGGCAAGAACTTAAACAGCACACCACCCGACTGTCTTTTGCTTTGCTCTCCAACCAGCCTTATTTGTTTCTTGTTCAGAACTTTTCAGTGAATACTGATTTGTTGAAAAGCAGATTTATGTTATTCCTTTTTCCTGAACATCATTTATTATCGATACATTCCATATTTTGGGCTCAAAGTTAGCTACCACTTAAACAATGGAAAAAAAAAAGAGCAAAGGAAATTGCTGGTAGTGCTAAGACTTTGAAAAATAAGAGCTTTGTATCTTTTTATGTAATTACTTCCTGTATTATGCAAATCAATTGTATTTTTACTTAGTTGGATTAAACTAGGGCTTCTGGGGATAAATTGGGTCAAAGAAATGGAAATAAAATTACAGTATCAGTCATGTTCCTATTTCTCAGGAGGTTTGTACAGTTTTTTTTAATGTTTCATTTCAATCATGTGTACTTCTCCAATGAGACAAAAATCTTTTTATATATACTATTACCCTCTGATAGCTTCACATTTCAAATACTCTGAAACCAGCAAAGGAAACTATAAAAATTTGTTGGCCCTGTGACCATGCCTTCTTGGAGTTTACCTGTAATTGTGCTTTTGCATTTAAAGAGAGCTACAGTTCTTGGGTTTTCTCCAGATGGAGACCTAACAGTAGGGACCACAAATCCCGTCCATAAAACTCCATCCATAATACTTGTTATCAGTCCCATTCCTACTTGGAGGGCTGTGGTTTATAATTCTAAAAATTTTTTATAGTTAAAAACGAAGAGATTTTAGTGTCATCTTGTACGCAGCCGAGAATCTCTTCCATAAAACCGCTGATATTTCAATAATGTGATGAACTAGTACCTGAAGAAGCAAAATTCCTACTATCAGGGAAATGTTAATGCACCAGGAGATCTTTTTGGTGGGTTCTAAGTGTTACAAGACGAGTAACAATAAAAATAGTAACAACAAACAGCTGGTAATTCTTGAGCACTTAACTGTATGGCAGACATGGTGCTAACTGTTGGGAAGCTGTTACTTATCCCATATCAGAGATGAGGAAATTCTCTGGCTTCTCCTAGGTCATGCGGCTGATGGTGGGAAAGCTGGGTTCCAGCCCAAGCACGAGAAACCAGGGCCTCTGATCATGACCATCCTAGTATATGCTTTCCTACTGAGCCCAAATCAGCCTGCTTTAATTCTCAATCAGTCTACATTCTCCTTTTGTGGCCAACCAGAACACGCTCCTACCTTTCCCCATCCCCTGATGTAACGACAAGAATATTAATGGAGCAGCTCCCAGATGCTACTGTCCTCCAGCTTGTCACACAGCAACCAAAGAAAAGAGGGACGTCCCTGCTTCTGTTGTGTTAACTCTCTGAAATGGTTTGAAAAGACCTACCAGATACCTGAACGTTCTCCATTCTTCAGACCAAATTTTCCCACTTCCTTCAACCACGTATGCTAGGACGGAGTTTCCAGTTCTTATTAATCCTGTGGTTTCTCTCTTGTACACATATTTCCGCTTGCAAATACGTCTTTTAAAAATGTGATCATCAGACATGAACGCTGTCATCCACATGCTTCTGACAGGTCTGTTAAAGCAAGACGAGAGGCCCAGAATGGAGTCACTGATGCTAACTAAGCCCCGCGGCACCGAACCACGCCTGAAGCGCCGCTTCTGCTCCCCCGAAACGGAATCTCCAGTCCCTCAACCAGGACTCCCCCGAGGGGCCCTCGCTAGGTCGCCTGCCTGACCTCGGCCGCGCCCGAAAGGCAAGTGACCTCGCCGTGCAACCTGCGCGTCGTCGGGTCACGTGACGGCTCTGTTCCCGCTCCCTTCCGGCTGCAGGTGTCTTTCCTGCCGTCCAGGCCCCCGGAGCTCCTTTCCACCTGCCAGACCGGAAGTTACCCGACTCGAAGCAGGTTTTGTCCGCATGAACTCCCGAGTCCGTAACGTGCCTCACGTTTCTCTCCTCCCGGTCCTGGAGACAGAAGAGGGACCCCACGGGGCCCGGAGCGACCAGCAGCAGCCAGGCGCAGGCAGCCCCTCGAGCCCGCGGCTCCTCGCGCTCCTCGCCGCCTCCCGAGGTCGGGCACATCCCCGTCGGATCCCCGCTCTTCAGCTTTTACCACAAAGCTCTCAGGCTTTACTGGACCATTTCTTTCTCCCACCTGGACCCAGCAGCTGGCCGCGGTCGGACTGGGCTTGACTGAAAACCGGACTGGGTCCCCTGTCAGATGCGTCCGACTTCAAAGCTGGACAGCGTTCGGGCTCATACAGGTCTGGCTTAGAGAACCGGATGGGGTCCCCCGTCAGACTGGGTCCGACTTCAAAACCGTACGACGTTTGGGCTCACACAGGTTCCGGCTTAGAGAACCGGACTGGGTCCCCCGTCAGACTTCAAAGCCGGATGACGTTCGGGCTCACACAGGTTCCGGCTTAGAGAACCGGATTGGGTCCCCCGGCAGACTGGGTCCGACTTCAAAGCCGGGGGACGTTCGGGGTCACACCACTGGGTCCACGTCAGACTGGGTGCGACTTAAAAACCCGACGACGTTTGGGGGTCGTACAGGTTCTGGCTTAGAAACCGGACTGGGTCCCCCGCCAGATAGATCCGACTTCAAAGCCAGACGACGTTTGGTGTCACACTGGTTCCGGCTTAGAGAACCCGACTGGGTCCCCCGGCAGACTGGGTCCGACTTCAAGGCCGGGCGACGTTCGGGGTCACACAGGTTCCGGCTTAGAAACCGGACTGGGTTCCACGTCAGACCGGTCCGACTTAGAAGCGGAACTGGGTCCAGGGAAGCACTGGGTCCGACGTGGAAACCAGACCGAGTTCAGGGTTGGACTGGGTCCGCTTTCCAGACTGACTGGTTTCGGGGCCTGAGCGGGTTCCCTGTGAGGCCTCCGGGAGAAGTTCTGCTTGAAGCTGAGGGAGCAGGGGAACCTCACCAAAGGTAATGTTGAGTTACAGCGGCCGCAGGGGGAACTTTCGCGGCAGATACGCTTCTCCGTTTATGAGGCACCCTACAGAAAAGGGCGTCTCGCCCAGGTACTCAGCCTCGAGGCTGGGGGGAAGCGACTTTTCCTCGGCGGAAGTGTCTGGCGACCGCGCGGAGAACGCGGGGCCTCGCGCTCACTCCGGAGCCCGCAGGCAGGATCCTGGGAAAACTGGCCAAAGCCAGCAGGGGTAAGAATTCTCACCAAAGAACGCTCTTCTGTCTGCCTGCGGCGCCTGGCGCATAGGGGAGGGCAGAATTTCCCTTCGTCCCTTCCTTTCCAAATCCAGACCGGCGGGCGAAACAAAACAATCCCCCAAAATGGAAAAACTAACAGTAGATCCTCGAGTTGTGACTCCTGAATTGGCTTTTAGTTACCGTTAGTTGTTGATCCTTTCCCTGCTTGTTTGTCTGGTTTGTGGCTGAGCTTGGCTTGGCATCTGTCAGGTCGGCAGCTCCAAAACTATGACCAGGCTGCTTCTCTTTACCTTTTCACAGGCCAGAGAGAGAGGGAGCGTAACCCCCGAGGGCACTGGGTTTATTATGTATTGTTTCTGCCTGTGGCCTTCCAGCTTGTTTTTTCCAGACCTGTAAAATGGTCCAGAGCAGACATGATGATTTCTAGCATTCAGTGATTTAAGTTCCGTTTACTGTGGCTAAGTCGTTTCATATGAAGGGTGCCCTTCAAGTGTCCTCTAGCATCCCAGACGAGACGCAGGAAGCCATCTTGCGTCCAGAGCTTCTGTTAACGTGGTGTCTGGCGAGCTGTTAGGCTCCGGTTTGGCTGAGTCACTCGGGAGACCGCAGCATCCTCTAGTGGTCAGAGTTAAGCTTCCAGACGCGCATACTCTGAACACGACAAGAAATTATCCTGACCGTAGGTGTCAGGCGACTGTGTTGGGGCGGGTTTTGATGCACCTGATACAGCTCGGGTTTTTTTTAGGCCTCCACCCACGTCTCCATTCTCACCTAGTTCTCCGTAAGGGCTCAAGAATTCAGGCTGCTTTTCCCTCTCTTTTTTAGTGATTATAGACACTTTTTCTTTTGAGGTACTTCTTATTTCTACCTTATTTGCTGTCCCTGAGCACATAGGTCTTTTTTTTTTTTTTTAAAGATTTTTATTTATTTATTTGACAGACAGAGATCACAAGCAGGCAGAGAGACAGGCAGAGAGAGAGGGAGGAAGCAGGCTCCCTGCCGAGCAGAGAGCCCGATGCGGGGCTCGATCCCAGGACCCTGAGATCATGACCTGAGCCGAAGGCAGAGGCTTAACCCACTGAGCCACCCAGGCGCCCCCAACACATAGGTCTTTTAATATGAGGAAGTTACCTAACGTTCCTACAGAAGAAAGAGGCAAAGAATAACCCACCTGAGGTAATTGTGGTTTAGACGAAGCGTTAGATTTTTGGGTCCACCCTGGATTAAAAACCCCACTCTGCTAACTTACTTGCCCGTGCTGTTAGTAAGGTTACTAAACTTTTCTAAGTTGACTCACAAGATAAGGATAACCTTACAGGGTTATTGTGGCTCTCATACGGAGCCAAGTCAACTACCCAGTCCTCGTACAGCAGATGCTCCATTAAATCCCAAGGAAACCCTAAAGAACTTAATTTCAGTCATCGAAAGCTAGCAGATAACGTGTTTCTGGACTGAGAGTTTTCCAAGTATTCCTTCTGATGCTAGTTTAATTCTCCATGGGATTATTGTCCTCATGACCAACTGGGTCCTTTCCTGTCAGTCAATAACTGTAATCACATTTCCTGAGATAGTCGTCAGTATGTGAAGAAGGGAATGGGGAAGGAAAAAGCATCATGATGGAAACCTTGTCCAGGATTTCAGAATGGCTGTATTTTGTAAAATCTGGTCTGAGTTTGTCTCAGTCACCTACCCCAGTGTAATCAAATATACCTTTTGAGGGTAAAGCATTCAGGAACAACAGGAAGTATTTAGATGCATTTTATTCAACAGTTGGGCCTGCTAGGCATTGTGGTGACCACAGGGGATTTTAGAACCTTGGTTCTCAGCAAGGTCCAGATTTTTGAATGAAGACAGGGGTCTGACGCTTCCTGTAAAAGAGGTTAAACAGAGGATGAAAAAAGTGACTATGGGAGGAAAACAATGAAAAAACATCAGCTTTATTTAAAATAGAAAGGTTTCAGATTTTTATTCCCATTTCTCTGCCTTTCTTTCATTTATTCATTCATGTATTCATTAATTTATCAAATATTCACAGACACTATTTCTTACATGCAATAAGTATACAAAAGAAAAAAAAGATGTCTGTCTTTACAGGTTTACAGATCTACTGTGGCATTACAGTAAACCTCTGAAGTCAATCTCTAATTCATCGTTGCTTCTTTTTCTCCTAATATCTTTGTTCTACCCACAAGGTTTCTATCTTAGCTGGTGCCTGGGCTACTACAGGATGTTCTAATCAACTGATCTTTTGCTTTAAAATTCTGGGGGTTAATACCTGTGAGATCTCACAGAAGGAAATCATGTCTGTATCCTAACTGATAACTGCCAGGTGTGAGCATCCTCCCTTCCAGATAAAAACTTCTCTGCTCCCCAGGACATCACCTTTCCCAAACCAGTTTTCTTTTGTGTTAGCTAAATATTCCTAAATCCTGTAATTGTGCCTCATGAAGTTGTTTCCAGAGCTCACTCTCTCTCTTTTTTAATTTTTTAAACCATCCCTTCCTTGAATATACTGGATATAGAAATTCTTTGATTTCTCTGTTTCTGGAGGACATCTGACTTCCATATATCTATGCATGTGTTTATCTGGACCTTGATGATTTTCTTTTTTTATTTATATATTTGACAGAGAGAGAGACACAGGAAGAGAGGGAACACAAGCAGGGGGACTGGGAGAGGGAGAAGCAGGCTTCCTGCTGAGCAAGGAGCCCGATGCAGGACTCGATCCCAGGACCCTGGGATTATGACCTGAGCCGAAGGCAGCCGCTTAACGACTGGGCCACCCAGGCATCCCGATGATTCTTCATTTTAAGAGTTTTTAATGTTTTGTTATTCCATGGGTATTACTCATACATAATACTTACGTCTGAGTTGTTTAGCATACATAGCACGAACATCTAAACATAGTACACAGGTTGACTTACCTTCTATATAGCTGTGTTGTCCATCCCTATTTACCTGTTTAAATTCACATCAGTGAAAGTTACAAAATATAAAAATTCAGTTTCTCAATTGTACTAGACACATTTTAAGCACTGGTGGCAAGGCTAGTGGCTTCCGTACTAGACAACAGAGTTATAGAACGTTTCCATCTTTGCAGAAAGTTCTACTAGAGAGTGCTGGCCTATAGAATGGAATTTGCCAGTACAGATTCCCGGAGAAGACACAAAGAGAAAAAAGTCCTTAATGACTATCTGACAAGCACATAATGCTGCTATCTCAAAAAACCCCCAACAACTAGGGTCAGAGCCTGGCTCTAGTTAACTTGACAACAGATTTTGGGAGGCTTTTAATGGGCAGTAGAGAGAAAGGTGGTATGGTACATCATATTTTACACTAGGAAAAGCCATACTTTCTCTCTAGACCTGTTTTCTTTTTCTTTTTTAAATCAATTAATTTATTTGAGAGAGAGTGGAAGAAGGGGCAGATGGGGAGGATCTTCAGGCAGACGCCACTGCTGAGTGTGGAGCCCAACTTGGGCTCCGTCCCAAGACGCATGAGTTCCTGACCTGAGCCAAAACCGAGTTGGACATTCAACTCACTGAGCCACCCAAGCACCCCTAGACTTGTTTTCTTATCTGAGAAATACAGGAAGAAAAGTTACGTTTTCTGGCATTCAAATGTTCTTCCCATATTTAAATATTTTTTAAAAAATAGAATGAGTAAGCCGGACAGGTGGGTTTTAAAGGCTAAGGGAGTGGGGTGTCTCAGCTGTACGCTCATATTTTCCTAATATTTCATTTTAACATTGGGCCTTTTGGTCTTGGAACTTGGAAATTTTTCTAAATCTCAATGTTGTTATACTGCTGCTCCTCCCCTTGGATGGAAATACAATGTTTGACCTTTATGTCATCAGCCTAGGTCATGAGAAAATTAACAAGTGTTTTCCAGTTCCTCTTACAAATCTTTAATGTGGCAATAAATTCAGCACAAAGTAGAACACCTAATATTTGGATCTTAAAACTTGAGGATATGAAATCTCTCTCCCTGGGGCCCTATTTCAACAATCCTTGCTAACACTCAAGATTTTCTGACGTAATTTAAAGCAGACCCAGAAGTCATGTTATCAGGAATTTATACTATGGAATAATGGAAATGCGTGCAGTCATTTGAGTCTAGATCAAAGTCTTTAATGCTAGATCTGTTCTTAGAATAATTTAGAGTTTTCTAGGCTACTTGTGGAATATCTTTTATTTGTTTTGATCATTCTACACCTTTCTTTAACCTGGGATGTCTTTGCAGTGCTGTCAAAATTCTGAGCCCTCTTTAAATGACATCCTTTTCATGAATCCTTTCTTGACCCTTTCAGTACTAAGGAATCTGTGTCTCTCCTTCACTCTGGTAGTACTTTCCTCACACCTCATTTGATGGCATTTGTCCCAAGTTACCAGAAGCTGCCTTATTGAACTTAGGACCCATTTTCTTTTACTCATAAGCACAAGGAAAGCAGAGGAAACCAGCACGATGCTGGGTACAAGTTAGGTTTTCAGGAGCAGAGGAAAATAGAAAACTTGTGCCAGATCTGCTTCTCTGAGGGCATGAATTTGATTCCCAGCATCTACCTATGATCACTTCAGAAAATGAGATTAATTGAGGCTGGTTCTCATCTCCATAAATGAAAATGCTACAAAAGTATGTTTTTGGTCACCTGATCCATATAATTCATATTTGCATTTTTGAGGGCTTTAGTAAACACAGTCATTACTATCACCAAGAATGATTTTTTCAAGATTTTATTTTTAAGTAGTGCCTACATCCCACATGGGGCTCAGACTCACAACTGCAAGATCAGTCAAGAGTCACATGGTCTAGGGGCACCTGGGAGGCTCAGTGGGTTAAGCCTCTGCCTTCGGCTCAGGTCATGGTCTCAGGGTCCTGGGATCGAGCCCCGCATTGAGCCCCACATCGGGCTCTCTGCTCATCAGGGAGCCTGCTTCCTGCTCCCCCCCCCCCGCCTACCTCTCTGCCTACTTGTGATCTCTCTCTCTCTGTCAAATAAATAAATAAAATCTTTAAAAAAAAAAAAAAAAAGTCACATGGTCTAGCAACTGAGCCAGCCAGACGGCCCTGTGATTTTTTTTTTTTTAAGATTTTATTTATTTATTTGACACAGAGAGAGAGAGAGATCACAAGTAGGCAGAGAGGTAGGCGGTGGGGGGGGGGGGGGAAGCAGGCTCCCTGCTGAGCAGAGAGCCCGATGCAGGGCTCAATCCCAGGACCCTGAGACCATGACCTGAGCCAAAGGCAGAGGTTTAACCCACTGGGCCATCCAGGCACCCAGCCCTGTGATTTTTTAAACTTAAAGGTATTTTGGGTATCTTAGCTTTTTAAAAATCTAGACTATCTACTGGTTTGCTGTTAAAGCATAGGTTTTTGTTATATAAGTGATTTTTGAAAAAATTAATTCAGAGAACCATTCAAACACTTTACTCTATTCCACTATCCTTTCCTTAACACATTTATCTTATACTATGTTATTAATACCTTTCACCCTTTTGTTCAGATTTTTATTGGAGTGCCTCTCTCTCCCTTACATCCTAAACAAAGCCTCCAAACTTTTCAAAATCCTAGCAGGCATAATTAGTTTTTTTTTAATATTGTGCTCTCTGAGCACTTTGCTCTTATTTCCGCTGACTACATTGTAATTAGCATTGAGTGTAACCAAGTCGAGACTTGAAACATGTTGGGCTTCCTTCTGTATCTCACAAATACTTGGTCTGGTACCTGACTTTAAAGCACAGTTGAAACAGCAAGGATTTGGACCCATGTCTGTCACTTACTGCAAGTTACTTGAGCTCAGTCTCAATTTCTTTATGTTTATAACGGGCTTAGTATTCTCTGCCTCAGAGATTTGTGAATATTCAATGCCTTGCCCCATGCCTGACACAGCAAGTGTTGCTTTCTGTCATAACACACACACATAAACATCTCTGTAGATAATCATACCAGATATGTAATGAGAAGAAGAGATTGAGAACTATTTTTGGAAAGATGAGATAATGTTATTGGTATATTGATTGGAACTTAGAGGGATAAGATACATGAAAATTTGAAGACAGCTAGCTTAAAACTATGTTTTAAAAGACATTTGAGTTTGTACTCACTTATTTTGAACACATAACACACATTCATTAGAATATGTTTCTCCATCAGTCCCGCAGACAGGATCATAGATCTTGGTACATGCATTTGTTTCAGTGTTACATTTAGCCTAAAAATGGAATTAAACAGAATTATCTTCCATCATTTAGCTTTCTTTGAGTTTATAGCAAAATCTCTAAAATGGTTTTCACTTCCTTGGAGTTGGTCAGCTTAAAGATGGAAGCATGGTTGTGGGCGTGGGGTTAGAGATACTGAGTGTCTGAGAGGAAGAATCCAAGGTTTGGAATCAGAATGCCTGATTGCATGTAATGCCTCTGCTGTTTACAGACTGTGAGACGCTGGCAAATCTCCTTGTGTCTCCAGGCCTCGGTCACTTCATCGGCACAATGGGGAGGATATTATCACTTCCACACCTGTCTCATGGTGGCATCGTGAGGTTTAAATAAGGTGAGTGACATCATGTTCAAGTTTGCAATGATGACAGGTCAGTGATGGTTCCTCTCAGGTCAGCCACACTGTGGGCATGTCTTCCTTGCACACTGTGGTCCAGTTACACTGCCCTTCTCTTAGTCATGTGACAACACCATGTGCTTTCTGCCCTGGGAGCCCTTGCACAGTCTGTTTGCTGGACATCAGTAAGAACTTGTAGTTGCAGAATGGCTGTTATAGGCCAGGCACTTTCCTAAGTGCTTTTATGTATTACTCTGTTTAAATCTTACAACTATCCTTTGAATTTTTTATTATACTCTTCTTCCAGTGAAGACAGTGAAGCACAAAGAGATTAAATCAGCCAAGGCTACACAGCTGGTAATTCCAGATCCAGGATTCAAACCCACTTTGTCTAGATTCTGAGCTTTGGCTCGTACCCAGTTCAGCCTGCTACTCCTACCTACTGGTTATATTTTGCTGATATTCACTTACCCTTCATGGCTCAGAATATATCTCACTTAGGGGCACATTCTGTGATCTAACCAGGCTAGGTTCCAGATGGTACCAGAATTTCTTAAAACCCTTATCATTAGTGTGATAATTCATTCACTCATGTCCTTTTGGTTTGCCATCTATCTCCTCACTAGATATAAATGAAAAGGGACATTTCCTCTGATCTTTAAATTTACTGCAGTTAATAAATTTATAAACACAGAACAAAAAAAAGAAAAATTAGGTATAGAATGTTTTTCTAGAGGAAGAACATAGTTTATTATTTTCTTTTGCTCATTAAAAATTAGAGCTCAACTTTGGGAATTGGGAGAACTTTATGCCAACATGGTCATACTGCCTGAAAGGAGGAAGGGCTCCTTGGAGGGAAGTTAAGAAGAGTGCTACCCCAAACCCTTGCCCTACCAGATAGCCTCAGAATGTTCAAAATGCCTCCACAGCAAACATTATATGACGATGTAGAAATTGCCTGTGTATTGGTGCATTTGTCCTTCAGCATAAGTCCTGTGGGAGCACTGCTGTTACTCTCCATACTTTGCAGGTTAAGCCTCACTAGTCCCCCACACCCATCCTGACTTCAGGTGAAACTGAAATGTCACAGCTTGACTGTGCATTGAGTGGAGCAAACAGCTCTAGTCTGACAGATTAAAAAAAGTACGGAATATTCCTTACCTCTCTTCCCTCCAAGCCAGCTCTGGTGTTACCTGGAAAACATGAATGAAACACGGGAGGTCAGGTAGTAAGTGGGAGAAGCCAGATCTGCTCTTATTTGCAATCATCCACTTCCATTCAAGACTATGACTTCTCTGCTGGCTCCTTCTGCTCCCCCCACCCACCATGTTCTTCTTTTTCCACTTCTTCTTCTTCTTCTTTTTTTTTTTTTTTTTAAAGATTTATTTATTTGAGAGAGAGAGAGAGAGAGCATGATCAGGGGAAGGGACATAAGGAGAGGGAGAGAATCCTTGAGTAGACATCCTGCTGAACACGGAGCCTAACACAGGGCAAGACCAGGACCTGAGCCGAAATCAAGGGTCAGATACTCAACTGACCGAGCCACCCAGGCGCCCTGCCCCATCCCTTCTTGTTTCTGCCTTCTCTCAAGGACATCTCACTGGCGTCCAATAACTCCCTGCCTGCTGAAGCCTCAAGAAAATGAAGCAGAAGTTTGATTAGGACCAAAGTATCTCAGTTGGACATTTCATGAAAGTTGATCCATTTCTTTGAAAATAGAAGTGATTTACTTACTGCTTGAGATGTGTCAAGCACAGAGCAAATATCTTCTGAATGTTCACTGCCTACTTGCAACTGGTCACTAAACCCTTGATCTTATAATTAGTGATCTAAGAAGTGTCAGTATCTTTAACTCAGTGTATAGATGAAGATGTGGAGAGTTTATATGAAAATTTATGAAACAGTTAACACCAGCACCAACCAGGTCTCCTGACACAAAACTTACTTGCAATTACATGTAAGTCGTCTTTAGTAAGTAATGTTAAAAATAGAGCTCCTTTGACATCTCACCATCAGTCCCCAAAGAGCTCTTTCCCTCTGTTAGATTACACTGATTATTAGTCCAGTTCACATTTCTTGAATTTATAGATAGATGCTTAAAATTGCCAGGTTGCATTCTCTAGAAAATTACAGGTCTACTGACACTATATAGGGGTGGTGATTTTGGATGAGCTCTTGAAGAGAAGAGGAACTAACTTGATAGCATCCAAAGGAAGAAATGTTGGTGAGATTTGATTCTGATACTGACAATTTCTGAGGTGGTCTAGATAAAGTGGTAGCTCTTCCTAAGTCAATTTCCTGAGAAGCAACAAGGCATCTCTGGGCTTGAAGAAGCCCCCTAGAATAGGTCCCTGACGTTATTTCATTTCATTGGGACCAAAAGATCTGTCCAAGACTAGACTCTAAGTCTAGAATATAATGAGATCAGTAATGCAACATGTCAAAAGGGTTTTACTCAAATCAGAAAATATGCAAAAGCACCTACCAGATAAACTCAACAGGGCCAAAGCACTAAGAAGAAAGATGCTTGTTACCTTCATGATGAAAGTTTGGTATTCAGAGCTCAGTCGAAAACAGCATTGAACTTACCACTTCTCTTCAGAACCCTGGGACGGGAAGGTTTATATAGTTAGGCTGGCCGCCCAGACGCCACCTCCTGCCCTGTCACAGGTCTGTGGTTATTGATTGACTCTGTAGCATAGCCTGACCCCAAGTTCCAGGAATGTCACTTTCGTAAAAAAGGTAAAAGAAACAGCACAGGCCTGTGATGTACCAAGCCAGGATTCTGTCAGAAAAGTTCTGGTGGTTGGTTAGTTGGTTCTCCCCTTAACTTCCTCTATGACTGTGGGGAGCCCAGTGGTCTCATCCATAAGGTGAACTCAAAGGTCGCCTGTGCTCTATAGCTCTGGATATATAAACAGGTGTGGATATCCAAAAATTGCTCTCTATTGTTTCTTCTTTTCATTCGGCTTTCCCCTGTTTTCTTTTTTAAAGATTTTATTTATTTATTTGTCAGAGAAAGAGAGAGATCAAGAGAGCACGCATAAGCAGGGAGAAGAACAGGCAGAGGGAGAAGCAGGCTCCCCACTGAGCAAGGAGCCTGATGTGGGACTTGATCCTAGGACCTTGGGATCATGACCTGAGCCAAAGGCAGATGCTTAACCGACTGAGCCACCCAGGCGTCCCTAGATTTTCCCTTTTTTATTCTTTTTCTTTTCTTATGTTCTGTCACTCACTCACAAAGCCCAGTGTTGCTGACCTAGAGACAGGGTAGAGTTGGAGAGGGCTTAGGTCTCTAAGGTGTTTATGTGTGTTCTGGGACTAGATCTGCTTGCCAGACACTTACTAGCTCTGTGTTCTTGGACGGGTGGTTCATTTGTGCTGTGCCTCACTTTATTCACCTGAGATCTGAAAAAATAATAGCATTTAACTCAAAGTGTTTCTCTTTCATTCAAGCGCAAATGTTGTTCTACCTGTGTAGAACAATATTTGGGAGATAGTTCTCCCTTCTCTCTTGTGTTTCTGCCTATCTTGTGAGGAGAGGCACTGACTGCCTGTGACTCAGTTGCTCTTTTCAAGAGTTTGTACAACAAATGGACTTGGAAGGTGGAATAGTATTTCTCTCTGGAGCAAAGAGATAAAGATAATATCTCTCACCAGTACAAAGATTAGGTGGGCATGGTGTCCTTTAAAAAAGATTAGGGATTTTTAAAAAGCATGGCATCCTTCTTGTGGAGCACAGTACACTTTCTCTGTGGGTACCACTTGGTCTTCCTCTTGTCACCCTGTAGAAATTGAGGCTTGGGAAACCAGATGACATTGGCATTTTGGCTCTTGTAATTGAATAATTAAGTCCCTTGTCTCCATCTCAGCAGCCTGTGTCTTCTGCCAGCATCCCTCTAACTGTGGTAGGCTAACTTGTTAGCTTCCAGGTAGGGTAAAATCTCAGATCTTCCCTAGTCTTGAACTGTGCTCATGTCTGGAGATACATCAGTGAGTAAAAATGACAGTCCCTGCCCTCATGGAGCCTCCATTTTATTTTACTTTATTTTTTAGTTTTTTAAAATTAAAAAAAATTTTTAAAAAGATTTTATTTATTTATTTGACAGATAGAGATCACAAGTAGGCAGAGAGTCAGGCAGGGTGGGGGGGAAGCAGGCTCCTGCTGAGCAAAGAGCCTGATGTGGGGCTCTATCCCAGGACCCTGGAATCATGACCCGAGCTGAAGGCAGAGGCTTAACCCACTGACCCACCCACGTGCCCCTCCATTGCATTTTAATTGGGGGAGACAGGCAATAAGAAAGTCATCTGATAATTATGAAACATATCGGATTATGATAAATATTATGGAGAAAAAGGATAATGGTGCTGGAGGATCAGGAGAGAGTTATTATAGATTGCCAGAGAAGGCCTTGCTGATTAAGTCACATTTGAACAGAGACGTGAAGGAAGTGAAGAACTGAACCATGCAGATATCCAAGAACAGGCACTCCAGTCAGAACAGCGAGGGCAAAGGCTCTTAGGCAAAAACTTGCTTGATCTGTTTGACAGACATCTAGGGCGATGGATAATCTGGCTGGAGCACAGTGATGAAAGGACATCCATCAAGGATGGCAGGGAGATGAAGGAAGTAGTGAGATCTGAGTGGTAAAGGCTGTGTAGGCTGTAGTAAGGACTTCAGTTTGGAAGCAAAGGGAAAGCCATTAGAGAGCTGTGGCACAGGAATAACATGATACGGCGTTCATTGTAAAAGGTTATTTTACCTTCTTAAGAGAATAAACTTGAAGATAAGGGCAGCTTCAGGAAAACCAACTGCTGGGCTCTTATACTCATCCATCCAAGACCTGATAGTGGAAGTGGAAGGAAGAGGTTGACTCTGTAGTTCACGCAAACTTAATACATGTAAAGTATTTACAACAGTTTTGGCACATGGTAAACACTTAGAAATATTACCCATCACTATAATTTCATTGTTGTTATTTTTTCAGGATTTATAATGCTGTTCCATCTAACTGGAATGTTTTTCTTTACCATTATGCATGAATGAATTCTTTTTCTGTCTTTAAGGTTCACTTCACATGTTGTTTCTTATTGGAAAACTTCTGCTCCTTCTGGGCTACCCTGGTGTTTTGAACATGGTTGAATGCAACATATAACACATTGTTGAAACTGTATGATGGGTTCCCCCATCTTCCATTTATGCTTCAACCTTCACCATCCTAGCTTCCTCCTACCTCTCTACTGCTGCTGAACTTGCTCATTTTGGTCCCTAATTCAAATCAGTTAATTCCATGGACAATTTTTCAGAACTCACAGCCTCTAATTCTTCACACTTGATCACACTCAATATCATTTCTTTTCTTTTTTTTAGGTTTATTTATTTGAGAAAGGGAGAGAGAGGGAAGGAGGTGTGGGGGGTGCAGAGGGAGAGGGACAAGCAGACTCTCCACTGAGTGTGGAGCCCAAGGCAGGGTTGGATCCCAGGCCCCGAGATCATGACCTGAGCCAAAATCAAGAGTCAGATGCTTAACCTACTGTGCCATCCTGGCATCCCTCAATATAATTTCTTTTCTTGGGTTTCATGACTGCACAGTCCTCTGCATTTCCCCATACCTTCTCCATTCTCATCATCTCCATCCTCCTTATTGACTCCTCTTCCTCTAATGAGTGAAGACTTGGAGTTTTTCAAGTCTTTGTGCCCTATTCATGTCTCAATTTCATTTTCCTTAGGTGAACTCTTTCATTCACATCATTTAAATTCTGTCTTTATAAAATCCCCAGATATGTATATATTTCCTAGATCTGCCCTTGGATCTTTAGACCAGAGATATTAAGAGCCTTCTCGACTCTGTGGACATCCTATGGGCACACCAGATGTGACATGTCCCGTACTACTACTTTGATCCAACTCACCACAAACGCTTTTCTCTTTAGTCTCCTCTTTGCTTCTCTGCCTTCCAACAGGTTGGTTAAGCCAAGACCCAAGTGTTCCCCTCACTGCCCCCTTTTGCCCTCACCTTGTACTACCTCCCAAGCTTAATTTGTTACCAAGTTCTCTTCTTGAATCTGTATCTGAAATAACCACAATGCTGAAGGCTTCTCATCATTTTATGCTGACACATCAAAGATGATGGCATCATTGTCTGTGTCCCTCCCTGAGGATAAATTTGGACCTGGGAAATTTTTGAACTTTTAAAGTCCCCTTTGGCTTTCTGAAATTTCTTTCAAGACAGTGTCTACAGTTATTTCTTCCTCAGAGCTGCTCTCCACAGGAAGAAAAAAAAAAAAGATAGGTTTTAGGTTTTAACCTCCAAGACTCAGGCTAAATATAATTTTCTCATGGAGCTGCTTTCCAAGTTGTTCCTCACTCTGTTCTGCATGCATGCTAGGGCTTGTTATATTATTCCCTGATACACTGCATCACACTTAAATTTTATTCTATGGCTGTTTATATGATTATTATGTAATATGCCTTTCCCTTTAGGGAGAAAATATGGTTGCTTTGTAATTGCAGTACCTCACTGAGTGCCTGGTAAGTAGAAAGTTCTGAATAAATATTTGCAGAAAACATGAGTAAAGTAATATATATGCATATGCTTCTTTTCTTGAAGACCTAGATCTATGCCTTGTTCATTTCTGTGTCTCTTGCCTGCCACAGAAGAGTCCCTTATTGGGTTACTCAGTCTTACTTATTTAGCCATCATTATAATTTAGATACCCACTGAGTTCCTCATATTTAAAAGCCCTGGCCTGACTGTCAGGGAAATAGATTTTAATTTCTGTGTTTATGGAGTTTAGGCTAAGCATTGATGGATACAGGTTGAATGAGTAAAATTTTTTTTCTTTTCATAATTTAAATAGCAGTTTTGTTGACAGTAAGAAGTTTCTAATAGCCACTGTAAGGGGAGTTAATATTTGAGAGGAGGTTTTTTTCTTTGGCTTTGTAAGCAGTCGGCGGAGAAGGGAATTGGCTGGCATCTCATTGAAGGAACTCTTTAGGTGATGATACCAGCAGTGATAACATTCAGATTTAGACCTGTCTCACGCCAAACTCCAGGCTCTTTGCCTTGATTTTTAAACATTTTTGACTGTATATCCGAGGCAAAAAATAAATTTTGTGTTATAGCCTACATATGTGTAGACAAATAAAATTGTTAAGAAACAAAACATAGCCTTATATATGGGATGACTCTTGGTGCCTTTTATTCTCTTCTGTCTCATAATTCACCAATTCTGACTTATATTTTGAAAACACCTAAGTATAATAATATCCTGTGCCCTCATACAATCTTGTTTTCTTAATTGCTATGAAAGTAGGATAAAATTCTAGTTAGAGACTAGTCCTAAAACTATAATAGGAAGTGGCTCTTTGAAGGTGGCAAGTTGAAGAGGACATGAAGAGAGACATATGGGGGCAATTACAAGTCTGCCCTTTCACCTGTGATGTGACTCTGGGTAATTCCTCAAAAATGTGTGTCATGATATATTCATTTGGTGTGAAAAATAAATGTAGGAAAGCAAATAAATACTGTGCAAAAATATTATCCTCCATTTCCCCTGGAATAATCATTACTAGCAGGTAATGACATGAGCCTTCCACGGATTGGAAATGAATGGATCGTATATTAAAGCTTTTTCTGATCACTGTCTTGATAGAATAAATATTGTTTGCCCTAAGGGATTAGATGGGTAGGCATTGGCTTTAACAACCCTGCTGCCCTGCTAGACTGTAGTCATATTTAGTGTGTCTGCATGGCCTAGCCTTGTGTAAAGCTCTCCTTCTGTCTTCTTTTCTTCTCTGGGGACATATTTGTGTGTGCATGTCTTCAGGGACTCACCAAACACACTGTGACCTACTTCCCTCAGTTTCAAGGACTAATTATTCACCTGAATAAAGAGTGATGACAAAACTTAAGAGACCTGTTCTCATGGTTGCTGATAAGACTTGCTGGAATGGGGATGTCGCTTGAGCACCTGTTGATTTTCACATCCTGGGCCCAAGGTTTGACTGATAAGAAAAATGACAGAAACTAATGTATTTAGCCTGATATGTGAAGATCTCTGACTTAACTATATCTTAACTCTTCTGTCTTATTTTTCATTATTCGCGGAACCTCATGACTTTTTTTTTGGAGAGATAGAGAGCACAGGCATGGGGTGGGGTGACGGGAGAGGGAGAGAATGAATATTAAGCATGCTCCAAGCCCAGCACAGAGCCCAGCTCCTGACTCCATGATCTCAGGAGGCTGAGATCATGACCTGAGCCAAGATCAGGAGTTGGATGCTTAACCACCTGAGCCGTCCAGGTACCCCGTGGGCTGTTGAGGTCTGTCATCTCTCTAGTGGTCTCTTGTTTGTTTGTTTTTAAAGACTTTATTCATTCATTTGAGAGAGAGAGAGAGAGAGCACAAGCAGGGGGAGGTACAGAAGGAGAGAGAGAAGCAGACCTCCTGCTGAGCAGGGAGCCTGACGCGGTACTGCATCCCAGGATCCTGACATCACTACCTGAGTGGTAGTGGGGGGGTAGAAGGAGAGGGAGCCTGAAGTGGGGCTCAATCCCAAGACCCTGGGATCATGGCCTGAGCCAGCTGAAGGCAGACGCTTAGCTGATTGAGCGACCCAAGCACCCTGTTTTTTCCACAATTTTATTGAGTTATAATGGACATATGTCACCGTATAAGTTTAAGACACACAGCATGATGGTTTGATTTACATGTATTGTGAAATAGTTACCACAGTAGGGTCAGTTAACAACCATTTCATCATATAGATACAAGAAAAAGAAAAGAAAGAAGAAAAGATTAAAGGGGGAAAATGTTCTCCTTGCGATGAGAACTCTCAGGATTTATTCTAACACATTTCCTCTGTAACTGGAGGTTTGTACCTTTTGACCATCTTTCTCCATCCAATTCCCCCAACCTGCGTTCCCTACCTGAGGTAACCACAAGTCTGATTTCTTTCTCTGTGTATTTGTTTTCTTGTTTTTCAGTTTGTTTGTTTGTTTTGACTCTACATGCGAGTGACATCATAAGATATTTGTCTTGTGTCTGACTGATGTCACTTAGCTGTAATGCCTTCAAGGTGCATTCATATTGTTGCAGATGGTAGAATTTCCTCATTTTCTATGGCTGAGTACTATTCCATGGTGTGTGTGTGTATATACATACATATATACCACATGTACATACCAGTTCCTTATCCGTTCATCCTTCAGTGGATGCTTACTTAGGTTGTTTCTGTGTCTTGGCTATTGTAAATAATGCTGCCGTGAACATGAGGGTGCAGATACCTTTTTTAGTTAATGTTTCATAAGTCTTTGGGTAAATGCCCAGAAGTGGAATTGCTGGATCATATGGAAGCTCTATTTTTAATTTTTTGGAGATCCTTCATGCTATTTTCCGTGGCGGCTACACCAATTTACTATCCCACTAACAGTGCCCAAAGTTCCCTTTTCTCCACATCCCTGCCAGCATTTAGTATCTCTTGTTTTTTGTGGATGGCTGTTAATGCTGGCGTGTGGTGATATTGCACTATGGTTTTCATTTGTATTTCCCTAATGACAAGTGATGTTGAGCATATATTCATGGACATTTGCAGAAATGTCTATTCACCAAGAAATGTCTTTGTGCATTTTTTAACTGGGTTATCTGGGTTTTTGCTACTGAGTTGCATGAATTCTTTGTACATTTTGAATATTGACCCTTTAATAGATGGTTTGTAAAGATTTGTAATGTTGTAAATATTTGTAAAGAGAAAAATTGTCTTTTCACTGTGCAGAAGCTTTTTAGTTTGATGTAGTCCCATTTATCTACTTATTTTTGTTTTGTTGCTTGTGCCTTAGGTGTCACATCCAAAAACTTATTACCAAGAGCCTTGTCAAGGAACTACGTTCCTATGTTTTGTTCTAGGAGTTTCATGGCTTCAGTCTTACATTTAAGTCTTTAGCCTATTTTGAGTTCATTTTCATGAGTTATGTAAGATCCACTGGGGCCAGTTTCATTCTTTTGCATGTGAATATCCAATTATTCCAGCACCATTTTTTTGAAAAGATTGCATACTGAACTTTTTATCTGATGGGGTTTTCTGTGTGTGTGTGTGTGTGTGTGTGTACACACACACACACGTACGTATATACGTATATGTATATATGTATGTATATGTATATACGTATGTATATGTATATATGTATGTATATGTATATATGTACATATATGCATATACCTATATATGTATATAGATAGATATGTGTATCTATATACATACATACATATATATATGTGTGTGTGTATATATATATATGAAACAACTATTTGGCCCTCACAGATTCACTAACTTTGTTTACTGCTATGCACAGTATATGCAGCCTTCCCCTGTATGATTCTTGTCTTTGCTATTGGATGATGTTTCTTGACTTTGTAGAGGCCCATTCTTTGGCTTTGGAAAATCCACCCTAACCTGTCTATCGGACCACTTCGGTCTCATTGAAGTAGGTCTTTAATAACTGCTAGTGAATCTAACTGGAGTTGAACTATCTTCTCTTTCTTGCACTTGCTTTTTTGGTAGTCAAGAATGTTGAAAATAGTGGAGGTGAGCGCTTGGAGTTTAGGTGTCAGTGAGGTACTGAGATTAGAGGTTCCTCATGATTCCAATAACACCATTGTCACAAACACGTCATAGTTAACCTTAGGGAATGTACATACTATTTTATTATCAGCACAGCTCTAAGGCAAAATAAATGTCAGGTGGCAACATGCCTTTCCAAGATTTGCAATTGCTCTCTAGAATAACTATGTTCCTCACAGGGCTAGGAAGGAGAACTGTCATCTGTTCCAACTTTAACTCTTATGTTTAAATCTCACCTATTAGTGGGCATCTAGTCAATGCTTAAATCCTTCAGGTGATAGATCAGGATCAGCAGTTGCTTATATGGTGCTGAAACCTCTCTTGGAGTTTTGATTTATTTATCCTAGTGCTTGACTTCAGAAAAATTCTACTTGATTATCTCCATGATGCTCCTTCAAATGTTTGTTAATAACAACCATAGTTCACTTAAATTTTCTTTCTGTGAAATAATCCAGTCCATCAACTACTTCTCATTTGGTAGTACTTCAGGTTTTCCCCCCTCAGCATGTCTCCATTTTGTCTTTCTGCTTTTGAGAGTGAACTGCCTGGAAGCCTACTCCAGGACAGTCTGATGACCACAGTGGTCTAAGGTCTGCTACCCTCTCCCCTACCTCCCCACCTGCACTCACACAACACACAAAACTAATGTCTAAAATCTTTTTAATTATCTTCTGACTCAAAGCTATACTTTGACTTCATCACACAAAAATGTAAGTACTACTTTCCCTGCCTCATACGATGCTGCTGAGTTTCTTCTCCTGCATGTGTCTTTTTGTTGACACTCAGCTTACCACTTCTTCAGGGTAAGCCAGCTGGGGAAGCACCTCATCCTCACTGCTTTCAGAGCACATTGAAATTTTATATTTCATTCAACAGATACATGAATAGACTTATTACGTGTTAGAAGTTGGCAGAAGGGATATGTAGATTTCATTTGAAGTGGGTTAGAAAGTGAACAGAATGTGAGGAGATGGAGACACAAAACAACATCTATTTCAAGAAGTTTTGCTCTGAAGAGAGTGAGAAATAAGAGTCATTGCTGCAAGTGGACATGGGGTTAAAAGGAATTTTAAGGTGGGAAGTGACGTACTTCAAACAAAGGCTTATGAAAACAACTGTCAGGCCCATTCTAAATACTTTATTTTTCCTGCAGACTCAAAATCCCGAGTTCCTTTAATCATTCATCAGAGTGGCAAGAAAATAATGTCATAGACCCTCCTTAGAGCTTTCCAGTATTCCACACATAAAAAAACAGGTGATGAGTTTCCACTGTTGGGGTAGTAAAGGAAGAAAACAGCTTGAGAATGTGTATTTTTGAATACAGTACTGCTAAGAAATATCAAAAACAACTGTGGAGCTCAAGAGGGAAATTTCTTTGAGCATTAGGGATCCAAATAGTGAATTTCCAAGTAACAGTTACTGAAGAAGCACGTTTCAGTATCACGTGAAGATGGTCTTCCCTGCCTGGGCTGCACTTGTGGGTCCGTAGGGAGAATAATGCGACCCCGCTAGGCAGATGGAGTTGCTCCTTTCTCTCTGCAAACCCTGCACTTATGCATGCTTCTAGTATAGAAGGTTAAACTGGGAATTCTAATTTTTTCACTTTTTTATCTCTCTTCTCTACTAAACTGCTAGAAGTCAAGACCTTTTGGTTTTCATCCTGAGAGTCAAGCACACTGTTCAATCTAAAGGTACCTGATAACCACTAAATTCTAGTCATGAACAAATATTATACTATATGTTAACTAACTAGAATTTAAATAAAAACTTGAAACCAAAAAGAAGGCACCTGATAAAATGGGAAAAGTCCATTCCCCCCAAGCATTTGAGGGCATAGTAGATTTAGTAAATATACAAAGAAATGGTGGAAGAGATAACATCACATACCAGGCAACAAAATACTGTAAAACTACACCTTAGAATGTGCAGCAATGTTAGCCTTTAGAGCTACTCTTACACAAAGTCTTTCTTGGTTGGTTTCCCTCCAAGCTAAGGACAAGTCTGCAAATATTTGGTTGCTCGTTTTCCTTCTTCCTCTTTCCTACCCCCTCCACTCATGAATAAAACAGCCAGTTTCTTTCCTTATCTAAAGCAGAGCCAGATGACACGTAGGTCTTCGATACCATACCCAGAACATTTTTTCCAGGGTCTTTTTCCAACAAAGGGAGAACTTTCCCCAGGATAAATTCTGGTACCACCTGTTAAGTTAATAACATTTTCAGCACATTACATAATAATTGAAAGCCCAGTCTTTAGAGAACAGCAGACCTAATTTCAAATCTACCTGTATGACTTTGAGTGAAACTTCACATTTATGATCCTCGGTTTTTAGTCTTTTCTCTAAAATCCCTGCTGCTGATGTGTTTTGGAATTCAGATGTTTTCTTAATTTTAGAAAAGTCATATGATGCCATACTGTTTATTACAGAAAGCTCTGTGGTGTCTAGGGTAGCACTGTTTGCTCAAACAAACTAGTAATTTTGCAGCAAAACAAATGATATAAAGAAAATAAATAGCCTTTAAGTCGTCTTCTGATAGGTTTTGCTGTCAAATGAGTTACAAAATAAACAAAACAAAAACTTCTGGTTCTCAGAACTCTGTGGGGGTGTGGAATGATGAATTGAGGACTGTGGACCTATATCTACTTCATGGGCTTGTCACAAGGCATAAAGAGGATAATGTATGTCAAGCTCATAGCTCAGACCATGACACTAAAGTTTTAATACGTAGTTATTATTACAACTGCTGCCCTATTTCAGCACATGTTAAACTTAGGATCAACTTCCTGCCCTTTCTCTTTCCTCTTATTGGTAAATTCTTTCCATACTGTGTATTTAATTTATAGGAAACTTCCAAACTGCTGTTATATTACCTTTTTTTGTTTGTTTTGTTTTGTTTTGTTTTTTAGAAGGAGTAAGCCTGCAGTGTTGCATACCACCTCCATTAGACCCAGCACAGTTGTGAACACCTCCCATTCTTGCTTCCTTGTTGACAGAGCCCTGAGTCTCCCTTTCCAGCAGCTTTACCTTCTCCCAGACTGGCACTGGTTCCTTTTCAGGAATAATTAACTAAAAGTTGAAACAGGGGAGAAGGAAGCATTCCAGTTGGCAAATATAAATGTTTACCAAGAGAAAAGAAAATATTTTTATGACACATGGGAAAAAAGAAAAAAATTTTATAGCCAAAGGTAGAAGCCTGTATTTGGGCACAAAAAACAAATATGCAACTAACCACATTTCAAATAAGGAAATAATAAGATGGGTATGAAACAAACATAGCAAGAGGAAGAGGATGTCCAGAACGTTAAAATAAATGGAATGAATTTGATTTCTGGCCCTATGGCTCCTTTTTAAAATTATTTATTTATTTTTTGAAGATTTTTATATATATATTTTTTTAAGATTTATTTACTGGACAGAGAGAGATCACAAGTAGGGAGAGAGGCAGGCAGAGAGAGAGGGGGGAAGCAGGCTCCCTGCTGAGCAGAGAGCCCGATGTGGGGCTTGATCTCAGGACCCTGAGATCATGCATGACCTGAGCTGAAGGCAGAGGCTTAACCCACTGAGCCACCTAGACGCCCCCCTATGGCTCTTTTTAAAAAACTTTTAAGAAAGATTTACTTGAGAGAGAGAGAGAGAGAGAGAGAATGGGAGAGAGCAAGAGCAGTGGGGAGAGGGAGAAGCAGACTCCCTGCTAAGCAGAGAGCCCAATATGGGGGCTGGATCCCAGGACTCTGGGATCATAACCTGAACTGAAGACAGACACTTAATTTACAACTGAATGATTTACAACTAATGATCTTTGTTAGTCTCTCTCATCTTTAGATATCTAGTATACGTCACCAGACCCTACCTGCTTTCATTCTGCCATGTGGCATGTCCTCTGAGGCTTGGAAATCTTTTCAAACATACTTTATAAAACAAATCTGATTATCTCTCCTGTCAGTCCTTCTTTTCCAGGCTTCCCCCATTTTGTTGAGAGCAGTAATCAGTTTGGATCTTAGGCTTAAAGGGATCTTTGGTGACTACTTTTCTGTGGCGCTAGATCTAACCAGCCACCAGTTTTCCTAGTTCAACTTTTAATCCACATCCTGTTTCTGTTCTTCTTCTACCACTCTGCCCCATGCCTGGATAATTTCCCTGTGTTCTTTCAGATGAGCTCTCCTATGAGCTACAGTGTGCATCAAAGGGTCATAAAGAGGCAGAGGACCTGGATTTATGAGTTGGTTTGCCCACTCACCCACAATGTATTCTCTGTCCCCTCTCAGTACCTCACCAGTTACCTTTGTCCCCTGACATAGTCACCAAGTCTTGTTGAGCCTACTCTCAGTATACTGACTCTGTTCTCTTTCTCATATAGTGTCTCTCTACTTCCCTAATTCAGACTGTTATTTACTCCTTGAAACAGTTTCCTAACAGCAGTTTTTGGTAGTTTTAGATTTATAGACATGTTAAAAAGATAATACAGAGAGTCCATGTATACCCCTCATCCAGTTTTCCTTATTGTTAACATTTTACTTTACCTTGGTATATTTGTCATGACTAAGGAAGCAACTGACACGTTATATTATTCAAGCTCAGACTTGATTCCAGTTTCACTATTTTTTACACCAATGTCCTTTTCCTGTCGCAGGATCTAATCCAAGATACAATATTTAATTTACTAGTCATGCTTTGTTAGTCTCCTCTGGTCACACTTTCTCATTTATTCCTTATTAATATACTCTGCTTATTCCTTGACAGGTTTTGTGGAGCGCTAGCCATTTTTAGAATATCCCTCAATTTGGGTTTGTTCAGTATTTTTCTCATGGTTAGACTGGAGCTGAGGATTTTGGCAGGGAGAGCATCACAAAAATGAGACACCCTTCTTGCCATATACCACGGGTATGTGCAATTCATGTGACTTGCCGTGAGAGTGTTAAACCCAGTTACTTGGTCCAGGTTGTGCTTGCCAGTTTCCTCAACTGCAGAGTTACCTTTTATCCCTTTTCATAGTCTGTTATTTAGCACAAAGCCAGTAAATGTGGCCCCCACAGGGGAGAAGGGAAGTTAAGCTCCATCTCCTTGAGAGTGGAGAGTCTATATAAAATATGTTGAATCCCTCTCCACGGGAAGAATCGTCTCTTCTGTATTTATTTATTCACGTAACCAATAGCTTATTTTTATCAATATAGAAGGACAAAGTTTCATGGATGTTTATTTATTTTGTTTGTTTATTTGTTTATTTATTTATTTTTTGGTCACATTGTTCGTGCTTTTGCCAGGGGGAGTGCTTTCTACCCCTGTAGCCATGGGGCATGCTCTAATTCTTTTGTTTTCTCCTCAGTTCCTTCTTTTCAGGCACTGTAAGATGCTTGCAAACCATCTTGTATTTTGCCTGTCTAGGCCTAGAATCAGCCATTTCTTCCCTGCCAGCTTTTTAATCCTCTAATCTTCACTTAGGAGCAGAATGGTCATGTACTCTCTTAATTAAACATTTTCATTGACCCCTTTTTGTAGTTAAAATAAAATGCATAATTGCTCATTTGTGATTAATCTCTTGCCTAGGAACCAGTTCACCTTCAGCTTAGCTTGGATTTCACTTCTTCTGGGAGATCTCTGCATTTCCTTAGTGTTCTGACCACCTGGTAGTAGGCTCTGAATGAACCATACTGAGTGCATAATACTATGATCTTTACAGTGGCAACTAACCATAGTCTCCTCAGTTGAAAAATGGGCATCTGTAATCCTAACAGACTAATAGTTTGAATGCAGTGAAGTAAGTTTGTGAAAATTCTATGTGAATTTTAATCAGCTCCCGGATATAAGTTACGCTGACAAATGGAGGTGAGGAATGAAGTTTCATTACTTTTAAAAAGACAGTGGTTCTTGAAGAATTGACCCCTTTATCATTATGTAATACTCTTTATTTCTTATAACTTTCCTTTGAAGTTGGTTCTTTCTGAAGTTAATATAGCTACTTTGATTACTGTTAATATGGTGTATTTTTCTCCATCCATTTACTTTTAATCTGTGTCTTTGTATTTAAAGAGGTGTTTTGGTGGGAGGGGGGTTGTTTGTTTTGTAGAAAATATACACCTGGGTCATGTTTTTTTGTCCACTATGACAATCTCTTATCTTTGTGTGTGTGTGTGTGTGTGTGTGTATATATATGTATATTTATATATATAAATATATAAATATATATATTTGTGTGTGTGTGTGTGTGTGTATATATATATATACATACAAAAAAACCTGACCCAGGTGTATATTTTCTACAAAACACATATATATATATATTTGTGTGGTTTTGAGAGACAGAAAGAGAGCAAGTATGAGCGAGGGAAGAGGGAGAAGGGGAGGACAAGTGGACTCCATGCTGAGCATGGAGCCAAGCATGGGGCTTGCTGTGGGACTCCATCCCATGACCATGAGATCATTACTTGAGCCAAAATCAAGAGTCAGATGCTTAACCAATTGAGATACCCAGGCCCCCTGATAATCTTTTATCTTTTAGTTGGTGCATTTAGACTACTGACATTCAAAGTAATTATTGATATAGTTAGATTAATATTTACCATGTTCATTGCTGTTTTCTGGTTTTTGGCCATGTTCTTTGTTCTTATTTTTGTCTTCCACTCTTTCCTGCTTTTTGGGATTTTAACTGAACTTTTTTTTTTTTAAAGATTTTATTTATTTATTTGACAGACAGAGATCACAATTAGGCAGAAAGGCAGGCAGAGAGAGAGGAAGGGAAGCAGGCTCCCCGCTGAGCAGAGAGCCCGATGCGGGGCTCCATCCCAAGACCCTGGGATCATGACCTGAGCCGAAGGCAGAGGCTTTAACCCACTGAGCCACCCAGGCGCCCCTTAACTGAACATTTTGTATGATTCAGTTTTCTCTCATTTGTTAGCATATCAGTTATACTTTTTAAACTTTTCTTAGTGGTTGTCTTAAGAGTTGCAATATATATTTAAGATTAAGTCCACTTTCAAATAACACTATACCACTGTGTTACTTCATATGTAGTGTGAGTACCTCCCTCCCATTCCTTGTGTCATTGCTGTCATTCATTCCACTCGTGTATAAGCTTACATAAATACATGTATAATATATACGTATACATAAATATGCATACTCAAATACATGGTTGCTCTTATTATTTTGAACTGTTACTTGTTAGATAATTAAGAATAAAAATAATACAAGTTTTTAATTTTACCTTCACCTGTTCCTTCCGTGATACTCTTCCTTACTTTATGTGGATCCAAGTTTCTGACCTATATTATTTTCCTTCTCTCCGAAGTACTATTTGAAAACACTTTTTACAAAGCAGGTCTACTGGCAACAAATTTTCTGTTTGTTTATCTAAAAAAACTCTTTATTTTTCTTTCACTCATGAAGGATATTTCACAAAGTACAGAATTTTAGGTTGGTGGGATTTTTCTCCCAACACTTTAATTATTGCGTTCCGCTCTCTTCTTGCTTGCATGGTTTCTCAGAAGTCAAATGTAATTTTTATCTTTGTTTCTCTGTGGGTAAAGTGGTATTTTCCTCTGGCTTCTTTCAGGACTTTTTCTTTACCTTTGATTTTCTTTCTGTCTTTAAAATGTTATGCATAAGTATAGGGTATTTTTTGGCATTCATCCTGCATGGCGTCCCCTGAGCTTTCTGGATCCATGGTTTGGTGTCTGGCATTGATTTGGGGACATTCTCAGTCATTGTTTCAAATATTTCTTTTGTTCCTTTCTTTCTTCTCCTTCTGATATCCCCATTACATGTATGTTATACCTTTTATAGTTGTCCCAAAGTCCTTGGATATTCTGTATTGTTTTTTTCAGTCTTTGTTATCTTTCTTTTCAGTTTTCAGGATTGTATTACTATAGCCACTAGTTCAAAGTGTCTGTCTTACACCTTGGGCAGTCTACTCATAAGCATATCAAAAGCATTCTTCATTTCTGACATAGTGGTTGTTTTTTTTTCCTCTAGCATTTCTTTTTGGTTCTTTCTTAGGAGTTCCAGCTCTCTGCTTTTATTGCCCTTCTTGCATGCTGTCTACTTTATCTGTTAGATCTCGAAGCATATTAATCATACTTGTTTTAAATTCCTTGTCTGGTAATTCCAACATCGCTTCCATGTGTGGTTCTGATGCTTGCTCCGTCTCTTCCCATTGTGTTTTTACCTTCGGATGCCTTGTAATTTTTTTTTTTTCTTGATACGTGGATATAATGTACTAGGTAAAAGGGACTGTTGTAAATTGGCCTTTAGTAATGTGGTGGTGAGGAGTCAGGGAGGCAAAGTGTTCTATGCCCTGTGATTAGGTCTCAGTTCTGTAAGCCTATGCCTCTGGACCTCGAACTTCACAAATGTTCTTAGTTTTTGTTCTCCCCACTTAGATGGGACAGGATGGCTAAATGGCCTATAGCTGGGTATTTCTCTTCCCCACATCAGTTAGGCTCTGATAATAACCCAGTTGGTTAGGCTCTGGTTAAATAGTTTACACTAAGGACATGCCTTGTTAAGAAGAACAGAATGCTCTGGCATATTTTAAAATGGTCCCTTTTCCCCTTTTCTCTGCTGGAAGCCCAAGGGAGTTTTCTGACCCATACTGTGGGAATCCTGCCAAGCTCCTGGAGGTAAATCTTACAATACTGTGGAGTCTCCTGGAGTTTTTAACTCTCAGACTTGTCCACACTGAACTTGCAGCAATTTATCAATTACAGTTCAGGGTTTCCTACCCCAGTACTGGTACCATGGCAATTTCCACTGATGAGCCTCTGCTCTAGTAAGGTGTGATTCCCTGTAATTGCCTGGCTGTTTCTCCAGTCCTGCAGCAGCAGTTTGTCTTACGGATAAAGAATTGTTAATTTTTCAATCTGTCAGCTTTTTACTTGTTAGGACAGAATGGCAACTTGCAGGCCCCTTATATTGGAACCCGAATCAGCTCTGTCCCTTCTAAATGCTTTCTGCTATTGTTGTTGATAACATCTCAGAAGTCCTGGATTTGGCATCCATGCTAAGAAATGCAGACGATTGAATATTGATGCAGCCTGTGTCCAGCAGAAAGTCCGCTTGTTTATCAAGGTTCTGGCATGACAAGTCTTGAAGGTCTCCTTCTACACTGCTAAATATTTAGGGATGCTGTAAAAATCTCTGAGGATTAGAGGCTTCCAAGGCTTCCCGGTTTATTGGTCACTTTGATTACTCTGCCATCACTCCATGTACAGACCCTCCCCATATGGATTTTGTGGACCCCCAAATCCATTGTAAGAGTTTCCACACCTTCTCCTACATTTGAGAGTGTTTCTTTTAGCTGGCTTATAATCTGAGAAGTAGATAAAAAACCAGAAACGATAAACCCTCCCTTCCCTTTTTTAACTTTGCAATACCTTATTTTCCTCTATCAGGGTGCCTAGCGTAAAGATCTTCATTAACCTATTGCTGTTGCTTTGCTTTGTTTTTTTGTTTTTTGTTTTTTTCCTAGACAAACTAGGAACTCTGAACTGGCCAGAAGAGGGCACTGGTGAACCATTTTTTAAATGATTCATTTCAAATTTCACAAACCCCATGGTTTCCCATAGTTTTTCCTTTTTTTTTTTTAAGATTTTATTTATTTATTTGACAGACAGAGATCACAAGCAGGCAGAGAGGCAGGCAGAAAGAGAGAGGAAGGGAAGCAGGCTCCCTGCCGAGCAGAGAGCCTGACTCGGGGCTCGATCCCAGGACCCCGGGATCACGACCTGAGTGGAAAGCAGAGGCTTTAACCCACTGAGCCACCCAGCCGCCCCATATAGTTTTTCCTTTTATTCAGCCCTGGAAGAAATAAAATATACAGGGACGCCTGGGTGGCTCAGTCGGTTAAGTGTCTGTCCTCAGCTCAGATTATGATCCCAGGATCCTGGGATTGAGTCCCACATTGGACTTCTTGCTCAGCAGGGAGCCTACTTCTCCCTCTGCCTGCCATTCCCCCTGCTTGTGCACTCGCACGCTCTCTCTCTGGCAAATAAATAACTAAGATCTTAAAAAAAAAAAGAAAAAAGAAATAAAATGTAGTTATGGGACTTCTAGAGCGGAGAAACATATCAGACATAATCTAATTCAGCTGGTCAACCTGACGGCCCCAGCTCTCAGGACCTGTGAAAGTGTCATTCTTTAAAGTATTGGTGAGCCAATGTGAGCTATTTGAAATATTTCAAAAGAGAAATATTTTAAGTATTTAAATTGGTATTGAGCATCAAGTAGCTTTGCTTTTGGCTTAAATTATTATAATCTCATTTATCTCATACCCAAAATCTTTTTTTTTTAATTTTTTAATTTTTTTATAAACATATAATGTATTACTAGCCCCAGGGGTACAGGTCTGTGAACCGCCAGGTTTACACACTTCACAGCACTCACCATAGCACATACCCTCCCCAATGTCCATAACCCCACCACCCTCTCCCTACCCCTCCTTCCCCCGGCCGCCCTCAGTTTATTTTGTGACATTAAGAGTCTCTTATGGTTTGTCTCCCTCCCGATCCCATCTTGTTTCACTTTTTCTTTTCCTACCCCTCAAGCCCCCCACGTTGCATCTCCACTTCCTCATATCAGTGAGATCATATGATTGTTGTCTTTCTCCAATTGACTTATTTCGCTAAGCATAATACCCTCTAGTTCCATCCACATTGTTGCAAATGGCAAGATTTCATTTCTTTTGATGGCTGCATAGTATTCCATTGTCTATATATACCACCTCTTCTTTATCCATTCATCTGTTGATGGACATCTAGGTTCTTTCCATAGTTTACCTATTGTGGACATTGCTGCTATAAAAATTCGGGTGCACATGCCCCTTCGGATCACTACGTTTGTATCTTTAGGGTAAATACCCAGTAGTGCAATTTCTGGGTTGTAGGATAGCTCTGTTTTCAACTTTTTGAGGAACTTCCATGCTGTTTTCCAGAGTGGTTGCACCAGCTTGCATTCCCACCAACAGTGTAGGAGGGTTCCCCTTTCTCCACATCCTCACCAGCGTCTGTCGTTTCCTGACTTGTTAATTTTAGCCATTCTGCCTGGTATGAGGTGATATCTCATTGTGGTTTTGATTTGTATTTCCCTGGTGCCAAGTGATGTGGAGCACTTTTTCATGTGTCTGTTGGCCATCTGGATGTCTTCTTTGCAGAAATGTCTGTTCATGTCCTCTGCCCATTTCTTGATTGGATTGTTCTTTGTGTGTTGAGTTCGCTAAGCTCTTTATAGATTTGGGATACTAGCCCTTTATCGGACATGTCCTTTGCAAATATCTTCTCCCATTCTGTCAGTTGTCTTTTGGTTTTGTTGATTGTTTCCTTTGCTATGCAAAAGCTTTTGATCTTGATGAAGTCCCAGTAGTTCATCTCTGCCCTTGCTTTCCTTGCCTTTGGCAATGTTCCTAGGAAGAAGTTGCTGCCGCTGAGGTCGAAGAGGTTGCTGCCTGTGTTCTCCTCAAGGATTTTGATGGATTCCTTTCTCAAATAGAGGTCCTTCATCCATTTTGAGTCTATTTTCATGTGTGGTGTAAGGAAATGGTCCAGTTTCATTTTTCTGCATGTGGCTGTCCAATTTTCCAAACACCATTCATTGAAGAGACTGTCTTTTTCCATTGGACATTCTTTCCTGCTTTGTCGAAGATTAGTTAACCATAGAGTTGAGGGTCTATTTCTGGGCTCTCTATTCTGTTCCATTGATCTATGTGTCTGTTTTTGTGCCAGTACCATACTGTCTTGATGATGACAGCTTTTTAATAGAGCTGGAAGTCTGGAATTGTGATGCCACCAGCTTTGGCTTTCTTTTTCAACATTCCTCTGGCTATTCGAGGTCTTTTCTGCTTCCGTATAAATTTTAGGATTATTTGTTCCATTTCTTTGAAAAAAATGGATGGGATTTTGATAGGGATTGCATTAAATGTGTAGATTGCTTTAGGTAGCATAGACATTTTCACAAAATTTGTTCTTCCAATCCATGAGCATGGAACATTTTTCCATTTCATTGTGTCTTCCTCGATTTCTTTCATGAGTACTTTATAGTTTTCTGAGTATAGATTCTTTGCCTCTTTGGTTAGGTTTATTCTTAGGTGTCTTATGGTTTTGGGTGCAATTGTAAATGGGATTGACTCCTTAATTTCTCTTTCTTCTGTCTTATTGTTGGTGTAAAGAAATGCAACTGATTTCTGTGCATTGATTTTATATCCTGACACTTTACTGAATTCCTGTCATACCCAAAATCTTAAAAAAAAATGAGACCCAGAGAAAAAAGTAATTTGTACATCAACATTTACTGCACTGAGGAATTCTGCTTATGATAGAGTCCAAGAAATGGCAGATGAGAAGCTTCCCCAATTCTAAAATGGTTTCTTCTTGAATTAAGCTTCAGGTTAAGGAAGATGTTCGAATCTATGATCATAGAATTGGAAAAGGTATTAAAGGTGATCTAATCCATTTTTCTCTTCTAAGAACCTTTCTACAGTAAATATAGCCTCAGCCAACTGCTGTTTGTTGGTTTCAGTACTGAAATACTAAACTGTACATTCCTGTGATTTCTCATCACATTTCAAAAAAACCTCTCAAATTCTGTTCTATACCCTAGTCTATTCTTCTTTCATTAAGGTAGCTTTCCAAGTATTTGAGTAATATTTTAAGGTCTCCTTGATTCATCTTATTTCAAGGCTGGTGTTACCATATTCATTAACTGTCTCTAATATGATTCTTCAAAAGTCTTGGACACCCTTCTTAATATAACTTTGTTGTGGATTAAATATTGTCAAGTCATTTTTGCTGGAGCTTCCACCAAAAAGTCTATTTCCTCTCCCCTCAGATCTGGGCTGGTGCTATGGTTTGGTTGTCATCACAGACTATAGCATAAGAGATGTTGTATATCTGTTGAGGCTAAGACATCAAGACATCTACAGTTTCAGTTTTCATTTCTTGGAATACACTTTCTTGAACTTACAGACAACCAAGACTTCTTGTGGACAGCCTCTGCTGGGCTCCTTGCCAAAGCCAACCATAACGCCAATATTTTATATATCCACCATCCCAGTGCTCCAGTAAACATCCATGAAGCAGAAGAATGCAGTTGTTTTCAAGAATCATGAGAAATAATAAACTGGGGGTTGTTTCAGGCCAAATTTTGGAGTGATTTGTTATGTGCCTGAAATAACTGGTAAGATTTTCAAATGGCTTCAAAGTTTTGAATTGGATCTAAATAGGTTGCCTGTAAATAATAACCAAAAATAAAATGAGTTTTTCTTTGATTTTGATACCACATTCATAGATAATTCTAGTAGATTTTTATATCTGTGTTTTCATAACCTGTGGAGTTTTAGGTGACTTTGGAGCCCTGGACACTTTTTGCGCTTGTTGACTTAAAAAGAAAGACTATTGAACTTATGTTTTATTTCTCAGTTCCCTCTTCTGGCAATCAAGGAATGAAGCCTGAATTTTTTTTTTCTAGATTTGATGGAATGAGAATGATGATTTACATTATTGTAATGCCAACTATAAACCAAGGGACTGAACCTATACCATCTAAATTAATCCACACACCCTATATGGTAGGCATTAGTGACCATTCTTTATAGATGAATAAGCCAAGAGTCAGAAAGGTGAGATGATTTGCTACAGGAATTAAATGAAAGAGATTCGGCTCAATTAAAACTTCTCTGACGCCTGTCAGCTGTTCTTTTTATTTCATCATCAATACAAGTTCATGGAGCTAGTAAACTGAGGCATGAATACAGGATAAGATCAGACCTTGGACAGCCCAGCTGAAATGAGCAACCTAGTACATAGATGATCCCCCAAGATTACTCTTAGATGAAGTACTAACGGTCACTCCTTAAAGAAGTGTTTATTCAGGGCTGGGGCACAGAATTTTGATCATGAGCCTGAAGCATCTGGTAATGCCAGAAAGCAAGGCAGTGCACACAGAATGTTGGGGACATACCCAAAGGCAGAGAGGTCAGCTTGAAGGGGCTCAAAATTTGGGGTACAAGTAAAACTTTAGAGTAATGGATTATAATCCATTTAACAAAGTAGTAAACCATGAGTCCATTTTGATATTTAAATGATAAATTGAAAATTTGATTAGGAATGGGATATTTACATAGTTTCAGAATAATTTCCCACAACAGGAAAAAAGTATCCTGGAGAAGTCTGGCAGACTTCACCTTAACGAAGTGATCGAGATGAACAACATAAATCAGTAAGGGGAAATGCCATGTGCCAACTTAGGATCTGTTGGGATCACAGTGTGACTTCTTCCATACCTGAACCTAGCCATGAGGAAATATCAGACAAACCCAAATGAGCAACGTTCTACAAAAAAGCTGGCCTGTAATCTTCAAAAATGTCAAGGTCCTGAAAGTCAAGGAGTGACTGAGAAGTCTTCCAGACTGAAGATGACTAGAAGACCTGACAGCTGAATGTAACACATGATTCTGAACTGAATCCTTCACTGTAAGGGACATTATTCAGAGAACTGATGAAATTTGAATTGGATCTAACTCTTGGATGGTAACACTGTATAAATGTTAAATTCCTGCTTATGGTCACATTGGAGAATGTCTTTGCTTGTATGCACTAATATTTGTAAGTGAGGGAGCATTGGGTCAACAGTTGACTCTCAGATGGTTCTGAAAAAAAAAATCTGTACTGTACTCAAGTCTTTTCTGTAAGTCTGAAATTGTCTCAAATTCAAGACCATGTACCAAAAAAAAAAAAAAAAACCTCCCTTATTTGTTTACAGGATACAGTGAAGATCTATTCTCCTATTCTTTGTAGCAAGCTTAAGAAATATGGAATTCCTTAAAGAGAAAATTATAGAGCTTCCTAAATATAACTCAAAATTAAATACATGAGTCCTGCTCATGAAGTCATTGGTCATGGTGCCTGCTGTGTTTGAGGTTATGGTTAGGAGGCTGGAAAACTAAAAGAGATGGAGAGATGAGGAGGAGGAGGAGGAGGAGGGGGATGGTGATGTTAATAGTACTATCTAACATATATTGAGTACCCATTCTGAGGTACTAATTTTTAAGCATTTTGCATGTATTAACTTACTAATCCTTTTAACAGCCCCACAGGGAACTCATTTTGTTGGCTTTATTTTCTAAGTTGACAAAACTGATACCTAGAAAGGTAACATAACCTCCTCAGTGGAGGAGCTAGGACAGGAATCCAAAAACAGCTAGCCCCAGGACTTGTGCACTTAATCACTAAAGGAAGAATAAGGGCATTCAAGGAACAAAAGAGCAGTTGCAACAGTGGAAAGATTTGGAGAAGGTGGAGACATTGTTGAGAAAATATCATCTATTGTGCACATTTGAATGAGGCTTGCCAGGGGCCCACACACCTTAGTAAAAATGCCACAGCAAACTGTACTGCTGGTCAGTAGAGTCACAGTGTAAACATTTGGAAAGGGGGAAAATGATTTATAGCTGAGATGCTGAGTGAGGACCTAAACTTGGCAGTGTACTGTGAAGTTTTCATTTTCCTCTCCAAGTCACACCCACATGGTGTACATGCTATTTGGCTGTTTACTGGAAGGGTGTCAAGCACACACATTTAAGACAAGACAAGGCTAAGCCTGTTGTTTTTTAAGTAGAGCCAGATGCAGGGCTTGAACTCATGAGCCTGAGATCAAGACCTGAACTGAGATCAAGAGTCAGACACTTAAAACCCCCTAAGCCACCTAGGTGCCCCAAGGCTAAGCCTGATTTATTCAGCTGTTAAAGAGACAGGAACCCCTTTTAGATCAGGCAGTTTACCACTTACATAGACAGCAAAGAGAAGAATAAACCAAAAGTGCCAGCTCCCTGTCCTCTTTGTCCCATACAGCAGAAAGGATGACACCAGACAAGAAGAGGTTGGAGGACTATAGCATAAGTTGAGGGATATCCTCTTGCCTGAGTGTCTATTCTAGAATATAGCAAAATGGTTTTGGTTTTGTGTTCTGCAGGTCTCTTCTGAGAGGGGTAGAGCAGGAAGCCTTAGACCTCATAGAACCTGGGAGGTGATGAGGAATGTCTTAAGACAGCCTTCCAGGGGAGATGGAAAGATGAGTGGGAGATGACCTCAGAGTAGCTCCAACAGGCCCCCCACCTCTCAGGTTCAGGTTCCAAGAGAACCACAGGTGTTCTCAAGACTCATAGAAGCTATGGTTTGACCCTTTGCTTGAGTGGATCTCGGCAAGGTTGCCAGGATACCAAGGTGAAGTCATTTCTCTATAAAGAGAAGTTTTAAGGCAAGACTTTTTTTTCTTTTTTTTTTTTTTTAGAAGGTAAGACTTAGGACAAGATCATGATGTGAAGAATGCATGCTAGAGGGGCGCCTGGGTGGCTCAGTGGATTAAAGCCTGTGCCTTCAGCTCAGATCATGATCCCAGACTCCTGGGATCGAGTCCCACATCTGGCTCTCTGCTCAGCAGGGAGCCTGCTTCCCTTCCTCTCTCTCTTCCTGCCTCTCTGCCCATTTGTGATATCTGTCTGTCAAATCAATAAATAAAATCTTTAAGAAAAAAAAAGAATGCATGCTAGACATTGAAGAGCCATCTTCTGTGAGGGCTTGACATTTTTGCTGGAAGTAAATCATAGCAAATGCTCTCCTGGTCCTCTAAAAAGACAACAACATTAACTATGAATGGGGGAGTGGACCATAGATTGGCAGTATGTGGTCATGTGGGCCCAGAGTCCTCCTGGTCACTAAGAGATCTTTATGCTTTCGTTTCCACTAATCTGCTTATGAACTCTTATGACCAGATTTCCCTCTGTATAAGAATCCATATTTCTCATTATTGATCAAGTCTTGCCAGATAAGCAACAAAAGCAAAAATAAACAAGTGGGACTGCATCAAATTAAAAGCTTCTCTACAGCCAAGGAAACCAACAAAGAAAAGAAGAGGCAACCTACTGAATGGGAGAAGATATTTACAAATCATTTATCTGATAAACGGTTAATATAAAACATATATAAAGAACTCTTTCAACATAATACCAAAAAAACCCCAAACAATCTAATTAAAAAATGGGCAGAGGATTTGATTAGACATTTTTCCAAAGAAGACATACAGATGGCCAACAAGTACATGAAAAGGTGTTCAACATCATTAATCATCAGAGAAATGCAAATCCAAACCACAAAGACGTACCATCTCACACCTGTTAGAATGACTACTATCAAAAAGATGAGAAATAACAAGTATTGGTGAGAATGTGGAGAGAAGGGCACCCTGGGGCACTGTTGGAAGGAATGTGAATTGGTGCAACCACTATGTAAAACAGTATGAAGCTTCCTTAAAACATTGAAAATAGAACTACCATACAATCCAGCAATTCCACTTCTGGGTATTTATCCAAAGAAAAAGAAAACACTAACTCAGAAAGATAGACACACCCCCATGTTCGTAGTGGCATTATTTACAATAACCAAAATTTGAAAACAACCTAAATGCCCATCAGTAGATGAATGGATAGAGAAAATATGGTGTGTATATGTAATGGAATATTATTCTACCATAAAAAGAAGGAAATCCTGCCAATTGCAGCAACATGGACAGACCTCAAGGGCATTAGGCTAAATGAAGTAACCCAGACAGAGAAAGATAAATTCTGTAGTATCTCAAGTATATGTGCAATATTTTTAAAAAAGGAAACAAAACCAGGCTCATAGTTACAGAGAACAGATTGACAGATTGGTGGTTGCCAGAGGTAGGGGTAAGGGTGGCAAAATGGGTGAAGAGAGTCAAAAGGTACAAACTTCCAGCTATAAAGTAAGTCATGCAGGTGTCATGTACAGCATGGCTGCTATGGTTAATAATATTCTGTTGCATATTTAAATTTGCTAAGTGTATAAATCTTACAAGCTTTCATCATAAGAAGAAAATTATATAACTGTATGGTGAGAGATGTTAACTATACTTGTGCCAATCATTTTGCAATATATACAAATACTGAATCATTATGTTGTACATGTGAAGTTAATATATGTTGTATGTCAATTATACTTCAAAAGAAAAAAAAGTCTTGCTGGATCTAGTGCTTGTCTGATTCAGTCAATCAGCATTTAGTCTTTTTTCTAGCCATACCTTCTCATTGAATTCATGACACAACTCATTGCTTGGCTGCAAATTAAGGTTTTGTTTGAAATCTGCTTTTGTCAGGCACTGTGAATGAACAGTGGTAGGCATCAAAAGGTAAAAGAGACATGGTCCACACTTCATTCTTTTCAGCCCACCTTAATCATCTTTGTTGCTTTCTAAAATAAAACATTGCAAGTTGTAGTTTTCTTATCTTCTCTGTTTATTCATATCTTTGAATTTAAGAACCACTTAAATTCACGAAGTCTCTATTGAAAAATCAACCCCTGGACCGATCACTTATCTCCCCTTCTGATGCTCCCCATGTTTTGGTTCAAGCAGGTCTTGGTTTGCCTATTACTTCCTGTGTTTCATCATCCTGAGCTCACATTCCATTTGGGGTTCCCTGCAGTGCCTAGAAAGGGGCTAAAAGCCTCAAATGACAAGGGACTGATTTTCACTGGCTAGGAGTCAATCAATATGAAAGGGAGCCAGGAACAGATTTTTTTTGCTTTTCTCCAATATTTATGAGGTTAACATACTGGGTTGTGACATTTGATTATATTTTATGTTTTGTGTATGTGTGCTCTTTTTAAAGACTTTACTTACTTATTTGAGAGAGAGAGAGAGAGAGCACAAGTTGGGTGGGGAGAAGAAGGAGATGCCCCATGGAGCAAGGAGCCCAGCATTGGGCTCAGTCACAGGACCCCAAGATCATGACCTGCACCAAAGGTAGGGGCTTAACCAACTGAGCCTCACAGGTGCGCCTAAGTGGTTGTATTTTTAAAGACAAATTTTAAGACTATTTCCCCCTCTTATATGGCCTTCAGTTTAGGCTACTTGACCATCCCATCGTCACAAGTAGAAGAGAGAAAATAAGCTCTAGTATGACACTTCCAGTGTAACTTCCCAATGACAGTCTCCTCTGCAGCAAGAAGATGGAGTGTTAAATGAAATCTCAGGCTGATTCTTTTATTTTTCCTGATCAGTGTCTTGCATCTATATTCAGTTGGTTTCATTATAACTGTCATTCCTCTTACAGAGAGAAAAAAGGCTTACTGACTTCTTTCTGCTTTTCTTTCATAGAATTAAAATGAGGCAAGAGTCATTCTTGTTTTTGTTCCTGCTGTATTCCTAGCATCTACCACAGAGCCAAAAATATGAAATATGCTTAGTAAATCATTGTTAAATGGCTAATGGAATTTCCATTCCTGATTATAAATTTAGTCTTCACAAAAAGAATTCATTCAAAAAGCACATCCCAAATTAACTTGGAAACATTGGTACTTGTTTCCTTTTCATTTTGTTTATCTTAATGAATTAATTCATTTTACCAATGCTTACTGGAAATGCATATTAATTAAGTGTTTAAAAGTAAAGAAATACAAATCAGAAGAGGAAGGACTTAAATTCTGGTTGCATTATTTATTATCTAAGTAGTCTTGGCAATTAATTCATTGCTTCTGGCTTCAGATTTCTCATTTGTAAAGTGGGATAAAAGCTCTTATGGTCAGGGATTTTGTGAGGATGAAGTAGATACTATATGCAAAGTGTAGTACCTGGCACTGATTAACGGTTACCAAAAATATTATCAGGTGTGTAAGCCTCTGTGTTAGTGTACAAATGTGAACAAGATAAACCCCCTTAGGACGTTTACAAATTAGTACTGGCAAAGAAAACATTAATTGAATAATTACACTGCAAGAAAGACAGTATCAGTAGCATCACAAAGGTGCAAGAAAAGATTTGATTCCTGTTTTAAAATACAGGTTTTATTATTTCGGCCAACAGATCAGATGACTGCCATTGAAAAGATAGTTTGTTAGGGGCGCCTGGATGGCTCAGTGGGTTAAAGCCTCTGCCTTCGGTTCGGGTCATGATCCCAGGGTCCTGGGATCGAGCCCCGCATCGGGCTCTCTGCTCAGCGGGGAGCCTGCTTCCCCCTCTCTCTCTCTGCCTGCCTCTCTGCCTACTTGTGATCTCTCTCTCTCTGTCAAATAAATAAATAAAATCTTTAAAAAAAAAAAAAAAGAAAAGATAGTTTGTTATACTCACAGATCCCTGTGGCCACATCACAGTGGGTAGGGACACAAGGGAAGAATGAGATCTGTCAGAAGGGTGATGGGGTGGAGTGTGTGTGTTGTGACCTAAGTGGACTGAGCCTTTACTGCTTCTTTTGGAAGGATTGGATGAGACAGGGTTCGCAGGTTTAGGATTGCCTTGTCTGAATAATTTCTTTTGGTTCTGGGATGTAGGGGCTGTCTTTAGTTGTCTGGTACCTGCCTTGCATGATTGTGGTAGGCATAGAGTGGCTCCGAGTGTGAGTTCCATAAAGGAGGTGGTTGACAATAAGGGCTCTAGGTTAGTTGGTTTGCATATGGAAGGGGCACTCCTAAGTGAATTATTTGCTATCTCTAGGAATTAGCTAGCTCTAGAAAGAGCAGTACCTCCAAGGTCAGGAAGGCCCCAAGATCTCAGAGCATCAAAGATACAGAAAAAAAAAGACCTGATGAATGCAGTGGCTCTGAACTCACAAAGCATGGAAGTAGCCAAGTCCAAGTTTCTTTTCAAATCTGACTGTATCCCCAATCCACTTGTCCCCTGTCACAGCACCCTATTTACTTCTTATCACTTACTGCTTGTTCTTTTCTTTGCTCACCTGTTCATTCTGTCTATCCCATTACACTGTCACATCCAGGAAGGCGAGAAATTTGCTTGTCTGGTTTACTGCTCCAGTTCTAGTTCCTGACATGCAGAGGATTACCAATAAACATTTGTTGAACGAGTGAGTGAAAACAGTAGTACTTGATGGTTGTGTGTGGATGTGTGCACAGGCACATATGACTGTTCATACATGTGTAAAAATGTGGATATTTGTGTTGCTGAATGTGTGTGTGTGTTTTTCATAGAGCAGGTTCCAGCCTTTATTCTAAGCTGTGTCTATGGCTAGGTTTCAGCCAACACTATATGTCTGGCAGGTTCTTTGATAAGCCTATCAGAATCTAGCACACAGGTTTTCCTGGAGAAGTGAACTCATGCTGGTCAGGCCAGCAGACAAGCTCAGGACAGTACAGGACACCTCAGAGGACACCTCAGAGGTTGGAAGGAAGAATCATTTTTGTGCATATAATGCTATATTTCTCCTGGAGGAGTCTTGGCCCTGCCCCCTTGTGGACGTATAACTTATCACTTGTGAGAGAGACACCTCTGCTTAAAAACTGAAAGATCTGTTTTTAACAAAAACTCTGTAATACTTTAGAATGCTTTATTAATCAGATTCTGGCCAGAAAATCAAAACCATTCCAGGTAAGCAAAAAGGAAGAATTTAATAAACTTGGAAGATAATTTACAAGGTGCTAGAAATGCAATTAAAGCAAGAAGCAGGGAGCTGAGTCAATCCAAATATTAGAAAATGCTGGAAAGTGCTAGTGCTCTTTGGCCAGGAGTCAGAGAGTCAGGAGCTGGAGCCAGGAGCTGGGGCCATGCTGCAGAAGCTGGAACAATGGTGGGTTGGCCTGGCTTGGGTGGGAACACAGACACAGGGCCTTTTTGGAAGGAGCTGGAGCCATGGAGAAGATGAGTCACTGGTCAAGATATTTTCTAAAGTGGACCAAGGGAGAAATAGCCTGGCTTCTCCCATTCTCTCCCTTTGAATCTTCTACCAGTGTCCTCCATCAGCTGAACCTAACCAGACACAGTGGGTAAGGAAGCCAGGAAACCACAGTTTGGAAAACTCAGCTTCTTCTAGGACAGAGCAGAGGAGAGGATGTGCAGGGAAAGGATCCGAAAGGAAACTGGGAAATGACAAGCACAGATGAGAGCAGTGTTGGTTAGTATCCCATAAAGAGATCACAACATAAAATTTTTTATTTTATTTTATTTTTTCAGTTTTTGGTTTTAAGTAGGCTCCATGCCTAGCATGGGCCTTCAACTTACAACCCTGAGATCAAGGGTCACATAGTTTACCCAATGAGCCAGGCAGGTGCCCCTCAATGTAAAAATAAAGGCTGGCATCGACTCACCAGCACTTTCCCACACAACCTTGGCCTTTTGAGCGTTTTGGCAGATCAGTATGCCTCGCTAGGTGCTTAATACCCCGGAGAAATGGAAACAATCTCTGGCAGAGACAGCCAGTAGAAGCAGAAGGAGAGAATCAGCATGGTGGTAATTCATCTTCTCCTTCATGCAGTTTATAAAATTAAAGGATTAGCAGTTACAACACAGTACCTTACAAGAATAAATAACAGGTGACACATGGTAAGTGTTAATCTTGGTTTGGTACAGTTACATTCTCTGTTTCCAGCATTTTACTGAGTTTTCCTGACATAACCACCCCCACAAGCAGAGCACCAACTTGTGGCCGTGCACCATAAGGGGCTTGTGTCTTGGCATAGCTTTCTCAGCATCTTCTGTGTCCCTCCTTCATGATGGCGATGGCTGAGGCCAGCAGGGCTGTTTGATCTGGAAGTGGCACCTACCTGGACCCTGATTCCTATTATTCTCCTTCAGCATTCTTTCTTTCCCTCTTTCTTGCATGGGAGGCACCAGAAGTCTCAAGGAATTCCAGGGCTCATGCTTCTAAGTAGGGATGTCCTGGAGCTCCATGGTTGAGTCCTGGCTCCGGGATGGGGAGGCAGCCTTGCAAGAAGACTGCTCTTATGGCTGGCACAGTGTTTTTTTGTGTGTGTGACTGTGTGGGATTGGGTTTCTGGAATGGTTCTGAAATGCATGTTTTGGTGACCTAAATTATTTATGTAGACAGGTTCTTGAAAAAGAATTTTTTTTCCTCAGGATCACACACTCACATTTTAGGTGAGGAAACCAATACTATAGATTTAAAAAGTTTAATCCAGGGCGCCTGGATAGCTCAGTGGGTTAAAGCCTCTGCCTTCGGCTCAGGTCATGATCTCAGGGTCTTGGGATCGAGCCCCACATCGGGCTCCCTGCTCAGCGGGGAGCCTGCTTCCCTCTCTCTCTGCCTACCTCTCTGCCTACTTGTGATCTCATTCTCTGTTAAATAAATAAATAAAATCTTAAAAAAAATAAAAATAAAAAGTTTAATCCAAGTTTACACCAAGAGTAAATATTGAATCCTAGGTTTTTACAAAGGCATTTTGAGTTTTAGCTCCTATAACGTATTATTCTATATGAGAACAGAGAAGGCACATTGTAGGGATTCTCAAACTAATTGGGAGATGCTAGAAAAAATAAGAGGTCTTGCCATGGCAGATCTGTGAATGGGGATGGGGTGGGCAGAGGTAAATTCTAGAGAAATATGGCCTTAAATGCAATGAGGCTGAGTCTGCAGCTGATGGGACCTACTGATTCCATCCATGACTAGGTCGCTTATCAGTAATATGATTCTGCAAACTTTGAATAGAAAGCTGGAGGAAAACAACATTTGCTCCTTTTAATCCTAATATAAAACTTCCCCTTCCTTTCAAGGTTCTTTCAAGACAAGGACTCTTAGAGCTCTCTGTTCCCACTGGCATCTCTGTACAAGGAAGGGCTTTTGTGAGAGGTCCTTGAGAATGCTTCAAGTTAGGGCTTTGTTCTTGTGGGAATATGAGGGAAAGTGGAAAAACCTCCAATTTGTTTAGTGAGGAAACATGATCTTCATGCTCTTCTCTAGGGTGAGTCAAGTGGTAGTGACTGAAATTAGGTTATGACTGGGCTATAAATATGTGTCTGTGCAGAAATCAGTCGTCACACCTCGTTTAGTAACTGGAGCCCCTAGCTCAGTGGATTCAGTGCATTTTGCAATTCAATTTTAAACTCCAGGCATATCTCACAGAAACCCTGTCATGAAGCTGGTAACTGTGTTTCTGCTGGTGACCATCAGCATTTGCAGTTACTCTGGTAAGTGGCCTGAACACACGTCTCTAGTTTTCTATTAATACGAATGTAATCAGTTAAGCCTTGGCTCCCAGGGGAGTATGGTGGAGGGAATTTTAGAATCAAAGAATGGAAAGGTCAGAAGGGATTTCATGTGCAGCAATCCCCCACCCCCAACCCAGCCTACAAATCTCTAACCCCATAGAAGCTCTATCCTTAGTGAATCCTACCTAAGAAGTTAGCCAACTCACACTAATTGTCAACATTCTCAAACGTTTTTCTTTTTTTTCTTAATCTTGAGTCAGAATCTCACTTTGTAACTTCTTTCTTTTGAAACTATGTGGAATCATTCTTCCTATCCTCTGTAATCAGTTGCCAGGTTGTTTCTCCTGAGACATAGCTACATTTATCATTCACATAGTCAATGGATAGTTGCTCAATAACTACACCTGTTGGGCACTTGGGTAAGTAGTGGAAGATTTAGATATGAATCAGACACAGAGATGGTTTACAAGGGGCATGTAGTCTGACAGGGGAGATAAGACTTGTTCACACAGAAGGCACTACAATGAGAGAATAATGCACGGAAATGTATACAGCCAGCGCTCTGTGGGAGAACTGGGGGGCCTACAGTTCAATTTCTAGGTGAGGCATAGAAGTTGGATTCTTGGAGGAGAATGGGAACTGCTCTGTTATTTTTGAAGGGAGTCATTTTAACCTCAGGAAAATACATTTGGATGCATCTGCAAAATGCACTGTGATAGCCACTATACATTCAAAGAACAGAAAGCCTTGAAGGTCTTCCCCTGGCAGAATATAAGTCTATACAGAGAAGACAGTCACCAAAGCCTTTAAAATAAGTAGGGAGATTAATCATGAGAAAATTGGTGCTGCTCACACCCACTCTGGCAACTTTAGTTTATGCTTTTTACTGAAATTTTGGACCAATTTGTAACTTCACTGGTTTGGGCTATTTTGTTGTATTTAGTAACTAGCATCAAATATCTACATATGGGGGTAGAAACAGAAAGCTGGGTGGAAGGAAATAAATATCCCTCTTATGGGAGAGAATTTTGGAAGGACAATAGGTGGTAGAAGAGAAAGAGAAGATAGGTGCACAGGCTTCACTTGTACGATTTGAATGGGGAAATGGAAAGGATTCCAAAAGAAAATGAACTATGGAAGGGTCTTACTAGGAAGATGTGTGTTCTTTTTTTTTTTTCCTTAAAGATTTTATTTATTTATTTGAGAGAGGAACAGAGAGAGTGGGAGAGAGAGGAGAGAGAGGGGAAGAGGGAGAAGCAGACTCCTGGCTGAGCAGGGAGACTGACATGGAGCTTGATCCCCAGACTCCAGGATAATGACTCCGGGATAATGGCAGAAGGCAGACACTTTACGCACTGAGCCACCCAGGCATCCTGGAAGATGTGTGTTCTTACGTGTGTGCTTATGAATGTGTGTGTTTACATATCTGCACATGTGTTTTGTAAAAATGTATACTGTATGTATTTTTCTCATTCTCTACACTCTGCCTCCTATTCATCTTCTGTGTGAAAATTATCTTTCTAAAGCCAAAGATACAAAATTCAGTTGTTCCGTAGAAGAGCCTTGATTCCTCCCCATTGCCCACAGGGAAAAAAGTCTCAAATGCATTAATATAGCATTCCAAGCTCTGAAAATCTGACCTCACCTGGGTTTTGCTGCCTTATCTCCTTTCCCCACCTCAGCATACCTCACTGCAGTTCTGCATTCCATCTGCTCTGGAAGGCTCTCCAGGCAGTGTGCATACTTTCATCCTCACATTTCAGTGCCCTTGTTAATTTTGTTCCTTTTTACAGTGCACCTCCCCTCCCCTTTACCTTGTGACCCTTGATTCTGCTTCAAGACACGGCTCCAGCAACATCTTTCTGTGAAGATTGCTCCAACACTCTACCACATTAGAACTGGCCATCTCTTCTCTTAGGTTTCCATAGAGCTTTATCCATGATATGAGCATAGCACATGTCACATTGTGGCATATACAGATCTTTTTTGTCTACTAGACTGTGTAAGTTCTCTGAATGGAATATCTTTGTCTTATTCATCTATGTATCTGTACTAGCCACTACAGAGCTGGTATTCAGTTATGTTTCTAGCAGTCAGTTGAATTGGTTGGGAGCAGTTTCCTGGGCTGCATTTGGTTGGGATCATGCATGTCCCCAAGTGAAGATTCTTTATGGAATCTACTCTTTGGCCTCAAAGCCACGGACTGTGGAGATAGCCACATGCAAAGTATATTCCTGTTCAGTGAACCACCAATATCTACTGAGTGCTTCCTACATGCCAGGGTCTATTCTAGGCATGAGGTGCAGGAGTGAATAAAACATAAACTTCTTGTTCTCATGGAGCCTGCATACTAGTGAGAGGTTGAAGGCAAGAAATAAATAAGTGAGATTTACTGTTTTAAGTAATGGTAAGAAAAAATAAAGGAAGTTAAAGGATAATGGATGATGCTACTTTAGATACCTTTCTGAGGAGGTAACATTTGAGGAGAGACATGTAGCTAACTGGAGAAAGAAAGTCCTAAGGAGACAGAACAGCAGATGCAAAGGCCCTGAGGCAGAAGTTCTCATCAATCAAGTGACATTTCATCGAATCAAGTGACATTTCATCAAATCAAGTGAGACTGAAACAGAGCTGTTTATGGATACAGTGGAAAGTAGGACAGTCATAGACAGGAGTCAGATGTGCTTATGACTCAGTTTCCCTTTTGCTCTGCAGCTACTGCCTTCCTCGTCAACAGTTTGCCAGATGCTGTCAACAAAGTCTTACCTTTACCTGTGGACAACATTCTCCCTTTTATGGATCCATTAAAGCTTCTTCTGAAAACTCTGGGCATTTCTGTTGAGCACCTTGTGGAAGGGCTAAGAAAGTGTGTGAATGAGCTGGGACCAGAGGCCTCTGAGGCAGTGAAGAAACTGCTGGTAACTATAGGTTGTGGGCTTATTTGTCAATGGGCAGAGCTTAGCCACCTAAACATCTGCCCTCCCCCCCGCTTTCCCCCTCACCCTGTTCTCATTTGTGGACATGTATTTCCCTGGATGTACTCGTACAAAGTTTGCATGTCCAGGAATCTCAAGGAAGGTGCAACATCTACACTTCTAGAAGGCATTTTTTAATGAAAGAGACCTATGTTCTGATTGTCACTTTGCATTTCTCAGCTTGGTGATTCTAGTTGGGACTTAACCACTCTGGTCCTTCATTTCCATAGCAGTAAAATGGTGGCTAAATAGGTTGGTGACTGTTTTTGGAAACATGCTAAGCACATGTAAGCCACATTATTTTTATTCTTATCCTTCTGCCTTTCAGGAGGCGCTGTCGCATTTGGTGTGATGTCAGCACAAAACAGCCGCAGAGGGGAAGGGGAATGGTGTTCTCCTCCAGGGCTAGAATTCCTTCCATCCTAAGATGTAGTGACCCCTGAAAAGAATGAATAAAGCAATGAATAGATTTTGTTTGTCCTGTGTTTATTTCTGGATGTTCTGTTCAGAAGGGCCCAGAAGATAATTTTTTCCTTGGGTCATAAACTCCAGAGAGCCTCTTGTTATCAAGAGAACACACATTTTCCTCCCTCTCTGCTTGATTCTAAGTTAAACATCATCATTTTCTTCAACTGCTCTTTGACGGTATTTCTGTGCCTCTCAAGCTCCTAGTCCCTCACTTCTAAAGAATTTTTTAAATATAAAAATGAAAATATTTGTAAATCCTGTATCCAATAAGGGGTTAATATCCAAAATGTATAAGGAACTCATATAGCTCAATAGTAAAAACCAAAACAAGGTGAAACAAGTAATCCAATTAAAAAATGGGCAAAAGAACCTGAGTAGATACTTTTCCAAAGCAAATACACAGATGTCAAACAGGTATGTGGAAAAGTACACAGCATCACTATTCATCAAAGAAATGTAAATCAAAATCACAATATCACCTCACACATGTTAGAAAGGCTATTATCAAAAAATAAGAAAAAATAAGTGCTGACAAGAACATGGAGAAAAGGTAACACTTGTGCCCTGTTGGTGGGATGGAAACTGGTGCAACCACTCTGGAAAACAGCATGCAGATTCCTCAAAAAATGAAAAATAGAAATACCATATGATCTAGCAATCTCACTTTGGGGTATATATCCCAAGGAAATGAAATCACTATCTTGAAAAGATATGTATACCCCCATGTTCACTGCAACATTGTAAAAGGCTGGACATGGAAACAATTTAAGTGTCTATTCATGAATTAATGGATAGAGAAATATAACACACACACACAGTGGAATATTATTCAGCCTAAAAGGAGAAAATCCTGCCATTTACAACCATATGGATGAATCTTGAGAGCATTATGCTAAGTGAGATAAGTCAGGCAGAGAAAGTATTTGTCTCATTTACATGTGGAATCCAAAAAAAATGGAACTCAGAGAAACAGAGTAGTTTGATGGTTGCCACGGGCAGAAGGTGGTGGGGGGAATAGGTGAAGGTTGTCAAAGGATACAAATTTGTAGTAATTAGAGCAATACTTTCTGGGGATGATAAGGAACAGTATGGTGACTATAGTTAACAATACTCTATCATGGGCTTGTAAGTTGCTAAGAGAGTATATCTTATAAATTTTTACTCTAAATAAATAGTAAATATGTGAGTGATAGATGTGTTAACTAACCTAATTCTTATAATCATTTTGTACTATACGTGTATATCGAATGATCACGTTTGTACCTTAAACCTACTTACATTATATGTCAGTTTTATCTCAGTAAAAAAAAAGAAGAAATTGGAACAATCTCTGGAAAATACAAAAGGTGGTTTGTCCAGATACATTGTAGGGAGTAAGATGTATTTTTAGTATTTTGTAAGTGTTCACTATTAAAGTTATTTGTATTATTAAAGGTTCTTTGTGTTGCATGTAGACATATTCTGGCTGTTAAAATAGGAAGCAATACAAAAAAAAAGATTTGTTGAAACACTGCTGTTGCTTTCAGAGTGCTTAGGAAAGGCTAGATGCTGGGCAGCTGTTGAGAACCCAGTAGCAGAAATACAGTGATCCTTTATTCTAGGGCACTGCCATAATTATCATCATGCTCCATGATTTCTGTCTGTTCCTACTGGCCACATAAATAATTCTGGGAGAATCTTTCTGGCTCAGGTGGGTCAGGTTATACAGGAGTTTGATCCTCTATGACCAAGTTGGCAAGTACCATAACAATGGCCACCGGGCCCTGCCTCTGTGTATTGGGTCCTTTTCCAGACTCTCCCATCCCTGACACTCTCCTATTCTATAAGAATGATGAAGACTCTCTGGAACAGTAATAAGTTTGTTTCTTTGAAATATGGTTGGTTTTTAATTTACTTAGCCCAGGAGAGTGGGCTCAGATGTATTTGAAAGACTTTCCAAAAAGAATGTATGAAGCTTTTAACTGTGAAACTTCATACATTTTTGTGGGTGAAGGGTTTGTTCTTTGGAGTCAGGTTCAATTCCCTTTCTTTCTTTTCCTAGTTCTTTGACTTTGGACATGTTACTTTATCTGGGCTGTAGCTTCCTTATTTTGAACCATTCTTTGGCTGGCTAATAATAACTTCTGTATATTTTATATTTGTTGGCATTAAGTATGCCCAGGAAAGTTACTACTACTACCAATAAAAATCTTCTCAGTTACCTAGGATATGTGACCCCTAAGGAGACATATTTATTCTGACTTCTGGAGGCAAGAATGCAAAGTCAGGATGTTTAAAGTAAGTTGTGTTTGGTTGAGCCAGGTCCTGAATTTTGAGAACTTGCTTGGAGCTGCTTTTGGGGCCTCTGTTCTGGAGGACTCAAGAAGCAGAACTGGAAAAGTAGGATTGGCTGCCCTTAGGTTATTCTGGAGCCTTGCGGGTGTGTCCTTAGAAACACAAGCCAGATAGAGGGAAACAGTTACCAACTAGAGAAGGTTTAAGGATTTAAGAAAAATACAAAGAATTTTTAATCTTTAACATTTTAATGCCTTTGCACTTTAAAATGTGAGATGATTTATATAATGAAATCAACTATAATATTTGATGAAATGAGCAACAACAACAAAAATGAACATGCAAGGTATATGTGGCAAGAATCAGTGACAAGGATGAGGGAAGGAGGCGCATAGGTTAAACACAGGGATAAAATGAGTCATCAGTTTTACTCTGAGTTTCTGTAGACAGGAGAAAAGAAGAACAGACCATGCTTCATAAATCTTTTTTTTTTTTTTTAATTTTTTTTAAGATTTTATTTATTTATTTGACACAGAGAGAGAGATCACAAGTAGGCAGAGAGGCAGGCAGAGAAAGAGGGGGAAGCAGGCTCCCTGCTGAGCAGAGAGCCCGATGTGGGGCTCGATCCCAGGACCCTGGGATCATGACCCGAGCCGAAGGCAGAGGCTTAACCCACTGAGCCACCCAGGCGCCCCCATGCTTCATAAATCTTAAAATGAGAAAAGAAGAAGGAGTTTTTAGGGAAGGCAAATTTTTTCTTTCTCTAAATTCAGCAAGAAACTTCTCCCATAAGGTAGTAATGTCACGCCCGACTGCAGTTTTGCTCATCAGCAGCATGAGGATTTCCTGTTAAATGTGTTTATCCCCACCCCCCACAACACCCCAGAATGTGTTTATTCCCAGGTTCCTCTCTTGGAATTTCTGACTCAGCAACTCTATAAACATGTCATCTAGTGGGTCCACAGTACATTTTTTCTTAATTCAAAATACGTAATTAGAAATTAAGAATTCGTGAAGTGCTTTCCCAATTTTTACTTCTCTGATCAAAAATTTTTTAATACAAGAAAAGAAATTCATACCTTAAGAGGTCTAGTGACTTAAGACACTAGGGGATTGGAATCCCTGTGATATATTTCAAGTGATGCTGGACAATAGAAAAAAGATTTTAAGTCTGTTAATATAAGGTAATTGTACTACTGTGATTGAGCAGAGGTTGGGAGGGTCTCAGATTAATTAAGTGTCCAGTTGTTGGATCAGTTGCTTTTGAGACCTTGCCCCTCTCTGTAAATCATCTGAGAATGTGTGCTGAAGTTCACCTTCTTTGTAAAACCCTTTTAGTGCCCACCCTTTCCTGCAGGAATGTCTCTTACCTCCTTTCTCCAAGGCATGTTCAAGGCACTTCCATACATAACTCTATCATTTCCCCACACAGTCCTGGAGTACACTGCTAAGTGACAGCCTAGACTATCACCTTCTCAGTGGCTGGACATCATTATTTATCTTGAGAGTACTGGCAGCATCTGACCCATAGTAGGTATAGAGTAAATAAGCACTAAATGGATATGTTAGAAAGGGGTATATGTTATAGGAGAAAGATGGGATATCTAGATATCTGTTTATCTGTCTGTCTTAATTTAGGAAATACTGAGAACTTTGGCCACATTTTATGTACTGGAGAAATAGGCACTGCTGTGAGTCATTTAATTCTAAGGTGGTGACTTGCTTTTGATTTGATGCAGCAATCATCATACATGTGCAGCTTTTAAAGCTACTTATTAAATGCACAGTCACCAGGGTTTAAAGAGATAACTACTGATCAAACCATTCAAAATTTAATCTTTGCCTTAGAGGCTTCCTTCTCTCTAGCCCAGTTTTTTTTAATATCCCTAAATTGAGCCATTCCTTCCTGTCAATAAGAGCATCTACAATTGGTTCATGAATCTATTCAAAGCTTTTTTTAGATGTAGTTTAAAAAAAAAAAAGAATTCTGGCATTAAGATCTTGAACAATGAAGTTCCCAAGAGTTTTAATATTAACGAGGAGTAAAGTGAACCTCCACAAGGTCACATAACCAATAGCAGACAAGTTAGAATTTGAACTCTTTCTTCTCTACCCCTTCATGACACCTTCTCTGTTGGACCACCTCGTACACTGATTTGCTAGTGTAGCTCTCTAAAGACTCAGGGTGTGGGTACCAATGGGTGGAGGCATGTACCAGCAGCCTGAATGAACCAGCTAAGGGTTGGGACACTGGCAACAAGAGGTAAGCAGTTCTCTGAGAAGATGGAACTGGAAAATGGAAACATAAGTGAATACTTTTAGAAGCTTAGCTGGCTTTGGGGTGAGAATCAGATGTGTATGGGTTGCGCATTTCTTGATTTCAAAGCCCAAAACTGATTTCTGTCCTTAAAAGCTTATGGAAAAGAGTGGGCTAAGTTCCTGGGTATTATGATAGTAACTTGCTAAGCTTACATTAATAACACCCAGGGTATAAAGTGAAGACCGTAGGGAAAAGGAGCCTTCCTAGATCAGATATGAAATAGAAGTTAGGAAAGGCCATGCTTCCTGGAAATGCATATAAGGTAACTGAATTTACCAAAGGGGTAGTGTTTTTTTCCTTGGGCATCTGGAAGGCATGTGTAAGATCACATAGCTTACTCACTTTTTTCAACTGCCTCCTTCTACACTGTTTTTTGTTCTCCACTAGCACTGCTGCTTAGGGATAGAACGCACACCCTGGGTTCAGGCTGCCTAAGTTCAAATCCTTTCCTCTTCTCTGACTAACTTGGCCACATTAGTAACTTGGCCACATTCCTTACTTATAAGATTAAAAAAGAAGAATATCCTTTTTTCATAGTGGTGTTAGAATGAAATTAGGTACTACGTATATAACACTTAGCTTAATGCTTAAAACAGTATGTACTCAGTTCATGCTAGCTGCTGATACAATAATTACATTCATAGCTATATCATTTCTGTTTTTATATTTCAATATCCGTTCTCAGGAGAGACTAGAATAAGGAAATAGTGGCTGTTTCTGAGCACTCAAACTATATGTTTGTAATTGTGCCTTATTTGTGGTTTTGCTTTCCACAGTTCCAATTACCTATAGTCAACTGAGGTCTGGAAGCAGATGATCCTTTTCCTGACATAATGTTAGAGCATCAGTAATAGCCTGATGCTGTGTCACAGTGACAGTGTTGTTCAAGTCGCTTCATCTCATCATGGAGACATTTTATTGTCTCACATCATCATAGGAAGAGGAAAGGTGAGTACAGTACAATAAGATATTCTGAGAGAGAGACCACATTTTACATAGCTTTTATTACAGCATATTATTAAAATTCTTCTATTTTATTATTAGTTATCATTGTTAATCTCTAACTGGGCCTAATTTGTAAATTAAACTTTATTATAGGTATGTATATATAGGAAAAAGCATGGTATATATGGGATTCGTACTGTTCACGGTGTCAGGCATCCACTGGCCTCTTGGAATGTATCCCTCACAGATAAGGGGGGACTACTATAAATCCAACTATGTGGGATTAGAGTTTGTTAGTATTTTCTCCTGGAATTAGGTTCAACAAATCTCAGTCTTCTCATGAATAACTAATTGCACAATTACATGGGCCCTTCTACTCTAGTGCACACAGTCCCCTTAAGTCATAGGTGCCAGGTACACAAAGCAAGGGAGCAGAGTTGTGGTAGGGCCAGGCCCTCTAACTCCCAGTGCTTGTGTGTTTCACCCCACAGTTGTGCCTCCTCTCTTCAGATAATCTGATTAGGTCAGAGACTTTACAATGATTAAAAAAAAATGTATTTAAAATTAAGTTTAAGAAACTACAGTAGAAACAACAACAAAAAAATATACCTTTTCTGCTTATAGGTAGGCAGAGGGGTGCCCAAATTAATTAGATAAAATAAGACCCCCTTTTTTGGTTCAGTATGCTATTATTTTAGTTGTAAATTATAAGTTAAAATCACCTGGGAAAGTCACTTTGCTGAATGTTCTCCTTGTTTATCATCAAATTCCATAAATCCTCTTGAAAAGAAAAAAAGAGAAAAAAATGAATTATGACTGAGATTGAATAAGAATGTTAGAATGATCATTAGGATGTCTTAAATTGTTTGAGCCACAATTTTCTTCTGCAGATTTTCCTATGTCATAAATAAATAAGATTTAAGACTTCCACAACAATTTGTAGTTGCAAGCTATTTATGCACAATTATCTCTTTTGAATCTGCCAACAAATCATTCATTAGGTGTCCATTCATACACAAACTGTATAAGACATATATTTTGGTATATTCTTTTTAGTAATATATCCCCAGTACCTGGCAAATAGTATAAATGAATAAAAGTTTGAATTAAATAAATAATGAATGAATGAATAATTTTTTTGTCTTTTTATGTATGAAGAAACTTTTAAAGCTCAAAGAGATTAAACAACCTGTCTAAATCACATAGCAAAGTCTAAAACTGAGAGCTCTAGAGTCAGGAGTTAATACAGAAGCACTATACTGTTCAAGGAAAGGGGTACACGGTAGCTACAGGAAAGGTAAAATGATTAAAAATGTGGCCTGTGAGAAGTTTATAGTCTAGTGGAGAAAATAAACACAATCAGATACAAGTAATTTAAAATAGTGAACAAGTAATTTAAAACAATGAGGGGGAAAGAAAATCGATGTGAAGGTTACTCCAAAGCATTATGAAATCCAGAGTATGAATACCTGCATTTTGTAATCATAGGGGTCTGTGATGTCTTCACAGAGCTTATCTTTTAATTGGACTTTAGAAAATGATTAAACTTGCTAGGTGGACAAGTCTACCTAGCAAGGCCTTGCTGGCAGAGAGAAGAGCCATGTGCAAAGATGTTGGCCATTATACAAACATGACCAGTTCTGAAACAAATCATTTGTTATCGGGGGCATCAGGTGTTTGACGTTAGGAATGAGATACACAATTGAAAGATACATAAGCTTCAGGAAAGAACATTTAACATCAATCAAATGCATTTGTTCTGATTTTGTAGGCTATGGAAATTCACAAAAGGGTTTCAAGCATGGCAGTAACACAACCCAACTTGTGTTTTTGTTATATAACTCTGAGAGTAAGAGGATGGTTTGAAGGGAGGCAGACAGAAACAGTGAACTAATCATAAATCTAATAAAAAGAGCTCAGGAAAGAAGTAATGATGGACTCTACTAGGCCAACTAGCCAGTGGAGTTGAAGAAAAGCAATGATACAGAAAAAAAATTAGAGGTAGAATATTCTTCAATTCAAGGATGGTGGTAACAAGCAGGAAAGATCCAAGAAGACCCTGAGGTTTTTGGATTCTGGGTGGGTGGGGATGTGATTCCTGAAATAAGGAACATGGGAGGAGGAACAGGTTTGTGGGATGTTGGGTTTGAGTTTAGACCAGTTAAATTTCAGTTATTGGTGGAAAACCTAGGTGAAATTTTCTACCAAGCAATTAATCATTTCAGTCTGAAGCTCAATAAAAAGACCACAATAGACATCTGATTCTGGAAGTCACTGGATCATAAGTCAAATAAAAATAATAAGAAAGAATGGCTAGACATAGGGAAAGAGCCAGGAAAATGTCATGTCCTGGAAATTCAGCAGGTGAGGGGAAATTCACAAGGATTGGAGCCTTCTTGAAGGGTCAGAGAGATAAAGAATATGTATATTTTTCCAAACAATGGTGACCAGAATCCAGTTCACACAACTCTAAAGTAATTAAGAATGGAAGAAGTGAGCTCTTCTATTCAGTGTCCTGAAAGTACATATCTAGCATTTATTATGTGCCTGACACAGTACTTAGGCATCAGATATATTGGAGTAAATAAAGAAAATTCTCATCTTTATGAAGTTCCCTCATTCCTGTCATTCTCTCTAATCAAAGCTCATTTCATCTTTTAAGGCCCAGATTGCATCTCACCCTTGCTATTAATACTCCCCTAAGCATCCGGGTGTCAGTCACAGCTCCATTCTCCAGAAATCACCTGGTGTTGTTTTACTGACATTTATCTTAGCATATTAGTCATCACGGCATTTGGTATGTCGTCTTACCATAAGGATTGCAGATCTTTGAGAAGATTTTACATTTTAGATTTTTCCTTCACAATTTCTGTCCCAACTTTGGTATATACTAACGTACTTAGAAAACACTTCTTGATGGTCTTCTCCCATTCCCCATACCCATTATATTTATGGTCTTCCCTTGGACAGAGAAAGGACAGCTAGATTTTTCCCTTGAGCAAGGACTGCTGTGTCTTGCAACAAATATCCCTCAGGATTTCTCAGTCATATTGCAGTAATGGGTTTTAGATCTGATTTTAAGATATCTTTCTTTAATTAATCAATTCAACAATTATTTGCTAAGTGTCTCATTCAGTCTGTAAGGTATGTGTTAGAGCGATGAGCTAGATAGATCTGGTCTCTACTCTGATATAGCTACGTGACTACAAATAAATAAAAATTATAATGACACTATGACAATGTAAAGTAAGAGAGAAGAATGAGGGAATGAAAGAAGGTAGTGTGAGTAAGAGTGGTTATAGAACTGTTTTCTGAAGAGGTGACTTTTAGATGAGCTGCAAGATAAAGCACTAGCCACGAAAGAAGGAAGGAGCATTTTAGGAAATGAAAGCAAGAGAGCCTTTGATGGTTTTAAGTTCCAGAAACAGAAAGAACATCGTTTACTTGGGAAAAAATGAGGAAAAGTGGAAATGGTTGAAGTCAAGGTGCCATTCCTGAACCCAGAGCTGACAGCAATTGTCTTGTATTTCAGATAATGAGTTTTCAGGGTTAACAGAGGTGGGGGAAAGGGGCTATTTTATGTCTGGAGAATTCCCCAAGGAAGGAATAAAAAGAAATATTATTGCTTCAACTCCTTGCATTGCTGTTGTCGTGCTTTGTAACAGTATGAATTCAACTGGAGTGTAATGTATACTTTGTACATAATGGGTGTTACTCTTGCTTCCTTGTAAGTTTCCTCCTTGTTTACATTAACAATCACTGAAACTCAACAGTTGCAAAAGACAACCACAATAGGAAAAATAACAATACAAATATAAATATCTGTGGGTTTCAATAATTTGTGCATGCAGATGGTATGCAGAATCCTGCCCATCATGTGATAATATATTGATTTAAGCAAATCAGAGATTACAACATGGCCCCTGATTACTTCTCTGTAGAAGTGTTTCTTAATCTGTTATTGGTCATAGACTCCATTGAGAATCAAAAAAAAGTCAGAAACATCCTCCCCCCCGCCAAAATGCTAAGATGCACATTTACACAAAATGAATAAAAAGTTAAAGGATATATGGACGTTTAAGTCAAGGCCATGTAGTGTAGAGCATCTAATCAAGGGCTATCAAAATTGTTGGGATATCAGAATCACCAGCAGGCTTGTTAAGAAGCACACCCTTAGCTTTGTCCTAGGAAGACGCAAGATGGGATGAAGGAAACTTCATTTTGTATAAATTCTCCAGGGATTCTAGACCACACTTTGTCAAACTGGGCTTTGGGGTGTATGAAGGAGAGAATTAGAGACAGGGGCTCAGTGAAGTGGGATTGAAAGCACCTGGAAATTCAGAACAAATTGGTTCCTGGAGAGCTGAAAGTAGGAATTACTGTGGGTTGAGTGAGAACAGGGTGAAGTAAAATTGAAAATCTGAGCTAGGTAGATCAGAGTAAGATGTGTTATGTGTTGGATACAGTGGCTTGGAAGCGTGTAAAGAACTCTGGGAATATTCTGGGTATATGCTCAGCCACCATGGCAGTTCCTCATGACCAACACTCATATGAGAGGTTTTCTAGATTGTCTCTGAAGAAATATCAGCTATTCTCTTTGCTAACCCTCTTGAGTTTCTCAAATTAGGAAATAAAGGCAGGACTCATCACACCTCTCATTAGTGAACATACCACTACCTACCACCTTCACCAAAGAATTACAATGCCTGTATTGGGTGGGTCCTTTATTCTTTTAACTTTCCAGATAAGGAAACTGAGGCATTCAGAGAAGGAGGGCCTTGTTCAAGTCACCCAGTCAAGTAGCACATGTGGGAAGACCAGAACCTGGCCTTCTGTTCTCTGGTCTGGTGCTCTTCCTCCTTTCTCCTTGGTCCTGAGATAAAAAATACTTTATGGAACCACTTGTTGGCAATGGGCACACTTCAAAAGAGTTTAGGAAAATTCAGTCAGATGCAAATATAGCTTAAGGTAGGACAGTACTTTTCAACTCAAATAATTTATTGTCATGCACAGTTCTGTTTCTCATTCATTTTAATACAATGTGGTTATTACCAACAGCAAACTGGACAAAAACAAGGTTTGTCTCGGGGCTTACGTGCTCCTGGTCATGGAGCGGAGGATGAACTCCACTGCATTCTCAATGATCTCTGTGCCCAAGAGGTTTAGGAATTTGGGGAATTCTGGCTCTGGGTTTTTGTCCGAGCCATCTGGCTTGTCATCTGGTTTGTCATCTGAAAAACAGAACAGAATCTCAGGTGATTCTCAGCAATAAGAAAGGGAAGACTCTTTTCTTTGAAGGGAGCCCCTAGACCACTTTGTATTTCCTCTCACTAATTATACAGCCTGGTACAGTTATATTTATAGAACATTTAATGCCTTCCTGGACAAAGCCTTCACATGCATCATCTCACTTATTCCTAAAAACAACATATATCAATACTTCGGTAGACATGGATTTCCTTTCCGGATAGAGAAAATTGAAGCTCACAGAAGTTAAGTAACTTATCCAGAGTAAAGCAGCTAGTAAATGCCAGGACCAGGATTGAAATATAGAATGCCCTCCCCCTTTTTAAAAAGATTTATTTATCGATTTTAGAGAGAGACAGGGTGTGCAAGTGAGTGGAGGGAGGGGGCGGAAGGAGAGAGAGTCTTTAGCAGACTCTGCACTGAGTGCGGAGCCAGATTCCATGAGCCTGAGATCATGACTTGAGCCAAAAATTAAGAATCAGACATTTAATGGACTGAGCCAGCCAGGTACCCCCAGAATGCCCATTTTAATGTCATTTTCTCCATGCAATCCCTGGCCTGTGGTAATGATAATAATGATGACATAATAAGGGGTAGCCTTTGTTAAGGATAGACCTATGACAGATGATCCACATGCATTATCACATCATTTTATTCCCACAGCAGCACTATGAAGTAGGCAAAACTATTACCTCAAGCTAAAGGTCAAGAAGGTAAAGTTGAGAGAACTTTAGGAGCTAATTCAAAGCACAGAGTTAGTGAGTGGCCAAAATAGAGTTCAGTCCCATGTCCTCCTGGCATTAAAATCTGGATCCAAAAGCATTCTCTGCTGAACTGCTTAGCCTTGTTCCCACCCTCCACCACCATGGAAATACCTTTATTTCTTTATATTCTCTAAATTTTTCTATAAAAAACATAGATTACTTATAAAATACAAATATTATCAACAGCAACAAAAATGAGCTGTAGTGGCCTTTGATAGAAAAAGTTATGCTCTAACCACAAGTGTGTCATAAGATTGAAAGTAGTATAATAAGGATGATGACAAGGAGAAATTCTATCACTTGTACCCCATTTGATATTTCTGTAAATAATGACTTTACAAATACCAGGTGATTTTACCCTTGTACATTTTTATGGGGTGTACAGTTCTTACCCCACTGGACTAAGAAACTGAAAAGATCAAGTGACTTGCAGGAGATCTCACAAATAGCAAGAGAGGATGGAATTCTAAATTCAGTCTTCTTACTCTTAACTTTTAGACAAGTGCCTTTTGGAATGAGGAATAGGGATCCAGGGAGTGAAGCTGGGACTTGCAAGGTCCCTTGTGGGGGAGCAAGAGATTAAAAGTAAGGGAGGGGGGCACCTGGCTCAGTGGGTTAAAGCCTCTGCCTTTGGCTCAGGTCATGATCCTGGGGTCTTAGGATCAAGCCCCGCATCGGGCTCTCTGCTCAGCAGGGAGCCTGCTTCCTCCTCTCTCTCTTTCTGCCTGCCTCTCTGCTTACTTGTGATCTCTGTCTGTCAAATAAATAAATAAAATCTTACAAAAAAAAAAAAAAAGTAAGGGAGGATTGTCAGCAGCTTCATGTGGCCTCCTCCCTGGACTCTGGTGCCTGGATAAAGTGGGACCTTTATCTTTCAGGTTTACTGTAGCCTCACAAGTAGTGTCACAGATTTAGTAAATAAAAATAGAGGATACCCAAGTAAAATTAAATGTTGGGTAAACAGCAAATACTTTTTTTGGTGTAAGAATGACCATGCAATATTTAGGTCATATTTAAACTAGGAAATTACTCTTTCATCTGAAATTAAAATTTAACTAGCTATCCTGTATTTCATTTGGTAACCCCACCATAAGTTTTGACTCAAAAAGTCCCAACATATAGACCCTGTTTCCCATGACTTTGAATGAGGGAGGTGTAACTAGCTTTTTGTGTGGAGACTGTCAAAAATTGCATTAGAAGCCTTGCATCTATATTATATCCTAAAATAGAAACTCTTAGTCAAAAAATGTGGCTTTCAATTCTGCAAGCATTTGTGGTTTACTATGCCACAACATAAGGTTTGGTAGGAGCACCAGTCTGGGACCTTAACCAAAATCAGTGTACTAATCACCAAGTATTTGTTCCTTTAGCTGTTAGTGTTTGTATTCAGCAAGTGTTTTTTGAGCCTATCATTATGTACATAGGATATGCTAAGAGTTAGGGTATGAACAAACATATATAGACATGATCCTTTCGTGGAGTGCAGGACCGCCACCACAGTGACCAGAACTGCTGTGTTTTCATCAAGGGAAGAAGGAAGGAGAATGGAAATTTGTGATGTGCCTGTTGAGCAGGTACTGGGATACTGTTTACATGACATGCTTTTATCTTTATTTAGTTCAGTGAAGATACTGTGGTTTTATAGGAGAGAAAACGTGTTTGGAGAAATTAAATGACTCACCTAAAATCACACCTCTAGAATCTGGCTGAGCCAAGGTTTGAGCCTAAATTGCATTATCTACATGATATAACACTATCTTCAAGCAGTTTTCTCCTGAAGACATTTACCAGGTACAGAACAGCAATTTCTTGCATGAAAAGTGGGTCCTTTTTCCTATGTTGCTCTATGCATACTTGCATTGGCACATTAATTTTACTGACCTTTAATTTTAATATGATACTAAATGCTAGCTTTTCATTATACAAAGAGCCCTTGTTTGGAGTATGTGTGAAGATTGGATCTTTGGCTCCAGCCCTTGGACTGCAGCTATATTAAGAGGTTTTAGAAGATGGAGGACCGTATGTTTTGGAATCCTATATACCTGAGTTTGGTTCTTGTCTTCAGCAAAAAATCTACCACATAACCTTGCACACAATGCTTAACCACTCTGTCTCAGTTACTTCATTGTATTGTCAGGATTGAGAGATATTTTATATATATTTCATGTGTTTCAATATAAGTGCATATATATGTATATACCCATATCTATATATCCATATCACACACACACACACACACACACACACACACACACATGTGTTCATCTGAAATATCTGCAACGTGTGTGTGTGTGTGTATACCACTTATCACAGTACCAGGTCAAGGTAAACCCACAATAAATGCTTGCTGCATTACTCTGGATATATATCCATAATAATGAAGAGATAGATATGTATACACACACACACACACACACACACACATATAATATATTCATAGTAATAGTAGCAAAACAATTTATAGTAGCTTTTTTTCTCTAAAGCTTTAAGAGATTGTGAAACTTTAAAAATGTGATTAAAATATTAAGGCATTTGAAAATGTTGAAAAACAGAAAAAGAAATATAAATAATAAAAATTAAGAAGTCTGACATACTAGAAACAAATTATCAAAGCCAATAGTTGAATATTTTTTCTTTTCAAATATACTGTGGACTAGCCTTTATTTACATTAAGTACTTGTTGGTTGAGTTTTTCAGTTAATGTTATCATAAAGTTCAGAAAAAATACATTACTGCTGATATTTGTATAGTGTTTATAGTTTACAAAGTGATTACAAAGGCATATTCATTTGACCTGGTGAAGTTGATTGTTATCACATTTTATAGATGAAATGCCTTCACTGCCTTGAGATTCAAAGCAGTGAACTGATTTAACCAGTTTCAGAGTTCATGAGAGACAGAGCTTCGGCCTGGTCCTTAGGATATAAATCTCATCTTTCACTTTATTGTGGTGGTGACTAGAGGAGTTGATGGACACAGTAGTGTCTGAGGCCATCTCTATAGCAGTTCTGTTAGGTTGTCTGCCTATATGTTCTGCTGGTGGACAGTGGGTGGCTGATGGTGTTGAGTTCTGCCAAGTTACAGTTAGAACATTTCAAAAGGCTCTGGTACTAAATTACTTCCACTGGCTGTGTTTTCTGACCTATCCTCTGAATAAAGACAAGTCAAGAGCTCTCCATCTTCTGCAGGCCAAAAATAAATTAATTAGGGAGACTCTTAAAGGTGCCTTGTGGTCCCCTATTTGCTTGGGACAGACACGAAAGAAGTAGGTGCTTAATCATAATGGTCAGACTCAAGGGACCTGGGGTCTCAGTCCCAGGTATGCCTCTTCTACCTGTGTCTTTGCACAAGTGACTTTCCTTCTGCAAGCTTTGTTTGTTAACCTGCTGAGAGGGAAATGGATAAAAGTTTGAATGTTTACTTAAAAGGATTATTATAAGAATCAAGTGAGATAATATGTGATAACAATAACAGTTAATATTTATTGGTGCTTATTAAGGACCAGACTTTTGTCTCTTATTCAGTTTATTCCATTTTTGTGTTAACTTTATGAGAAAGTTAGCTATTGATATTCCCTTTAACATGTGAGTCCCAGAGAGGTGAAATAACATGCCTGAAGTCACATTCTTGATCAGTGGACAGCCAGGCCTAGGAGTTTTATTCCAGGGTATATATCCTTTACCTTTGAATATTATTAGTTAGAATGATTAAAAAAAAAAAAAAGCCCCCCCCCCACTGTCAAGAAATCTGTAATATAATAGTTTCACTGTATTGCATCAATATATATAAAAAAATCATCCTAAACTTCATACATTCACTGAGGATAGAGGGTGCAACTGAAGCACATTAGACTAAAAATCCTTTATTTTTGTTGGATCTGCCTCTTGGCCCTTAGTCCAGTGCTCTTTCTGCACTGCCCAAAGCCCCCTTCCTCTCTTTCCCCTTTATGTTCTGGATCAGAGCCACCACCTCCCTCCACTCCTGGCTGACTACCACACATTGCATGAGCTGCATTGAGGAGCACTTACCAGCCTGGCAAGTCAGGATGAGGGCGAGTAGTCCCAGGACAATTGTCAGCCGCAGCACAGAGACAGCCATGCCTGCAGCACTGGGCATCGGTGGAGATCACCTGTTTGGATGCACCCAGAGACTTGCCCCATTTATAAGGCATTTATAGGTGACATCATCTGCAATGGAATTAGGTTGTTGCACAAGATATCTGCACAGTTTGCGCTTGGATTTCTACTAATGAAGCCTGCCCTATCTTTTAAACCAAAAGTTTTTCATATAGGGAAAGAAAAACCCTGTCAGTGTTTCTAATGTGTATTTTATAAACAGCACTGTAGTAACTCTTTTACAGGTAGTTCCAATGCTTGCATTGATGATTTGTTGGATATGAGGCAGAATTACCATGCAGGGCCAAGGAGCAGGTGATAAATCAGATTGGTGAGGTGTGCCTCCTCCCCTCCCTGTGTACTCTGCTTGTTTTTCCATGCTCTGAACTCATTACTTGTCCCCACATGGCCATGCCCAGTCACACCCTTTGCCCTTAGCTCATGCTCTTTATTTTTCCCAGGATACCCTCCCCATCATCTCCCCTTAGAACATTCCTCTTATTCCTCAGGTTCAGGTTCAAATGCCCCCTTCCCTGTGAAACCTTCATGATGGTGATTCCACCCCACTCCAAACAACTGCTCTGTTGTCTGCCTTCTGGAGCGCTGCCATATTGTTTGAGAACAAAGTTCTTGAAGAGCTCTTTTCTCCTTTAGCTCATGGATCTGTTAAGGGCAGAGTGTTTTGTTTACTACTGAATCTTGAAGGAGCTTAGTATGGCTCTCCTAACTGTTCTCAGCTTTGACTTCCTGTTCTTGGGAATCTTGTCCTGATTCTTCCTGGAAGAGGTAGATGCTCCGCTATGTGCCTGATAGGTGTACACACTGTAGGTTCCTTAAGGGCAAGACTGTCTTTTTCAGAGTTGAATACATGTTACATAAGGCATGTAGCAAACATTAAAAAAAGAAAAAAATAAATTTTTATAGTCGTTAAAAAGGAATATTGGGGTTGAGATGCTGCTATGTATCTCATGGGTAAAATATATTTCCTCTTGAATACAAACACTTAAGGGGATAAATTTTAGTTCAAGTCTATATGATATTGGTTATCCTGATAACTGCTACAAATTTAGTTAATTGGGATAAGGCTTTAGTTCCTAAACTTATAGATTGACCAAACATATACACTGTGAGTATCAGAGGGCCCTGTTGTATTAATTGAGGTATGGAAACAGGAGACTTGTCTGGTGTCACGGAGCCAGGACATGGCTCTCTAACTCAGGTTAGTACTTCTAGATACCAAGCTGCACTTGAAAGCCATCAAGCAGCTCTGCTTGGACCCTTCCAGTTCTTCTCTCCAACTCCAACCTATTTTCTTCTTCTCCTCCTTCTTCTCCTCCTCCTCATTCCCCTCCCACATCCCTCTCCCTCCTCTTCTTATTCCTTCTTTGTCATCGTCTTCTTCATCATTGCCTTCTTTTTCTTCATCTCCTTCTTCTTTGTCTCCTTCTCCTCCTCCTCCTCCTCCTTCTTTTAAGAGAAAGTTGGGAAAAGGTTGAGAGGAGCAGAGGGAAAGAGAGAATCTTAAGTAGTCTCCATGTCCAGCACAGAGCCTGGTGTGGGGCTCAGTCTCAGAACACTGAGGTCATGACCTGAGCCAAAATCAAGAATCAGACGCTTAACCAACTAAGCTACCCAGGTGCCCGCACGCCAACCTATCTTTTTAAGAAGACCCTGATCCTGTTACTCCTATACAAAAGGTTGTGATCTGGAGATAGTTGTCCATAGTACGAAGCTTTCAATGAATTAAATTGATGCCATCAGGGTCACTGTTTGGGAGAGCACTGTGCTTGTCTGTTGATCTTAATGGGAAAATAACAGTCAAGCTTCCTCTTTCAGCCATGCTGTGGTCCCTGATTTGCATGGGAAAGGTTAACAGTACCTTCTACTTTGCATGAGCTTTGAGCCTTCAGGGGACTCTAATTCACCATAAGAATGCTGTTCAGGCAAGCAAAGACTCTAATATTACAGCCTGGGGGAGAGGCCCCTTGGCTTCTCAAAGATACCAGTTAAATGGGGCATGCAGACAAATTCCTGAATCTGCTTTTATTGGTCTGGTATCAAGGAAGTAACACCACATTGAGGGGTCAGGATAGCTGGATTCTCTTCCTGTCAGTACCACTGACTCATTGTACGGCCCTGATTAAATACTCTCTAGCGGCAATCCAAGGAATGGGAGAAGATATTTGCAAATGACAATTCAGACAAAAGGTTGATATCCAGGATCTATAAAGAACTCCTCAAACTCAACACACACAAAACAGATAATCATATTAAAAAATGGGCAGAAGATATGAACAGACACTTCTCCAATGAAGACATACAAATGGCTACCAGAAACATGAAAAAATGTTCATCATCACTAGCCATCAGGGAGATTCAAATTAAAACCACATTGAGATACCACCTTATACCAGTTAGAATGGCCAAAATTAGCAGGACAGGAAACAACATGTGTTGGAGAGGATGTGGAGAAAGGGGAACCCTCTTACACTGTTGGTGGGAATGCAAGTTGGCGCAGCCACTTTGGAGAACAGTGTGGCGATTCCTCAAGAAATTAAAAATAGAGCTTCCCTATGACCCTGCAGTTGCACTACTGGGTATGTACCCCAAAGATATAGATGTAGTGAAAAGAAGGGCCATCTGTACCCCAATGTTTATACCAGCAATGGCCACGGTCGCCAAACTGTGGAAAGAACGAAGATGCCCTTCAATGGATGAATGAATAAGGAAGATGTGGTCCATATACACTATGGAGTATTATGCCTCCATCAGAAAGGATGAATACCCAACTTTTGTAGCAACATGGACGGGACTGGAAGAGATTATGCTGAGTGAAATAAGTCAAGCAGAGAGAGTCAAGTATCATATGGTTTCACTTATTTGTGGAGCATTACAAATAACATGGAGGACAAGGGGAGATGGAGAGGAGAAGGGAGTTGAGGGAAATTGGAAGGGGAGGTGAACCATGAGAGACTATGGACGCTGAAAAACAACCTGAGGGTTTTGAAGGGGCGGGGGGTGGGAGGTTGGGGGAACCGGGTGGTGGGTATTAGGGAGGGCACGGATTACATGGAGCACTGGGTGTAGTGCAAAAACAATGAATACTGTTAGGCTGAAAAGAAATAAAAAATTAAAAAAAAAAAAAAAGAAAACCAGTTGGTCATAAAAGTGTGAATATACTTCTAGACTCTGCTCTGTTTCACCAATATGTCTATCCTTTCTCCAGTACAATACTGTCTTAGTTGGTGAGCTTTACAGAAGTCTTGAAATCAGGTAGAACGACTCCTCAAACTTTGTTCTTTTTTCTTTGTTTTGTTCTCTGTTCTTTTTTCTTTCTTCTTTTTAATTTTCTTAAATGCATTAGGGCTTATTTAATGATTCAGCAAAGTCTATCTTGAATAATGTTTCCTTTGCAAAAGAAAAAAGGGTATTTCATTGTTTGATGTAGAGTATTTTATAATGTAATTTAGGTTAATTTGGTTAATAATGGTATTTAGGTATTCTGTATCCTTCTTGATTTTCTATTTGTTCTATCAATCTGTAGTTTGATCTCTAGTTTTTTTTTAACCCCAAGTTTTTTTTATTAGTGTTTGATGATATACATTTTTGCATTTACTTACTCTTATTTATGTCTTCATATTTAAAATAAGATTCTGTATATACTATAGTCTGACAATCTCTGCCTTATTGATGTATTTAGATTGCTTACATTTAATGCAATTATTGATATGATTGCATTAAAACCCACAATGTTGCTAGATTTTTTTTTAATTCCCTCTATTCTTTCTTTCCCCCTCCTTTTCACCTACTTCTTAAAAAAAGATTTTATTTCTTTGGGGAAGGGAGAGAGAGAAAGAGAGAGCACAAGAGTACAAGAGCAGGGGGAAGAAAAAGCAGACTCCTGCTGAGCATGGAATCTGACGCAGAACCTGAACCCAGTGATCCCAGGAAAAACCCTGTGATTTAAGTGTTATTATACTCTTATCTGGCATGGATAAATTATATATGAATGACATAGAAATATTTAGACTGTGAATTTAAGGCCGGGGTCTTTATAATTTAGGGTAAAATTACTATTTTCATGTGATCAATTTATGCTTAATTTTTTTTAAAGTTCCCTTCATTCTATCCCATGTGCCTAAATGAGGCATGACCAAGTAAGTACCTATTCTGGAATGTTGTCCCCATCCTCAGCTCTAGCTGCTAGAAAAACAAAAGCCACTGGACTCTTAGGTATCTTTCTATTTATACCTCATCTCTTGGCCTGAGTTTTGACTCTCATTCCAGTGAGCATCTAGAATCCTCTGCCACTAGCCCCAATTGTCCATTTACACATTTAATTAGCATCCATTGAATACCCACTGCATTTATTCAGCATTGTCTACTTGCCAGGTAGGCAAAGAGTATCTGAGGATAAATAAAGTATGGCTCATGCTTGATGAGTCTGTAACTTAGGGAAGGTATCAAAAATAAAACATGACCTTACAACTCAAAATAATGCATACTGTAATAGAGGTAAGTGCAAATGAGTCCACAGCAGAAGTGATTAATTTTGCCATGGGTTAGTCCAGGGATGTGGTCACAATGTTTTCTGAAGGATGCAATATTTGAAGGATGAGTTGGCGGGAGTTGGATATTCCAAGTAAAATTAACAGAATGATGGAATAACTAATAGTCTGGAGGTATGCCTGGTAAGGCAACAGGGGAAGCTGTATTCTTCAAGAGTGGTAGGAAGTTATAATGCAAAGAGTAACATGTATTAGACACACATTGTGCTAACCTCTTTATAGCATGATCTCATTTATGCTCATAAAAAATTTTATGAACCTGACACTCTTGTTATCTTCATATTCATGATGGCGAAGTAAAGTTCTCTAGTCACTATTAGGAACTGGAGAGATATTATATAATAAATAATTATATAATAAAATAATGACAAAACTGATCATAGTAAGTGCTAGATAGTACACAGATAAACTGGAACTCTCATGGGTTGCTGGGGGAAATGGGAAATGGGAAAACAGTTTGGCAGTTTCATATAAAATTAAATATATCCTTTTTTTTTAAGGTTTTATTTATTTATTTGTCAGAGAGAGAGAGAGGGAGAGAGAGCGAACGAGCACAGGCAGGCAGAGTGGCAGGCAGAGGCAGAGGGAGAAGCAGGCTCCCTACTGAGCAAGGAGCCCGATGCGGGACTTGATCCCAGGACGCTGGGATCATGACCTGAGCCGAAGGCAGCCACTTAACCAACTGAGCCACCCAGGCGTCCCTAAAATTAAATATATCCTTAACCATATGACCCAGCAGTCTTACTCCTAGATGTATAATCAAGTGAAATAAATTTTATGTTCAAAGAATAAAACATACATGCCAGTTTATAGTGGCTTTACTAGTAATGACCCCAAAATGGAAATAATCCAATGTTCTTCAACGGGCAAATGGATAAACAAATGTGGTGCATCCACATAAAGAAGTACTTCTTACCAAGATCTATCACAAAGCGGTGATCATTAAGACAGTATGGTACTGGCACAAAAACAGGCACATAGACCAATGGAGCAGAATAGAGAACCCAGAAATGGACCCTCAACTCTATGGTCAACTAATCTTTGACAAAGTAAGAAAAGAATGTCCAATGGAAAAAAGACAGTCTCTTCAACAAATGATGTTGGGAAAATTGGACAGCCACATGCAGAAAGATGAAACTGGACCATTTCCTTACACCACACACAAAAACAGACTCAAAGTGGATGAAGGACCTCAATGTGAGACAAGAATCCGTCAAAGTCCTTGAGGAGAACACAGGCAGCAACCTCTTCGACCTCAGCCGCAGCAACTTCTTCCTAGAAACATGGCCAAAGGCAAGGGAAGCAAGGGCAAAAACGAACTATTGGGACTTCATCAAGATCAAAAGCTTTTGCACAGCAAAGGAAACAGTCAACAAAACCAAAAGACAACTGACAGAATGGGAGAAGATATTTGCAAATGAAATATCAGATAAAGGGCTAGTATCCAAAATCTATAAAGAACTTATCAAACTCAATACGCAAAGAATAAATAATCCAATCAAGAAATGGGCAGAAGACATGAACAGACATCTCTGCAAAGAAGATATCCAAATGGCCAACAGACACATGAAAAAATGCTCTACATCTCTCGACATCAGGGAAATACAAATCAAAACCACAATGAGATACCACCTCACACCCGTCAAAGTGGCTAAAATTAACAAGTCAGGAAATGACAGATGTTGGCGAGGATGAGGAGAAAGGAGAGCCCTCCTACTTTGTTGGTGGGAATGCAAGCTGGTGCAGCCATTCTGGAAAACAGTATGGAGGTTCCTCAAAAAGTTGAAAATAGAGTTACCTTACTACTCAGCAGTTGCACTAGTATTTACCCCGAAGATATAAATTTAGTGATCCAAAGGGGCACCTGCACCCCAATGTTTATAGCAGCAATGCCCACAATAGCCAAACTATGGAAAGAACCTAGATGTCCATCAACAAATGAATGGGTAAAGACCATGCGCGCGCATGTGCGCGCGCGCACACACACACACACACACACACACAGTGGAATACTATTCAGCCATCAAAAAATGAAATCTTGCCATTTGCAACCACATGCATGGAACTAGAGGGCATTATGCTAAGTGAAACAAGTCCGAAAAAGACAATCATCATATGATCTCACTCATATGTGGAATAAAGAAACAAAACAGAGGCTCATCAAGGAAGAGGGGAAAAAAATAAAAGAAGACAAAACCAGAGAGGAAGACAAACCATTTATTTCCTTAATCATAGGAAACAAACTGAGGGTTGCTGGAGGGGAGGGAAGTGGAAGAATGGGGTAACTGGGTGATGGACATTAAGGAGGGCAAGTGATGTAATGAGCACTGGGTATTATATAAGACCGATGAATCAAAGACCTACCTATGAGCCCAATAATACATTATATGTTAATTAATTGAATTAAAATAGTTGAAAAAGAAGTACTACTTAGTATTAATAGGCTCAAACTCCTGATACATGGAACAGCGTGGGTTAATTTCCAAAGTATTATTATTATTATTTTTTATTGTTTATTGTTTATTATTTTTTATTGTTTATTGTTTATTTATTGCTCCATGCCCAGTGTAGAGCCCAACATGGGGCTTGAACTCATGACCCTGAGATCAAGACCTGAGTTGAGCTCAAGTCAGATCCTCAAAGGACTGAGCCACCCAAGTGCCCCTCATACACATTATTCTAAGTGAAACTCAAAATGCTGCATAGTGTGTAATTCTAATTTCACTTATATGATGTTCTGAAAAAGGGAAAATTTTAGGGATACGAGACCGATGTGTTCATTGAACAGGGAGGGAAGGGTTTCCTGTAAATGGGTCAGTGGGAATTGTTCAGGATGATGGACACTTTATGTAATGAATATGCTTGTATCATGAAATTTTCTATTTGGCAAAAGACACAGAACTTGATATTTAAAAAGGTAAATTTAACATGATTTCACTCATGTGGAATTTAAGAAACAAAACAAATGAGTAAAGGGAAAAAAAAGATTGGGAGGGCAAATGAAGAAACAGACTCTTAACAATAGAAAACAAACTGATGGAGGTGGATAGGAGGATGGGTGAAATAGGTGATGGGGGATTAAGGAGTACATTTGTTGTGATGAGCACCACGTGTTGTAGGAAGTGTTGAATCACTATATTGTGCTCCTATGACTAATATTATATTGTATGTTAACCACATACATAAATTTAAATTAAATTATGATTTAAATTAAACCACAAAAAATGTTAAAAGGGTAAATTCAAATTTAAATTAAATTATGATTTAAATTAAACCACAAAAAATGTTAAAAGGGTAAATTCAAACTGTATGTAAATTGTACCTTAGTATCTTAGTACATATAAATTATACCCTAATAGGAAAAAGAAAAATAATTATGAGAGCCTTCTGGATGAAAAATAATTATAATAGTCTTGTAGTCAGAGTGGTTAGAATGTATAGTGAACTGGTGACTGACATTTATATTCCAGCTCTGCTACTAACTTGCTGGGTGACTTGAGCACTTCTTTTTTTCATTCCAGGGCTCAAATGTCTCCATTTTTCCAATGACATTGTTGAATGGAGTAATGACTAGAATGCCTCTAGCCTTGTCACTCTGTAATGACTAAAGAGGTCATCTCACTAGTTGCTTTTGTATTCACTTCATCTTTGAGACCAGGTGCTTTGGCTGAGGTCTGGGTTGGGCCGGTGTTCTGAGGCATTGCCATACACAACAGGTGGGTGTGTGCTGTGGATATCTAGGGCTGGACTTAATGTGGCCACCACCCTTTATCCTTCCTACCCTTCCTTCAGGAGACTTTTTATGGCTGACCTGTGAATAGCTGCCATCAACAGCTACCCAGACCTTCAGGATAAATAAAAGAAAACATTTGTCTTGCACCCTGATAGGCATCCTGCTCGTCTCTCTTGAGTGAATAGCTCAATACTGTTTAGTAAGGATAATTCTCATTCCTAAGGCCCTCTCCCATGTGAGAACTCACGCATTCCTCATAATTACCCTACTTGAAATGTAGGTCAGGATGGGTATAATTATCCTCATTTTGTAAATTCTTAAAAACAAAGCAAAACAAACTAACAGCCACAGTGAGAAAATAAACTAAGGTGTGGGCATTTTAATTCCCTAATCTAACATCACTCTACTAGTAAGGGGCCAAGACTGGACTTGAACTTTTCTATATGTTGTGAAAAACTGGTGATAAGAATGCCTTTTACTGGGTTCCAGTCTGAAATACGGACACCCAGTTACTTCTCCTATGCTTATTTATCCATTACTACATTTACTCATTTATCAACAAATACTTTCTGACCTTGGAAAGAGGAGACTTTACATGAGATATGGGCCTAGGAGTCATCGCTGAAAGGTAAAGCCATTGGAATAGATGGGATAATTCAAGAATGGTGGGAAGATTAGAAGAAAAAAGCACTTCACCAGAAGCTTGAGGAGCAACCACATTTAAGGGCCCCACAGAGCAAGAAGGGCCTGGAAGAGAAGTTTAGAAAAAGTTACCAGAAGGGAAGAAGGAAATAAGATATTAAGATGCTGTATAAACCAAGCAAAGAGAGACTTTATGAAATGGAGAGCTGTCTTTGTTGGAGACTGCTCAGAAATAAGGTTGTGATGTTTTATTAATCTCGTGGCAAGGAGCCTTTGGTCCCTTGCAGGAGGGGTGCTCGTGTAGCAGTGGTGATAATACCTCTCTCTCTGGTGTCAGAGAGTCAAGAAAGTCAATTCCATGCCTCTCTCTCAAGGCTGGCTTCTTTATCTGTGAAACATGTATCCACAGCCTTCTCTACTTCAGAAGGATAGGAAATGCAAGGAACCTTAATATAAGGCAAAATATGATCATTTTACTCCTCATGTATGGAAGAGAGAGGGGGAAATCATATTCTGTTCTTGCTAGTTCTGCTTGTTCCATCTTAAATGTCCTGTTACATTCATCACTGCATACTATAGAACTATAGAACTATTTAAAATTCAAAGTCTTACGTGATTGGGAAGGCCAAAATGATTCTCGAAGGTCTCATTCAATTCATCAGCCACTTAGAACCTCATTCTTTTTTTTTTAAAGAGTTTATTTATTTATTTATTTATTTATTTATTTATTTATTGAGACAGAGCTTGAGCAGGAGGAGGGGCAGAGGGAGAGAGAGAATCTTAAGCAGACTCTATGCCGAGCATGATGCAGGGCTTGATCTCAGGACCCCGAGATTGCCTGAGCCAAAATCAAGAGTCAGATGCTCAACCCACTAAGCCACCCAGGTGCCCCTCATTCTGTTGTTCCCTCAAGTGCACATCCAGATTTTACAATTATACTTCTGAAGTTAGGCAGTTCACTACCTCTTGGGACAACATAGTGGGTACTGCATAGCACAGACTCTGAAGTCAGACAGAACTCAGTTTTGATGCTGCTCAATCAGTGATATCTTGGGAAAGTTATTTGAACTCTCAAAATTTCAGTTTCTTATCTGCAAAATGGAGATTATAATACCTAGCTCTCAGACTCATCAAGAGACAACAAATGTAATGATGCATGGAGAACAAGTAGCACAGCCTCTGGCACAGAGAATATGTCTTAAAAAGAGAGATGGATGACTCAGTTGGTTAAGCCTCTGACCCTTGATTTAGGCTCAGGTTGTGATCTCAGGGTTGTGAGATCGAGCCCTGCATCTCTCTCTCTCTCTCTCAAAAAAACAAAACAACAACAACAACAAAAACATGCAAATGATGCAGAAGGACTTTAAAAACATGACCTTTGAGGAAAGTTTGAAGAACTTAAGATGCTCACCATAGAAGAGTTATTTAATGGGAAATGAGGAAGAGCATAATGAGGAAGTTGCAGCAAACCAGTGGAACACATAAACTGAGGTTGGTTGTATTAAAAAAGTAGAGGAAGCATTTTACCTTCATCATCCCATCATCCAGTCTTACATTGCTTAGCACCCAGAAAGATCCCCTTGTCCATGACTTCCTCACTGTGGGGTAAAATAGGAGCAGGAAGATCCTAGCAGCCTTCACCATAGAAGACTCCAGCAACCCTTTGCACACAGCTTTGCCACTGAAACTCCTTGCAGTTTTTGTTGACATTGATCCCAGCCAGTGGAGCTGCATGGGGAGTATGAGCTGCTTTGCACCCCTCATCCCAGGCCAGAGCAGCCACTGCTCCCAGCGCCATTGGTGCCAGGACTATTGACCCACCTGCTCCATTCTGGCACATGACTGGGACCCTGGCTGCACACCTCTTCCATGTGCACCTGTGTGCTCTGGACCCTGGCAGTGCTGCCCCTCCGTGCATGCCTGTGTACCACACCCCAGATCCACAAATATGTAGAAACTAAAGAATATGCTCTTGAACAACTATTGAGTCAGAGAAAATCAAAGGGAATTTTACAAGTATCTTGATACAGAGAACAGATCAGTGGTTACAAGAGGGAAAGGAGTTGAGGGTAGATATAAGGGCTTATAGGGTGATGCATGATAAATAAACTTTTGGACGTAATCACTTTGTTGTGTATACAGATGTCAGATTGGAATGTCATATAACCTAATATATGACAACAATTTAAAAAGTACCTTGAGACAAACAAAAATGAAAACAGAACATACCAAATTTATGGGATACAGCACAAGCATTCTAAAGGGAAGTTTTTTAGTGATGGATATGTACACTAAGGAAGAAAAAAGATCTCAAATGAACAACCTAATATTATACCTCAAGGAACTGGATAACTCAGAGGTAGCAGAAGGAAGGAAATAATAAAGATTAGAGCAGAAATAAGTCAAATATAGAATAAAAATGGGAAAATCAATAAAACTAAGAGTTGTGGGTTTTTTGTAGAGATAAACAAAATTGTTTTCTTTTTCTTGAAAAAGAAAAGGGAAAATTCAAAGAAAAAGAAAAGAAAAAGAAAAGGGAAAATTCAAATAAGTAAAATCAAGAATGAGAAAGGAGACATACAGTGGATATCTAAGAAACAGGATCATAGGGAGTATTATGAAGAGTCACATACCAAAAACCTGGATAATCTAGAAGGAATGGATAAATTCCTAGAGACATATGACATACCAAAACTCAATCAAGGAGAAATTGACAACCTGAACATACCAGTAACAAACAAGGAGATGAAATCAGTAATCAGTAATCAAAATCCCTCGCCAGTGAAAAGCCCAGGACCAATCCTTGTTAAACTCTTTCAGGAAATCCAAGATGAGGAAACACTTCCAAACTCATTTTATGAGACCAGCATCACCCCGATACTAAAACCAGACAAAGACACTACAAGGAAAGAAAACTAGAGGCTAATACCCCTGATGAACATAGCAGAGGAGAATGACAGTCCTTCAGGTAGGAGGAAATGGGGAGATGTTGGCCAAGGTGTACAATGTTTCAGTTACACCAAGTGAGTAAGTTTTGGAAATCTAATATCCAACACTGTAACTGTGGTTAATGATACTGTACAGTGTACAAAATTTGCTGAGAGAGTAGATTTTAAGTGTTCTTACCACACACAAAAATGATGCTAACTATGTAAGGAGATGGATATGTTCTATAGCTTGATTGTGATGATGATTTTACAATGTATTTGTATATCACGTCATTGTGTTGTATACCTTACACATATATAATTTTTAATTGTTAATTACACCTCACTAAAGTTGGAAAACAGGAGTGCCTGGGTGGCTCAGTTGGTTAAGAGTCTGTCTTCAATTCAGGTCATGATCTCAGGGTGCTGGGATCTAGGCCTGTGTAGGGCTCTCTGCTTAGTGGGGAGTCTGCTTCTCCCTCTCCTTCTCTCTCAAATTTAAGAAAAATCTTTAAAGTTGGGAAAAAAAAACCAGTTGCACAAAAAGCAATAACTTCAAATATTTAGGAAGAGATTCATGAGGAACTTAACACTATATATATGTATATATACACACACACATGCAATCATAAAAAGAGTATTAAAATTCTTGAACAGTGTGGCTGAATAGAATCTTTATTATTTTACTCCTGTCCTCCAAACTACTTGTGTGACAAAACAAACACATAAAAAAAATTTAAAACTCTTACTAAACAAGCAAACCAAAACTAAGAACTTCCCAACTAGAGATCCCTGCTTCAATTATGAAAATAGCCAACTTGCCATTCAAAAGAAAAACTGTTGCCTTTACATATTATAGCAATTTTTACTTGTTTTTAAAGTAAGTTTAAACATGAAAAAAAATGTACCATATTAAACTTGTGTAAAATCAGTCATGTTTTCATTGTTGGCTAGTAATAATGATTAACAAGAATAAGATAATGAGAAAAATTGAAATTCCAAATGAATTTCTAGGGACTATGACAATGACATCAATAAAAATTTTTCTTCACAAGTAATATTATCATTAGCAGATTAATAAAGCTTATTTTAATGAAGACAATTTGAAAATAGTAAAACGTATTCTGTTAAGAGTTACATGTTGTTTGGAACATGGAAATCACTGTAATGGCCATTTTACTGAAAAACCAGTAGCATTACGGGGTCTGGTTTAAGAAGAATCTAGTTATGTCATTCTCTTTCATCCTTTGCATCTTGATTTTTCTTTTTCCCTTAAAGACCTTCTTCTCCATCTTCTACGTTCTCCTTGTCGACATAATCATCATAATATCCACCCTGAAATTCTTTCGTTGGCCATGAGAGATCTATTTCCTATTTTCCCTTTCCCAATTCTGAGCTTGCTTCATCTTGCCTTCATTCTCCTCCTCTTCTTCCTCCTATTCTCTGGATGGTCCAGCTCCATCCTCTGCATTAGCTTGGTTATGGTTATTTCCATACTCTTTCTCTTCCTCTTCAGAGTTGATGTTCATTATCCTGCTGACAAAATCCCTTTAAGTATGTTATGCTGTAGACATTAAAAGATACTTTCTCAGATATTAGGATTATGATATCAGAGCTAAACAAGTCATGACTTTTCTATCTTTTTAATATTTTCCTGAATATCTTCTGAACTGAGTACTTTGATTTTGGTTCCATTCAGATTGAAGTAGTTAGAATTTGGTCATTTCTCTTTCAGAACTTCCAAGCCCCCAGAAATGATATTGACACTAAGGACTCTGGTCATGAAGTTAGTTCCATTGCAGCCATACTTAGAAACCCTGGTTTTTAAAAATATCCATTTATGCTTTCAATTTCCCAATGAATGACTAGCAATTATCGAAGACCAATTCAGTCACCCAGTCTTTCATTGCCTCCTTTCTTCCTCAACTACCACAAATCTTGTTTCTCCTTTCTTCTCTCTCACACTCTCTCCAATTCCAAAATTTGCAAAAGATTTGGAAGTGAACGAAAAGAAATGCAAATATACCACTCACCGCCAGCAAAAAAAGATACGAAGGTAAAGAACAGAAAAACAGATGAAGTCCAAAGAGGTGGGATGCTAACATTGCCTCCCCTCCTCCTTGTTCACACATTTACAGTTACTTTCCCTTTAACAGCTTTTCAAGGCTTGAATGATTTTTTTTTAAATATGATATAATCAGAACTGTATTTCTGGAATATTAGTATGATGGTTGTGTTTGAAAATTGGGCTAGAAAGGTAAAAAAAACAAGAAGCAAGAAATTAATTAGAAATTACTTTATTAGCCAAGGAAAGAAAAAAGTGAGAAACTAAACAGCAATGTTGTCACTGGGAAATAAACAAAGGCTATAAGTACTAGTGGTGTCATAGAGTTAGAATTTGTTAGAGCTGGCTTTGAGACTGGGTGACTAGCTGGAGGGTGATGGTGACTTTATCATGAGAAGGGAGCCAAGAAGGGAGGTCAGGGGGAAGATGCTGAGTGTAGTTGGGCACTTGAGATTGAAGGGCTGCTTCATCATCTAAGTTGGGGTTCCCTATAAGTAGGTGGAACTGGGTGAATGGGGTTGAGACTAAGCCCCAAAGATAGGATGTTATAGCCTTCAGCAGATAAAACATTTTTTTAAAACTACTGTATTTAAGAAGAGATACTTAGGAATGAGTCTGAGAAGAAACAGTAAGATAATGAGCAGGGGAATCCTGAGAGCTAATACTCTAGAGGCTGAGAGGGACGAGGATTTAGAGAAGCGAGAGCTGCCTACTCAGAGGCAGAGAAGAGTGATAAGTTTTTATGCCAATGGCAAGAACACCGACAGAGGGTCTAACCTGTCGGTGAAGAGACATACTGCTTTTTCACAGATAGTAGTGTCATCCGGTTCTAAGGGAAGTGTGCAGGCACAAAATAGAAAAGTATACCCCCTTCCTTCCCCTCCTTTCCTTTGGCATTTGTTTCACCCTAGGTGAAAGAGGAGTTGGAAAGGAGCTTGGTCTGGTCTCTACAGAGAGGCAGAAGTGCATTGGATAGTGTCAGTGTGCCCTTCCTGAGACACCCTCTGTTTTTCTCTACTCTGCTTTTTGCCCTTTGAGGCTGAGCTGACTGATTATATCAGTGGACTCTTCTGCCTCCTGTTTCCTGTTGGTTTTGGCTCATGGTGATCTCTGGCAGGATGTCACAGGGCAGTAGGAAAGTCTTATGGGGTATATTTCTTCCCAGCTTCTCCGTGGCACATCGTTATGCTTTGGCTATGTCACTTTGTGATGCCTTGTCTGTAGTAGGGTTGGCAGGATTTTGGCCTGATGTTAGCTCAGAGTAGTGATGTGAACATCAAAAATGGCCTAAGAGGGAGCATTATGTAATACCTAGGCTTAATATTTAACTTGACCAACTATGTTTTCCTTTTAAAACTCTGGCATTCTATAATTGGAAACTAGGGTTTTGCTATTCAAAGTGTAGTCTGTGGAATAGCAGAATCAATTTCCCTTGGGAACTTGTTAGAAATGCAATCTACAGGGGCGCCTGGGTGGCTCAGTGGGTTAAGCCTCTGCCTTACGCTCGGGTCATGATCCCAGAGTCCTGGGATCGAGCCCCACCTCGGGCTCTCTGCTGGGCAGGGAACCTGCTTCCTCCTCTCTCTCTCTGCCTGCCTCTCTGCCTACTTGTGATCTCTGTCTGTCAAATAAATAAATAAAATCTTAAAAAAAAAAAAAAAGAAATGCAATCTACAGTTTTCAATGACACCCAGGTGATTTATATGCAGGATTTGAGAAATACTAAGCTAGTATACCATCACAGTTACTTATTATCTCTGTGAACTTATGACAAGTTACTATCCCCTTTGTAATCTCAAATTTCAGATTTCTAATCTTCCAGTTTCTGAAAAATTATAATAACAATCATAGGGTTGTTGTAAAGAGTCAATAAGACAAAGTGATCCTGTACTGTTGTAGAACATTTTTTATTAAACAAATACTTCTGGATATCTTCAATGTGCCAAGCACTGTGCTAGATGCTCAGTAGTCAACAAAATAGATTCCCTGGCCTCATGCAGCTTGCATTGTTTTTGAGTCTTGTGGACCAAAGTTACTCCTGTTTTGGACTATAGCAGCATGTAGTTATAGTCCACAGATTGCAGTCCTGCTTGATTACCACAGTTAAGTTAATTAATACTTCTAAAGTCTCACATAGTTATTTTTCTGTGTGTGTGTGGTGAGAATACTTAAAATCTACTCTCAGTAAATTGCAAGTATACAAAAACCATATTATTAATGATAGTCATTGTACTGCACAGTAGATCCTCAGAACTTATTCATAACTCAGAAGTTTGTGTCCTTTGACATCTCCTCATTTTGGCATCCCCTAGCCCCAGCAACCACCACCGAACTCTCTGTTTTTATGAAATTGGCAAGTGTGTATGTATATACTTAGATTCCACATAAAAATGGTACCATGTGGTATTTGTGTCACTCTGCCTGGCTTATTTCATTTAGCATAACACCCTCCAGTTTTACCCATGTTGTTGCAGATCAGTCCTCCTTCTTTAGAATGCACTCTATAAGGCCTTAAACAAGTCATTTCTGCTTTGTGAGCATTGCAGATGGTATCTTAGGAATACCAGACCACATTAACATATCTCAAAGTGTGCTTCATAGAACACTGAATGTGTGCACTTCTCCATGGAGGGGTAAAAAATATAAATGTGGCCAAATAAGTTGGGGAATGTATTTCTCTATTAGGAGGTCACAATGCACCTTTACTATATCAAAGGCTTCAAGAAGTACCAAGTAAAACACCCCTTTAATTTGGCATAATTCCACATTTCTGGCACTTATCAGTAAAGATTTCTTTCTTTCTTTTACTCCTTCCTCCCTTCCTTTCCTTCCTTCCTTCTTTCTGTCATAGTAATTGGGGGAGATCTTAAATTGGCCCTCTAAGGCCACTTATGGACATGATATTTGGTGGATCTATCTTAGAAAAGTTGGGGGGAAAAGAGGGTTTTTGCCAGGGGCAGTCATCCATAGTGTGTGTGATCAGGATGATTCCCAGTGATTGTTTGATTTCCCAAGAGGAAGCATTAAGTTCTAATAAAAGGGCAGGGGATTAAGAGCACAGTCTTTAGCAGTCTCCTGACATTGAGCAAGTCTCTGGCCCTCAGTATCTGTGCATATGAGAGGGTGTTTGACTTGGAAACGGTATTTTCCGCAGTGAAAGCTGGGCTTCCTCTCACAGTATGAGGATTGGAGAGTCCTGAATTTGGCTTGAAGAGGGCCTACTAACTTAATTAAGTGACCAAACCTGTCCCACTTGCTTAGAATGTGTGTTCCTGAAATATGGCCACAATCCAGAAGGAAGCAAGCCCAAAACTTGTCTCAACAGGTATTTGGAGGTTGTTTGTTCTCCTACATAAAGTTCTCAAGCTTTTGATGTGAAGAAAGGCATTTATTATCATGTTCTAAAGTTTACTTACCTGTATACCAAGAATTAGAAACTGTGTGTGCACTTATTTCCTGGTTTAGTGCTGGGGGGGATAGAAGGTAGATAGTAACGCACCAGCAATTTTAAACAAGGGGTTTAACAGATAAGAGGTAGTAGACTCGGAGAAAAGTCTACTAAGACAATGGAGGAAAGCCTTCTGATCACATTCAGGTCAGAAGAGAAGTCCTTCTGACCACTTAGATTCAAGGCAGAAATAGGTATGGGGACAACAGAGAAGCTCCACATATCTGGGGTTACAAAGCAGTTTTGAAGAACCTGGACTCTGAGGAAGACAAACCCAGATCCAAACCTGCTGAAGGAGGTCACTGAGAGGATGTGATCACCAGTTGACCCATGAGATGGACCCAGGCAATTAGAGGCTCTTCATCCCCCACCCTCCCCACCCTCATCCTTGGAATGTATGTTCCACCCACTGTCCACACTAAGTGTCATTGTCAAAGACATAGCCTTGAGATAGTAATGTGTTGTTGAGACCATCTGGACTGGATACATGACAGGATCCTATTCAAAACCTCTGTATAAATGTTTAAGATTCTGTCAGATGGGTGCAGAGATCTACTTGTCTTGCCACTATCCGAGACAAGGTTTGTGTGTAAGTTCCCTTGTTTATTACACCTGCCACCTACCAATCTAGAGTAGCCTGCCTCTTTTATAGTCACACATATTTTGATAATTCACGAAGAGATGTCGAGGCAATATGGTGCTGTGAGAAAAGAATCTGTCTGACCTGTGTTCAAATCCTAGAGCTACTACTTGCCAGTTTGGGAGATACTTTAACCTCTCTGAAAACTTTCAAGTTTATGAAGATTAAATGGATGACAAATCTATGTATCTATTACTAGTATCTACCTTATATAAGCCTTCAGTAATAATAGCAGTTATCATTGTTAATATAGAATACTGGAGTTCTTAAGTACAAACATGAAAAAAAAAGAAAGACAAATACCTTATGATTTCACTTGTGTGTGAAATCTAAAAAACAAAACAAAGGAACAAACAAACAAAACACAGAATCAGACCTTTAAGTACAGGGAATTGATGGTTGCCAGTGGGGAGGGGTGAGGGGGGAATGGGCAGTATGAGTGATGAGGAGTGAGAGATAAAGGCATCCAGTTACGGAATGAGTAAGCAACAGGACTGAAAGGTACAGCTCAGGGAATATAGTCAGTGGTACTGTAATAGTGTCCTTTGGGGACAGCTACACTTGTGGTGAGCATGGCATAATGTATAGACTTAGTAAATCACTGTGTTGCTCACCTGAAACTATTGTAACAGTGTGTGTCAACTATAACTCAATAAAAAACGAATACAAACAGATGAAGTCAATAAACTTCAGAGTGGAAAAATGACTTATCCAAAGTTATAGAAAGGGAAGGACTAGAACCAAGTCCTCCAGGCTCTAAGCCAAATGCTTCTTGCCTCTACATACTTAGCTATCTCCAAGAGGTAATTACATGAAGCACATACTTCATGGAGCGCAGACAGTGGAGAAGTGTGATGATAAATCCTATGGAGCCCACGGGACTTGCAGTCGGAAATTAAAGTTAAAATCTGGCTCTGCCACATACTGACTTTGTGATCTTGTGAAAGCCATTGCAAGTTCTGTGAACCTCCTTTCCCTCATCTTGTAAAATGGTGATAATGACCCTTGCTTGCTTTCCAGGAATAATGTTGTCAAGTTCAAATGAGTTGAAAGTGAAGTTTAAAACTGTAAGGAGCAGGGACACCTGGGTGGCTCAGTGGGTTAAGCCTCTGCCTTAGGCTCAGGTCATGATCTCAGGGTCCTGGATCGAGCCCCGCATGGGCCTCTCTGCTCAGCGGGGAGCCTGCTTCCTTCTCTCTCTCTTTGCCTGCCTCTCCATCTACTTGTGATCTCTGTTATATAAATAAATAAATTTAAAAAAAAAAAACCGTAAGGAGCAGCAGGTGCATTAGGGATTCGTACTTATATTACATACTTAAAAGTGGCAAGGGAGCCCAATTTGCTTAATATTGGTTCATCAGTATCACAGAAATGATTTATTTGACAGGTCTGCTTGTAGGCAAGAAGAAGCAAACAGGGTAAGAATTGCTCATTCCAGCAAGGTGGACATGTGTATGAGTGCCTTGGATGCGTGTTGCTCTAACTAGAATAAACCTGAGAGCTACCGCTAACTGGAGTTCTCTGTGCAGCCATCTTCAAAGAAACCAAGTGGATGTCTGAAAGTGATTCACATTCTGCCTTGAGTCCCTTGGCAGATATCAACAAGGGTGTAATTCCTACTTAGTTCTTCCACGTCCCCCTTTGCGCTGCCTTTCATCTTCCCATCTCTTACACTCTCTACGCACCCCGTGACTTTATCTTAAACCTTCACTATCCATCCTCCATGGAATGTACCTGGGTAAAAAACACAAAACCAAGCTTTAGTGATCTCCATGTTTCTTTTCTCTTATCCTTTGCCTCTATATTTTATGCTTTTAATGGACTAAATATTTGCCTTTCTGATGAAAATTCTCTCACTTTTCCATCCATCTCTCTTTTCATTTGCCAGTTCTCTGTCAAAAATGCGCTAGAAGCAGAACTGCAGCATTTTGAATCTATTTTTTGAAGGTGGGGAGGGAAAAGTGAAAAGCCCAGAACAAGGCAGAATTTTCTTTAATACATTGGGGAAGGAAAAAACATAATGAACACTTACAAATTAATATACATATAAATTTATATGGGAAAAGTGAAAAGCCCAGAACAAGGCAGAATTTTCTTTAATACATTGGGGAAGGAAAAAACATAATGAACACTTACAAATTAATATACATATAAATTTACTATAGAGATATTATATATCTCTTCAAAGAGATATATATATCTCTTCAAAGAAATGACTAAATTAGCAACGTGGATACGAGGATGTGAAATTTGTGTGATGGAACCAGATATAGGGAAGTTAGTTGTGGGGAGTTGCTTATGTTTTGGTTCACACTCATGAAAGTTTTTCACTCACATTTTCTTCAGGCATTTAAGTGTCTCTCTTGTGCCCTAATTTGTGCTACTGACCAAACCTCCTATCTACTCTCCTTGTTGTTATTAGTTTACTTTTAAGATCTACTCTCTTGGCAAGTTTCAAATATGCAGTGTAGTATCATTAACTAGAGTCACCCTGCTCTGTGTTACATCCCCATGACTTTTGTGCTCTCCTTTAAAACTAGCTTGAAGTACTGCTTTTGAAGGAAAATGCCTCCATTAGAAATGCTGACTCACGCCCATGGGGCCTCATTTTGAATTGCTTATCTGATTGCTTGAGAGGGTTTATCAGAAAAAGCCACTTTCTATTGCTGAGCACCACCTTGTGGGTAATTAATGAGCTATGATGGCATAATCGGCATGTTGCAATAGTGTCTGGGTCAGAATTCTTGGATTAGAATTCTTGCTCTGCTACCTACTAGCTGTGTGAATCTGGACAAGATCCTTAATCTGTGTCTTCCCTTCCTCTGCAGAGGGAGATAATCTACCAATGCTGTTGTGCCTGGTATTATAGTAAGCACACAGAGCTCCTAATCTGACATCCTCATAGCTAGCAGTTTGAGAGCATTGGTCAAATAAGACCAGATTTCTAGATAAGGGCAATCGTAATGACTAGTATCAATAGTATTATTAATAAGATAATAATGGCTCCTATTTACTGAACGCCTACCAGGAACAGATGCTATGCTGCATTCTTTGTGTGTGTGTATGTGTGTGTGTGTGTGTGCTGCATTCTTTACATGAATCATTTCATTCAGTCCTCACAATACTCCTTTGTACTGAACACTTTTATTATGCCCAGTTCATATGTGGGGACCCGAGACTCTGAGATAACTGATTTTTCCTGAGCTACACATCCAACAAAGGCAGCATTGAAATCAAATCCAAGTTCGACATTAACCATGTTATTTTAACTGCTCTAAGCTTCTTGTGAGAGAACTGAGCAAGGAAATTATATTTTTTAGGGAGAAGATAGTGTGTGTATGTATGCAGGTGCATGGGTATGTGAGCATGTGTGTGTATGTGTATGTGTTACACACAAGAGGAGCAGGAGGAAGGAGAATGGTGGAGCTGTGGTCATTGTCTTCAGCCTGCTATATAGCTGTCATAGGGGAAGGGATACCATGTTTTTTCCAAATGATCCCAGATGTTACAATATTTTGGGTGAATAGATTTCTGCCCATTTACACAGACTAATTTTCTAATAGCCAAAATTGTTCAAATATGAAATTATCTGCCTTTGGAGATAATAAAGTCTCCATTATTAGAGTTTTTTAAGCAGAGTCTGCAGATATTTGGAAAAGATAGTGTAGGGATTGTGTTTGAGAAGGACCACTGAAGTATTTTCTAATCTTACAAGTCATTGTTTGTATAATCAACTTCAAAATTCATGGCAGAAGTGACCCTTCAGCTGGCTCTCTTTTCCGGTTCTTGCAGGTGCGAGGCTCCGTGAGCAGCAAGGGCTCCTGAGTCGCCCTGTACAAGGCGGTACGGGAATTCCTGCCTGGCAACCTCTGCAAGCCCAGCTAGGTTTTGGAGCTGGTGGATCTACAGATCAGCTCGAACAACTACGACTCTCAGGAAGACAAATGCTTCTCAGGCACAGTCAGACTTAAGTTCACTCCCACACCCCAAGCTCCCCATATGTTTTTCGGGGACCAGCAGGACTGTGATGAGGCCAAGTCTGTGGTTATTCCCTACGTGGACATTCAGGCACCGAAGAAACTCAACAAGAAGAAAAAAAGTCGAGAAGCTGGCCAAGAAGTATGATGCCTTTTTGGCCTCAGAATTTCTGATCAAGCAGATCCTACAAACGCTGGGCCCAGGCCTCAATAAGGCTGGCAAGCTCCCTTCCTTACTGACCCACAATGAGAACATGGTGGCCAAAGCAGATGGAGTGAAGTCTACCATCAAATTCCAGATGAAGAAGGTGCTGTGTCTGGCAGTGGCCATTGGCCATGTGCGGATGACAGGTGATGAGCTTGTGTGCAATATCCACTTAGCTGTCAGTTTCCTGGTGTCATTACTCAAGGAGAATTGGCAGAATGTCTAGGCTTTACACATCAAGAGCACCATGGGCAAGCCCCAGCACCTGTACTAAGGCACAGCTTAATAAACCCTAGTGCTACCAAAAAAAAAAAAAAAAAAAAAGATCCTTCTGCTGGCTTTGTGCATTAGACTGTATACTTTTGATTACTACAAGTTGTAGGATAAAAACTGGTTTAAGAAAAAAGTTCATTATAAAGATAAGGAGTTACCTCAAGAAGTCCATAAGCAGGAGAAAGAGAACTGAAACTAGAGTCTGAAATACTGTATTTTCTCTCTCCATCCTGAATTTATGCTCCTGCCCACAGGTTATCCTTCTTTCTTCTCCACTTCTCTGCAGAATAGCTGTCTCTCTGTTCCTCCGTCCACTTGGTAGGCAGTAGATACCCATTTGAGTGTTTCTGAGATGACATGTCTCTGATGAGACAGATCTTGACAAAGAAAAAGATCTTACTTTTGGTTTCAGTTCTTAATTTTTTTTGGTGATGCATTTTTTTATCACTTTATTTTATTTCATCATGATAAGTGTACTCTTTTATCCCCATTCCCTATTTCCTGCATCCCCCCCACCCATCTTCCCTCTAGTTACTATCAGTTTGTTCTTTAAAGATTTTATTTATTTATTTGACAGACAGAGATCACAAGTAGGCAGAGAGGCAGGCAGAGAGAGAGAGGAGGAAGCAGGCTCCCCGCTGAGCAGAGAGCCCCATGCGGGGCTCGATCCCAGAACCCTGGGATCATGACCTGAGCTGAAGGCAGAGGCTTTAACTCACTGAGCCACCCTGGCGTCCCCAGTTTGTTCTTTATAGTTAAGAGTCTTTTTCTTGGTTTGCTTCTCTCTCTCTCTTTCCTTTATTCTCTTGTTTTGTTTCTTAAATACCACATATGAGTGAAATCGTATGGTATTTATCTTTCTCTAACTTATTTCACTTAGCATTATACTCTCTAGCTCTATCGATGTTGCTGCAAATGGCAAGATTTCATTCTTTTTATAGCTGAATAATAGTCCATATGTAGATGTGTGTTTGTGTGTGTGTGTATGTATATATACATGTATATATATACATATATGTGTGTATATATATATATATCTCACATCTTTTTTATTCATTCATCTAGTGATTACTGGGGCTGCCTCCATAGTTTGGTTATTATAAATAATGCTGCTATAAACATAGAGGTACGTATATCCCTTTGAATTAGTGTTTTTGTATTCTTTGGGTAAATACCCAGTAGTGCAAATGCTGGATCATAGGGTAGTTCTGTCTTTATCTTTTTAGAAACCTCCATACTGTTTTCTAGAGTAGCCGCATCAGTTTGTGTTCCGAACAGTACACAAGGGTCCCTTTTTCTTCACATCCTCACCAACACTTGTTTTTTGTGTTGTTTGTTTTGGCCATTCTGACAGGTGTGAGATGGTATCTCTGTGGTTTTGATTTATATTTCCCTGATGATGAGTGATGTTGAGCATTTTTTCATGTGTCTATTGGTCATCTGGCTGTCTTCTTTGGAGAAATATCTGCTTATGTCTTCCACCCATTTTTAATTGCATTATTAATTTTTTGGGTATTGAATTGTGTCAGTTCCTTATACATTTTGGATACTAACTCTTTGTCGGATATGTCATCTGCAAATATTTTCTCCCCTTCACTAGGTTGCCTTTTAGTTTTGTTGATTGTTTCCTTCTGTGTGCAGAATTTTTTTATTTTGATGTAGTTCCAATAGTTTATTTTTGCTTCTATTTTCCTTGTTGCAGGAGACTTATCTAATAGAAAAATGTTGCTATGGCTGATGTTGGAGAGATTACTGCCTGTGTTCTCTTCAAGGATTTTTATGGTTTTAGGTCTCACATTTAGGTGTTTAATCCATTTTGAATTTATTTTTGGTGTTGTTTTTGTTTTTGTTTTTTTCTTTTTAAGATATTTTTATTTATTTATTTGACAGACAGAGATCACAAGTAGGCAGAGAGGGAGGGGGAAGCAGGCTCCCTGCTGAGCAGAGAGCCCGATTCGGGGCTCCATCCCAGGACCCTGGGACCATGACCCGAGCCGAAGGCAGAGGCTTTAATCCACTGAGCCACCCAGGCACCCCTTATTTTTGTTTATGGTATATGAAAGTGGTCCAGTTTCATTCTTTTCCTTGTTGCTGTCCAGTTTTCCCAATACCATATGTTGAAGGGACTGCCTTTTTCCCATTGTATATTAATTCCTTTGTCGAAGATAAATTTTTTAATGTGGTAAAGTTCAAATAACATAAAATTAACCATTTTAGACTATACAATTCTATGGCCTTTAGTACTTTCACAATGTTGTGAAATCATCACCTCTATTTAGTCCCAAAGTATTTTTATCACCTCCAAAGTAGACCCTTTACCCATGAAGAAGTCACTTCCTATCCCTCTGCCACCACGCCCTGACAATCACTAATCTGCTTTCCGTCTGTGTATTTACACATTCTCCATGTTTTATATAAATGGAATAATACAATATATGACCTTTCGTGCTGGCTTCTTTCACTTAGCAAAATGTTTTTTACTGTTGTAATGTGTTTCAGTATTCCATTTCTTTTTATGACTAAATAATTTCCATTGTATGAATATACCACAGTTTGTTTATCCATTCCTCTGTTGATGGACATTTAGGTTGTTTCTGTTTTTTGGCTCTTATGACTAGTGCTACAAGTTTTGTGTGGATACTCATTTCAGATTCTTTCAAGCATATCTTAGGGGTGGGATTGCTGGGTTATATGGTAAAATTCTATGTGTTACAATCTGAGGACCTGCCAAACTGTTTTCCACAATGGCTGTACCATTTTACATTCCTACCAGCAACATACGAGACCTCTAATTTCTCTACCTCTTTGCCAAAACTTGCTGTTTTCTTTCTTTTTTTAAAAAAAGTATAATGACCCTAGTAAGTCAAAACATAGTGAAAATTTTCTCAGTGGTTGTGATTTATATTTCCCAAATGACTAAAGAAATCAGATGCAATTTGTCTTCCAGTTTTATTGAGATATAATGGACATAGATCATTGTATAAGTTTAAGATATACAGCATAATAGGTTCAATTTACATCTATAGTGAAATGATTACCACTATAACTTTAGTTAGCATCCATCGTCTCACATAGATATAATAAAAAGAAAGCAAAAAAGAAAAAAGAAGAAGAAGAAGACAGAAAAGAGATGTTTCCTTGTGATAAGAACTCTTTGATTTACCTTCTTAGCACTTTCCCCATGTCTCATATGGCAGTGCTGGCCCTCAGTCATGTTGTATGTTGTTGCATCCCTAGTACTTACCTCATAACTAGAAATTTGTACCTTTTGACCACTTTCTTCCAATTCCTCTCCTCTATCCCCATCCCACCTTTGGTAAACACAAATGTGATCCCCCTTTTTCTAGGAGTTTAATTGTTTTTTGAGTTTAGATTTTTTTTTTTTTAGATTTCACATATATGAAAGATCATACTGTGTCTTTTTCTGACTTATTTCATGTAGCATAAAGCCCTCAAGGTCTATCTATGTTGCTGCAGATGGCGTGATTTTTCTCATTTTTATGGCTAGTAATATTCCATTGTGTATATATACCACCACTTCTTTATCCATTCATCCATCAGTTGCCCTTAGATTGCTTTCATTTGTTGGCTATTGTAAATAGTACTGCTGTGGACATAGAAGGATAGGTATCTTTCAAGTTGGTGCTTTTGTTCCTTTAGGATATATTCCCAGAAGTGGGATTGCTGGATCATAAGGTAGTCCTTTTTAAAAATTTTTAAGGATACTCCATACTGTTTTCCATAGTGGCTGCATTGCCACCAAGAGTCAGCAACTTTTTAATGTACCTGACATCCATTTGTACTTGATTAATGTACTTCTTTGGAGAAATGCCTATTTAAATTCACTGCCCATTTAAAAAAATTGTGTATCTTTTTGTTATTGAGTGTAACAGTTCTTTATATTTTCTGGATAATAGTCCCTTATCAGATAAAGTTGATCCTCATTATTTATAGATTCTGTATTTGTGAATTTGTCTACCTGCTAAAATTTATTTATCATTCAAAAATCAGTATGGTTTTGTCATCATTTGAAGGCATGTAGAACAGTGAAAAATTTAGTTGCTAGAGACACACATTCCCAGCTAAGGTAGAATATAGTGTCACTCTACCTTCTTTTTCCAGCTGTCACACAGAGAAGACCAGAGGATGGAGACAGCCCGGCAGTGCAATATAATACAAGAAGTCCAGCTCTGGGGCCTGTTGGATGGGTTTGAATCCCAGTGCTGGCATCTGTTAGTAGTATGCTCTCAGGTAAAGTGTATAACTCTTCTGAACCTTGGTTTCTGTCATGTAAAATTAAAAAAAAAAAGAATGCCCAGATGAATTGTTTTTAGGATTGAAAACTGTAACTTACGTGATTATGTCCCTCCTCTCTATAGATCCCTGGTCTATACATATTCCTAGAAGCAATGTTTCAGTTTTTGCTAATTCAGTGGTTGTAGCGACTTTTAGAATATAACACAAATAACAAGAACAGACTGTCTTTACAAATATTGTCTCCTATTTATTAGGTTTTGTCATTCATTTCATATTGTGCTTTGATACATAAAAGTTTTTAATTTTGATGAAGTCCAAATCGTCTGTTTTCTCTTTTGTGGCTTAGATCTCCAGTTCTAACATTTGAGAAGTGGATTTGCTTAGTTCCATCATAGATGAAGCAATTATGCTTAAGTGTATTCCCATTCGTTAATAACTGGCTACAGAGGTGCTTAGGAGAGAAGGTAAATTGTTTATCCAAACTTAGCTGATGAAGGGCAGTTGAGAATCCATCTCATACCTGATATTAGAACGTGTAATCAATCCCTGCTCAATAGAGCCCTGCTCTAATTATGTAGAGAAGGGATCATTATGGTGAACTGGAGAAACACCTAAAGGTGATCAACTTTCTCAAAAAATGGGTAGCATTTAGAAAAAGAGGAGAAGGGAAGTAGTTTTCTTTGTAGGGCATTCTTATTTGTAGAAGTTGTATTCAGTTAGAGCAGATCTGTATAAGTGATGATAAACCCTTATCACCACCTCAGCTTCTTTGTTCCCTGTATTTTACTCCACTGCCTCGGGCCTTAATAGAGGTCCCTAACACTTAGTGGGGTTGGCTGTTGTGATCACTAATTATGGACACAAGAGGGCGCCAAAAGCTCTCTGTTCCTCTGGCTCTTTAGGCCCAGGTGTAGGAAATTATGTTACTTTCCATTATTGCTGTTTGTATTTGCAGAAAAGAATTTAGCCTACAAAATTCAGGAAAATCGGAATAGACCTAACGAAAATACAGCCTAATATACAAATCTTTAGATTTCAAGATTGACTGAAGTCCAGTCCCAGAGTTGTTGATTGGGCACCATTTTAAATGAATGTAGTAGAACTTCAAAGCTAGAAAGAACATTTGAAACTACCTTTCCTTTTCTCCCTCCTTGCTCCCGTTCCCCTCTCTCTTTTTCTCCTTTCTCTCTGGAAATCCTTCCAGTTTGGAAAACAAAACAAACTATAAGCAGAGTTGTTCTTCCATATAAATGATTTTTTATAAAATACACATAAATTTCATGTGCAGAAATGTTTTTCTGATCAAAGTACATAAACAGATGAATTTGAAAACCACTCTACTCTAATGCTACTGTTTCACCAGTGGGAAAAATAAATCAAGAGTGAAAAAAATGATTGTTCAAGGTCCCAGAGACATTATTGGCAGAGTCAGCTGCAGGCTCCTGTGCTTTTCACTACATCATTTTACAAACATAGCCATCCATGCTTTATTGCTGCCCTCCAGTCTGGGGTTTCTCAAGTGAGGCTCACCTGTGGGGACTCAAGATTTGCTCTGTCACTAGACTTACTACTGTATAATACATTAAAAGAAAAGTTTTCCTAGTCTTGTTATGGGTCTTGGATGTTTTGGCCACCTGTGTGCTCTTCGAGTTGTAGGGAGAAGCTGAGGATTACCTTAAATTGGCCACAGATATTTTTTCTGAGCTTGCAGCTATCACATAGACAGCTGTAGTAGAAATCTGCACACGTGTTGCATGGTACAAATATCCTTTGCTTTAGGAGTGTGGTGCCAGGAACAAAGGATTGGAAAAGTTTCTGTAATGGATTTTGGACTTGATTAGAATTCCTGTTTGGAATGAGGCAGCCTATTTAGGAAAGTCACAAGTCAGGAGAGACACACAAAAACTTGGGCATATCTAAAAGAAGGTCCAAGATAATAAAAAGTGGGAAACATCGTGACTATGAAGAAGAGTAGAAGAAACTGGGGTATATTAGCTCAGAAAACTCAGGTGCCAAAATTATCTTCAAGTCTGCGAACAACTAACCTGAGAGAAGAGGAGCTTACCTGCTCCATAAGTCCAGAACTAGAACCTATGGGTGGAGTTTGCTGGGACTTAGAGTTGGGCTTACTAGTCAGAGCTAATGATGCCCTGGACGTCATAGAGACCTGGACATCAGACGTGGGTATGGTTCCTGGCTCCATCCCTATTGCCTGTATGACCCTGGGAACTGTGGTTATGAAGAGGAGCAATATTTTGCCATATTGTGTAGGCATATTTTTTCCCACATGCCCCTCTACATCACACTCTCACTGCCAGCCTACACTGCCTAGAGTTTAAAGTAAAGACTAAGAGAGTAGTTTGAGAAAAAGGGTTTTGAGTACCCAAAGTCTGGCATTTAGAATCAAAGGCAAGAATGTCTGGAAGGAGTTAGAACTAAAGTGTATATAAAGTGTAAGTGTATACTGAAAGGAATTAGAAAGCATGCCAGGCTGAGTGCATGTCTGCCCTCTCAACACTAGATAAAAGTTCGGAAACACAGAGTAGGAGTCGCACTGGACCACCCCCTAATACCACATAAAAATCCCATGGGCTAGAGGTTCAGGTGTGGAGGAAAAATAATGTGAATGGAGGAGGTTGGTGAACACAGCCTGCCTGGGACTCAATATGCCGGAGGAACCAGGACAGGGCAGTGGAATCAGCGCCAAGACTCATCATCTACCAAGAGGGAAACAATCTATCACAAGGTGGGAGCCAAATCCTTAATGCAGATCATGGGATCACATTAGGCAATTGCACCAGTGTTGTAAATCAGCCATGCCATAGAGCTATATTATCTATCCTCATTACCTCCTTATGAAGACCTCTACCGAAATGCCAGCAGAATGCTCTTCTCTGTTCTATAAGAGGATCAACTCTTTGGGGCCCATATTTTGCTCAGCTCCATCCATCTTGCCCTGTATGGAAAAAGCTTTTGTTTGCTTGGTATGTTCTAAGGCCCAGTTGAAATGCCAGGAGGTCTCCTCAATACCGAAAGGAAGAAGGCTTATATGGAAGGGCAGCCTCATTTCTGGGTCTTAGTAGGAAAATAGAACTGGCATGAGAGGTTCATCCATTCTTCTACCCTCCCCATCCAGTTACAGTTAACTTTTCTAGGTCTTTTTTTCTGTTATAGATTTTAACATTAATAATTATTTTATAAGTTTGCTCCAAGATTAAATGTGATAATGCATAAAAATATTTAATATTTAAAATATTAGAATATTGATTATCTTAGAATATGCTAACTAGATGGAAGCTGTTATTATTACTCAAGAGATAATGAGATCATAATCCCTTTAGGTATTCTTGTGAAACTGAATGACTGCTTGGTGTTTATGTGGTAAAGGTTAGAATTTCTGAATGTGATAGTAGTGAGTGATTTGTCAGTTTAGATTCAGTATTTTTCAATCGAATCTGCATGGGCTCCTATAGGCTGGCTGTATCAGAATAAACTGGATAACTTTTTTAAAAAAGATTTTATTTTTAAGTAGTCTCTTTACTCAGTGTGGGGCTCGAACTCACAGCCCTGAGACTGAGTCATATGCTTTACCAACTGAACCAGCCAGGTGCTCCAACCTGGGATAACTTTTAAAAAATACTTAAGTCTGGGCCTAAATCCAACTACACCCATAGATCTGGAAAAGGGTTCAAGATCCTGTATTGCTAACAAGCTGCTTCCTTCTGGAAGCTCTAGGGAAGAATCTATTTCCTTGGCTTTTCTAGCTTCCACCACAGTCCTTGGTTCACAGCCCTGCATTGCTTCAGCCTCTGTTTCTGTTGTCACATCTCCCTTCTGACATCTCCCTTCTGACTCTACTCCCCTTCTGACCCTCTACCATCCTCTTATGAGGACCTTAGTTATTACATTGGACCCACCAGGAAAATCCAGGGAAATCTTTTTATCTCAATCTTTTATCTCACATCTGCAAAGTTCTCTTTGCCATAAAAAGTAACACATTCACAGATTCTGGGGATTAGAATGTGGACATCCTTGGAGGCCATTATTCTGTCATTGGTGGTAACCAGTTGTTGCTATTTTTATTGTTGTTTTAGACTCGATTATATTACACAGAGAAATCCTTAGATGATTTCATTGATTCCCACCTAAATCCATATGTGAGAGGTTTTCTCTTGTACACCACCAACCCTCCCAGTGCCCATTTCATTGGTATACAAGTATTCTGGGAAGCTGATGAAGAGTTGACAATTCTAGGGTAAGATGAATGGAACAGAACAAGCTTGCTAGGTGATCAGTGGGCTAGTTACTGACTTCTGTCAAAGAGAGAAACTTGTGAGAGCCCCTCAGTATGGGCAGCATGAGACTTTACATGTGAAGGCAGTAGCCTCTGTCCCTGGGCCTTGGCTACAGGAAATGTACACTCAGATGGACACTGGGCATTCCCTGGATGTTGACTCAGTACTGTCCTCCTGGTCCCTCTGGCTATGTCCCCTCATTCTTTGTCCACCTGATCTCTAAGTCTCTCCCATCTCTTTCTTCTCAGCCTTGGAAGTCCATCCTTTATCTCAAAGATGGGAAAATTTTTATCATTCAAATCATTATCATATTATATATTCTTTCAACATCTCATGTCAGAACACGTAGGTTGCTAAAGTTGGAAGCCAACAATTGACTCTCTTTGTTTTCTTTCCTGCTGTCTGTTCATCTCTAAGACAACGATTAAGAACGCTTAACTGACTAAATGAGGGAAAGAACAAAGATTAAAGAAAATTCTGGACACAAAAAGCATATTAATTAGCTCTTTAAGATATTATTCATCTTCATGATGTTTAAGATTCATTTTGTTTAAAATCCAAAGACACAACTTCACCAGCTAGTGCCTGTTCTACTATACCACACCTGCTTTGAGTTGTCTTCCCTTCACTAATTTGTTCAGTAACTTTGAGACCTTGGACTTCCAAAGTGACAGTGGCATAGTCCACTTCCACCAATACACCTCCCACAGTTACTAATTATCGACTCCCACTGTGTGACAAGGGCATCCTGCTCCCCAGCTCCTGGGAAAGGTTGACTGTCGAGAACTCTGCACCACCCTGGGTTCAGCTGCCACTCTGTCTTTCCACATTTTCAGCCAACTCTCTCTCTGACTCAGCCCTCTGTCTGCAAAGCCAGGCAAGGACTTGTAGAAAGCATCTCCTACTCCTTCCCTTCTCCCAGGGAAAATAGGATTAGCATTCAGTACATTGAACACAGGGCAGCTCCCTTTTAGTTTGTTTGTCTGGTATTAAAAGAGGATGGGAACTAGCTTAACATCTGAAATGAGTTCCTTCCCACAGATACCTGCCCACCCTCTAATACCCAGGTACACATCAAGAATGTGGACTCTGCTTGGCAGTTCAACTGGTCCAGCTTCCTTAATGCAAGTGGCTGCTTGTCTAGCTCTGTCTCACCCTTCCAGCTCTTCTCTTCTCAGTTTATAGTGAAATAGTTCAAAGAAGCAGTTCAGATTAGTATGTAAGTTGCTGTGTTTGCATCAGAAAAAATATGGATTGAGTCCCAGTTTTGCTGCTTAGTAATTATGTGACCTTGGGCAAGTTATTTAACTTCCTAAAACTTCTATTGCTTCTCTATAAAGCAAGACTGAAGGCACCCTCATCACTGGATTGCTGTAAGGATTAAATAAAATAAAATAGGTAAAGCACTTAGTGGCCTGCCTGGCACACATTGCTCCCAAATGGTAGTCCTTGTTATATTCTGTTTTACTTTATAAAAATGCACTGAGTCATTATTATGAAAAATACCATGCTTGTACCGTGGAAGTAAGTAAAGAGGAGAGACATGGTCCCTGTCTTCAAGGCATACCGTGGACTAATGGGAGAGATAGGAAATACCAAAGTAAGTAAAGGGAGGGGATGAAGCAAGATAAAGTAAGAGGGAAAGAACTCAGTGAACATGAAGCTGGGACTTCACCGCCTGGAGGAGAGTCCCAAGAGAAAACACATTGCAGAAGTGTGGGAAAGGCCACCTTGATGTGATGTCCCATCTTGTGGGCAAAATCTTTCCCCATGTCCCTGTGTGTGAGACTCTTATATTCAATAGTGCTGCATCAAGACCATGAACATATATTCCTCTGTTATTCTGTATTTAGGAAAATTAACCATGGGCTGGAGCTACAGTTAGTTAGGAGACTCTAGAAAAATGAAGAAATGTCTCTTTCTTTCTAGTCCACTTGTACTTCCTTTACAACACTGTGATCATTGGTACACAATTAAAAAACTGAGATTTTTTTTTCTAGTTGTTCAGTCACAGAAAATTTCCTGGGCAGGTTTTAGCTATCTCTAAAACTTGGAATGAAAATTAAATGAAGTGTAAGTATGCCAGGCTGAGTGCATGTCTGCCCTCTCAACACTAGATAAAGCATGCAGATTCTCTGAATGCCTTACCAGATAGTCATTGCGTGTGTGGGCTGAGTAGTACATGGGGAGGTAGTTGGGTTATTCTTCAGCTCACTAGTACAAAAGTTGCAAAATTCTCCTGTTCCCCTAATGTCACAAGGAGGCAGTGGAGTATTATTAGAATCAGGGCACCGATACAAATCTTCCTTGGTTTATGACGGGGTTAATAAATATTAAAGTCAAAAATACATTTAATACACTTAACCTTCCTTAGCTTAGCCTAGCTAAGTCAAAATAGCCAAGTCAAAAATACATTTAATACACTTAACCTACCTAGCTTAGCCTAGCCTGCCTTAAACATGCTTAGAACACTTTCATTAGCCTATAGTTGGGCAAAATCATCTAACGCAAAGCCCGTTTCAAAATAAAATGCTGAATATCTCATATAATTTATTGAATACTCTACTAAAAGTGAAAAACTGAATGACTGTATGGATACAGAACAGTTGTAATTGTATCGGTTGTCTACCCTAGTGATTGTGTGGCTCCCTACCACTGCCTACCATCTTGAATATCATACCACATATCATTGGCTCAGGAAAAGATCCAAATTCAAAATCTGAAGTATGGTATATACTGAAAGCATATTGCTCTCTCACCATCAAAAAGTAAAAAAACCATATGTTAAACCATCTTAAGTTGGGGATTGTCTGTATTCTAGTGATAGCTCAGCTGTGACAGTTGTATGTAAAATCAGGCAAATTTTCTTAATTGCTACCTCAATAAGCAAAGTAGACCAAGTAATCCTTGTCTGTCGCTCTGTAGGACACAAATGGAATTTTCTTTGAAGAATCTGATACTTCCTGTTATAAAATGGTAAGAAATTATAACTTCGGTTTGGACCACTGTACCTGGTTATTATGAAGATCAGACAACACAAAGGAAAACATTCTGGTAACTTAGTCTTCAAGGCTAGTTTTAAATGTCTGAGAAGATCAGATATATTCCCTCTAAGTTTTCACCAGGTTGGTCATTTCCTGTTGCTCCATCTTCATAGGACAGGGTTTCTAGCTCTCTGTAGACCCTCTGAAGCTAGTCAGTCTAGGCTGGTGAATGGCTTGTAATCATCCACGACATCTTTGCAGAACATTTATCAGTCTCAGATATTCCAGTTCTAGTAGGGAGACAGTAGGAAAGGGAGTGACTTCCAGGATTTGAGTCTCTCAGAATTAGGCATTTTATAAATAGGATAACCACATGTCAGTGTACTGAAGTCATTCCAATGCCTCCTGCTTGCACTTGGAATAAAATCTAGACTTGTTAGTGAAGACTGCCAGCATTCACATGCTCTGGCCCTGGCCTACCTTGAGCAACCTGCATTCTGATCTAGTCATATGGACTTTCTGTTCTTCATATATGCCAAACGCATTCTTGCCCTGGGGCTTTTGTTCTTATCTTCCCTCCTCCTATAATGAATGCTCTTCCCCTAAACCTTTGCGTGGCTGGCTGTCATGCCTTCATCTTCATTCCTTTCTCTACCCAAAGCTAACTTCCTTAAAGAGGACTTTCCCAGTGATGCTGTCTAAGGTTCCCTCCTTTGCCCCCATCACCATCTCCTTCATTTATAGCTCTTATCACAATCTGCAATTGAATTATGCATTGCTTCATTCCCTTGTGTACTGTGTACTTTCTCAATAGAATGAAACCTGTTCTCCCAGTTTGATATTCCAAATATTTAACAAATAATATCACATGGCACTAATCAATTGGAGTTGATACTGGCCAAAGTCTTGGATTAGGGTCCAGGAAACCCCTCTTTCTGTCCTTTAACCCTTAAGTTGCTGACATGTGAGAAGTCTAGAAGTCCTGAGGGGGGAGTTAGAGTAAATAGGGCAATACATGTGAAGTAGGGGACTCAAGGAAATGGTTAGTCATGTTACTATGAAAATATTTCAGTATTTTATTTTATTTTTTTAAGATTTTATTTGTTTATTTGAGAGATTGAGAAAGTGCAAGGGAGTCCAAGTCGGGAGGGACTGAGGGAGATGGAATAGAGACTCTTAAGCAGATTCTACACTGAGCACGAAGCCTGACAACAAGGCTCAATCCCACAACCCTGAGATCATGACTGGAGCCTATACCAAGAGTTGGCCCCTCAACCAGCTAAGCCACCCAGGTGCCCTGAAAATATTTCAGTATTTTAGCAATCAGTAAGCCACTGGTTTGTAGTGGTTAGATATCAGTTTATTTTAGGATTTCAGGACCTAGAACAGTGACTGGAACATAGCAGTCCCTCACAGGGTGAATTACTTGAGTATCATCAAGTCCACCTACCACTTTCTCCAACTTGATGTTTTCTAGAAGAGTCATAAGTGGCCCGGGTTTATGGGTTATTAAAGGGGTAAGTACTGGTATATTTAGGCCATGGATTTTGGTTTAGTAACTAATATTTGTAACTCCTCATAGTTTACAAAATCTATACATCAGTTATCTCATTTTGTCTTCACAACTATCCTGAGAGGGTAGCAGGACAAGAATTATTCATTTTTCAGTTGAGTAAACTCAGGCTCCTCCAAGTCACGTGATGGCTAAAGAGTGGGCAGAGCTGGGAAATAACTCATGTCTTCTGGGCTGGGATTATGTTCTTTCCACTAGCTTTTGTATATTCTGTCCCCAGCTGGATGGATCTGAGCCCGAGCATGAAAGCAGCCAATGGATATACACGTAAAGATTCTGGCCTCCACACGTAGAAGTGTGTATGCCTTTATACAACAACTGTGGCTGGGTTACAAGATAGGGGATTTCAAGCAGGATTGACCAACCTATGAGGGAGGGTCTCAAGAGCCCTAGAAACCCTGTCCAGGAGTTTGGAAGAGCAGTTTATGACCAATCTGGATAAGCCTTAATAGAAATATAGTTGATCTCTTCAGACACTTAAAAAACAGTCTTGAAGACAAGATTGCCCAGACTTCTTCTCAACAAGTTCACAAGGCAGAGATAATACCAACAGTGAAAAATAATTGCAAAAATAAGGGTTTTTGTTTTTTGATTTTTTTTTGTTTCCAATGTAGTTAACATACAATATTATATTAGTTTCAGGTATATGGTATAGTGATTCAACAATTCTACCCATTATTCAGTGCTCATCATGATAAATGTACTAAAAATATACATTTAAAAATGAGCAGTAGTGTAGATTAAGGCAGTATTTACCAAAATATAATACATACAAAATGGTGCTAAGAAATAGTTTTTACTTAGAACATGGTTGAATACTTTGAATACTTTGATTTGTTAAGAATTTATTTTAATACATATGAGAGAAAATATATAACTAATAGGCAAATTTTATGATTTCATATATTTAGGAAGTGGTTAAAATAAGTATTTAACTTTTAAAAAAAATGAAACAACATCACTTGAGAAATTTTTAAAGATTTTATTTATTTATTTATTTATTTTGGAGAGAGAAATAGAGAGAGCAGGAGGAGGAGTAGAGGGAGAAGGACTAGCAGACTAAGTACAGAGCCCAACGTGGGGCTCAGTCCCACAACCCCAAGATCACGACCTGAGTTGGATGCCCAACTGATTAAGCCACCCCGGTGCCCCTAAAGAGAAATTTTAAGTGCATAATAGTAAAGATAATTCTCAGATATAATGCAAATGAATTGACAGATGAATGAATAAAATCTGTGAAAATTGTATTCCTTGAAGCTAGCTCTATCACTTTGCCTGACCTTGAACACATTCTTTAACATTTCCTCACCTGTTTAATAATTATTATTAATAATAATAACCAAGGATTCAATGGTTAAGTGCACAGAAAGTATTCAGCCCAGTTTGACACATGGAACTCAACAAATTCTAGCTACTATTTTCACATTTTATCAACAGTGAGAATTGTTGAACCATGGAAAGCTGTGAAGCAGAAAGCTCCTCATCATTGGAGGTGTGTAAACTGGACTAGGTGGATATCTGTCAGGGATGCTGCAGAGGATATTCCTACATGGGTGGGAGCTCAGTTAGAACTTTGAGGTGATTCCAGCTAGGAGATTTCTGTAATTCTGCTTTTTGGTGAATTCCAGGATGCCGGAAAGACTTAGAACTAGAGTTTTTCTCCTGCATCTTGGAGGACCCTTAAGTTGCTACTCATGAGGACTCAAAGAGCCATTGCTCTGTGAGCACCATTGTTGGCTGTGACACCCAGGCTTGACTTTCCATCACCCACATCACTGTCAAGAACTATCTGAGAACCACACAGCTATTGTCCCATAGTTCTTGCCCAACCAGGAAAAACGCCTGTTCTGTCCTCACAACCGTGGGAAAGACTAGAAGGCTTCTCATGGGTACAAAGAAGATCCATCCTGTCCAACTGTCAACTGGAATCTGGCCTATTCCTAGTAGTGGCTGCTGACAGGCATCAGATCCACCTGGGGAGCTCTAGCTATAGGAAACCTTTCTTTAAACAAGCCGAAATATGTCTCTCTATAGCTTTCACCCACATATCCTAGTTTCATCTCCTTTAACCACAAAGAACAAGTCTCCCCATTGCCTCCCATGGGAATCTAGCAGAAGATTGCAGACTAATGGAGTGTTTGTCCTGTGGTTGTTCATTTCCTTGTCATTCTCCATTGTTCCCACAGATGGATTGTTTCTGGGGAGCAGCTTCCAGTACCCTCTTCTTCCTCATCATCGATATCATGTTCTAATACAGTGCATCTCTGCCCCTTTGAAGGCTAGAGATTATAGAATCTGGGCCCCCTTTTCATCATAAAGATAGTTGCTCTCAGTAACATTCAGTTACACAAGGGATCCAGTAAATATATTTATGTGAAGCCATTAGTAATAGATCATGGCATATTTGGTGTTCTTTAGAGCTCTGGCGCCCCAGGGGTAGCCACTATCCCAGTTTCCAATACCAGGACTTTCTTTTTCCTGTTTTTGAACTTTAATTAAGTAGATTCATATGGTGTATGCTCTTTTTGGGTTTGGCTTCTTTTGCTGTACATTTCTGTACATTGTTTTGATAGTCATGCATATAATAGTACTTTGTTCTCATTGCTCTATTAGTATTTCATTGTATCTGTGTTCTATTTTGAGACTATATCAATTTCCATTGTAAGGATATACTGTAATTTATTTTTTTGGTCCCTTATTAATGGGTACCTAGACTCTTTCCAAGCTTTGATATACAAACAGTGCTGCAATGGACATCATTGAACTTACGTTATTTTTTGTACATGCAAGTATACTAAGTTCCTAAAAGTACACCTACTGGGTTAACAGGTATAGATATTTGTAATGTTGAAGAATATTGACAAATTACCCTCTATACAGGATGTACTCTTTACATTCCCACCAGCAAATTATTTGAGAGACTATTTTCTTAAAATGTTAAAGCTTGGAGCTTGTAGAGTCAGAAATCACATTGTATAACCCACTTATTGTACAACCCACATGAGAGAAATGAAGACCTTCAAGGCAAAAAGACTTGCACAAAGCCATAGAACAAGTTAGTTATAATTTTCAAATTCTGAAGGAGGCTTAGGTGCTGGTCTCACATATCAGAGAAAACCAACAAAACATCAAACACCCTGTTCTGCTGTTGGCATCCTGCCTCTCTCTTCCCTCCTCTTTCCCAACTGCCCTCATTTTTTTTTTTCAAAGATTTTAGTTACTCATTTATTTGAGAGGGAAAGAGACACACAGAGAGAATATATGTGCTTGAGCACGTGTGAGAGATGGGCAGAAGGGGAGAAAGAGGGACAAGCAGACTCTGAGCTAAGTCAGATGGGGGCTTTATATGGGGCTCTATCTCATGACCAAGAGATCATGACCCTGAGATCACGACCCGAGCCAAAATCAAGAGTCAGATGCTTAACTGGCTGAGCCACCCAGGTACCCCATCCCCATCTGCCTTCAAAGACAAGCACAAAAATGCCCAGCCACAGACACCAGGACCATCCACCTAAGAGATCTCCTACAGTTCCACTGCCCTAGTTTCCATCCACAGACTGAGGATTCTACTATCTAATTCTTTTTTTTTTTTTAAGATTTTATTTATTTATTTCACAGACAGAGTTCACAAGTAGACAGAGCAGCAGGCAGAGAGAGAGGGAGAAACAGGCTCCCCGCCAAGCAGAGAGCCCGATGCGGGGCTCGATCCCAGGACCCTGGAATCGTGACCTGAGCTGAAGGCAGAGGCTCAACCCACTGAGCCACCTAGACACCCCTCTACTATCTAATTCTAATGTCAGTTCTCTCCTGAGCTCAGGATTTTGCACAGTGGTCTCTTGGATATCTATGCATGACTATCTTTTTTTAAAATAATTTTTTATTTTTTTATTAACATATAATGTATTATTAGCCCCAGGGGTACAGGTCTGTGAATTGCCAGGTTTACACACTTCACAGCACTCACCATAGCACATACCCTCCCCAATGTCCATAACCCCACCTCACTCTCCTTACCCCTCTACCCCCGGCAACCCTCAGTTTGTTTTTGTGAGATTAAGAGTCTCTTATGGTTTGTCTCCCTCCTGATCCCATTTTTTCATTTATTCTTTTCCTACTCCCCACCCCCTCATGTTGCCTCTCAACTTCCTCATATCAGGGAGATCATATGATAATTGTCTTTCTCTGATTGACTTACTTCGCTCAGCATAATACCCTCTAGTTCCATCCACATCGTGGCAAATGGCAAGATTTCATTTCTTTTGATGGCTATGCATGAATATCTTAAGGGTATTTCAATCCCACCATGCTCAAAACTGAACCCATCCACTTTTTTTTTAACTTCAGCATGGTGAACTTTATTTATTTATTTAAGATTTCTTTTTTTTTTTTTTTAATTTAATTTCTTTTCAGTGTAACAGAATTCATTGTTTATACACCACCCCCTCAGAGTGCCATCTCCAGAACGCTGCTGGTTCACAAACTGTTGTCACATCAATCTACATGAAGTCCTGTTCTGGATTATTGCTGATTGTCCCATTCATATGAGTTATGGAATCAGAAAAGGTACAGGCAGCAAATAACTCTTGATTTCAGATGGAAAAGGCCTTTCATCCTTCCATCTCTTTCACTTAGAAAAGGAAGGTGACAAATCAGAGTGTTCCAGTGTAAAAGCCCAAAACCATCCTGGGCAAAGTGCTGGCTTGATGGGTTCAGCCCTGGGGCTACAGAGAAGGTGAAGAGATCTGCCTTTTTGGATTAACCGCTTCAGTCACGAAGACCCTGCATTTGCTGACTTGGCATCGAGGACAAGGAGTGAGTCAACCCATTTTACTTTGGATTGTGTCCAGGCAGTTCTCTGGGAAGGAAAGGACTTAGGGGACAATTTAAGAACTCCACCCAGATAAAAGCATTCTGGCGTAATACAATGAGTGGAAGATTTCCAGCTGGGGGAATGTTCAGTTCCACAGATGACCAATATCAGCAGCTACCCAGTGAAAAGAAGAGATGAAGAAAGAATTCATGAGACATCTGAAGGGAGGTGGTGGGAAGTGATGCAGAGAGCCCCAGGCTTTGGAGCTTGAGCCAAGATTCAATTCCCCACTCTTCCCTCTATGAGCTTTTGATTTTAGGTTCTTGTGTACTTACGGGAGGCCACACCTCCTTTGCAGATTTGCACATTGTGAGGTTGATGTGAGCCTCAAGCCAAAACTAAAGTGTCTGTGAACTATAAAAAGCCACAGTTTGGTTAGAATAATAAGGCCTCCTCTAAATTACATCAGACTACCAATACTGTTTGTGGAATTGACATGGCTGTCTTGATCACAGCACTGTAAGTGAAACTTGAAAGACACTGTGAGAAAACATGTGTAGGCGTGGAATTGCATCATGTGTAAATATGGTGCGTGTATGTGTATGCATGTGTGTATGCATTTGCACTGTTTCAGTGCTATATTCGTGCTCCGGTATTAATTAAATTTTGATGGAATGGGATCAGTGTAATGTGGGACAAAGGTTCAGAGCAAGGGCTTTGAAGTCCGAAGTACGGGTCTTCCAACTCCAGCTTAGAGCCCTGGTGACAAAATTACTTAATTTCCTGAGCTTTACTTTAATTACTTGCCAAATGGTGATAGTAACACATATACTTCATAGTGTGGATATGAGAATTAAATCTGATAAAAATATGCAACATTTAGCAACTACTGAGAACGATAAAAGATTCCAGTAAATGCCACTTATGGTCATTATCATGAATGTTATTACTGTTAATAATAAAATCCACTCAATGACTATGTGTGGGTGAATGGAGACTCTTGCCTGAGTCACAGTGCCTGCAGTGGGACAGGCAAGCAGAGACGGTTCCTGTGTGAGAAAGGAACATCCTTTCTGGGAGTCTGTACCTTCCTGGTTTATGGTGGAAGTCTCCACAGTCAGACCCATGGTTTGATTCTCTATTCCTTTTCTCTGTAACTTCTAGAAATGGGAGAAATCTATGTGTTCTGGGAATTATGAAGGAAAAAGTGAAGGAATAAAAAAAATGTTTATAGCCTCTTCTGAAATCATTCAGGGAATTAAGCAAATTAAATAGAGAGACCAGTAAGAACGTGAGAGTACTGATCCCGTTGAGGGGAGAGAGGAGAAATGACAGATGGGCACAGTTGGGACAATTTGGGGCTTGTTCTTAGGACTGAGGAGATGGAAAACTCAGAAGAACATAGTGGATAACAGAATTGACCTTAACATCAGGCAAAACTGGGCTCAAATTCCGTTTTTATCACAAAACATTGTGTAGTTGGGCAAGTTACTTGAACTCTCTGTAGACTACAAAGTGGAAATAAAAATAATACTTTTTTCCCTGAGGTGAAATAATACATGTAAAGTACTTGGCAAAGTGATACTTCTACTACTTCTAGTGGCTAAGTACCAGAAACTTTTCTTTTGGAAATTTGTTTGATTTTATTCCCTAACATTAACTTATCTATCTGACATAGACAAATGAAGATGTTCATTTTGGAAATGCTACTCTGCTTTACATATTAAGATCATCAAAGAAAAATGTTCAGGTCCAAGTGGGGACACAGTTGTAAATGAGGGTAGGAGTAGGGTTTACCTGATTTTGGACATAGAAATGGTGGCAGATAGAGAGAGAAACCTGCCAGGAAAGGGAGAATTCTTTGACTACTGAGTCAAGTCTGCTAGAACTGCTGTACCTCTTCTGGGGATTATGGTCCTGACATACATCACTTTTAAAATCTTGCAAGTAGGGCACTTGGGTGCCTCAGTCAGTTAGGTGTCTGCCTTCGGCTCGGGTCATCCTGGGATTGAGCCCTGAGGTGGGCTTCCTACTCAGCAGGGAACCTACTTCTCCCTCTCCCTCTGCTGCTCCCCTTGCTTGTGCTCTCTCTGTCAGTTAAGTAAATAAAATCTTCAAAAGCATAAAATCTTGTAAATATTTACAGTCTAACTTAACTGTATAAATTGTTGCCCAATCAATTACTTTTCTCTTTCTGTTTTTCATTTTATTTTTTTCCACAATTATTAAATAGCTGCTTGTTCTCAGTGTTGGAAGATTTTGTCTAACAGTTCCTAATATTGGAAGAAAGATGAGAACTGTGATTTCTGTCCTCAAATAACTATAACACAAAGCACCATGTGATAAGAAACCTAAGAAAAAAAAGTTTCATGAGGAAGGGTAGCCAAGAGCTAGAATTTGAACTATAGAGCTATTTTAATAGTTGATGGTAATCACATTTCAGAAGGAGACAGTGGAAAGAGACTCAAAGACTGGTACGTGGTTTGGTATGGAGGGGTTGGTTCTCGGGAATGATTCTAGAATTCATACCTGGTCAAGATGTCAGCACATTTAAGTACACGGGAGTCCAGACTGCTTTGTTTCAGTGCCAGCTTTACTTCTTAACTCGCTTATGTGGCCAATGGCAAGTAACATAATCTCTTTGTGTGTCAGTTTCTGCCGCTATAAAATGGAATCATAATAATATTAATAACTTTCAGAATGGCCAGAAGGATAGATTAGGTAATCAGTGTTACATTATTAGCACAAGGCCCGGCACATTGTAAGCCCTCACTAGTGTAAATAGTTATTATTTAATCAAAATCATTCTGAATAATTTTTAAGGAGACAACAAGAGAAGGTTTTATGTTTGTATTAAGATTTGTTTTGAGGCTTACACCAATTTCTTGCAATTTGGATGACAAAAGCTTGGTCAGAAGACATAACGGTGAAGGGATCCTTTAGGATATAATTCCTTATAAAGATCTGACTTGAATCTCTGTTTTTTCTCTACATAAAGCATATATAATACTGATGCTTGTATATCCTTGGTCCTCTGAACTAACACAGTTATACTGTAATATATGATGTTAACAAGGAAGGCAATAGTATTCCCCTGCTAATAACTCAGCCAGTGGTCTACACTCTTTGGTCCTATTTGTCAACCTGCGATTCTTCTAAGCCTGATTAAATGGTCTTTTTTTGAATTAGTGTTTCTAGTCAATTTAATAACCATTCCCCCCTTTTAAATAATTTAATTAACATACTTTCCTCTAAGTAAGACATTCAAAATAAAACTATTTTAATATTTACTGTTGTTTATGAAGGTATTAGCTAATATTTTTGCATCCATGCTGAATTGGATAGCAAACCAAGTTGGAGAGCCTTACGTTTTAAGGGCTGGATTTTAATCCTGGCTCTGGACCTCAGGGCCTCCCCGTTCCAAGGGTCGTCGGCATACCTCCAGAGGATGACATCCATGGTGCCTGCAGTAGTTCTTACTGGCAGGTTGTCAAATATCTTGTGCCTTGGTTCCTACCCCCACCCTCCCGAAATCCATCCACATTACAAGGTTTTTGTAAAGTTCATTTCACTTACATAGATAAAATATATGACACATGACTTGGCACATAGTAAAGCATAAGTGGGGGCTGTAACGATTGCATTCATGATCACTGTCTCCCTTAAACTTTACAGCAACCATCCAAACTTGATGGCCAGTAACATGTCCGCTTTATGAAGCAGGAGGCATGGCACTGTAAAAAATAATTGTTTTTCAAAGCACAAATACAATGTGCCTCTAGGGTGAGAGATTTTGCCATAACATTAAATAATATAATAATATGATTTTTACAAAATTAAATTATACATTTAATTTTTTTTAATTGTGGTTTTTCTTCATTCAAATAAACAGTATTCTTTGCCATTGTGTGAATGTATGCAGAAACTAAGCATCAAAACAGCTGAGTGTCTGTTTTACCACTTCAGCCACTGAAATTTAGGTGAGAATGTGCTACCATCTTCACATTCCTGAGAACTGAGAACCCTTGGGCAGGTTGACTCCCAAGACACGTCACTTTGAGTGTGGCTTTCTTTAATGACACCAAATGTTAACAATACAAGGACTGACTGTGAGTTCCCCCCTCCCAGAAAAAATGTGGAAGTACACATGGGGAAACTATTTCCTTAGTCACTAGACTTTTTGATGGAAAGCATTAGTACATTGTGGGTTAAAGGATGCGTTTATTGTTGAGTGTTACTCTGAAAGGTACTTATAATTGCAGTGAAGGAATTTGTAATATTTAGTAATGGTGGGAACAGAGTGACTCATGAGTGAGAGAGGGAGAGCCAAGAAAAAATAAACAATTTATAAAACGTTGGACAGGTCAACTGTACATTAGAGTGTTTTCTTCACATAATTTCAATTTTGTATTCTCCATTAAGTAAGAAGGCTGCCTTTTAATTGTGTGTTATTTCATCAATTTGAATACTCTTTTAGTAATTATTTTATGGGAAAAGGTTTATTAAGCACTGACTATATAACATGCACTCTTCTTAGGCCTTGGGACACACTGTAAAATGAAACAGGACATAATTCCTGCTCTGACAATCAAGCAGGGAAGACAGATAAATGATAAATTTTAGATAAAGGGTGCACAGAGAGAGCTTATCTTGTCTGGTAGGTCTTGGAGGACCTTGCAAAAATTCACTACACTCTAAAGCAGGTCTGGTTTTGTGCATTCATTCATTTATTCACCCATCCTTTCCTGCAGCAATGTGTATTGTTATCCTCCAGTTAGGTGTGCTGTGTTCTAGGCTTTAAGGATTTAGGAATGAACAAGAATTTCTAAGACAAGGGAATAAATAAACAGGTAAACAAATGTGTAAGATTATCTCAGGTACTGGTGAAGGGTAAGAAGGAGGAGGAGAAAATTGCAACAGGATGGTATGTTAGGGGCTGATCTGGGAAGGTCTCTCCGAAGAGATGACACTTTAGATGACCCTTAAATTGAGAGGAACCAGCCATGCAAAGAACCTTTTAAAGATATTCTCAGTGTTTCTCCTTCCTTTCATCATTCACAAAGCTTCAATGAATTCTAATAAAAAAAGTAGAGCCTTTTTTCAGGGATGTTTTGAGAGGCAAAGGCAAAATTGGTAAGCAAACCACCTTTTCCAGCTGAGGCCAGAAGAGAATAACAATCATGATCTCCTCTGGACAATAGCTGTATCAAACAAAATAATAATTTCCAAGGTAACAGAGACTTTGGAATGCTAGCATGATAAAGCAGTGAGGGCAGATGAATTAGAAGTTTTACTTATTCTAACTACAAATAGTAGTAATGGAGAAAATCTTGGAAATACTTGCAGGACATGTGGAAGATGAATTTTTTTTAAAAGATTTTATTTATGTATTCAAGAGAGAGATAGCAAGAGAGAGCATGAACAGGGGATTAGGGGGAACGGGGGCAGAAGGAGAGTAGCAGGCTCCCTGCTGAGCAGGGAGCCCAAGGCTGGGCTTGATCCCAGGACCCCGGGATCATGACCTGAGCTAAAGGCAGACACTTAACCGACTGAGCCACCCAGGCATACCTTGGATAGATGGTTTTTGACCAGAAGTTCATTAATCCTGTCACAGTTTGGTTATAAAAAGGAAGTATGACCTCATTTTATTGTCACATCCTGGGAAGCCCGGAATATGTGGATTATACGTAGCTGTGAGCATTTTTATTCAACATACAAAGACTACTTATGCTGTAACAATTGCTAACACTTACTGAACATTAACTATGTGTCACCGTCCCCTCTAAGTGCTTACATATGTTAACTCATGTAACACTCATGACATCTCCGTGAGGGAGCTACTATTATGAAGCAGACAGGAGTTAGAGAATTTGCCCAAGTTCACAACAGATGTTGAAGAGTCAAGCCCAGGCAGTTCAGAGCTGGGGCTCTCACTCATTTTGCAAACTTGTTTTTTATGCCACAACTATGATTCTTCTCATCAGCCACTAGGTAAGTCCCAGGGCGGTGTTCATCATGTGATGAAGAGTTCATTGTGAGGGAGAGAGAAAGAACAATAACGGGCAGAGAGAGACAAACAGAGAGAATGAGAGAGAGCTAGCAAATGTGTGGGTAGGTGGCACCACCAGATTTAATCCTCTGAAAAAAATCTGAAGAAGAAAAAGAATAATTTTTCAAGTATTAGTCCACATGTAGTCCCTATTTCTCTCAAGTCTCAAAGCAAACAAACACGGTATTTTTAGCCCTGTTTTTAAAATGAAGAAATTAAGCTCAGAAAAGTTCAGCAACTTGGGTCTGCCTTATGCCTAAATCTACATTTTTCCAGTACTGCTCCCTAAGGGTGTTTGTAAAAAAAAAAAAGAAAAAAGAAAAGAAAAGCAAAAATAAAGCTATTATTTGACCTGTTGTCTAGTCCTAGTTTGATAATGCTGTGATAGGATTTCATATCCAAAGAGAGATTGAAGGGAGCTTTTTATTAAAGGCTGTAAAACTGGGGGTGCCTGGGTGGCTCAGTGGATTAAAGCCTCTGCCTTCAGCTCAGGATATGATTCCAGAGTCCTGGGATCGAGCCCCACATCGGGCTCTCTGCTCGGCGGGGAGCCGGCTTCCCTTCCTCTCTATGCCTGCCTTTCTGCCTACGTGTGATCTCTGTCAAATAAATAAATAAATCTTTTAAAAAATAAAATAAAAAAATAAAGACTGTAAAAATGTACTGTAAAGTAAATTTAACCTTATAAAAATCTACATGATCTACAACCAAAATAAATTCATGGAAGAAGTGAGGACATGCCAGTGTTCTCAGCATAAGGCTAGGAGCCCTCTTGGTGTCAAGAGTATTGGAATGTCCTTTTTTCTTTCATTAGTGGCAAGTATGTACACACACACACACGCGCGCGCGCATGAGGTGATAATGAAAATTCTTTTGTTGCGTAAAAAAAGGATGTACACAGACTAACAGTTTTGAAGAAAAATATAACCTATGTTAGAGGCTTAATGGACAGAGACCCTTTAATTTAGGAAGGTCTCTAAATATGACTACTGCCTTATCATAAAATATAAAAAAGAGAATCACCTCAATTAAGTTATCCTTCCATTGTCATCATCATCATTGCTGTCATCATCATGGTAATTATTATTATTTCCAGGCTTGTTCAGCTTTCTTCTCTTACTGTATTTTTCATATTTTAGATTGTTTTATTTAAAGTCATCCAGGCACTGTTAAAAAAAAGATATAGCCCTCTAAATGACCATTTTACTAATGTATCCTTCCTTTAATATTGTAAAGTTTATGCTAGTGCTTTTTTCTTGATTAGAATCAATAATTATGGTCTATATTGCTGGTCATATTTCAGGAATTGGGCTTGACTACTTTAGGTGTGCTTCTAATTTCTAAATTAGATATAACAACTTTTTAAAAAAATATTTTATTTATTTGACAGAGCGATCACAAGTAGGCAGAGAGAGGAGAAGGAAGCAGGCTCCCTGCTGAGCAGAGCCTGATTTGGGGCTCCATCCTAGGACCCTGAGATCATGACCTGAGCTGAAGGCAGAGGCTTTAACCCACTGAGCCACCCAGGTGCCCCGATATAACAACTTTTATATAATTGATTTTCTTCTATTTATTTTCTTCTTGTGTGATTTTATTTTACTTTTGTTCTGAGTAGTTCTGTGACCAGATTCTATAAATTCTAGTATGTAGGATTTAAACTTTAAGTGTTTTAAGTATTTTTCAGTGGTTTGCTTCTGTCACAAATTTCTGTTTCATCTGCAATAGATTCCTTTTACAGCATTAATATAAAACTTTTTTTTGTTTCTGATCATTCTTTAAATAACTGTATTTTGTTTTACATTCACTCATAATTTTGTATGTATTTTCAAACTATTATAACTTTAATTATTATATATTATAAAATAAGCCTCTGAAACTTGCCTGCTATGCTTTGTTTTATTTATCTTTTTCCTTTTTGTCTGAAGTTGTTATTGGCAACCCTTTTCTTTTGCTTAAGCGTGGTTTGTTTTCATTTATTCTCAGCCTTTCAAATCAATATGTTAATTAACTAATTAGTAATTTTGTTTTAGAAATGTCTCTTAAAAGCAGTATTGATAATTTTTTTTTGAGATGCACTTGGAGACTCCCTGCCTTTAATTAGGGAAGTTCAGATCATATACGTTTACTGAAAAATTTTTCATAATTTGACTTTTTTTTATATACTTAATTTATTTATATTTATTGTTTTTTTACTTGCTTATTAGTACATGGAGTATCTTTAATTTGATTTCACATTTAAAATTGTTTGTGAGGAAAAAGGCTCTTTTTTCTATGACATCAGTTATTTCCTAATACGATTTGAGACATTGTCAACTGTAAACTTGTTGATTCATACTTATCTAAAGTAAGTTTTTTACTTACTTTTATAGAAGAAAAAAGACTATCCATATTGGCTTTTGTTTTGTTTTATTTTCTTTAATCTGAAGAAGGAAGCCCTGTGTTTTCTTACTTTTTTGTTGGTCATTATGAATTATACTTCTTTAAGACATATTAATTTAGAATAATCATTAGCTTTAACTCTTTACATTTGTAAGTAAGGTTTTATTTTTTTCTCTAATGCTCATTGATTTCTTTGATCGCCATAAGTTTTTTACTTTTAATATTTTGTGTTAAGCCTCTATTAGTTTTCTATCATTGAGTAATAAATTAACACCAACTTAGTGCCTTAAAATAACAGATTAATTTTCTTACAGTTTCTGTGGGTCAGGAGTCCAGGCATGGCTTAGATGGATTCTATGTAAAGAGTCTTACCAGCCTGAGATCAAGATGTCTTTTGATGTGGAACTCCTAGCTGAGGTTCTGGGTTTTCTTCTGAAGGTGCTGGTTGTTGATAGAATTTAGTTTCCTGCAGCTGTTGAACTGAGGCCCTTGACTCCTAGATGTGACCTTTCATTACCTCAGAAATGGCCTTTTTTAAATCCAGAGTTTGATTCTTTAAGATCTGGAGGAGTGTCCATGCTCCTGCTTCAAATCTGTCTCACCTTCTGATTCTGATCTCTCTAGACCCTGTTTCAGTGGCTCACCTGATTAGGTCAGGCCCACCCAGGGTATCTGCCTTTAATTAACCACAAGTTAATAGAGACCTTAATTACACCTGCAAAATCCTTTTACTTTGTCCTATACCATAGCCTGATCTTCGTGGTGGTTTGCTGTCATATTTTTAGGACCTCCAACACAGCGTCACTGACACAGTATGTGTAGTAGGGGATGACAATCTTGGGGGACTTAGAATTCTGTCTACCACAAGATCTAATTTAAATCCTATTAGTTTTACGTGGCCTTTGAAGAAATATTTTTAGAGACGTACTTGAGGATTTCTTTCCATATGGGTATCTTTCCTGGTATTTGAAAAAAAAATCTGTGAACATTCTTTTTCTTTAAAAGTTTGTGAAAGTGTCATATATATAGATAAATGTAGAAGAAAAATGTATGATATGGGTAAATTTGTAATGAAATATGTATTCTAAAACATCTAATTTTAATACTTGTTGTTATTATAAATTAACATAGCATTATAAAAAATTAATTTGCCTTGAATTGTTTATGCTTTTTGGGTCGGTAATCCCACTTTTATTAATGATCTACCCTAGGAAAATGAAGACTAGGAGAAACCCTTCTGTACAAAAATGTTTATTTTAATACTTTATTATAGTAAATGTGTGAAAAAGTTACAAGTTGGGGAAATGTTAAGGCACTTAGAGTTAACTCCATAGATATATATTGTATAATAAACATAAATACCGTAAGGGGGGTGGTGGCACCTGGCTGGTTCAGTCAGTAAAGCGTATGGCTCTAGATCTTGGGGTCATGAGTTCAAGCCCTGCACTGGGTGTAGAGATTGCTGAAATAAACTTAAAAAAATATTTAAAAAATATAAATACCATAAGAGTACAAAAGATATATACAGAATATGTGAGATATAGAACGTAAAATTATAGGTACGCTATGACTACAACTATGTGAAATAGGAAGTGGTAACTGCAGGACTAGAGTAATTTGTGGAATCACTTCTCGGCCTTTTGGCTAAGATCAAGTGTAGAATAATTTGTGGAAAAGCCCTTGATGAAACAGGTTAACGTATCAGGTATATATTTTTAAATAATTTGTTTAAGTCTACCAATAGGTTTATACAATGTATAAAACAAAATTAACTCAGATTCTCAAGTGTCTGGAAAAGAGTAGGTGTGGACCTCCTTGACTTCTGATTCCCTTTCATCTGAAATCTGCTGAGCCTTTACTAAGTGAAGGGTGAAATTTCCCTCTGCCATTGATGAGAACTAAGTGAATTATAGTGGGAGTAGACAGACCTGGCCCTTCCCTCATGATGATGACTAATTGACAAACCTTCTTGATGGGGTGTGACCTAGGGCTGACCCTTGATGACTGGGGATAGATTAAATACAGAATGCTCACTTTTCCTTGCTTTTCTATGAGGTTTCATATGGGACTGGTCTATTGTGAGCAAGAAGGAATTACTAGATCCTTTTAATAAATATATCAGTACTGAAGCTACCTGAGACGATAGTTTAGTTATAAAGTCAATTCTCTCATCCTGGGCAGAAAACCCTTCCAGTGCCTGTGTGAGAGATATCTCCATCTTGCCCCTGCCATGTGTAATGTATACTTGTTACCACTGAATGTAGCCTGTGTTTTTGATTTAAAAAAAACAACAACAAACTTCTTTGACCACAGACCACTTTTCATGGAACAGGTCCCAATAGATTGTCTGAAACACAATTTGGAAAAGACTGAATCATAAATAATCCTTTAATCCTCATATAAAGAGTCATGTCAAATAAAGAAATTTGAGATGTGTAAGAGAGATTATATTTGTTTTTCAAGGTCCCAAGGGGGTTAAAAACTAGAATAAAAGAATAAAATTATAGTGAGTTAGGTAACTATGTAAAAAGATGGCTTTATTCTAAAAGTCAAGCTTCCCTTCACTAACAGTTCTCCAACATGGATTTAATGATCATTTGTTGTGAATACTATGAAGAAGATTCAAGAGTTAGACAGGAACTTAGAAGAGTTAGGAAGATTTGTGATTTTCAGCCTTGTCTGAGCATCAAAATCTTCTGAGAAGTTTATTTGTATAAGAGAGGGAAAAAAGGAAGGAAGGGGGCAAAAAAAACAAAAAACAACAACAACAAAAAACACCTGGGCCCCATCTAAGCCCTACTGAATTGAGAGTATCTGGGTTTGGAGCCTAGAAATTTGAATTTTGAATAAGCTGCTTGGTGATTCTTTTCTATACAGTTAAGAGACTAGCAAATGAAAACAAATGAACCAGATGGCTTTTTAAGGATACTCGCACCCATAAAAATCTGTTTCCATGGTACAAACAACAGTATGGCAAATTAGGCAATTAGGAATGCTGAGCAAATGACATTGCTTGTCATTTGAGAATCAGAGAGCAGAGACCTCGTTTCTGAGATCTTCCAGTGCAGGAGCAATGGGACTGGTTTGTGCTACTGAATTCATTATTCTGAAAGCGAGATGGGAGTGATGAGAGCTAGGGAAGGAGGAGGTGACCTGGGAGGGCAGCTTTGGAAGCTGACTTCTCCACCCATGTACAATCCCTTCCTTGCTGTACGAAACGAAGATTTTGATTGCTTGCATGTGTGGCTGTTGCCTCATGGAGTTTAATGAGGTTCATCCCGTGCAGAGAAGCTGCAGGACTTCTCGGATGGTTGTTACAGGGAGTGGCTTCTTGATCACGGCGATCCATTAATCTGCCAGCAAGGGTCTGGCCGGATGTGTCTTTACCGCCCAAGTTCTGACTGGTTTTGCCCAAACCAAGGGAGTGACCTCTCATAGTGTTTGCCCCAAGTTGCGGTCAGTTTTAACAGCAAATCTTAGTTCTGCCTAGTATTATATAGAGATCTAGGAAAAGAAGCAGCCCCTCGTTCGTAGAAGAGTGCACCTAGACACTGGTTCTGGAGGTGACTAGGAAACATGGATACCCCTCCCAGAAATCCCAGGCTCTTCACCCAGGTGTGTATGAGATCACTGTTCCCCAGGGATGCCCGAAATCTGGGCAACTAGAAGATATTTGCCAGATCCATTCTTCTTACTCATTTATCTGTATTTGTCAAGTGTAACTCTGTGCCGTTGGCTACACTGTGGACACTGATAAAGTTATAGGTGAAAACAGTCAGTAGTTAACCATCTGGTTAAATTTCCATACTTGCTCTGAACGGGAAGTAGCTAGCTTCTCTTGGTAATCATCATTAACATAATAGTAACTAATATTTATGGACTTGGCACCTATGTGCTGAAAACATTTCCATGGCATGTTCCTAGTAAGGCATTATTATTGCATCCATTTCCCGGATGAGAAAATGGAGACACATAGATAAGGTCACTGGATCAAGATACATAGCCTCCACTCATCATGAGGGTGGGCATGAGAAGGCAGAGATTTAGGATTCCTTCATCACATCCTCTGAGCTTGGGTGTTGCTTGCTCTTGATCTCTGGGTTAGGGTCTGAATTAGGCCATGCTCTGTTGGTACTGCATTAATACAGTCCAGTCTCCACCTCAGGGAGGATCTTTCTGAGAAACAGGGATTATATTCAGGCCCGGAGTAAAAGAAGAGAAATGGGATCAACAGTAGCTGGCTTTGGAATCTCAGGGGAACAAATAGTCTCAAGAGAGGAAGGAAGAGTCTTAAGTTTGGAGAAGGTTGCAGGCTGTCCTTTGGGTGGATCAGAGGGTGAGGTTCTTTTTATGAAACTCTTAAACCGTAAGGAGTCAACAGGACATCTAAATCTGACTTCCTGGGTTCAGAGGGTCAGCTGGACCTAACCCCAGTGGGTCAAGGAGACTAGCCAAACCGGAAGAGCAGGGTCCTGGCCAAGTAGCTCAGATTTAGTTAAGTTTTGTTCCTGTAATACTGAAAAAGCTTTGTGGATGTGATTCATTTTAATGAGATTTAGGTGTAATGCAACAGAGTTGACGTTCCTCCAGTTTGTAAACTCTGAACTGTTTTATGGAGATACAGTATCTCATAATGTAAATCATTATTTTGATTTTAAAAAGGATTCTCTTGGGGCACCTGGGTGGCTCAGTTGATTGAATCTCTGACTCTAGATTTCAGCTCTGGTCATGATCTCAGGGTCCTGTGATTGAACCCTGTGTCAGGCTCTCTGCGCTCAGTGCACAGTCTGCTTGTCCCTCTCCTTCTGCTCCTCCCGAGCTCGCAGTCTCTCTCTTTCTCTCAAATAAATAAATAAAGTCTTAAAAAAAAACACACAACAAGATTCTGTGTTCTTAAATTACTAACTTTTTAAGCGCTCCTTCCAAGCAGATTTACCACATTCTTAATTACGGATTATGTGTTTATCTTCATCAAACCAAGGATGGTATTGTCTGTCTTTCCAGCTACATTCAAATATTTACTGAATACTGGTTTTGTTTTTGTTTTGTTTTGTTTTGTTTTTAATTTGAGAGAGAGAGAGAGAGAGCACAAGCAGGGGAAGGGGCAAAGGGAGAGGGAGAAGCAGGTTCCTCACTGAGCAGGGAGCCCAATGCGGGGCTGGATCCTGGGACCCTGGGATGAGCTGAGGTGAAGGCAGGAGCTTAACTGACTGAACCACCCAGGTGCCCTTTACTGAGTACTATTTAAAAACGAAGTTGGAATCATTATACTCTATTTGTATGTATTTGAATTATTTTTCTCCCTGAACATTTTTAAGAATATTCCAGAACATTTTATGTCAGTGAAAAATGTATTTACCCATTTTATTTTGAAAGGATGAATGATGTTCTGTTACACAGATAAACTATGATTACTTAACCATTTCTCTCTTACAATAACTAAGTTTTCACTCTTTCATTTTACCATTTGCATATATAACAGTGAAAAAAAAATCAGGAACAATCTGAATGCTAACACTGTTTTGAATATGTTTGACCATAAATCTTTCCAATAAGATATTATACTGGGTCAAATATTGATACTTAAAATTTTCTTGTTGTATAAACTCTAACTAATTTGTAGGATGGTTGTATTAATTTTAATCAGTGACTGGGAAAGTTACCTAACCTTTCTGTGCTTCACCTTCTTTGTCTCTAATAGAGGAATAACATGGGTACCGATTTCATAGGTTTGAGTTGTCATATAGAAGGTACTTGGAACAGTGGATGAATAGTATTGAGAATGGCACATTCTGTACAGTTGTTTGCTATTTTGATTATGCTCCTACCAACATTAATGTCATCTTTCTGTGGCAAGTCTGACAGCTTTTCCTTTTATTATATAAAAATACTATTTTAATAGATGAATGTTACCCCCTTTTTATTTGCACTTTTTTTTTTAAGATTTTATTTATTTATTTGACAGAGAAAGAGACACAGGGAGCCGGAAGTGCAGGGAGAGCCAGAGGGAGTAGGGAGTAGGGAGCCTGATGTGGGGCTTAATTGGGGATCGATGTGGGGCGAGATCCCAGGACCCTGGGAGCATGACGTGGAGTCGAAGGCAGTTGCTTAACTGACTAAACCACCCAGACGCCCCAGTCTGCACTTATTTGGTTACTAGTAAAGTTTGACGTGTTATTCTGTATTTGTGTAGCTTCTTTTATTTCTTTTGTCTGGATTTTATTCCTGCTTTAACTAGAGTCTCACTTTTTCTCCAGTTACTTTTATGACATCTTTTTATGGTGATCTTTGTTGCCATTTATGTTATGGATATGTTTCCGGTTTATAAGATACCCTGTGCTTAGCACTAGTGGTTTTTGTTGTGGTGGTGGTTGTTTTGTTTTGGTTTTTTAAGATTTTATTTATTTGTCAGAGAGTGTGCACAAGCAGGGGGAGCAGCAGGCAGAGGGGAAGCAGGCTTCCCGCCTAGCCGGGTGCATGATGCGGGACTCCATCCCAGGACCCTGAGATCATTACCTGAGCCGAAGGCAGACGCTTAACCAACTGAGCCACCCAGGTATCCCTGCACTAGGTATTTTTGAGTGTAGATCAGAGAAGACTGGGAAGGTTTGAGGGAAGAAGTCACACTTGGGCAGCCGGCTGAGCAGAAATGAGTGGACTTTGTAGATGTAGGGGTAGTGACAATGACTGTGGAGAAAACATCCTGCACCAGGGATTAGAGACTACAGTTTTATTCCAGATTTTGTCCTTTGGACAAGCCAGTTAATATCTCTGAACTCGAATATACTTATCTATAAAATGGGCTCATATGAATGATTGCAGAGTATCCATCAGGGTCAAATGAGTCCTCATATGTTCAGCTTTTGCATTAACTAAACAAAGTGAACCTATGGCTACTTTTTCTTTTATTTTTGGCATCTACAGTTGTCAGAAGAAAGCCACTTTCACATTGAGAGTCTGTTGTGTTTGCCCAGGATGGGCTTCCGATTCCTCCTGACCCAGTTAGCTTCTTATCCAGATATCAGCTCAGCTGACCATTGGAACCTACCGCTCACTACCTGTGCCTTCTCCCCCTACATGCAAGCTGCTTGATGAGGTCAGATCCCACCTTGTTCCCTTACAGCACAGGTCCCTCTTCCTTGTAGCATTCTATACCCTTAAGAGTTTCACATTTACTTAGGTGACTACTTGATAAGTGCCCATTTCTCCCTCTATAGACTGCAAAGCCCATAAGGGCAGAGACCAGGTGTCTTTTGCTTACCATAGTTTTTTTTTTTTTTTTTTTTAAGATTTTATTTATTTATTTGACAGACAGAGATCACAAGTAGGCAAGAGAAGCAGGCAGGGAGAGAGAGGATGCTTACCATAGTTTTCTGCCTGTTCACTATGCCTGAGTAGGACCTTCGTTCATATTTCTCTAGTGAGTAGTGGGACAGTTGAATATGCATTAAAGCACTTCAGAGAGCACAACAATGTAAGCAACATGTAAGAAAGGGATCTGTCAGGCTACAGTACCGATGAGGGGACAAGCATGTCTGCATCAGAGAGTAGTGTGTAGAGGTTAGCCATGGGAGATGGGACTGGGAAGGGGGACTGGGTTTGATCATGGGGAGCCCTGGACACCAGATGGGAGAGTTTTCCTGAATGAGTCATGCAGTGAGGAACCAGTGAGGAATTCTGAGCAGGTGTGGCATAAAGAAGACTTGTGTAAATAAGATAAAAAGTGCCTGTCAGTGGAGAAAATATTAAATAAAATATTAAATAAAAGAAATTAAAGAGAAAATATTAAATAAAATATTAAATAAAAGAAATTAAAGATTTTATATTAAATGCCTTTCATATTCCATGATTTTAAAAAACCATGATTAATTAGAAAATTTAAAAATTCTTAATTTTAAAAATTGCAATTTTATGTTTTCTCTGTGGTTTTAAATGCCATTAATATAGAATGCAAAATTGGGAATTTGGGACACGGCATACCTGATTATACTGAAAATTTTGGATTTAAGAACTCAAAGTAAATAGTGAAAGCATCACATGTTTGTAAAACAGAATAGAATTTCTATTGAAATATAATGGAATTAAACTTTACTATATCTATAAAAACAGTAATTTTGATGTAATTGTTCAAATAAAATTTAAATAACCTGAAAATTATGTGAAGCAAGAGAAAGGTTTACACTTGAAGTTTCTGGGTAAAGATTAATAGTCCAAGGGGTGCCTGGGTGGCTCAGTTAAGCGTCTGCCTTTGGCTCAGGTCATGATCTCAGGATCCTGGGATGGAGCCCCCGCAGTGGGCTCCCTGCTCAGTGGGGCTGGTGGGGGGTATCTGCTTCCTGTTTCTCCCTGTCCCTCTCACCACCTCCTGCTTGTGCTCTCTTGCTCTCTCTCTCTCTCTTTCTCAAATAAATAAGACCTTTAAAAAAGAAAATTAGTAATCAACATCTGGTCATTTTCCCTAGGTAACTCTTTTTTGATCTGATTATATTTCGTTTTGAGATATTATGATTTTTAAAACATTACTAATTGCCTTTGGAAAATCGCAATCATATAGTATTAAGTTAATGGCTATTTGCGTGTATCTCAAGGTCTCTGAGAAATGGGAACATTACGATGTGGGTGATCATCACAAATGCTGCTTGTCAATTATCTTTGGTTCTATATTTCTTAGCACTTGTAGGATTGGATTTCTTGGCCCCTTGTGATTGAGTGGGACCATATGCATTACTTCATCTGGTTGAAGAGTTATGAGTAGAAATGAACTTTGTCACTTGTAGGCTGAGCATTTCATTGCAAGACTCTCCCGAGTGTCCTGCCCAGGTGACACCCGGCAGCATTTGAAATTGTGAGTGCTCTTAGCCGGGGTCCTTGAGTCATAAAAATAAGCAGAGTTCCTAACCTACAATGGACATGTAATATATTAAGAAATGACCTTTGCAATTCAAAGGAACTGAGATTTTTAGATTCTTTGCTATGTAGCATAACCTACCATACCTTCATTCATACATTTGTGTCACATATAATCTATAAAATGAGAATGCTAGTAACAGGTGTATGAAACAAGGTCTAACTTTGGCATGAGTCAAAAAGAATTTTAAAAAGAGTTTGTCTGTATTTACAGGTATTTTTTGACAGCCAAAAAAATTTAGGATCTTCTTGATCCTCTGCAAAAAATTTAATTTTTTTTGAAATAGAACCAGGTCATTTAAAAATTTTTAGTAACTTGATTGACGTATAATTGATAGACAATAACCTGCACATATTTAGAGTGAACAGCTTGAGACATTTGACATATGCATATAGCCTCGAGACCTTCATCACAATCAAAACAGTGAACAATTTCCCTAACTCAAACTTTTCTTTAAGCCCTTTTCAACTCTTTTCTACCACTTCCATCTCCCTCATCTGAGTACTGATCTACTCTCCATCACCATGTAGTAATTTGCATTTTCTTTAATTTTATATAAGATCATGCAGTATCTAATCTTTTGTTTAATTTCTTGGCTTCAGCATGATTGTTTTGAGAGTCACTATATTGCTGTATGTGTGAATAGATAACTTCTTTTTATCATTGAGTAGTATTTTGTTGTATGGATATAACACTATGTATTTATTTGGTCATCTGTTAATGGCCATTTGAATTGATTCCAGTATTTGGCTGTTATGATAAATGTGCTTTAAGAATTCTGGTACAAGTCTTTATATAAAATATGCTTTCATTTCTCTTGTGTAAATACCTAAGAGTAGAATGACTAGAATGAATAGTAGGTGTAAGCTTAACTTTTTATTTTATTTATTTATTTTTATTTAATTTTATTTTTTTCAGTGTTCCAAGATTCATTGTTTATGGACCACACCCAGTGCTCCATGTAATACATGCCCTCCTTAATACCCACCATCATCAGGTTCACCCATCCCCCCACATCCCTCCCCTCCAAAACCATCAGTTTGGCTTAACTTTTTAAAGGAACTCCCAAATTATTTTTCCAAAGTGGTTGCAATGCTACTAGCTGTTTATGAGAGTTCTAATTCCTTCACAGCTTCTCCAACACTCAGGATGGTCAGTCTTTTTAATTATAGCCATTCCATTGGGTGTGTAATAACATCTAATTTTGGCTGTACTTTTCATTTCCCTAGTTGCTAGTAATGTCAAGTATCTTTTCATGTGTTTATGTACCATTTGTTTGTTTCTGGTCAAAGATCTGTTTAAATCTTTGCCCATTTTTCAGTTTGGCTTGGAATTCTGTTCTTATTATTGAGTTTTGAGACTTCTTTACAAAGAGGCGAGAGAAGATCTGGGGAGGAAAGGAAATGTTCATTATGTTGATGGTTTCCCATGTGTATACATATGTATACATAAAAGTATGTACATACATAAAAGTATGAAATTGTACATTTTAAGTATTTAGGGTATGGCAGCTATATCTCAAAAGAAAGAAGGCGGGACGCCTGGGTGGCTCAGTGGGTTGAGCCTCTGCCTTCAGCTCAGGTCATGATCTCAGGGTTCTGGGATCGAGTCCCGCATCGGGCTCTCTGCTCAGCAGGGAGCCTGCTTCCCTCTCTCTCTGCCTGTCTCTCTGCCTACTTGTGATCTCTCTCTCTGTCAATAAATAAATAAAATCTTTAAAAAAAAAAAAGAAGGGGGCTGTTCATATTTGTAATCTCACTTATTTATAATACACGAGGAAATTTAATTCAAATAAGTTATATACACTGTACATTTAAAATGGTTAAGTGATATGTACACATTTTCAGGTTGAGATCTACCCATGTCATTCTGACTATTTCAATCTATAACATAGTTAAATTTGTCAATTTTATTACACTTATAAAAATTCGTTAGTAGACTGAGTGTTGCTGGGGGGAGGGGGGACGGGAGAGGGTGGTGGGGATATGGAAATTGGGGAGGGTTTGTGCTATGATGAGTGCTATGAAATGTGTAAACCTGGCGATTCACAGACCTTACCCCTGGGGATAAAAATACATTATATGTTTATTAAAATAAATTTTAAAAAATCGTTAGTACTGAAAAAGTACTTGTTTGTTAAGCCTACCAATTAAAATACTTTAAAGAGAAATTAAATTTATAAATGTAGTTTTGAAAGTTTTAGGGTATTTAATTACCTAAGCTTTAAAAAGGTAAAGATATTTTTCAGATGCCACTTAAAAATGATTTTTAAAATTTGGTTAATTTAAAATGTCTTGTGAATGGAACAACAAGATTTGCAAACGAATTTAGTTACTTAAAAGGAAAGCTCTAAGCTTTTGCTGCCTAAGACAATTTTAACTTTGATCTGGAGAGATAAGCGTTAACGCTGTGGCTTATACAGCAGACCTCAAGGTGCTACAAATGAAGGTTTGGTGACAGAACAAACAAGCTCAGGACTTGCGGTATTGACCAGGAAAACCACAAAGCTAATAGTGCCAGAGGCGTTTTTCCCCTCACTTCTCACAATGTCCATCTCCTTCAATGATCGCTTACAGGGATGGTGAACAATTACACTGTCACTATAAAGTTTACAGCATGCTGGACGTGAAGATGTAAATATGTTGTATATACACTAACTGTGGCCTCCAGGCCCGTCAGCTCTGTAGAATATGACAGTGCCTTATGTTAGTAATGGCTGAGGGGCTGGAGTTTAAAGTCTCAGCTAAAAACATCCTTGATATATAATGTAACACTTTTATAAATCATAATTTTTTTTTACCAGATAAATTCACAATACCTTCTAAATCCATACTGTTAGCACCCTTTCCAAGCAGTTCTTGGGATTTTCCTCTTCTGGGCTACATCCTGGTCCACCTTCCTCTCCCTTTCCGAGTGTGGTGGGTCTCCTTTCCTATGGGTGCCACTCTTGGCAAAAAGGTGATCTCAGAGAAGTATTTAGGTTCTAACTGCGTGAAACCAAGTCTGTAACCTTGATATTTTGAGGAACTGGATGAGGTCATTGGTTTTCATCCCTGACTGGTGAGCACTGATTTTCTTCCTCTCAGCAAAGTGGTTTAAAAATATACAGTGGAAAAAAGACAGTCTCTTCAATAAATGGTGCTGGGAAAATTGGACAGCTATGTATAGAAGAATGAAACTCAACCATTCTCTTACACCACACACAAAGATAAACTCTAAATGGATAAAAGACCTCAACATGAGGCAGGAATCTATGAAAATCCTAGAGGAGAACACCTCTTCAACATGGGCCACAGCAACTTCTTTTGAGACATGTCTCCAAGCAAAGGAAACAGAAGTGAAAATGAACTTTTGGGACTTCATCAAGATCAAAAGTTTCTGCATAGCAAAGGAAACAGTCAACAAAACGAAGAGGCAACCCATGGAATGGGAGAAGATATTCACAAATGACAGTACAGACTAAGGGCTGATATCCAAAATCTATAAAGAACTTCTCAAACTCAACAAACACAGAACAGATAATTACGTGAAAAAATGGGCAGAAGACATGAGCAGACACCTCTCCAAAGAAGACATACAAATGGCTATCAGACAATGAAAAAATGTTTATCATCACTTGGCATCAGGGAGATTTAAATCAAAACCACATTGAGATACCACCTTATACCAGTTAGAATGGCCAAAATTAACAACAGTAAGCAACAAGTGTTGGAGAGGATGTGGAGAAAGGGGAACCCTCTTACACTGTTGGTGGGAAAGCAAGCTGGTGCAGCCACTTTGGAAAACAGTGTGGAGATTCCTTAAGAAATTAAAAATAGAGCTTCCCTATGACCCTGCAATTGCACTACTGGGTATTTACCCCAAAGATACAGATGTAGTGAAAAGAAGGGTCATCTGTACCCCAGTGTTCATAGCAACAATGGCCACAGTCACCAAACTGTGGAAAGAGCCAAGATGCCCTTCAACAGATGAATGGATAAAGAAGATATGGTCCATATATACAATGGAGCATTATGCCTCCATCAGAAAGGATGAATACCCAACTTTTGTATCAACATGGACGGGACTGGAAGAGATTGCGCTGAGTGAAATAAGTTAAGCAGAGAGAGTCAGTTATCATCTGATTTCACTTACTTATGGAGCATAAGGAATAACACGGAGGACATTGGGAGATGGAGAGGAGAGGGGAATTGGGGGAAGTCGGAGGGGGAGACAAACCATGAGAGACCGTGAACTCTGAGAAACAAACTGAGGGTTTTGGAGAGGAGGAGTGTGGTGGGTTGGGTGAGCCTGGTGGTGGGTATTATGGAGGGCACGTATTGCATGGAGCACTGAGTGTGGTGCATAAACAATGAATTTTGGAACACAAAAAAAATAAAATAAATTTTAGCTAAAAAAAAAGTAATTGATCAAGGATACAATTCTTATTTTAAAATTCTTAATGTTTTTAAATCATAGAAACTCTAAACAGTTGTGCGATGTAAAGTAAATTGTGGGGGCAGTTTTAGTTTAACAACAAAAAACGCTGCTTGAGGTCTAAGGCTAAGAGGCTCTCCGTACCTGGACATCATTTCCTTCATCTGTGCAGAGGTGCCTAAGGACAAATTTAGCACCAACATTGCTTGACCCTGATGGAGAGAACATAGTTGCATGGAGGGCAGAGGGGCACCTAGAAGTTTTATATGCATTTGGAGATTCTCAAGTTGGTGGAAAGCAAAATGGAGTAGAGATTTGAGATTTGAGTTGAACTAGAAGGCCACAGGGAACAAAGATTTTGATTCTGAACATCCTTCTGAATCTGAAGGCTATTCATTAGAAGAAGCAGATTACCCTCTGGTTATGTAAATTGTTTTGTTTTTGTTCTAAGCTACCAAAACTAAGACCTGGTAAGGTCAGATTTCACCAAAAAGTCTTTAGCTTTTTGAGTAAGACCCCCAAAGGCACAGGAAGAATTATAGTGAAGCTTACTTACTCCATCTCAACAAATCTAGACTTGACCTAGACACAAATCTTGCCATACTTTTTTGTAAAGGTGGTTTTTTTTTTTTAATTTATTTTATATCTTTCCAGCGTAACAGTATTCATTGTTTTTGCACCACACCCAGTGCGCCATGCAATATGTGCCCTCCATAATACCCACCACCTGGTTCCCCCAGCCTCCCACCCTACCCTCTTCAAAACCCTCAGGTTGTTTTTCAGAGTCCATAGTCTCTCAGGTTCACCTCCCCTTCCAATTTCTCTCAACTCCCTTCTCCTCTCCATCTCCCCATGTCCTCCATGTTATTTGTTATGCTCCACAAATAAGTGAAACCATATGATACTTGACTCTCTTTGCTTGACTTATTTCACTCAGCATAATCTCCTCCAGTCCCATCCATGTTGATACAAAAGTTGGGTATTCATCCTTTCTGATGGAGGCATAATTCTCCATAGTGTATATGGACCACATCTTCCTTATCCATTCGTCCGTTGAAGGGCATCTTGGTTCTTTCCACAATTTGGCGACCGAGGCCATTGCTGCTATAAACATTGGGATACAGATGGCCCTTCTTTTCACTACATCTGTATCTTTGGGGTAAATACCCAGTAGTGCAATTGCAGGGTCATAGGGAAGCTCTATTTTTAATTTCTTGAGGAATCTCCACACTGTTCTCCAAAGTGGCTGGTTTTAACTAAGTATTTTTGGCTTGCTGATTGCAGCTTTTCAGTTTTGCCATTGTGACACTAAAGCTACCACTGGCAATACCTTAATGAATGAGTGTGGCTGTGTTCCAATAAAACTTTATTTACAAACCCAGACAGCAGTCCAGATTTGACCCATGGGCCATAGTTTGATGATCTCAATGAGTCAGAAAAGGATTGGTGTAAAAATCAGTTTGTTGGTGGTCTGATCTTAATCCCATTTTCAGCCAAGTGTGTGACATCAGGAAGTCCCCTTTCCTTCTCTAGAATTCATAGTTAATGTTGAATGAACGTTTCTTATGTTGCCATAATTTTATGAGCCTCATCTATTTAATGCTCATAGCTTCTCAAAGCCAGTGATATTATTAGCTTAGAGCATAGCTAGTGAGTTTCAGAGTGACAGTTTAAACCAGGTCTGTGTATCTCTAAAGCTCGTATTCTCATTATAACCAAACTGTCTGCTAGTGAAGTGGTGAACTTGAATTTAATATTCCCTAATTGCTCTTCTGTAGTTGATACTCGGTTTTTGGTGGAAATAAGAGTTCTCTGTAGGATTGACTTTTTCTGTTCTGATACTTGGGACTTTTCTTAAGAGAGTTGCTGAATTTCTTTTGTTTTGCTTGTTAGGTATAAGCTCTTTGCATTTGGTCAGCCACTGGAATGACACTTTAAGGAAACCCTGATATGTTCCTACCAAAAAATAAGGTTAACCAAACTTCCCCACCTTCTACAGGATACCTTGCCTATAATTGGCTGCCTCTTCCTAGCAGCAACACTTGGGCTTTAACTCAGAATTTTTCTGTCTCATTTTTTAAGAAACCTCATTGCATTTTTTATATTCCTAAGCTAACGAGAGATAGGGCACAGACATTCATTAAGACAGCTACTCCAAAACCATCTAGGAGGCCATGCCTAATTTTACTACCCAGGACATGTAGGCATTCAGTGTTTATTAGCAGGACAATACAAATGTGAAATGCTCTAATTAGCCTGCACTCGTTTAAAACAAATTTTCCCATGAAATATCTTTAGAAATCAGATTAAGTATAGGTCTAGGGAGAAAAGCAAAGGCTTTAGAACTTGAGTAATATATTGAGCAATAGTAGGCACTCAGGAAATGACAGGATTAATTTTCTTGGCCATTGCTGTTAGGTTTTAATTTAAAACTATGTGTGATGAAATTACTGATTTGTGTAAGATTTATAAAGCCAACTAGAAAATAATTTGCAAGGTTACATTACTGTGTATGTGGTACAATGTTTTTTTTAATCTATTTGCCTTTAGATTAACCAAAATATTTTGATATTTAACTGAAACTTCTATTAGAAAAAAAGCAGTGTTCTAAATTTTTTCCCATTCTTTTGGAAATCAAGGGCTAGGAGGGAATGGATGCCAGAAAGTCAGTGATACAGAAGGTGAAATCGAAAGATAATGTAAAAGTAGGGCCAGGGGAAAAGGAGGAGAGTTATGTTTAAGATAAAGATAATTCTTCTAGAATCTAACTGAGGAGAGAGATGCAAATGAGAGAAGAAACCAAAAGTGCCCAGAACATTCATGGAAACTGTTAAAATGCAGGAGGAAATGTAGGCCAAAAAGAGAAGCTGAGAACGTAGGAGAATGCTGAGGAGAAAGGGAGATGGGGAGATCAGAATGGAACATAGAGGAGAGCTTGGGTTGCTCTTTTGGTTAAATGTTGGCCCTTGATCTCAGCTGAGGACTTGATCTCAGGGTCGTGAGTTCAAGCCCCATGTTGGGCTCCACGCTGGTCATGGATCCTACTTAAAACACATGCGCACACACATGAAATGAGAAGCTGCTACAGAGTGAAAAATGAGGGCTAACAAAGAGCCAGTGCTCAGAAGGACATGGGCAGGTGAGAGAACAATCACAGAGAGAGCTAGTGTGGAGAAAGAAGAACCTTAAGGAAAGAAGGAAAGGGGTGGAGGTGGAATGTGAGAGCAGGTTACAGGTGGCCCTCCCCAACTGCCTCTGCTTAAATTTCTCCCTCCCACAGGCTTCCACACTTCCTCTTCCTTCTCCTCTTCACTCAGTTTCAAACTTGACACCAAAAGGGAGCAACCTGGTGAGACACATGTAAGTAGGGCAGAAAGGCTTCAGAAGGAAGGCAGTAGTCATTATGTCTCATGACCTTCTCCAGATTGGCAAATGAGTTTCAATTTAAATGCCAGCTTTAATTGATGACAGTGCCCAGGCATTGAGGAGTCTCCTGGGCTTAGCAGAAAAGGGTACGGAGGGCAAACATGGAAGCCTCTCATGCCTTTGATAATAGGCAGTGGTGTATCTGAACAAGTATTTGTCATTTTGGAGTTAGACCCTGAAATACACTGACAATCCTGTCTCTTAAGACACTGGTTCTGTCTTTTTTTCCCTGAAGGTCATTTCTGGTTTGATAATGATTTTCCCAATTCCTTATTCCCACCTCTAAATATAAATAAGTTCAAAGTTCTGTTTTTCAGGCATCTTGTCTCCCAAGGTCTTCTTAACTGTTGTCATTTTTCACACTCATTTAGCAAACATTGAGCCTTTGCTAGATGTCAGACACCTGGTAGGAAATAGGATTTAAAAAATTGTAAGATGGAGTTCCTGCACCTAAGAAACTATAGTCAAGTGACATGGTCTGGCCAGTAATAGGGCAATTATAATAGTGCCTCAGGAGTGAAAAGCGTGATGTGCTTTGGGACGGCATAAGTTGGACATCTCACCCAGCCTGGTAGAATGAGGATCAGAGGGCAATGAATGTCAGAATGTAGGACAAAAATTGAAACTTGGAAGATTCCTATGAGTAGAGTCAAAGAAAGAAGAGAAGGAAAATTGAGTTCTATTGGCAAAAGAATCATGACTGATTGGGGAACAGAAAGTAGTTCAGCATGGTTGAAAAGAAGAGACAGGGTGTGTTCAAATGATGTGTGATATGGAGCACTGTTGTGTTGGTAAATGTGTTTAAAAAAAAAAAAAACAACCAAAAAACCAAAACCCTCATTTGTAACTTTTGTTCATCTCTATGGTGTAATCATTCCGACCATGGCCAAATTCGAGCTACTGACGGTTTATCAATGGAGTTGAAAAATTCCTGCCTATTTAACAATCATTTCCCAAAGGCCAAGAAGAACTGGCTCTAGAATAGCAGGAATAAGAAGTAGCCAGATCAAAATGGGCCTCCCAGTCCTGGACTTTATCCCAAAGGCTCTGAAAGGTATTGATTCAATCTGAAAGTGGCATAATCAGACCTTTCCTTTAGGTATATTATGCCACCCACTCTGTCTGGGGAGGGGCAAGGACAAGGCTGGAGGCAGCCTCTTACCTGCCTTCTGGAGCTCAAACCTTAACTCTGCTCCTTCTGTTTCTGTGAATTTGAACAAATCATTCTGTGGTCTCTTGTGTTTGTTCATTAAGAAAGTATTGATAATACTACACAGGTCGCATTGTTGTTGTTGTTATTGTTGTTGTTTGGAGCAGAAAGAGATTCTATGGAAACACTTTTTAAATGTAAAATTATTAATTCATCCTTCCTTGACTCTCCTCAGTCCCATCCCTTTCTCTTGCTCTTTCTACCTGTTGTCCCCATAATCTTCTCTGTCTCTGAGTGGTACAGAGAGCATTAAATTGAAAACAAGCAATACATTTGTTCTTCCTTAATATGCTAATAAATAGTTCATCCCCTCAAATAATTACCATAATTTCTAAATAGCAAGGAGTATTAATATTTCAAGTAATGTAATTTGTAAGTATGATTTCTGTTGGTGACAAAGTCAGAATATTGCTTGTATTAAAATGTACGCTCAATTTTAGTTTCAGATTAGTGAAAGCATTTAAAAATACTTTAAATGATTAGTAAATGTCATAAACCATAAAGACTAAAACCTTAAAGGTGAAAAAACTCCTGTAGAAAAAATTTAAGCTTCAAGTGTAAGGTCTGGGGAAGGTTGGATTATATAAACTTTAGAGATTTTTTTTACATTCCTTAGATTTTTATGATCTGTGATTGTAGAGGATGAAATATAACAACATTCCTCAGCCAAGGCAATGTTGGTAGTGCCATTGTTGATAGCAGATAGTGCTTGTTGACCTGACTCTCTGCTAAGGACTATGGTAAGGGCTTGACATTGATCATTTTATTAACTTTTCTGACAAATTGTGGGTAGGCAGTACTATATTTATATTTTGCCAGTGGTAAAAGTAAATTACTGAAAGAATTTTTAAGCTACTAAAAATCTTATACATTTAGAAGTTGGGTGGTAAACCCACATGCTTTTGACTCCAAAGTCTGTGTTTTGAACCATTTTATTAGTGTTTCCTGTACTCTAATCATTCTTATACTATTTACCTATCATATCATATCACCTATACTATTTTTGCTTAATATTTTTCTTTAAATTGAATGATCTTAAAAGAAAAATTCATATCACCATCATATTTGGAAAGCTTATGTCACTTGGCATAAATAGAAGGCAATCGTAAGAATATAAATAGAATAAAATGAAACAAAACTGCCCACTCTCAATTTCTCTCAATTTCTTAAAAACAGAGATCAAATCACAGATTCTAAAGTTATAGTAACACCGTCCTGAGACTTTCTCTTTGAAATAAGCAAAAATATTTTTTTAAATTGCTAATGGAACTCTTTTTCAATGGAAAAAATGTGATTGAACATTACCGCAAATCAACTAAGTCTTCTTGTAGGTGACAAGGCTACGAGGTCCCAAACTTTGGGAACTACTGCTCTGTACCACCACAGGGCCATGGGCTAAGATTCCTGGTGTAGAAAAAATGAAGCAGCTCTGACAATACTTGATCACTGTCCTAAGGAAGCAGAGACTAGGAGGCATAAGCATTTATCAGATGTAGTGGAGTAACACAGGAGTATTTCACTGGGACCTGCCTCTGCCATTTACTGCCTGGTTTTATCACCTATAAAAATCAAGGAGATTTAAAATATATTAGGGTTCCTTCTACCTCTGTGACTTTAAATAATTTAGGAAGTGTTATTGAACTTGTTACTTTTGGTAGCCACACCTAAACAAAATTAAGAGGAACATCTCTTTATGTGTTATATTCAGTTTTGCTTCTGAAAGAATTTAAGGATGGTGGGAAATGATAAGAAACTGTTTTCAAGGACATTGAAACAGAGAAATGAGAAGTGGTATTGTGTTTCCTTGCATTGATAAAGGTTTTTTTGCTCAGATCTAGAAATCCCCAGAGCATTTGGTTGAGCTGCTTTCCTGAGTGGATCTTGGGATCATCCTTGTGAAGGACAGGTTAGCTCACCAGAAGCTAAGAGTAAAGAAACTGATGCCCAGAGATCAGACGTGACCTCTTCAAAGTCACAGAGTAAACTGGAGTCAGGAAGGAGGGGAAAAGCTCCAGAATTCTCAGGTATCAGTAGATACTTCCACCCATGGTATAATTTTGAGATTGTTGTATAAAGCTTACACCTTACACTTTCTAGCCAATGGGTTTTCCTATCTATTCAACGAAGACTTCTAGGTGGAATAACCTCCAGAAGGTCCTTGTTCATGTGCACTTATTAGTAAGATTTTCACCTTTCCCCCATAATGATGTCTTAAATACTAGCGGGCAGAGTAGCTTAGCAATGCATGTTAATGGGTAGTAGGAAAAAAATGCAATGAAGTGCACAATTGTCTCCATCTGAAAGATACTGATTCAGTGTCTGGATGGAGCTAAAGAATTTGTATTTTCAGCAAGCATCCCAGGTGATTTTGCTGTAAATAGACCATGGACCACATTTTAAAAAACTGTGGTTGAAACCTTGAAAAATACAGCTTTGGAGACATAAGAGTCTGAGCTCAATTCTTTCATCTCTTACTGTTTATATACCTGGGTCAAATTGCTTAACCTCCTCTGAGTTTCAGTTTCCTCATCTGTGAAATGGTCATGATAATAATAATAATAGTAATAATACCTGCCTCAGGGGCTTTTTGATGATTAAATAAGATTATATTTGTAAAATGGCTAAGTACTTAACACAAGGGATCATGTTTATTATTTATTTTTAACTGTTTAAGCTTTGGCTTCCATTTTTAATGATCAGAATATTCTGGACAGGATGTTCTCTGGATAGAGGGTTGTCTGTCATAGCTTCAGCAGACATATGTTGTAGTTGGCTGTCAGGTCTTGTTAGAGCTGCCCTTGGGAAACTAGCCCTGCTACATATGTATGTCTTCATGCAATTCCATTTTTCTGCTGGTGTGTAATGTCTATAATACTTAGGATGTTAAGCCCCTTCTACATAACAGAGTTAACATTAGTTTCCACTCTGCTGCTGCTAAGCTGGAAGTATGCATACATTTATTTCTTATACAGATTTATGATTTCTCATCAAATATATATATATAGCTGTTTGTTAACCCTGATCTCATGTGTTGGACCATCCTCCCATTCTACTTTATATAGGATAGAAAGAAAAATATTGCATATAGTAATTTACATGTCTGTCTCCACCCTTTACCCACAATGCACACACCTTAAAGAATTTATGTTGGTATACTCACTGTCTAGAACAGCACTCAGCATGTAGCACTTGCTCAGTGACTGTTTTTTAAATTGATTAATGAACTTTGTAAATGAATTTACTAGAAATAATACGCTGTTCTTGTAATTTTTGGATCCTTTACAAATGATCATTTTCTGTCATTCAAGTTAATAGGCCACCAAGGTGTATAAATTGTACTGTCATTCTAAAAGGTTAGGCATTGGCTTCGATTTAAAAGAAATTGATAAAGCCAGTGCTATCATCCAACTTTAAGACCTCCAATGAAGCATTCCTTCTTGTGGGTCCTATTCCTACACTGTAAATATGCCCATGTTTTAGCCTCCAGGGACCAGTGTTGTTTCCCTACTTGGCAGAATTCCACCCTCCTCCTAACAGAAGACTGATTTTGTTCTCTGCTCATCTTTGCATGTAGCCTTGTGCCTCTGGGAAGCTGACCTGACCCACAGCTCCAGGCCCAGCCTGGCATGAAGGAAATACCATTCCTCTTGCCGGTACTTAGCCTCAGGAATGACCTGAACTCAATACAGGCCAGTGGTGTCAGTCCTGGGCTCCAGGAAAAGGTTCCTCTCTCCTAAAGGATGCCTGGAGGAGAGATGGTCTTTCTCCTTGGGCTGCATGCCTGGCGCTGCTGCAGCCAGTTGGCCCCTGCACCAGGATGATGCAAGCTGTGGTGCCGAGTCACCCAGTCCTGAAGCCTGCCCCACCTCTAGACTTCCTGTTATGTGAAATAATGACTCCCTTTCTGATTCAGATCTTCTCATTGAGACAAGAGACTCCTTTTGAACATGCCACTTTGCAGACCGTGTGAACATAGTGGTTCTCAAGTTCCTGTGGTGAGGAGGGGTTCCTAGGGTGTTGCAAGCTGCTAAGGGGTCTGTATGCACAGTAGGTATTGTTGGACTGAGTAAATGAAGATGCAATTTCTGATTCATGAAGTCCTAAAAATTATTTGATAACTTAAAAATAGGGTGCTCTGAGAACACCAAAGAGTAACAAAACAATGGCAATTCCCTCTGGGGGAATAAAATTTATGTCTCAGTGAGAGTCCTCCGTTAATAGTCTGGACTTCTCCAGTCCCTATACGGGGACCTCAAACAAAATACTTAACGAACTGTAGGTACTTGTTTGTAAAATGAGAAAAATACATCCCTGATTTGTCTTCCTTGTGGTGTTCTGAGAGGATGAGATGAGATACAACAAATAAAAAGGCATAGAAAATACAAAAGCACATTCCACATGGAAGAGGTAATTTTTGTTATGATATTATTGCTAGAGCTAATAATTTATTTATTCACTATACTTCCCCACGCCCACCCATGATTCTTTGTCACCACTTTTCAGGTAGCAATTTGAAAAACTTGCCCCTTTTTTAAGTTTGTCAGTTTTTTTCATTTACTTTTAATGATAATACATCAGCATAAAAATGTCACTTCATCAAATCTTGAAATCCTAGCTTATGCTAGACTTTGTATACACCCAGAGAATTATAGCTGATTATTCCTGCCCCATCTATAAATTAAAGACTCAATAAAATGACCACAGCCTCAGTTTGAAGACTTCCAATTCACAGGCTTTATGCCTAGGATTGGCACTTAAATTTCAGAAGGGAAAATTACACATGTATTTTCTACAAGAAATTCTGGGAGGTCTGGGAAAAATAAGCAAAACAAAAGGAAACTTGATTTTTTTCTTTTTAAAATGTAGCTTGAAACTGAAATCACAAAATAGAATACTGAGAAACAGAGCAGTAAGCCTTAGTATCCACAGGCTCAGGCTGACATTGGCATGAAGGTCGGGTGTGTGAACCTTGGCAGATGCACGCAGGAGAAAGGGGAGAGATGACTGTTCATAGGAGCTAAACCAAGGGCAGTCATGGTACACCCTAGAGGAGTGCTGCCATTATTAGACAGTGCAGCTGATCAAACTAGGCACAGAAAGATAAAGCAGAAACACATATGAGTCCATCCATCCAGACATGTATAAATGCATATATACATGCATGTATATGTATATACATGCATACACAGACATAAGTGGTGCCTGGGATTTTTGTAATCACAGACTAGTAGTAATACAATAATGTGGAATATAAACTTTTGCTAAATACACAATCTCATATTTTCCTTATGGGCCTGAGTCTTAGACAGGGATTATTAGTATTTTTACATGAAAAAAGGAAATGAAGCTCAGGAAGACTAACTGGTTCATCTCAAGTTGCAGAGCTGGTCGTGTGTGAATTGGAATGTCAGTTGATATCTCTGGCCTCAGAGTCCAAGGCTCATGCTCATTCCACTCTCTGTCCGGAGTCATGGAGTCTCAAATGTTTTCAGGAATCTCAATATGATAATAGTCTAACCCAACTTCAATTTAAGAACTAATCCTACATTTGATTAATTAGATGGTCACATCATCATTTTATACTTTAAAGAAAATAGAAATATAGTTACTATAGCCAATGGGATATATCAATTTTTCACTATCCCCCTTACTGAACAAATGTTCACAATACTAATAACACAGTAATACTCTAGTATCTTGCTTTCATTTTTCTCTAGCTCATAAATAATTAGCTTTTGTACCATGCTAATTAAATAAAATATAAAATAATAATAAGAGCAGCTTTGGGGCACATTGGTGGCTCAGTTGGTTGAGTGTCTGACCCTTGATTTCAGCTCACGTCATGATCTTGGGGTCCTGGGATTGAACCCTACATTTGGCACCATGCTCAATGATGAGTCTGCTTGGGATTCCTTCTCTCCCCTGCCCCTCCCCCTGCTCTCTAAATAAATAAATAAATAAATAAATAAATAAATAAAAGCTTCAGTTGCATAACTCCAGAGAGGAGGGAACAGCACACTGGATGCTGATGCCCAGCATTGACAGTGACTCACCATGTGACCTTGGGCAAGTCATTTATTCTTTCTCTGCATCAGTTGCATCATCTGTAATGTGAGGGAGTTACAAGAGATGACCCTTGAGGCCTTTCCTACCCAAAGGTTCTATACCACTCTCAGGAACTAAATGGAGGTGATTGTATCTCAAAATGAGAGCACAGAATGAATGGCTTGTGGAGGTTTTTTCCTTTCGCTTGTGATTTTCCAGTAAAAAATAGCAAGGGTTAGATAGGCGTCTCCATATTCACTGATTCTTTTTTCAGTGGTGGTGATTGATCCTTCTTCTCTAGAGAAATGTCGAATGTTGATGTGGCTTAGCCAAAACTGGTTAGGAAAACCCAGGGTACTCTAGGAGGAAAATTTATTTGATCACAGTAAACTTTCAGTATCATTAACAAAATCTTTCCTTTCCTGATTGCTGTCCAGATTTACCTGAGATATTACCTCACTATTAGTTCAGTCCTTGTTTCTCTCCTACCATTAATTATATAATTTTATTCAAGTCTACTGGGTCTTACACTCTGGAACATTGGATGTTGCTATTCCATACACTGAATGGATTATTGTTCTACCATATAGGCCATTGTGGTACAAAGATGTGGTGAGTAAGGGTAAAGAGGTTGATAACATCTTAGCCTCAAGCAATTACACAGAACTGAACTTCTATCCACTTCAGTGTAAGGACGGATCAGACTCAGTGCATTTAATTTTCCGTATTCCTTGCCTAACTTAAATGTGTTTGAGGCGTACTTAATGTACAGTGTTTTGGTGTTTGAAACCTGAAGTTTCATGGTTTTACCCCTTGCTAACTATATTAAACCCAGACTAGTCAAATTATCTGTGCCTTAGCCACCCTCATGTTGAGAGTGGGATTTAGGATCTGTGCGGTGTCAATTTCACAGAGCTTTTGGGAGGATCAAATAGATGACGTGTCATGTAATTCCAAGCATAGCCTGGTTAACTTCAGTGGGATTTAATGACTGGGAGAGGCTGGAACTTGGAACTTCATCCACCCACTTGGATGGGACTGTGGCGGGCAGGGACTCAGCTGCAGCTGGTGCAGTTAGGAATTTTAGCCGGCCAATACAGTTCGGTTTTTCCAAGAGGGGTAGAATGAGAGGCAGGTAGTGGTTAAGGTAGACTGTCTAGCTGATTAGTTAAAAGCATGACTCTTCAAGTTTCACAGACCTTATTTCACATTTTCTACTTATTAGGTGTGTAACTTGGATAAGTATTTAGTCTCTGTGGCCTCAGTTCACTTATCTGTAAAATGAAAATAATACTTTTCGTACAGCACTGTTGTGAGATGTGCATATAATGCACTTAGCCATCTCCCAGACACAGTAAATTGTATTGCTGTTATCACTAAGCTGTTAGCATGAAGAGAGTTTAATGTTAAATTTTGGGGATGTGGTTTCTCATGGATGAAGCCAAGCATTATGGCAGGAAGTGGAGAGTACATTTCTTGGGCATCACATCAAGTGACAGAATCAGAGAACTCTATTACCACATAGCTGTGTTCTACCTCATGTTCTGGGCTGTGGTAGGTGGAGAAAATGCAATGCAAATCCCCAGCCTTACAGGGGCTGGCAGTTTCTTTGGGCAAATTAGACCTGAAACCAAGTGGAAGTCAAGTGAGCTGCCCAGACCCCTAAGGGTGAAGGAGAATATTAAGAAGAATGCCTCAGGGGGAGTTTCTGAGCGTGCTAGGCTAGGGTGGATCAGAATCAGGAGCCCAGAAGCCTCAGCAGCTAGTAGAACATCACAACCCAGAACTAGCTAGTGTCTGATAACAAGATTCGGAAGACCTTTTCAAAACTACAGAGTGCTAGACTTATGTAAGAGAGTATTAATAATAGCAAAAGGAATGTGGGCTCAGTTTCTTTCCAGGAGAAGGAACATAGTAGGCAATGTTTGAAATAGGCCTGTGATGTCAGACAGACACCTGCAAGGAAGAGCTTGCTGGGGAAAGGATTTACATGGGCAGCTAGCCAGCCTGGAAGGGAGTTCCTGAAGCAGCAAAGACAGGATTATGATGGGATACTCTTCCTTACTGTAGTTTCGATGTCTCAGTCTGGTGAGAGATGCTTGGTGTTCATTTTTCCTCTGCTCTTTTAAAGGAAACATAGACTTTGACTCTGCAGTGAATGAAACTACATGGATAGACACTGGCAAACACATGTCCTAGTTTTCATGCGTCATACTGAGAATTTTAAGTCTCATTAAGTACAATTCCTTTATTTGACAGATGAGGAAATTGTGATGCAGTCAAAGGAATCTTGGCCTCTTAGCTGTGTGACCTGTAAGCCACTTAATCTTCCTGAGCTATTTTCTCCTGATAGGAGAAAGAAGAGAATCATGCCAGTGTAGTGCAGTGTTTTTGTTTCAATCAAATGAGATAATTCACATGAAACCACTTATAAACAGTAAAGTGTAATTTGTAAGTAAATGGTTAATCAGTGGGTCAGTTTCTGAGGCACCATAAATCTGGACTAGAGGATCAGTTTGTTTCCTACTTCTCGGAATATTTTGACTGGTATTAGCTGTTTGCTTCCTAATTTAATATTTAATATTAAATTAAATATTTAATATTTATCAAATATTAATGAGAATTACCTGCAAAACTTGTTAAGAAGCAGTTTTTATAACCCTTTCCCTAGAGATTCTCAGTTGGTAGGGCGAGGTTAAGGGCCAGGATTCCAGTCCTGGGGGATTATGGACCTCAAGTTACAGAAATATAAACTGAAATTTGTCCCTGGTGAATGAATTTGCTATGAAATGCTCGACTATACATGTTCCAATACAGGAGCCCAAAGCTGGGAATCTGGAGACCCAGACTTTATTCCCGGCTCAGGTACCAACCCAGGACTTCGTACAAGGTGGGAGTTCCATAAATATCTACCTTAATGAATGGATGAAATGACTTGTCCCATGAGCTCAGATGTCTGCTGCTTCCCCTCTCCAAGCATCTCTCTCCTTATCAGTAAAATGAAGGGATTGAGCTAGATAATCTCTAATACCACGTCCAGCTTTGCATGTCTTTGACCCTTCCAACTCTGAGGGCTGCTGTGAAAACGAAGAATAGCTCTGTAGAAAGCTATGTACACATCTTGAGAACCCATACTTATTCTTCCCAGAAAATAAAGGTTTTCTGTAATATAATTTGTTAGGTTGGCATCCTGTTGAATTAATGCAATTTGTTAACGTGACTGATTTAATTTCAAAGAATGTCTTTAGCAAAAGGGAGGTTATGTTTGTTGACTTCTTATGTTGTTATAAATTTTAGAAATTTGGAGATAATTCCTTTTAAAACTCCCATGCTTTTCTCATGTTATCAGTAAATGAGTATGTTCTGTCCCTGGTTAGTCCATGTTGGTCTAGATCCTTCTATCTTTTATCATAGCCTCCAGGGGCTCCCCACTCCATTCTAACCTTTTGTTCTGTTTTCACCATTCTTTTCCCAAAACACCTCCCTCTTTTTTCGTGGTATAAATCTTCAGTGGCTCTCTTATTAGGGTATTGGAATGACATTCAGAATGTCTCATTACCTCTCTAAATTTCCAGTGCAGCCTCTTCTGTCATGACTCCTCTCTTTAGCCATCCTGGAAACTTGAACTTGTTATTGTCCATCATGCTTTAGTTTAAGCTGTTTTTTCCGCCCTGAATGACCTTTCTTTGACTCCATTTGTTTTTCTCAAAATTTAAAACCTAGTTCAAATGTCACTTATACGTTATGGCCTTCCTTGGCTACCAGCCTGAATTAAGCTTCTCCTTCTGAACTTCCACAGTACTTTAAAAAGAGTATGATTCCACCAGGTAGAAAAAGAAATAGCAAAAACCAAAATATAAACTAAAAAATAAGTATATGATATAAATTTAAACATTACTACATATAAATAAGAATAACAGCAATACTAATAGTATGTACATAGACCAAGCTTATCCAGAATAAAGAGAATATAAATGAATAATCATCTTAAGAAGTAACATATTGCCAAATATATTGAAGCTCCTAGATCTCATGGCCTTCTCTTCCTGCCAAAGATAACCAGTCTTGAATGTGCTGTTTGTAATTCTTTTGCTTTTTTACATATACATATGAAAGTTTGTTATTATAACTAGGTAAGTTGTTTAGATTTTTGTATGTCTTGATGTGCATATAAAAGTTATTATACACTAGGGGTGCCTGGGTGGCTCAGTGGGTTAAGCCTCTGCCTTCAGCTCAGGTCATGATCTCAGGGTCCTGGGATCGAGCCCCGCATCAGGCTCTCTGCTTGGCAGGGAGCCTGCTTCCCCCCCTCTCTCTGCCTGCCTCTCTGTGTACTTGTAATCTCTCTCTGTCAAATAAATAAAATCTTTTAAAAAAGTTATTATACACTATATTCTTGCCACTTGCATTTTTTCTTAATGTTTTGTTTTTAAGGTCTTATCTATGTTGATATGTACAGTTCTATATATATCCCATGTTAATCGCTCGGCACTATTCTACCATGTGAATAAGTCTCAACTCATTTATATAAAGCTCTTACTGATGAATATTCATATTGATTTATTTTTTCTCCCTTTTTTTGTTGTAAAAACTGATATTTGAATATTTTTGTACATGTCCCCTAGTGTAGAGGTACGAGAGTCTCTGACATGTTTATCTAAGGTTTGCATTGCTTGCTCAGGTGGTACATAGATCTTCAACTTTTCAAGGCAGTGTTGTTTTCCAAAGTGTTTTGGAAATGTGTAATATTAACCATTGGTAATTAGTCATGATTAAACTTTTGTGTTTAAGACGACTATTAGGAAATAAAGCTGGAAAAGAAAGTTAGAATCAGACTGTGCAGTAAGCCAGGGGCCTGGGTGTTTCAAAGGAAACCATCACTTGTTCCTCACAAGATTGTTGTGAAGACCTTAGCATGTGGTAACAAATCAATAAATTGTTAGATATTAGTATCAGAAATCACTGTGAACTGGGCATGATATAAATAGATTTATATTTTAGAACTTAATGGCACCTGGGCATAGAAAGAATGTTTTCAGGAAGATAGGAAACTATGGTGATCATCTAACTGGTAAAAAATCCTCATTAATCTTTTCAATGAGGTAGAAACTAAGATACAGTAGAACATATCAATGAAACTAGAAGCTGGTTTTTTGAAAGAATCAATAAGATCAATAAACCATTGGCCACACTAATCCAAAAGAAAAGAGAGAAAGCTCAAATTAATAAAATTATGAATGAAAAGGGAGAGATCACAACTAACACCAAGGAAGTAGAAACAATCATCAGGAGTTACTATCAACAGTTATATGCCAATAAGTTAAGCAACCTAGATGAAATGGATGCATTCCTGGAAAACTATAAACTCCCAAAATTGAACCAGGAAGAAATTGACAACTTGAATAGACGGATATCTAGTAACGAGATTGAAGCAGTGATCAAAAACCTCCCAAAAAACAAGAGCCCAGGACCTGACGGATTCCCTAGGGAATTCTACCAAACTTTCAAAGAAGAAATAATGCCTATTCTCCTGAAGCTGTTTCAAAAAATTGAAGCAGACAGAAAACTTCCAGACTCTTTTTATGAAGCCAGCATTACCCTGATCCTCAAACCAGGCAAAGACCACACCAAAAAGGGGAATTTCAGACCAATATCACTGATGAATATGGATGCTAAGATTCTCAACAAGATCCTAGCAAACAGGATCCAACAGCACATTAAAAAGATTATCCACCATGACCAGGTGGGATTCATCCCTGGGTTACAAGGATGGTTCAACATTCGCAAATCAATCAATTGTGATAGAACAAATCAATAAGAGAAGAGAGAAGAACCACATGGTCCTCTCAATTGGTGCAGAAAAAGCATTAGACAAAATCCAGCATCCGTTCCTGATTAAAACGCTTCAAAGTATAGGAATAGAGGGAACATTCCTGAACTTCATCAAATCTATCTATGAAAGACCCACAGCAAATATCATCCTCAATGGGAAAAAGCTCACAGCCTTCCAGTTGAGATCGAGAACACAACAAGGATGCCCACTCTCACCACTCTTGTTCAACATAGTATTAGAAGTCCTAGCAACAGCAATCAGACAACAAAGAGAAATAAAAGGTATCCAAATTGGCAAGGAAGAAGTCAAACTCTCTCTTCGCAGATGACATGATTCTTTATATGGAAAACCCAAAAGACTCCACCCCCAAACTACTAGAACTCATACAGCTATTCAGTAACGTGGCAGGATACAAAGTTAATGTACAGAAATCAGTGGCTTTCTCATACACTAACAATGAAAATACAGAAAGAGAAATTAGAGAATCGATTCCATTTACTATAGCACCAAGAACCATAAGATACCTGGGAATAAACCTAACCAAAGAGGTAAAGGATCTGTACTCGAGGAACTACGGAACACTCATGAAAGAAACTGAAGAAGACACAAAAAGATGGAAGGCCATTCCATGCTCTTGGATCGGAAGAATAAACATTGTTAAAATGTCTATACTGCCTAGAGCAATCTATACTTTTAATGCCATTCCGATCAAAATTCCACCAGTATTTTTCAAAGAGCTGGAGCAAATAATCCTAAAATTTGTATGGAATCAGAAGAGACCCCAAATTGCTAAGGAAATGTTGAAAAACAAAAATAAAACTGGCGGCATCACGTTACCTGATTTCAAGCTTTACTACAAAGCTGTGATCACCAAGATAGCATGGTACTGGCACAAAAACAGACACATAGACCAGTGGAACAGAGTAGAAAGCCCAGATATGGACCCGCAACTCTATGGTCAAATAATTTTTGACACAGCAGGAAAAAATATCCAGTGGAAAAAAGACAGTCTCTTCAATAAATGGTGCTGGGAAAATTGGACAGCTATATGTGGAAGAATGAAGCTCGACCATTCTCTTACACCATACACAAAGATAAACTCGAAATGGATAAAAGACCTCAACGTGAGACAGGAATCCATCAGAATCCTAGAAGAGAACATAGGCAGTAACCTCTTCGATATCAGCCACAGCAACTTCTTTCAAGATATGTCTCCAAAGGCAAAGGAAACAAAAGCGAAAATGAACTTTTGGGACTTCATCAAGATCAAAAGCTTCTGCACAGCAAAGGAAACAGTCAACAAAACAAAGAATCAACCCACGGAATGGGAGAAGATATTAGCAAATGACAGTACAGACAAAAGTTTGATATCCAGTATCTATAAAGAACTCCTCAAACTCAACACACACAAAACAGATAATCATATCAAAAATGGGCAGAAGATATAAACAGACACTTCTCCAATGAAGACATACAAATGGCTATCAGACTCATGAAAAGATGTTCATCATCACTAGCCATCAGGGAGATTCAAATCAAAACCACATTGAGATACCACCTTACACCAGTTAGAATGGCCAAAATTAGCAGGACAGGAAACAACATGTGTTGGAGAGGATGTGGAGAAAGGGGAACCCTCTTACACTGTTGGTGGGAATGCAAGCTGGTGCAGCCACTTTGGAGAACAGTATGTAGATTCCTCAAGAAATTAAAAATAGAGCTTCCCTATGACCCTGCAATTGCACTACTGGGTATTTACCCCAAAGATATAGATGTAGTGAAAAGAAGGGCTATCTCTACCCCAATGTTTATAGCAGCTATGGCCACGGTCGCCAAACTGTGGAAAGAACAAAGATGCCCTTCAACGGACGAATGGATAAGGAAGATGTGGTCCATATACACTATGGAGTATTATGCCTCCATCAGAAAGGACGAATACCCAACTTTTGTAGCAACATGGACGGGACCGGAAGAGATTATGCTGAGTGAAATAAGTCAAGCAAAGAGAGTCAAGTATCATATGGTTTCACTTATTTGTGGAGCATAACAAATAACATGGAGGACATAGGGAGATGGAGAGGAGATGGGAGTTGAGGGAAATTGGAAGGGGAAGTGAACCATGAGAGACTATGGACTCTGAAAAACAACCTGAGGGTTTTGAAGGGGCAGGGGGTGGGAGGTTTTGGGGAGCAAGGTGGTGGGTATTAAGGAGGGCACGGATTGCATGGAGCACTGGGTGTGGTGCAAAACAATGAATTCTGTTATGCTTAAAATAAATAAAAAATAAATAAATAAATAAATAAGTAAGTAAGTAAAAAAAATCCTCGTTAATCTTTCAAGATCTAATTCAGGGTTTCTCAGCTTTGACACAATTGAAATTTTGAGCTGGCTAATCCTTTGTTTTGGGGGTGCTATCCTGTGCATTACTGGATATCCCCGGTATCTGTCTACCCAGTGCCAATAGCAATCCCTCTCTCTCTCAGTGTGACAATCAAAAATGTCTCCAGATATTGCCCAATGTCCCCTGGGGGACAAAAGTTCAACCACATGAGGACCTTTGCTCTAATTCCAATGTCAACTTATCCACGAAGCCTTCCCAGTCTCCTTTAGAAAGATGAAATTGTTCTCTTCCTACAAATGTGTTTGTATGACATCTGTTGCATAGTTTTGTCATTATTTATTTACTTCTGTACAAGGCCACATTCTTGTAAACCACATTGATCATCATTTGTAAGCCCTTAGAACTTACTAGGAACTAATGTAGATTTTTCAAATGTGAATTATCAAATGAATAATTCAACAGTTATTACTGAGTATATCCCTTGTCCTAGAAACTGTATCAGGTGTTGTGCTGAAGCTACAGTGTTAAACAAAATGGCATGGTTCCTGACTGTGTCAAATTTATAATATAATGGAAGAGAAGGAATAGATATGTAAACAGTAAATTAAGAAATAGTTACAGAGGTGATAAATGCCATGAAAGAAATCCAAATGATATTTTGACAAAAAAATAATCAGGGCCTTTATTTATTTTAGGGCCTTTAAGTTTTTCAAGGAAAACAGTGTTGTTTAATTTGACACATGAAAGTTGATGTAAGTAAGTTGTGGAAAGAATTAGGTAGAAGAGCTTTCCAGGTAAAAGAACTAACTCAAAAATGTTCAGTTAGGGGAGGTTATGATAGCTTAGAAACAGAGAGAAAGGTTGTACAATCAGAGCCTAGCCAATACAAGTTAGAGCAGCACAGGATGGAGATGAAGAGCTGACAAGGATGAGATCATTGTTGGCTGTAGTAAACAATATGTGTTTAATTATAAATGTAACGGAAATCTGTTGGACAGTTGCTTAGGAAAGAAGACACATGACCTGGTTTCATTTAGGTCTTTGGCCTGAACCAACCTATTTTAATTCTCTAAGCCTTGTACCTCACAGAGGTGTTGTGAAGATGAAGTTAATTAACAAATGTGAAGCACTTCAACAGTGCCTGGCATGTATTCAATGTGTCTATATTATGATTATGATTATGATTACCTTTTTAAAATGCAATCTGGCCTTTAATATTTTTTTAATTTTTTTTCAGTGTTCCAAGATTCATTGTTTATGCACCACACCCAGTGCTCCATACAGTATGTGCCCTCCATAATACCCACCACCAGCCTCACCCAACCCTCCATCCCCATCCCCTCCAAAACCCTCCATCTGTTTCTCAGAATTCACAGTCTCTCATGGTTTGTCTCCCCCTCCGATTTCCCCCAACTCACTTCTCCTCTCCATTTCTCAATGTCCTCCGTGTTATTCCTTATGCTCCACAAGTAAGTGAAACTATATGATAATTGACTCACTCAGCATAATCTCTTCCCAGTCCCGTCCATGTTGATACAAAAGTTGAGTATTCATCCTTTCTGATGGAGGCATAATGCTCCATTGTATATATGGACCACATCTTCTTATCCATTTGTCTATTGAAGGGCATCTTCGTTCTTTCCACAGTTTGGCGACTGTGGCCATTGCTGCTATGAACATTGGGGTAGAGATAGCCCTTCTTTTCACTACATCTGTATCTTTGGGGTAAATACCCAGTAGTGCAATTGCAGGGTCATAGGGAAGCTCTATTTTTAATTTCTTGAGGAATCTCCACACTGTTTTCCAAAGTGGCTGCACCAGCTTGCAATCCCACCAACAGTGTAAGGGGGTTCCCCTTTCTCCACATCCTCTCCAACACTTGTTGCTTACTGTCTTGTTAATTTTGGCCATTCTAACTGGTGTAAGGTGGTATCTCAATGTGGTTTTGATTTGAATCTCCCTGATGGCTAATGATGATGAACCTTTTTTCATGTGTCTGTTAGGCATTTGTATGTCTTCTTTGGAGAAGTGTCTGTTCATATTTTCTGCCCATTTTTTGACGTGATTATCTGTTTTGTGTGTGTTGAATTTGAGGAGTTCTTTATAGATCTTGGATATCAGCCCTTTGTCTGTAATATCATTTGCGAATATCTTCTCCCATTCCGTGCGTTGCCTTTTTGTTTTGTTGACTATTTCCTTTGCTGTGCAGAAGCTTTTGATCTTGATGAAGTCCCAAAAGTTCATTTTCGCTTTTGTTTCCTTTGCCTTTGGAGACATATCTTGAAAGAAGTTGCCGTGGCTGATGTCGAAGAGGTTACTGCCTGTGTTCCCTTCTAGGATTTTGATAGATTCCTACCTCACGTTGAGGTCCTTAATCCATTTCAAGTTATCTTTGTATGTGATGTAAGAGAATGGTCGAGTTTCATTCTTCTATACATAGCTGTCCAATTTTCCCAGCACCATTTATTGAAGAGACTGTCTCTTTTCCACTGTATATTTTTTCCTGTTTTGTCGAAGATTAGTTGACCATATAGTTGCGGGTCCATATCTGGGCTTTCTACTCTGTTCCATTGGTCTGTGTGTCTGTTTTTGTGCCAGTACCATGCTGTCTTGATGATCACAGCATGTGACCAGTGAGAGAAGTGGGAAATCAACAACAAATGCTTGGTTTTTAGCATCTCTGACTGGGTGAATGGTGGTGTAATTCACTGTAATAGGACAGACTGTGGGTGGAGGTCAGGTTTGGGTAAGGAAAGTCAGGAATCCTACCTTGAATGAATAAAAGCAAGTGAGCAATCATGCAAGTATTAATAATGAAGTTAAAAATACAGACATAGATTTGGGATTTTATGGATAGGCTCAATAAGATCTTGTAATCAGCTAGATGTAGATAGATTAAAAAAAAGTTAAAATGACTTCTACATTATTAGCTGGGGAGGCAAAGCTCTAACTGTAGGGAGCAAAAGAAAAAGAGACTTGGGCGTGAGGAAGAAATAATGAATTAGGTTTGGGATATGTGAGTAATAATGGCTGATGGAGCGTTGGAAGTCTGGATGAAGGGAAATACTGGGATAGAGACAGTGGTTTGGGGTTGACATCAGGTAGCTGAAACTTAATGGGTCAGGAATTAAACCATGAGACATACCAGGTGTGAGAGCTAGGCAGTGAAAGAAAGAAAAATAAAGAAATGAGATTGAGAAAGAATGTTCAGTACGGCAGGAGCATAGCTGAAGAGAGGGGCACTGAAATGAAAGGCAGAGGGTTCAGGGGGAAGTGCAACAATCATGTCAAATGTTTTAAAAAAGATGTATTTATTATGAGAGAGAGAGAGAGGGCATGCATGAGCAAAGCGGCGGGGGCGGGTGCAGAGAAAGGAGGAAAGAGAATCCCAATCAGACTCCACACTGAGCACAGAGCCTGGGGCATGGGGCTCAAACCACAACCCTGAGATCATAACCTGAGCTGAAATCAAGAGTTGGATACTTAACCAGCTGAGCCACCCAGGCACCCGCAGTCATGTCAAATTTTTATGGGAAATTAAATAAAACAAAAAAAAAAGAATTTATTTTCAAATAGCTAATGCTCAACGTTTTTCAATACAATTGTAGGAAAGGGGCTAAATTAGATTTGGTGAATGCTGAATGAATGAGAGGCAAGGAAATAGAAGTCATAAGTAGACCCTGAACTTTGGAGGACCTTGGGAAAAAAAGAAGCAAGGGAAAACTGAGGGAGTAACTTACAGAGAAAGATAAAGCTTGTTTGTGGGTTAAAGGAAGAGCATCCTGTTGTGGTGAGAATATCAGAAGGAAATTTGATAAGGCAATGCACTGAAGACGTGGGAGAACTTGGAATACAGAGGAGAGGTGGGTGATTAGCCTTGGAGAATTGTCATCATCCTTCTCCTAAGGCAAAATGGAAAACAGAAAGGCTGACTGAAACTGTAGATGTATTTCAAAGTAAAGAAAAGGAACAGTAATTGAAATTAATGGTCATTTCCCTGACATTAAGGAGGGTGGTGTTCATTTTCATTCAATAAATACTCACCTTACGTCTGATTTTTGTCAGGCACCTTGATGGGTACACAGCAAAGAATATACCATGCAGAGAGAATTGAGGCAGAAAGAAGTCAAATAAATGACCTTGCTTCAAAGAAGTAGTAAGTGGAAGAATTGGAGTTTAAAATTAGATGTGCCTAAATTTAGAGTTTCATTTCTTAAATATAAGCTATATCCCCACATGAAAATAGCCGTCCTTTACTGATTAGGTTTGGAATTTTGCTAAGAGAACTGGTAGAAACTAAAGGTTATATGTTACTGAAGGTGAGGTAGTACCTGATATGTTCAGCATTGAATTTAGGTTGGAATAGAGACTGAGAAAACTAAGACAGGATATTCGTTAGCAATAATAGGAAGAAAAGAGGGAACTTTGGGTGCGATGAGTGTGAGGAGGAAAACAAGTGAAGGTTAGAGAGTTAGAAAGACAGAACTATGTAATCTGATCAGAAAGATCACTTTAAATTTTGCCTCTTGGGGTGGAGAATATCCATGTAATGATGAGGCTGGAGTGTGTTTATGTCATATAGGTTGTTATGGTAGAAAATTCCACAAGGAAAGCTTCTAGAATTATTCAAAGAACATGTAAACTGGGAGATAAAACTGCAGGGCAGATAACCCCATGTATCATAATAAAATCCAAAGGGTGTATCTGTATTTTATTTTATTTTTTTAAAGATTTTATTTATTTATTTGACAGAGACAGATACCACAAGTAGGTGGAGAGGCAGGCAGAGAGAGAGAGAGGAGGAAGCAGGCTCCCCACTGAGCAGAGAGCCTGATGCAGGGCTCAATCCCATGACCCTGGGATCCTGACCTGAGCCGAAGGCAGAGGCTTTAACCCACTGAGCCACACAGGCACCCTTATATCTGTATTTTATAGAGTTGTCAAGGATAGATAAAATTTTGTAGATTATTTTTCTTCAAGGAGGCAAAATGTGTATGCATAGATTTTTAGAATATTTCCCTCTCCCTAGGTATGGTTAAGCCATATGGCATGTAAAAGGTAAATTCTGAATTATTTGGAAAACTTGACCATATTGAGTAAGTAATTGTCCAAGGTATTGGCTTACTGATACCATGTTCTTTAAAATTATTTCTACTACCTGTGTACTCGCTTAATGTTCTGGCCCCATTGTTTAACTGATTCTTCTGTCACACATGGCCAAGTTGGCTATAATTCTGTCAAGTATAGTGCCAGTATGCGCAAGGAGTCCTCAGAATCCTGAGAAATGTCTCTATTCTTCGGTACTTCAACTGAGCTGCCCTTCCACCATGTTGGGTAAGCTCTTCCCTTCTTCAGAGAACTACTTGGGAAATTCCCACCTGCATTCCACCTGAGGGTTCTAGCTGCTTCCCACCCACTCAGTATTTTTAATAGCTCCCAAAATAGCTTCTGTCATCTAGTTTTTCTGTCTTCCTCCTGATACAGGTACAATTCCTCAAGTAATAAAAGCAATAATAAATACGTATGGTACAGTTTTCAAAATGCTTCCATAGGCACATCTTTGTCTTCACTCCCAAGAATGTGAGAAAGCTCGAATTATTTTCACTTTACTGACTGTTGAGAGACGTCAAATGATTGCCCAAGGTTGTTTCCTCTAGTAAATAAAGATGACCAGTGTGAAAACCTAAGTCTTCTGAAGTCACCTCTCATCCTGAGAGCTTCATTCTTTTAAAGAAATATGAAGTTTCGAGTTTGAAGGAAAAGGTTTTAGGAATCATCACTTGGAACCTTCCACTTACTGCTGATAGCCCATCCTCAGTATCCTTGCAGGGGAGCTTTTGGCTCTTCTAGGCCCTTTACATTTTCATATGTAATATAAATTCAGCTACTCATTTTCTACAAATTGTCTTACTATAACTTCCAATGCTGTTGAGTTGACTTTGTACATTAAATTTCGGAACATTTGAAATTTTTATAATTTTGAGTCTTTGTATCATGAATATGTTGTATTTCTCCATTTATTTCAGTGTTCTTAATTTCTTTTCAAGTATTGTTTCATAGTTTTCGTAGAGCTTTTACACATCTTTCATTATGTTTATTCCTAAAATTTTTGTTTCTGATGCTATTGTAAAAGACATCATAATTTTTTATTTAAAAAAATTCTTTCTAAACAATTTTTAGATTTATTTTTAAGTAAAGCATAGTTGATGTATATTAGTTTCAGGTGTACAGCATAGAAACCTGACAATTCTGTGCATTACCCAAAGCTCACCTAGGGTAGTCACCATCTGTCACCATACAAAGTTATTACATTATTGACTATATTCTCTATGCTATACATTTCACCCATGTGATGTCTTTATTTTATACCTGGAAGCTTGTACCTCTTGATTCCCTTCAGTTATTTCTCCTATCCCTGTACCTCTCTTCCCTGTGCCAACCACTAGCTTGTTCTCTGTATTTATGAGTCCATTTCTTTTTTGTTGTTGTTCATTTGTTCATTTTTTTAGATTCTACATATAAGTGAAATCATATGGTATTTATCTTTCTCTGACTTGTTTCACATAGCACAATGTCTTCTAGGTCCATGTATGTTGTGGCAAAGGGCAAAATTTCATTCCTTTTTTATGGCTGAGTAATATTCCTCTGTGTGTGTGTGTGTGTGTGTGTGTGTGTGTGTGTGTGTGTGTGTTTCTTTTTTATCTATTCATCCACTTATGGACACTTATGTTGCTTCCATATCTTGACTATTGTAAATAATGCTGCAATAAACATAGGAGTGTATATGTCTTCTCAAATTAGTGTTTCTGTTTTATTAATAATTGAGAATTGATATTGATAATAATTAGAATTGGATCTACCATCTTACTATATATTTTATAAGTTTTCCCTCCTGGTATTTGTTCCTTTTTCTCATTTTCCTGCTGTTTTTGCATTGAGTATTTTTTTAAAAAAGATTTTGTTTATTTATTTATTTCACAGACAGAGATTACAAATAGGCAGAGAGGCAGGCAGAGAGAGGAGGAAGCAGGCTCCCTGCTGAGCAGACAGCCAAGGACCCTGGGATCATGGCCTGAGCCGAAGGCAGAGGCTTTAACCCACTGAGCCACCCAGGTGCCCCAGCATTGAGTATTTTTTATGATTCCACTTTTGCTCCACCATTGTTAGTTAGTTATACCTTTTTTAAAATTTTTAAAGTTTTACTCCAGTGTTTTCAATATACATTTTAAGCTTTTGCAGTCTATGACTAAATATTATGCCAACGATTCATCATGTAATAATCTTATAATAATATGTTTTCATTTCCTCTTTCCAGTTATTCATGCCATTGTGGTCATGTTTAATTTCTTTATATATAATAAACCCACAAATATATTTAACTTTAGGGTATCACATCATTTATTTATTTTTATTTTTGTAGAGATTTAAAAAATTTTTTTGAGGATTTTATTTATTTGAAAAAGAGAGTGCAGGAACAGAGGGGAGGGACAGAGGGAGAAGGAGAAGCAGACTCCCCACTAAGCAGGGAGCCCCTTCAGGACTTGATCCCAGGACCCTGGGACTATGACCCGAGCTGAAGGCAGATGCCCAAAAGACTGAGCCACCCAGGTGCCCCAGGGCATCATATCTTTTATTAAAGTTACTAATTTTAAAAAATGTTTAAATTTGGGTTTGGGAGTTAGTAGAAGTGAAATCTCATCTCATTTATTTTTGTTCCAGATATCATGGACTAGGTTTGACATTTTTCCTAATCCTTTAAAAAGATAGGACTTTTCCCTTCTATAATACATTTTTGTTTTGTGAGATGTTAATATTTCTAATCTAATGATAATTTAGTGGTTAAATGATTTTAGAAAATGCTATATACCTAGTTTTTCTCTAGGCATTCCACATGTACATTAGCCCTTGAAAGAAGTCCTGCAGCTAAGCATAGCTATTTAATTTGTTTAAATCAAGATTGTCAAACCGCATCTGACCCTAAAAAGCTTTTATCTACTTGGTCTTGTATGGAATATACTTTGAAGATCAATGCTTTAGAATATATAAAATATTTTTAATTTTATTGTTCCTAAATTCAGAGGTTAAATTATTGATCATATTTCATTCAATCATCATTTCACACTCCCCCCTTACAAATAAACTGAATGCCTACCATGTGTAATTTATACAAATAAGGGTGAAGTTGATCTTTAAATACAAATTATCTGTCTTCAAACTCAATACTCTTTCTTTTTGTTTTTGTTGTTTGTTTTTTAAATTTAATTTTTTTTCAGTGATCCATAATTAATTGTTTATGCACCACACCCAGTGCTCCATGCAATATGTGCCCTCCTTAATACCCACCACCAGGTTCACCCAACCCCCCACCCTCTCCCCTCCAAAGCTCTCTGAAAAACAAAAGTTTGTTTCTCAGAGTCCACAGTCTCTCATGGTTTGTCTCCCCCTCCACTTTCCCCCAACTCACTTCTCCTCTCCATCTCCCAGTGTCCTCCGTGTTATTCCTTATGTTCCACAAGTAAGTGAAATCATATGATAATTGACTCTCTCTGCTTGACTTATTTCACTCAGCATAATCTCTTTCAGTCCCATCCATGTTGATACAAAAGTTGGGTATTCATCCTTTCTGATGGAGGCATAACACTCCATTGTAGATATGGACCATATCTCAACAGGACAGTACACAACAAGTGTTGGAGAGGATGTGGAGAAAGGGGAACCCCCTTACACTGTTGGTGGGAATGCAAGTTGGTGCAGCCACTTTGGAAAACAGTGTGGAGATTCCTTAAGAAATTAAAAATAGAGTTTCCCTATGACCCTGCAATTGCACTACTGAGTATTTACCCCAAAGATACAGATGTAATGAAAAGAAGGGCCATCTGTACCCCAGTGTTCATAGGAACAATGGCCATAGTCGCCAAACTGTGGAAAGAACCAAGATGCCCTTCAATGGACGAATGGATAAAGAAGATATGGTCAATACCTTTCTACTGTGCTTTCCCATAGTATGCAAGGGCCTCCATCAAAACTTCTTTACAATTCCAGGTATTTCCAAGCCATTATGGCATGAAAAGTAAAATCCCAAACTTGCTTTTTGATTATTCCATGATCTTGGGTAAGTTTCTTTCTTGTTCTACAGAGCGATTTTCCACATTTGCAATCCTAAATGTACTTCTCAACATACAACAAAATGGTCTCTGAATATTATTCAGTAAAAGATGAGATTCCCACAGGCCTCTTAGTATATAGGCAGTTATTTTCTTTTCAGATATAATTTTATACACTAAAATTTGTAAGTCTTAAGTATACAGTTTGATGCATTTTTATGAATGCATAGATCAGTATAGAAATTGCCTTAAAGGTTTCTTTGTGCCTCTTTATGGCCAATGTCCCCCCTCACCCCTCCAACCACAGAGGTTACAATTGTTTGAACTTCCGTCATCACAGTACCGTTTCATTTGTCTGGAACTTTATGTAAAAGGAATTACATACCATGTAGTCTTTTTTTTTTTTTTTCTAAACAGGCTTAACTCACTCTACTCTTCTTGTATAAAAACATTACATGGTGACCATGTGGTCTTTTGTATCTGGCTTCTTTCACTCCACATGTCTTTGAGATTCATCCAGGTTGTTACCTTGTGTTTTAATGTCAGTAGGACTTCAGTCTCTTAATCAATGCAATGAAAGAGTTTGGGCTAGATGGACTCTAAGGGCTTCTGGAGTTCTGACAGTAAGTGAGACGCTCTTTCCACTATTAGGCAAGAATTAAAATGCAGGAATTCTGACCTGAATCAGTTGCCATGATACCATAACAACATTAGGAATGACACCTTTGAATGTGTAATCCAATGAGAGCTTTCATGTTGCATGTTTGGGCTGGGAACATTTTATGCACTTGTGTTATGTAAGGACAGAAACCGTAGTCTATCTCAGGATGGCCTCACTGACTTCTGGGTCCTCCCTATTTGGCATGTTTTCTGTGTGACTTACTAAATTGAATTGCCCATATTACACTTTTAAAATTGTTGATAAACAGGCTTAGAATAAAACTCTAGTGAAAAGCTCCCTCCTAATTTCATTTAGAAATCCGTATGTGTAGTGTTGAAGAGTTTAAGGGGTGCCTGGGTGTCTCAGTTGGTTAAGCGTCCAACTCTTGGTTTCGGCTCACAATCTCAGGTCACAATCTCAGAGTCATGAGGTCAAGCCCCACATGGGACTCAGTGCTACAAGCCTGCTTGAGATTCTCTCCCTCTCCCTTCCTTACTGGACCTCCCTCCTCTCGCTCACGTGCTCTCTCGCTTGCTTGCTCACTCTCTCTCAAATAAATAAATAAATAAATAAATACAATCTTTTTTAAAAAAGAGTTTAAGAGTCATCCATGGTGTTAGGAAAATTCATATTCAAATTCCAAAACTTTATTTCTACCTGTGTGACCTTGGGCAAGTCTTAAACTCTATGAGTCTGTGTTTCCTTACCTGGAAATGGAGATAAGGCCAGCTCCCTTACAGGGTTGTTGTGAAGAGCCGAATAAGAGAACATAGGCAGAGTGTTCACCGTGCCTGGCACACAGGCAGAGCTGTATCTGGGATGGCTGTTAGCCTTGACGGACTGCAGGATCACCTGCATCCACACTGAACTTCCTTTGTACACCACTCCCATTTGTTCACATTTGCTGGGACAAAGGTGGGCTTAAGTAGTGGGTAAGGAACAACCACAGAATTGTTCATCAATCCTATGAAGAGGAAAACGTCCAATAGAGAATGGATTGGGACAGGTAAATGAGAAGAGCTAGCACTGGTCTATGGGATGAGAAACGGGTTTTAACAACTTGTCTGGTCGTAAAACATTTCATGGTCTTGACTGAAGCATTGAATATCGTTGGGGGTAGCAAAATAGTTGCATGGTTTAGTCTGTTTTTTTCAATCAAACCCTGTTCTGCCACTTATTCTCAAATTGCACAAACTCTCCAAAAGGAAATTTTTGTCATATGTGAAAACGATATAATATAGAAGTTAAAAAAAAATGAGGCTGGACTCAGACAAATTGGGTTTGAGTCACAACGTTGTCATTAACAATAGCTGTACAAAATCATACCAGTTAGTTAATTTCTCTTCTTCTTGGTTTCCTGACCTATAAAATGTTAGTTGTCATGAAGATTGATTAACATAAGAAGAACATTTTTAACAGTATCTGGTATGGAATGATCAGTCAACAAATGTTAGCTGTTGTTCCTGAAATGGGCCTTATGATACCCAGCCCTTCAGGTTATTGAGGGCATTTGAATGAGACACCAGAGATGAGAAAACTGACACAGATACAAATGATACTTTGAGTCCTATTGCTATGAAAAAAGTACAATGCATAAAAAGAGGTCTGGTAATGTGATCAAGAATGAGAAGATTTAAGGAAAAATAAACATCATCAGTACCAAATAAATGGATTTGCTACTTTTTTAAAAATGGGAGCATAAGAAAAAATGAATGGAAGAAATTGTTTATGGTTTATGTGATCTATATAATGGAATCCTCTTACTTTTGCTCTGAAATAGGGGAAACCAAGTGGAAATTCTCAAGTCATACAATAAATAATAATAATAATAATAACAGTGATAATACCATTAACTATAATCATGAAATACATCCTCAGGGAGTAAAATCTGAGAAAGAGTTCTTTCTCAGGGAAGGTCCTTGCTTTATGGAGCCTATATTCTAGTGGGAAAGACAAATAGTAAAGAAGTAAACAGATTAATAATAAGAGGATTCCAGTTAGTGATTATTCTACAAAGAAAATAAACTGTCATGAAAATGACCAGTACTAGGGATGCAGTAGATGGAGGGTCTGCTTAAATTTGGTTACAAAGAAAGGTCTGTCTGAAAAAAATATATATTTAAGTTGACTCCCATGTGAGTCAACCCCTCACAATCTAGGGGATGAGCTTTCTAGGCAGAAGGTTAAGCTCATATGAGATTCTAAGGTAGCAGTAAGCTTGCATATTGGAGAAATAGGAAAAGGACTGATGGTAATAGATTCTAATAAGTGAGAAGAAACAATAGTACAAGTTGACATTGGAAAGATTCATTAGCATTTTTTAGGTCAAAGTTTGGATCTAATTCCAATGTGAGGTCTGATGGAAAACAATCAGAAGCTCTGAGAAGGTGGTTTAATTGATCTGATTTGTATTTTGAAAAGATATCTCAGACTACTGTGTGGAAAACTGACTGGCGTGGGGGTCAAAATGGAAGCAAGGAAACTGATGAGGACACTGGAGCAGCAGTCTTTATGAGAGATGGTTTGGGTCAGGCCACAATGTAGAGACGGTATGCTATAGAAGAAAACTTGACTGGACTTAACTGAAGATTAGGCTGAAAGGAGTCAGATAAGAATCATAGGGTTTTGGCTTGAGAAATACATTTACTGAGATAGGCTCAGGATAGGTAGGATAGGTAACAGAGTACAGTATGGTTCAAAGGTCGATGAGCTCAAGCCTTAGTAGCTGAACTCTGTGGCTTATTTCACCATTTTCCTTTTGGTGTATGTTTAAGTTGTTATTTTCTTGTATTTAGAGATATGCAACTATCAAACTTATATGTTTAGGTTAGTGAATTTGATCTGTTGTGTCACTGGCATAAAGAAGTTAGACAGATTAAGATATGCATTTACAATCGTTGTGCGTTCTCTGTATCGCTTTGCAGAATGGCTGTATGGGTTTCCACAAATTCTTCCACTGTTGTCAGTGTCTTTCTTTTTAAGCCTCGTGAATTGAAATTACATCTTTTTTCAAGTCATTAAATATTCAGGACCCTCTCTGTGGCCAGCTAATGCTAAATATTTGGGGAGGTTGCTGGTGAGAAGTTTATCAGAGAGAGCAAAGAATGAAATAATAATAACAGTGAATACTTACTGAGAGCTTATGATTGCCATGAATCATTCTAAGTACTTTATACATGTGCTAACTTATTTAATTTTAGTTATTTACTTAAGAGATAGCTATTATTATTATCCAGAATTTCCATATGAGCAAATGGAGGCAAGGAGAGATAAAGTAACTTGTCCAAGCTTACACAGCTAGTGGCCGATGTAAATCCAGGCAATTTACTTCCAGAATCCATCCTTCTAATCATTACATTCTGTTGGCATCTCTAAAACACCTGATTGGTGAATATTTTATATATATAAAGACAACAGTGTGAGACAGAATCTATGGCTCAAATGTCAGTCTGTATAGTAGTTAGGGAAAAATACATGTGGGTTGAATGAGTCAATATTGATTTAGTTAAAACTCAGTTAAAGTATTGAAAGAGAAAATTTGTTTCTACTTTCTGCATCTTAGCTCAGCGGCCAGAAAATCATCTTCCTCATTTATCACCATCACTGCCAACTACTGAGTGCCTACCATGTGCTAGGCCCTGAGTTATAAGCAATACCCTTGCATTACCATCACCTTTTTATAGACGGAGCTAGATTAAGTGAAATCCGTAAGATCCTAGAGGTATGAAGGGGTAGAGCCTGTATTCAATCTCAGTTTTTGTAACTACCCTTAGAATCTTTAATCTTTCTACAGTGACAAATGGAGGGAAAAGAAGATGTATTCAAAAGCTAGGTTGTCAAGGTCGAAGGATTCACACAGATTCCCATATATTCCAACAGGTAAACGACACACAAATTATTTGGTCTTTGAAAAGCAAAGATGAATAGAAAGATCTTGATTCTGAGGCTGGGAGGAGTCCCTGGAAGGTTTTTGTGGATAAAATCATAAGGTAAGATTTAAAAGTTAAGACTTTGTTTTTTAGAGCATTTTTAGGTTCACAGCAAAGTTAAGGGAAAGGTACAGAGATTTCTCATATACCCCCTGCCAACCTGCCCACACAGAGCTCCCCACCAGAGTGGAACATTTGTTACAGTTGATGAGCCTAAGATATCATCACTGAAAATCCATAGTTTACACTATGGTTCACTCTTTATATTGTTCATCCTATGAGTTTTCAGAAATGTATGATGACATGTGTCCTCGTTATGGGGTCATGCAAAGTATATTCACTGCCCTAAAAATCTTCTGTGTACTAATTATTCATCCCTAAACCCACTCCTAACCCCAGGCAACCACCGATTTTTTTTTACTCTATCCATACTTTCACCTTTTCCACAATTTCATACAATTGTAATCTGACAGTACCTACCCTTTTCAGACTGACTGCTTTCATTTAATAATATGTATTTAAAGTTCCTCAGTATCTATTCATAACTTTTTCTTTTTAAAAGCTAATTTCTTTTTAGACTGAATAATATTCTATTTCCTGGGTATAACAGTTTATTTATTCATTCACCTCCTGAAGGACATCTTGATGGCTTCCAAATTTTAGCAATTACGAATGAAGCTGCTATAAATATGCATGTGCATGTTTTTGTGTAAATATAAATTTTCAACTCTGTTGGGTAAACACAAACGCATGGTATTGCTGGATTGTATGGTAAGAGTGTTTAGTTACGTACGAAACTGCTAAACCATCTTCCAAAGTAGCTGTGACATTTTGCACTCCCACCAGCAATGAATGAGCGTTTTCATTGCTTATATCCTAGCCAGCATTTGGTGTTGTGTCAGTATTCTAGATTTTAGCCATACTAATTGTTACGTTGTAGTATCTTTCATGTTTTAATTTACATTTCCCTGATGAAATATGATATGGAGCATCTTTTCATATGTTTTTTATTTATAGGTGTCTGTCTTTGGCCCAATTTAAAATCAGATTGTTTCTTTTTTCAAAAGATTTTATTTATTTATGTGAGAGAGAGGGAGTGTGCTTGCCGGGGAAGAGAGGCAGAGGGAGAGAGAGAATCCCAAGCAGACTCTGCATTGAGCATAGAGCCTGACATGGGGCTTGATCTCGAGACCCTGAGATCATGACCTGAGTTGAAATCAAGAGTCAGATACCCAGCTGACTGAGTCACCCAGGTGCCCCTCCAGCATCATTTATTTAAAAGATTATCTTTGCTTCCTTGTATGGCTATTGCTCCTTTGTCAAAGATTCATTCCCATATTTATGTCAGTCTATTTCTGGGCTCTCTATTCTGTTCCATAGATCTGTTTGTCTGTTCTTTCACCAATACCACATTGTCTTGATTATTGTAGCTTGATAGTAAGCATTGAAGTCAGGTAGCATCACTCCTCCAACTTGCTCTTTTCGCTGTGCTTTACTCCTTCAACACTGAATTGGCAATTCTGCATCTTCTGCCTCTTCATATAAACTTTGAATCAGTTTGTTAATATCCACAAATAATTTACTAGAATTTTTATTTTGATTGCATTGAATCTGTACATCAGGTTGGAAATAACTGACATCTTGATAATACTGAGTCTTCCTATTCATGAACATGAGATATCTCTTTATTTAGTTATTTGCTTTCATTCACCGTATTTTGTAATTTTCCTCATATAGGTCTCTAACATATTTTGTTATATTTAGACCTAAGTATTTCATTTCTCTGTGTGCTAATGTAAATCATGTTGTTTTTAATTTTAAATTCTACTTATTCATAGCTAATATAGAAAAGTGATTGACTTGTGCATATTAAGCTTGTATCCTACAAATCTGTCATAATCAGTTATTAGTTCCAAGAGGGTTTTTTTTGTTTATTTGTTTGGATTTTCTACATAGACAGTCATATTTGTGAAAAGACAATTATACGTTTTTCTTCCTAATCTATATACCTTAATATTTTGTGGAATAAATAGTAGTTACCATTTACTGAGTACCTGCTAAAGCCTAGAAATTTTTGGATATTATCAAATCAGTCCTCATGATAACTATAAAGTTTAATCTCAGCAAGACTCAGAAATTTCAACAATTTTTTGTTGCTTTCATGGCTGGTAATTATAGATTCAGGACCAAGAACCTGATTTAATTTCAAAGCCCTTGTTTTTCACTTGCCATTCTTCCCTGTCTTTAATTGATATAGGAATGTAGATCAGTAGTAGAATGTATATCACTGTGCAAGATTTGAGACTGTAGGAGGCATCAAACTTAATAATTAAAGTGAAAAGGTTTTACAGTGTCTGGGACCAATGTTAATGATGGAAATTATTTTGCGTGAACCAGAAAACATGTAATTGTCAACACATTCAAGGTATTTAAAATTTTAAATCTGAGAGAACACAAAAAAAAGTTTCCCTTGTCAGCATGTATTCACTGTCCTTAGATACTCTATCAGGTATTGTGGTTATGAACCTGTGTAAGACTCTGTTAACTATGTGTCTTCTCTGTTAACTACACCTATGAAAACAAAAACCAACTCATAATTTAATCACTAAAATTATGTGTCAAATGGGTGATCAAATCAATAGACTAGAGGAGGTCAGTGGAGGGAGGGTTCCCAGATAGACAGGAAGTCTCGTTGTAGCAACTGGAACTACCTCTATTTTAAGGTAGCTGCTGGACTCCCTGATTGATCTTCTGCTCCCATGATAATATTGCATCATAAAAGTTGAGAGAAAAATGAAAAGTCAACTAATCCTACTCCCTCAGTTCACAGAAGTGGAAACTGAGACTCAGAGAGGGCAATTTTAATAAAATCTAGCTTTTTGGATGATGAAATTATCCTCAATTCTGAATTATTCTGGCTTTCAGATTAGCATGTCTTTCCTTTTCTACAGGGTGTTTTTAAGTTGTGAGACCACTGAAAGAATGAGTTTTCTCATGTTTGTGTCACTGTTTATATCCTGGCAATTTGATTTAAGTTGAGTTGTCTGTCTTAAATGCTTTGTAGAACAAGGTAGGATGGGAATAGATTAGCAAGTGAGCAGAAATAGACATGAATGTCCTGGATAAAAATGACACTCTTTAAATCTAAGGAAATCCTATATGATGAATCATACTTCATGCATTTCACATTATAATTTGACCTTGGAGAGTTTGATAGATATTAAACAGTGTGATTTGATTCTTAAAAAGACAATGGGTGGGATCAGGAATGAAAAAAAGAAGAGAAAAGTAGTCTGTTGGACATCTTTTATTTGCCAGTTGTAGAGCTAGATTTCATGTAATGTTAATCCTCACATTATTCTATGAGATCAATGTCATTATTGATATAGAATTCCCTATTAGTGAAGTGCAGAAGTTCATATACCTGGTCAGTGGAGGAGACAGGCATGTGTCCTTTCCTCTGCACTGGTTTGTTTTATATGGTCTCCAGATTGGCTGGGATCCTAGGTTTCTCTATCCACAAAATAGAAATGATATTACATTTCTCATTTATCTCCCACATTGGAACAAAAATATGAAGCTATGGGCTAAATATGTGGAAGTATTTTGAAAAATATCACATTATTATTTTCAGTAGAGGTGTGGGATAACAGCCTGTTGGAACTTTACATTTGGGAAGGCACCACAATAGCATGGGCTCTGTGGTCACACATTTCTAGGTTTGAAGGCAGTCTATGCCACTGTCTAATTTTATAGTTTGGGATAAGAATCTGAGCCTCAGTTTCTAATTTTAAAATGGAGATAGTAATACCTCATAGGTTTTTGAGGAACATTAAATCAGATGACAGGTGGAAAAAATTATATTAGTTCACTAAGTTCCAAGGAGAAGAGGTTTTACCCAAGCTACTTCTAGTAACACAAATGTATTGTAAGGATAACATATGGCAATATGAAAGAAGGATCCCAGAGGGAAAATGTAGCATATACATACAATGGAATATGATTTCATCAAGAAGGAAGTCCTGTCACATTCTACAACATAGGTGAAACTTGGAAGACATTATGCTAAGTGAAACAAGACAGTCACAGAAAGATAAAATACTGCATCATTCCACTTACATGAGGTATATAAGGTAGTCAAACTCACAGAAACAGCAAGTAGAATGATGGGTGCCAGGGACTGGGGGGTAGGGGAAATGGGGAGTTAGTTGTTCAGTGTATATAGAGTTTTAGTCATGCAAGATGAAAAAGTCCTAGAAATCTGCTATACAAAATTGTGCTTATAGTTAACAATATTGGAGTCTTAAAAATGTGTTAAAAGGGTAAAACCTCATGTTATATAGTTTCTAGCACAATAAAAAAAGGAAAGAAGAAGAAAGAAGGACACTGGAAGGGCTTTGGTTCACAAGCAAAAGCAGTTCAAATAAAGGATCCTCTCCACCTTTGTCCACCTCTCCCCACATTAGTAGTCATGCCTCTCCATTCTGAAGAACAGCCTAGAGCTTCTTTTTCCTCAAAGAAACTGGATGGGGCAATTTTTTGTAGACAGGTCTGACATCATGGAAGACAAAATTACTATTATTGTCATTATTTGAAACTAGAAGTTTTTGGTCTATTCTCAGAATGGCATAAATGGATAATCTCTTTTCTGAGAGGACAGTGCAGTTTGTCCAAGGCCAAATGACTTATAATTAATAGCCAAGGTTGTAGTTTTGGTCTCTAGCTTTCCATTTCACTGTTTCTCCTATACAAGCTATTATCATTGTGATATCAGCACTGGTTTTTTTAAAATTTTTTATTTCTTTTCAGTGTTCCAGAATTCATTGTTTATGCACCACACCCAGTGCTCCATACAGTACGTGCCCTCCATAATACCCACCACCAGGCTCACCCAACCCACCACCCTCCTCCCCTCCAAAACCCTCAGTTTGTTTTTCAGAGTCCAGTCTCTTACGGTTTGTCTCCCCCTCCGGTTTCCCCAACTCACTTCTCCTCTCCACCTCCCAATGTCCTCCGAGTTATTCCTTATGCTCCACAAGTGAGTGAAACCATATGATACTTGACTCTCTTTGCTTGACTTATTTCACTCAGCATAATCTCTTCCAGTCCTGTCCATGTTGATACAAAAGTTGGGTATTCATCCTTTCTGGTGGAGGCATAATACTCCATAGTATATATGGACCATATCTTCTTTTTCCATTCGTCCATTGAAGGGCATCTTGGTTCTTTCCACAGTTTGGTGACTGTGGCCATTGCTGCTATGAACATTGGGGTAGAGATAGCCCTTCTTTTCACTACATCTGTATCTTTGGGGTAAATACCCAGTAGTGCAATTGCAGGGTCATAGGAAAGCTCTATTTTTAATTTCTTAAGGAATCTCCACACTGTTTTCCAAAGTGGCTGCACCAGCTTGCAATCCCACCAACAGTGTAAGGGGGTTCCCCTTTCTCCACATCCTCTCCAACACTTGTTGCTTACTGTCTTGTTAATTTTGGCCATTCTCACTGGTGTAAGGTGGTATCTCAATGTGGTTTTGATTTTAATCTCCCTGATGGCTAATGATGATGAACCTTTTTTCATGTATCTGTTAGGCATTTGTATGTCTTCTTTGGAGAAGTGTCTGTTCATTTTTTCTGCCCATTTTTTGACGTGATTATCTGTTTTGTGTGTTGAGTTTGAGGAGTTCCTTATAGATCTTGGATATCAGCCCTTTGTCTGATGTGTCATTTGCGAATATCTTCTCCCATTCCGTGCATTGCCTCTTTGTTTTGTTGACTGTTTCCTTTGCTGTGCAGAAGCTTTTGATCTCAATGAAGTCCCAAAAGTTCATTTTCACTTTTGTTTCCTTTGCCTTTGGAGACATATCCTGAAAGAAGTTGCCATGGCCGATGTTGAAGAGGTTACTGCCTATGTTCTCCTCTAGGATTTTGATAGATTCCTGCTTCACGTTGAGGTCTTTAATCCATTTCGAGTTTATCTTTGTGTATGGTGTAAGAGAATGGTCGAGTTTCATTCTTCTATACATAGCTATCCAACTTTCCCAGCACCATTTATTGAAGAGACTGTCTTTTTCCCATTGTATATTTTTCCTGCTAAGGAAATGTTGAAAAAAGAAAAACAAAACTGTGGGCATCATGTTGCCTGATTTTAAGCTTTACTACAAAGCTGTAATCACCAAGACAGCATGGTACTGGCACAAAAATAGACACATAGACCAGTGGAACAGAGTAGAGAGCCCAGATATGGACCCTCAACTTTATAGTTAAATAATCTTCGACAAAGCAGGAAAAAAATATACAATGGAAAAAAGTCAGCATTGTTTTTTAAAAATATTTTATTTATTTATTTGAACGAGAGAGGAGGAGGGGAGGTAGGGGAGCAGAGGGAGAAGCAGACTCCTCTCTCTGCTGAGCAGGGAGCCTGACACAGGGATCCAGGTAGAGCTTGATCCCCGGATCCTGAAACCATGACCTGAGCTGAAGGCAGTTGCTTGACTGACTGAGCCACCCAGGCACCCCTGATAATCAGCATCGTTAAAGAAAACTAGCACATGGCAACTTTTTCTTAGCAGTACAAATCTGTTATTGTATTCATCATAGTAGATGTTATCACCACTGAATGTCTGGATAGATAGTGACAGGTACCACTCAATATAGACATATAAATATGCAGGTACATTTAAAAACCACAAGCTCAAAGTGTTCTTTTTAAATAACTGATAATTTTTCATTTTACTTTTTTCAAAATATTATTCATAAAGCTTGCCTCATTTTCAGTAAAATTGTTTAGCCAATTTCATTTTTAAATGTCATTTGTGTTAACTTCGGCCAAGTTTTTTTTTTTTTAAGATTTTATTTATTTATTTGAGAAGTAGCACTCACAGGGGGTATTGGGAGGGGCAGGGGGAAAGAGTGAAGCATATTCCCTTCTGAACAGGGAGCCCATCATGGGGTTCAGTCCCCGGGTCCTGGGATCATGACCCCAGCCAAAGACAGATGGTTAACCAACTGAGCCACCCAGGCACCCTATCTTTGGCCAACTTTTTAATATTTCCTTCCTGATTATATGTACGTGATAACCATTCCCACTGATTACATTCTCTGATTTATAGAGCTATATTAGATTACTGTTCAGTTTGCATGTCAGTGTTTGTGTATACTCAGCAAATACTCAGAGCAGAATTGTTAATCCAAATGTTTATTTTAATAGAAGATTAATCCAGCCACAGAGTTCCTATAAAGAAAATATTTTCTATTTAAAAATCCCAGGTAGAGGGGCGCCTGGGTGGCTCAGTGGGTTAAAGACGCTGCCTTCGGCTCAGCTCATGATCCTGGTGTCCTGGGATCAGCCCTGCATCAGGCTCTCTGCTCAGCGGGGAGCCTGCTTCCTCCCTTCTCTCTCTGCCTGCCTCTCTGCCTACTTGTGACCTCTGTCTGTCAAATAAATAAATAAAATCTTTAAAAAAAATAAAAAAATAAAAATCCCAGGTAGAGGGGCACCTGGTGACTCAGTGGGTTAAGCCTCTGCCTTCAGCTTGGGTCATGATCTCAGGGTCCTGGGATCAAGCCCCACATCAGGCTTCTGCTCAGCAGGGAGTCTGCTTCCCCCTCTGTCTCTGCCTGCCTCTCTGCCTACTTGTGATTTCTCTCTGTCAAATAAATAAATAAGATCTTTAAAAAAAAATACCAGGTACAAAAGCCATGAGAAATAAAGCAGAATGAAACTCAAGATTTGGGTATTGTGCCTTTTATAATCTGGTCCCAATATCCTATTCTAATTATATCATTATTTTCATTCAGCTTTTATTACATCCTAATTAAAATCTACAATATCACTTTTCCTCCAAATATAGTTCTGCACTCGGGGGAAGAGAAAATTTTTTAAAATCAGAAATGAGAAACTGGCTAATCTAGTAAGTCATTAATAAATAAATATTACTTGGCTTTTCTAATGGTACCCTTATACCCTCTGTGTGTCACAGCAGAATGCCTTGTTCCAGAACCAACTGTCTAATCACTAAGATACTTAACTTTGAAACTAATACCGGTTAAGAAGTATAGAGCAGGGTTTCTGAACATCTCTATGGCATTTTGGACTGGATAATTCTTTGCTGAGAGTGGGAGGTGCTGTCCTGTGCATTCCAGTATATTTAATAGCATCCCTGGCCACTATCCATTAGTGCCTTAGAACATCCCTATTTGTAACAACTAAAAATGTCTCCAGACATTGCTAAATGTCCCCTGGTTGCGAGTCAAGGGGAGACAAAATTGCCTCCAGTTAAGATAGAGTAAACCTAATAAAAATGTAACCTGGAGTTCAAATCCATTATACAAAATTGCACATGAGATGAGTCTTAGCTTATTCCCAAAATACAGGGTGATGAAGAGTCAATCCCCAAATCAAGCATGAGTAGGTGATTGAAAAAGTGGTGTGGGAGAAAGCACATGGGGCTGGAGGTCAGGAGATGTGGAATGAGTTCCACCTCTGCCACTCTCTGTCTGTCCTTGAATCTATGGCTTCACCCATCGCCCTTAATGATGAAATGAAGATATTTGAATATACTGGAATATGCTAAGACCCATTCCCGTTCAAAGACTATGATTAGTTTGTGACCATTCATAGATATTCACCTGGTTCTTTAGATACTGAAGTCTCTCAAAGACTGTACATTCAAGAAGGCTGAGTATTTTCTTGTCAAGCTAAACCAAACAGGTTTCCCCTCTTTCTTTCTTTTTTTCTTTTCTAACAAGGCTCATTGCTATAGCTACCCTCACTACTTAATTCTATAAGAAATGGAAGGGAGAAGTGTGCTCTGCCAAAGGCATCTGTTTTGCCTTACAATATCCATTTTATTTTCTTCCTAGAGAGGAGGCCTAGGGCTAAGCACTTTTGGTTATACAAGCACCTTTTGCTGAACTCACAAATGTAATCCAAGTGGGCAAAGAATCAAGGGTGAACTTCCAAGGGAATTATGGGGCCTAGTTCTCTCCATTTGCCTCTCTTCCCAGAAAACAAACGTTGGAGGATATTCTGCATTTCCGCCATAAGTAGGCTGCCATTTTCCATTGCATCACAACTTTAAGATGAGAGATTACTGTGACTCTGAAGAGTTGTTTTCAGAACACACCAGTTAATTAGGTGACAGACAGCTGGGTGGAGTGATACTTTATTATTCTAGATGTCTCCACACCCACAATGGATTTGGCCTGGTGCCACTGCCAGCCACCCTCAGAGCAGTGGCATCTTACTATACAACCACACCCAGATGACAACAAATTATATTTTTTAAGAACTAGTTTTAGTTAAAATTGCATATATTAATTAATCTAAGGGCAAAAAAAAGAGAGAGTGTTAGCTCTTCCTTTTCTTATTCCCTACTCCCCCTTTTTTAAAGATTTTAGATGTAATGAGTTAGCCTTGTAAGTGGATATGATCAAGACAAGAGTTGAGGCAGCTTGAGGCACACAATACCAATATGGATCAAGAAGAGCAGTCAGCTTTTGCTTAGCACTTTATAGTTTATGGACTACTTCCACTCTTATTAATTTTATCTTCATGACAAAACTGATTTGTAGATAGCAGTATTATTTGTATTTTTTTCAAGATTTTATTTATTTATTTGATAGAGATCACATCTAGGCAGAGAGAGAGAGAGAGGAGGAAGCAGGCTCCCCGCTGAGCGGAGAGCCCGACGCAGGGCTCGATCCCACTACCCTAGGATCATGACCCGAGCCAAAGGCAGAGGCTTTAACCCACTGAGCCACCCAGGCGCCCCTATTTGTGTGTTTTAAATGAGAAAATGGGCTCAGGGATATAAATAAACTTGTTTAAAATCACACAGATAAGTTATGGGACCCAGTTTTTTTTATTCCAAATCTTGTGCTTTTTTTTCACTGTGGTTCCCTAAGTCACTTAATGATAGAATGTTTTGATCAAAAGGGTCATCAGTTACTTCACTATCTACTGAATGCTGTTACATTCCAGGTTATGCTGACTTTGAAGACAATATTTTAAAACATTTTTTTATTTATTAGACTTTATTTTTTAGAGATGTTTTAGATTCAGAGCAAAACTAAATGGAAGTACAGAGGTTTCCCATATTCCTCCTGTCCTCACACATGCATGGCCTCCCCCGTTACCAGCATCCCCACCAGAGTGGTGCATTCATTACAATTGATGAACCTGTCTTGACATATCGTTATCACCCAGAGTCCATAGTTTATTTTAAGGTTCACTATTTTTTTTAAAGATTTATTTATTTATTTGAGAGAGAGAGCATGGGCAGGGGGAGAAGCAGGAGAAGAGGGAGAGAGAATTCCAAGCAGGCTCCCCACTGAGCAAAGAACCTGAAGAAGGGCTCAATGCCAGGGCCCTGAAGTCATGAACTGAGCCAAAATCAAAAGTCAGATGCTTAACTGACTGAGCCACCCAGGTGCCCCATCCCCATCTGCCTTCAAAGACAAGCACAAAACAAGCACTCTTGGTATTGTAGATTCTGTGGTTTTGGACAAAAGTGTAATAACATGTATCCACTCTTATAGTATCATTGCAAAGTAGTTTCACTATCTTAAAAATGCTCTGTGTGTGGGGTGCCTGGGTGGCTCAGTGGGTTAAGCCTCTGCCTTCGGCTCAGGTCATGATCCCAGGGTCCTGGGATTGAGCCCCACATCAGGCTCTCTGCTCAGCAGGAAGCCTGCTTCCTCCTCTCTCTCTGCCTGCCTCTCTGCCTACTTGTAATCTCTATCAAATAAATAAATAAAATCTTTTTAAAAAATGCTCTGTGTGAAGACAGTATTTTTATTACATTTGTTGATACACTTGATTAGTAAAAATTAACTGGTCTACCCTCTTTTTGTCCCTATTGTCTGTTTTCCAATGTGCTTCACACCTCATCAGTAATTTAGGAACTTAATCCATGTTCACAGTCTTGCTTCAGCTAAAAGTGAGGACTGGAATTAAAATGCAAACTCCCTAATTCTTCATTAGATACTATTTGACCATATTCATGAACTTGCTAATGAGTTAGAGGTCTAAGAGGGACTGCCAACAGTAGGAAAAGGCAGTTCCCCCACCCCCATTTTCAAGTAGGTGATGAGACATTTCCTCTCTTTTAAAGGGGGAAAATATTTGAAAATTGAAGAGGTTAGAATGAGCTGTTTGGTTTTCTGACCTATTTGAAAAGGAGTCACTTTTTCATGTCTCAAATAACCTGTCAATCCATCTAGCCACGTGTGGCTATTGTTCATAGAGGATGACCCAGTTCCTTGCAAAGGCCTCCCCACCTGGAATGCAATCAGCTGTCCAAAGGAAGGGGCGCTGATAAGGAAATGACTCTTCTACCCTGGACATTGTTCATTTGTACCCCTAAAATTAGACACTGGTTTTTGACACTTCCCATAAAATACTCAATACTTTCAAAGGCCCAGAATTGAATTTCACCACTGTGATCCCTAATTCAATATTGTCAAAAGGCTAATAAGTAAGACATTTCTAATAACGTCTAACACTGCACTCTCCATACACAAGATATCATTTTAAGTTTTTACTATGAATTACTTCCTGTAATCCTCATGGCAGTTACTATTAAAATTCTCAGTTTAACGGTAAAGAAATTGAGACAGAGCTGAGGTAAATTGTCACTGGTCACACATCCAAAAAGCCAGTTTCTGAACCCAAGTAGTATCACTGCAAAGCTGAACATTTAACTTCAAAGTTTTATGTCCTTCTGGCTCTCAGGTAGTCTTCACGATATGAATTGCACTGTTCCCAGTATAATAGTTGCTTTAGGTTTTTCACATAATCATCTCAATCTGCTCAAATGCTGTCAAATGGATGATACTAATCTTATCATGGTTTGCTGAGGTCAAAATGCCCTAAGTCTCACATTTCCAAAAAATCACTAGTCTATGGTACAGTTTGGAGAATTGATCTTCTCTATCCAGACATTTCTCCACCTGTAGATGGTTCAGGAAAATCCTGAAACATTTTACTTCATTTTGTCTGGAATCTTTTGTACTCTCGGTGTTTTTTCCTTCTTTTCTTTTTTTAATTTTTAAGTAATCCCTCTGCTCAATGTGCAGCTTGAACTCATGACCCCAAGATCAAGAATCACATGCTCTACTGACGGAGCTGGTCAGGCACCCCTCTCCTTCTTTTCTAACCCTTGAGTAACAAACAATAGAGAGGCATATATTCAGAAAGAAGTAAAGAAAACAGAAGGACACCAAATGCATGGAAAGAGAAAAATAAATATCATTTAAAAACAAAGTAAGATTTAGGCTTCTGGTTACGATGGAGTAACAAGGAAAAGATATTTCCTCCTACCTGAAACAATGGAAAAAATACAGAGAAATGACATAGTTTTCTGACATGAAACATCAAATAGTGCAGGTCAGTGATCCTTGGGAGAGGGAAAAATTACTAAATAAGCTACACATAGAAAGAAAACACAGGTGGAGACTACCAGTCTCCCTGAGATGCAGATACATAGCTGAGAGTTGGGGAGACCAAGGGAGCTAAAGAAACATAAGTAGCATTTTCTATGTATGAGAAAAAAATAACCCCTATCTTATACTGTAAACTAAAGCTAGTTATTGCATTTTCCAAGGTTGCTTATGTGGTTGGCAAATAAAGTCCACCATTTACAGCTTCTTGAAATAGTAAAATTACTTTTTATTTTATTTTTTTAAAGATTTTTATTTATTTATTTGACAGAGATCACAAGCAGGCAGAGAGGCAGGCAGAGAGAGGGGGGAGCAGGCTCCCCACTTAGCAGAGAGCCCAATGTGGGGCTCGATCCCAGGACCCTGAGATCATGACCTGAGCCAAAGGCAGAGGTTTTAACCCACTGAGCCACCCAGGTGCCCCAAGTAATAAAATTACTCTTAAGGGAAAATATTTTCTTAACTAAATCAGTTTTTTAGTAAGGATTTGGAATGTATTAATGTCATGTTGGAGATATCACTCAAAACAAAAACCCACTAAATTCAAAATCATTCCCATATTCAATCTTAATTTCAACTCCTGCCTCTCTGTGAGATAACTAACTAGAGATATAGTAAAAACTGAAAATGTCAGAAGAAATTACCAGAGCAAAACTTTGATTCTCATAATTATTAAAGGAATGATTCTTTCTGATTAACTGAATTTTTCAGATAGGTGAGTTTATATACCTTTTTAATCCCATTCATTTTTTTAATTGAGCCTGATTCCATCAGGAAATCCCCCTCCAGGGTTTAAAACCTGTGTTATATGTTAGCTTTACTCCATGGATAGCTTTTTAAAATACTCTTTCACACTGGGGCACCGGGTGGCTCAGTCAGTTGAGCTGACTTGTTTCAGCATAGGTCGTGATCTTGTGGTCGTGAGATTGAGCCCTGCATCAGGCTCCACACTCAGCACAGAGTCTGCTTTAGATTCTTTCTCCCTCTCTCTTTCCCTTCCCCTCTGCTTTTCCCCTACTCATCCTTTCTCTCTCTCTAAAATAAATATAATCTTTAATAAATACAAAATAAAAACAATTTCACAGATCTGATTGAACAATGATTTGTATGATCATTTTCCACCTCTTCCACTAGATTATAATATCTTAAAGATTCATGTCTTTTTTTATATGTATATATAATATATATACTTTTATAATCTCTTAAAGATTCATCATGTCTTTTTTATTCACAAATTTAGCATGAGGCTTTCAAACAGTGCCAGCAAATGTAGGCATTTAGTCAGTATTCGTTGTATTCATGTGGGGAGTATTACGGAATCTATTGGAATACTGTAACACCTCACTTTGGACTTACATTTTCAACTTTTTTTTTTTTTTTTAAGATTTTATTTATTTATTTGCCAGAGAGAGAGAGAGAGAGAGAGAGCGAGCACAGGCAGACAGAGTGGCAGAGGGAGAAGCAGGCTCCCTGCGGAGCAAGGAGCCCGATGTGGGACTCGATCCCAGGATGCTGAGATCATGACCTGAGCCGAAGGCAGCCGCTTAACCAACTGAGCCACCCAGGCGTCCCCATTTTCAACTTTTTAAGTCACATTTTAGGAATTTGGCCCCTTACCTGAGAACTCTATGGTTTCTATTAATTATTCCTTTATTGCCTTTTCCTGTCTAATGAATCAAGATTGTGGCACGATACAATCATTATGTTACGTGATTAAATGAAATTTAAATCTTAAGACCTAGGTAGGAATCTCAGCTTAACCACTTACAAGCCAGGTGGTTTGGTATAAGTCACTGTGCAGACACCTCACTGGTATTTCTCTGTGTGTTCAAATTTCTTCTTCTTATAAGGACACCAGTCAGTTTGGGGCAGGGCCCAACTCTAATGGCCTTATTTTAATGTAATCACTTCTTTAAAGGACCTATCTCCAGATCACCTCTTTAAAGGACCTATTCTGAGGTACTGGGTGTTAAGACTTCAAAATATGAATTTTGGAAGGACACAACTGAGACCATAACAGTTGAGTGTCTGAGCTGAGTTAATTACAGATGTAGGTAATGTGGTCTCTGCAGTGTGTGGTATTTAAGGGCATGGGCTTTGGAGTTTGCCTTTATTTGTAATGATGGTTTTCAGTTGCAAAGACTACTACTTACAGGCTGTATGACCTTGGAAAAGTTACAGTATTTCACAAAACCTCAATTTCTTTACCTGTAAAACAGAATGAAATAGTTACCCTTTAGATTTATTGTTATACCTGTCAGTAAGTGCATAATAAATGCCAGCAAATTTTTTATTTCTTTGCAAATGGTTTTATAAAGATATATAAGTCAAAAACACATAAATTATCTTTTCCAAATTTTGCTTATAAATATAACAATTTTGTTTTTGCTTACTGTATACACAAACATATAAATATTTCACACATAAAATATGCAGTATTCTTTCATCAAAATTGCTCATACTAGCTACTTCAAAGTTAATTCACTGTGATTTTTTTCAAGGACTGTACTCTGTTTTCTATACTCAGAGTGAATCCTAGGAGACTTTGGAATATACTGAATTTCCAGGTGATGGGAGGTGTGGAGTCACATAACAGAGTTCCTGTAGCATCACATGTAAGGATATTGTACTTAAGAACCAAATTTAAACCAAAACGTAAAACTTAATGCAATTTAAAATTAGGTATTGAAACTTTCTTGTTTTCTTAATCCTAGTCTAATAAAAACAACAATTATATCTATAAATAGCAGGGTCTGTGATCCAACAGTGCCCATCCCATCTTGTTCTTAGATAAAAAGAGATGCTTATCTCTGTAATTTCTTAGCTTTTGCAGACAAACAGAAAGGAATTCTCAGAGAGGGAATGAAGTTGGTTGTTAACAGAACAGTGCAAGATAGGAAGGTGTGTAAAGGTTGTTTTCCAGTTAGTGTCTTTCAAAAAAAAAAAAAAAAGAATACAGACATGCTAAATTATTGGGGGAACAAAATGAGAATTATGGGAAAGGAAATTAAGAGTTAAGAAAATAAATTATTTCATCTTCTAAGATCTGTTAGGACATACACTTTTCAGTCACGATCACAATACATTTCTTTTTGCCTTAGTCATTATGGGTATATGGGGGTGTGTGTGTGTGTGTGCATTTGTATGAACATGAGAGAGAAGGAATTAGGAGAACGAACTACATTAGCAGTAGCATGCTCTCCCTGATTTACAGCACTGTAATGTCTGGATTCTCTCTGAACCTCCTGAAAGGTTCTGGGTTAGCCACACTGGGTGTACAAGGTGAGAGAGTGGCAAGGGTGGGATTACTTTCTACACTAGTACCTGCTCTGGATCTCATTCATGGTACCATTTGGGGCAGGTAAGAAAAGGATGATACCTGCTTTGCTACCTCACATTATTACATAGGCAGATAAGAGAGCTAATAATGGCAGATTATTTTGAAAGATGCAGAAGGTGATCTTAAACTTTTAAGTTTAAAATTCTTTGATCATGAAGGATATCTCTACATAGAAAAAGAGAAGATTTGAACAATAGTCTGATAACTTTGGATTTTGGAAATAACCTTTGTATTCAATAATGCTACTGGTCTACAAAACCTTGTTTACTTTTATAGTTTCTCATCTCTTCCCTCTGTGCCAGTATGCTTGATGTGAATTCAGATTCTGGATCACTTGATACATGTTCTGAATTATAAAGTTTGTACTTCTTATAATCTAACTCCATTCCTTTGTGGTAAAGCAAGAAGAGCAGAGCAAGTCCAAAAATGAGGGGAAATCACTATGTGAGAGCAAGCCAAAATCCCAGGCAAATCCTGGAAGCCAGCAGTGGGCTGCAGAGAAGCACCTGGCTGGAGATTACATGCTGAGGAAAGCAAAAAGAAAAAAGGACAGGGGTACCCCTTGATTTCTCCAAGGACTGCATGACGACTTATAGGAAAGGCACTTGGGATACAAAAGTACTGAATGGAGGGGACACATGTACCCTAATGTTTATAGCAGCATTACCAACAATAGCCAAATTATGGAAACAGCCTAATTGTCAATCACCTGATGAATGGATAAAGAAGATGTGGAATGGGGTGCCTAGTTGGCTCAGTCGGCTAAGCCGCTGCCTTTAGCGCAGATCATGATTCCAGGATCCTGGGACAAAGCCCCTCTATGCTCAGTGAGGAACGTGCTTCTCCCTCTCCCTCTGCCTGCTGCTCCCCCTACTTGTGCACGTGCTCTCTCTCTCTCTCTGTCTCTCTCTCCCTCTCTCTCTCTGTCAAATAAATAAATATAATCTTAAAAAAAAAAGATGGTGTACACAATGGAATATTACTCAGCCATCAAAAACAATGAACTCTTGCCATTTGCAATGACATGGATGGAGCTAGTGTGTATTATGCTAAGTGAAATAAGGCACTCAGAGAAAGAAAACTACCATATAATTGCACTCATACATGGGATTTAAGATACAAAACAGATGAACATAGGGGAGAGGGGAAAAGAATAAGGGGGAAGCAAACCATAAGAGACTCTTAACTTCTTAACTATAGAGAACAAACTCAGGGTTACAAGAGGGGAGGTTGGCAGGGGTGGGCTAAATGGGTGATGGTCATTAAGGAGGGCACTTGTTGGGATGAGCACTGGGTGTTGTATGTAAATGATGAATCACTGAATCTTACTTCTGACACTGATATTACCCTATATGTTAACTAATTAGAATTCAAATAAAATCTTCAAACAGAAAAAAAGGAAGGGCCCTTGGGCAGGGAGGAGATGAAAGAATGTGGCGATATGTCAAGGGCTCACAAAGAGCTAAGGAAAAAACAGAAAATGGGTAGTTTATTACATTGGATATAATAAGATGTACAAGATCCATTCTCCTCAAGGTGCAATAGCTGTCAGGGGAGTCAGGAGTGGAGGCAGGGGCCAAAGGGGCTTACATGATATCCCATATCTTTAATGCCTTTGTCATTCAACTCTGATTTCTCTGATGAGAATATTGCTGACCCTGCTTTCCCTGACAGGCTTTTGCCAGGCTATGTGCTTTAACCTTAGGTGTCATTCTTATTACCAGCAGCCTTTTGACCAACCACAGTGTTCTCTATCAGTAGAATTGTTTTTGCTCATGTACATGGAAGAGACAGTCATGCAACATTGTAAAATAACAATAAAGAAGAAACATTTTTCAGAACCACACACAAAAAGCACTCTGATGACCCAAACCCCAATTTTCTAAAATCTCAATCCCATTCACTTGCGTTTGCATTTTGTGGTTTTCAGAAACATGGAGTGATTAACAGAGTATGCAATGAATCACCTCTGGATTTAAAACATTCCTGAAATGAAATGGAGAAAGAGTCTTGATGCCAATGGGCAGCTGAGTATCCTTCTAATATTGCGGGTGCTCCTTGAATCTTCTTTTGGCTCCCTCTCCTCATAGAAGAGGCTCTCAGTTCCAAACCTCTTATTCATCATTTCAGGACGTCCTGGGTGGCAGTGAGGAGCACTTTTCCAGTAAGAAGGAAACCAACTCCTCAGCCTTTCCTCATAGCAGAGATTCTTCAGAGCTACAGTAATCTCTAGGTTCTTTTGTTCTACCCTCATACCACTTCCACTCCTGGGAATTATATCCATTTGGGCTAGATTTGGGGTTCATCAGAGCACGTTACATAGTCACCAATTCTACTGTGAGGTACTAAACTTTCTTACCACCAATGATAGAGTGTATTGTTGGGACTCATTTCATATGATCTGACAGATCAGATAAAAAATAAAAAATTAATACTAGTAGGTCAATATTTAGAAGATACTTTTACAGAAAAAGCTAAGGAATTAATGCTGGCTGAAATCTTGCAGTGACTTTGACAGGTTTTAAAAAGCAAATGCTTTGTATACAGCCATACCACCCTGAACGCACTCGATTTCGTCTGATCTCAGAAAAAGCAAATGCTTTGATTTGTTTTAGGTATTGCGGTTTAGAACATAAAAAATTAGAAAGAAGACTTATGTCTTGACTTTTTAATTTCACTTCATAACGTGTTGGGGGTGTCATTACATCCTGAGTAAGCTTAAAATCTTTTGATAAGGACAATGTCCAAGAGATGTTGACTTTTCTTGTATCTTTGAAATTACCTAATAATACAACTACATCATTGTAATGGCATAAAAATTCAGGACCTGCTGTCACTAACTATAAAATTTATAACTAAACTCAAAAATTGTCCTAAGCCTTACACACACACACACATACACACACACACATATGAATTACCTCTAACTCTTACAACAATTGTACAGTGTAATTTTATTACCCCTGTTTTGCATATTAGGAAGCTGAGGCAGAGAGAAAATAAATGACTTGCCCAAGGCAACATAGCTAGTAACTGGTAAGTCAAGATTTGAACCCACGTCTACCTTGTGTCAAAGCCAGGTTCATTTCCATTACACTGTGTAGTTGCAAAGACAGGAATAGAAACAAATTTCCTGACTCCCTGTTCCGTTCTCTTTCTATTAAGCTATGACGGATTCAATTTTCTAATCTGTAACAATAATGTAGTTTGAGCTTGCTTTCCATAGATACTCATTTTACTAAACCATTGAAAAGAAACAAAGTACAGACTTTGAAACCAATGATTACACTTTTAGAGGAAATAAGTTATTTCATTAAAAAAAAAAAGGGAAAGGAAATACTCTGGCTTTGATGGTATTCAGAATATTGACATCCTCAAATTGGCTAGCCTTAGATCAGTTTTCTGGAAGAATCTTTAAAAGGGCTTTGATCTCATAGAGTCCCAAACTTTTCCACTGTGAATGTGGAGACCCTTTGGAGTACTAGAATTAAACTATTTGTCTCTGTCTTCAGTCATTTTTGTGTAATTTTTCAGGTGCTTTCTTGAACTATTAGACTAAAATAAGCTGGTGGACAAAAGGCATTACTTATAAAATGGAAGAAGGAACTAAGGAGAAGATATTTTCTCTGTAAAAATGTTACAATGATATATTTTTAAGTATTTAATTTTTTTCTTTTCTTCCTGGGAGAGTAAATAAAGAGTCAATATTGGAGTAAACTTAATTTGGGGGGAAATTGATTTAGCCACATTTTTCAAACAGTAATTTGGAGAGTAATGGGCTGTGGGAAGTTAGAATTTGAGCTTCTAATGTTTATGAATACAATGTTTGGTTAGACTAAAAGATAAGGCTTTAGAATAGAAAATGTCCTTCAGATTGAGAATTTCTGAAAGTAATTATGTGCAAGCCATGATTTTGCATAGTTTCTGCCTTTATCGGTATGTGATAGAAGCAGTGTATGGAGTTTTAAAAAAAAAAAGTGTTGAACTTGCATGGTCTTCCTCAAGTACCACCTCTGCCTCTTCCATCTAAACTATATGCTCTTGTGAAAGTCATTGTCCCTTTTTTGAATTTTGCCTTCACCATGTACTCAGTGTTAAAATCTTGCAGGGTTATATCTCTGGGTCATTCACTCTAACTTGTACATGAGTCCATGGCACTGAATTGAGACCCTTCAAAAAACCTGCAGATGGAAACAACAGGAATTCTAGCTTTTCTTAATCTCAGCAACTTTCTCCAGATGTGGGACTCTGTAAGTCTCTACCTGACTAGTAGGATAACCCATCTGTCTTCTTTCCTCCCCTACCACTTATGAAGGGAGCTCAGTTAAAGACATGTTTGTCTGCAGAGTTGTATGTCTGGTCTTGGTGAAGAATTCAGTTCTTACATAGGAGTATGGAGCATTAAACTTTAATAGGGTTCTTGGACTCAGTCTATTGCCTTTTGGGGGAGGTATCATGAAAACATATTAGAATTGTGGAAATAGACATTATCTGTTCAGATCTGCCACCTTGACAGGATTCTAAAGGATGGAAACTAAATTGATGTGGTATAGTAAGTCTAGCATGACCTAGAACAACTGGTTTTGTAATGTTGGTTGTTAATTGTGGGTGTCACCGAGCATATAAATGTGAGCTGCATCTCCATGGGTTCAGTCTTAGAGCACCAGCTGGTGAGCAATGCTAGGAGCCGACTTGTAATCAACTTACATCATCTTCAAAATGAAGATAGCCAAAGTGCCACTGCTTCTGACCCTGGCCCTTTGCCTCATACAAGGTGAGCAATTTGCATGTAATCTAAGCCTCTTGCCACACATGGCAAAGCCCTGGGCAGGGACTTGTCTCCCACCCCCTGCTCCTCAAATGTATATATGTATATATGTATGTATGTTTGTGTGATTATATGTATGTGTGTATGTATAGTCTTGAAATATCTTGCCAGACACAGAGTTTTGAAGAATTATATATGTGGCTCAATAACTATTTTGTTAACTTTAGAAACAGCAAATAGTTTGACATAATCTGAATTTTCATCCTTGAGAAATCCTTCTGTTAATTCTATAATAGTTCTGAAAAGCTAGTAAATACTTCCTCATCTTCCTCTCACCAAGCATATTAATTCATACTGTTAGGAATTATATATATTGTGTGTATATATGATACTAAGCATATCAATTCATACTGATAGGAATTATGTATATGATATTTAAAACTTAGATGTATATTTTATAATAATAATGCTATATTTATAAACTACTAAAAATCAAATTTAATCATCTATTCTTATTTTAAAGTAGTAGTGCGTTCTAGCACATTTTATTTCTGTGTTCTCAAATCCTAAGTTGATTGAAAGCATTTCCCCTAAAAGGTAAGATACTTTTGTGGGAAGTAGAAGGTAGCTTTTTGTATTTGTTATTTGAATTTGAAGGGAACATTAATTTCCTAGACTCAGTCTTACTCTGAAGCATTTGTATTTTTTTAGAAGATATTTTTTATTTATTTGACAGAGAGAGGGACAGCGAGAGAAGGAACACAAGCAGGGAGAGTGGGAGAAGGAGAAGCAAGCCCCCCGCCAAGCAGGGAGCCTGATGCAGGACTTGATCCTGGAACCCTGAGATCATGACCTTAGCCGAAGGCAGATGGCTAACCAACTGAGCCACCCAGGCTCCCTGAAGCATTTGTATTTTTAAAAGAAAATCTCAGAGATGGAGAGTCAGGAGATCATTATACATAAATGATGCCCACTTTCCTAAAATAAGTGTATAAGTACAAAAGGGAGTCTGTTAATGAGAGAGTATAATAGCCTATGATTTTAATTATTCTTGATTTTTGTCAGATCTCTAAGTTTTGTAGCTATAATAAGGAGAGAGGGTTGCGAGAATTCAGAAACTTTCATTTTATGTGCATGTATGATATAAACTTTTTGCTACATTATACTTTTAAATTATAATTGACATGATACATTTGTTGTATTATCATTTTAAAAGAGTTCTACCATACTTTGCTGTGAAAGGATCTCTTTGAAATTAGATATTTTGAAGGGGGTAAGAAAGTACCTGACTACTATTTTCCAAAGTAATTAGACTTTTATGAGTGACTAGACCTCTGTGAGTACATGTACTGATTTCCTGGTGCAGTGCCCTCATTTTATTTGCCATGGTAAATTTTAACATGTTCAAAAGCAATTTGTGGTTTTATAACATGCAGTCATTAAAATAAGCAAGGCACTGCACTGAGTGAATCGTTTATTTGTTGAATAGTTTACATTCCCTTAACTTTGGTTTCTGTATTTTTGTCCCAGATGCCGCCAGTGAGGATGAAAATCAGGTTAGTCCTGCTTTTTCTGTTCACTGAAACCATTCCAAAATCTCTAAAGAAAAACGGCCTATGGCCAACACCTTCACATTAATAATACAGACATATTATACTGATAGGTACTAATAGCTTTTGTTAAAAACACAGAAACAGGTCTTTATGAAGGAAGACATGAATCACACACATACACACAAACACATCAATGTATTAATGATGATGGATGTCTGCAGGACGCAATCTACCATGTTAAAGGAGTGCTTTCAAATTCCATAAACAAACCAGTGAATTAGTATTATTTGACTTAATAGCTGAAAAAGTCATGACAGACATAGAAAACAGAAATAAATGTCCTTGTGGTCGTTGTGTATAAAGGGGTTGTCTGTACCTTGTATATAGTCAGTATATATATATATATATATATATATATATATATATATATATAAAATATATATAAAATTCAGTAAACATTTACTAAGCATCTATCATTTGTCAGACCCTGTGTGAGTTGTCAGGGATATTGGAAAATAAATATAAATAGACAAGAATTCTCCCCTTGTGGTGTTTACATATTAGTGGAAGGAAACAGATAAGTTAGTAAGTAAATTAGTTAAATATATATAGCACATTAAATGATAATTAATGTTAGGAGGAAAATGAACCAGAATGGAAGATAGGAATTTCTGGGCATGGAGGTGGTATCAATACTTTTGGATACTCAAGTAAGTTTTCTCTGAAAAGATAGAATTAGACCAAGGATCTGAAGGTAGTAAGTCCTGCAGATTTTTGCAGGTGACAGCAGATCAGGGAGAAGAATTTGTAATGGTTGAGGCCATGACTCAGGAGGGTGCCTAGCCAACTATTAGAGGTCTTTTGTTTGAACAATAAAAGTATCATTTTCTTATAGAAGTTAATTTTTTTTTACCTATTTGGGAAAAAAAATAGATAGTGGGTTACATCCCAACCAGTACAAGAAAGAGTTTGGCCCTGGAGGGCTTTAGTTTTTCTGAAACCTGTGGAGAAAGCACAAACAGCAATAATAACAAAACAAAACAAAATGGAAACAAGCCAAAAGCTGGAAGGTGGAGTGCAAGTAAATACTTGCTGAAAAGCAATCTCCCCACCTCGGGATGCCTTTTTGGTGTAGATCTGTTCTTGTTTCAACCCTCTCTCATTGTTGGGTAATTGAGAGGACATTCCTTCTTTCCCAGGGAAAACCCTCCTTCTGCTTTCAATTTGTATGGCCTTTTCCTGTTTTCCAGGAGAATACGTTGGATTATTTCATAACTCAGAAAGCAGCATTGAGTTCTACCTTAACTAATTAAACTAATCTTGACCTTCTCTCTGGGTCTTGGTTGTCCATCTGTTAAAAAAAAAAAAAAAAAAAAAAAAAAGGCAGGTCTTTCTAGGAATTAGCCATTCATCTCATTGTGACACTGGAGAAGTCCATCCAGTTCAGGAATTATCCTGATTGGTAATGTTCTTTTTCAATGGACCACTAAAAACTATTAAAAGCTTCATTCTAGTGTTTAATGAATCTTTGTTTTCAATACTTTCTGAAGACCTGCCTCACAAGGGATATAATTCTATCATAAAAAACACCAGGCTCTTCTCTGATTGTATGACAAATTTTTATCTAGACTATATAGAATCAGTTACATCTGGCAAGCTAAGCAGTAACTTGCAATGTGGCATTAGGTACTGTAGAGTCAAGAGACTAGACAGATCTCAAGAGGCCCAGTTGTCAGTCTGTTGCCAGAAATTATTGCTGTGCTACTCAGATAAGATCACTGGGTGGTGATAATAATTTTAGAGATATTTTAGTAGGTTGCCATTGGCACAATTTCCCAGGGCTGTCTCTGATATTATTTATTTATTCTTCTTCACCATTAATCATTCTGCAAGTGCTACCAACTGCCTCCCGTGTTTAAGGGGCCAGGTGAAGTACATCATTACCCATTTGATGGTAAGCACAGTTTAGGTGAGGATGCTTCCGCCTTATTGCTACATCCATGCACCTAGGCATATCCGTGTCACCTAGCAAAGTAAATTGATATCATAATGAGTTTTTGTTGACTGATTTAATGATTGTTATAAAGATACAGGGGGCTGGATAGAATCCTTTTCTTTTTTAAATTCAATTAATTAACATACAGTGTATTATTACTTTCAGAGGTAGACTTCAGTGATTCATCAGTTGTATATAACACCCAGGACTCATTACATCACAAGCCCTCCTTAATACCCTTCATGCTGTTACTTTTTTGTTTGTTTGTTTGTTTGTTTGTTTTGGCAAAATCGAAATAAAACCAAAAACCACATTCTAAAGGCTTGCTCTAAAGCCCACTGGATTTTCTAATAGGGAGTATAACATACTAAATCAGTACTTAGTGAGATACTGCAAATGCTCCATTGATTTTAAGAGTGACATATAGCATATGTCACTTGTATATAGTCAGTATATATATACACACTTCCATAAAACATATTGAATTAACTTGTTCGGTAATCTTTCTGTGTTCCTTTTGACAGTAATTATTATTGACCTACTGTGTACTAGGTATATGTGTCATATTCCAGTAATAATAATCACAATAATAAAAAAAAGAGGAAGAAGAGGGGAAGAGGATAATATAATTATTATCTACTATGTGTTGGGCACTTTGAAAGTTTTACATACTTATAATATTTAATCCTCATAATACATATGAAACATATGAAATAATATCCTCTATTTTTACAGACAGGATAAGTTAGCCATTGAGAAGTTAATTTGCTAAGACTATTGGGTTGTAAATATCTACCCTGGAATATAAGGTCAGGTCTTTCCATTTCACTAACTGTTTTGGAAGAAAGCTTATTAAGTAGATTCGCAATCTCTAACAGACAGTCATTGTTTTTATTTGTGTTCTTCCTGTTGATGGAGTGAATGGCTTCTATACAAAGCAGGTATTTAAATAGTATTGCTGAAGGAAGTTCTTAGAGGGTAAAGTCCTGCTTTGATGAGATTTTAGTAAACACACTTTTTTTCATCTTTTCCTTAGGAAACATGCGATGAGTATCGGACATTGATGAAAAATGGAAAATTATTTTGTTCCCAAGATAAAGAACTTTTTCAAAGCCCTGATGGAAGAGCCTTCATCAGTAGATGTGCCATGTGCAAAATAATACTGTGAGTAAACTTCCTCTTTAAGTGTTTGAATTACCTGCTATTCTCTGGACTAGTGAGTGTATTTTTATGTTCTGTCAAATACATTTTTCTAACTCGCAAAGTTTAAATAAAAATGCTTAGCAGATCACTCTGACCCCTCTTCAGGTGAAGTTGGATAAGTGCCACCTACCTGATAAGATTTTAACAATCACACAAATGGTATTCCAAAGGATTCCAGAGCGTCCAGGGTTAATACCTTATGTGGCACTTAATAGTCTTTTGAGGAAGTAGTCCCAATTTGAGTTTTCTGGCTCTGGGGAAAAAAAGAATTCTTGCGTGTGTTAAGCCCTGACTCTGTTGTACACTTGGGACTGAGGAAAGCCCCTTGGCAGTGATGCCGAATTCTCCTTATGGCAGCCAGCCAGTAGAAAAACTTAAGCGGGACACACCCTAATCCTGTGAGTTGCCAGTGTTTTTAAACATTTCGGATTATGCTAGAAAAACATGGTCTAAAGAACTGATTTTAGATTCTACCTCCCAGCAGCTCAGGAAGGGTCAGTGTCCTGGGGGTTTATTGACATCTATGCAATGCTCCTTAGCTTGATTTCCTTCTCTTTAATGACACCTAAAGGTGGAAGAAGGCTTGTTATCTATTGAAAAATCTTCAAATCAAAGTGTTCTAATTGGTTTTCGAACAAGGAGGTCATCTTTAATGTCTGACCACCATCAAAACTTCAGCACTGATATCAAGCCTATACTAAGCTTATCCATTTAAGATAATTATGTTATAATAATTAGCATTTTAAATGCCAGGGGGTATGTCTCAGGGGATTTAATTTGACATATTCAATAATATTGGGATAATGAAGCTGTGATCACATATGCTGCTCCTAGTGAAGAAATTGTGGAAGATAGAGAAAGAAAGGAAAGATTTAAGGGGTGGGAATGGGGGAGACCCAGGGCAAGCTGAGCAATTTTTTCTTATTCCTGGTCTCTTGAAAGCTGAATGTAAACCAGCAGATGTATTATTTACTATAAAGCTTCCTTCTTGTTATAGGATGTCTTCCTAGGAGACTGAAACTATGAAATATAGTACATTTCCTGAAAAATAACTTGAAACAAAAATAAAATGTCTTGAGACATACAAGGCAGGTTATTTATCTCCTTGAAGTCACTCACTCAGTTATTGTTTCTGTCACCTATTTAAATTATGTTGGAATAAACTTGGTTTCTTAAACTGAAAAGGGAGATATACAAGGCATAAAAGCTCTTAAATTTCTGAATTTGCTCTGTGGGACCTTACAGTTTAGAACCAAAACAAGCAGATAGTTTTTGGTTCAGTGTGAATATGGTATTTCAAAGAGACTATTCCAATGATGGCAGAGATGGCTTTTAGAGTTGGTGACCACCTGGGTGTTGGAAGCATGAAAGGGGTCGGGGAGTATAGTCGGTTAGTGGTGCCGTTAAAGGTAGAGATTCTTGCCTCCTGTAGAGCCATGTCTGAGACATTTTTCAGCACTGAAGTAGAATCATGTCTGAGATATTTTTCAACACTGAGGAGAGATTTATGGTCCCTTAGCTGATTTCTGCACATACCTACCTCCACATCTGATATACTAGATTGAACTGAGGAAAAGAATCAAAATTAAGTTTGGCATGTATGCCATTATCCCCCAAGTTGGGAAAGCATTCTAAGCTATGCTACTCCCTGCTCTCTTCCAGGGAAAAAGAAGCAAAATCCCAGAAAAGGGCCAGCTATTTAACAAGAGCCTCTAGGACCACTGCCCCAGAAAAGGTGAGATTATTTGAAGTCAACTTGTCATTATTGCTTTCAAGATTGTGTTTGACTGTATTTAGAGCTATTTGTTTATTTCCTAATTACTAGGTCATACCTGTTGTGAGGCCAACTCCTTAGTAAGCTGTTGATGAAGCTGGGGGTTATCACTAGGAATTCTGACAAGTATTCGTATCACTCCAGGTCTCTTGGGTATTTTCTTCTCCAGTATCTTCTTGCTGTTCCTCCTCTCTGTCCCTGACACATAATTAAAACAATCAGTCAAGGGAGACACACAGAAATTACTGTAACATCGCTGGTCTAACCAAGCTAAAATTTTCCCCGTCAGTGTTACTTAGGAATGTCTGAGAATCTTAGCCTTCACAGTAAATCTACTTAACCACATCTTTGCTTGAACTCAACTGGTCTCACTTTTAAAACAATAACACAGTCACCACTCAACTGGTCAATCACTGCAAATCCTTTATCTGAGCAAAAGCGAGCAGATTCTGTGCTCTAAAAACATCTCTGGAGATCAGAAAAGTTTCCTGGAAAGTTCCAATTCTGCCTTTAGTTGTCACATTTAGAGAGAGGCTCATTCAGTATGATCTATTCTCCTTCTCCACCCTCTTCTCCCATCTTTTTCCTTCATGAGAAACTAATCAATGATGTTTAAGATAGAAAACACAGCAAATGACAAACAAAAAAAATGAAATACACACACATACCAATTCTAACAAAACTATTTTGAAATATTTCTAATCATACATTTACTGAATCTTAATCAAATAAGATTTTTAAGAAATAAAATTTTGGAATTCTAAGACATGATCATTTTCTATTATCATTTTATGCCTCAGTTAAAATTTTTAACCTCTAAAGTCCTTATGATTACTTGCCTTGCTATCTAGGAACATACTTAACTTATAAATTAAGGTAGTCCATATTTGGCTGCAGGTCCTTCAGGTAATTTCTGTTTAGATTTTTACTTGTTTGTTTTTGAATGGGTTCATGTAATTACACTGGTTTTTGTTGTTACTTTCCCCCATAAGAGAGAAAAATCTACCTACTTTCTCTGCTTAGATTCTTCACATGAAAAATCAACCTGATGTTCACTTTCAGAATAAGGTGCTCTTCCTATTCAAGAATTTTCCTCCTACATGGGGCGCCTGGGTGGCTCAGTGGGTTAAAGCCTCTGCCTTCAGCTCAGGTCATAATCCCAGGGTCCTGAGATTGATCCCCACATCAGGCTCTCTGCTCAGTAGGGAGCCTGCTTCCTCCTCTTTCTCTGTCTGCCTCTCTGCCTACTTGTGATTTCTCTCTGTCAAATAAATAAATAAAATCTTGAAAAAAAAAAAGAATTTTCCTCCTACAGACAGCTTTTCTCACTTGCAACATCAATTTCTTCTTCACTAGTATGTCATTTTTTCACTTTCTGGCACTAATATCCAATCCATCTACAACTCTCATTGGTATTGTCTCCAAAGTCTATCTCAAATATGACCTCTTTTCACCATTTCATTTCTATCATCCGTAGTCCAATTCCTCATAATCTTTAATGTATTTGGTCCATCTAGAGACTTTTACTTTTTAAACTGATTGATTCACTCATCAATGTTTCTCATTGGTATAGATCACCAACTATGTAGGATATCAAGTTCATATGTGTGTATATGTGTGTTTCTGAGTTCCCTATTCTGTTCAGATGAGCTCATTGCTTCAGTAACTAATAAGGCAGGTCCCTTTTCTTAATTCATCTTTTTCCAAGTTCACTTACGTAGGCATAGACACATATTTTTCCATATACTAGAAATAAAAAGTTTATTGAGCTTATGTAAAATCCAACTTGAGTGTGGGAATAAAGTGATCAGGGATACAAAGAATTTTATAAATTAATTTGAGTTAAATTGACTTTTTGTAATATGAGCCTACCCAACTCAAGAGCACAGAATACCTTATCATTAATTCATAATCATTTGTCTGCTTTATGAAATCTATTAAGTATTCTCAACAGATTTTTATAATTTTTGCTAATACCTAGAAAATTTGTCATTTTACTGATATTTTGTTTGGTATTTTGTTGTTTATGGTATTTCTGTCTGGTTATTGTTCTGTTGATTTCTACAGGTTAATCTTCTATAGAACAGCTTTATGATATCTTGTGTTAAATTCTGATAGTTTTTTGAATCTGTCATTTTTTTCTTGGTAGTTGATCACATTATCTGCATAATAGGAGATAATAGGTGTTTTATAACTTCCTTTTCCATTTTATCACTCCTTTATTTCTTTTTCTTTTCTTAAATCATTGTCCAGGATCTAGAATTCTGTAAACGGTAGTGATGATAATGAACATCAGCTTGCCCTCTCATCATATATTAAAAGGAATATATCTAGAGTTTCTCCATTTACTGTAGGTGTTTTATAAATAAACTTTAGCAAGTTTAGAAAATTCCTTTCTGTTCTTAATCTCCTGAATCTGTTTTGATCTTTACCAAATGTCTTTTCTACAACTGTTGAAATAATTTTATGATTTTTCTCTTTCAGTCTATTAATATAATAAATGTCTTGATAAATTTGCTTATGTTAAACTATTAATGTTTTCTTAAGGTAAATCATACTTAACCATACACATTTTTAATACACTGTTGAATTTGGATAGTATTTCACTTAGAAAATTTGAAACTATTTTCGTAAGTAAAATGAAAACACTTCATTTTTCATTTTACTGGAGATCTCATTTCATTTAAGTTTACTCATTTCATTTAAGGAGGTTAGCAAATCCTTTTTCCAAAAAAACAACTATAAATTGAGACAAAATTGACCAAAACAATCATAGCATTCTGGAAATTGACCAATAGCCAGTACTCTGACAAGCATTTATGCTTGAAAAACTGCTAGATTCTTAATAGGAACAATGCAGGGGGTGGTCTGTGATGTTCCTGTTTAGGGATACTGCCATCTCACTCCTTTTGCTTGGTCAGCAACTGCACTGTCTTTATTAAAGTAATTTAGAGTAGTGGGCAACAATAATTTCCAGAGATGTTTTCAGTGGCTGTCATGATTTTCACTGAGAGTAAGGAGCCCGAAGTTGTAGCATGATTGAGGAAAGCCTGTTTCTGGCTGAGTCTTCATACATGGGCAGTAGAGAGCAAAGAGGGAGTGAGCAATCCACAAAGTTTTAACCACATAAGACTGTGCACAAGCACTTAGAAAACACACATGAAGCAGCTCTTTCTGCTTATAGGTCCTGTTCCTGTACTTTAATAAAACCACTTTTTTTGCACCAGGAAAGAAAGAAAGAAAGAAAAGGAAAAGAAAACACATGTGAAAAAAATCCCAGGGGAAACCAAATGCTGGGGTAGATGTAACTATATCCTGAAATTTGAATGCCCTCCCCGGCACATACAGGCCTATCTGCAAACAATGGAAGCCTTATTAGCCTGAGGTGTTTGAGCCCAAACTGTGTCTGATAATTGGCCAACGACCAAGTTATAGAGATAGATAAAGAAAAACCTAGAGAGACAGTCTTAAAAAAATAAAAACCATAAACATTTTCATGAGAGACACATCAACAGCTGTACACTATAGGACAGCAAGAAATCAGAGTTAGCCCAGCCAAAGATGCAAATAAGCAATAAGACAGCAGAAAGAATCTTTAGTGAAATCATTATTCAAAATGTCCAACCTTCAACAAAAATTGTGAAATACGCAAAGTAACTGGAACGTATGACCCATACTCAGGGAAAGAAAAGCCAATGGAAAGTATCTGAGTGTCCCTGGATGTTAGATTTCACAAAGACTTGAAGCAGCTATTTTAAAAATGTTCAAATATTAAAGAAAACCATAGGTGGATTATTAAAGGAAAGTATAATGACAATGAATAAACAAATAGAAATTTTCAGGAGATAGAGATGGAGATAGACAATGGTATATATCTCAAATAGAAATTCTGGAGTTGACAAGCATAAATCAAATAAAAAATTCAGTAGAGAGGTTCAAAAGCAGCTTTGAGGTTGCATAAGAAAGAATTACTAAACTTGTAGAAAGATCAATAAAAGTCAACAATAGAAATAGAGAAAAATACTGATGAAAAATGGAGCCACAGGGGCACCTGGGTGGCTCAGTGGGTTAAAGCCTCTGCCTTCGGCTCAGGTCATGATCTCAGGGTCCTGGGATCGAGCCCTGCATCGGGCTTTCTGTTCAGCGGGGAGCCTGCTTCCCTCTCTCTCTCTGCCTGCTTCTCTGCCTGCTTGTGATCTCTGTCAAATAAATAAATAAAATCTTTGAAAAAAAAAAAAAGTGGAGCCACAGAGTCTCTGAGGTAGCAGGCATGCCAAACATGTGCAATAGAAATACAAAAAATAGGGGCGCCTGGGTGGCTCAGTCGTTAAGTGTCTGCCTTCAGCTCGGGTCATGATCCCAGGGTCCTGGGATCGAGCCCCATATCAGGCTCCCTGCTCGGCGGGAAGCCTGCTTCTTCCTCTCCCTCTGCTGCTCCCCCTGCTTGTGTTCCCTCTCTTGCTGTGTCTCTCTCTGTCAAATAAATAAAAATCTTAAAAAAAAAATAAAAAAAAAGAAATACAAAAAATAAAAAAGAGATAAAATAGAACAATTATTTCAAGAAATAATGGCCTAAAATGTATCACACTATATTTTTTAAAAATTACTCATTGCATTCAAGAATTTCAACAAGCCCCAAATAGGATAAATATAGAATGATTGGAACTTAGGCCATCATGATCAAAATGTTGAAATCAAGAGAAAATGTTTGAAGTGGCAAAAGAAAAATGATACATTCTTTATAATGGTTACAATTGATGACTAGATTCTCATCTAAAATAATGAAGGCCCAAAGACAATGGAATGGCATGCTCAAAGTTCTAAAAAAAAAAAAAAGTTTATCAATATTCTATATCCACCAGAATTAATCTATAAAAATTAAGTCAAATAAAGATATTTCCAAATCAGTGAAATCTGAGAAAATTTGTTGCCTTCAGACCTGTCTTACAAGTGATATTAAGAGTAGTGCATTAGCTGAAAGGAAATGACTCCTGGATGGTAACTTGGACTTACAGAAAGAAATGAAAAGCACCAGAAATAATAAATATATATGTTAATATGAACTACTTTATAAATATATTTCCCTTATTTTCATCTAGTTTCTTTTTTTTATTTTTCATTTTTTAAAGATTTTATTTTTCAAGTAATCTCCCCACCCAATGTGGGGCTTGAATTCACCAAGATCAAGAGTCCCATGCTCTACTGACAGGGACAGCCAGGTGCATCTCACCTAGTTCCTTTTAAAGATATAATATATAAAGCAATAATTACAGTGCTGTTTTATTGGGTGTATGGATAAAATATTTAAGATAACTATAGTACAAAGGGGAATAAAAGAGCTGTACTGGGGCAAAGTTTCTATATTTTACCAGAATTAAATATTAATCTTTAATAGATTGTGATAAACTAGGAGGCATATTGCAATTACTAGAATAACCAGCAAGAAAATGACAAATATAATAAATAAATAAAATGAACACAATAGTTAAAAAGACACACTAGAAATATTTAACCAAAAAGAAGGCAGTAGTGGAGGATTAAAGAAGTAAAAAAGCACAAAAGCATATTGAAAACAAATAGAAACATAGCAAATAAAAATACATCAATAATTATACTAAATGTAAATAATTTAAATATCCCAGTCAAAAAGTGGAGATTTTTGTCTGATTAAAAAAAACAGCTATAAACTATCTCCATTAGGTATTCCTTAAATCCAAAGACAGAAGAAGTGTGAAATGATGAGTGATACCAGGCCAAATATAACATGAGAGAGCAAGATTTGCTACATTACCATCTGATAAAATAGACATTAAGACAAATAATATTATTGGAGACAAATAGGGACATTTTGTAATACAAAAGTATTAACACACCAGGAGATATAACAATTATAAATATATATGCTCCTACTAACAGAAGCTCAAAATGTATAAAACCAGATATTCTTTAATTAAATGAAAAAATGGTTCAGCAATAATAATTAGAAATTTTAATACTCTGTTAAAAATTGATAGAACTAGACAAAATATCAATGATATAGAATACCTGAACAATACTAGGAACCAACTAAAATATACAGAGTGTTTCCCCAATGATTGCAGAAGGTACATTCTTTTCAGAGAACAATGAAACAGTCTATAAAATAGATTAAATGCTAGGATATAAAATGTATCTCATTAAATTTAAAATAATTAAAATCATACAAAGTATGTTTTCTGAAAAACAGAATTGAATAGAAAACCAACAAGAGGAAGAAATTGGGGAAATCCCCAAATATTTGGACAGTAAGAAGCAGCATACTTCTAAATAACTAATGGATAAAAGAAATGATCTTGAGAAAAATTAGAATATAATTTGAACTGAAGAAATATAAAAACTCAATTCAAGACTTATGAGCTTAGCTAAAGCATTGTATAGAGCTTTAAATACCTAAATCGGAGAAGAAGAAAGGTCACAAATTAATAATCTTAACTTCTACATTAAGAAACTTAGAAAAAGAAGAGCAAACTAAACCTCAATCAAGCAGAAGGGGACATATTAAAGAATAGAGCAGAAATCAGTAAAATACAAAACATTAAAATAATAGGAATTTAATACACCAGATGTTGGTTCTTTGAGAAGATTAACAAAGCTGGTAAACGTTTAGACAAATTGCCCTAACAAAAAAGAAAAAAAAGTGAGAGAAAACAAAAATTACCAAAATCAGGAATGAAATATGAAATATCATTATATACCCTAGAGAAATTACAAGGATTATAGTAGAATATTATGAACAAATGTGTGCCCCAAAAGTAGACAACTGACATGAAATAGACAAATTCCTAGAAATACATGAATTACTAAAAACTGACCCAAGAAGAAATAAAAAATCAAAATAGATGTATAGCAAGCAAACAAGTTGAATCCATGATTAAGTGAAAGAAAAGTTCAGATTTTGTTAGTGACCCCCACCAAATACTGAAAGAAGAAATAATATTAATCTTTTATAGACTCATTCAGGAAATAAAAGAAGTAACACTTATTAGCCAGTATTATTTTGATACAAAATCCAAAGGAAGATATCACAACTATAGAAGAATACTGACAAATATTTCTCATAAACGTACATAGAAAAATATTTAATATTAGCAAACAGAATCCACAACAACAACAACAAAAGATAAAACCATAACCAAAGGGAATTATTCTAGGAAAGAAAGATTGGTTTAACAACAGAAAATCTAGTACACCATATGGACAAAGGACAAAAGTACCCCATTCTTTCAATAGAGGCAGAAAAGGCATTTAACAAAATCTAACAGTCATTCAAGATAAAAAACACTCTTCTGTCTCTCTTTCAAACATGCAAACACACAAACTCACATGCACAAAACTACCAATAGATAAAAACTTCCTCAGCTGATAAAGGACATCTATGATAAAGCTATAACTAACATCATACTTAATGGTTAGGGAGTGAATACTTTTACCTTAAGACTAGAAGAAAGTGAAGATGATTGCTCTTACCACTTTTTTTTTTAAAAGATTTTTATTTTTATTTATTTGACAAGAGAGATCACAAGTAGGCAGAGAGGCAGGCAGAGAGAGAGGAAGGGAAGCAGGCTCCCCGCTGAGCAGAGAGCCTGATGCAGAGTTCGATCCCAGGACCCTGAGACCATGACCTGAGCCAAAGGCAGTGGCTTAACCCACTGAGCCACCCAGGTGCCCTGCTCTTACCACTTTTATTCAACACACCACTTCTATCCAACATTGAGCTGGTGGATATAGCCAATATAATAAGGCAAAATTTCTTTTCTTTTTTTTTTTTTAACAGATTTTATTTATTTATTTCACAGAGAGACAGCGAGAGAGGGAACACAAGCAGGGGGAGTGGGAGAGGGAGAAGCAGGCTTCCAGCAGAGCAGGGAGCCCAATGAGGGGCTTATCCCAGGACCGGGGGATTATGACCTGAGTTGAAGGCAGATGCTTAACCGCTTAACGACTGAGCCACCCAGGTGCCCCAAGGCAAAATTTCTTAATTAATTAAGATATTCTGCTTGGAAGGAAAGTAATTTTTTTTCATTGTAGGTACATGATACTGTATATAGAAAATCCTAAGCATCCATAAAAAGAAGCTAGAAAATGAGTTTAGCAAGAAACTAATAAATGAGTTTAGCAAGATTTCAGTATACAAATCAGTAATGCAAACTGCATTTATTTCTGTATACTAGCAATGAACAATCCAAAAATTATTATCAAGATGGCAATTCTCCCAAAATTAATCCATAAATTCTACATATCCCCTACAAAGTCCTAGCTGACTTTTTTTGGTAGAAATCAAGAAATTAATTTTAATATTTATATAGAAATGTTGGGACGCCCAATAGTAACTGACTTCAAAATGTATTATAAAATGACAGTGAACAAAACAGTGTGTTATTTGTTTAAGGACAGGCATAAAGATCAGTGCAGTGGAATGGAATTGGTATTCTTTCCACTTATGGTCAAATATTTGACTGACTTGTCAAGATAAAACAAATGCTTGGAAAATTTAATATGCATAAAAATAAATTTAGATTCTTACCTTACATCATCCACAAAAATTAACTCAAAATGGATTAGAGTCTCAAATTTAAGAGTCGTAACTATAACATTTCTGGGCTAAAACGTAACAGAAGAAATTCATGAATTTGGGTTAGACAGAGTTTTTAAATATGAAACCAGAACCATGTTCCATAAATACAAAATTAATAAGTTGGACTTCATCAAAATTCAGGCATACTTCATTTTATTGCACTTGTGCGTCTCAGATGTTTTTACAAATTGAAGGTTTGTGGCAATCTTGCATCAAACAAGTCTATTGATACCATCTTCCCAATAGCAGTTGCTCATTTCATGTCTCTGTGTCACATCTTGGTAATTCTCCTAATATTTCAAAGCTTCATTATTATAAATTTTTATGGTTATCTGTGACCAGTGATCTTCAGTGGAGAAGAACAATGAAATTAATGTTGTTTTCATGGCCGCTAATGCAACATCCATTCTGCAGCCCATAGATCAAGGAGTAATTTTGACTTTTAAGTCTTATTGTTTAAGAAATATACTTTGGGGGCACCTGGGTGGCTCAGTGGGTTAAGCCTCTGCCTTCGGCTCAGATCATGATCTCAGGGTCCTGGGATCGAACCCCGCATCGGGCTCTCTGCTCAGCAGGGAGCCTGCTTCCTCCCCCCTCTCTCTCTATGCCTGCCTCTCTGCCTACTTGTGACCTCTGTCTGTCAAATAAATGAATAAAATCTTAAAAAAAAAAAAAAAAGAAATATACTTTGTTAGTCTCTAGCTGCCATAGATAATAATTTCTCTGATGGTTTTGGGCAAAGTAAATTGAAAACCTCTAGAAAGGATTCACTGTTCTAGATGCTATTATGAACATTTTGATTCATGGGAAGAGGTCAAAATACAGTCTCAACATTAACAGGAGTTTAGAAGTTGATTCCAACTTTCACGAATGACTTTGATGGATTTAGAACTTTAGCGGAGGGAGCAACTGCAGATGTGGCAGGAATAGCAAGTATTCTCCAGAAGTGCAGGCTGAGTGTGGCTGAATTACCGCAATCTCGTGGTGAAACTTGAACCTATGAGCAGTCACTTCTTTTTTTTTTTTTTTTTAAGATTTTTATTCATTTATTTGAGGGGAGGTACTGGGGAGATGCGTTGGTAAAGAGAGAATCTCAAGCAAACTCCTCACTGAGTACACAGGCCTACATGAAGCTCCATCCCATGAGCCTGAGAGCATGACCTGAACCAGAACGAAGAATCAGGTGCTTAACCAACTGAGCCATCCAGGTGCGCCGAGGAGTCACTTATATGGTTTCTTGAGCTGGAATCTACTCCTGGTGAAGATGCTGTGAAGATTGTTGAAATGACAATAAAAGATTTAGAATATTCTGTAAACTTAGTTGATAAAGCAGGGTTTGAGAAGATTGACTCCTAGTTTTGAAAGAAGTTCTGCCGTGGGTAAAATGCAGTCAAAACGGCATCACTTGCCACAGAGAAATCATTCACGAAAGGGAGAGTTCATCGATGTGGCAGACTTCATTGTTGCCTTATTTTAAGACATTGCAACAGCCACACCAGCCTTCAGCCACCACCACCCTGATCTGTGAGCCAAGACCCTCAACTAGCAAAAAGGGGAAGACTCATTGAAAGCTCAGATGATGATGATAATTTTTCAGCAAAAAAAGTATCTTTTAATTAAGGTGTGGACATTGTGTTTTTTAGACATAACACTATTGCACCCTTAAAAGACTACAGAATAGTATAAATATAACTTCTGCATATACTGGAAAGCAAAAAATAATGTGTTTGACTTGCCTTATTGCGATATTTGGCTTTTGCGGTGGTCTGGAACCAAACCTGCAGTGTCTCCAAAGTATGCCTGTACAAACATTTGGGCTTCAAATGATATCACTGAGACAATAGAAAAACAAGTATGGACTGAGAGAAATACTCATATACGGGGTAAAAGACTTCTATCTACAATATGTAAGGAACTCTTTACAACTCAATTATAAGAAGACAACTCAATTAGAAATAGCCATTACACTAAAAATGTAATGGCTAGTGAGCACTTAAAAAGATGTTTTACATTATTATTATGTAGGGACATGCATATTAAAACCTCAGTGAGGTGCTATTATACACCCACAAGAACGGCTGTAAATCCTTAAAACGGAAAATACAGAATGTTGTTAGGATTGTGGACAAACTGGAACACTTACAGATGGCAGGAAAGAGTATCCAAGAGTGCAACTACATCGGAAGACAGTCTGGCAGCTTCTTAAGAAGTGAAACATAAATTTGCCATATGACCTAATAAATTTGGTCCGAGGAATCTGCCCCATTGAAGTGAAGACATATGTCCACACAAAGCCATGCATGTGAATATTCATAACAGTATTCTTTTTAATAATCCAAAACTGGAAACAATATAAATGTCTGCAGGTCTGCTGGTGACGGATAAACAAAATGAGTTATATTTATAGAGTGGAATTTTATTCAGAAATAAAAGGAAAGTGCCCCTGATACTGTTATGACATGGGTGAACCTAAGAAACATTATGCAAAGTGAAAGAAGCTGGAATCAAACAATTGCATATTTATGATTCCATTTATAAGAAATATCCAGAAAAGGTAAATTTATTACCAGAAAAATCTGTGGGAACTGGGATTAACTGTAAATGGGCACAGGGGAAACTCTTAGGCTGACGGAAGTATTCTAAAACTGAGCTATGGTGATGGCTATACACCTCCATAAATTTACCAAAATTCATGCATTTTATGGTATGTAAGTAAAACCTCAATAAAACTGTCTACAATTGTTTTTCAGTTAACATAGCTTCTCAATTTTTGGAATAACTTTTAAATTATTATTACTCAGTACAAGTTTTCATTTTTTCTTAACAATTTAGACAGTGGATTTTAAAGCTATTAGTACTTGGGCATTTGGAGGAGGGAGTATCTCAGACCAGTTTATCAATGGGATTAATGCTATTGGTCTGTTCTACTTTTCCTATCAAACCACTGTAGGTATTTTACACTTCTTTGGTAGCTCTATCTCTATTTCAGTTTTCAGATGTTTTAGCATATAGATACTGATAATATGTTTTTGTTGTATATATGTGTCAATTTTTATATAGTTACTTAAAATGATGTTGCATGTGTTTTTATTTCTGTCTCCTCTATCTCTTACCAACTGTCATAGGAATCTGAGTATCAGCTTTTTTGTTAATCTTATTTTTTTTTTGTTATCTGTGTCACTTGTTCTTATTTCTTTATGTTTTCTCTGCTGCACATTTTGTAATGGATTGAACATTAAAATTTTTAATTTTAAGATTCCATGACAAGGGGGCGCCTGGGTGGCTCAGTGAGTTAAAGCCTCTGCCTTCGGCTTGGGTCATGATCCCAGGGTCCTGGGATCAAGCCCCACATGGGGCTCTCTGCTCAGCAGGGAGCCTGCTTCCCTTCCTCTCTCTCTGCCTGCCTCTCTCCTTACTTGTGATCTCTATCTGTCAAATAAATAAATTTAAAAAAAAAAAAAGATTCCATGACAAGAGTATGTAAAGATACTAGTGATCATCTATCTCAAGATTTGTGCTTGAAGTGTTTCCGTTTGTCACTCTTCGCCAAATATTTCTTGGGCAGAGAACATAGACCATATGACATCGATCCTTTGAATTTCCTAAGACTTTCTGAGTGGCCTAATAAATATTACACTTTTATAAATGTTTTCTATGTCTTGGAAAAAATGTTTATTTGCTGTTTCCTGGATATAGTTTTCTATAAAAATCTAATGGCATAAGCATCTTAATTTTTTCCTTGATCTATCAGTTTCTGAGAAGTATATGCTAAAATCTGTAAATCCAGTTACTGATTTATCTTATTCTATCAAATTTTTTTGGTTGCAGTCTGACGGAGGTAGAGCCTATATTATTAAGTGAATGAATGCTCAGTAATTATTATACCCTTATGTTCTGTTTTCCCTTTTACTTTACATAGTGTCTTTTGTCACTTATGATGCGTTTTGGGCTGAATTCTATATTTTTAGTATTAATATTACTGAATCTGCTCTATTCTTATTCATTTTTACCTCATATCTTTTGCCTTATTATTTCAGTATCTGTGTGCTCTTTAATTTTAATTTTCTTTTATCATCCATACCTGCTTAATCCTGTTTTTTTTTTTTAAAGTACTTTATTTATTTGACACAGAGAAATCACAAGTAGGCAGAGAAGCAGGCAGAGAGAGAGGAGGAAGACCCTGCTCAGCAGGGTCCTGGGGCTCGATCCTAGGACCCTGAGACCATGACCTGAGCTGAAGGCAGAGGCTTAACCCACTGAGCCACCCATGCGCCCCTAATCCTGTTTTTTAAATCCAGGCACAAATTGTATTTTAATTTGTGTGCTTAGCTCATTTATAGTTTGTTATTTCTGTTGTACTAGGACTTGGTTCTCCTAATTTTCATATTTTCAGTTATCAGACTTTTATTTATTTATTTTTCTGAAGATTTTTATTTATTTATTTATTTGACAGAGAGAGAGAGAGAGAGAGAGATCACAAGCAGGCAGAGAGGCAGACAGAGAGAGAGGAGGATGCAGGCTCCTCTGCGAGCAGAGAGCCCGATGTGGGGCTTGATCCCAGGACCCTGGGATCATGACCCAAGCCGAAGGCAGAGGCTCAACCCACTGAGCCACCGAGGCGCCCCAGTTATCAGACTTTTAAAAAATTATTTTGAAAGTAGTTTCTTCCTTTCAGTTTTCTTTGATGATGAGTTAAAGTTTGCATATCTATTTTGGCTCTTACTATGACTCCCCTTAACCAAATACCCATATTTGTAATTATTTATCATCACTATTACTAATGCCACGGTTTATTGTTAAATCTGTATCTTCTCCCCTAACATATGTTAGCTTGCTTTTATTTGGCTAAAAAGTCCTAAACTTCAGGCACCTGGGTGGCTCAGTGGGTTAAGCCTCTGCTTTCGGCTCCGGTCATGATCTCAGGGTCCTGGGATCGAGGCCCACATTGGGCTCTCTGCTCAGCAAGGAGCCTGCTTCCTCCTTCTCTCTCTGCCTGCCTCTCTGCGTACTTGTGACCTATGACTCCCTCTCGGTCAAATACATAAAAAAAATCTTTAAAAAAAAAAAAGCTCTAAACTTCTCTAATTTGTTATTGATTAGATTCCATCTTTGAGTTGCTATGGCTGTTTCTCTGTTTCTCTTGTTTTTGTTTTTCATTTTTCATTGATTCTAGAAATGTTCCCTATTTCTTCAAATATTTTTCCTATATATGGTTGCCTCCTTTTTGGGACTTCTAATTCTATTCCCATGTTGTTTAGATTTTCTCTTCTATTTTAAATTCATTTTCCTTTATGATTGCTTCTCTGAGAGTTTCTTGATCTAATCTTCTGGTTTACAAATTCATTAGGTACTTGTACCCATCCTACTTTTATTCTTTCTACTGTTTTATTTATAACCATTTAAATATTTTCCATGTCTAATACTTCCACTTTTTTTCCCATTATAACGTCTTTTTTTCTTGTTTCATATTGCAGATATTTTTTCTCTAAAGCATAGTTACACTCTTGAAAAATTATTTTTCTATGCATTCTGATAATTCTGCTTCAACTGATACTGAGTCTTGCTCACATTACCATATTTCTTTTATGTTTTGTTCCTCACATATACAGGTATTTCTAGTCTAAGATTCCATAATAGTTTTAGTTATTTTTTTCTGCTACACCGAGTGAGATGGTGTTCAAGGCTACGCTCAGTCTCTGCCTCTCTGGTGAGTGTAAGGATAGGAAAAGGGATAAAGCCTAGATCAGAAGGTTTTGGAACCAGCGTTACCCCTCCAGTCTGTTGTAGTCCACCAGGTTGGGAATCCATCTGTAAGTTCTCAGAAACTGTTAGCAATAGGAAGAGGTGTTCTCTTTAGGTTGTGACCTACCAGCCCTTGGAGTTTGGAGGGGGAGGAGGAGGTGGAGTAGTAAATACCCACACCTGTTCTCATTGCCTCACAGCTGGGCTTTTTATCTGCCCTGTCATCACCCTTCCAACACCTGTGACCTAGTACTCTGCTGTTGCTTTTGCTGAAGAGGGAGAGCAGTGATTGTCCCAAGTTAATAAAATCAATCCATGCCACCCATGCTTCAGTGGTTTCTTCAGAAATGACCTTAGAGAGAAAACCAGCAGCTCTCCTGCTTTTTCCTTATGCTTCAGACACACTTCTTTGTGCCCCTTAAACAGGACAGTCTAGTTCCTATCACAAACCCTTTGCACTTGCAGGTCTCTATGCCTGGAATGTCCTTCCCTCAGATCTCTAATGACTGGTTTCTCCCCATTAATCCCATTTCACCTCGAATGTTACCTTTACAGAGAAATCTTTCTTGACATTCTATTTAAAATAACCACCATTCTAGGGGCACCTGGGTGGCTCAGTGGGTTAAGCCACTGCCTTCCGCTCAGGTCATGATCTCAGGGTCCTGGGATCGAGTCCCACATCGGGCTCTCTGCTCAGCAGGGAGCCTGCTTCCCCCTCTCTCTCTCTCTGCCTGCCTCTCTGTCTACTTGTGATCTCTCTCTGTCAAATAAATAAATAAAATCTTAAAAAAAAAAAAGAAAAGCACCTGTTAATTTAAAAATAAATAAATAAAATAAAATAACCACCATTCTAGTTATTGTTACAGGTTTTTTTTTTTTTAAGATTTTATTTATTTATTTGACAGACAGAGATCACAAGTAGGCAGAGAGGCAGGCAGAGAGAGAGGAAGGGAAGCAGGCTCCCCGCTGAGCAGAGAGCCTGATGCGGAGTTCGATCCCAGGACCCTGAGATCATGACCTGAGCCGAAGGCAGAGGCTTTAACCCACTGAGCCACCCAGGTGCCCCTGTTACAGTTATTTTTAATAGCATTTATTTTAATTTAAAATTATATTTATGGTCTTCAACTTCTCATCAGAATGTAAGTTCCTTAGAACATACATTTCAAATTTTTTTTTTCTTCAGTGTCTTAGTCTGGTAGAAACTCAAAGCCTAGCAAATTTTGAAGAACAAATGAACAACCGAATAAATGCAATAACACATATAGCCATTACTTACCTTCACTCTATTTTAACTTCTTTCCAAACAGATGACATGAATAGTGGGTTATTTCCATAGCTTTTTTAAATTTTTCCTAATTAAAATTCTTTTTCCGGGTCACCTGGGTGGCTCAGTTGGTTAAGTGACTGCCTTCTGCTTAGGCCATGATCCTGGAGTCCCAGGATCGTGTCCCACATTGGGCTTCCTGCTCCAGCAGGGACTCTGCTTTTCCTGCTGCCTGACCCTTCCCCCTCTCGTGCTCTCTCTCTCTCTCAAATAGACAAATAAAATCTTAATAAATAAATAAATAAAGTAAAATTCTTTTTCCTTTTTTATTGTCTTTTGGAAGTATTCCTCAATGTAACATTTTGGTTCACAAATTCTCTACGTATTTGTATCCATTATTCTTTTATTTTTTCTATTGTGTAACATACTAGGTCACAGGTCTATATTCTAAGTGTTCCATATCTATATTTAAGTGTTCCATATCTATATTTAAAATATCTATATTTAAAATATTTGTGTTATGACAATAACATCAAAAGTTTATTTTGTCATGTGATATAATAACTGAAAAGTTCTCCAATGTCATTCTTTGCTTTTAGATAGAAATTAAATTCAGGTTAAGTCTAGGTTTTCTTTAGTTAGCTCATGTCACAATAGTGTTGCCAAATAAGGTTTCCTAGGTATTTATTTGATGCTCAGCACAAATCGTACAGATGGGGTGTGAATTTCCATTTGTCAGATAAGAAAAGTAAGGTTCAAAGAGGTGGAGTGAGTCGGTGGCGGAGGTGAGAATCAAATCCTAGTTTCCAGTTACCACCTAGTGGAGTTGTTTTCCTCACCATACAGGTATGTCCCTAAGTATGTGTCATATTATTTGAGCTGAGATTGGGGATTTCTTCCATCATCCCCAAAACATGTTTCATGATTGGCTTGATTGTCAGTGTAGAAAATGTTTAAAATAACAACAGTAATAACAGTAAGTGGGTTTGACATGCTATGTGCCATTGTAAATGCTGTGCACATGTTCGTACACTGAAAACCGTTTAAAATGTTGAGAGGTTGGTGCTATTGTATTTTGCAAATAAGGACACTAAAGCACAGAGGGATTAAGTAATTCCCACATCACACAGCAGTATGTGGCAGAATTTGAATTATGAGCCCAGCAATCTGGCTCCTGATCACTACCCTGATCTATAATAATAAAAACTTCATTGCAGCTTAGAGTTTACAGAGCTTTCCTATCCATTATCTATTAGACTTCATTGCCACTCTGCAGAGAAGGAGGGCAGGATTTGATAAACAGTATATACAAAGTTTCAGAGAGGAGACTTAGCCTACCTCACCAGATGGCAAGTGGCTGAGATCAAATAGCAAGTCTTTGTCCTGAAATCTAATTACATCTCTGTTCTTGGGCCATGTTCTATTATCCATAATGTTATCCATGCAGTCTGTTTTGTTCTTCGGTAAGTTATATTGTTGTGGGTTTAAAATGTTAATCTATTTATGTATCTATGTATCTAACAAATATTTTATCTCTTCTGTTTCGATGTTCCTTGATAATGTCTCTTGCAGTTGAATTGCGATGATTTCAGGAAAGAAGAGAGAAATGGGGATTTTATTTGTACCTTCGACAATGCAGCCGTTTGTGGCACAGATGGGAAAACCTACAGCAACAAATGTGCACTGTGTGCTGAGAACGCGTGAGTATCTGCGGCAGGCTTTCTCCCTAAAGCATGCTCTCCATATAAGTACATGACACAGGTTTTTCTTCCAGTCTTTAAAATATCAATTCGTTTTGTGAGAGTTAGCCAGCCATAAATTATTAGGACCACTCCTTTTACTATTCTTACGGAAAAAAATACATAGTGCAACACTTTATATTTTACAAAGCACCTTTGTGTGCAGTTTATCAGATAGTTATCAGTATCTCTGTGAAGTAGACAGACATCTGATAGATCTAAATCTGTGTATCTCCCTGTGTGCACATATAAGCACACATATATGTACATATACTTACATGTAACAGACATATTTCCATTTCTATCTGTCTATCTAGGAGTATATCTTTGTTCACAGAGAATTATTTAATCATCAAGTGATTTTTTTCATTTAATGCTCAGTAATTTATAATAGTAGATAGGGAATTGGAATTTTTAATATTGAACTTCTCCCCGTTGATTCGACTTTTGTCACATAGCTAACGCATCTTGCTGTCTAACATTTTGTCCCTATTTCGTTCTTTGTGTACCCTCAGTGCTAAGTTTGGTTGTCAGTTGTCTTCAGTCAGCAAGATGGCACACCCTGCTTCACAGGTTCTAGCCTGTGGCCTCAGTATTGAATTGTCTGCTCTTCAGTTTTTGCAAATATAAAGCAACCAGTGCTTGAAATCAATAAAGGATATGATAAACATTTAGTCTTCAGGATTGTGCTAGAGTTATCCCTTCTTGTCATAAGTATCTTTACCAAAATACAACTGAATCAAATCACTCTGATCCTTTGCATTTTTGCATTTTCAGAGATGCAGTCTGAAATTAATGCCTTCACCTCTTACGAGTGGTCAACATAAATGGAAAATACAGACATACATACAGAGAACAGACAGGTTTTATTAGATATGTATTTTGTAATACTATTATGAGCACACTGTACATTTAACTACTATTGTATTTTATATGGAGGGTCCTGTGATAGAATGTTTAAATCTCATCAGGCCTAAATTTTTCATCCCTAATTTCTGGTATACTTCCTACATTATACAGTGAGAGCCATACTGCTCATTGGGTTTCTTCCTTAGCTTTGTTTACTGGGAGACTCTACAATAACACTGGGATTCAATTTTTTTGTTTGTTTGTTTCCCTCAGAGTTTATCTTTTGATATAACTTTTTGCTTATCACTTTTAATAGCTTCATTTTTCTCCTTATATTGTTTTTTCATTGTTATACACAGGCTGTGGTTTTAAGCTGCCTTACCTTTTTAAAAAGTAGGAAGTATATTTTACATTTATGGTTCTGTTTTCAGGTAGCGTTAAAGCTCTGTAACACTGAATCAACCTAATTCTTGGGACTTTAGGTACTTTCCATGACAACCAAAGTATTAGTCAGCATAAGCCAAACAAAGAATAATATAGTAGGATGTTAGATCTATGAACTTGAATTCATATATTCAAAACAACATAATCAACAACAGCATAGTTCTTTGGGGACGTCTACTATCTAGTTATAAGGTGTACTTTTTCCTTCTCTTCTGATATGGATTCTCTTTAGACATAGGAAAGAAAATTCTAGAAATAATATTTGTAGATCTGACTCTTATTAGCCCTCCAACATAATTCTGTTTCTTCAACTCCAAGCTGTAAACCTAAGCTCTCATTAGAAAGAGTAAGTGAGAAAAAGAATGCAGTGTGTCATCTGTTTTCAAGTGCAAAGGAGAATCATAATACAGTGACAATAAGTTATTTTTGAATGGTATGAAGTTCTGTGATACTAAACTTCTGTGTCTCCTGACTTTCAATTCCAGTAAAACCAGGTCCCAAGTTGGCATAAAAAGTGAAGGGGAATGTGAGACCAGTAATCCAGAGCAGGTGAGGACAAGTGTCAAATGGTGGGAAATCTTGGGAGGCTGACTTTAGAGAGAAAGAAGATGCTCTCCTCTTCTTTCTTTGGTGTGGGAAGAGAGCAATTCTTGCTTTACAGAAGATCGGGCACTGCCTGTTTAGATGAAAAGCAGTTGATTTCTACAACTGGAGCAGGTGACGCTGGTAGTTAGAATGTTCAGCTCTATTTCTGCTTTTTATGAAAAAACAAAACAAAACAAAACAAAAACCAATCAGTCCATCCATCCATCCATCCATCCATCCATCAAAAGGAAACTACACTTGTAGTAGAAAGGGCATTATGAATCAGTCAATCTGAATTGAAACCCTAGCACTGTCACTTGCTGTGAGGAGACTGTAGACAAATTACTTACCACACTGTACCAGTGTTGCCATATCAAAAAATGAGATTTTGATTAAATAGCTTATCTCTTTGCTAACATTCTGTGCACTTGTGATGATAGAAGAAAGAAATGAATATCTCAGACATGTCACACTTGACTTTTTCTAGCTGAATGTATTTCCTAAGTCAAGATTTGGTGCCCTTTCTATGCTCCTAGAGCACCTACCAGGACAGTTAGCACATCATATTTTAAATGTCTCTTTGTGTCAACTAGTAGATCGTGAGCAAGTTGAGTGCAAGGACTGTGTTCCACCTTAGTTCTAGCACTTACTAGGGTATCTGTGTTTACTAATAAATGAATAAGTAAATGAGCACCATGTGTAACCTCATGAATTATGCAGCACTTACTAAGCTACTTCTAGGCATTGCTCTAGGTGGCTAGGTTACATTGGGCAGAAAAACACTGAGTACTATACAATTTCCGAAAACAGTGTGGAAGGCATTACAGTCAGGATGGTGAATGTTAAGTTCTTTTCGCTGTTCTTCAGGATGTGTGTAGTGCTTTTCGGCCTTATGTGAAGGACGGAAGACTTGGGTGCACGAGGGAAAATGATCCAGTCCTGGGCCCTGATGGCAAAACACATGGCAATAAGTGTGCCATGTGTGCTGAGCTTTTGTAAGTATCATCATCCCCACTCTTTGAGAAGGTGGACTTAAAGAGGACACACTTGGTTGCCTTCCTGACAGTCACTCCAGAATCACTTTTTTTCTCACTCTTTTTCAGAGAGATACAGTCCTTTTCATGAAGCATACAATTCTTTGTCTTTGTAAGGTGAAATAATCCTTGCTCTCTGAATGGCTTCTTTTCTTTTTAATTCATATCATCTGCTAGAGTTTCTTAAAAGGCATAGGTAAGGTAGTTATGTTAGTTCTTAAATTCAAGACTCTTCTTTTGCCTAATTATAGTGATAGGACAATGCACAGTATTTTATAAGGCACAATATTTTACAATTTAGAAAACACTTTCCTGGAATAAACTAGGCCAGTCGTTTGACAGGCGTTACTTCATTTGAATATGTACAGAGACTCTTACTAGAAGTGACAGTCTAATTTAAAATAATAACAGTAATGTCATGTGGCTGCCTTCTTATTACTATAGAAGGAGGAACTTTAGTAAAGGGAAGGATAGGGTTAACTTTCTCTGAGTGCCTAACAACTGTGAGTACTAGGCTGAGAAGTGAAGATCCAATGAGTCTTTAATATTCTGACGGTTAAACAAGATATAGACTCTCTATATGTCAGCAGACTTTTAAGTGCTCCATTTACATCCATGGATCTTTAAAATCAGGACAGAGAAAGATCTAACAGATTAATAAATTTCACACCTGCCTATGAAAATTACAGTGTGCTGCCAGAGAATTCAAGGACACGTCCTATTGGGTTTACAAAACAGTGATTATATCTGGTTTCCAGACAGGAAATAAGCCTAATTTCTACATTCTTTTTTTTTTTTTTTTAATTTCTACATTCTTATCTAGGAGACATGTGTATTTAGTTTTCCAACCCACCCCAATTCTGTGACTTTCTGTTTTCATGCACTAGCTAAAAAAGAGAATTTGACCTCCCTAACTCCTGGTTTCTTCCTCTGTGGAACTAATAATACTGCCTGTCTCCGGATGGGATTGTAATTAGGTAACAGATACAAGAGGACTCAGAAGCTCAATGTCACTTTTTTTTAACTGTGGTGATTTTACATGAAGGCAAACAAATACTTCACAAGGTATTGAAAAGGTTTACATAAGGGTGTGGACTGCAGTACTTCAAATGCTCAGTTTGGTTTCACCCTTGTCACAGCATTGTGTTAAAAAGCTCTTGGTTCTGCCAGTTAAAGGGAATTTTCCCCTACAATCTCCATTTGTCAATCAAGGAGTCACACCCACCTGCTTTTACAGAACAAAGCCTTTAATTGACTGTCAGTGAGTCAGTTTCACACCCTTCCTTATCTTTGGCAATATTCTGGCTCAAATTGGAGACAGGGAAAAGCTTGTCTCTTGTAAGTGGATCTGTTTAACAAGGTATGGCCAAGGATATGAAAGTGCCTAGCACAGAACTGGACCCTGAAAATATGAGTCAGAAACTGACCAACTGTTCTCTTTCTTAACAGCTTAAAAGAAGCTCAGGAAAATGCCAAGAGAGAAGGTGAAACCAGAATTCGACGAAGTGTCGAAAAGGTAAATTCCTCACCACATAATTTGATCTTGTGGCCAAAGTATTAACAAAGTTAGGCTTGACTCTTTGAGTTGGGTCAGTAATGTCATTGTCCTTAATTTTTAAAATAAATTGTTTCCCTTAATTCCAAACTTCCACAAGTTGACTATTTCAAGTATATTAATCGTTAGATTCAGATTTAAAATTTCATTTTCCCACCCGAAGTTCACAATATGCTATTTTTGAGAAAAAGGGAAAGAAAGAATAAAAGCCAGAGAATATGCAAATTAAATTCCACTGAATTTCCACCATTCGTCTCCCTGGCTTAGATTAATTTTGCTTTGAATAAATTTTTTTAATACAACATAATATAAATTAGACAGGAATAACTTTAAAATAATTCTAGAGTCTTTTAAACAGTGTATCCACTGGTGTATTTTATGAATCATCCCACTGATACAAATTGGAGTTATTTGTTATGGTTAATTACAGTGAGGCCTACATTTATAAAGGTCTTGCTTCTGTTTAAACAAAAATATCAGACAAATACTGTGTTTTTTAAAGAGCCCTTAAAGTTAAGTTTTTTTCAAATTATTATATGGTTTAATTGTTTAGTATAAAAATTTATTCCTTTTAGTAATTGAGTAAACATTGTAGGTCATACAGCTTGGATTTCCTAAATCACCAAGTTTATTAAACTCTACTTTCACTGTAACTGATAGCAGTTACTTTGCTGAATGACTAGCTTTCTGTTGAGAAGTCAGAACAATTTAGTTTTACCCATAGTTTTGTTAACGTTCTTGCTGTATGAAACTGACCAAGTCATCTCTTCTCTCTGAGCCTCAGTTTCTTTGTTCCAAATTAAGAGTTTGGATAAATGACCTCAATTTTACTTTCTTGTTGTAATGTGATTCCACACCCTGTACTCTTCTGTGCTAATACAAGTGTAGAGGCCTCTTTTAGGCCAGAGCCTTGAACAATGGAAATTTGATCAAGTCATCTCTTCTCTCTGAGCCTCAGTTTCTTTGTTCCAAATTAAGAGTTTGGATAAATGACCTCAATTTTACTTTCTTGTTGTAATGTGATTCCACACCCTGTACTCTTCTGTGCTAACACAAGTGTAGAGGCCTCTTTTAGGCCAGAGCCTTGAACAATGGAAATTTGATCAAGTCTAAAGGTCCCACAGTGATCCCCTGGCTGAATCCAAACAGGCCCATCAACTGACTGGCTTGAAATATATATTAGCCCTAATTAACCAATGGGCTACTTACACCCAGACATAGGTACCAAAAAAGGAAAATTCCATACATTTCCATATCTCCTCTCCTTCCCCCTTTAAATACAGCTCCCACTACCACATGGGAGAGTCTTTCCTTCGCTGTCCTTCCTGCCCTTCTTTGTGGGGTATCCAACATACTTTTATCTCTTTTGTTCTGCCTTGGGTGGATTCTTTTACTACCTGTGCCACCTGCCCCAACTCCATCAGGATGTCCCACATTTGGGGCCCCCATCTGATCGGGAGAGACGGCACAACAAATATACCATTTTTGTGGATGATGGGCATGTGTTTTCCTAAGGATAGACACAAGTCCAGTTTTTGGTAGTTGTGGACTAAACTTCTACTTCATGATACTATTCACTCAAGCAAATTTCCCACCCTAATAGGGTGTTCAACAGAGTTTCAGTGAAGGAATATGGAGGAGTCGGTCTTCAGGAGTTTGTTTAATACTAACTGAGGTTTGAAAAGCAATTCTTTTGGTTGTTAAATTTCAGTCAAAAACTTCAGGTCATCTTGTAATATTGAGCATTTTACTCCTCCGTAAACACAGACAGTTCTTTTCCATTATCTATCCTCAGGTCTTGTTTATTTTTCCCTCTTTTCCTCTGTGGCTGGGGTCGTTGTTTTGGTGGGGTCACTGGACGTGATCATGTTGAATGCGACTGCTTTACAGTGATGGCTCAATATCTGCTGCATAATTAGCCTGTCAGTGGGTTGTTCACAAAAGCATTTCTTCAGAATCTCCTTGGATGAATCACAACTTATAAACTGAAATTATCATTGTTTCTCTTATGGGAACCATTGAACAGTAATTTTCCTACTATGCTATGATTATCAGATGATTGTCTTTTGTGTCTTTATTCCTGGATTGTTACAACCAGGAAGTTGGGAGCACACCCATTGCTCCTCCAGAAACAAATATCTTCTTATTAGGAGTCAATTAGGATTCTTTTTTTTTTTTTTAAGATTTTATTTATTTATTTCACAGACAGAGATCACAAGTAGGCAGAGAGGCAGGCAAAGAGAGAGAGCAGGGGAAGCAGGCTCCCTGCTGAAGCAGAGAGCCCGATGTGGGACTCGATCCCAGGACTCTGAGATCACAACCTGAGCCAAAAGCAGAGGCTTTAACCCACTGAGCCACCCAGGCACCCCTAGGATTCTTTTTTTTTAAGTGTCCTGATGAAATATGAGTTTGTTTTTTTTAATTTAGAATATTACATCGAGAAAAGGCTTTAAAGAACATTATTCCACAAACTTCATTGTGTAGTTGGTAAGATAGAGTTGTCTGTGGTGTCTATGCCCATGCCCATGCCTTGCTGTGATTTCCCAGGGAAATTTCACAGAGGCACAGTCTAGCTGCTTAGGTCTTCCAACTTCAAACCACACTCTTTATGCTCATGTTTTCTTGGCTGAAATGGGAAGATGAGGGTGACATAGTTGAAAAAGGCTTAGAGAAGCATGTTTTTATAGATTGTGTTTTGTAGATTATATATAATACAGGCCATTATAAAACATGTTTATTGACATGGAGATTCCTAAATTTAGAGTAATTTGGGGTAGATAGAGATATAAATATAGCTGTAAATATAAAGTTTAGCCTTCAACTCAGATAATAGAATTTTCAAAACAGAGAAAAACCCAAAAGTCCTAAACCAAAGCATTGGGAAATCTGGAACAAACCTTTCTTGGGTTATTTGGGGGAAGTCACAGCCTTTTAAATTAAATTTAAATTTTGGTCTTGGTGTTTTACCTCTCTCCAGTGGGGAATGAAGGAAAATTAGATTCACTCTCCATGCTTTCCACCTACTGTATTAGAAATGGACATCGATAAGCAAGGCAGAGCACATTAAAGTGAACATCAGTAAAGGAAGCCACAGATTCACAGAGAGGACAATGGATGCCACCTTATTCATTTTCCTTGCAAACCAGACCAGATTGTTCTTGATTTGATCCGTATTAAATAATGTTTAAGCATCTCATCTTAACAGATTCTCTATTCTGCTTGTTGACACATTTTTCTTTTGTCTTGGCAGCTGCATTTTGTTATGTCTTTCTTGGAATTCATTGAAAGATCTTTTTTTTTTTGTAATCCTTTTTTTCATAGACTTAAAAGTTAGTAAGAGTCATCTAGTTTTATGAGATGTTTGCTTAGCCTTATTCTTTATAAGGCTCTTTTACATTTTTAAAAAGATTTATTTATTTATTTTAGAGAGAGAGTGCATGTGCAAGTTGGGAAAGGGGTACAGGGAGAGGGGGAGAAGCAGTCTCTCCTCTGAGTGTGGAGCCCAAGGGGAACTCAGTCTCAAGACCCTGAGATCATGACCTGAGCCAAACCAGGAGTTGGTCACTTAACCAACTGAGCCACCCAGGCACCACACAGTTCTTCTATCTTTTAATAAATATACACATAGTATATGCAGGTACCTAGTAATTTCATAACATAATTACTATTTCTTATTAATCCTCATTAATATGTTACACATTTACCAACACCTTCTAGGCCTGACATTCTTTGACTATAAATCCATGATACACATTTTCTGTGTTAAGGAGTAGAAAAGTGCTAAATGTAATTACTTACCTTTTTGCAGGATTTTTGTAAAGAATATGAAACCCAAGTGAGGAATGGAAGACTTTACTGTACACGAGAGAGTGACCCAATTCGTGGCCCTGATGGCAGGATGCATGGCAACAAATGTGCTTTGTGTGCTGAAATTTTGTGAGTCCAGATGTGGGTTCTTTAGAGGGACGGGATGGGTAAAGTGGAGATTGGTGGGAATGGTGAGTAAGAACAATGTTGAGGTGCAGCTTTGTTGTTGAAAATTTTTGAGTAGTTTTCTGTCTTCTGCAAATCATGGTATCACCTAGTAAGTAGATCCTAATGATATATGTCTGTTTCTGAATACAAATGGATTCTGTTTTCCAGTTAGAGAGCTGGATTGCAAAATACTTATTGTTTCCTCCCACCACCTTTGTAAGCTTTTTTATAAGATAGTCATAATAGAGAATGAGGGCAAAACATACCAAGACTTTTGACTGTTTTCCTTTAGTTAATTATCCTGAGTGAAAGAACAGATGTTGTCTCCCAGGAAAACTTCATGTTTATACATGACTTGGATTAACTTTATCTTTTCATATCGGGCATCTGACCTGGGGGGAATACAAATCCTGCAAGAATTACAGCATTTATGAAGATGTCTCAGACCAGGTCTTGTCACTGTTTCAGATCCTTGAACCCTCGAAGCTCTCTCGTTTATGTTGTCCTACTGCCAGGTTGCTCAGTCTCGGCTACCCAGTGCCTCTTCTGTGGATCACATTTCAAGATTATCCTTCTTTGGATAAGACTTCATGAAATTCTTAATTGAAATCAGTCTTTATAACTCTTAATAATTTTATTTCATAACAATCAACACAGCTGGCAATTCTGTAATTACTTCTGTGACCATTTGTTGACTGGGTTCTAAGTTCCAAGAATAAGACCGGGTATGTGTCTGTTTTATATATAACACCAGGCCAGCACTTGACAAAAAATAGTTGCTAGCCAAATGTTGAGTGAACATATGAATAAAGACCCCTGCTCTCAAGAAGCTTAAAGTTAAACAGCAGAAATAAGCCATGGACACGCAGACACACATACACACACACATACACACACACGTTGCAAGACAGAGTAAGAACTATGCCATAAGAGAATATTCAGCTATGAAAATACAATGGCAGATATACAGTTTATTTTCACTTTGAGGTCTGGTCTGTCTTCTTAAAGAAGGCAGAATTTAAGCTGAGAAGATTTAAAAGAAGGCAAGATGACAAAAACGGTCATTACAATGGAAAGAAATATCATACTTGAGGGCAAAATAAAAGAGATTCTTTGGAGAAAGAGTGAAGATTTCAATCAGGAGCCCTAAGATGAATGGAAGATGTTTTTTCCAGAACTCATGAACACGTTGGCTGTTTTCCACCTGCACCTAAATGACTATTTTATTTTTGTTAAAGATTTTATTTATTTATTTATTTGAGAGGGAGAGTGAGAAAGCGAGAAAGCACAAGCAAAGGGGGAGGGGCAGGGGAAGAGTGAGAAGCCAACTTGCTGCTGAGCAGGGAGCCCGATGCTGGGCTGGGTCCCAGGACCCTGAGATCATGACCTGAGCTGAAGGCAGTCGCTTAACTGACTGTGCCACCCAGGAGCCCCCTAAATGACTATTTTATAACATGAAGATTTGAAGCACCTGTATTCATTTATTTATTTTTGTTTTTTTCTCCAGCAAACAGCGTTTTTCAGAAGAAAAAAATAAAGCACATGAAAACCTGAAGAAGACTGAGGAAAAAGTCAAAGTTAAGAGAGAAATTGAGGTGAGGATTAGTTTGATCAATTTAATTATGACTTTTGTGGGGTGTGTGTGCATTTTACTCTAGAATGCATTTTCAATATTGGTTCATTTTCCTCCACTACTGATGGATTTTCTGAAAAGTAGTTTATAGTTAGTATTTCATAAGATTTAGAAGAATAATTCAGCATTACAATTTTTAGCTCTATTTGGAGGAAATTAATCAAGTCATATTAGTAGAATAGTTCCTAAACGAAGGTAATATATCAAAGCATTATCTGAATTCAAATTTTGATATGTGTGGTATCACACATATATTTGGAGGTCTTCTGTGTAACATTTTAATATTCTCTCTTTAAAATCATACCACATTCTACTTTCTAAACATCTCTTAGCTAGTAATTTGTCCTTTTTTCTCCTGCTACCAACTTAGCTCATACATCTGATAGATTTCCTTTGTGTTGATGCATTAGCATTCTGTCTGGTCTCTATGCTTCTTACCAACATCTTCCTCAATCCTCAATATTCAGTTCATCTTCCACATTGTTTTTATAGAGTGGGAAATATTTCCACGACTCAGTAACCTTATGAAAAGCCAACATTTGAGGGTATCCTAGAGGATATTTGGACCATTTCACTCCTATTTAACGTACTGTTAACAGTGAGTTATCCCAGCTTCTGTAGTGTGTGGTTCGCAGTTTCATAAAACAGCCTACTTCATTAGTTCCCCTTCTGACTTCATGTAATTCCATAATATTGTCTAGGCCTCACTTTCAACTGATTTCTTTCCCTCAAGCCTTTAATTTTATTTCTCAAATCAAGACATTCCTTTTATCATTCTTTCTGGTTTCTTCCTTCCTCTTTGTCTTCCTTGTTCTTTTTCCTTCCTTTCTTCCACCCTCCTCCCTCCTTTTCTTTCCTTATTTTCTTCTATACTTTCTCCAGCTTTAGTCTCCAGTTACTCAAATCCTCACACATGCAGCTGGGTGGTCTTTCTAAAACAGATTTGCTTATGTTCTTCTCTTCTATAAGTATTTATCATTTTCCAGTTTCCTAAGAATAATGTCCAAATTCCCTTCAAGGTTCAGTGATCTAGTTTTGACTTATCATGAAGGTCTCCTTTTTGATGCCTTCCCAAACTTTCCTCTCTTTATCCAGCTAATACTTTATTCCTGACAATAATAGATTATCTCAAGATACTATGGTCTATTATGCTCCTCTGTCTTTGCATATATGTCATAATTCCTCTTAGAGAACCTTTTGCCACACTATTTACCTGGACACATCCTAAAGATATAGAACTTAGCTATAAACTCTTCTCTGTACTTCCATGAATCATTCTTCCCTTTGAGCTTGTACAGATTTAACTCAGACCTTTGTCATATCTTTTAGCTTTTTATATTGCAATTCTTTACTCCTGTCCACTTGAGTGATAAAAGAGCTAAATCACATTTATATTTATATCCCCGTATTACATTTGTTGACTTAAATGGGTATCTATTACACGGAGAGAAATATCACAAAATTTTGTGATGACCCTAAATCCTGTAAGTTTTGTTTTTTATCCTTAGCTCCTTTTCTCTGATATCTTTAACTAGCAGCATCTAAAATGTATAAAGAGAGGGCGTGAGGGTAGCTCAGTTGGGTAAGCAGTCGACACTTGATTTTGGCTCAGGTCTTGGTCTCAGGGTCCAGAGATCGAGCCCCACATTGGGCTCCATGCTCAGCATGGAATTTGCTTGAGATTCTCTCCCTCCCTCTCCCTCTGACTCCCCCCACCAACTCATTCTCACACTCCTTCTCAAATAAATAAATAAAATCTTTAAAAAAAAATGTGCGGGAGTACCTGGGTGGCTCAGTCAGTTAAGCATCTGCCTTCATGGATCAAGCCCCATGTTGGGCTCCCTGTTCAGTAGGGAGCTTGCTTCTCCCTCTCCTGCCTGCTCTTGTTATCTCTCACTATCTCAGTCTCTCTCTCTCTCTCTCAAATAAATAAATAAAATCTTTAAAAAATAAAATAAAATAAAATGTATAAACAGAATAGGGAACTATATGTAAACTGTCTCATTTTCATTATTTAGAAACTCTGCAGTGAATATCAGGATCATGCAAAGAATGGAATACTTTTCTGTACCAGAGAAAATGATCCTGTTCGTGGTCCAGATGGGAAAATGCATGGAAACTTGTGTTCCATGTGTCAAGCCTTCTAGTGAGTATAGAATGCCAGAGTGTCTAAAGAATGCCAGAGAGAGAAGGGACTTAATGGAGAGTCTAATAGAATTAGCTACTTTTGTAAATGGGGAAACTGTGGCTCAAAACAGGGAAGGGAGTTGAATAAGTGGAATACTTACACTGAGAATGTTAGCAGTAGAGCTGGGAGAAGAAGCTAGAGCTATCTACTCCAATATGTCTACTTCCCCGACACTCATTCTCTTACCACTGGAACATCCTGGCAGCCCTGAGCTTGTGCAAATACCACATACTCCCTGCGCTGAAGCTTCACATGTGAATCTATTGTACAAGTTTATAGGCAGCTCATCTTCCAGAGAGGCTGTGGTCCAAAGCAAGCACTGAATGCAGATATTGATGATTGGAGTTAATGTTGCCCATCAAGCAATCATGAGCCCTTATAAAATTAATATTACTTTATATAACGTGACATTTCTCAGTAAGTTAGAATTGGCAGTTTGCTTTCAAAATTTGGAACTGCTCCCAGTTTATCTGATTGAACTAAGATTAAGTAGTTGATTTCTATTTCGAATCTATGTTCTTTTGTTTTGATTGACAGCCTTGTGTGGTTGAAGTAGCATCAGTTAACCGTACATTCCATGCAATTCTATTGTGCAAAGCAAATACAGGCTCATTTGGTTTATCAATGTTTGGAAATTATTGGCCTTTTTCTACCTGTACTGTATTTTGTCTTTAGATAATGCAGCTATGAATAAGCAATACACTTAAGGTGAATTAATAAAGCTAGGGTGTGCATGATGTGATAGAGAGACTATAGACTTGAGAGACCTTGGATGATTATAGCACTGTCCTAAAAGTATAGCCAAAGCCTTCTCTGCCTCAGCTGCTCTCTGTGAAACAAGGGAACCAGTCAGTGTCCTTCATAAAGGCCACTTTTAGCCTCCAGGTATAACGTCACAATGGTACTAGTTTTGATATCTCCTTAATGGAACTTGATGGTATTTCTTTTTTGACCACAGGCAAGAAAGGTATTTTATAGAAAGCAAGCTTTCTAGATCCACAATCACTATCTTTCAGTGTTAAGCAAAAAGTATGAAGAAGTTATGGTATCTTACCATACTAAAGGCTGTTTGGTTTCTTCTCATTGGTATGTAGTGATAAAAAGACAAAATTATTCTTCCTAAGGAGGGAGGACAGAGTAGCAATGCAAAAATGTGGACAAATAATTGCCTGTACTTGGTCCAATGGATTCTTCTCATTTTTTTCCCCTCTAATTTAGCCAAGCAGAAGCTGAAGAAAAGAAAAAGGCTGAAGTAGAAGCAAGAAATAAAAGAGAATCTGAAAAAACACCCTCATATACAGTGAGTGGAATCCACCCATTGAGTCCTACTTGGCATTCTAATTTGAATATATTTCAGAGTCTAAAGGGTAGGGTATCATCCACTAAAAATTGCCAGGAAATCCTAACCCTTTAATCTGGAAATGACATTGAGATTAATGCTATGGGAACTTCATCAATTCTTGCTGCTTCCAAGACTAACCCTGTGAAGTAAAAATTATTTGAGGTCTGAAAAAACTGGGTTCTAACACTGGTTTCATCACTTACAGACTGTGTTAGCTTTTGCAGACCACTTACCAGAGACTATACGTGTATACTTTCTACATATGAATTTTTGAAATTTCACATCTGAATTGAGATAAAATACCTTCATTCTGCACACAGAAAGCCTGATTTTTACTTCTGAAATTACAGTATTCATTTCCATAGCCTTCTATAAGTTGTTACTGCTTATTATTTAGAAGATGAAAGTTTTCTACTTTTCTTTCTAGATTCTAGTCTTTCCCTTGTCCAGCTGTCCTCCCCAACCGAGCTAGAGTAAAGCTTCACAATATTCATCAGATTGCAGTACTGTTCTGCTTAAATGCCACAGGTGGCTCATCATCAACTATAGGATGTATCTCAGTCTCTTATCTTTTCCTTCTTATTTGGTTTACCTTCATTCAGAAATTCATGTTCTGCTATATGCCCATGTAGTTTCCTACTTTGTTTCCCAACTTAAGGGTCTTGTATGCATATTCCCCAATCCCCTTCTTACCCACAAAAATGCTGTTTACTCTTCAGTCTCACTCAAATTATTCTTGTTATATGACGTCTTTCCCAGTTTTCACAATCAGATCTCATGGCCCCAACCTCTGTGTTCTCAGATTTCCTTGTACCTGTATGTTTGCACTTATTATATTACACAAATTTTTTTTTAAGATTTTGCTTATTTGCAAGAGAGAGGGAGAGCATGGGAGAGAGAAAGCATGAGTGGAGGAGGGGCCGAATAGGGGGAGGAGCAGGGCAGGGGGAAGGGCAGAGCAGGAGGAAGGACAGAGGGAGAGCGAAAACCAGACTCCCTACCAAGCCAGGAGCCTGACCTGGGGCTCCATCCCAGAACCCTGGGATCATGACCTGAGCCGAAGGCAGACACTTAACCCACTGAGCCACCGTGGCTCTGCCACCCATATTTTAATGTGTTTAGATTATAGTGGAGTTTACTTGTCTACCTCTTTTATTATATTGTGACATCCCATTATGTCTTGTTTCCATCTCTTAGCAAATGATGAGTTCTTTTTGTTGAGTTAAATTTTATATTTGAGAGAAACACAACTAAAGTCCTGGTGTCAAAGAAGCATAACATTAGTTTCTGCCAATGTTGATGTTCCAGTCTTCTGCTTAGAATAGGAATAAAATGTATCCCCAGCTTGCTTTCTCTATCTTGGCAGGAGCTGTGCAGTGAATACCGCAAGCTTGTAAGGAATGGAAAACTCCCCTGCACACGAGAGAACGACCCCATCCAGGGCCCAGATGGGAAAACGTATGGCAACACCTGCTCCATGTGTGAGGTGTTCTTGTGAGTAGCGCTGTACCTGGGAAAATGAGGGAGAGTTTTGTCCTCTCTGCTTTGTTTGTGTGTTTGTTTTTTAAAGATTTTATTTATTTATTTGACAGACAGAGATCACAAGTAGGCAGAGAGGCAGGCAGAGAAAGAGGAAGGGAAGCAGGCTCCCTGCTGAGTAGAGAGCCCAAGATGGGCCTCCATCCCAGGACCCTGGGATCACGACCCGAGCCGAAGGCGGAGGCTTTAACCCACTGAGCCACCCAGGCGCCCCTCTGCTTTGTTTTTAGTTTTTTAATTTTAACTTCTTATATTTTATTTCTTAAGTTGTGTTTGTTTCCTGTCAATGGCATTTTTGCACAGTGTCATCATTATCAAAGAGTAATTTCTGCTCTGTGCTGGGGGTGGGGGCAATGAGGTCCACATGTAGCTGCTGCTCTTACCCTTCTAATGCAGTCTGGCTTGGTCTCTGAGGTGCAATGCATACTTCAAGCTCGTCCTTGTGTTCTAGGATTCTCAGTCATGTCTTAAATAGAGGTTGGTTGTTCTGGTGAGGGGAAGGGAAGTTAACAACCACCTATGTTGCCATCATGGTGACGTCACTCCTAACCAACTCCAAAGAATCATTCTTGCTTATCAATCACTAATTGGGTTCCTATGGAAATGTACAGGATACAAAACAAGGATCTTACCCTTGCAGAGAGGGCTATGAAGTCATCTGAAATCACACAACACATCACAAAGCAAACATACCAATATGTGAAACGGTACATTAGTTCATACACAGGACCTGGAGGAATGACTTGGAATAAGAATGATGAGTATCTGGTGGAGTGAACCCCTCCCAGGTGTCTCGTCAGCTTGAACAGCCATGATAAAGCCTACTCTACATCCCTAACCCCACACTTTCTCCTTCATGGTAATCAGGACTTTGCTTCGTAGCACTAAGCATGGTCAGTAGCTATAAATGGATATGTGTGACTATATGTTCAACATCTCTCTCTTCTACTAGACAAGTGTTGTTATGGAAGGGATTCTAGAAAATGTAAGCAGTGAGTTCAGATTAACTTTCTGCTTCATTTTGGTGTTCCATTATGAGAGGACCACTACAGCAGGAAAGCAAAAACAAATTTAGAAGAAATGAATAACGTGGAAGACATGGGGAGATGGAAAGGAGAAGGGAGTTGGGGGAAATTGGAGGGGGAGACAAACCATGAGACTCTGAGGAACTAACTGAGGGTTTTGGAGGGGAAGGGCATTGGAGGTTGGGTGAACATGGTGGTGGGTATTAAGGAGGGCACTGGGTGTGGTGCATAAACAATGAATTCTGGAACACTGAAAAGAAATTTAAAAATAAATAAAAATTAAAAAAAAAGAAGAAGGAGAAATTAATAAAACAGTGTCCTTCAAGGACTCTCAAGCCTCAGTACATTTAGCAAAGGCGGAGTCATGGTCTTGAAATTTCCAAGTAGCTTTTGTTTTATCAACATTAGTTCTAGGTTGTCTCTGTGCATAAAAGTGGGAACAATGAGTGAAAGCTCTGGAAGGGGTCTGGCTCAATGCCAGGAGCAACTTCCTAACAGTTTGAGGACTTAGGGGTAGAATGACCTCTATGGGGTTTCAAGGATGATATAAGTAGAGAATTTACTAGCAGGTTAAAGAAAAGCTAGACAGTAATCAGACCTACTGAGTATTAGAAGTCTTGAGTAGTGGAAGATCAAAAAGCTTCCTCTGGATTAGGGTCTAAATCTATAGTGTACATTTGTTCGTTCTGTGTCCTTGGGAAATTGATCCATTCTGTCAGTTTTCTCATTTGTAAATGGGGTTATAGTAGTAGTTTTATAACATACTGTTCAGAAGATTTCATGGAATGAGTGCCAGGTCAGGCACATAGTAAGAATTTAGTAAGTTTTTTTGTTATTGTTTTTGGGGGGGTTTGTTTGTTATTTTTTATTTTTTTAAAAAGAGAGCACAAGCAGGGGAGGAAGGTGGTGAGAAGTAGAGGGAGAGGGAGCAGGGAGCCCAATGCAGGGCTTGATCCCAGGACCCCAGGATCATGACCTGAGCCAAAGGAAGATGCTTAACTGACTGAGCCACCCAGGGGCCCCAGAATTTAATAAGTATTAACTGTAATAATTAAGTGATATTTGAGGTCACTTTCAACCTGGACATTCTATGATCCTTACTGATGTCTTTTTTAATCATTCTTTTTTTTAGCCAAACAGAGGAAGAAGAAAAGAAAAAGAAGGAAAGTGAGTCAAGAAATAAGAGAGAATCTGAGAACACAGCTCCCTTTGAGGTAAGGGGAACTTCTCCAAAAGTCAGAGGACCTGGACTCCATTGATGGCATCCAGGAAACTAATAAATCCCCTGAAACTGTAGGAAACATTTGTACAGTTCGTGTTTGTTTATGTGTGAGCATATACCCATGTGCATGTGTGACTATTTCCAGATCAAGGGTGTGAAACTTTCATCATTTAAAAATAGTCATGTCTCCCCAGTTAAGAACTATTCTAAAATAAGCCAATTACTGATCCCCACTTAAGAAAAAAAGTCTAAACTTCAGCTGTTTCCATCTTGACCCAACCTGTGTTCAAAACCTCAAACTTCCTTCCTCAATTTCACAGGAATTGTGTAGTGAATACCACAAATTAAGGAAGAATGGACAGCTTGTCTGCACACGAGAGAACGACCCCATCAGGGGCCCGGATGGGAAAATGCATGGCAACACGTGCTCCATGTGTGAGGCTTTCTTGTGAGTAGAGCCCAGTACTTCGGCAGGAGAGGGAAAAAGAACTGAGGGAATTTTCAAACAATTGTGAATAATGTGTTTTTCTCTTCAGGGCAGTGGTCATTCTTAGATGTCACATATAAATGAACTTAAATTAAAAAAAAAAAAACCCACACACAAGAAAACACAAAAACAAGAAGTAGAGAGCTCTCAGATGATGATTATTGTGATCTAAAGAGAACTGTAATAATTTCTTTTAGGATATTTTCAAGGTAACTCAAGATCTTTTATTCAGAGAAAAGACTGCTCTATGATTCAGTCTTCCCTGGTAAAGAGCATTATATATAACCCCGAAGATTGGTCCCTTAGTGTTTGGGCATGAAAGCACTAAAAACCGAATCATCATAACCAACATTTATTGAATGCATGTAATTGGCACATACTTGCTAAAAGCTTTCATACCTAATCCCATTTAAGCTTCACAAAAACATATGAAGTGGGTCTTTCTTGCAGTATCCTAAGTTATAGATAACAACATAAAGGCCCAGAGAAGTTGGGAATGATAGAAATATCAGTGCAGGGGAAAAAATGAAGAAAATGATGCTTTCCACTGTATGCTATAAACATAATATAATCATTTAACAATGCCTTTATAACTTCTGGCAATTGATTATATTTGCCTGTAGTTAGGCTTCTTTCAGTCTGTTTTTCTTTACCTGGACATTCATCTTTCAGTGACAAGGAAGTAATTCTGCCACCTAGTGATCCACTTTGCTGCGTCCTCTGATAATTTCCCAGTATGGAAAGAAAATGCTTCTTAAATTTTTTAGTCAACTTAGACTCATGATAAAGTTTAGATCACTTTCCATATAAAGAAGTATGAGACACATCACAATTTTGGGCCTATTTTAGCAATTTTCTCCCATCACTAAAACTTCCTTACCAAAAAGAAATATTGACTGTGTCATATTTTATGGGTATGTTAGCAAAGGCTCTTGGCTTTTTTGAGAACCATTTTCCCTTCATGGTCTTTTCTTGCACACGTTCATACCATATACAAACTGTCTTTTCACTTTTTTTTTTTTAAGATTTTATATTTATCCATTTGAGAGAGAGAGCATGAGCCGGAAAAGGGGCAGAGGGAGAGAGAAGCAGACTCCCTGCTGAGGCCTAATCCCAGTACCCTGGGATCATAATCTGAGCTGAAGTCAGATGCTTAACTGACTGAGCCACCCAGGCGCCCCCGTCTTTGCGCCTTTTAAAAAGGTTTTAATTTGATAAATGAAAAAGTCTTATGTTGATTGACATAACATTTTTACATATTATTTACACATTTTTATATCTTAAAATGAAAACTTTTTTACATATTTAACAGGATTAATTTGTTTAGATTATAGATCCAGTTGTGCTAAACTTGATTTGCAACACCATTAGTTATCAAATATTTTAAGAGCTATCACCCTCACTTCATTTCCATCATATGACTTTTTTGGGAGGGTTCACTCTTAATAATAATTACAGTGATGATGATAGTGATCATTTATATCACTTTTGTCAATCATTTCATTATGTACCAGATACTTCCTCTAGTTGCTTTACAATATCAATTCACTTAATGCTCACAACAATCCTGTGAGAAGAATGTGGTTACTACTCCTCCTATCCCTCCCTTCTTCCACATTTAAAGATGAGGAAGGCACAGAGAGGTTCAGACATCTCTTGTGTTCCTTATAGCTCCGGACTCTGTCCTCT